>NW_022681474.1:65744423-68144423 GCF_009764315.1 Trachypithecus francoisi | reverse complement strand
TTAGAGCTCGATAAATGTTGGTTGTCATTGTTGTTACCATTACTCTTACTGTAACTATAACAGAAGTGAAGAATACGAACCCTGTCCTGGAAGGATGCTTCACCCGCTCAAAGGGAGAGAGAGAAACAAAGGATCTGCTCAATTTTACATTTTCACTAAAGCTTCTGTGCCCCTCTGCTGGGCAACTTAACATTAAATGTACGTACTTTAGAATGAGAGAACTGGGTTTAAGATCTGGCTCTGCCTGTTAATAGCTTTGTGACCTTGGATAGTTGTTAGATCTCTTTAAGTTACAATTTTCCTATCTATAAGATAGTAATAATAATAGCTATTCCATGGAGCATTTTTTGGTAACTATAAAAAATGTCAATGCATTTTAAATATTTAGAACAGTTCCTAGCATTAATAAGCCTCATTTTCATGTACTATACAGGCATATGCATATATCACAGGTAGTTTACAAATATAAACTAAACTCACATGCACACACACATATTCCACCTTTCATTCTTTTAGCTTTACATAAAATTACATAACTTTTTAGCTTGATGAAACCTAGTCATATCACTTAATCTCTCTGTCTCTGTTAGTTTCTGTTTCTCTCTCTCTCTCTCTCTCTCTCTCACTCAATCACACTCTCACATATACAAGCATATGCTAGCAAAGCATTAGTTATTATCTGTATCTCTACTTACACTACTTCCTAATTTAAACAAATCTTTTAAAATTTCTTATTAAAAACATCACCTTGCATTCTTAAAACATTTATATTTTCAGGTCATTTACATAGGCCTTTTCTCCCTCCATTTAACCAAATTCGAATTCTTTATTATTTAGCTCAAATTTTCTGTGAAATTCTTTAGACTATTCAAATGAAAGCGCTTTCTTTCCTGCGAATCTTTGGCATCTATTGTCCAAAACACTTAACTAATTCTCTACTGCTCCTAAATGTTTCTGTAAATATATTGGGCTATTGTACCCTGCCCTACATCTTAAAAGTCCTTGCTACTAGAAGTGTTAATCTTGCCAAAAATGACTTCTTTGAATTTCTAGGTAGCTAAAGTTCTATTCTGTAGAGTAATTGAATATTTCTTTTCCTTTTTTTATTATACTTTAAGTTTTAGGGTACATGTGCACAACATGCAGGTTTGTTACATATGTATATATGTGCCATGTTGGTGTGCTGCACCCATTAACTCGTCATTTACATTAGGTATATCTCCTAATGCTATCCCTCCCCCCTCCCCCCTCCCCATGTAACACTTATATAAACACTCTAAAAGCAAATAAAAATGTCTCTATGGCTATTGTTCAAATCTCAGGGCTAAATGTCTCCATTTGTATTAGGAACAAATAGCTTAAAGTCCAACCATCCTTCTGAGGAGCTTTTCCCTGGTGCTGAATACAGTTAATGACAGCCTAAGTCTCTCTCTCTCTCTCTTTTTTTTGTACAATTCATCCATTACTCATCAGCTATATCTGAAACAAACCCTAATCTTGGTACAGAAGCAGAGAACATTATTCTTCCTCAAAGCCTATGCCACGTGCTGCTGCTAAAACAGGAATGGACAAAAAACAGTTTCACAATAGGTAGAGGAATGAGCCTACTAAAGTCAGGGCATTTTCTTACCTTTTTTCTTTACACATAATTTGAAATAACTCTTATAACGATTAGATGAAATAGATCAGTGAATAATATCACTTTAGGGTAAATTTAACATTTATCCAGTATTAGAGAATTCCATGACTACTGCCATGACTTCTACAACTATTATTAATAATAATCACAAATATTTAATGGGCACCTGCTACATGCTGGACACTACACTAAGCAACTTACATGTCGTGGAATTTCCCTCCCAGAAGGCATTTATTGTCCAGTGAGCCACCCTTCTATTCTTCCCTTTCCTTGTACACAAATGATAGAGGCCTCATTAGGGAGATTCCAGAAGTACCTAATCCCTGGTCCATATGTAAAAATGTAGAGAAAAGCTCCCTACCAACCTGTATCAAACTTAAATGCAAGCAAAATTTAAAATTTGGTTGTGTTGAGTCACTGAGAATTGGTAGCTGTTACCATAGCAAAACCTAGGCTAAGTTGCCTAATTCAGTGTTATTGACTGAAATAAACCTTTTTTACACGTTTTTCAATAATATGAAATCCATGTTATGTGAATGACAGCCTGAGGCTAGTATATACATAATTTATCTCTGTGTTGAAGAGGACTAGACTTGAACTCTACACCTTGTTGGAAGTATGAGGGTCCTAAAACTTGCATGAGAGAAAGTCAGTTTTGTAGTCAGTAATAAGAAATACCATGTGAGCACATGCGTGTGCACAGCCCCCCTACATAACAGGTGCTCAACGTCTGCACAATGTATGAGTATACACATAGATAGAGTATAGATCACTTTTTAAAAAATACTGAATGTTATTAGAAAACTCAACCACAGATTGCCTGCGACCCAGGGCTTGACCAAAGTTTCCTCAAGACATCAAATATTGCAGAAAAAACTTAATGCGCTTATTCCTCTAGGGTTGTCAGTGTTTTTTATTTTCCTTTTTGTGTGTGTGAGTGTGTGTGTGTGTGTGATTAGCTAGATTATCAAAAAGTAACACTTCCAGGTCATATTATTACCACAAATCCATGCTAAAGAGCCTTCACTAAGTTGAAATTTAATGTAACTTCAGGTTTAATTGAGGGTCAACATAGAAATGTCTATTTGAACATTTCTGTCTTTTGTAGACCCCTAGGTTAGGACATTGTTCATCATGTTACCATTGTTATTCAAATAATTACCATACACAATAAGTTTATCTTTAAATTTGAAGCCGGAAAAAAATGTTCTGTCTTAAGAAATGTCTAGAAGACAGACTTGCTGTCTGTCAACAAGTAATGACAACTCTAAACTGTAATTACTTATTAATTTATACTTGAGTATACTAATCTAGAGTAACTAATCCCAAAAGTCTCTATACTTTTGGACATTCTTTAGAGCTTGTTTCTATTTTGAGTTTCAAATTTTTATATTTTTCTTGATTTCTGAAACTGTCGCAGTTTTTCAGAAGCAGGTGGAAACAAATTCTATTTATGAAATAAAATTTCTTATAATTTATTATTATTTTTGCTTGTCTTTTCTTTCTGGCTGCATTTCTAGAGAACAAAGACCTTGCTCATTCATCTCTGTGGTGTTGTTTCAGTGCAGGCAAAATGAGAATAAATATATGTTAGCGTGGAATGACACAAACAGCTCTGAAAATAAAGCCCGAATTCACATTTTCACTCCATCACTTACTAACCATGTGACCTTTGGCAAGTTATGTCCATTTATTAGCCTTTCTTTTCTTGTCAACAAAATATCATAAGTTTACTTGGTAGCACTGTTGAGAGGATAGAGAAAAATATATATATATACATATGTGTGTGTGTGTGTGATTAGCTAGATTATCAAAAAGTAACACTTCCAGGTCATATTATTACCACAAATCCATGCTAAAGAGCCTTCACTAAGTTGAAATTTAATGTAACTTCAGGTTTAATTGAGGGTCAACATAGAAATGTCTATTTGAACATTTCTGTCTTTTGTAGACCCCTAGGTTAGGACATTGTTCATCATGTTACCATTTGTTATTCAAATAATTACCATACACAATAAGTTTATCTTTAAATTTGAAGCCGGAAAAAAATGTTCTGTCTTAAGAAATGTCTAGAAGACAGACTTGCTGTCTGTCAACAAGTAATGACAACTCTAAACTGTAATTACTTATTAATTTATACTTGAGTATACTAATCTAGAGTAACTAATCCCAAAAGTCTCTATACTTTTGGACATTCTTTAGAGCTTGTTTCTATTTTGAGTTTCAAATTTTTATATTTTTCTTGATTTCTGAAACTGTCGCAGTTTTTCAGAAGCAGGTGGAAACAAATTCTATTTATGAAATAAAATTTCTTATAATTTATTATTATTTTTGCTTGTCTTTTCTTTCTGGCTGCATTTCTAGAGAACAAAGACCTTGCTCATTCATCTCTGTGGTGTTGTTTCAGTGCAGGCAAAATGAGAATAAATATATGTTAGCGTGGAATGACACAAACAGCTCTGAAAATAAAGCCCGAATTCACATTTTCACTCCATCACTTACTAACCATGTGACCTTTGGCAAGTTATGTCCATTTATTAGCCTTTCTTTTCTTGTCAACAAAATATCATAAGTTTACTTGGTAGCACTGTTGAGAGGATAGAGAAAAATATATATATATACATATGTGTGTGTGTGTGTGTGTGTGTGTCAATAAGAGAAGAGTATTCACCAAATCAGCAAATATTTCTGTCACCTTTTCTCCACCTACAAAGTGACAGTGAAGGACACAATGATGCTACTTTTTGTCTCTGGAGTAGGTACCCACAAAGAGAGCCTGAGAGAAATTTGCTCATGTGCTTTACTGAAGGTCTATTCTCAGAAGGGGAGGGAAGAACAAAAGCCTGGGGAGGTAGGGTATGGAACTAATAAGAACATTATTAATCTCAGTCTGAGAGTAGCTTTACCTGACCTCAGAGTGGGCTGTGAAATTGCACAGCAGAGTTGGTTCCATCTTGAAGCAAGGAGTCTGAGCTTTATATCCTTCTCTCGGTCAGTTATTAGTGATTGGTTGTCAGAGCATGCAGGGGTGGTGGTGCATAACCACCCACACATAGTGACTCCTGTTTGGCTGACAACATTATCCAGAAAAAGGAGCAGCTATGAGATATCAGCAGCCAACACTCACAGTAGAAGGAAAATGGGTAACTGCCAGGTAAGGGGATGGGCCACTGGCAACAGAGTGGGTGGAGACTGGAAATGTTGTTAAATATTCCTTGCATATGTTGTTAAACATGTGCAAGGAAGTCCCCCACATCAAAGAATTATCCAGCCCCTAAAGTCAATAGTGCCACAGATGAGAAACTGTGGAATAGATAAAAGCATGAAAAAAATCAATGTTTAATAATTATTACTCACAATTTGATTTGCTATTAATAACATTCAGACATTAGTAATCATAAGGGGAAAATGTGTAATTTCACTGATTTTGCTAGAGAACACACACACACAACCTCACAGTTTTTATCCTGTGACTTTAGTATTCTTTCATATTATGCAACAACAAGCATGAATTCAGCATGAGTCATAGACTGAAATGACTACTTTTGAAAATATCATCCATACAGTCTTGTGCCTTTTTCCACATCTGCTTTCAGTTCTGCCTTATCCGTGCCTTTATAGATTTTGATGCCAGCACTTTGCTGTCTTAGAATCTTCAGCTACTTGATTTTTTTGTCTTCTCTCCCCTTTTCTGCTGTGTTTTTCCCTGGCTTTCAACTAAACTCATGAACATCAGGATGTCTGCATCCAGCTCTGTTCTTTTCCTTCAGCAGCACTTTGCCTAATGGGGAATTTGGCACAGTCCTATAGTTGTCAAATACATCTTGTTCACTTTCATGGCCTCTCATTTCATCTCTGGCTTTGAAGTTCTACAGTTCAGGTTGTTTAGCATACAAGAGAAATAATTAATCCCCTCCGTCTTTTCTAAGGATTGATAACAACTAAGCTAATTATTTACTCTAGAACAGAAAGAATTATTTACATAAAGTTTTAAATTCAGGCAAAATTCCTTTTGAATAATATGAAACTATTTGACAAATGAATAAGAATATAGTAATTATTGTAAGGAGTACATTTAACACTAGAGACTCTCACATCACATCTATACTTTATTTCCCCCCTTCATTTCTTTCCTTCCCATATCCAGATCCAGGTTTGTGTGTGTGTGCTTCATCCAGATGGTTTTTTCTGTATCTGTAATTGCACAAAAGGGATCTAATTTCACAAAACAGATCACTGCTGTTTGTGAGAGATACCACAGCAATCTCAGTAAAGTCATGTCAAATCAATCCTCAAATCATAAACAATATATTGCACCATTTTGGTACACATGTACTTTTTTCTAGGTTTGCAATTAGCAGGTAACTCCTAAAGGAGCTGATCTCATTCTCGCTGACGCAGATTGCTTAAGCAAAATTGGAGAAGCACCCTCTTAAAATCAATCAAAATGAAACAAAACTGCCTTCTGTTGCGTAATATAATTTGTCAGTTGGTACTGAGAGGAGTAATTTGGATAGAAACTGTGAAGGGAAAGGTACAACAAAGGAAAATAAGAATCAGAGATTCTGATTTGGAAGGAACCACAAAGCTCATTTCATCCCAAACTTGATGAAGTAATGGACCCAAAGAGATTAATGTCTAGACTATGACAGGTCTTATAATGTGGGGTCCAGCAGCTTTTCTATTGCCTCTTGTTAGCTCCTCATTTTGAGGCTGAAGTGTGTGTTCTGATTAGTTCTTCTTAAGAATCCAGAATCACTAAATCATCACTATTATTAATACTGTGCTCTAGTCCGTGTTTTCCCACATCTTTCAATTAAAATCATTCCTTAGCTCTTGATATATGTAGCAACCATCTAGCAGGGTATGCTAATACCACCCACTCCCCTCCTACCTCCCATCCCTGTCATCTCACCACTAAAGTCACTGAGAGGTCATAGGGCTTCATTTCAGTAGCAATAAAGTAAAGAACATGAGAGTCTAGATTCTGGTCCTGGCTCTGCCCATAGCTATCTTTGTGAACCAGAATAAGTCATTAAAAATCCCCGCGCTATTTCATTGTTTTTAAAATGAATATGAGATAGATAGTTATAACATAAAGAGATTATTTCTAAGGTTCCTTCAAGTACCATTATAACTGAATGCATTGCACAATCAGAAAGAAAATCCAATTCATTGTAATATTAGTTTACATAGATACAAAGGAAATGCCTTAGTCCACTTTGTTATGATGTAATACAAAAGTAAAAAGGAAGAAGAGCACCCCACATACATTTTTTGAAGTATATTCTTTAAATTATTAAGGTCTGATTACTTCCATGTGCCTCCTGCTTAAGATAAAAAACAAACAAACAAAAAGCTATACTCAATAGGGTTGAATTTACTGAAGCATCTTCTTTCTTCTCTTTCCTTTCTCTTTCTTTTATTCCTCCTCTTCTTGTTCCCCCTCCTTTCCTCTTCTTCATTTCTTTTGCTTCTCTCCTTTCCACTTCATACTTCTTCCCCTCTTTCTCTATAAATATTTCAGTTGATTTTCCAAGTTTTAAAAAATTTCCCATTTTCTTCCTGTCTACAAATGATTGCAGTAGGTTCAGAAAACTCATTAACTATTTTCCTTAATGCTTTAACAAAGCAAGCACATTAACCTACTGTCATTCTGTAAGTACTTGATTGCCTACATTCTGTAGACCCTCGTGGCTCTTTTGGTCAATAGCTGGATTGTTGCTGTTCTCTATCTTTCCTAATTGAATGAACACTGCCCCTTGATTTCCTTTGAAGCTGACTTGCAGTTGTTTGGCGAATTTTCAATCTTGCTGATCTTTCCTCCTTGACTGATTAGTTTTATTTATTATCCAATTTTTTAAATTGTGGCTTTGGCACACCTGCCTCAGGGTAAGAGAATGTGATTAAACACATTAAAAGAAACCCACAGAACAGAGTGGTTACAAAATTAATCAGTCTTGAGCAGTACCAAAAAAAAATGCTGGCCCAAAAGCACGACATTTGGGGAAAGGGTTATTTTAAGGGTTTAAAAACATTCTAATTAATTGATTTTTGTTCCTGAATTTCCTTTTTCATACATACAGGCTAGAATATAACACTATTTATTTCTTTATAACAAGTGTCCTTTTACAAAATACAACAGTTTCCCACTAGGCATGGTGCATAGGAACGCTAGGTGAGCAGTTGATGAAGAATCTGTTCCGTCATGGGAATGCCTTGAGGTAACTTGGATACATTTTAATATTCTTAGAGTCATATTTTTTATTCTATTTCTAATTTAAGACCTTCGCACATCAAGATGACTATGGAAACTGAACTACAACAGTGTATTTTCCATATAAATTTTTATATACTCCCCACTTTATTTTTTTAGTGTTTTTTTAAATTATACTTTAAGTTCTAGGGTACATGTGCACAACGTGCAGGTTTGTTACATATGTATACATGTGCCAAGTTGGTGTGCTGTACCCACTAACTCGTCATTTACATTACATATATCTCCTAATGCTATCCCTCCCACTCCCCCAAGCCCACGACAGGCCCCAGGGTGTGATGTTCCCCACCCTGTGTTCAAGTGTTCTCGTTGTTCAATTCCCACCTATGAGTGAGAAGATGCGGTGTTTGGTTTTCTGTCCTTGTGATAGTTTGCTGAGAATGATGGTTTCCAAATTCATCCATGTCCCTACAATGGACAGGAACTCATCCTTTTTTATGGCTGCATAGTATTCCATGGTGTATATGTGCCACATTTTCTTAATCCAGTCTATCATTAATGGACATTTGGGTTAGTTCCAAGTCTTTGCTATTGTGAATACTGTTGTAATAAACATACATGTGCATGTCTCTTTATAGCAGCATGATTTATACTCCTTTGGGTATATACCCAGTAATGGGATGACTGGGTCAAATGGTATTTCTAGTTCTAGATCCTTGAGGAATCGCCACACTGTCTTCCACAATGGTTGAACTAGTTTACAGTCCCACCAACAGTGTAAAAGTGTTCCTATTTTTCCACATCCTCTCCAGCACCTGTTGTTTCCTGGCTTTTTAATGATTACTATTCTAACTGGTGTGAGATGGTATCTCATTGTGGTTTTGATTTGCATTTCTCTGATGGCCAGTGATGAGCATTTTTTCATGTGTCTGTGGCTGCATAAATGTCTTATTTTGAGAAGTGTCTCCTCATATCCTTCACCCACTTTTTGATGGGGTTGTTTATTTTTTCTTGTAAATTTATTTGAGTTCTTTATAGATTCTGGATCTTAGCCCTGTGTCAGATGGGTAGATTGCAAAAATTTTCTCCCATTCTGTAGGTTGCCTGTTCACTCTGATGGTAGTTTCTTTTGCTGTGCAGAAGCTCTTTAGTTTAATCAGATCTCATTTGTCAATCTTTACTTTTACTGCCATTGTTTTTTGTATTTTAGTCATGAAGTCCTTGTCCATGCCTATGTCCTGAATGGTATTGCCTAGGTTTTCTTCTAGGGTTTTTTTGGTTTTAGGTCTAACATTTAAGTCTTTAATCCATCTTGAATTAATTTTTGTATAAGGTGTAAGGAAGGGATCCAGTTTCAGCTTTCTACATGTGGTTAGCCAGTTTTCCCATCACCATTTATTAAATAGGGAATCCTTTCCCCATTTCTTGTTTTTGTCAGGTTTGTCAAAGATCAGATGGTTGTAGATGTGTGGTATTATTTCTGAGGGCTCTGTTCTGTTCCATTGGTCTATATCTCTGTTGTGGTATCAGTACCATGCTGTTTTGGTTACTGTAGCCTTGTAGCATAGTTTGAAGTCAGGTAGTGTGATGCCTCCAGTTTTGTTCTTTTGGCTTAGGATTGTCTTGGCAATGCGAGCTCTTTCTTGGTTCCATATGAGTTTTAAAGTAGTTTTTTTCCAATTTTGTAAGAAAGTCATTGGTAGCTTGACGGGGATGGCATTGAATCTTTAGATTACCTTGGGCAGTATGGCCATTTTCACAATATTGATTCTTCCTATCCATGAGCATGGAATGTTCTTCCATTTGTTTGTGTCATCTTTTATTTCGTTGAGCAGTGGTTTGTAGTTCTACTTGAAGAGGTCCTTCACATCCCTTGTGAGTTGGATTCCTAGGTATTTTACTCTCTTTGAAGTAATTGTGAAGGGGAGTTCACTCATGATTTGGCTCTCTGTTTGTCTGTTATTGGTGTATAGGAATGACTGTGATTTTTGCACATTGATTTTGTATCCTGAGACTTTGCTGAAGTTGCTTATTAGCTTAAGGAGATTTTGGGTTGAGACAATGGGGTTTTCTAAATATACAATCATGTCATTGGGAAACAGGAAAAATTTGACCTCCTCTTTTCCTATTGAATACACTTTCTTTCTTTCTTCTGCCTGATTGCCCTCGCCAGAAATTCCAACACTATGTTGAAAAGGTGTGGTGAGAGAGGGCATCCCTGTCTTGTGCCAGTTTTCAAAGGGAATGCTTCCAGATGTTGCCCATTCACTATGATATTGGCTGTGGATTTGTCATAAATAGTTCTTATTATTTTGAGATACGTCCCATCAATACCTAATTTATTGAGAGTTTTTAGCATGAAGGGCTGTTGAATATCTCTGTAGAGATAATCATGTGGTTTCTGTCCTTGCTTCTGTTTATATGATGGATTATGTTTACTGGTTTGCTTATGTTAAACCAACCTTGCATCCCAGGGATGAAGCCAACTCGATCCTGGTGGATAAGCTTTTCGATGTGCTGCTGGATTTGGTTTGCCAGTACTTTATTAAGGATTTTTGCATTGATGTTCATCAGGGATATTGGTCTAAAATTCTCTTTTTTTTGTTGTGTCTCTGCCAGGTTTTTGTATCAGGATGATGCTGGCCTCATAAAATGAGTTAGGGAGGATTCCCTCTTTTTCTATTGATTGGAGTAGTTTCAGAAGGAATTGTACCAGTTCCTTCTTGTACCTCTGGTAGAATTCAGCTGTGAATCTGTCTAGTCCTGGACTTTTTTTGGTTGGTAGGCTATTAATTATTGCCTCAATTTCAGAGACTGTTATTGGTCTATTCAGGGATTCAACTTCTTCCTGGATTATTCTTGGAAGGGTGTATGTGTCCAGGAATTATCCATTTCTTATGGATTTTCTAGTTTATTTGCATAGAGGTGTTTACAGTATTCTCTGATAGTAGTTTGTATTTCTGTGGATCGATGGTGATATCCCCTTTATCATTTTTTTATTGCATCTGTTTGATTCTTCTCCCTTTTCTTCTTTATTAGTATTGCTAGTGGTCTATCAATTTTGTTGATTTTTCCAAAAAACCACCTCCTGGATTTATTGATTTTTTGAAGGGTATTTTGTGACTCTATCTCCTTCAGTTCTGCTCTGATCTTAGTTATTCTTGCCTTCTGCTAGCTTTTGAATGTGTTTGCTCTTGCTTCTCTAGTTCTTTTAATTGTGATATTAGGGTGTCAATTTTAGATCTTTCCTGCTTTCTCTTGTGGGCATTTAGTGCTATAAATTTCCCTCTACACATGGCTTTAAATGTGTCACAGAGATTCTGATATGTTGTGTCTTTGTTTTCATTGGTTTCAAAGAACATCTTTATTTCTGCCTTCATTTCATTATTACCCAGTAGTCATTCAGGAGCAGGTTGTTCAGTTTCCATATAGTTGAGCAGTTTTGAGTGAGTTTCTTAATCCTTAGTTCTAGTTTGATTGCACTGTTGTCTGAGAGACAGTTTGTTATAATTTCTGTTCTTTTCCATTTGCTGAGGAGTGCTTTACTTCCAACTATGTGGTCAATTTTGGAATAAGTGTGATGTGGTGCTGAGAAGAATGTATATTCTGTTGATTTGGGGTGGAGCGTTCTCTAGATGTCTATTAGGTCCACTTGGTGCAGAGCTGAGTTCAAGTCCTGGATATCCTTTTTAACTTTCTGTCTCCTTGATCTGTGTAATGTCGAAGTTGGGTGTTGAAGTCTCCCATTATTATTGTGTGGGAGTCTAAGTCTCTTTGTAGGTCTCTAAGGATTTGCTTTATGAATCTGGATGCTCCTCTATTGGGTGCATATATATTTAGGGTAGTTAGTTCTTCTTGTTGAATTGATTCCTTTACCATTATGTAATGGCCTTCTTTGTCTCTTTTGATGTTTATTTGGTTTAAAGTCTGTTTTATCAGAGACTAGGATTGCAACTCTGATTTTTTTTTTTATTTGCTTTGTAGATCTTCCTCCATTCCTTTATTTTGAGTCTATGTGTGTCACTGCATATGAGATGGGTCTCCTGAATACAGCACACTGATGGGTCTTGACTCTTTATCCAATTTGCCAGTCTGTGTCTTTTAATTGGACCATTTAGTTCATTTACATTTAAGGTTAATATTGTTATGTGTGAATTTGATCCTGTCATTATGATGTTAGCTGGTTATTTTGTTCATTAGTTGATGCAGTTTCTTCCTAGCATTGATGGTCTTTACAATTTGGCATGTTTTTGCAGTGGATGGTACCGGTTTTTCCTTTCCATGTTTAGTGCTTTCTTCAGGAGCTCTTGTAAGGCAAGTCTGGTGGTGACAAAATCTCTCAGCATTTGCTTGTCTATAAAGAATTTTATTTCTCCTCCACTTGTGAAGCTTAGTTTGGCTGGATATGAAATTCTGGGTTGAAAATTCTTTTTTTTAAGAATGTTGAATATTGGCCCCCACTCTCTTCTGGCTTGGAGAGTTTCTGCGGAGAGATCCACTGTTAGTCTGATGGGCTTCCCTTTGTGGGTAACCTGACCTTTCTCTCTGGCTGCCCTTAACATTTTTTCCTTCATTTCAACTTTGGTGAATCCAACAATTATGTGTCTTGGGGTTGCTCTTCTCGAGGAGTAACTTTGTGGCATTCTCTGTTATTTCCTGATTTTGAATGTTGGCCTGCCTTGCTAGGTTGGTAAGTTCTCCCTGAAAATATCCTGAAGAGTGTTTTCCAAGTTGGTTCTATTCTCCCCATCACTTTCAGGTACACCAATTAGATGTAGATTTGGTCTTTTCACATAGTCCCATATTTCTTGAAGGCTTTGTTCATTTCTTTTTACTTTTTTTTTCTCTAAACTTCTCTTCTTACTTCATTTCAATCATTTGATCTTCAATCACTGATACCCTTTCTTCTACCTGATCGAATCTGTTACTGAAGCTTGTGTACGTGCTACATAGTTCTCGTGCCATGGTTTTCAGCTCCATCAGGTCATTTAAGGTCTTCTCGATGCTGTTTATTCTAGGTAGCCATTCATCTAATATTTTTTTCAGGGTTTTGAGCTTCTTGGCAATGGGTTCGAACATCCTCCTGTAGCTCGGAGAAGTTTGTTATTACTGATCATCTGATGTCTTCTCTCAGCTCATCAAAGTCATTCTCTGTCCAGCTTTGTTCCATTGCTGGCAAGGAGCTGCGTTCCTTTGGAGGAGAAGAAGTGCTCTGATTTTTAGAATTTTCAGCTTTTCTGCCCTGGTTTCTCCCCATCTTTTTGGTTTTATCTACCTTTGGTCTTTGATGATGGTGACCTACAGATGGGGTTTTGGTGTGGATGTCCTTTTTGTTTGTTAGTTTTCCTTCTCACACAGTCAGGACCCTCAGCTGCAGGTCTGTTGGAGTTTGCTGCAGGTCCACTCCAGACCCTGTTTGCCTGGGTATCACCAGAGGAGGCTGCAGAACAGCAAATATTGCAGAACAGCAAATGTTACTGCCTGATCATTCCTCTGGAAGATTCGTCTCAGAGGGGCACCTGGCTGTATGAGGTGTCAGTTGGCCCCTACTGGGAGGTGTCTCCCAGTTAGGCTACTCAGGGGTCAGGGACCCACTTAAGGAGGCAGTCTGTCCATTCTCAGATCTCAAACTCCATGCTGGGAGAACTACTACTCTCTTCAAAGCTGTCAGACAGGGACGTTTAAGTCTGCAGAAGTTTCTGCCGCTTTTTATTCAGTTATGCCCTGCCCCCAAAGGTGGAGTCTACAGACGCAGGCAGGCCTCCTTGAGCTGTGGTGGACTCCACCCAGTTTGAGCTTCCTGGCAGCTTTGTTTACCTACTCAAGCCTCAGCAATGGCAGATACCTCTCCTACAGCCCCACTGCCTCCTTGCAGTTCAATCTCAGACTGCTATGCTAGCAGTGAGTGAGGCTCCATGGGTATAGGACCCTCCAAGCCAGGCACGGGATATACTCTCCTGGTGTGCCATTTGATAAGACTGTTGGAAAAGCGCAATATTAGGGTGGGAGTGTCCCGATTTTCCAGGTACCGTCTGTCATGCCTTCCCTTGGCAAGGAAAGGGAATTCCCTGACCCCTTGTGCTTCCCAGGTGAGGCGATGTCCCTCCCTGCTTCAACTCACACTCTGTGGGCTGCACCCACTGTCCGACAAGCCCCAGGGAGGTGAACCTGGTACCTCAGTTGGAAATGCAGAAATCACCCATCTTCTGAGTCAGTCATCCTGGGAGCTGTGGACTGGTGCTCTTCCTATTTGGCCATCTTGGAACCTCCTCCCTTTTTTAGCGTTTTGAGACAAGGTCTGACTCTATCACCAAGGGTGGAATACAGTGGCATGATCTCAGCCCACTGCAACATCCACCTCCTGCCAAGTAGCTGGGACTACAGGCATACACCACCACACCTGGCTAATTTTTGTATTTTTTGTAGAAACAAGATTTGTCATGTTGCCCATGGCTGGTCTTGAACTCATGTGCTCAAGCAATCCACCTGCCTCAGTCTCAAAGTGCTGGGATTACAGTCCTGAGCCACTGTACCTGGCAACTCCCCTCTTTATTTGAGAAAGGATAGCAGCTGGAAGGCCAAATTGGCTTAATTTCCATGCGAACTAAAGCTGGGTCAGGTTCCATGATTCAGACAATGGCCTGTATCTTGAGTCTGGTAAAAAATGTCTAGTGTATGCTATCTCTGTTCATGATCTCAAAAAATTGCTGTGAACTTAGGTTATTTTCTCTTCTAAGCAACGTTAGAGAAAAGTGATTGAGATGTGAACATCCTCATTTTGTTCTATTGCTAAAATGGAACTTGAATAGAGTGCTCAAATCTTAATTTTAACAGAAAACTACTCTTTCCATTTTACCAAACATGGGATTTATTAGCAAGAAATTCTTCAACCTTTCATTTATTTCTATAAATGTGATTATATCTTTTTTTTAAGTTCGACTAAATCAAATTTTTTTTATTTTTAAGATTCAGGGGATACATGTGCAGTTTTGTTACAAGGGTATATAGCATGATGCTGAGGTTTGGGCTTCTATTAATTTCATCACTCAAATAGTGAACATAGTACCCAATACGAACTTTTTCAACTCTTACCCCTCTCCCCCTCCTACCTTTAGAGACTCTGGTATCTATTGTTCCCATCTTTGTGTCCCTGTGTAATCAATGTTTAGCTCCCACTTGTAAGTGAGAACATGCGGTATTTGATTTTCTGTTTTAGCATTAATTTGCTTAGGATAATGGCCTCCAGCTGCATTCATGTCGATGTGAAGGACACAATTAAATTATTTTATATGGCTGCATAGTATGCCATGGTGTATATGTACCACATTTTCTTTATTTAATAAATGTGATTATATTTTAATTCAACTTCATCCTGGCTGAGAAGAAGAGCTCTTTTTTCTTTTTTTTTCAAATCTAATCTTTCTACCTGCTCTAATCTTACATTCTCTCATTTGCTTGACTTTATTCCATCAGTTGTAGTCTTAATTTTTCACAGGTTCATTCTCTTCTGGCCGCTTTTTGTTCTTTACCTAAACATTTCTCAATTACTGTCACTTTAAGCAGTATATAAATAAAAATGTTAACAAACAAAAATGCTTTTGGTGATTCTGTCTGCTCTGACCCTCTCTCTCTTTCTTTATCTCTCTTTTATTCCTTTCAACTTCAAACTTTTGGAAAATTGAGTCTGTGCCACCATATTTTTTCTGTCATTGCATACTTAGTACTCAACTGATCCTGATATAATTTTTGCCTTCACCATATTACTGATACTGCTTTAACAAAGATATAAAAACGCCTTCTAAATGCAAAACCCAATGTGTACTTTTAAGGCTAAGCCAACCTGCATAATTTTGCAGGTTGCATCCTTTGTAGTCATTGGTCACTGCACTGTCAATCATGTAAAAATATTCAAGGACTTTATAGTCTAGATGGGAATATGTGCAAAAAAATGATTATGATATGTGTACTGCTGTGATTTTGGAAATCATAGAGGGAATATGATAGAAACTGCTAGCTGCCACCCAACATTCATTCTCTTTTTCATAGAAACAGAACTCTGATTACGCTGGGGAAAGCAATGTGCAGGATTAAAATACAAACAAATATACAAAATCTATATTTTGTAGCATACCTTGCAGTTAAATATAACAGTATGACTATGCTCCAGCCAATAGTTTGTAAAAAAAAAAAAAAAAAAAAAAGTAGCATTTGAAATGGACCTTCTGGAAGGTTCCTTTAAAAGTGTAAGGAATGTTTGCTTCATTTTCTCTTTATTCCTACTGCCTGGAATATACAAGTCATTGTTAGAGCTGCATAAGCCATATTTTTGACCTTGATAATAACGACAGCCAGAAGCCAAGAAAAGTGAAATTGAAAGACAAAAGTGCTTGATTCCCTGGTGACTTTGTGAAGCTGTCATAACAGTTCTAGACTGCCCATTCACAGGCTCACTTTATGGAGGCAGTAAACTCCCAATTTGTTTTAACTGCCACAGTCAAGTCTCAGAATCTTATAAAGGTACATCGGAATCACTTGTGAAAAAAAGTTGTTTCTGGATTACTGTCTCAGCTATTTTTTTAAAAAATGGCATCCAACATATTTTCACTGGATGTCCCCATATACTTCTCTTTCATACCTCTTTCCTAAGTTCCAGAACCAAAGACCCAACTTCTCCTAAACCTTCTCCTTAGATGCCCCTTAGTCACTTAAATTCAACAAGCAAAACCTGAATGAGTTTCTGTACTCACCGTAACATGGTCTTCCTTCTATATATACTGTTTAGTTAACGATGCCATTGTTGACTAAGTAAACTATTTAACCTCCAAACCTTTAGGAAATTCTTAATTCTTTCTTCTTTTTCACCCTTAACACCCAATGGATAATTGACTCTAAACATATTTTCCTCAGAATTGTTCCTTGTATAGACCCACTCCTTTCCATTCTCATCAATATTGTCTTAAGTAAGTTCTCACTGTTTCTCTCTTAGACTAATTTTTTAAAATTATTATTATTCTTTAAGTTCTGGGTTACATGTGTAGAACGTGCGGTTGTGTTACATAGGTATACACATGCCCTGGTGGTTTGCTGGACCCATCAACCCATCACCTACATTAGGTATTCCTCCTAATATTATCCCTCCCCTAGCCCCCCACCCACTGACAGGCCCCGGTGTGTGATGTTCCCCTCCCTGTGTCCATGTGTTCTCATTGTTCAATTCCCACTTATGAGTGAGAACATGTGGTGTTCGGTTTTCTGTTCCTGTGTTAGTTTGCTGAGAATGATGGTGTCCAGCTGCATCCATGTCCCAGCAAAGGACATGACGTCATCCTTTTATATGGCTGTGTAGTATTCCATGGTGTATATGTGTCACATTTTCTTAATCCAGTCTATCACTGATGGACATTTGGGTGGTTCCAAGTCTTTGCTATTGTGAATAGTGCTGCAATAAACATCTTAGACTGATTTTTAAAAGTCATTCCTAAATAGGCCTCAATCTTCTAGTCCTTTATCTTTCTAATCTATCACTGCCCTGTCTAAAAAATGTTAGCTTTGAAATGCATAGATTTATTAATGCCCATCTCAAACTAAGAAATTGTTAATTACTCTCAATTGCCTACAGGGTAAAATTAAATGATAAATGATCCTTTCAAAACATTCCCAGTTTCCTTTACAAGCTTTTGCTCTACTCGCCCACCCACCCTTATTCCACAACACACACACCAAGAGTACCAAGTAAAGTTGTTTTCAGTCACGTCAGATTGCCTGCCATGTCTGTAACATGCCATGTCTTCCCTATCTCTATTTTATTTCAGTTGTCCCCTCTATCTCAAATCCTTTCCCTCTCCTCCTCCTGTAAGTACACATTTGTTTTCTACTTATTAATCAAGGCCCGAAGCAGGTTTGAGCCACTTACGAAGTTTTCTCTTACCTGCTCTGCACGTCAAATAAATTATTTCCTCACATGCTATACACGCACATTTGTACATACCAATATTGCATGGTTTATTACAGTGTTCTGAAGTCTTTTTTGTATATTCAGGTACATTTTAGGTTTCTTATTTTTTTATGCATTTTTGGTATCTTAAGGACATTACCATATAATCATCTTTACATCCCTTGGATGTACTGCTATGCCTTGCACAGAGAGGGGCTCAATTCATAGTAATGGATTTGAATGAACTACATATACTTTGTCTCTATACAGGTAAAACATTCAACTTCAAGATGAGTGCTTGCAATATAGATGTAAGAATGATTGGGGAATAATTTTAATTAAATGGTGTATTATGACAATATCTTTCAGGTTATTTTATTTTATTAATTAATCTTCTTTATCCTAAACCTTCACACCTCAGACCCAGAACAGAACATACTGCCCATTCACTTTAGAAATGCATTCCAATAAATAAAAAAAAAAAAAAGAAAGAAATGCATTCCATTCATACCTACTTATTTTTAACCCACTATATTAGGTAAAGCAATGTTTTGTGAACCTAATCTTGGGATGCCAGCTTTATTTAGTAAACTTTGAATGGTCTGTAGTTTTGAATACCACATTTCTGTAATTTTTAGTGTCTCTCTGCTTTGGAATCACGCTTGCCATTTTTCAAGAGATCTTATAGAAAAATGATAGATGAGATCTTCTTCTGAATTTAAAGAACAGGAACAAGACAGGAACTCAGGGTCACTGTGAGATTAAAGTAAGTGTGCTTTGGCACGCATAAATGAAATGTATTTAGAAAGCTTTCTAGGATCTACCTGCAAACAGATGGCAGTAAGATATGCAAAAGGGGGAATGCTTTCTTTTCTCAGATTTATTTTTTTCTAATGGGGAATAGTGAGTGAGATGATGACAAATAGTTTTGGATTTGCAATGCTATTCCTCATTTTATATAATGACTCAGCTTTTAAATTGTAAATCATGGATTCTAAATAGCTCCTGCCTAATCTATCTGTAATATATGTAAAGTTCATGAATTTGAATCATCATACCAAACAGGAAAGAATAAAAACTTAGTTTATATATAGAATGGAAATTGTATTTTGGAAGGATAATTAACGCCAATAAATTTTAACAGCTATGCAGAGGCTGAACTTCCACCAAATATTTTTTGAAAGCTTAGCTTCAGACAATATGAAAGTGTATATTTGAAAAATAAAATTTATATGAAATTTAGACCTTATAAAGCATGATTAGTGTGTGAAAATGACAAAAGTAAATGGAAGAGTTTATCCTCCAAATGAATATACTTTTTTACATGTTTAACGTAGTATGATGTTAAATGAGAAAATGAGGACTGGATGTTTAATAAGCCAAAAGGAATATACAGAAGTTAAAAAAAATACATATTAATACATATGCATCTATACACACATATATGCTGTGTGTACCTACATAAATGTATATATACATACATGTATGCATATGGGTCGATACACATGCATGTTCCTGTTTGCATGGCTTGTGACTAAGTAAAATACATTTTTCTTTGAAAAGGGACAGGGCCCTAGTAATACACTGACTGTGTTTATGTGGGATTTTTGATAAAATTTGAATATCAAAGACACTATTTTTCCCCCTCTAACCACCACTGGAATAAAATGCTAGAATGCAATACCATCTTCTCATTTCCAAATTATTCACTTTCGACTTGTGTTTTTCAATTTTATCACAGATTCAGTGTTGTCTCCCTGAACAGAGAAAACATAGACCTTTGAAGGTAAACTCAGCTCTGACATTTACTAGTATGACATTGGGGAAGCTATATAACCCTTCTTAAGTTTACTTCTTTATATATTAAAGAAAACAGAACAAATAAATAAATGATCCATCTGGCATGTTATTGTGAAGATTAACATAAAATATAGGCACGAGATAGAGAGTCACTATTTGTTTCCTCCCCTTTACTTTTTTTTTTTTTTTTTTTTTGAGATGGAGTCTTGCACTGTCGCCCAGGCTGGAGAGCAGTGGCGTGATCTCGGCTCACTGCAATTTCCACCTCCTGGGTTCAAGTAATTCTCATGCCTCAGACTACTGAGTAGCTGGGATTACAGGCATGTGCCACCACACCCAACTAATTTTTCTATTTTTAGTAGAGACAGGGTTTCACCATGTTGGCCAGGCTGGTCTTAAACTCCTGATCTCAAGTGATCCAGATGCCTCAGTCTCCCAAAGTGCTGGGATTATAGGCATGAACCACCGTGACCAGCCTCTGCCCTCTACTTTTGATGGTGATCCTTTGCTTGTGTTTTAGTAATTACGTCCTCTTTCAGAACATTAACTCATTGAGGGAATGTCCAATGCCAGGATACAGAGGCCCTATATATTACACATACATAAATATACTAGTGTAATTAAAAAAATTTTTCTCAGAAATACAAATTCCCAGAATATTTATAATGTTACATTTAAACTTAAATTTATAATCTTGGTCCATGTCCTTTTCAAAGTCACTGATAACTGAATCCAATATAGATATCAAATATTATTTTATTACCATTTCTTCTCCAGAGAAATGATCTACTGCTATTAAAAGATGAGTAGAAAAGTTATACATTAGTTCTACCATGGTAATTTACAGCAGCTTAAAACTTAGGGCCACCAAAGAATTTATGAAATTTCCTCCAACTCTAATAAGTTCTATCATACTCCAGTTCTGAAAATACATATGGAAATGAAAACTCTCAAGACATGAACATTTATGTTATAAAAAGAAATAGGGGAAAATGAATATCAATTAATAGCAGTGAAGCAATCATTTTATTAATTTGCAATTCCACATGCATTTATTTTAGAAAAATTACAGGATTCATTTCGGAGTTCCATCTGTACACATTCTGAAGTCATGCTTTATATTAACATGCATTTCTCATCCAACTGGCTTATAAAATGTGATTTACTCTTTAATCTCTGAAGTAAATAAAAACAACATTTTAAACCTTTTTTAAAGGAATCTGCCAAGATTTCCTGCTAGTTTAAATACATGTACTTTTAATAAAAACTCCAATTTAGTTTTTCTAAACTAATTTTACCTAAAAGATTTGGTCATGTAAGCAAGGGTGTAGTAACTCTGTTTCAAGCATCTTCTACCTGTGATCATGTACATGCTAGGCAGTACTCACAGCTGACATGATGAGCTCTCCTCCCAGGTTCTGGATCTCAGCTTTAACCTGACTGCAGATTTTCAGCTGGTGGGAGTAGAACTTAATCTGTTCCAGGTAGGCCAACAAGTCCTGTTTGCAAGATGGATCTGGGCACTAAATATGCATCAAAGATAAAAATGGATATAGCAGAATAAATAATAGGTAGATCAAAGTGAGTAAAAACAGTATTCACATGGCAGGTACCTTATAAGGCAGCAATTTTATTTTCATAGCGGAACATTTCTCAGCTCAAGTCCAAGTAGATTCTGATATGCTTCTACCATTACAATAGTTTATTCATTTTGCAACCTTAGTTATTTCAGCTTAGCTGAAAGAAATGTTAAAATACCTTTTAGACAGGAAAAGGTAAATAAAATAGCTGCCTTTAATTTATGATAAAGGTTAGAAGCCTTCAGATTATATTTTTAGGTAAATCTAAAGAAATATTTAAAATGTAATTATTTCTTTCACCTAGAATTACTATTAGAATACTCCTAGAATTACTATTACAATGCTCCTTGAGACTCATGGTTCTGCATTGTCTGTCCTTTGCTACTCAAAAGGACATAAAAACATGCAGCAACATAATATGTTCTATTACTTCCAGCATTCAATGTTCTTAACTGTTACAGACAAAGGAAATCATTTCTACCTTAGATAACAGGTGTGAATCTAACTGAAGCCAAGAAGCAGACAGGGCACATGATTTAGAATATTAAATTTCCTTATGAAAACCAGCCTCCTGCATCATTTTATCTTTTGGAAGGAACTTCCTGGAGGACAGCTTTGAGCTTTATCATAACATGGTAAATAGCTTTGGTTAAGATTTAATCTTTGTGTTCTTTCTCCTATGCAATTATAATAGATTTATAAAAATCCCTTCTAACTTAATTCCACTTTTAGTAAATTTTTATAAGAACAAGGAAATGTGGACAGTGATTTATAGCCAAAGATCTTCATTGTAGCATTATGTATAATAGCAAAACTTGGAAATAACCTAAATTCCCCAAATAATGGAAAGACTAAATAAGAATGCCTATCAATATAATGTAGCATTACCCAGTCTCAAGAAAATAGAGTTTCAAAGGATGCAGGTAAATGTTTTTGGAAGTTAAAAATACAACCTGTAAATATTGCAATCAAATTCTATTAAAAATTGTGTATATTTAAAACATGCTGAATTCCAGATGCAGTGACTCATGCCTATAATCCCAGCAATTTGGGAAGTTGAAACAGGAAAATCCCTTGAGCCTAAGAATTTGAGGTCAGCCTGGGGAACATAGGGAGGCACCGTCTCTACAAAAAATAAAAATAAATTAGCCAAGTGTGATCCCAGTTATTTAGGAGGCTGAGGTAGGAGGACTGCCTGAGCCTGAGAGGTTAATGCTGCAGTGAGCCATGATTGTGACACTGCACTTCAGCCTGGGCAAAAGAGTGAGACCTTGTGTCAAAAAATAAATAAATAAAAATAAAAAATAAAATAATAAAACCTGCTGGGACAGGCTCAGCTGTCCATCCTTCCTAGTCATAGATCATGCTGCATCAGGACTCTCTTTGCACCATACCCAGGCAAATCTCCAGGCATTCAGAGCACCAGCTTGCCTGAATCAGCAGGCTGAGCTTCCCCACCCTTTCTGTGCATAGATCAGGGTGCAGCAGTCCCTCTCCACTCCATGCTTAGGCAGATTTCCAGGTATTCAAAGTACATGTTTGCCCAGATTGACAGCCTGAGCCACCCCACACTTTCTCTGCAGGGATCCAGGTATGTAGAGGAGCCTTTCTGCTTCATGCCTAGGCAGATCTCCCAGCTCTGGAGCACCCAGTCCCCTGGATTAGGAGTTTAGACCACCCCAAATCTGTGTGTACAGAACTTGAGGACAAGAAGGCTTCCCAGCGCCATGCCTAGGCATACCTCTGGGTGCTTGGTACCCACTCACTGGATTATCCTTCAGCACTGGTGCTCATGACTGCCCTTAGGGGAATCTGTAGGCAAACCTGCCAGTCTGGACCTGCTCATATTGCTTCCAACACCTCTGGGGCTGAGGAGGGAGCTCAGAGCACTTTGCACTACAAGAATAAGCCCATTGCCTGAGGCAAGAGAGAGCTTCTGCTAGTAAACAAGGATGAGGTATACACTCAGCAGTATTGGCCATACACACCATCTACGGGCTTGTAGATGGAACTGCATGGCCCAATATAAAACCTGCTTGACAGAAAGGTGTAGAGTACACAAGTTAAGCCGAAAGACCTTACCCAGCATTCTCTAAAGTCACATCCCCTAGGGAAAAATAAGTGGAAAAGGGAAAGGGAAAGAAAAAACATAAATCAATAATATTATAGGGAAAGAAAAGAAAAATTATATCTGCACAAATATAATTACAAAATTTTGAAGTATCAATGCCTCAAGATGAGAAAGAACCAGTGTAAGAATTCTAGCACCATGAAAATTCAAAATGTAGTAATACCATCAACATACCATAGTAGCTCTCCAGCTATGGTCTCCAGTGAAGTGGAAACTTGGAAAGGACAGATAGAGAATTTGAAGTGTGGATTGCAAGAAAGTTCAATAAGATCCAAGACGAGGTTGAAAATTAACACAAAGAAACATTTTAAAGCAATCCAGAAAATGAAGGGAGAGATAAACATCTTTAAAATATCAATCAGAGATTCTGGAATTTAAAAACGAACTTAATTTCAAAATACAACTGGAAGCTTCACCAATTAACTGGACTAAGTAGAAGAAAGAATGTCAGTTCTTGAAGACCAGTCTTTTGAATTGACCCAGTCAGAAAAAAATAAAAAGTAATTTTTAAAAAAATGAACAAAGTGAGAAATATGGGATTATGTAAAGTGACCAAACCTAAAAATTAGTGACATTCCTGAGACTGAGAAAAAGATAACAACCTAGAAAAAATACTTGAAGTGATAAATCAAGAAAATGCTCCGAATTTTGCTAGAGAGGTAGACACCCAGATACAAGAAATTCAGAGAACACTTGTGAGATACTATACAAAAAGCAACATTACCAAGGCATATAATCACCAGACTATTCAAGGTCAACGCTAAAAAAAAACATCACAAAGGTAGCTAGAGAAAAAGGGCCGGGCGCGGTGACTCAAGCCGGCAATCCCAGCACTTTGGGAGGCCGAGACGGGTGGATCACGAGGTCAGGAGATCGAGACCATCCTGTCTAACACGGTGAAACCCCGTCTCTACTAAAAAAAAATACAAAAAATTAGGCGAGATGGCGGGCGCCTGTAGTCCCAGCTACTCGGGAGGCTGAGGCAGGAGAATGGCGTAAATCCGGGAGGCGGAGCTTGCAGCGAGCCGAGATCGCGCCACTGCACTCCAGCCTGGGTGACAGAGCGAGACTCCGTCTCAAAAAAAAAAAAAAAAAAAAAAAGAGAAAAAGGTCAGAACACACACAAAGGGAATTCCAAAAGGCTAAAAGCAGACTTCTCTGCATAAACCTTATTTATAAGCTAGGACAGACTGGGGGCCTATTTTCAGAATTCTTGAAGAAAAGAAATTCCAACAAAAATTTCATATCCCATCAGGCTAAGCTTTATCACTGAAAGAGAAACAAAAATATTTTCCAGACAAACAAGCACTAAAAAAATTCATTACCATTAGGCTAGTCTTATCAGAGACTCTTAAGGGAATTCTAAACATGGGGAAAAAATAGCTGACACCTGCTACCACAAAAACACACTTAAGTACAGAGCCCACAGACCTACAGAGCAACCAAACCATAGAAATTACAAAGCAACCAGCTAACAACTTCATGATAGGATCAAAATCTTGCATATTAATATTATCCTTGAATGTGAATAGCCTAAACACTCCACTTAAAAGGCACAGAGTGGCAAGTTGGATAAAATAAAAACATCCATCCATCTGCTGTCTTCAAGATACCCATCTCACACATAATGACATCTATAAGCTCAAAGTAAAGGGTTGAAGAAATATCTATCTTGCAAATTAAACTACAAAAAATAGAAGAGTGGCTATTATATTAGATAAAATATATGTATGTTAAAATATATTTAAAATATAATATATAACATATTATATTAGATAAAATACATGTATTTTAAAATATATTAAAATATAATATATAATAATATATTAGATAAAAAAGACTTTAAACCAACAACAGTAAAAAAGGACAAAGAAGGGCATTACATAATGATAAAGGGTTAAATTCAACAAAAAGACTTAACTATCCTAAATATGTATGTACCCAACACTGAAGCATCTGAATTCATAAAACAAGTACTTCTAGATCTACAAAACGGCTTAGACAGCCACACAATAATGTTGAGGAACTTCAACTCCTCACTGACAGTGTTAGATATGTGAAATGTTAGTCAATTAAACCTCTTTTTTATATATAAATTAGCTAGTCTCAGTATCTTCACAGTAATGTGAAAATGGACTAATAAATTTATTTTTGGGTAAACAATGAAATTAAGGCAGTAATCAAAAAATTCTTTGAAATAAATAGAAATAAGAGACACAACATATAAAAATCTCTAGGATGCAGCAAAAGTATTGTTAAGAGGAAAGTTTAGGGCAGTAAACTCCTACCTTAAAAAGTTAGAAAGATCTCAAATTAATGATTTAACATCATGCCTAGAGGAGCTAGAAAAACAAGAACCAACCAACCCAAAAGCAAGAACAAACCAACCCAAAAAATTAAAATTAGATGGAACTGAATGAATCTGAGACCTAAAAGTTCACAGGACGAATCAATGAAGACTAAAGTTTTGTTTTTTTTTTTTTTTTGAAAGAATGAATAGGATTGGTAGACTGCTAGCTAGATTAACACAGAAAAAGATAGAAAGGATCCAAATAAGCACAGTCAGAAGTTATAACTAAAGTGACATTGCAACCAATACCACAGAAATACAAAAGAGCCTCAGAAACTATTGGGAACACACCTGTGCATACAAACTAGAAAATCTAGAGGAGAAGATCAATTTCTGAAACACACAATCCTCCAAGAATGAATCAGAAAGAAATTGAAACCCTGAACAGACCAATATCGAGTTCCTAAATTAAATCAGTAATAAGACACCCACCACCAACAACAACCAAAAGAGCCCCAGCCAAATTCTACCAAACATACATAGAAGATCTGGTACCAATCCTATTGAAACTATTCCAAAAAATGGAGAAGGAGAGACTCTTCCTTAACTCATTCAACAAAGCCAGCATCATCCTGATAGGAAAACCTAGTAAAGATACGATGAAAAAAATCTCTGATACCAATATCTCTGATAAACATAGATGCAGAAATCCTCAGCAAAATATTAGGAAACTGAATTTAGTGGCACATCAAAAAGTTAATTCACTATGAACAAGTAGGCTTAATTCTTATAATGTAAGAATGGTTTAATATACACAAATCAATAAATGTGATTCACCACATAAACAGAATTAATAACAAAAATTATATGACTATTTCCGCAGATGTGGGAAAGCTTTTGATAAAACACAAAATCCCTTCATGATAAAAACCCTCAAGAAACTATGCATCAAAGGAACATATCTCAAAATAATAAGAACCATCTAAGAGAAACCATAGCCAACGTTATACTTGAATGGGCAAAAGCTGAAACCAATCCCCTTGAAAACTGCTACAATGATGCCCATTCTCACTCCTCTTATTCCACACAGTACTGAAAGTCCTAGCCACAACAATCAGGCAAAATAAATAAATAAAAGGTATCCAACTAGAAAAATAAAAGTCAACCTATATCTCTTTGCTGTTGATATGATTTTATACCCAGAAAACACAAAATACTTTACTAAAAGGCTCCTGGAACTGAGACATGACTCAGTAATTTTTTAGGATGCAAAATCATGGTATAAAAATAAATAGCATTTCTATACACCAATAACATTCAAGCTGAGAACCAAATCAAGAACTCAATTTCACTTACAATAGCTGCAAATAAATAAATAAATAAAACAGGGCCGGGCGCGGTGGCTCAAGCCTGTAATCCCAGCACTTTGGGAGGCCGAGACGGGTGGATCACGAGGTCAGGAGATCAAGACCATCCTGGCTAACACGGTGAAACCCCGCCTCTACTAAAAAATACAAAAATCTAGCCGGGTGAGGTGGCGGACGCCTGTAGTCCCAGCTACTCGGGAGGCTGAGGCAGGAGAATGGCATAAACCCAGGAGGCAGAGCTTGCAGTGAGCTGAGATCCGGCCACTGCGCTCCAGCCTGTCTAGCCTGGGCGACAGAGCGAGACTCCGTCTCAAAAAATAAATAAATAAATAAATAAATAAATAAAACACCTAGGAATGAATCTAACCAAGGAAGTTAAAGATCTCTACAAGGAGAACTACAAAATAATGCTGAAAGTAATCATAGATGAGACAAACAAATGGAAAAAAACATTTCAAGTTCATCAACTGGAAGAATCAATATCATTAAAATGGCCATACTGCCCAAAGCAATCTACAGATTCAATGCTGTTCCTATCAAGCAACCAACATCCTTTTTCACAGAACTAGAAAAATAACTATTGTAAAATTCATATGAAGCCAAGAAATATCCTGACTAGACAAGCAATCCTAAGCAAAAAAAAAAAAAAAAAAAAGAAAGAAGAAGAAGCTGGATCTGGATGCATCATATCACTTGATTTCAAACTACACTATAAGGCTACAGTAACAACACAGCATGGTATTGACACAAAAACAGATGCATAGGCTGATGGGACAGAATAGAGAACACAGAAATAAAGCTGCACAACTACAACCATCTGATCTTTGACAAAGTTGACAAAAGCAAGCAGTGACTCTCTATTCAACATATGATGCTGTGATAGCTGGCTAGCCAAAGGCAGAAGAATGAAACTGGACTCCTATCTTTCATCATCTAGAAAAATTAACTCAAGATGAATTCAAGATTTAAATATAAGACCTCCACAATAAGAATCCTTGAAGAAAAACCTAGGAAACACCATTCTGGATATCAGCCTTGGGAAAGACATTATAACTAAATCTTCAAACGTAATTGCAACAAAAAGAAAAATTGACAAGTGGAATCTCTAATTAAAAAGTTTCTGCATAGCAACAAACTCTCAACAGACTACACAGACAACCCACACGATGGAAGAAAATATTTGCAAACTATGAATCTGACATAGTTTTACTATCCAGGATCTATAAAGAACTTAAACAATTGAGCAAGCAAAAAACAGCCCCATTAAAAATGGGCAAATGGTATGTGTTAGGTCATTCTTGCATTGCTATAAAAAATCCTTCAGACTGGGTAATTTATAAAGAAAAAAGTTCAATTGGCTCGTGGTTCTGCAGGGTATACAAGCATTGCATTGGCATCCACTTGGCTTTGGGGTGGGGGCTCGGAATATTTACTCACAGTGGGAGGTGAAGTGGGAGCAGGCACATGACATGGCGAGAATAGGAGCAAGAGGGAAGTGGGAGGTGCCACATATTTTTAAATGATCAGATCTTGCGATAACGCACTATCCTGAGGACAGCACACCATGAGGAATCTGCCTCTATTACCAAACACCTCCCACCAGGCCCCCACCTCCAACACTGGGAATTGCATTTCAACATGAGATTTGGGAAGGACAAATGCCAAAACCATATCAAAACATGAATGGACACTTCTCAAAAGAAGACATACAAGTGGCCAACCAACCTGAACATTTTGTTCAACATCACAAATCATCAGAGAAATTCAAATCGAACCAAAATGAGATATTATCTCACACCAGTCAGAATGGTTACTATTAAAAAGTTGAAAACAACAGATGCTGGTGAGGCTGTGGAGAAAAGGGAACACTTTATAAACTATTGGTGGGGATGTAAATTAGTTCAGTCACTGTGGAAGCAGTTCGGAGATTTCTCAAAGAACTTAAAACATAACTAACATTTGACTCACTCCTCCCATTACTGTGGACATAGTCAAAAGAAAATAAATTGTTCTACCCAAAAAGACACTTGCATTCATATGTTCATTGAAGCACTATTCACAAAGCAAGGACATGGAACCAACCTAGGTATCCACCAACGGTGGAATGAATAAATAAAAATGGGGTACATATACACCATGGAATAACAGACAGCCATAAAAAGGAATGAATGAAATTATGTCTCTTGCAGCAACGTGGATGCAGCTGGAGGCTATTATCCTAAGCAACTTAATGCAGAAACAAAAACCCAAATACCATATGTTCTTACATACAAGTAGGAGCTAAAGAATGGGTAATGATGGACATAAAGATGGCCACAGTAGACCCTGAGGCCTGTTAGACAGGGGAGGGAGGAAGGGAGTAAAGACTTGAAAAACTAATTATCGGGTACTATGCTCACTACCTGGGTGATTGCATTAATTGTACTTCAAACCTCAGTATCATGCAATATACACAGGTAATAAACTTGCACATGTACCCACTGAATCTAAATAAAAGTTGAAATTATTTTTTAAAATGCATTAAAAATAAATAAATTCTGGACTCTGGGTTAAAAAATTAAAAGATGCTGGGAAATAAATATATGACAATAATCAATAAATACGGTATAATCAATACTTTTTATTTTATTCAAATTTTGTATATCTTAAATATATATTTCTTCTATAACTATAAAATGTTATTTTTTAAAGCTTTTATTCTAATGACCTAAACTGCAAATTAAAAAGTAGGATGAGCAACCAGAAAACCTTTCATGCATTTCTGCTTTTATTCAGTAACTAGTAACTTAAGCTGGAGTGTTTTTGGAAAATTTGTGAGGTACTTATTCTCTGTTATTTTTAAAATAGACTACGTAGCTCCAGCGTGTGTGCACAAGATGAGAACATGTTACCCTGAGTCAAAGTTGATAATAATCCACAAAGGTAGCAAAGAATTCAATTCTTCTGCAGAAATACTATAAATCTGCAAGACAGGCATGGATATACGCATGAACAGATACAGGATAGCCAGCCAGCCAGAGACACAATCAGACAAGAATATAGAAATTAAGGGTGTTTCTCAAGTTTTCAGTAAACAAATGAGGGTTATCCCTCAAATCTCCTCAAAAGAATTAAATTGTAGCTAATCAAGAAGATTGGAAAGGAGAAAGATGTGGAGACAGAAAAGGAAAAGAAAGAGGGAAAGGAAGAAGAGAAGGCAGAGACAGAGGAGGAAGAACAATAGTTAATTTTCATTTAGCTATTACTATGTGCCACATGCTATGGAAACTAATTTAGGCATATCATCTCACTCAGTCACTAAAACTCTAAGACACAAATATTTCCCCCAATTTACAGATGCGAAATTGCCTATAATGATGAAAAACAAGTCATCTCTTTGTTTTCTCTTGACAGGCAGCTGATCTTTATTAGGTACTTCCTCTGTGCTAGGTACTATGCCAAATTCTTTACATGCATAATTCTAAATTAGTACTCAAAACACCATGTTAATTAGATCTAGTATTTTCATTTTGTAGATTTGCAAAATAAGTTTCAGAAAGAGTAAATGATTTGAATTTAGTTTTCTCTGTTTCATTCACATGAATGCACAATAATCTCTTCTATAGGACATTCTTTCAAAACATTTTTTGTTATTATTGCTCTCACTGAGTAACTTTCTTATCTATTCTTCATTCATAAGTACGGACACAGTGATAATCCCTGACACATAAAGTGTTTCATCTGTCATCTACTATTCTAGATGCTTTGTCTATACTAATTGTTTTAATAATCACACAACACCCACAATTTCATGAGGTAAGTGGAATCATTATCCTCATTTAGCGAAGGGGAGTACTGACACACAGAGAGGTTAACTGACTTGCCAATAAATGGTATTAGTAGTAGAGCTAGTAGTTCAAACATGATCTGGCTCCACCTCCTAACCTCCATGTTCTAGGAACAGTATCAGTCTTCTTACCAATTGTATCTTTTTTGAAAATATTAAATTGCCATTCTGATTTGTAACTTGGCTTCTTAGATTGACATTCTTACTTGTCAGTTATAAACCGGATTGATGTGGATGTGTTCCTTGTCTAAGACCAGCAACACTCTACAACTTCTGATAAAATCAAACTGTCAAACTAATAATTAGATTCTTTACCAATAACCAATTGCAGTCACTCATGTTTAAGCAAAACAGAGACTCCTCCAAGGCCATAGTAGAAGAGCCTACAATTCTATTAAGGAAAGAATGAGTCAAATGAGTAGAAAGTGTGAAAATGATCTTTTGAAGTTCAAAGTTGCTTGACCTAAATTTGTCTTTCATTTTCAGAACTAATGAGAATATCTTGGTTATAACAGTAGCAGCCAGTTTTATAACCAAAGTAGAACAAAATACTATGTGGTAAATTCTTATAGTATAAAAGTTATTAAAGCCTTCTTTCCCATTGACATCAGAAAGCCTTTCTGAATTAGTTCTGAGCCTTTGCTCACTTAGAAGCAGAATCTGGAGAATGCCTCATTCCTAATTTAAGAATGTTCTACTATTTTTCAAATCTCCTTTGGGCCATTTTTATGTATTCAGGTCTTTTCCCCATTTTTTAATCAGGTTACTTGGATTTTTTTGCTATTGAGTTCTGCATATTTCTTACACATTTTCTATATTAATTCCTTATCAGATCTATGGTTTGCAAATATTTTCTTTCAAACCATAGGTTGCCTTTTAATTTTGTTGATTATTACATTGTATATTTTAAGTCCTTAAATATGTATATTTTTAAAAAAATACATTTAAAAACATTGAACAATGCTTTTCCCACCTTTTAAATTTTTATGTGAAAGTGACAGAAAAACTTTGGGCTCTAGGTTTGTAGAACATTCTTGCCCTTGACTATTGTTTCACTAAAAAAATTTGCTTTAAAATAACTTTTAAAAGAATACTATTAGGGACTTTTAGGCTAAAGTGGTACACTACTAGCACACTTTGGTTATTATTTCCCAGTTAACTTAGATAGGAGATGTTGACCAGAACATCTACTTAGCTCTTTAATGCATGATTTTTTTAAATCTAAGTTTTATAATCACGGGGACTCACTACATGTAAGCAGATGGCATTTCAGCCTATGTGGTTTTCTCACTTTAAGCCAGTTTTCACTTTTCTAGCATGAGGCTTGAAACCAATATGGAATACATCATTTAGTAATGAGGAAAAAATATTTTAAAAATTCATTACCTTTTAATTTAAATTTCCGGGGTGAATTAGCAAAATGAACACTTTTGAAGACTTTTATTTCATAATCTTAGTATTTTTTGCCCATATTGGAGCCTAAACTTTAAGAAATTCAAAATGACTTTTGCGACCAGGTGCGGTGGCTCACGTCTATAATCCCAGCACTTGGGGAGGCCAAAGTGGGCAGATGACCTGAGATCAGGAGCTCGAGACCAGCCTGGTCAACATGGTGAAACCTCGTCTCTACTCAAAATACAAAATATTAGCTGAGCATGGTGTCTCGTGCCTGTAGTCCCAGCTACTTGGGTGGCTGAGACACAAGAATCACTTGAACCCGGAAGGTGGAGGTTGCTGTGAACTGCATTGCACCACTGCACTCCAGCCTTAGTGACAGAGAGACTCCATTTAAAATAAATAAATAAATAAATAAAATGAATTGTGCAATTACAGACAATAGCCTAAATTGTGCTAAGCTGGAAAAGTTTGTTAATGAAAAGTACTAGGTGTCACTGTGAATTTCAAAAATAGGAATTTAAAGCAATCAGTGCTAGCAAAAGCACTTGGTGCTCATGACATTTCCCATCCCACATAGCTCATTTCTTCACCTGTAATGCAGTCCAGAGGTTGCCTTGTTTTGTCTTGCTCAGGCTCACAGATCATCAATGATCCCATCTTTTCGCCTACTGTTAATACCTTTTTTTTCTGATTCCTGACTCTATCAAGTCCCTCAAAGGAAAATCCTGCTTCAAATCCCATCTCTCCTTTTTTGTTTATGAATATGCCTACTAAAATGTTTCAGTGCAGATTCTTCCTTTCCTTATCAGGCTAAGAACTGTTTTCAGCTCCTCCAGTCCACAGAATTTTATTTCATTGAGATCACTAATTGACTTACAATTACCGCATTCGTTATATATGTTGCAGTTCTTCCCTCATATCACCTCTCTGGAGCTTTTAGATCTTTGTTACTGATTCTCATAAATGTTAATTTTCATGAATGTTTCCTCCTAGATTTTCTCCTAGTTTATACCAACTTTCGCAGCCTCCTTTGTAAGCATTTTTTGTTGTTATTTTGCCTGCACCTGTTTTTGTTCTCATCTTTTATTCCTGAGCATTTTTTTTTTTTTTTTTTTTACTTTCATCCTCTTTTTGGACAACAGTAGACAGTGCTCTGGCTTCATCTGTCACTTACACAACACAAACTACAAAATTCTATCATCCAGCTCCGTCAGACAATCCATATAACTACTGCATTTGTCCATCTCATTTCAGCATCTCATCAACATTTCACACTCAACACATTTATCTCTCAGCTGTTTCACTCATTATCTTGCCTACTCACCTATTCACCTATTTTTCTCTTTGTATTAACTATCTCACTGAAGAATGCCTTGTTCCTCTTTTCCATCTCCTAAATCTGGTCAGCCATTAATTTGTGCTTATTCTACACCTAGAAACCTCAATATATTTTGAGTATTTTTTTCTTTGCTATGCCTATGAGAGCTGCTGTTTAGCAAACTCGGGTTTCTGACACACAGAACAGAGAAGGTACCCATAGAAGTATGATTAAAAATACACTGGAACTCTGCTATAATGTCAGTGGTAGAGGATAACATTGCCTCATATGGTATGTTCAAGACTGGACATGTTGATTTATGAGAATTATATTTGGGAAACTATGATGCATGATGTATTTCAAGGAATAAAGGTTGTTTTTACCAGAAATTATATATGCTGTTAAAAGCTCATCATATTTTGTCCATATTTAGGCTGAAATTGTCTTGAGTTTAAGAATTGTTTCAAATTCATTTTTATTTTCAACTTGGTTTGCTCATATAGCCATTGAGAAAGTGACATATACTTTGAACATAATACAAATTAAAAACAAGATGCTTTCCATATTCAACAAAGCTCCTTTACTTTAGTAGATGTAAAATTATGACTCAAGCTACCTTTCAGCTTTATGTTACTCCCATGAGAGATTCTCAGAAGAAAGGAGTGTCCTACATAATAGATCATAACTCAAAAGTGTCACCCTCTCCCTGATGCCTGAAATTTGTCATTCAAAGAATTATTTCGATTGAAACAAGCTCATAAAATTGCATTATCCTGTAAATAAAATAAGGATATGGAAAAGATGGTGGAAAGGTAACTCAGACAAATTCGGCTTATTTGGAATTTTTGGTTAAAGATAGCCAGCCAACTACAAGAAGAAACTTTGCTCATCCTTCCTCTTCTCCATTTATATAAAATTGCTCCTTCCACCTAGACTTTAGAACACTTTATTCTTTCGTTACATAGTTTTGTAACTATTCATGAAGTGAACCTGAATAGATAATCACCCTAGGAGCATTTAAAACACTGTTTCAGTTAAAAAAAAAAAAAAAAAAAAAAAAAAGCCAACCACTTGATAAAGGGGAAAATAGTAAAGCAGCATCTCTTAGAACAGGAGATTCACTATTACCTGAAAGATGCAAACAGATCAAATATTTCAGTATACATTTAGTCATTTAGTCTTGCTTAATTCTTGAGAACTTTCTGTGCATTTATTTTTATAAAGTAGGAGTTCATTAATCTGGAGAACTAATCTAGGCATCAACATTTCTGCCAGAGAAGAAAATAAATAACAAAGATCTGAGCAGAACAAAATGAAATTGAAACCAATAAACAAACAAAATACAAAAAATAAATGGAATAAAAAGCTGATTCTTTGAAAAGATAGATAAAATCGATAGACCAATGGTGAGATTAACCAAGAAAAGAAGAAAGAAGATCCAAATAAATTAAATTAGAAACAAAATGGGAGATATTACTACTGATACCACAGAAATACAAAAGATTATTCAAGGCTACTATGAACACCTTTACATGCATAAACTAGAAAACCTAGAAGGGATGAATAAATTCCTGGAAATATACAACCCTCTTAGATTAAACCAGTAAGACATAGAAACTCTGAACAGATCAAAAATAAGCAGTGAGATAGAAATGGTAATTTAAAAATTGCCAACAACAATAAAGTCCAGGACCAGACAAACTCACAGCTGAATTCTATCAGACATTCAAAGAAGAATTGGTACCAATCCTACTGACATTATTCCACAAGATAGAGAAAGAGGAGATCCTCCCTAAATCATTTTATGAAGCCAGTATAACCCTAATACCAAAACAAGGCAAGGACATAACAAAAAAAAAAAAAAAAAAGAAAGAAAGAAAACTATAGACAAATATCCCTAATGAACATAGATGCAAAAATCCTCAACAAAATACTAGCTAACTAAATCTAACAGCATATATATATATATATATATATATATATATATATATAAGCTGCCATGATCACGTGGGTTTTCATACCAGGGATGAAGGGATTATTCAACATCTGCAAGTCAGTAAATGTGACACACCATATAAAAAAATTTTTTAAATTACATGATCATCTCAATAGACACAAAAAAAGCATTTGACAAAATCCAGCATCCCTTTATGATTAAAGCCCTCAGCAAAATCAGCATAGAAATGACACACCTTAAGGTAATAAAAGCCACCTATGACAAACCCACAGCCAATATTATACTGAATGGGGAAAAGTTGAAAGCATTCCACCTGATAACCGGGACAAGACAAGGATGCCCACTTTCACTACTTCTCTTCAACAGGACTCTGGAAGTCCTAGCCACAGCAATCAGACAAGAAAAAGAAATCAGGGGCATCCAAATTGGTAAAGAGGAAGTCAAACTGTTGCTGTTTGCTGATGATATGACCATATACCTAGAAAACCCTAAAGACTCCTCCAAAAATCTCCTAGAAGTGGTAAATTAATTCAGCAAAGATTCAGGATAAAAAATTAACGTATTCAAATCAGTGGCTCTGCTATACACCAATAGTGACCAAGCTGAGAATTAAATCAAGAACTCAACCGTTTTTACAATATCTGTAAAAAATAAAAATAAAATACTTAGGAATATACTTAACCAAGGAGGTGAAAGACCTCTACAAGGAAAACCACAAAACACTGCTGAAAGAAATCATAGATGGCAGAAACAAATGGAAACACTCCCATGTTCATGGATGGGTAGAATCAATATTGTAAAAATGGTAAAAATGATCATACTGCCAAAAGCAATCTGCAAATTCAATGCAATTCCCATCAAAATGCCACCATCATTCTTTACAGAGTTAGGAAAAGCAATCCTAAGATTCATATAGAACCAAAAAAGAGCCCGTATAGCCAAAGCAAAAAGAACAAATCTGGAGGCATCACATTACTTAACTTCAAACTATACTATAAGGCCATAGTCACCAAAACAGCATAGTACTGGTATAAAAATAGGTACACAGACCAACGGAACAGAATAGAGAACCCAGAAATAAAGCCAAATGCTTACAGCCAAATGATCTTTGAAAAAGTAAACAAAAATATAAAGTGAGGAAAGGTCACCCCATTCAACAAATGGTGCTGGGATAATTGGCTAGTCACATTTAGAAGAATGAAATTGGGTTCTCATCTCTCACCCCATTAAAAAAAAAAAAAAAAACAACTCAAGATGAATCAAAGACTTAAATCTAAGACATAAACCCATAAAAATTCTAGAAGATAATATCTGAAAAACCCTTCTAGACACTGGTTTCAGCAAAGACTCCATGACCAAGAACCCAACAGCAAATGCAACAAAAACAAGGATAAATAGATAGTACTTAATTAAAATGAAAAGCTTCTGCACAGAAAAAGAAATAATCAGCAGAGTTAATAGAAAACTCACAGAGTTGGAGAAAGATGATCACAATCTATACATCTGACAAAGGACTAATATTCAGAATCTCCAAATAACTCAAAGAAATCAGCAAGAAAAAAACAATCTCATCAAAAAAGTGGGCTAAGGACATGAATAGACAGTTCTCAAAAAAAAAAAAAAAAGATATACAAATGGCCAACAAGCACAGGAAAAAAATGCTCAACTCACGAATTATCAGGGAAATGCAAATCAAAACCACAATGAGATACTACCTTACTCTTGCAAGAATGGCCATAATCAGAAAAAAAAAAAAAAAAGGTGTTGGCATGGATGCAGTGAAAAGGAAACACTTTTACACTGTTATTGGGAATGCAAACTAGTACAATCAGTATGGAAAATAGTGTGGAGATCCCTTAAAGAACTGAAAGTAGAATTACTATGTGATCCAGCAACCCCACTACTAGGTATCTACTCAGAGGGAAAAAAGGCATTATACGAAAAAGATACTTGCACACACGTGTTTACAGCAGCACAATTTGCAATTGTATAAATATAAAATCAGCCCAAATGCCCATCAATCAATGAGTGGATAAAGAAAATGTGAGATATATATATACACACACACATAATACACACCATGTGTATATATATGTGTATGTAAGTATATGTATACACACACACACACACACACACACACCATGGGATACTACTCCACTATAAAAAGGAATGAATTAATGGCATTTGCAGTAACCAGGATGGAACTGGAGACCATTATTCTAAGGGAAGTAACTCAGGAATGGAAAACTAAACATCGTATGCTCTCACTTATAATTGGAGGCTAAGCTATGAGGACACAAACACATAAGAATGATACAATGGACTTTGGGGGCTCAGGGAAAAGGGCTGAGAGGGGGTGAGGGATAAAAGACTACACATTGGGTATAATGTACACTGCTTGGTGATGGGTGCACCAAAATCTCAGAAATCACCGCTAAAGAACTTATTCATGTAACCAAACACCATCTGTTTCCCAAAAACCTCTTGAAAAAAAAGGTTAAAAAAATCTCTGCTGGAAATAAATTCCAGATAGGTAATACCCTTAAAATACACATATTGTCACAAGGCATATCTAGGAATTATATCCTTAGGAGTTGTGTAATCATGATATAATGAATGCTCCAGAAGCTTCTCAGTAGTGTAGTTTCATTGAAATATTTTTTTTTGCCTCTTATAATATAAACATGAAACAACTCAAATAAGGCCAGCCTCCAAGAATATTTTGTAAAATATTAACATAAATTATACTTGTAGGTTGTTTTGTTCATAATGGAGTGCATTTTGTGTGATTTGGTTTATACTTCTTCACTTTGGCTTTTTAAAATCATCTTTTCTTGAACTACAACTACCTGTGAATGTATTTAACACCAAAAGTTCATTTCAATTGTGTTCAGTTACAATTAGGTGTGAATGTCTACTTATTAGCCTTGGTATCTTTGCTTTGGCAAAATTACAAGGAGGAAGTAATTAGGCTCCTTAAATATCACCCAGTGTTCAGAAAGTCTAATACTGTTCTGTCCTGGTGCAAAACACTTTTAGCAGATGCTAATTTTATTTTGGCTCCTATTGTCTCCTTCCGATCTAGGTTATACTGCTTCTATAACTATTTAAAATCTTTTTGTGCATTATCCCTACCTTATGAGGTATTACTTTGTCTAATTTAGAATATCTGCTAATATGATTAATTACAATGTAGAGTACAGAAATAGAAAAAAATAGGTACTGAAAGCCTGAAATCTTGGATTCGTATTTTACTTCTCCAACTTATTCTGTTTAATTCATAAGCAAAATTTTAAAGAATTGTTATAGCTATTCTTAAAACAATCTTGTTTTATACAAGGATATGTCTAAAGGAGACAAAATTTGTGCTAAAATTCTACAAGACTTCAATATGTCCTAGATGGCATACTTAAGCTACCGCCATTTTGAGACAATTCTAAAGCCTAAAAAATGTTGGATGATTGGGAAAAATAAACTTAAGCGGAAGGTTTTAGTTCTTCTCTTTCTAACTAGCTAATGCCAGTGCCAGAGTAGTGAATTGTGTGTGGCACACACACAATACATATGCTCGTAAGGAAGCAATAGAGGAAGGAAAAGTGAAAAATAAAAATAAAAAGGCCAAGCAAGCAGAATGAGAAGCATCAGCTAATCTAATTCTGCTTCATTCTTTCTACATATGAACTTTAACTCTGAAACTTTACAGAATGTAACTAAATTGGTCTAATAATGTATGTAATAGATGATATATATAAACATACATTTAAATAATTTAAATATATAGATATAATTTCAAATTTAATGTTAGTTGGAATGGAAATTAGTGTTTGACCTTCTGACACACCAGCAAAAATTAAAACTAGAATGTATTATTTTTGAACAATTAAATTGATCAAAAGAGAAAGCAACCAATGTTCCAGCAGATTTTTTTCATAATATACATAGACACTGAAAATCAAGTTGCTTACATTACTCAATTGCATTTCATAATCAATTTCAGATATTATTTTCTGCCTAAAATTTCTTAATCTATCAAATAATAATGTCAGAAGCACATTCATAAACAACCTCCCTAGATGGTCACTGTAATAACTGAGTCAGTTTCTTCATTCTCAACTTTGATTGCTTAGAACTATATTTCTTCAGAACAAAAGTAATTAATTTGAAACTATTTTATGTATGAAATGGAAAAGGCCAAAAAGAGTCATCTATAATTCTTTATTAGTCAGTGACTACTTCTCTAAGCTTCTTTTAAAATGTCAAAACTGTACAGAAGTAAGATGATACTTTTGCTTTCTCCCCATACCATTTGAATAATGCTAAAAACAATGACATAGTTTGATAAAGCCATGTTATAAAAGTACCTAGTTCAAGGCAACCTAATCCAATTAAAGAAAATTGTCAATATAAGAAAAAAAAAACCTTCAACGTGACATAATTATGTCAACTTGGAAAACTGGTTGTTTCAAAGTAAACAGGAAAAAATGGTAGGAAGCATTCAGTATTTAAAAAGTTACTAATACATGTAAATATGTCTAAGGTACTATGGTTTCACTTCTTTCACTAAGATTTAGTGTCTTTCATAAAAGTGAACGCAATAAAATTCTAAAATAAAGAAAACTATGGGCATATATAGGCTTCAATCACATAATCAAACCCAGAAATTTTGACTTATATTAGGATAGAGTTTGTTTTTGCCATAAATACTAAATGCTCAAAAAACAGGATTAATAAAATTTTATAATATAGTAACATGGAAAGACGTATGTTCTTTAATATTAGGAATGTTATTAGTTTATTATAATTAGTCTTTTTTTCTTATTCCTTATATCCACAAATACAATATTGAATAGGAGAGAGTGCTTCATTTTCCAAGAAAGAGAGTATAAGCATACTGAACAATAATAATCATTATAAAAAGAAGCCCAAAAACCTTTCCCTCTGACTATATAAGCAAGAAATAATGAAATAGTTGTAAAAAATCCCCATTTTTTTCCAAAAGGGAAATAAATATGTACTATGAAGTTGAACACAATATAAAAGCCACAAAATTATATTATACCCCAGTCTGATATACTAATTGAATATCTCAACACATTAATGAAAGCAACAGATTTTCCAACTAAAGTGTAAAATAATTCTAAGGATGTAGCAGCTGCTTAGAAATACTGAAATCAACATGAGAAATCTAAAAAAAGGAAACCAAAATGTTTATAAGCACCAGTCTCTATATTAATTATGCACTTTATGCATTTTATATCTTTAGTATTATCTTTAGTATTCTACTAAATAGCATTTTTCTTTGAATTTTAAATATTATATTAGAATATATTGTCAACCCAGAAAACCTACCATTATAACATTTTAATGTGTATTGATTTTTGAAGAGCAAAAATAAGCAAAAAAAATTGACAGCCTTTCCTATAAGATCTGAAACAAGGCAAGGTTACCCACCGTCACCATTTTCATTCAACATAGAACTGAACGGCCTAGCTAGAACCATTAGCTAAGAGAAAGAAATATAGAATATCCAAATTGGAAAGGAGGAAGTCAAATTGTCCTAGTTTGTAGATGACATGATCTTATATTAAGAAAAACCTAAAGGCTCTACCAAACAAACAAAAAAATCTCTTAGATTTGATAAACAAATTCAATAAAGTGGAAGGATATCAAATCAACATGCAAAAATCAACGGCATTTTTACACACAAATAGTGAACAATCTAAAAAAGAAATCAGGCAAGCAATCCTATTTCTGATAGCTACAAAAATCAAAACACCTAGAAATCAATATAACTAAGGAGGTGAAAAATCCCTACTATAAAACTATAAAATACTGATAAAAGAAATAGGAGACAAAAAAGATATCCTCTGTTCATGTATTGAAATAATTAATATTGTTAAAATGTCCATACTGCCCAGAACAATATACAGATTCAGTGTAACCCCTAGAAAAATACCAATGACATTTTTTACATAGATAGAATAAAAACATTCTAAAATTTACATAGAACCACAAAAGACCCTGAATAGCCAAAGCAATCCTGAGAAAAAGAGAAAAGCTGGAAACATCATACTACCTGGTTTCAAAATATATTACAAAGATATAGTAACTAAAACTGCATGATACTAGCATAAAAAGACCCACACATAGACCACTGGAACAGAATGGAGAACCCAAAAATAAATTCATATATTTATAGCCAACTGATTTTGAACAAGTGTCAAGAACACGCACTGACAAAAGGACAGTCAATAACCGGTAGTGGGAAATTTGGATATCTGTTGCAGAAAAATGAAACTAGACCTCTACCTTTCACCATATGGAAAAATCAAATCAAAGTAAAGGCCTAGCATAAAATCCAAAACTATAAAGCTAGTAGAAGAAAACACAGGGCTTCAGAACACTGATTTTGGCAAAGATTTGATGACTAAAACCTCAAAAGCACAGGCAACAAAAGTAAAAATAAACACATGGGATTACATCAAACTAAAAAGATTTTGCACAGCAAAGAAAACAATTAACAGAGTGACAAGACAACCTATAGAATGATAGAAGATATTTTCAAACTATTTGACAAGGGACTAAAATACGGAATACATAAGACAAATCAACAGAAGAATAAAACAAATTTAAAAATGGACAAATGATCTGAGTAGTCATCTCTCAAAAGAAGACATACAAATGGCCAACAGTTACATGAAAAATGTTCCACATCATTAATCAACAGGGAAATGCAAATCAAAACCACAATAAGATATTATCTTATCCCAGTTAAAACCGCTATAATTGAAAGAACAAAAAATAAATTCTGTCAAGAATGTAGAGAAAGGGGGACTCTTATACCGTGTTGGTGGAAATGTAAATTAGTACAGCCATTGTGGAAAATAGGAGTTTTCTTTAAAAACGACCACTACTAATAATAAACTAATAATAGAACTACCATATGATCCAGCAATTCATTACTGGGTATTTATTAAAAGAAAAGGAAGTCAATATGTTGGAGAGATAGCTGCACTCCTATGCTTACTGCAGCACTGCTCACAATCCAACTGTCAATCAGTTAGTTAGAATCAATCTAATTGTTCACCAATGAATGAATGGATAAACAAAATGTGGTATACAAACACAATGGAATATTCAGCCACAAAGAAGAATGAAATCCTGTCATTTGTGGCAACATGACCAAGACTGGAGGACATTATGTTAAGTGAAATAAGTCAGGTTCGGAAAGACAAGTACCACATGTTCTCATATGTGAGAGTTTTAAAAGTTGATCTCATAGAATTAATGAATAGAATAATGGTTATCGGGGCAGAGAAGAGTAGTGGAGAGGGGAAGATAAAAATAAGTTGATTAAAGGTACAAAAATACAGTTACATAGAAGGAATAAATTCTAGTCTTCTATAACATAGTAGGCTGACTATAGTTAATAATTTATTGTGTATTTTAAAACAGCTATATGAGAAGATTTGGAATGTTTTCAAAATAAAGAAATGATAGATGTTTGAGGAATAGTATATGCCCATTCCCTAATTTGATCAATACACAGTGTATACATGTATAGAAATGTATGTACTCTACATATGCAATTATTATATGTCATTTAAAAATAAAATATAATGAAAATAAATGTTAAAAATACATAACCAAAGAAGAAGGAAATATAATGTATCAACAACAACAAAACTCGGTTTTGTAATTACAATTGATTACAACTAATTGAGCATATTTGATGCTGAAGAACTGATACTAGAAATAATTTGAGTATATTTTAAGCTAAAAAAAAAAAAATCTGCCCTAAGAAATAATTAAGCTTCCTTATAATCGCCCATTACCTAGTGTATTAATACTGCTATTGGAAATTCAATTATAATTTAGAAAAAATGGTTGAATAGAGTACAAATTTAACTTTGCCCAAATCAATGTTCTAATGGCAAAGAGCAGTTAGCATGAACTTTTACCATGTCCATTTGTAAGTAACTCACCTGATTAGCAATCTGCCGAGCAAGGACATCCATCCTTGATCCTGATTCTGATATCATTTTCGCTGCATAGATCACATCGGTTGTATGCTTTAGTGGTCCTTTGCCTCTGGGGGGAAAAATATATATATATATACACACACGTTAGCTGTGGTGTTGATGAAAAAATAAATGCTAGCTATGGTGGTTCATGAAAAAATGTATAAATCTATCCATTCATCCATCCGTATATGTAAAAGATTTGCATCCCAAAGAACGGCTATTGGTTTTTTGTTTGTTTTGAGATGGAGTCTCACTCTGTCGCCAAGCTTGAGCGCAGTGGTGCAATCTCAGCTCACTGCAACCTCCGCCTCTCGGGTTCAAGCGATTCTCCAGCCTCTGCCCCTCGAGTAGCTGGGACTACAGACACGTGCCACCATGTCCGGCGAATTTTTGTATTTTTAGTACAGACGGGGTTTCACCATGTTGGCCAGGATGGTCTCTATCTCTTGACCTCTTGATCCGCCCGCCTTGGCCTCCCAAAGTGCTGGGACTATAGGCGTGAGCCACCGTGCCTGACTGGCTGCTGCTTTTAATATTTTTATTTTGAAAAGACCACTATTAGACTCCAGTATTAAATAATTTTTTTTAATGCCAGCCTGTTAAGAAATACACCGGAGAAGATGAAGACCTTTTGATCTTCATTCCCAGGTGTTTATTATAGTAAAACTCAACCTAGAGATACCCTTCATAGACCTAGATACCTCAAGACAAAAGCATTTTTCTGATTCTAGGGAGAAACATATTATTTTGGATATTATATGTATCCAACAGTTCATTTTTTATCAGCAGTCCGACTTTTAATATTTCACATTTTTTCTGTTGCTATATTTTAGTTATTTTTTAAAAAAATTATTGATGGTAAAATTCATTCATTTTTATGGGGTACATGTATTATTTTGTTATTTATACAGGCATAGAATGTGTAATGATTAAGTAATGGTATTTAGGGTATCCATCATGTCGAGTATTATTTCTATTTGTTGAAAATATTTGAAGTCTTCTAGCTATTTTGAAATATTCAATACATTGTTTTAAACTATAGTCATCCTACTCTACTATTGAACATTTGAATTGCTCTTTTAACTGTATGTTTGCTCCCATTAATCAACCTCTCTTATCCCCCCAATTCCCAACAAACACCATGCCAAGCCTCAGATAACTATCATTCTACTTTCTGCCTCCACGAGAGCAATGTTCTTAGCTCTCACATATGGAGGAGAACGTGATATTTGTCTAACTTATTTCACTTAGCATAATGTCCTCCAGACTCATCCATGTTGTTGTAAATGTTAGGATTTCATTCTTTTATGGCTGAGTGTTTCATTGTGTGTGTGTGTGTGTGTGTGTGTGAATAAAACCACATTTTATTTATCCATTTATTCATTGATGAACACTTAACGTTGATTTCACATCTTTGCTATTGTGAATAATACTACAATAAAAATAAGGGTGCAGGTATCCTTTTGATATGCTGATTTCCTTTTCTTTGGATAAATACTTAGGTGTGAAATTGCTAGATCATACGTTAGTACTACCATTAGTTTTTTGCAAAATCTCCATATTGGTTTCCATAAAGGCTGTCCTAGTTTACATTCCCATCAACAGTGTATAAGAGTTCCCTTTTCAACATACCCTTGCCAGCATCTGTTTTTTTTTTTCCTTTTAATAATAGTAATTCTAAATGGGGTAAAATTATATCTTATTGTAGTTTTGATTTGTGTTTTCATGCTAATTAGTTATGTTGAGCATGTTTTCATATACCTATTGGTCATTTGTCTTCTTTTGAGAAATGTCTATTCATGTCCTTTGCCCGCTTTTTGATGGGATGATTATTATTTTCTCCTGTTGAGTTTAGTTCCATGTATTCTCTGAACTTTAGGCCCTTATTAGATAAACAGTTTGCAAATATTTTTAAATATTAAATATTTAAATAATTCAAATATTAAATATTTTCTACTATTTAACAGCCTGTTTACTCTGTTGATTATTTCTTTTGATGTGCAGAAGCTTTTTAGTTTAATATGGTCCCATTTGCCTATTTTTGTCTTGCCTGTGCTTTTGAGGTCTTAGCAATAAAATCTTCGTCTAGACCAATGTCCTGAAGCATTCCCCCTATGTTTTCTTCAAGTAGTTTTATAATTTTGGATCTTACTTTTAGGTTTTAGCTGATCTTTATTTGATTTTTTTATATGGTGAGAGACAGGGGGCTAGTTTCATTCTTCTGAGTATGATTATCCTGTTTTCCCAGCACCATTTATTGAAGAGCCATGCTTTCCCCAGTGTCTGTTCTTCCCAACTTTGTTGAAAATCAGTTAGTTATAAATGTGTGAATTTATTTCTGGGTTCTTTATTCTGTTCCATTGGTTTATGTGTTATTTTTATGCTCATATAATGCTTTTTTTGGTTATATAGCCTTATGATATGTTTTGAAGCCAGGTAGTATGATGTGTCGTGTCCTTTTTCCTGTTCTTTTCCTCAGTATTGCTTTGGCTATTTGGGGACTTTTGTGGTTCTATTAATACGTAATATTTAGGATTTTTTTTTCTGTTACTATGAGGAATGTCATTGCTCTTTTGAAAGAATTCCACTGAAAATGTAGATTTCTTTTGGTAGTATGGATATTTTGACAATATTAACTATTCTGATCTATGGGCATGAGATATCTTTTATTTTTTGTGTCTTGTTCAATTTCTTCCACCAGTGTTTTATAGTTTTGCTTGTAGAGGTCGTTCCTTGTTTGGTTAAAATTATTCCTAGGCTTTTTTTTTTTTTTTTTTTTTTTGTAGCTCCTTTAAATGGGATTGCCTCTTGATTTCTTTTTCACATTGTTCAGACTGATGTATAAAAATGCTATTGATTTTTGTATGTTGATTTAGTATTCTGCAACTTTCCTTAATTTACCAAATCTAAGAGTGTTTTGGTGGAGTATTTAGGTTTTTCTTAATATAAGATAATTTCATTTCATGGAGGGACAATTTGGCTTCCCTTTTTCCAATTTGGGTGCCTTTTCTTTCTTTTTCCTGATTGCTCTGGCTGATAACCTTCAGTACTAGAATCTTGAAGGGGAGTTATAAAAGTGGGCATCCTCATCTTGTTCCAGATCTTGATAGAATGGCTTTCAGCTTTGCCCCAATCAGTATGATGTTAGCTGTGACTTTATAATATATGGCCTTTATTATATTGGGGTACGTTCCTTCTAAATCTAGTTTCTTGAGAGTTTTTATCACTCTCATGCCACTACAGTCCTGTAAGGGATGTAGGGAGATGTCAGTAGGGTTCTAGGGATGTAGGAATGCAGGGGCTGCTGGGCCCCAGGGAGAGATGCAGTCTGGTTTGGGTCACATTCTCAAAATAACACTGTGCTGCAACTGCTTAGGACTCAGGGTGTGTGTGGGACCCAGCAAGAGCTACCTATGTGGAGCGATGCCATCACACACTATCCAGGCTGCTCCCTGTGGGAGCCTTATGGTCTGCAGGGGTCAAGGAACTCTCCCTGTGACTAGGGTGGCAGGAGTCTATGATGGGAATGTGGACTGCTGGGGCATTTCCCATTTTCCCACACTGGGGTGACTCTCCAAGCTCCCAGGTGATCCTGACCAAGCTGGCTGCCTTGCTTCCCTGTTTTTTTTGTTTGTTTGTTTTTTTGTTTTGCCGCAGGTGCTTCCTGACACTCCTCTGTTGAATTCCAGTGTTCTGTCTTAGACGTTGTATTCAAAGTATGATTGCATTCTTGCTATTTTAGTTTTTCTTTGTGGAGGAGGCAATTGCTGAATGCCTCTAATCAACCATCTTGGAGTCCCTGTTCCAATCTTTCTCTTTTAAATCTGTTTTCACAGTCATTAATTGTGTTTTGTTTTTATCCCATTATCTATTCTCCACAATTGATTCAAACATGGAAAGTCCAAGCCTAAGAAATGTGTAATCTAAGGCCTTCCACATGGAAACACGAATTAAATGTATCTTCTAGTTTGTCTTATAGTGGTTCTCCTGCTTTCAAAGAGGAGTTACCCCAAGACTTACCTAAGTAAATCTATTAATTCTAGCATCACTTAAAAGGAAAATGTTGACAGTATTGCTGAGATAAGTGAAAAAAACAAATCCAGAAAAAAATGAATTAGGTCTTAGGACAATGAAGAAAAAGTACTGAAATGACATACTATCTGTTCATCTAAAATAATCCAGACAAATGTTGGTGAAATATAAAGTCTGGTGCTGCACATTGGTCGATTGGTATACACATCTTGGGTTAGCCAAGAGGATACTACAGTTGGAAGTGGAGAGTGGTGGCCTGGGTCTCTTTACATGATCTTACCCCTCCTACTCTTTGATCTGATCTTGTTTGCTCATTACTAAGTTATGCTATTTAAGCATCATGATTTAAGCATGAGAGAAAGAAAGAAATTTTCCTATAGGGAAAGGATGGGATGTCTAAACTCAGAGAGTACCAGAAAGTCAACAAGGCCTACAAGAACACCATTCAAGAATTCTTCCTTACATGGTTTATTTTTGTTCCTCGCAGTTCTCCCTGAATCTGTTTACTCGCTGTTAAGTAAAAGAAAAACGTCTGGGAGTGGCTCATGCCTGTAATCCCAGCATTTTGGGAGGCTGAGATGGGTGGATCACCTGAGGTCGGGAGTTCGAGACCATCCTGACCAACATGAAGAAACCCCATCTCTATTAAAAATACAAAATTAGCTGGGTATGGTAGTGCTTGCCTGTAATCTCAGCTACTCGGGAAGCTGAGGCAGGAGAATCGCTTGAACTCGGGAGGCAGAGTTTGCAGTGAGCCGAGATCATGCCATTGCACTCCAGCCTGGGCAACAAGAGTGAAACTCTGTCTCAAAAAAAAAAAAAAAAAAAAAGGAAAAAGGAACTATATCAGAGTAGTTGAGTATAATATAAAGCTGGAGTCATGTTATCTTGGTTCCTAATGCCACAGAATAAAAGTTGAATTGATTTCAGGATTCTGCAAGGTAGGAAAAAAGCAAGAAGTACGCTTTTAAGTTTTGGAAAAATTTTCCATTTGTTTCCTGAGTGAGCGACCATTTTGATACAAGAACAACATTTCTGTGAGAAAAATCCATACTGTTTTTGACACGTTACTGTGAATGGGTAGCTAAACACCTATATAATTGGATCCTTTCACCAAGAACTCGTTTCTTTAAAGATGTGCAACTGGACTGAAATATGATAAGGGGATATTTTTCTATCTTCTCTTTTTTGAAAAAAATAAATGAATGATTATCTGAATGAATGTAGCTGTTCCATCCATTTAAAACCACTTCTCTCTATATTTCCTAATTCTCTACTGAGTCTTACCACACTGAATTTCAGGACTTTAATTATTAGATTTCTCTTCCTTGTCCCTAGCAGAGAATAGGGCCCTGAAGAAACAACTCACTAAAGCAATTGTTTTGATGCTTCAAAGGAAAGAGGGATAGTGAGGAGGGGAAAAAGGAATAAACTAGCTAGAGTGAGAAAAGAAAAATTCTGAGAGACCAAAACGCAGTTGCTAAAGAAAAGACAGGGAGTGAAAACAATCTTGGTGCATATCTTATTTATGCCTTGAACCGACCTTGAGAATAGACGCCCTAATATTAAATCCAATAAGATGTGTTATTAGAAGAAAGTCTTTGTTCACTAAGAAGAATAGCACTATGTAGTGATAAAAGACAGAGTTGATTCATGCAAAGCTAAATAATCAAAGAACTCTATACCTGAAAATCTGAACCTAAAATACTTGTGCCCTGTAAGCCAAGAAAGGCCCTTTCATTGCCCTTTTTCCCATGGTGCTTCTCAAAATCATTATTAGCAAGTTTCCCTGTAAAAATGAAACAGCATGTCTAACACAATAGAAACCTCATCTCATAGATGGTTATCATCACACATTTTCTCTGAATCTGCTGACAAAGTTTGCTTCGAAATAAAATAAAATCAACATCAATCATTACAATATTTGAGTTGCTGTTATCAAATTTACTTTACACATCAGGCAGGACTAGATGTTATGTACATGGTTATGTTCAAGAAAGGCATTGCATTTCATTATTTCAATGCATCTCTAGAGAAAGTTAAACTTAAATAAAACTGTCTATGCTCCTGAAAGGCAATGCATCAATTTTCAAGGTCTTAAACAATGGACAAAGGTTGTTTCTAAGGAGAGCAGCTAAGTCTCTCATAGCTTAAATGATAGACAGTGTTATATCTAAAGAGCAGCTAAAGTACCCTTCCCCTCAAAATAGTAGGTTTCCCTGTTTCAAAACCCTGGACTGATGAAAGGGAAATTATCTCTAGTTTCAAATGCATACCTTGTTAGGAGACCACTATCTTAAACACATGTAGAACCTAAAAGTATTGATAATACGCTATGCCAAACTACAATTATTCTCTTCCTCATGTTCTTAATTAAATGTATTGCCTGGCAAGCTTCCTACTGAATGCCAAACAAAATACTCATTTTACAAATGAGTCTATATCATGCCAAACTTCGAGAGGATTCTACAATTACTGAAACTGTGATAAATTTTTAAAATTCTCAGCCTGAAATGTACTATGTAATGAAGGCTTTTTAAATTGGGAAATATATTCAAAGGTTGTTTGCTGCCTTCATTTTCATAATGGGTTCTTGGGATCTCCTGTCAGCAAATAGCATCTTAAATTACTGTGTTGGATCCTACAGAAAAAGACCTAGAGGAGAAAGGGTTAGAGATCAAAAATATTTTAAAGAAATCAGATGTCAGAAGTCTTTAATAAACAGTGGTTACAATCATAATCCCAAAAAATAAAATAAAAAGCAGATCAAGTTCTGAAGTAGAGGGCCTGCCACATGCAACTAGCTGAGGTAGTGCATATGTTAATTAGCCATTCAATTTTTATACATACTTCAAAACATCATCTTGTACACAATAAATATATACATTTTGTCAATTAAAGAAAGTAAAATGTAATAAAGATAATTTTAAAACATTATGGGTTAGAAAGTATAATGAAAAAGGCTACATAACCCAGTGATGGTAATACCATAGACATTTTATTAAGATAAGTGAAAGGAATATATTTGAAACTTAATTTATTGGCTTGGCATAAACCTGCCAGCCATTTCTGACACTGCCCCATCCTAGACTCTCTTTCCTATCCCTGACCTCATCTCATTTCCGGCTTTCATCTCCTCCTCCTTTCTCTTTTGATTAAAATGAGAAATAAGAAGATGGTAAAGGTGATCAGAAACAGGTCAATTAACTAGGGCTATGGTTTAAAAACAAAAAATACCAAATGTTTTCATAGAGTTATTTTGTCTTTTTAGGGATAGTGAATATCTATGAAATGATTTGGTAGTTTCTGCTATTGTGCGAAAACAAAACAGAAAGCTTAATTATATTATTTATATTTTTAGTCCCTAAATCTTTGATAACATAATAGTATTAAAGACCAAAAACTTTCTCCTTAATCCTTTTTTCCTTTGATATTTTTATAGAATAAGTCCCATAACATAGTGGTTCACTTTATAAATGAAAACAATAATAGCATATATTTTCTTCTGGAATTAAGAGTTAGCACATTTAGCATTTTCTGCTTGCCAAACACTATTCTATACACATGCTAATTTTACCAGTATAATAATCCCTACGTTCATAGTTACTCTTGTGCTTGTTTTGCAGATGAGCAAACTGACAGACAAGTTAAACATAGCTTGACCAAGTTTCATAGCTAGTAAATATTGGAGATGGGATTTGAACTCAGGGAATGTGCCTACAGAGTCCACTTTCAACAAGTATGCTATGTTGCCTCCCATAAAACACATCAAGTTAAAAATTAAAATATTAGAATATCACCTTAGCCATTGATGGACATTACCATTAATGCAACAGATTGAAGACCAGGGTTAAATATAGGTGATGGGTAGCTGGGAGGTCCACCAACAATGACCTTCTCAAACATAGCAGCCTCAAGGAATATAGCCTAAATCTCTGTCCCAGTAAAATAAAATATATATATATACACTACATTGTATAGATTTCAGGGGTCATGACAAGTGGTTGAAATGTCCCCAGTAGCCTACAGTCCTGGGGTTTCTTTCTTGAGATATTATTACTTCTTTCTATCTCTTATTCCCATTACCTTTCTTCCCTCTCTCCTTCTCCCTGGGTTCTGAACACTACACTCAAACTCAGCCATTCCATGTGCCTTGCTACATGGGAGATTGTACTTTGATGTTTATTTATAATATAACAAATGGAACTTTTATCTGAGAGTCTTAGCTTTAGACACAATCGTTTTATTTCTAACATTCAAATTTAATGCTGCAATAAAGTAGATTGAAATGAATACAGACTTGAAAAATAAATTTTGTCTGCATCCCAGGACTGCCACTGATTAGCCATGTAGTCTTCAGTAGGTGACTTTGCTGGTCTGAGCTTATTTTCTGTTCATTAAAGTAAAATTGTGGCATTTGTCACACGGTAAGGAATAGAAAATCAAGTGTTTTACACAACATTTGGCACATAGTAGATGTTCATCAAATGTCATTTTTTCTTTCCTTTTCCTTTTACAAATAATTATATTTTATAAAATCTACTTTTTCATTTTATTTACTTATTTTTTACTGTTCTTAAGGTACATCAGCACCTTTTCACTTTTTTTGATTCCAAAATTACAGTACTTGCCAGATAACACCAATGAATGGATTATATTGAGTTCCTTCTTACACCTGCTGACAGTAGTACTTTGCAGAGCCTTATCCATATATTCTTTCACTAAGAAAAAAGGAATATAAAATATATACACACATAAACTCTCCCTCTGTGTAGTTGTTATTGTTTAAAGTTGTTATTTAACTCCTATTACAGAATTTATTTACTCTTAGTGACAGATATTTGTGGTAGTATAACTTCCTAGGATTAAATAAATCAACTCTACAAGAATAGAGCTAAATTATAAGAGTAAGGCAGTTCTACTACCAGAATTCCCTTACTTGTAATTCTGTATTAGATAAAAAGGAAAAAAAAGTAATTATCATGGAAGCAACCAAAAATGATGAGTTGAAAAGAGATATAGACTCAAGCAAGGACATACTGTTCTTCTACTATTCAAACATGAAACATTAATTAGGCAAATTTCTCCCTCTGGCTGTTACTTTCTCTTGTAAAGTGTCATTCTAAAGTTTTGAGGACCCCATAAAAGTTCTCGGAAAATCAGCTAATGAATAATCAGCTACCAATCATGTTGAGTAATTAGTATCCTGAAGAATTTTTGGGATTCAAGTCTAAAAAATGTATTGCTCCATGAAAGAGGGAAAATGTTTGTCTGACATTGTATATATTTGTCTCATTTCTGTTTCTCTTGTTTCATATTATTCAGATTAGCCTAACTGCTATTATAATATCAAAACATCTTAGTAGCTCAGCACAATACAGTTTATTCCACTCTCAATCATAGTTGCTGCGGATTGTGGGGTGGTGGGCTATGTACCACGTAGTTGTTCAAGGACCCAGGTACCTTCTATCTACAAGATATCCTGTCCCCTAAGGCTGCAGAGCCCTCTGCAGGGAGTCATTGCATCCAGATATCCAACAACAGAAAGGAATGAGAATAGATCTCATAGGAGACTTCTGGGATTGGAACAGAAATTGACACTCATCACTCCCACCCATATTCTAGAAATGAGATACAAGGACTCATGTAACTGCAAAGAAAGCTGGGAAATGTATTCTATTTGGTCCAGGAAAGAAAAGAAAACAGGGTTTTATGAACTCACAGCATTGCCTTTGCACATGATCCCAGGAGTGCTAAAATCCTGTATTTTATTTATTTTCATTTCAGCAACAAAAGGCGGTGTTCCTTGTGAAAGGAAATTTTGGATGTCACCAAGTAGATGGGAAAAATTGGCAAAGAACTGAGGCGCTTCACTAATACAGCTGTAATTACACGACATATACTCTGCCTGGGCACAAGACCAATTTTATTTCTTATTTTGAAGTTGTCACCATCTAGAGGATCTATTATTAAAAACAACAGCAAGAAAGAGAGAGGGAGAGAGAGAGAGGGAGGGAGAGAGAGAGAGAGAGAGAGAGAGAGAGAGAGAGAGAGAGAGAGAGAGAGAGAAGGAATTCCTTTCCTCAAATTCACAACTACTTTTCTAAAGAAATCCTAGACATAATTTTTTTTCTGCTCTTCAGTCCTCAAATACTCTAATTTACCCTTTACCTGTTAGTATTGTAACAAATCCTAGACAGATTGTAGAATTCATAGAATAATTTCATGGAGGGAAAAAAAAGCCATGAAACTCATAGGCGAAACCAAAGGTAGAATTAGAATGAAGAATTTCTTTGGCAAGGTTTGTTTTTTGTTATATTGCAGGCAAAATAAAGGTCAGCAAGCCAAATAATTTTGATTTTTGTCTTTAGTAAAATAGACTATTTTCTCCAGGACTTTGTAAGTCTGAAGCTTTAATATTTGTGTGTGTGTGTGATTTTGTACTGAAAACATATATAATAACAAACATTATTGTGTTATTATGTGCTTACAATGTTCCAGGCACTGTTGCAATTGCTTACTTTTCTTACTCACTTCTCATACCCAGCACTGCTGCGTAGAGCTACACATCTTTCGCACTACACACATTTAAGGGCATTCACAGCACGGTTATGCCCATAATTGTGCACATCATATGCTGTTTTGCATGCCCACTCTGCTCCTAAAATCTATTATCTTTGTCCAATAAACAAGAAAACAGAATTTGAGATGCTCAACAGTTTTTAACTTTTCTCCAACATATCAGAATACAGGTCAGTTTCAATTGAATAGCAAGGAGTTTAAATCCATGTTTTCAGAGCCAATTAAAAACAAATCATGCGGTGAAAGTATCGCCATAGGTTTTATATCAGTATGCATCTTAAAGCACTGAAATTCGATGGGTGCTTCAGAATCAGTGGAATGTTTTATATGTTGCAAATAAATACACAGATACAAGATATTCCTAGCCATTGTTCTAAGTGGATCTGATAATCCCAAGGATTACAAAATAAATAGCCTCTTCTTTGGTTGCATTTCTTTCGTCAGCAATCTGGCATTTATCTTTTTCCTTTCCTTTTTTTCCTATTCTACTTGGGTCTGAAAAGAGATAGACCAAGGGGGGAAACTACTGTTGTTTTTCTCCTCCAATTGGACATTTTGTTCAAAGAGACATGTAACTTAGTTGTGGGGGTCCATGATTGACCATCCGATGTTCCCTAGAACCAACAAAAATAGCCATTCATGTTAGCTAAGAAACTTTACACTAGTGAAAACTGTGGTTTCTAGGTAGGAGTTCTTCTAAGGACTTCAGCCTCTTTTTGACTAAGTTTGTTTGTTATAATATCTAAAGAGCATAGCTATCCAAGAACCACTGCCACTCTCCTCTGCTCTCTCTTTCAATGGCAAGGAAATTCTTGCATCACCCTAAAGAGAAAAGTAGAGTTGGTAGTTGCATGCATTCTAATTCTTACTGTTCCCTCTATAACCCATGACTGGCATCACTATTGTATCAGTTGTTCTACTAATTTTCCTTCATGCAATTCTTGCATTAGTTTCTTACTGCCAATGTAAGAAATTATTAACCAACGTGTTGACAATACAAATTTATTATTTTATATTTCTTGAACTGAGAAGTCCAAAGTAAGTTTCACTAGGCTAGAGGGGAGGTGCCAGCAGTGCTGGTTCCTTCTAGAGGCTCTGAGAGGCGAATCCATTCGCTCATCTTTTTCAGCTTCTAGAGGCTGCCTGTATTCCTTGGCTTGTGGTTTCTTCTTTCATCTCCAAAGCATATCACTATAATGTGTGCTTCTGTTATCATTTATGTCCTTCTCCTTTCTGTTCTCCTGTGCTCTTGAAAAGGCTCCTATAATATCATTGGACCAACACAGATGATTTACAATAACCTCTCTTCACAGGTTTTGGGAATTTGAAGGTGGACATCCTGGAGAGCCATTATTTAGCCTACACAGTCCTCAAGAGTCACTACCAAGAAGTCAGAATCAGTTCCTATGATGAAGCTATTGATTTTCCTGCATTTAAATCAAATCAATCATTGGGATAAATTGACAGTGTTATGGTGATTATTTCTCTAGATTGCCAGTTATTTTTTAACATGACCTATATTATTCCAACTTCCAGTGAAATGGTCAGGTTCTTGGTTCTTAATTATTTGCTAGCTGTATGCTCCTTTACTTACAATTCATATCAAAGCGGGGTGGCCTGGAAAAATCTGGAGACCTGAGAGAACCAGAATTACCTGGGAAGACACCTTATATATCTGGTACTGCTCTCCTTCCCCCATATACCACATATTAAGTTTAACGTGCCTTTTCCCTCTCCTGGTGTTACACATTATATATACACATATACACTCCCTGAAAGCACATAAGGCTCTGGCATGGGGCAAGAGGAGGGAGGAAAACCTCTTCTAGGGTAGAAGAGAACTTTTTTTTCAGGTGATTATTATATATACTCATTTCCTCTTTGACACCCACAGGCCTTGAAAACCCTAGTACATGTTTTCATAAGACATTCAAATACTATATAAGTACTACATACTTAAAGGCATTGCTTAGGGATGACATTATAGTTAAAACTACTTAATAATCCCCTTAAAAGCGATTGGTTATTGAAACTGTGAGATGTGGTATAAACTACTCAGTGGTGACTCTCCAGACTCATATGAGTACTTGAGTAGTAAGAATGCACAAGGAAAGCCTTTTTTTTTTTTTTAGAGGGAGTCTTGCTCTGTCACCCAGGCTGGAGTGCAGTGGTGCAATCTCAGATGAATGCACGCTCGGTCTCCTGGGTTCACGCCATTCTCCTGCCTCAGCTTCCCGAGTAGCTGCGACTACAGGCGCCTGCCACGCCCGGCTAATTTTTTTGTATTTTTAGTAGAGATAGGGTTTCACCATGCTAACCAGGATGGTCTCGATCTCCTGACCTCATGATCTGCCCACCTTGGCCTCCCAAAGTGCTGGGATTACAGGCGTGAGCCACCGCACTGTGCCGGAAAGCCATTTTTATCTTCCCTCATACATGGGAAAGTTACCCCTGTAATGTTCTCTTCACCCACACTCCACCACACCCCGCAAACCAAAAGACTAAAAGTCACTATTCATTGACACCTTCTTTGGACATAATGGGAAATCTGTACTCAGCACCAACATTTGAAAACAGGTCTTTTCTTGCCTTCCACACATTACTTCTCTGAGTGTGCACATTAGTCAAAGTCAATGTACTGTAAATACAATCACACTCTCTGACTGTGGGAGTCCCTCTTTTTCCTGTTGGCAGTGGCCTCGGCATTAATCATGCACATGATTCTTACAGAGTCTGGGCATGTTTTCCAGCTTCACTTTAAACCACCCTGATATACTGACTGCCCCTACTCCTTTCATATCAGACCAAATTTTATAAGCTCAGAAAATAATCACTTTCAATTTAGGAAAATAATATAATTTAGCCATTATTAGTTAGCGTCTGACCTTCTCAGAGCCTACCAACTCACTTCTTATTCTGGTCATGGCATAATATTATTCTAAGGTCCAGTTGAAGAAACACACAAAGGCAAAAGAGCCATTAACTTAGTCATGACCAATCACAGCTAATAGATTCAGTTCAGAGTTAGTTCAAGGGTCTGCCTTGCCACCAGTCTCAGGCCTTGTTGTTTCTGAGATGACAAGATCTTTGGCAGCTGATCTTTGCCACCCGCAGCCCCCCCGCCACCATTCTAGTCTGGTATAGCTACAGGTCATTAAATTTTAGGCTACTGTAAAACTTACGATTTTCAATCAGCTTATTCAGACTGAGTATGACTTGAGACACGCTGAGTTATGCAGCTAGTTTTCATGTTAATGTGTCACTTTTGCTGCTCTCAATTGATTTACATGCTTTATTGAATTATTATATTGTGCAGTGACCCAAAGTCAATTTTTAAAGGGTACGATTTAAAAATTTTAAATAATCAGCTCTAGTTCAGACTCATACATTATTTAAATTTTTTTTCTCTCCATCAGATTATTTAATCAGTCAGGTATTAAGCTTTAGTACCCATTAGTTATTTTTCCTGGTCCTCTTCCTTCTCCCACCCTCCACCCTTCATGAGGCCTAACATCCAATTATTTATCTATTGCAAAATGATACAATATCATGCCTCTTCAATTAACAAATGTTAAAACAAAATCACTGTAATACGGTAGTTATTCAGCATCATGTGCAGCTATGAGTGATCCTCCTTTTCATGTGGATGTGTCCTTGCCATAAAAAAATTTGTGCCTCAGGACAAAACAGACTAACACCATACTTAAATATTTGGACCTGGCACCATCTGGAGGGTCTTCTGTTGGTGTCATTCTGAAAGGAATATAAGCCAGGCTTTGAGATCCTTCCTCCCTCCCTTCTTCCGTTCCTTTCTCCCTCCCTTCCTTCATTTCCTCCTCCCTTCCTCTGTCCCTCCCTTCCTTTTCTTCCTTCCTTCCTCCCTTCCTTTCCTCCTTCCTTCCTGCCTTCTCTCTTCCTTCCTTTCCTCCCTTCCTCCTTTCCTTCCTCCCTCCCTCCCTCTCTTCCATCCTTTCCTCCTCCCTCCCTCCCTACTTCCCCTCCTTCCTTCCTAGAAGTTGTGCGTGTTGTGGTGCTCCCCCAGCACTGTGCCTACGGTCACACTGCCAGGATGTATTAGGCCACAGCCTTTTTTCTACAAAAGATCTATTTCACTTAAGGTCTGCCAATTGTCTTTCTGAAAATAGGCCTCAACCTTTTCCTGAAATACTCCTGAAAACCATATGATGGCATTTGAGCATATAGAACCGGGCTGAGAAGGCTGCCTTTCTCTACTGCCTGGAACTGCTCCCCAGACCCCAGTGTTTCTTTTTTGAAGACAATCATTGAAACATGAGATACTGGCTCTCAATTAAGTGAGGTTATTTAGGAAGAAAAGAAAATGAGAAAACCAACAGCCATGTGACAGGAAGGTTACTCTGAATATATTCAAATCCTTTGCAGTTTTCAGGAGGAAACTCAGAATTTATTTTGGTGGCTTACACATTGGTGCTGAATAACTTTTTTGCCCCTTACTGGGAAAAAAGATGACATTTTCCCAGAAGACTGAAATCATTAAGACTGTGCCTGTTCCATGGGATCAGTTCCAAGAAGTCTAATATGTTTACGCCAGGAGCTGGCATCCAAAAGGCGTCCCTCTTCTCGTTGAGCTTTTGGTGTCTTAAACAGCAAAACATTCGTAGCTTTAGCCAAATAGGTAGCTTTGGGGCTTCTATTTCATTCTCTGTCCAGAATAGAGTCTTTACATGCTTTATCTTCATTCTCTATATGTCTGTTTATTTATGTTATATCTGCATTATCATGCTACTGTTATGTATAAGATGTATACAGAAATATACATTTTAAAGAGATCAAATAAAGATAAAAGAAACTATTTTAAATATTTTGCTAATGATAATGTCATTAAAAACAATCTCAAGATGCAATATTCCCTCAGGGGAAATTTATAAATGAGTATTAGAGGATGCAAATTTGTACTTCAGGCCAGGTACAGTGACTCACACCTGTAATCCCAGCACTTTGGGAGGCCAAGGTGGGCGTATCACGAGGTCAGGAGTTCAAGATCAGCCTGACCAACATGGTGAAACCCCATCTCTACTAAAAAGACAAAAATTAGCCAGGTGTGGTGACATGCACCTGTAATCCCAGCTACTCAGGAGGCTGAGGCAGGAGAATCACTCGAACCCTGGAGAATCACTTGAACCACTGCAGTCTAGGCGACAGAGTGAGACTCCATCTCAAACAAACAAACAAACAAACAAGCAACCAAAAAGACTTCTGTACTTCATGTAGTCTTCCTGATAACTAATTTTACTGAACTACTTCTTTTCAATTTTGACTGGATAATCACTGATGCTATTTTGCAATGTTGCTGACCATCATCTCCTCCTAAGATTAAGAGAATTGCCAATTCTGACATCTTCTTGCTCTGTTTGGGCTTCCCTTTTAATTATCCTTAATGCGTAGTTTATTTTATAAAAAAAATTAAAACAATGGGTCACACTTAAGAAGGATTATATTAGTTACAACTAAATAGTGTAATTTATAAATCTAGGTATGCATTGATTGTGATAATGCTGAAAGCTACAGAACAAGTGACAGCACCACAGACAACCCTTTAATAAAGCTCTTGTCTGGGATATACACTAAAGGATAGTGTCAATGCCAATCATACATTAAATCCTAGGAAGGTTACAATTTTTATGTTTTAGATAACAAATATAAAGAAACTTTCTAATGTTTTCTTTTCACCCTCCAAAAGAACATCTTGTAGCCCCATTTTGAAGACTAATATTTAAAGCCATAACTCCAGTGTTATTTTTTCCAGAGTATATTTCCTGTTTTCCAAAGCAGGGTAGAAACCTTTGATTTCTTTGGACATATCTATCATCTTACCCATACCTCTTTTGAGATTGTCACCCCTTTCTCCCTTAGTGTTATGTATATAGATATCTTAGTTCTTGAACAAGATTGTAAGCATGTTGAAGGCGTGGTCCATGGCTGACTCATGCTTGGTTTTCCCAGATAATCTGGAGATAGAACAGTAGAGAGACTAGCCATGGTCTTACATATCACAAGTCTTCCAAAAATATACATGTCAAGAGATGAATTAATCAATTCCTTTATCTGAGTTGTAAATAAGCTTCAAGTTTTTGACTTTTATTTGTATTCTTGGTTCTATTAGGTATTTCCAAACAAAAGATTATGAGAAAGCATGTAGAGAAGAGATGGAAGGAAAAAAAGGTATTCATTTTTTTGAAGGTTCAAAATAAAGGTGACATTCATAATGGATAATCATTTTTGAAACCAAAATAGGCGGTGAATGATTATCCCAAGACATTGTTCATTCTAAAATTGTTAACATGCATCTACCTTCAACGTGTTACTATCATCTATAATGTAGCCTCCTTCCCCTTTACTAAATTAGTTCCAAATAGAAACTATGAATGACCATAAGGACCTATTTTTATTGCTCCTCATTTCAGATGCTGGATATTAGAGAAGTAAGTATTATGTAAGTTAAAGAATAACTAAAAATCAGTTTATTCCTGTAGCACAGATATTGTAGTAAAGACAACAGGAATTATTTTTAGGGACTTTTTAGACCAACAAAAAACTAAAAGCGAGAGGAATTCAAATTGAAAACTGGAAAGCATTGTTACAAATAATGATAATAGTAAAAGATCTAAAGAACAAAAGAGAGCTTATTTTTAAACATAACTATTATTTTAGAAACATGGAAAATAATAGCTGAAGGGCTGGGAATTGTAGGTTCTACTCTGTCTTTTAAGAGCTGAGTTTGGGCATCTTTTATAGCAACTAGTTTTCCACACACTCAGATGGCTCCCAAGGATCACTGAAGTGAGATGAATGATTTAATTTTCCTTTCAAAGGGTATGTTCAGATTATTATGCCATGCACATGATAACTGAATGTCAGAAAAGTGTGTCAGGCTAGGCTTGGTGAAAACTGCAGAGGTTTCAGCTCTGACAAACTGTACAAAATGTAAGCAGTCAGTCAAGTCAAACGCATTGCAAGGCCACCACTACCAGAAGCTGGTCTTCTACTAGAGTTTGGGTCTTGAAAACTAGAATGCATGTCAACCAACTAAGAAGAGATTCTTAGTAGGCATAAGCCTATGTTCTTGCTGCAGTTTCTACTTTAGCAATGAATAGGTTAATGTCCCCCTGTCACTGGCATTTGTAGTCACCCATTTCCATGGGATGACAGCTCATGCTGGCTAATCCTTTGTTAATTTGAAATACACAATCCTACCTCAACCCTCACTTCACCTAGTCTACTGCTTTGAAATGAATGAAGTCTCAATTTAGAGATTTTAGCCTATGTGTGGTCACCATAGATGCCACTCACAATTCCCCTCCAATGCAATTATTTCTCTCTTCTTGGTTCTACTCCCTTTTCTCTTCCTCCCTCTTGGCCACATTCTCCTCCTGTGACCTCATCTTGTATATTTTATCTTCTCTTTCTCTTCCTTTTCTCACTCTTGCTTCTTTTTTATTCTTTGTCTCTTTGCTTTCTCTTCTCCCTTATTCCCCTCTATTCTCCTGCTAGTTAAAACTAGAGACACTTGTTACTCTTACATGTGAATTGGACAGGTTGCTGCTCCTTGGTTTCACAGAAGTTTTAATGCTATCCACACTGGTAAGTTTTAATTGTATGGCATTTTGCAACCTAAACAAATTTCCCACATATATTGCATTTTTGATATACATAGCAAGCCTGGAGTAGAGGAATGGCAGAGATTATTAGACACAATTACAAAAAAAAATATTGATGTGCAGGCAAGATTGTGGCTTGACCAAGTTCACACTACCAGAAATGTGTAGAATAGGGGTCAGTCAAGCCTGGCACTTCTGATTCTTGTCCTGTGTTTATACTATTCCAGTTTCCCAGTTTCATTTATTGTCTTTAGGGCCAAAAATCAACACACAGCAACTCTCTTTCTCTTGTTTTAATTGTAAAAGAGTCTAGTTTACCAAGACATTTTAGAAAAATTGATATCACTTCCATGAAGGGTTTTAATTCACCCATACATTTAACAGTTGTTCATAATTTGTTATGTGTGTGGCACTTTGTTATGCTGTATGATGGATAAAAACAAGAATAAGGCAGGGCCCCTGCTCTCTGCAATACAGAATGACTGGATGAAAATGACATCCCAGTGGAAAGACCATTTTGGGAACAGACTGTTCTCCCTATTAGATCTTAATCTTCATGGATGCAAAATAAAAAAGTGGCTTATTCAGCCATCTACTTGTTTATTAATTTACTCATCAAATTTATTTATCATGCATTTTTACCATAGACCAGGAGTTTTCCTAGGCATTTTCACCCATAAAGTTGAAATCAAATAGGGAAGACAGTACAGTTAAAAAAGCAAATGAACATGTAAACAAATAAATGGTAATAAGGTAGTTTCAGATGCTAATAGATGTAAGGTGAAAATGAAACCGGGTCATATGATAAAATACTTGGTTGGTGTGGGGAGAATATTAGTTGAAGGAAAGAACAATGTCTGAATCAAGTTTGGAATTGAAAGAAGGTCTCTAATAACAATAAGGGAACATGAATAACAAAAAAGACAACCGTTACATTTAAAGTCCAGTTGGAGTTGTAAAAATCTGATCCACAGAGATTTCCCAAAGGAGGTAATTTCTCTCTTCAATAAGTATCATAAACCATACATAATTAAAGGATAAAACTAAGTAAAATGAGACAACTGCATAAAAAATACATAATCATAGATAATCAGAGTGGGCATGAATCACGGTATTTTACAATCACAAATGCCTTTGACCTATACAATTATAGAAACTAATAGTTGAATGGAAACTTGATGGTCAATTAGTCTGGGGTCTCTTAACTGTGGAAATAATTTCTACAAACTCCATGACTAATAGCTATCTAATTTCGCACTGCATATTTCCATATTAGGGGTCTATAACTCCATGGGATAGTTTTCCTCTTGCTGGATTGACAGCTTTAACTATTAGCTATTTCTTTAAATTCAACAAAAGTCTGCTGAATTCCCCAAATTGGTCCTAGATCTCTTCTCTGGAACAACACAGAATCCACTGGCTACAGTGCATCATATATCGACTCTTGTCACCCAGGCTGGAGTGCAATGGGACCATCTTGGCTCACTGCAACCTGTGCCTCCCCAATTCAAGCGATTCTCCTTCCTCAGTCTCCCTAGTAGCTGGGATTACAGGCATTCACCATGACACCCGGCTAATTTTTGTGTTTTTAGTGGAGATGGTGTTTCGCCATGTTGGCCTGTCTGGTCTTGAACTCCTGACCTCAGGTGATCCACCTGCCTTGGATTCCCAAAGTGCTGGGATTACAGATGTGAGCCACTGTGCCTGGCCTCAGTGTTTCTTTTTATATACTGTGTATGTATATTATTTTCATGAAACACGATCCTAAAGGGAAGAGTGTGTATTAATTTAAATAGTTTAGCATATTATATCAACCATTGTATTGAGTGGACCAGTGTTGAAAATATGCCTTTTGTCAAAAACTGTAAGTCTATATAAGTTACATATGAGTATCAAATAAAATTATACGTATGGACCTGAACTACGGCAAATTTTAAAATAGTGGATCCTAGAGCATGTGCATGATCCAGACCTGCACTGTTCCATGCAGGAGCCCCTAGCAATAACATATGTATATTTTATACACACATCCATACATCATACACTGGTATTCTGCTAATGCACTTTTAACTGATAATTTCAAATGTTTGTGCAAGAGGCTTTGATTTCAATGAAAACCTTTTAGTCATTTGTAGTAAAAATATTTTTCTGTTCATAGAAATAATTTCAGCAATTGAATTTTATTAAAACAAATATAATAAAGGTTGTAAAGTTTAATTTAGGCACCACATTGTCAAAAAATATGACCAAATTTTTTAGATTTTGTGTTAGCTGTGTTCCTAGAACATCTGTTATGCTATTATGACAGGTGTTTATTAATATGAATGTCTAATCAAATCTCTTGGTTGCTAATAGCTTGGCAATTCAGCATCTAAATATTGTCAAAATCCTTGATTATATGTTGAAAACTGTAGATAATTGATTCAAAGCTGTTTGCCTTGACTAGATTAAAAAATTAAAACCTGCCAAGTGTATTAATGCTTTCCCTTAGAACCTCAACATTCTCCTGAAATTTCTAAAATGCTTCAGTAATAACAACTTGTGAAGGAATAAAAGTCTCCTACAAGCCAACATATGTCTTGATCCAAGTTTCTATAGACTCTTCATTATATGAATAATTTTTTTCTCGTTCCTTATAAAATTTATTGCTGAATGACTCATTAAAGAATGATGATGAAGATAATAAGGCTCCTAATTTAAAGGGTTATGCAAGTGTTCTTTTAAAAATCAACTTTGCGAGATGTAATTAATGCATAAACTTTAAGTGTACAGTTTAACAAATGTAACCACCACCCAATCAAGATACAGAACATTTTTGACATCCCAGAAATTTCCTTCATGCCCCTTTGCTGTCAATCTCTCCTTCTATACAGCTATTGATCTGATTTCTTTTTTTTCTTTTTTTTTTAATTTTTTTTTTTTATTATACATTAAGTTCTAGGGTACATGTGCATAATGTGCAGGTTTGTTACATATGTATACTTGTGCCATGTTGGTGTGCTGCACCCATCAACTCGTCAGCACCCATCAATTCATCATTTAAATCAGGTATAACTCCCAATGCAATCCCTCCCCCCTCCCCCCTCCCGATGATAGGCCCCGGTGTGTGATGTTCCCCTTCCCAAGTCCAAGTGATCTCATTGTTCAGTTCCCACCTATGAGTGAGAACATGCGGTGTTTGGTTTTCTGTTCTTGTGATAGTTTGCTAAGAATGATGGTTTCCAGCTGCATCCATGTCCCTACAAAGGACGCAAACTCATCCTTTTTTATGGCTGCATAGTATTCCATGGTGTATATGTGCCACATTTTCTTAATCCAGTCTGTCACAGATGGACATTTGGGTTGATTCCAAGTCTTTGCTATTGTGAATAGTGCCGCAATAAACATACGTGTGCATGTGTCTTTATAGCAGCATGATTTATAATCCTTTGGGTATATACCCAGTAGTGGGATGGCTGGGTCATATGGTACTTCTAGTTCTAGATCCTTGAGGAATTGCCATACTGTTTTCCATAATGGTTGAACTAGTTTACAATCCCACCAACAGTGTAAAAGTGTTCCTATTTCTCCACATCCTCTCCAACACCTGTTGTTTCCTGACTTCTTAATGATTGCCATTCTAACTGGTGTGAGATGGTATCTCATTGTGATTTTGATTTGCATTTCTCTGATGGCCAGTGATGATGAGCATTTTTTCATGTGTCTGTTGGCTGTATGAATGTCTTCTTTTGAGAAATGTCTGTTCATATCCTTTGCCCACTTTTTTATGGGGTTGTTTGTTTTTTTCTTGTATATTTGTTTGAGTTCTTTGTAGATTCTGGATATTAGCCCTTTGTCAGATGAGTAGATTGCAAAAATGTTCTCCCATTCTGTAGGTTGCCTGTTCACTCTGATGGTAGTTTCTTTTGCTGTGCAGAAGCTCTTTAGTTTAATTAGATCCCATTTGTCAATTTTGGCTTTTGCTGCCATTGCTTTTGGTATTTTAGACATGAAGTCCTTGCCCTTGCCTATGTCCTGAATGGTATTACCTAGGTTTTCTTCTAGGGTTTTTATGGTATTAGGTCTAACATTTAAGTCTCTAATTCAACATTAAGTCCATCTTGAATTAATCTTCGTATAAGGAGTAAGGAAAGGATCCAGTTTCAGCTTTCTACTTATGGCTAGCCAATTTTCCCAGCACCATTTATTAAATAGGGAATCCTTTCCCCATTTCTTGTTTCTCTCAGGTTTGTCAAAGATCAGATGGCTGTAGATGTGTGGTATTATTTCTGATTATTTCTGTGGTATTATGTTCTGTTCCATTGGTCTATATCTCTGTTTTGGTACCAGTACCATGCTGTTTTGGTTCCTGTAGCCTTGTAGTATAGTTTGAAGTCAGGTAGCATGACGCCTCCAGCTTTGTCCTTTTGACTTAGGATTGTCTTGGCAATGCGGGCTCTTTTTTGGTTCCATATGAACTTTAAAGCCGTTTTTTCCAATTCTGTGAAGAAAGTCATTGGTAGTTGATGGGGATGGCATTGAATCTATAAATAACTTTGGGCAGTATGGCCATTTTCACGATATTGATTCTTCCTATCCATGAGCATGGTATGTTCTTCCATTTGTTTGTGTCCTCTTTTATTTCACTGAGCAGTAGTTTGTAGTTCTCCTTGAAGAGGTCCTTTACATCCCTTGTAAGTTGGATTCCTAGATATTTTCTTCTCTTTGAAGCAATTGTGAATGGAAGTTCATTCATGATTTGGCTCTCTGTCTGTTACTGGTGTATAAGAATGCTTGTGATTTTTGCACATTAATTTTGTATCCTGAGACTTTGCTGAAGTTTCTTATCAGCTTAAGGAGATTTCGGGCTGAGACAATGGGGTTTTCTAAATATACAATCATGTCATCTGCAAACAGGGACAATTTGACTTCTTCTTTTCCTAACTGGATACCCTTGATTTCTTTCTCTTGCCTGATTGCCCTAGCCAGAACTTCCAACACTATGTTGAATAGGAGTGGTGAGAGAGGGCATCCCTATCTTGTGCCAGTTTTCAAAGGGAATTTTTCCAGTTTTTGCCCATTCAGTATGATATTAGCTGTGGGTTTGTCATAAATAGCTCTTATTATTTTGAGGTACGTTCCATCAATACCGGAAATTTATAGCACTAAATGCCCACAAGAGAAAGCAGGAAAGATCTAAAATTGACACTCTAACATCACAATTAAAAGAACTAGAGAGGCAAGAGCAAACACATTCAAAAGCTAGCAGAAGGCAAGAAATAACTAAGATCAGAGCAGAAATGAAGGAGATAGAGACACAAAAAGCCCTCCAAAAAATCAATGAATCCAGGAGTTGGTTTTTTGAAAAGATCAACAAAATTGACAGACCATTAGCAAGACTAATAAAGAAGAAAAGAGAGAGGAATCAAATAGACGCAATAAAAAATGATAAAGGGGGTATCACCACCGACCCCACAGAAATACAAACTACCGTCAGAGAATACTATAAACACCTCTACGCAAATCAACTAGAAAATCTAGAAGAAATGAATCATTTCCTGGACACTTTCACTCTTCCAAGACTAAACCAGGAAGAAGTTGAATCCCTGAATAGACCAATAGCAGGCTCTGAAATTGAGGCAATAATTAATAGCCTACCAACCAAAAAAAGTCCAGGACCAGATGGATTCACAGCTGAATTCTACCAGAGGTACAAGGAGGAGCTGGTACCATTCCTTCTGAAACTATTCCAAACAATAGAAAAAGAGGGAATCCTCCCTAACTCATTTTATGAGGCCAACATCATCCTGATACCAAAGCCTGGCAGAGACACAACAAAAAAAGAGAATTTTAGACCAACATCCCTGTTGAACATCGATGCAAAAATCCTCAATAAAATACTGGCAAATCGGATTCAGCAGCACATCAAAAAGCTTATCCACCATGATCAAGTGGGCTTCATCCCTGGGATGCAAGGCTGGTTCAACATTTGCAAATCAATAAACGTAATCCAGCATATAAACAGAACCAAAGACAAGAACCACATGATTATCTCAATAGATGCAGAAAAGGCTTTTGACAAAATTCAACAGCCTTTCATATGAATAATTTTTAAAAACATTTTTATCACGGACTAGGAATGAATGCATAGAAGGGGAGTAACAAAATAAAACAGTCCTACACGACATACAAAGAATGCCCTATAGTAATGTATTCTGGGTGCATGTAAGCTCAGATTTTTAAAATTAAACTTTTTTGAAAGTATTTAATGATTTCTGAATAGTAGAAGCCTGCAAGAAGCAATTTGGTGGCCTTGAGCAATGTGGTTGAGTAACTTCAATGGGTGCCATTTACAGCTCAGTTACTGAGCTGGAATTTCCTTTTGATTGTACAAAGGCATTACATAAATCTCTAGGAAAGTTCTGTGGTAATAGTATTAAACAGAAATCTTTAAAATTCTTACATAACAATTACAGATTCGAAAAGTTCCCAATTTATTTCCTACTGACACACTAGTTCTCTCATTTCTATGAGATAGTCTTCCTTTTAGTAAATGCTTTTAACAGCTGTAAATGTGTTTTTGGTCTAGTATAAGTACTGTCCAGTAACACTTTTGACAACAATGGATATGTTTTCCATGTATCCACTATGATAACCACTAGGCCAATGTAGCTATTGAGCACTTGAAATATTTTTTACAACTAAGAAACAAAAACAAAACGTATTTAACTTTAATTAATTTGTACTTAAACATAAAAAGCCACCCCTGGCTAGGGGTTACTGTGTGGAACAATGCAGGTCTAGATCATGCTAAATAACTTTTTGACTTGCTGGGCACAGTGGCTCATGCCTGTAATCCCAGCACTTTAGAAAGCCGAGGTGGGTGGATCACGAGGTCAAGAGATCGAGACCATCCTGGCCAACATGGTGAAACCCCATCTCTACTAAAAATGCAAAAATCAGCTGGGCATGGTGGCGTGTACATTTAGTCCCAGCTACTTGGGAGTCTGAGGCAGGAGAATTGCTTGAATCCGGGAGGCAGAGGTTGCAGTGAGCCAAGATTGCGCCACTGCACTCCAGCCTGGTGACAGGGCAAGACTCCGTGTCAAAAAATAAAAAATAAAAATAATTTTTTGATTTAATAAAATTTGCTTTATTGGAGTTCAAAATGATGCTAAATGATTTTTTTTAGATACATACTTGTGCTAGAATTCCTTGATTTTATCCAGGAGAATAATAATCATATCAACACCTAATAGACTAGTATTCTTTCTAGGCATTGTTTGCTGTGGTAGAAATGAAACCCAACAGATAGTTCATTAAAATAGGAATATATTCAGAATCTTTTCCACATGACCTAGGAGTGGCAAACTGTAACTTTCAAGCTAAGTTAGGACACCACTTGCTTTTGTAAATAAAACTTTATTGGAACATAGTCACACTCCTTCATTTATGTATTGTCAATAATTGCTTTTGCGTTACAATAGCAGAATTAAGTAACTGTGACTGAGATTGCCGGGTTGCAAAGCCTCAGTTATACACTAGCCCTTCCATAGAAAAAATTTGCCAACTTTTTCATTACCTACATAAATGCTTATGTGTAAACATTAGGATAAAGTCCCTTTTACGGAGAAGCACATTCTTCTCAGTTCATTCACTGTACTTAACACATATAACACACATTGCTAATTCCTGTATATTTTCATATATATGTACCATATAACAGGTAATATGTTAGATATTAAATTATATGTACATATATATGAAAATATACACCAATTTAGCAAGTATGATACTAAATATATATCACATATTTAGCAAATAAAACTCTATGTGCTTTCACTCAGATCATGGGAATTTAATGCACAAACAATAATTTAGAGCATCTGCTTTCTAATTTAAGTAAAAGGGTTGAGGTAACATGTCTCTGCCTAGATCTTGATAATCAGATAATATCAGAGCTAGAGTGGAACATGAAAGTGCATTCCAAACTCATTTTAAAGACAATAGTTGGGAGATGCCTAAGGACACAAAGAGATAATAACCAGTTAATCAACTATTTAATAGCTCAGTTATTGAGACACAAATATTTATGTAACCAGCCAGTAGGCCTAGTAGTTGCTTTGTACAATTCAGGAAGACAGTGCCTTAAGAGCTCAGGCTGCAGACTGGGAGCAAAACCCTTTGTGTTGTCACAGTGGCTGTGCTACGTATAACATGCGTCCTTACTTCAATCCAACAGGGAAGAAAGAAAATTCTTCCCTGGAACACTTGTGGTCTACCATTTAGTGAAAGAAGCAACTGGCAAAACTCACAAATGACCTATGTATCCCAGAGAAGAGTCTCTATCTGCTCCAGTAAACACCTGTAATTTAGGCTGCATTATTTATTTTTACAGTAATTTTGAATTGTTCTGAAGACTATCTCCAAAATAGAAATAACCTCACTTGGATTACTGTCTAAAGAATGAGTCTAATTCCATTGGGATTCTTTTTAAAATTCCATTTGTTGACAGGAAAAAAAATCTTTAATTTAAAAGTTACTTTCTGACCTCAGTGGAACTAGTCCATATTTTTCTTTCTTTAGACAGGCAACATATGATAAAAGAGATGTGCTTCTATTCTCATCTAAAATATTTTATTAAGTTTTAAGGTAAACTATGACATCATTATTTTAATAAGATACTTTAATTAAAATTATCATATAGATTTCTGGGTGTCAAAAATAGAAATTACAATTCAAATTAAAGTATAATGACAGAAATGTAAATTTCAAATTCTGCATTAGTATATCCTCTAACCTTTACCAGAATAACTCACTTATCAGATACTTAAATGAAAACTAATATCTCAACTTATTATATTTTTCTCTATCTTTTTTCAATCTAGCAATATAGAACTTGAGTTTATAATACAATAAAGTTCACCATATAACCTGAACTACATAAATGCCTGGACTATATTACCTTTGCTTCAGCAACATGTATAGATTTAGACCTTTGATTGGACTGTGGAATGCAGAGGTACTCAAAAACAGAACCAACTAGTCATTACAATTATATTATATTGTACAACCAAGAATAATTTATAATATGCTTCTTGTAGTTTTTGGAATCATTGTTCTTATACCAGTGTGGTGCCTTATTAATCCTATGAAGTCAGTCATATGGTGATAAAGCAGATACAAAAGACTTGCCTTAATATGTTATTACTATTAAGTTAGCTCTGACCACACCACCTGATGGACAGGTTCCAAGTAAAGACCTAGATAGTCAAAGTGAGTACTATTAGTAGACTTGAAACATTTAATTTCTGTTGGAAGAGATGACCAAAGCTCTCCATGAATTCTTTATTTATATCACCATCTGAAATATTATTGAATGAAGTTTATTTGAACTGCAAGAACAAGGTAAAATAAAGTCACTGCAGGTGGTGCTATAGCTGTGAAAATTTGGCAGTGAGTTGGTGAATTAGGACAAGTGACTTCCAGAGACTAAAGAACCGCTAAACTTCTATCGTCAACAGGCACATTTAGGATGGATCATCCTAAATATCATTTAATCATGTGGCCAAACAGAACTGTTGTTAACTGACAAAATGCTATGCATTGAATTTCTGGTTTGACAAATGAAAAAATGGGTTTTGTTTACAGTGGCAGTTCAGAATTACACTTACAAATATTGAGGTTAGAGTCCATTAATGGGCTGTTTGGCACTAATCATCTGAAGAATAATTCATTTTCTCACAGAGGTATACATGATTTGTTTTCATATCCTATATGGCTTCCTTTATGTTTATTGAATTTTGTTATCATAGTGAGGTCTATGAAAGCCCATGAGCTTGGAAGATACTATCTATGCATCATCTTAATTCTTTGACCATAAAATAAAATGATTGGTTCTATAGAGGTATCCTCAACTTCATCCAGAAACAACTGTGACATGATCCAATTTCTGTCATATTATATACAACTTACAAAAGACATATATACCCATAGCCATGAGGCGCAAGTGCATATCTAATTCTGTATGAGGATACAGCTCAAATACACACACACACACACACACACACACACACACACAAAATATTACAATATTTTATTGGCTGACAAATAATAAGTGCAGAAATAACTAGTATATAAAATAACTAATTTTGAATCAGGAGAACTGTTTGTATTCACTGCTTTTTAGTTTAGTTTTATTCAGTAAAGCATTGTACTACTTAACTTATTTTTGAAGTTTGCATACAAACTATCAGGCGCACACACATACACACATATGGATACTATTCTGGTGAACAATGTGAAAGCCTTGTAAATTTTTTCTTAATATACATGCAGTATTATTTTGAGAAAAATAATATCACCCTCAGATAAACATTCAGATTGCTTTATGAGCACAATTATGACATCTATTTTACCAGTCATTCTTTATAAGCACTCACAATTCACGTAGAGCAATTATATTGCAATATTACTTACTTATTACAAAATCAACACTTTTGTTTGTGTGAAATGTCACATTACATCTAAAGTCCTGAAATGCTATGGCCTACAGAGAAGAATCAACTGTTTCTCAAACCATTCACTTTAGAAACTATATTTAATTTTAAAAAGAGGAATTATCTTTTCTATCTGTAAAATGAGAGAGTGGAGCAAGAAGAACTTTCAAGACTTTTTAGTTGTTAGATCTCATAATTCTAAGCCTTTTTCTTTTTCAACAAATGATTCTTCAGAATTACATAGACTACAACTTTGAAGGAAAAAAATAGGAAGTGATAGATAATCATATTCATGTTTATGGTGGGATATGTTTATTTTCTATATTAGTTATAAAGAAAACTTGTTTTCATTTTCAGCTATCTGAAACCAGTTAGAGAGATACTTACACAGATGATCAACCATATGGCATTAATAAATGTATAACCAAGATAGATATGAAGCATTTCATATTTTAACCAAATGGCTAAACTAACTCATGAAAATGTCATATATTACCTATTTAGCTGAGAGTTTTATTGCAGAGTAATTGTTTCATAATTAACAATTACCATAGGACCAGTCATTTCATTTTATAATTACTTCTCAAACAAATTAAGGAAGATGAGGTTTTTTTTTTTTCACCCACATTCAGTTACAGCTACATACAATTTCATATATAGGAATATGTAAATATATATGTTTTATAAAAACAACTCAGCCAGCTCTATCAGTAGTATTTACATAGAAGATCCAATGGGAAATAAAATCACTGTAATTAAGTATACATAATTTTTAAATATATCAATGTTGTCAACCTATCTTTCACTTGCCTTCACATTGAAGGATGTAGAATAGAAATGAGAATCAGACCCTCACAAAAGTGGGGGATCCCAGGTCTCCTACTCTAGCATCCTCAAGTTTTTGCCTGTATTTGTATAATGAGGTTATGCCTAAAGTTTTGATTTTTAAAATGATTCCAATGCTTCTAACATATAAAATATCTGTTGCTGAAATACTTGAATAATATAATATATTAAATGATCTAAGTAAACATAGGACTACAGAAAAAAGAATATAATAAAAGGATCAAAAGGAAGTAACTGATAAAAGTCAAGGAGAAATCAACGTTTAAACAAAACAAAGGGCAAAAAACATAGTCAAAAAATTGCTTAGCATACTTTGATGTTCCTGTACCTCCAAAGTCTATAAAATGAATTAAAGTGAAGTAGGAATGTTAACTTTTTTTGTTATCAGTCTACTTAGAAATGGAAATATTTAGCATAATTAGTCCATTAGTGTTTCCTCTATTTTATCTCTGCAGTATTATAATTAACACAATATTACATTCAGTATAGATATGAGACTAACTTATTTCCCTCAGAGGAATTACAATGGAAATAAATTGAGTTCTCCAATGCTACCTGATTTTTAAGCATTTAAAACTTAATAAAATACATTTATTTCAAAACTTATTCTTTCCTTCATCACAAAATATTCAGCATCAAAAACCAGAGTTGAATGTAATTTTCTGTATTAAAATTGTGTCAATAAAAATGGCAAATGACAGCAAAACAAATTCCATTACCATTTTAAAGCTTAGAAGACCAATTATAATTTGGGATAAAGGCATCCCTTGCACGCCTCTATCCCAGGAAGCTAAGTGCAAAAGTGCAGGAGGGTAGACTTGAGCTGGGAGAAACTGGAAAGTTTGACCAAATAGAAAGGAGGGAGTGGCTGGCACATATGAGCTCCTGGGAAGAGACTGCTTTTGCCCTCTGGGAAAAGACTGCTGATTTGATCAGAACAGAGACCAGAGGGGTGAAGTAGGAGAGCAGAGACCTGGAAAGCCTCGAAGGTTGATATGTTTAGGACACCTGTATTCTCAACACTCTTCAGCCAACATTGAACATTCCTGCAGTGGAAGGCAATTGGAAAATATTTAAGCAGGATTAATTTATCTTACACTCTGGCTGGTAAACTCTCTGATGCTCGGGGAGCCCTAGTTAGCCTCAGAGATAATTTACCAGTTGATTGGAATATTTCACATGCTTGCAGCCTAAACACTTGCTGATGATCTGAATTTTATTCATGGTTGATCACTGACTCTTTCTTGATCACTGACTCCTTGATCTTTTGCCTAACCACCCACAGTTCATAAGTGTCTCTGTTCTCTGCCCACTTAGAGTAATCTTCACTTTTTAAAATAGATGTGATCTCTATTTGTCATGGACATTACTTAAAGACAGAAAATCTGGTCTACACATTTTTTTGCACACCCCTAAACATCAAATATAAGAATTAGTAGGTGCCAAAATACCGTTAATACTTAGATTGACTATATCAAGGCTACTAAATTAGGAATTTAAGAGGCTGAATTTATCCAATCACTTTTTAAATGACAGAAGAATCAGTGATACTGAAGAGCAATCCACATCCTCACGTCTTATAGGAGGATTGCCAAACTGGAGGAAATTGTAAGTACTATCAGGGGATTTGTGTTTGTCATTATTCTTTGTTATTTAAAGTGTGAATTATTGCTGTCAGTACTTATAATAATACTTTGCAAAGAATTTACATTAAAAAATAACGAAATATTTGTAAATAGCAATATGTTGAAAACAAGCAGTGAACTTTGGCAGAATTCTTACTGCTTCATTCATATTTGCATTATTTATAAGATGCTAATTGGGCTCTACTCTAAAGGAGAACTCTAAATATGGTATTCCACAAGAGTTCTAATTTAGTTAAGCCCAAACGACAAATATTCATAGAGCTCTCAGATTCTGAAGATTCCATGTTGGGCAAACCACAGTATTAGTGTCCAAACTGAGACAGAAAAATAAAAGAATACTAAACTTAGAATATTTTTAGCTTGATTGAATGAACACTTCAAGTAACATATCTTTTTTCCCCAAAATAATCTGTAAATTCCATATACAAGATCTTGGCTATTTCTTTTTTTTTCTTTTCCGAGATAGGGTCTCGCTCTGTCACCCAGGCTTGAGTGACACGGCCACAATTCACTGTAGCCTCGATTTTCCAGGCTCAAGAGATCCTCTGCCCTCAGATCCCCATGGAGCTGGGACTACAGTTATGTGCCACCACCCCTGGCCTATTATTTTTATTTTTATTTGTGTAGAGGTGGGGTCTTGCTATGCTGCCAAGGCTGATCTCAAACTCTTGGGCTCAAAAATCTTCCCACCTCAGCCTCCAAAAGTGCTGAGATTACAGGCCTGAGCCACGATGCCCAGCCTAGATGATGTCTTTCATAAATGTAAGGATTTGATTTTTGACTTTGAATTTCCTTGGACTAGTTGATGACATGTTCAACCTTCATATGCTGAGTTCTCCTCACTTTCAAATTGCTTTCCAAATAAATTCTCCAGTAACTGTAAACAAAAGTCGTATTTCAAAAATGAACGATGTATACAGTTATCTTCAACCTATGTGCAAAGTACAAGGTCAAGAAGGACTTCATTTTTGTTTTGATGAAAGACAGGCAATTCCACTCATGATTCCCTTCAAATTCTTCAGTATTAACATCTACCAAGAAAAGAATTCACTGTTCCATGACCTCAGATACATTAAAAATTACATGTCAAAATCTACTTTACAGACAAAGGGGAAAGAGGAATGGCATGTGTCCTATACACACTTGCTTTACCAATAGCATGACACCCAGGATATGCACATGTCACACACATACACACACACACACACACACACACACCAAAAGCAACCAAGCTTCCTTAGCAAGATATACATAATTGCTTACCATCTGGGTTCCAGATATCAAAGCATACCCTCCCATACTAAATACTTCTTACCACACAAACCTTTGATGCTACTACATGGACAACTTTCCCTTATATCCCCTTGTTGTCTCATCTTTATTACTTAGCTGTTTCCATTTCCTTAGCCTATAATGTTTATCCTTGCTTCTCCACCTAATGAATTCCAATTTATCCTATTTCATTTGTTGTTTAATTTCCATCTCTTCTCTAAAAAATGTGAGGACTTACCTAAAATAATCAGTTGCTTCCTCATTGTTTTCCCATATCACTTGGAATAGAACACTGTTATTAACCCATATCCAGTTATTTTATTGTTATTTTAAACAGTGTGTTTGCTTCCTTGCTAGAATCTGAACACCTCATAGACCGAGTCAAAGTTTTTAAACCATTTCTAGTACTTAGAACAAAACATATCATAAACTTCATACACAGTAAATGTTTTTAGAAAGCCCTTCACTACCTATTTTCCACATTTGCTTAAAATACTAATCCAGTAAAAGAATTCTAAAATAAATATTAAAAATGTTTTTAAGTAGTTTGTGGAATTGCAATGTTTACTTATGTTGCAACAGAGGAATCAATCACAACTTTGCATTTAGTAAACATTTTTGGAAAATGTAGAAAGTTTTGAACTTATTACTTAACTGTTAACATACATATCTCATGAGTTTTAAGTGGCAAACAGAGAGAGTATTGAAGCAGAATGTTGACTCATATTTCCATCAGCAAATTTTAACTTAGCACCTGGTCTCTCCATTTCCAGTCATGAAAAATATGAAGGTGATATATATTACTCTCTTATTAAAGAAATATAGATATTAGATAAATTAAAGTATGCCTATGAATGCTACAACAAATTCTACTTTAAAAGTACCAGCACAAATGTGTTGAAATGTTGCTTGAATAAAGGGATCTGAGTTCTCCCTAGATGTATCATGAAATTGCTTCTTGAAGTCTTGCTGAGTCTCACTTCCTCACCCATATAATGAGAAGATGGACTACAGAAACTTTTAGGCCTATTAAATATTTGAAACATAACTCTTGATAAATAAAGTAATTTACACAAAAGCTGAATTGTTAATGCACTGTCGCAGTTCCTCAACAACTCTTCTTTTAGAAAAAAAATTACAAGCTTTTACATAATGGAGAAAAACTTCTACACCCATTTGAAACTCGTTCTGCGATATTTTAACCAATACAAAGTTTATAGTGGCTATTCAGAAACATTTCTTCTCACAAATAAACTAGAGTCAGATAGCTTCTTAGAACAATTTGGTTTATGTGAGTCAGAAGTATGTAGCTCCTCTAGTCATCGTAGAAACTAATACCATACAAGTTTTTGTTGTTGTTTTTGTTTTGTTTTGTTTTTGAGACGGAGTCTCGCTCTGTCGCCCAGGCTGGAGTGCAGTGGCCGGATCTCAGCTCACTGCAAGCTCCGCCTCCCAGGTTCACGCCATTCTCCTGCCTCAGCCTCCCGAGTAGCTGGGATACAGGCGCCCGCCACCACACCTGGCTTTTTGTATTTTTAGTAGAGACAGGGTTTCACCGTGTTAGTCAGGATGGTCTCGATCTCCTGACCTCGTGATCCGCCTGCCTTGGCCTCCCAAAGTGCTGAGATTACAGGTGTGAGCGCCCAGCCCCATAGGAAATTTTTTAAAAAACAAAATTTACCCAAAGTCATGATACAGTTTCATAGATTGATAATGGTTTGAAAATGCCCATACTTTGGTGTATGACCCTTTAATAAAATGTAACCTTTTTCTGTAAAAATGCGTATTGATATACAGTTCAAAAAAATTAACATATTGACATATGCTTTCATGACGAGTCAAAATAAGAAACAATCACTGAACTCTTTTTCCTAACATATGAGGTCAAGACTTAAACTGTTTGATAATGTAAACAATGGCTGGATTAAGAGATGGAGCACAGGCTTTCAGAGATGAGTGGCAGACCTGGGGAATTAATTAAACATAGTCAAATGATGAAACTAATCTATGACAAGCCTGAAATAGACTAAAACAAGTTGCACAAGTAAATAATAGTATTGCAAGTCAAGAGACTTAAGGATCAGTGATACAGAGAACAGAAAGCTAGATCCTCTGCAGTGAGCACCCAGTTTGATAACGCTTCACAGCCGGAAGAAAGGGGCTGCTGATTGTTTACAGATCGTGATTTCTAAACCATAGTACATGAAAACGTTCCCAACATGATTAGCGATATATTTTATGTTTTTAAATACCAAATCTCGCAGTGACAGCTTGGCATCTACTTGAATGCCTTGGTTAATAGTAATTAATTCAGAGGTGATATTGGCTTCTGCAAGAATGCTTCTTATCTTAAAATAAAAATTCTGCCAATGGCCATTATGTTACATACCCTGTTTTCATTTGTCCACCATTGCAAACATCTCACATACTCCAGAGTGAACTGGAGAAGCTATCTCAGTTGGTTAGAGCATTGGGTTAATGAGGACAAGGTCACAGATTTAATCCCATACAGCCCAGTTCACTTGGCAGAGAAAAACCTTGCTGCACAAGCTCCAGCTGCTATTTCAGCAAAACGCAATTGTAAATTCATATTGTGGATCACAGGGGAAGCTTGCAAAATAGTGGAGGTGATGAAAACAACCCACCCATCCCATTTCCTGAAAAACAATGCCAAGCATTCATGGTTCAAGTCGGCAATTGCTCATTTTATTTAAATAATACCACTTTTTTTTTTTCTGAATATTGCCTCGCCCTGAATATTGTTGGAAGATATAAATTCAGATAAATGTGTTTTACATCATTGAATGTGCTTTTGCTCATCTACTATCTTCCTCACGTTTATGCTTTGTTCACCTGTATCAAAGGAGTAATTCATACACTCTAAGCAGCAAGTTCAACTTGCATCAGGCAGAAATGGTGATTTCCAAGGGTATAATTATGTAAAATGGAGTACATTTTCTTAGCCTCAGATTTAGAGGAAATTTTTCAGCAATGAGATATACTAAGCCACACTAATATCAGGCATTTTGCTCCCTAAGCACTACAAATAAGAGACATTCTGCTTCATAAAAGACTCATAATTTAAAAATAGGTCCATGTAATAGATTAGTGAATTAGCTGCAACAAAAGATCCTACATGACCAGGCCAAATATTAGAAGCAGCTCCTATGCTGTACAGTATGAGCGTACACACACACACACGTGTACACACACACACACTCAAGCTAAAATCAAAATGTGAGTGCCATTGTCTAATATTAGTTTGTTTGATATATCCCCCTTCAGTCACCTATTTTGAATTTTTGAGAGTATATCATTAAAGATCCTAAAGAACCAGAGGAACAAAATGAACTTGCTTTAATGAAGTTAGATGAACTAGCTCCTTCTGATTTCTAGTTCTGTCACCAAATGTCTGTGTTGTCCTGCTTTATATGTGCTTTAAATGAAAGACTGTGGCATCTGCTTCATGTAGGAGAAAATAGAGTTAAAGGGTTGGCTCAAGATGCCAGTCAGTATAATAATTCCTATATTTAATCCTCTATGTTCCTAAAAGGCTTTTTATATTAATGTTTACTTTGATTAAAGTATTTAATTAATGTTTTCACTGAACTGAGTTCTATCACTCCTAAATTTTTTACCCCTTTCTTCCAGTTTAGTCTCGATTGTTCTCTAAAGTACAGAAAAGGGAAGACATGTTTAAAACTTCTATCAAAACAAAGTGAAAGAGTAGAATCATTCGATTTTTTCAGGAACATCTGCAGAACAACAAGGGCCAAAAGTGACTTCAAATGACACATAAAAGTGTCTCGGCCGGGCGCGGTGGCTCAAGCCTGTAATCCCAGCACTTTGGGAGGCCGAGACGGGCGGATCACGAGGTCAGGAGATCGAGACCATCCTGGCTAACACGGTGAAACCCCGTCTCTACTAAAAATACAAAAAACTAGCCGGGCGAGGTGGCGGGCGCCTGTGGTCCCAGCTACTCGGGAGGCTGAGGCAGGAGAATGGCGTAAACCCGGGAGGCGGAGCTTGCAGTGAGCTGAGATCCGGCCACTGCACTCCAGACCGGGCGACAGAGCAAGACTCCGTCTCAAAAAAAAAAAAAAAAAGTGTCTCAGTCTAAAATATTGGCATTCTGCTAGGCCCTATTTGACTGATAAGTATTATATGTTTTCCTCTATCTCTTTCACTTACAGGGCTGAGCAACAAACTGTGTCTAGAGTTTCTTCATTTTAATATTCTTGTTGCTTCCATCTGGGTCATTGATTAACAAATCCCACAAAAGTATATTTGAGTCATCTTATTGGTCATCTTATTGTTGTTATTGACACAAGATTTTGAAGTCACACAATAAATTAGAAGATAAATCAGTTTAAAAAATCACCCATGGTTGAGTTCTAATATTATCAGATTTAAATACTACTGTATGAAAATGGTGCTTCTAAGTAATATTGTAAAGTTTAAATAACAGTAGTAAACAAATATTAGCATTTCTAGGGGTTATTTTTTCTATTAAGTTCAGATTTGTTTTTTATTATAAACACCGAAATAAGTCAAATTTAAGTTAAACAGATAAAATAAAACAAATGAATATAAAGTCTAGGTATTTAAAAGATCATCTTATTAATTTCTTAGCTATGGTTTTATTTCATAAGGTATTATAAAGAAAATAATTGCAGTGTGAAAAATCAGTTCTGAGTTTGCTATAGCTCTAGTTTTTGTGGTTGTGTGACATTAAGCAAATTACTTATGTTCTTGCAGTGTCAATTTCCAAATTTGCAAATAGGAAGATAAAAATTATGCTAAATATTATAATTAACACATAAGATAGTCACACACACACTAGGGGCTCAAAATTTTAGTGATCATTTTATTAAGGTGAATATGTGAATAATTGTGTTTTATGCATACTTAATAGTCTTATTGTTGTTAGTAACACTAGGTCTAAAATGGAGCAATCATCATCATCAACAACTAAAAGCTTAAATGTCTATCTGTCTCTCCCTGTGCTCACCCTATGTGCCCCCATGAAATAAGGCCTTTGAATAGGCTATGACAGAAATACGCTCTCTACTGGTAATTTTTCATCTTGTGAATGCTTCCTTATTAATCAGATCTCCTCATAATTGTCCCTTTCCTAGGGAAATATTCTTGCCCTCCCTAAGTCATCTTGCTTTATTTTTAAAACAAAAATAAGAGCACTTACCACTTTGTAATCTTGTATTTACTTATGGTTCACAGTAAAGGACAACTCAGTTTAGGATTACAGACACAGGCTCCAGACTCGGCAACACCAGTCATAGCAAAAATGAGGCTAATATTTGGTTTATAAACAGTCAACCCCACCCCACTCCAATTTCCTTCCTTTACCTTGGCTCAAAAAATACTGACAGCCAAAATTTATCTCTCAAGCCAAAAGGTAGAAATTTCTTCTTTGAAGAAATATGTAAAGCACATTCTAAGAATTCTCTAACTGTTCACACAAATGTTGACAATCACAGATTAAAGCATTTAGAGTCCTCCAGTTCAAAGGACAGATTCATCCTACTCATTCTTTGTCAAGTGAGACAGAGACAAAACCTGCATAAGTATATAGGCCACCAAGTCTGCTTTTCTTTTACTTATATTAAATATGAACAGCGATTCAAGCATTACCACACATTTGAAGACAGCCTTCAACATGGAAGAAAACAATTTTAAAAAAGGGAAAATTACTATTGGGGAAGCAGAGATTACTCAAAGAAAAAGAATAGAAATTAAACTAAATTAACCCAAATAAAATTCTTAATATCAATATTGTTAAACTGATTTATTTACGAAGACAGTATATCCATAATACAGGTATAGGGTGCCGTGGTGAAAAAAACAATCAGTTAAAGAACAACAAAAAATGAAACTAAAGGTACTTTCAGTGGAAGAATTGGAAGATAAAATGAAGAATAGGAGGTTAAACTTTTGAGAAAAAAAACTAAGAGACATACAGAATCAATACAAAAGATCCAACATATAACTCAAGAAAGACAGAACATTTAAAAAGAGAAATTTCAAGGAAATAAAATACATGGAATTCTCAGTTGAAGGACACATCACAATTTTCCTGCATTCTTATGTAGCTTCTAATTGGTCTCTTTACTTCTATATTTGCTTCTCACATTTATTTATCAATATAGGAGTGACCCTGTAAAAAATATAATACAGAGCAGTAAACATCTTTGCTCAATCCCCTAAAATACTCCCCTGAAATAGAGGAAAAGTGAAAGTTCTCACTGGATCTGTCCCCACCCCAATCCCCAGCCCCAATCACATCTCTGATCTGACCTCATCTTTGAACACTTTCACCTTTGCTTACTTCAGTCTCAAAGATCAGGTACACTTCCCAGGTAGGATTTCCTCCCCTAATTCTGCCTTCTGCTTCAAACTCTATTTCTCTAGGTATCTGTATACTGAACTTCCTTGTCTACCTCAAATATTGTTTAAATGAAGTCTAACCTGATCACACTATTTAAAATTATAACCTACAACCAGCAAGACTGGTCTTCCTCACCCTGTTTTATGTTTTAATTTCCCCATAGCTTTCTTAAATGTGATGTAATTTATTTGCTTCTGTGTCCAATCCTTATTGTTTGTCTCTGTTCAACGGGATATAAGGAGGTCAGGAACATTTGTAGTTTTCACTCATTATTTTATTCCATAGGCTTGGAACAGTGCCTGATACATAGAAGATGCCCTATAACTATTTATTGAATGAGTCGACAAACATACAAATAAATGAAGAAGTTCTTCATGAGTGGCACACAACTTTGAAATACTGGAATTGTAAAAAAGAAAACATAATCTTAGCACACCACTCATTGTAATGAGCAATGTTCATAGTCCAAATAATAATTATGGTATTACAGACTTTTCAAAGTATAGAATCAGGCAATTGAAAAACCATGAATGATGTAATTACAGTTACACTAGGAGGTGAAAGATCTCTACAAGAACTATAAAATACTGCTGAAAGAAAACTGCAGATGACACAAACAAATGGAAAAACATTCCATGCTCATGGGTAGACAGAACCTATACCATAAAGCAATCTACAGATTCAACATTATTCCTATTGAACCACCACCGTCATTTTTCACAGAATTAGAAAAAAACTGTTCTAAAATCTGTAAAAAACTGTTGTAAAAACTGTTCTGGAATCAAAAGAGAGCTTGAATAGCCAAAGCAATCCTAAGCAAAAAGAACAAAGCAGAAGACATCACATTACTAAACTTTATACTACAAGGCTACAGTAACCAAAGCAGCATGTTACTGGTACAAAAACAGACACAATGGAAACAATAGAGAAACTAGGAATAAAGGTGAGCATCTACAACCATTTGAACATCAAAAAAATGGACAAAAATGAGCAATGGGGAACGGACTCCCTATTCAATAAATGGTGCTGGGATAACTGTCTATCTATATACAGAAGAATGAAACTGGATTCCTACCCATCACCATATACAAAAATTAACTAGAGATGGATTAACAACTTAAATGTAAGACCTAAAACTATGAAAATCCTAGGAGAAACCTAGGAAATATCCTTCTGAGTGTTAGCCTTGGCAAAGAATTTATGACTAAGTCCTCAAAAGCAATTGCAACAAAAATAAAAATTGTCAAGTGGACTCTAATTAAATGAAAGAAGTTCTGCACAGCAAAATAAATGACCAACAGATAACCTACAGAATGGGGTAAAATATTCACAAGTTATGCACCCAACAAAGGTTTAATATCTAGAATTTCTAAGGAACTTAAACAATTGAACAAGTAGAAAACAACCCCGTTAAAATGCAGGCAAAGGACATGAAGAGAAACTTCTCAAAAGAAGATAGTCAAGCAAAAACATACATATGAAAAGAATGCTCACATCACTAATCATCAGAGAAATGCAAATAAAAACCACAATAAAATACCATCCCACATAACTATTATATATCTCTCACATGACTTCATTAAAAAGTCAAAAAACAATAGATAGTGGTGAGATGTAGAGGAAAGGGAACACCTGAATACTGTTGATGGGAATGTAAATTAGTACAGCCAAAATGGAAACTTGTTTGGAGATTCCTCAGACAACTAAAAATAGAACTATAATTTGACCCAGCAATCCTATTATTGGGTACATGCCCAAAGGAAAATAAATCCTACCAAAAAGACACATGCACTCATATGTTCATCGCAGCACTATTCACAATAGCAAAGACCTTGAATTAACCTAGATGCCAATAAACAGTGGACTGGATGAAGAAAATATGGTTCATATAAACATCATGGAATACTATGCAGCCATAAAAAAAGAATGAAATCATATCTTTTGCACCAACATAGATGCAGCTGGAGGCTATTATCCTAAGCTAATTAACACAGGAACAGAAAATCAATACCACATGTTCTCACTTATAAGTGGGAGCCAGGCACACTGAGTACACATGGACATAAAGATTGGGAAAATAGACACTGGAGTCTCCAAAGTTGGGGAGGGAGGGAGTGAAGGGCTGAAAAACTGTCTACTGGGTACCATACTAACTACCTGAGTGATGGGATCAGTCATACTCTGAACTTCAGCTTCACCTAGTATACCCATGTAACAAATCTGTACATGTCCTGAATCTAAAATAAAAGTTGAAATTTTAAAACATATATAATTATGATTATAAAGTAACCTTGCAAAGTAAAAATCAAGATACATTTGTAAGATTTGGAAGGTAGAAAGTGGTTAGAAAAGTATTAAAAATAGCAAGACAGCTACCAGGTCCTTTCACACAAATTAGGAGTCCAGATGAATCCTGTTCTCATAGAAAGCTGATGATTGCTTAACAAAATGGTTATTATAGTATTATTTTTAAAGTTATAGAAGTAGCTGATGAAGGAACTGAAAACCATTGGTACAAATTTATGGTGAGTCAAAAGACAACGACTGCAGGTGAAAAATTATGACATAGAAAGATATTTAGTTAAATCTAGGTAACTAAGAGAACAGCTAAACATAAAAGTAGCTGAAGTAGTCATATCATGGAATTTAGACAGGGACAGGGAAAGTGTGATTGGGAGAGGTCAATTTTTAAAAATATACCCTTATATATTATTAGATTTTTTCTTTAGTGCACAATATTTCTTTGATTTTTTTAAAAAATTATTTGAAAATTAAATGGCTTAGAGAATGCTTATTAATAATTACTAACCTAACTAGCAAACACTGTTTTTCTTTTGTATGTGAAAACCCCTTTGATTACATTATTTGATGAATTATGTAGAGGTATTTTTAGGTGGATTATAATAAATTATAATTATGAAATTAAAACACAAAAATAATGTTAAATTTAGAATGCTGCTACTTCTTCTTCCCGGGAAGAAAGCCAGCATGATAGATTTAAATAATACTGCAGATTTTTTTTTTTCACAGTCCAGTGGTTGAAGCTATGGCCTCCTTAAGGCAGGGCAATGACAGATTTGGAAAAACTGTAGCTTGAAATTTATTCATTTTATGATTCATTTATTAATTTATTCATCAAATGTATGTTGTATGCCAGATATTTTCCAGGCACTGTGCAACATTTTATGAGAGAACTCATACAATCATATTCTCATTTCTAAGTAATTTATTACCATCTAAAGCCATAGGTTAGGAATTTAAAAAGAAATAGCTACTGCATATAATCATTTATTTCATGAAATATAAACATGAAGATATTAATAATACATTGATTTATATACCATTTTATAGTTTATAAGGCATATTCATGTATATTACTTTTCTTCACAATGGCCTGGTGTAGTTGGCAGTTTTCAATATCTAATTTACAGGAGAGGAAATGAACTCAGAGAAGTCAAGGGACTTGCCCAAGGTCACCATGTTTGTTTGAAGCAAAATAAATAGCCATATTCATTGTACTTTCCACAACACTTCAGCTACTTTTGTTTCTTTCTGATGTTTGGGCTGGACATGTTCATCTCATCCTGGTTATTCTGTAGACCTAGTTCAAGTGCTCCTCCCTGGAAGTTACACTGACACAGTTCAGGATGTAATAATTGTTTGTTTAATCTGGATTTTAAACATTTTTTTAAATGCATATAAGTCTTCTAAATCTTGCGTGCATGTATGCATATATGTATGCACATGTGCTCATGTGTATGTGTGTGTGTGTATACAATAGCACTCATCCTATTGTTTCAGTGAGCTTATACACTTTCCTGGACTGAGAGTCCCCCCAGATCAGTGACTGGAAAGACTCAACCAGTGATACTCCTCAGCTTGTATGTTCCCATGAGAAGCTATGTTTATTATGTAGGCTTAGAATGGAAGAATTCTGGCTTCTAATTCTGACTGATTGAAACCTTAAGGCTGTATTTTCTATAACTTCAGACCCAACCAGATGACATTTGTTCTATACCTCTACATGTCATATAGAGATAGGTATTAGGAGTCAGAGACTTATATAATGCCTCTGCTTCTTCTTCCTTCCTTGCAAAGCCTAGGGGCAGTTCTGGAGTCCAGCTGCCCACATTCAAATTCTATCTCTAGCATTTACCATTTGTGAGGCCTTCAGTTATTAAGACATTTTCTCCATGCCTCCATGCCTGCATCTGTAAAATATTAACAGCATATACCTCATAGGATTTACTTAAATGAGTTAAGTAAAGAATTTAGAACAGGGTTTGAAATGAAATGACAATAAATAAATTATAACTATTTTTATCTTCCTCACAGGTGATCTAGATATTTGAATTAGATAGTGTGAGTGAATATGATTTGAAAGTACTCATACTATTTATATTACATATATATATATAAAGCAACAATTGAAATCTAAATTTAGAAAGTGCTAAATGATTTAATGGGAAGCATTACCTGAAAATATTTAAATGCTATGCAGTAGAGACTGACTGATACTGTGAAGTTCTTGGCATACTTCTCTATTCAATTTTCATCAATATCTGATTTATTCTACTAGAGAATTCTGAGAAGGAAAACAAGGAAAAATTTGTTGTTGAATTTCTGGAGCTTATAAACATTTCACATTATACAGTTTCCAGTTCAATTCTTCGCTATTTTCACCTAACTTCAACAGCAGCCGCAGCAGCAGCAGCAGCCCCGTGTTCAGTGACAGGAAAACAACATGTCTATTTAGATGATTCAAAAGCTAACTTCTATTCCTTACCTTTATTTGTGTAATTTCTAACTTCACATTATTTTGACCATTTACTAGTTTTAGATCATTTATAGAACTCTAATTTATGCACTGTGAGTATTCCAGAGAACTCCTTTAATAGCCACTTACATTGAATTTCCTGTGGCCTAGACATTAGTCACCTGAATGAGAGGGGATCCGTTTTAGCCAATTAAAGCTCATGAAAGGAAAACAGATACCACCCATAAGAAAAACCAGAACTGTGGATTAAGAACACAAAATGAATGGTGTACCTGCAAATACAAAAGTGTTGTGCTTTCTCTAAAAATTTAATTATATTTTTAAATAGTAAATTTTACTAAATAATAGTTACTAATTTTAAATTTTAAAGTAGTTAATAACTGTAATTATTTTAAATCACTCTCTTTTGTTAAACAGCTTAGAGTTAAATTTATACTCCACATTTGACTAGCGTGCAGTGTTTGGGGCATTCATTTTTATGTTTGAATCTCAGTGCTATTTAATAACCAAATCTTTTTCCTTCCTTTGCCTGGCAGGCCTCACCAATTTCAGATTTAAAGAAAATCTGTTTATCAGCATATCTTTGTAGTCCAAATTATATATTTCAAAATAAAGAGGGAGGGTAATTAGATGGATAAATGGAAAGCGAGTGCATTTCTGAGGAGTCTGTGAAGCCGAAAAGAGTACAGATAGGGAATGAAATGGGCATTCCAGGGAACAGTAGTATATACAGACATGGAGTCTAAAAAGGCACTTCTCCTCTCACCTCCATCCCCCTTTGGGTGGCATTTTGGCAGCCTTAAGAATTTAGAATAACCAAATAACTAAGCAAAAGCTTATAGTAATATGGTAGAAGCAAATAATGTAAATAAATACATACATATATACCTACACAAAAGATTGCGAAGAAATAGGTCAATATTCCACAACAGAGGAAGAGGGAATAGTAGGAATAGAAGGAATGCGGGTTCTTTTTTTTTTTTTGGCCACTCTCTTTATAATAAATGTATTACATTCTCAGTAGATACTTTGACTGTTTGATATTTAAATATTTTTAGATGACGTATTGAGGGCTAAGTTTGCCTTACACAAATTTCTTTATCTCTTTATAAAGGGTTTTCTTTTACATTGGGGGGTTTTCTTCGTAACATTTGAGGGTAGTGACCATGTGTCACTTATATTGTCATAGCCTAGCATAAGGCCTGGCTTATAGTGAGAAGTCTAGAAATAGTTATGTATAAGAGGCTAAGGATGGAGTAGAAATGAAAGATGGGAAAGATTGCTTATTATGAATGTTAATTGATAATCCTTAAAAATTATACATAGAAGTTTTCTAAGGAGAAATATAAATTTATGAGATGTCAAAAAGAATACAACAGATCATATACTTTTCTATATTCTTTGACTTCATATATACCCATTTACTCATATCCCACATACCCCCTCACCCCCATATTTGTAACTTAGAAGCTCAGTGAAAACTAACTTCAAATGGTAAAATGAATGCATTATATAGAGTCAAAAATAAATATATCTTTCACCTCTGCCTGACCCCCAGTTCTCTAGAGGAAAACACCTAAAGATGTTATATACATCTATCAGCAAATGGATTTGTAACATTACTATCTTCTCCAGTTAATAGTGAATAATATTAATGATGCAGTTTCACCTAGTATTTTCTCAAACAGTTCACAGCAGAATCAACTGAAAAGCATAAAATATTCTCAAATGCTATACTTTGACATTCAAACTCAGTAAGTCTATAGACAGGGCAAAAGCCATGCATGTTTAAAAGGATCATCAGGTTTGGTTTTTTTTTTTCTTTTTGAGACAGTTTCACTCTTGTTGCCCAGGCTGGAGTCTACTGGTGCAATCTCCGCTCACTGCAGCCTCTGCCTCCCAGGTTGAAGTGATTTTCGTTGCTTCAGCTTCCCGAGTAGCTGGGATTACAGGCGTGTACCACCACGCCCTGCTAATTTTTTGTATTTTTAGTAGAGATGGGGTTTCGCCATATTGGCCAGGCTGGAATCAAGCTCCTGGCCTCAGGTGATCCACCCACCTCAGCCTCCCAATGTGCTAGGATTACAGGGGTGAGCCATCAAGCCCAGCCTGCCAGGCATTTCTGATTATAGTTTGAGAACAACTGTTTTTACTAACTCCTTGGTTTACTTTTATTAAAACTATCCACATATACAAAGCTGAATTTACTTAGCAGTTTATAAACAAGAAGTATTTGGCCTGGACTATGTTACAGAGACTTATCATAGAAATGCATAAAATTTATATACTAGTTCCAAATTTTAAAATGACATAGATATGAATAATATAAGAAAAATTCTAGATTTTTATAGAAAATTACTGCTTTAAAGCATTCTGCCCTTCAGGGTCAGAATAGTTCAGGACTAAATTTGGTTAAAATAATAAACATTAGTTAATGTAAACAACGTTCAGATTAATTCTGATCTCTTACATTAAATCCAAGATTTTAAGCTGCCAAATATAACTTGACAAGTTTCTTCAATTAATTTATAAAGTTAAGCTGTTGCCAAGCTTCTCATAGGAATCATAATTCAGTACATTCTCTCTCATTTTTCTACTAAAAAAATAAATAACTAATTCATTGAATTAAGCCTCATCTTAACCATAAACTTTAAATCTAAACATAGCTTTCATAATAATAAGAATGAATGAGAATTAAACTTATTCAAAGACTTTGCCAGTGCACACTACCTGAAAATACAGAGCAAACCATGATATGATACATTCTCACAGCAAAGTGGATTCCAGTACATCAAGAAAAGTTAGTCCATGAAGTGCTCTGCCTTGTCCTTGTGTTCATCCCTCATTTGAAATGAAAATAAATGCCGTTCAGGAAAGACTTTTGTTATCATCAACCTCTCCAGTGTTGTTACTGCTGCTAGAAAAGCTATTTCTCTAGTTTTCAGGTGGACTAAGAAAAAAGATTTTTTTTCTTTTATACCAACCATTGTTAATTGCTATTTTTATTGTGCATCAATTTATTAGAGAAGATACAACACAGGAACAACCAAATGGAAAGGATGCGTTAGGCGAAGGGGAGGGGCAGACCACAAAGCTCCCATGCAGCTCTACATGTTAACCAGCCCAGAAGCTCTACACATTGCTTTAAAACTAATGTCATTGTGTGTAATACAATGACAGGAATACAAGACAAACGAGCAACAAATATAAAGAGATCATTAGATTGATTCTAGAAGTCACTAGTACAGTCCCATGTCTATATGTAACCCATGTATAAAACATGGTATGGAAAATATTATGTGTATATGAAATATTTGCTTATTAAGGTGAATTCTGAGCCCATTGATATGTTTCTTATTTGAAGTGTGTTCCTTCTGATGGTGATGGCAACATTCTGTGTAGGAGTAACTGAACAACGTGCATTCCAGTGGCAAGAAGTCACAGGCAGAGGATGCTTTCTGTGAGGATCAGCCTCTCTAACCTCTTTTATGTTTGGAAGACAGTGACTTCCTGGCTGCACTGCAGATACCCACAGCAGATTGACTGCCAGACCAGGAGCCTATGCTGTCTCATTTCAAAAATAAAATTTGAGATTCCTGGGAGCAAGATGGCCGAATAGGAACAGCTTCAGTCTCCAACTCGCAGCGCGAGCGACACAGAAGACCGGTGATTTCTGCATTTTCAACTGAGGTACTGGGGTCATCTCACTAGGGAGTGCCGGACAATTGGTGCTGGTCAGCTGCTGCAGCCTGACCAGCAAGAGCTGAAGCAGGACGAGGCATCGCCTCACCTGGAAGCACAAGGGGGAAGGAAATCCGTTTTCCTAGCCAGGGGAACTGAGACACACAACACCTGGAAAATCGGGTAACTCCCACCCCAATACTGCGCTTTAAGGAAACAGGCACACCAGGAGAATATATCCCACACCTGGCCGGGAGGGGCCCACGCCCACGGAGCCTCCCTCACTGCTAACACAGCAGTCTGCCGCGATCTATCCGCAAGGCAGCAGCGAGGCTGGGGGAGGGGCGCCCGCCATTGCTGAGGCTTAAGTAGGTAAACAAAGCCGCTGGGAAGCTGGAACTGGGTGGAGCTCACAGCAGCTCAAGGAAGCCTGCCTGTCTCTGTCCATAATAGTTGCCCTAATTTACACTCCTACCCAACAGTGTATAAGCATTTCTTTTTCTCCCCAAACTTGCCAGCACCTGTTATTTTTTGAGTTTTTAATAATAGCTATTCTGACTGGTGCCAAGACAGTATCTCATTGGGGTTTTGATTTACATTTCTCTAATACTCAATGATGTTAAGCTTTTTTTAATATGTGTGCTGGCTGCATGTATGTCTTCCTTTGAAAACTGTTTGTTCATGTCCTTTGACTACTTTTGTACATTTTTTTTTTCTTGTAGATTTGCTTAAGTTCCTTATAGATGCTGGATATTAGAGCTTTGTCAGATGCAGAGTTTGCAAAAATTTTCTCCCCTTCTGTATGTTATCTGTTTATTCTGTTCATTGTTTTGCTATGCAGAAGCTGTTTAGTTTAATTAGAACCCATTTGTCAATTTTTACTTTTGTTGTAATTGCTTTTGGTATCTTTATCATGAAATACTTGCCTGTTCATGTGTCCAAAATGGTATTGTCTAGGTTTTTTTCCAAGGTTTTTCTAGTTTGGGGTTTTGTGTTTAAGTCTTTGATCCATTTTGAGTTAATTTTTATATATGGTGTAAGGAAGATGTACAGTTTCAATTTTCTGCATATGGCTTAGCCTGTTATCCCAGCACCATTTTTCGAATAGGGAGTCCTTTCCCCACTGCTTGTTTTTGTCAGCTTTGTCCAAGATCGGATGGTTGTAGGTGTGCAGCCTTATTTCTGGGCTCTCTATTCTATTAAGGCTTAGATACTTGGGCTTTCCAGCAAAAGTAGCTGCAGGTCCAGCAAAGTGGGAGGTTAGACCCCCATACGTTCAATATACCAGAATCTCTGAGACACAGCTAAGGCAGTGTTAAGAGGGAAATTCATAGCACTAAATGGCCACATCAAAATTTAGAAAAATCTTAAATTAACAACCTAATCTCAAAATTAAAAAAATTAGAGAAGCAAAAACAGAAAAACCCCAAAGCTAGCAGAAGACAAGAAATAACCAATATCAGAGGTTAAATTAAGGAAATCAAGACACACAAAAAAATTCAAAAGATCAATGAATACAGGAATTAGTTTTTCAAAAAAAAATAATAAGATAGATAGGCTATTATACCTAGTAGACTAATGAAGAAAAGAGAATATCCAAATAAACACAACAATAAATGATAAGGTAATGTTATTACTGGTGTCACAGAAATAAAAAGAACCATCAGAAACTGCTACAAACACCTCTAGACATACAAACTAGAAAATCTAGAAGAGATGAGTAAATTCCTGAACACATACACCCTCCCAAGACTGAGCCAGAAAGAAATTGATTACCTGAGCAAGTCAATAAGGAGCTCCAAAATTAACTCGGTAATAAATAGCCTGCCAATCAAAAAAAGCCCAGGACCTGATGGAATCACAGCTGAATTCTACTAGATGTACAAAGAAGAGCTGGTACCATTTCTACTGAAACTATTCCAAAAAATTGAGGAGGAGGGGCTCCTCCCCAACTCATTCTATAAGGCCAGCATCATCTTGATACCAAATCCTGGCAGAGACCCACACAAGAAAGAAAACTTCAGGCCAATGTCCTTGATGAACATTGATGCAAAAATCCTCAACAAACTACTTGCAAACTCAGTTCAGCAGCATGTCAAAAGACTAATCCATTATGATTAAGTAGGCTTCATTCTTGGGATGCAAGATTGGTTCAATATACACAAATCAATAAATGTGATTCATCACATAAACAGAACTAAAGACAAAAACCACATGAATATCTCAATAGATGCAGAAAAGGCTTTTGATAAAATTCAGCACCCCTTCATGTTAAAAACTCTCCATAAACTAGATATTGAAGGGACATACCTCAAAATAATAAGAGCGATCTATGACAAATCCACAGCCAACATTATACTAAATGGGCAAAAGCTGGAAGCATTCCCCTTCAAAACTAGTACAAGACAAGGATGCCCTCTCTCATCTCTTCTATTCAACATAGTATTGAAAGTCCTACCCAGAGCTATCTGGCAAGAGAAACAAATAAAGCACACCCAAATAGCAAGAGAGGAAGTCAAATTATTTCTATCTGTAGACTACATGATTCTATATCTGCAGAACCCCAAAGTGTCAGATCAAAATCTCCTCCAGCTGATAACTTCAGCAAAGTTGCAGGATATAAAATCAATGTACAAAAATCGCTAGCATTCCTATACACCAACAATAGCCAAACCAAGAGCCAAATCAGCAAGGCAATCTCATTCACAATTGCCACAAAAAGAATAAAATACCTAGGAATACAGTTAACCAGGGAGGTGAAAGATCTCTACAAGGAGAATTACAAAATGCTGCTTAAAGAAATCAGAGAAGACACAAACAAATAGAAAAACACCCCATGCTTGTGGACAGAAAGAATCAATATTATTAAAATGGTTATACCATCCAAGGCAATTTACAGATTCAATGCTGTTCCTATTAAACTACCAAGGACATTCTTCACAGAACTAGAAAGAAAACTATTTTAAAATTTATATGGAACCAAATAAAGTCTGAATAGTCAAGGCAATCCTAAGCAAAGAGAGCAAAGCTAGAGGCCTTATGTTACCTGACTTCAAACTATGCTACAAGGCTACGTTAATCAAAACTGCATGGTACTGGTATAAAAACAGACAAATAGACCAACAGACCAGAATAAAGGGCCCAGAAATAAGGCCACACATCTATGACTATCTGATCTTTGACAAAGCTGACAAAAACAAGCCATGGGGGAATGACTCCCTGTTCAATTAATGGTGCTGTGATAACTGGCTAGCCACATTCAGAAGATCGAGGCTGGACCTATTCCTTACAACACATACAAAAATCAAATCAAGATGGATTAAAGACTTAAATGTAAAACCCAAAAATTATAAAAACCGTGGAAGAAAACCTAGGCAATACCATTCTGGACATACAAACAGGCAAAGATTTCACGATGAAGACACCAAAAGCAATTGCAACAAAAGCAAAAATTGACAAGTGAGAACTAATTAAAATTAAGATCTTCTGCACAGCAAAAGAAACTCTTAACAGAGTAAACAAACAACCTTAAGAATGGGAGAAAACTTTTGCAAACTATACATCTGACAAAGGTCTAATATCCAGCATCTATAAGGAACTTAAACAAATTTACAAGAGAAAAACAACCTCATTATAAAGTGGGCAAAGGATATGAACAGACACTTCTCAAAAGAAGACACACATGTAGCCAACAAGCATATGAAAACAAGCACATCACTGATCATTAGAGAAATGCAAAATGAAACCACAATGAGATACAATCTCATACCAGTCAGAATAGCTATTATTAAAAAGTCAAAAAATAACAGATGCTGGCGAGGTTACGAAAAAACGGGAACACTTATACACTGTTAGTGGGAGTGTAAATTAGTTCAACCATTGTGGAAAACAGTATGGCAATTCCTCCAAGAGCTAAAAGCAGAAATATCATTCGACTCAGCAATCCTATTACTGGGTAAATACGCAGAGGAATAGAAATCATTCTATCATAACGACACATGCATGCAAAAGTTCATTGCAGCACTATTCACAGTCACAAATACATGGCATGGAATCAACCTAAATGCCCATCAGTGACAGACTGAATAAAGACAGACTAAATAAAGAAATGGTGGTACATACATACCATGTCATACTATGAAGCAATAAAAAAGAATTAGAGCGTGTCTTTTATGGGAACATGGATGAAGCTGGAGGCTATTATCCTTAGCAAACTGATGCAGGAACAGAAAACCAAATACCACATGTTCTTACTTATAAGTGGGAATTAAATGGTAAGAACTTTTGAGCACAAAGAAGAAAACAAAATACACTAGCGTCTACTTGAGGGGGAAGGGTGGGAGGTGGGAGAGGCACAGAAAAGATAACTATTGGGGACTGGGCTTAATACCTGGGTGATGAAATAATATATACAACAAACCCCTGTGAAACGTATTTACCCTATGTAACAAACCTTCACTTTTACACTCAAAAGTTTTTTAAAAAGCCAAAAAAGTGTATAGGAACCACACAAAGAAAGAGAGAAATGTTTAACAATTTATGAATGACCAAATTAGTATTTGGTATTATATTATATATCAAAATGAAGTATAATATCTAACCTGTAGATTCATTTTCTTCTCTCTTCACACAGCCTACCCTGAGAAGCTCTTTGGCTGTCAAAGCTTTAATAATTATGTATCTGAGAATCTGAGAATAATTCCCAAATTTGGAAGTATAATGAATATTCTCCTGAACCCCAGCTGCTCTTTCCAACAGGAAGTCAGATATTTTCACGTGCACATTTTTTTTTCTGAAATCCAAAATATCTGATTTTGAACTCTCTATTATCTTCAGAATATCTTTTTCCTTTAATTCACACTTCAGCAAAAAAAAAAAAAAAAAAAAAAATAGCACCAATATGATTCTCAGTTATCCATGCACAACACATTAGAGTCATTTTAAAATACTTGACATCCTCAGGCTTTTGTTTTTCTTTTTCCTTTAGAGAGAGAGAGGGAGTCTTGCTATGCGGCCAGGCTGGAGTGCAGTGGTAGATCATAGCTTACTTTAGCCTCAAGCTCCTGGGCCCGATCAAGTGATCATCCTGCCTCAGCTTCTTCACTAGCTAGGACAACAGGCTAGGGCCACTATGTCTGGCTCCTTAGAGTTTTATAATATTAAATTTCTATTATAATCCTTTCATGATGTGTTCCCAATTCACACCATGTTATCTCCTGCTTCTTTTCTTTCTAACTGTGCCCTACATTCCATATTCCTTCTCTGGGGAATGCTGCTTCCACAGTCCCACCTGGGAAGCTACTCATCCTGTCAGATTGAGCTCAAATAGTTCTTCCCTTTGAAATCATCATTAATCCACAAAACATAGCTGCTCACCTCTTTTCTGGATTCCTATTTCTACTTTTTTTTTTTAAGAGATGGTGTCTTGCTCTGTTGCCCAGAGGGGAGTACAGTGGTGGAATTAGAGCTCACTGCAACCTGGAACTTCTGGGCTCAAGTGATCCTCTCGCTTAAGCCTCCTGAGTAGCTAGGACTACAGGTGTGGGCCACCATGTTCAGCTAATATTTCCTTTTTATTTATGTGGTGGAAGGGAAAAGTTGGGGTATGGTGTCTCTCTTTGTTACCCAGACTGGTCTTGAACCCTTGGTCTCAAGCATCCTCCCGTCTTAGCCTCCCAAAGTGCTGAGAATAGAGGCCTGAGCCACTGCACCCAACCTGATTCTTACTTATTACATTTATTATTCCTCTAATTTCTGTAAGTCCTCGAGGACAGAAATTGGGTCCAAATTCAAATCTTGTTTTTTACATGAAGACCAGAATCCTGTGTATAATGGGTGATCACTAAATATTTTTAAATGCCTGCGTGAATGAATGAGCACACGAATGAACAAATAAGAGAATGAATCTTTGACTTCTTTATTCATTTTCCCGGACTTCATTCCACTGCCTTTTGTTTCTCCTCAACCTATGTACCTGCAAAAATAATTTTCCAGGTAATTTTAGTATCTGCTTAAACTGAAAAGCCAAGGCTTTCATGAAATATCTTATACAAAATAATTCAGCTTATTTTTCAAGTTCACAATATGTTAGTAAACTTTTAAACATTTAGTAATTTCAAAATAGTTACATTAAGCTATCTGAAGATGGTTTTAAATTAATTCCCTACATGTGAAGATAAATTGTAATAAACAACAAAAAATACTTTTAATGTTCAAAGGACAAAATATTATATTTAGTGTTCTCATTCCTACGGATCACTTGTTTCCATTTTTATTTCTATTTTTCTTGCAGACTATCAATTCTATCAGTTCAGAAACATAATGGAATCCTTTCCTAACATCTTAGGTCTCCCTTGTGGGATATAAGAAATAGTCTCCTGCAGATAATAATTAGATTGATAGATTTCAGGGTGTTTTCCTAAGGAAAACTCAGAAGTTATCCCTTCTAAAACACTGAACAGCCCAAAATATCTAATTCAAAATTCTTAATATTTTGGCCTCCACAATAATGCAATTGTGAGTCTTATTTTTTCTTTCTTTGTTATTATAGATAGAAAAAAATTTTGAAGCCAGTAAAAATTCCATAAATTGGCACATGATATGAATACTATATTGATGGGAAAGTCTAGATAAGTAAATAAAATGATTTGAAAGCACAGAATAAGCTCCTATGGAGAAGCAAAATTATTAAAGGGACATTTTGCCATTATATGAACAAACAGAAGGCATTCTTACATTTTAAGTGCCATGATAATTACAATGAGAATGATAACTAATATTTGTATAGTTGCACCCAACTGACCAGTGAAATCATGCAGAAAGGACCTGGCTAATGAGCCTGTAACAGCCAAGGTATGGGCACTGAGATAAATTCTTATCCATAATTAGAAAATATGGTCACAAAATATAAATATGAAACATTGCCTTTGAGGTGAGTACTTACTTGAGATGAAGGATGGGGAAGGCAGAGGAAAATATCTGTACTCAAGGTAGAGCATTCAGAGGTCAAAGACTTAGAGAAAGTAAAAGAAAGCTTTACTAGAGAGGATCAAGCTCTCTCTCAGTGTGTGCATGTGTGTTTGTATGTGTATGTTATTTAAATTAAAAGTGTCTCAAGCAATTGCATTTCAGAGTAGCAAAAATTTACTGTCTCTGTCTCTCTGAGGATCCCTCCCTCTATAATATTTCCTAGTACAAATATCTGAGCATTAGGGGGAAAATAGGTGAGGTCCACAATCTAAGACCAAACAAAGGACAGAAAAAGTCAGTGGTAGGATTGAGGCAGGGTTGAGATTTTGTGTCATATGGACATGAGAGACAGAGAGATCAAAATTTTCATGAGAGAGTACTTAAAATATGGGCAAAGCATTCTTTCTGAGTAAGAAAATAAATAAACAATTAAGTAGCTAAATAAATTGGGAGAGAATGACAATATCTAAAATGAGACATGATGAGGTTGAGGATAAGGTCTTAAAATTTTTTGAAGAGAGACAGAAGTGGAAATTTAAAATTTCATTTATGAAAAAAATGATATGTGTAGAATATATTCATCAAAGTACTGTAGAAGACCAAATAAATCCAAACTACTCTAATTAAGAGTTCTTGAAACAGACAGTGATAATAAGGCTGACAAAAATAATTATATTCACAAAGGTTCATCCACTGAACTATCTCACTGTGTTTTTTTAAACCATGTACTTTTAAACTCATTGGACTATTGGTTTAGAATACACATTATCAGAGATCACCTTTTTCTATAAAAATAACTATTTTATTTTTAATTGTTTTTAAATATCAGATGAATTCAATATTATTTTTATAGCTACCTACCAATCACCATCTCAAATAAATGATAATCAGTTAAATTTCCTTTCTTAGGAAGTTTTTCACACATTTTAACATTTTTAATTTTATTTTTTAAACTTTGTATTGTTTATTATTAAATTTTGTGGGTACATAGTAGATGTATATATTTATGACGTACATGAGATGTTTTGTTATAGGCATGCGATGTGAAATATACACATCATGGAGAATGGGGTATCCATCCTTTGAGTTATAAACAATCCAATTATACTCTTTTGGTATTTTAAAATGTACAATTAAGTTATTATTGACTAAAGTCACCCTATTCTGCTATCAAATAGTAGCTCTTATTCATTCTTTCTATTTTTGTACCCATTAACCATCTCCAACTCTCTTAATTTTTAATTAATATGAATACACAATAGTTGTACACATTATGGGGTACATGTGATATTTTGATATAAGCATATAACAAATAATGATTAAATAAGGGTAATTGTGGCATCTAATGTTTATCTTTTTTTGTGTTAGGAATATATTAATTCTACTCCTTTAGTTTATTTTGAAATGTACAATAAATTATTGTTAACTATAGTTTCCCTATTGTGCAACCAAATGCTAGATCTTATCCCTTTTACCCAACTGTATGTTTGTACCCATTAACCATATCTCTTTATCCCCTCCTCCCAACTACCATTCCCAACCATCATTTTAATCTTAATTTTCATAGTTTATTATTATTATTATTGCTGCCACATATTAGTGAGAACATGTGATACTTGTCTTTCTGTGCCTGGCTTATTTCTCTTAACATAATGTCCTACATTTCTATCCGTGTTGCAAATGTCAAGATTTCTTTCTTTTTATTGTTGAATAATATTCTATTTGTGTATATGTACCACAATTTCTTTAATGATACATAATTTGATTCCATATCTTGGCTATTGTGAATAATGCTGCAATAAAAGTGGGAGTGCAGATATCTCCTTGATATGTTGGTTTCCTTCCTTTTGGATGTATATCCAGCAGTGGGGTTGCTGCATCACATGGAAGTTCTAATTTTAGATTTTGAGTAACTTCTATACTGTTCTCCACAGTGGCTGCACTAATTTGCATTCACACCAATAGTGTGCAAGAGTGTCTCTTTTTCCATGTCCTCATCAGCATTTGTTACTGCTTGTATTTTCGATAAAAGCCTTTTGAACTGGGGTGAGGTGACCTCAAAGGTAGTTTCAATTTGCATTTCTCTGATGATTGGTGATATGGAGCATTTTTTCATATACGAGTTTTCCATTTGTATGTATCCTTTTGAGAAATGTCTATGTAGCTCTTTTGCACATTTTTTGATTGGATTTTTCTTTTCCTATTGAGTTGTTCAAGCTGCTTATAAATTCTGGCTATTAATCTCTTGTCAGATGGGTCATTGGCAAATATTTTTTTCCATCCTGTGAGTTGGCTCTTCACTTTGTTGATGGCTTCCTTTGCTGTGCAGAAGAAGCTTTTTAGTTTGACGTGATTCCATTTGTCCACGTTTTTGCTTTGGTTGCCTGTGTTTTTGAGGTCTTATTCAAGAAATCTTTGCTCAGACCAATGTCCTGTAGTGTTTCCCCAATGTTTTCTTCTAGTACTTTCATAGTTAGCAGTCTTAGCTTTAAGTCTTTAATTCATTTAGGTTTTTGTATATAGTGAGAGATAGAGGTCTAGTTTCATTCTTCTGCAAATGGATATCCAGCTTTCCCAGAACCATTTATTGAAGATACTCTCCTTTTCCCAATGTATTTTCTTGGCAACTTGATCAAAAATGAGTTTACCATAAATGAGTGGGTTTGTTTCTGGGTTCTCCATTCTTTTCCATTGGTCTATGTGTCTGTTTTTATGCCAGTATCATGCTGTTTGGGGTACTATAGCTTTGTAGTATAAATTTAAGTCAGGTAATGTGATGTCTCCAGCTTCAGTCTTTTTCTCAGGATTGTTTTGGCTGTTATGGATCTTTTGTGGTTTCATATAAATTTTAGGATTACTTTTTCTGTTTCTGTGAAGAATGTCATTGGTATTTTGACACAAATTGTATGGAATTTGTAGACTGCTTTGGTAGTATGAACATTTTAACAATATTGATTCTTCTCATCCATGAACATAAAATATATGTCTATTTTTGTGTCCCTCTTCAATTTCTTTCATCAATGTTTTATAGTTTTATTGTAGAGATATTTCATTTCTTTGGTTAGGTTAATTCCTGGATATTTTATTTTATTTGTAGCTATTGTAACAGGATTACTTTCTTGGTTTCTTTTTTTCAGACTGCTTGCTGTTGGTATATAGAAATGCTACTGGTTTTTATACATTGATTTTGTATCCTGCAACTTTACTGAATTTATCAGATCTAGTAAGTTTTGGGATAGTCTTTAGGTTTTTTTAAGATATAAAATCAGCCAGGCGCGGTGGCTCACGCCTGTAATCCCAGCACTTTGGGAAGCCGAGGCAGGCAGATTAAGAGGTCAGGAGTTTGAAACCAGCCTGACTAACATGGTGAAACCTCGTCCCTTCTAAAAATATAAAAATTAGCTGGGTGTGGTGGCGCATGCCTGTAATCCCAGCTCCTCAGGAGGCTGAGACAGGAGAATCGCTTGAACCCGGGAGGCAGAGGTTATAGTGAGCCAAGGTCATGCCACTGCACTCCAGCCTGGGTGACAGAGCAAGACTCCAGCTCAAAAAAATAAAAAAATAAAAAAAAAGAATTAAATCATATCATCTGTAAGCAAGGATAATTTGACTTATTTCTTTTCAATTTGGATGACTTTTATTTCTTTCTCTTGTCTAATTGCTCTGGCTAGGACTTCTAGTATTATGTTCAATAAAAGTGGTGAAAGTAGGAATCCTTGTCTTATTTCAGATGTTAAAGGAGAGGTTTTCAGGTTTTCCCCATTCAGTGTGATGCTAGCTTTGGGTTTGTTATATATAGCATTTATCTTGTTGAGGTATTTTTCTTTTTGAGGACAAATACCTACTTGTTGAGGGTTTTTAGCAAAAAGAGATGTTGAATTCTGTCAGACGCTCTTTTTAGAATCTTTTGAAATAATTGTATGGTTTGTGTCCTTCATTCTGTTAGTGTGATGTATCACACTTATTGATTTGTATATGTTGAAGCATTGTTGCATTTCTGGAATGAATCCCTCTTAATCATGATGAATGTACTTTTTAATGTGTTGTTGAATTCTGTTTGCTAGTATTTTGTTGAGTATTTTTTTTTTTTTTTTTACCTATGTTCATCAGAGGTGTTGGCCTGTCATTTTCCTCTTTTGCTGCCTCTTCATCTGGTTTTGGTATTAGGATAATACTAGCCTCATAGAATGGGTTAGGAAGTATTCCCTCCTCCTCAAATAATTTCAGGAGGATTGATATTATTTCTTTTTAAATTGTTTGGTAGAACCCAAAAGTGAAGCCATTCACTTTTAGTCATTTCTTTTATGGGCGACTGCTGTTAATATCTCAATACTTTGTTATTAGTCTATTCAGGTTTTGGATTTCTTCAAGGTTCAGTCTTGGTACTTGTACATAGCTAGAAATTTCTCCATTTTCCACTTTGTTGGCAGAGAGATTAAATATATAAATGAACAATGGCCAGAATGTATATGACAATAGAGCTTTGACCATAACTTGTGCAGCAACCAGTGCTGGAAATTCAACCACAGCCTATGTAGCAATTGACACAGAATGGACATGACTTGGTCAATGACAGCCAACTTACCTATATTTGCCACAGCTTCCAATTCAGTAAGAATCAAAGAAAGCCAAATATACTCCTCGAACCCATCTCATAAAATGTCCTGCTTCTATTTAGTCTACCTGAAACTTCTCTACCTCAACAGTATCCCATCAGAAAATACTGGAAATCTCCTTTTTAAAGCTTTTCTTTTCCCTGCCTGTTTTTGAGACTCTGCCCAAAACAAGTGATGATAGCTGACTCCTTTGTAAGGTCTGAATAGCAAAGTCTGAATGAGCAGCCCTGTATGTTCTCATTCGGTTTATTCCCATATTTCTAATTTAGTCTCCAATGCTCTAAGACAATGTATTAATGCAATTTAACTCTAACACTTGAAATCTCTGAAGATTACACAATACAGAACTGGTCTGCCACTTAGGAACTAAAATAGCCATTTCACCAAATGATCTGACATATTTACTACAGAGTTTAGAAATTGAAATTGAGATTTCAGGTAAAAGTATTTATGCCTTCCCAGTTAATTTTAATAAGCAATTACTAAGACGTTATTTAAGTTGAATTTTTGCTCATTACTTTCCATGACTAATAATCAACCTGTACGTTTCTATCATGTAAAAGTAACTGACAGATAAAATCATTCTCCTTTTTATTAAAGCATTTCTTATCGGCAATCCTAAATACTTTCTAGTGATTCAAGACTACATAAAGTAAAATAAACTGATTCTTTTCAGGGAGAATATTTATGTTAAAGGCAATGATTATTGCTTATAATTACTCTAACACACTATCCAATAGGAAAAAAACTGAACTATCATTCTGGAGCACAGCAAAAAATAATTCTTCCTTCCAGATATAATTATTTCAAACATATAATGAATGTTTTCTTAAAAGTATAAGTTGACAAGCCAGGCATGTTTTTCAAAATTGTAAATAATCCTCTTATCCCATGTTTTATATTTCAATTATTTGCTAGATATTTGTGTGTATTTATCATACATATGAGAAAGAGAATTCAGTAGTCTTATCAAGTAATGTAAAAATTGGACTTCTCTGCCTTTACAGTTTAAATCATAAGACACAGACTGTTTCTAAATGGGGAAAACATAAAACTTACCAATATTTCTAATTCCCTTTGCTGTGTGGACTACAACATTTAAGTTGCTATTGTCATTAACACATTATATTAGAATATAAATGTTTCACCTCAGAAAGCAGAACGAGTCATGTGCAAAGAGATTTCTTATTTAAAAAACAAAAAGATATGAGGCATAGAACACATAGATTTTACATACTCCAACTATGCTTTCAGAAAGATTTAATTCTGAAACCCTAGCAGAAGAGAGGCCAGGTGAGTTTCCCTCCCTCCCTCGGTTCATTTTCTATTCCATCTCTCAGGGTTGTATCTTACAAAAGACAGTGGGGGCAGAAATGCTTTGTAAATGCAAGCTTGTTTACAGTGGGAAGTATGCACAGGGTGTAAAATAAGTTCAATCCTACTTCCCAACCTAGTTCTTTATCCACCATCCCTCTGCAGCTGTGCATCCCAAGGATTCTTTTTGATCATAAATGCAACATTACTTCTACATGGCTATTTATGAGTGTTGTTTTGGTTTCCCTTCAGTTTGACAGATTTTAAAGCATCTCCTCCATTGTCCAGTCATATCTTAGGTTCTCCTGGACATGAGGAAAGCTGAGAGCTCAGTGCTTCAAACAAACCCCATTTGATCCACATATTCCTCCATGTTTTGGGTTAATTCTTGAGTGCAACAGTCCATGCTTAAAATGAACAGAGTAATAAAACACCTGGCTCACTTGCAGACAGGTTGGCTTAGTTAGCTGGCTCATCAAAATTCTAAGACCATGTTTAGGGATATTATAGAAACATAACACCAGAAGGATGACTGGCCGTGATATTAAGTAACAGGATGAGGTCAGGCCAGAGTTTTTAGAAAATGCAGCATATATGCTTTCTCTTGGGTAACTAATCAAAACTTTTTAGAAAGTTGTCTTCTTCCCATGTTTATTATACATATGGTAAGACTTGCATTAGAATTGACATTTTTCAATGTGGTGTTTCAGGGGCACTTGAATAACTTGTGATTGACCACATTTGTCCCAAGAAAGTTGGCCCATTACCAGGCAAATGATGTCTATTAACAGAGAGGTTATTCAGCTGTATAAATTATCATAACATAATTTATTTTTTCTTACTGGTTAATATTGATCTTCAAAATTTCAGAGGGGGAGTATCAGGAAAGAATTAGCCCCATTTTGGTAAGGAAAATTGGCATCTCATTTGGCAGACAAATCAACCCATTTTCTGTAGTCATTTCTCTCCAAAGTTCTCTTCAGAACATCATTTTCATAAATACAGAATTGTTTCATTTTATACAATTAAAATGAAGACAGCTGGATAATGAAGGTCCTTTCCATTCTTATATTGTCTGTTCAATAAACTAATAGACTTCATACAACATCTGCCAGAGTCTCAGATGCCTGAGTATAAGTAGATTTAGGTATGAAAACCTTGAAAATCTTTACATTCCCTATTTATATCTCAGCTCCTAGCAACATTCTGCATTCCTTTCAGAGACGAATTTCTGTACCAGCTCATCTGCTCCTACCTGTTTTCTTTACTTTAGATCTTTCTTTTTCTCTATCTGCTTTGCTGCCCACCTCCTTGTTCTCCTCAATTCTCCCTCTATGCTCTCATGTAGCTCTGGCTCTAAATTCTCCATTGTGTTAATTGTATGTCCTTAGTACCAAGGACAAGGACAGTGCCTAATATTCAGTAGATTCTCAGTAAATGAGCCAATGGAAATTCTAGAAAAAGCTGTATAAATTTAGTAAAATTAATACATATATATTTAAAGTAAAAACACATCATATTGTATCTTGAAATATATACTTTCATGAGGATAGTGATGTCACCTTGGCATATCTTTGAATAAATGGTTTTAAGCATGTTAGTGCCTAGGGCAGCATTACTTTCTTTCAGGTATTTTCAATTTTATAACTTTAATAATATTCACACTAAAAGTGATACACTCTTAGCAGTCATTATTTTTGCAAAGATAATATACTGGTTTATATTATTTATTTAAAGAAGAGTTATGTTTTGCCTTTTACCCCATAATTTTTCTGCAACTTTTAAGAAAATGCATACTAGGTGATCATAAAAGATATAATTAAATATCTGGAAGTTATACCTAGAGCCTGTCTTCTGCTCATATCAGGGAAGGAATGAAATGGTCTCAAGCGTTACAAAAGTCACAAAATGTAGGAACTGTGTAAGTTCACAGTCAGGATACCGCTTGCACAGAATTTGTCTAAGAGGAAGAGCAAAAAAGGGAGCCATAATTTATGAAAAATAATAATATATAATCGAATATCTAACTATGATCAAAAGAAAACTTTCAAAACCCTAATACAAACTAATGGGTTTCCAGGTTAAGATAGCAAACGGACACGTGTATCTAATTTTGCTCCTCTTCCAAGTCTTACTAAAACTATATATGAGTTATTTTTGTTTGTTTCTAAACATTTAAACACACTAGCATGGAGAGAATGGAATGGAAGATAAAATAACAGCAAGAAATATTAACAAACTCAAAAGCAGACGACAAGTAGTAAATGACATAGCCAAACGGAGAAAGTCAGAATTCAAACCAGCAACAGGGAAAATTAAGAATCAAGCTGATTTTATGCAGAAAGACTTATTTATGATTAGACTTGGGGATGAAGGGAGGGACTGAAAAAGGCAGTTTGATCCCATCTCCTATTTCACACCACTGAATATCTACCCCCATCTCAACCCAGCAAAATTCCAGAGATGATTCTCTGAAGAGGATAAAACAGTCTTTGCATTGTGGGTCTTTAGACTTATTTTAGGGGTGGGGTACATTTTACTGACAACAGGGTAATTAAATGAATGTGTGAATGCTCAAAACTAAATGTCAAGAGTCCCAGTCACCCCATCCTCTATCATTCTGTTCCTAGATGCTTACCTTCTAGGAAGAAATTTGAAAGATGTTTTTCTGGTAAAGTGATTAGTGCAAGAAGAAATACTTGCTTTCCTCTAGAAAGTTTTAAGTCCTTTACTCTGATTCTAGAAAACACCAGAAGATGCATAAAAGGAATGCTGGGTTGTTAGAAGATGCCACCGTCTCAATGTTATCAATGTAACACAGTTTATATGACTATATGAATGGCCCTTCACCAAGGAGAAATCATGTTTTCAAATCATAAAGCCTGACTTCTCTGCACTTGAACAAGGCTATCACAAGGGGCACATAGATGCCTTGCTGTATTTGTAACTATGCGCAACTGACTAGAGTAGAACTTGCTCCATGTCTTCAGTTTAGGCTGGAAGAAGTGCCAAGTGGTTTATATGTCAAGGTGCATGTGCCAATGCTCAGAAATGGCTATAGTAAGTTTTATGTAAGTGATTTTTTTACACTGCTGATACAGTACTTTCTATGAGTTTATTATGTTTGAATTAGTCTATACCAGACTTTCTCCAAAGTCTATCTAATTATGAGTCTCCAACTGTGGTCTGACCTGCATGAGTGGTCTCTGCTGCAGTGCCACCCATAAATGCCTGTCTCCCTTCTCACTTATCATTTCCATTATGCCCCTACCATGATCATAATTCTTCAGTTGCTACTTATCTCCTACTTCATAAAAAGAAAAACTGTCGATTTTCTAAGGCCTTTTATAGCCTATCACTTTCTTCACGACCATCTTAATTTCTTCCTTTTTCATATTTTTCTTAGAGCCCCTAAACAGACATGACTCATTCCCACCTGCTGGCCTTCATTCTCATGAACTTTCTCACATACATCATCACCTTCCATGAGTCAACCCCATATCTCATTCAAAATCGAATACAAATTTCACTTGTTCATACTTTTTCTTCTGTGCTTATTCTCCATGAAATCTCTTCTTCCAAAATCCTAACAGTTTGAACATTTAACAGTTTAATAACACATAACACAATTAGTGTTATCTCTGATGTGTCAATTTGTTTCTTCCTTGAGGAAAGAACTGACTGGGTCTTATCCTGTGTTTAGCACAGGGTAAAGATTTGTTGTACAATGGGTAGGTGCCCAAATTCTGAAGTTGGACCAACCTCCATTCAAAATCAACTTCACTTGTGTGTCCTTGAGCAATTTTTCTGACCTCTATTTCTTTATTAATAAAATGGAGAGTATAATAATCAAATTTTCCAGAGGATAAACAAGAAAACATGTTTTTCTCAAGATATAGCACACAGTAAGCACTCATCAAAGTTTAGCTATTATTTCTTTTATTAATAATATAATATTTAAATAAAATGAGAAAACAGCATTTTGTGGCACTTCAGAATATATAAAGAATGCACTGTTTTTTCTTTTATTGTTTTTAAACTATACAGCTATTTAAAATCTATATGGAGGACTTCAAGTGTACTGCTACTACTACCAAATGGGGGACTACTAGCCTATAAATACTGCACTGCCAGCTGTGACCCTCATTCTCACAAGTCCCACCACAAACAAGCGAAAATACCTGCAATGAAATAAATGTGACAAAGGTGGAAACAAGGAATAGCCTATATATAAAACTGCAAAGTTTAACCCTCAGAAAAACATTAGTGTCTGAGAAGAAACTCCTGAAACAGAATTGGGAATAAAAAAGAAGTAAAGAACAGATTTTATTCATTTTAAAACAACTGGAGATTTACCACAGTTTATATGAACTGAAATTTAGCTGACTCTGGATTCAGTTCAAGCACAAGAGATTATCAGAGTCTAACATTCAATTTTACTATCCTTCCTTTATTGCAGTTGGAACACACAATATTCCTGTTCTGTGGATGCCTTTGCCAGTGATACCTATAGACTGAGAGAATGTCGGGCTGTTTAGCTTTTGTAAAACATGAAATGTGTCTATTTTCAAATGATTTGTCACCCTATGGAGTTATGAATCCTCTTCTAACACCCCAGCTACAGATTAGGATACCCTCAAAGCCATTGATTTATCACATACCTTTTACAACTTGATTCAGAGTATGCCAACAGTAAGACATTAATTCCTTTAGGAGGAAGACATGTACAGAGCTGGAAAAAATACTACAAGGAGGTCTGTAACCTCACCATCTGTCAGGTGACATGCTCTTATTTTTCCACTTTGGCTCTACTTCCCAGTATCAGTTCCTTTCTTTCCCAGTGTGGACCCAGTCATTTCAATATATCCTTCCTAGTAGTTTTAATTCTGCTCCTTTCCAGCCAATGACTGGATACATGTGTGTGTGTATATATATATATATACACACATATATATGTATATATATATATATACACATATATATATAGATCTATATACAGATTTATATATCCAGTTGGATATATAGATATATGTATAAATCTCTCTCTATATATATATATTCCTAGTTGATTACCTTTTATATATCAGGATCTGCTTCTCTATCAAAGCTGTCACTCCACATTTGTCTTCTGAAGGCTTCTCATGTTCCACAGATGGCATCACCCCACAAATAGAAGCCTTTAAGTATTTGATTCTGAAATTTCTTTCATTTTGTTTACACATTCCTTTACTCTTTTAGAGAGAGATTTCTTCCTCTTTCCCATGGTTCCCAGATCAAAAGATTCCTATACGCCACTATGTTAAATGACAGATTTTTAAATCATTTTATTTTTAAAAATCTAGTAAGCTTACTAAATCTAAATATTAGAAATGCTGATATTATTGATATGATTTATAACGTTACTGCTTTTTTATACTTACCGTAAATTTTCATTTTAATTTTATTCTCATTTTCTAACTTATCTTCTCTATATTAATTTTGTCTACTGATATGGATAGACAATATGGAACGTTTCTTCTATTTAATTCTACTTTCATTATTGTAAAGATCTCTTGGAAATTTAAAATACATATAATGCATATAATTTTCTGTGTAGTAAAGTATGTTAATGCTTTAAACCTCTTCCTGTATGTAAGAATAATAGGCCATTTAACTCTGATCTTCAACCCTTACACTTTTCCTATGTAGTGTGGTCACTTCATATAGTCTTTTTTTGTTGTCATTGATTGTATTGGTCTATTTTCACACTGCTATAAAGAATTGCCCGAGACTGGGTAACTTAAAAAGGGAAGAGGTTTAATTGACTCACAGTTCTGCATGGCTTGGGAGGCCTCAGGAAACTTACAATCATGTGGGTAGGCAAAGGAGAAGTAAGGCACCTTCTTTACAAGGCGCAGGAAAGTAAAGTGGCAAGTGAAGGGGGAAGAGCCCCTTATGAAACCATCAAATCTCCTGATAACTCACTCATTATCATGCAAACAGCATGGGGGAAACTGACCCCATGATTCAATTACCTCCACCTGGTATCTCCCTTGACATGTGGGAATTATGAGGATGATAATTCAAGATGAGATCTGGGGGGGGGGGGACACAAAGCCTAACCATATTATTGATGTTTTACCAAGGCTTATTTGAATGTATCAACATGTTTTCTAATTTCTTTGGTGACCATTCTTTCTTGTATCTTAATTTTTCTTTCATGGTGGCATTTCTGATCATGCAATTTGAAATTCATCAGTTTAATAGGTCACACACTTGGGATCTCTATTTCTTAAAGATGGCCTTTATTTAAACAAGACCTCTCAGGGAAAAGTATTCACCCTTGATGCTCCATCAAGCTGGTCCACGAAAATATTTCTGGTTCCCCTTTTAAAGGCATGGTTATAAGCTTTTCCAAGAGTCTTAAGTCCCAGCTCTCCTGACTATGTGTCTCTTCTAAATGCTATAAGGGCATTAAAATTAAAATCTTAGTCTCAACATTTATGATCTATATATGAGCTAATAAGCAAAGAGAGTGACTTTCAAGACTTTCACAAAGTAAGCTTATGCTTACTTTCCTGTTTTTTTTTTTCAAATTTTTTGTTGGTTTGTTTATTCCTGGTTCTTTCTGAATTAAAGTAGTATTTAAAAAATCTAATTAACTCAGCTACTACATATTAAATATATACTAAGCAAATATACACATGCTGTGATAAATTCTGGGTATAAAAAAAGACAAATTTCATAGTTTCATACAACTTATACTCTGTTATGGATATAGAGGCAGGAAATATGTAACAAATGAATTATTTAAAGCAAGAAGTGATAACTGCTAAAAAGAAAGTAATATAGAGTGATAATGAAACTGATATACAGACTAGTTGGAGGAAGTCTTTACCCTGGGTGGCCAAAAAGGCTAATCTGATTCTCAGCTCATTCATTCAAACTGTGACTAGAAGGAAGAGCCATGTAAACTTATATTGGTTTAAATGTTTTTTTCTTTTTGTGGTTGTTCTTTTCTTTATCTCATTTTTGGCTATAGCTTTTTATTCCCCTTTTACAATTTCATTCTGTCCCTCCTCATTTCCTCTTTCTCTTCAGCCTAAAATATATTCAAACATCCAGAAATCTCAAAAATCTTGTCATGATCATTTGTTCCTTTTAAGTTACTACCTTGAGTCTGTTTTTTGATCTGCTATTCTCTCGTCTATCTTTTTAAATAAGGTTTTTTTTTTTTTTCCATTCACCATTTCGTAAAGCAAAAGTCAACAACAAATTGACTAAATCTATTAATTGCCAAACTAGTATCTTTTTAATCATTATCTTCAGGTAAGACCATTGATTACTCACTGAAATTCTCTGCCCAGCATCCTCCTTTGTATGTTACTTTTCTTATTAACCCTTGAATGCTCTTTCTTTATCAGATTCTATTTTCACTGCCCACTTCTTCAAAGCTTCTCTTCCTCATGGCTTTGCCCTTCATTGTTTTCCCTTCTAGTTCTAAATCCTGTCTATAAATACATCCCCATGAATTATTTATACTACTTTATGGTGAGAAAGGTTAAGAGTCTTCTCATTGCCACTTACCAAGTTGATATTACTATTATTATTAATTTTTTTGAGACAAGAGTTTCACTCTTATTGTCCAGGTTGGAGTGCAATGGCACAATCTCAGCTCACCACAACCTCTGCCTCCTGGGTTCAAGTGATTCTCCTGCTTCAGCCTCCCGAGTTGCTGGGATGATAGGCAAACACCACCATGCATGGCTAATTTTATATTTTTAGTAGAGATGGGGTTTCTCCATGTTGGTCAGGCTGGTCTTGAACTCCCGACCTCAGGTGACCTGCCCACCTTGGCCTCCCAAAGTGATGGGATTACAGGTGTGAGCCACCACACCTGGTCACCAAGTTGATATTATAATATAGCTATTATAGTTCAGGTTTCATGCCATATGTTGTTTTTCACATAAATGTATTGATACCTTAAATCAGCAACAAATTATAGAAGATTAAAAATAGTAATTAAATTATTCACAATCCAACTACTAAAACATAATCATTATTTAAAACCATGAAGGTGTAGTTTTGTCTCCTGTATACAGGTGTATACATATCTATGTTATATATGTTTGTATTATATATGCATGTGATTATATGTGTGGAGAAAGAGAGAGAAACAGAGACAGAGAGAAAGAGAGAGGCAGAGACAAATACAAACAGATTTCTCAGAATTTTTGCCTGCAGAAATTGAACCATGAGCCAAAAGTGAATTATTCTCTATATGACGAGGAATAAGAAAACATTTAGAAGTTATGGGCTAGAGTTGGAAAAATGTCAAGAGTTAATTGGGAAAAATAGAAATAGACATTTTAAGAGGTATTTTTATGAAATTCCATGTATAATACACAATAAATTTAATTTTCTCACTTTCCAATGAAATCTTCACTGCAAATAATCTTTGGAAAGTGGATTTCTTTCAAAAGAATACAAGGTAGAATTGAATTCTATTGTAAAGAGTAAGTTTGGTATAAAACAAAACAAAGAAAAAATATGCATAGGAGAATATCCATACATCCATATACATAATAGATTCTAAAATTTAGACTACTTTTATACTCTTTTAAAAAACTTGACTTTATTTTCTATAGACATATCGTTTTTCATATGGCAGGCAACCATTTTTTTAAACATCCCAATTTTTCTATTATTTTAAATAATTCTATAGTTATACTGTTGGGGCTCAGAAAAAAATACACCCCCAAATGAAGGACTTAGCAGCAGCTTCAGAAGCAAAAGTTTTTCTCTGATTTTTTCTGTTCTCCTGTTGCTCAGTTCCATTTTCCCCTGAGGCTAGTCATAAATACTAGAATCCTTCTTCTCCAAGGCAGGTCACAGAAGCCAGAACCCCTTCTCCCCAAAGCTAGTGATAACACATAAAAATGTTATTCTAAAACGATCTCCATCTCTCTCTATAACACCAGTCATAAAATAATTTTCCTACCCACCTTGTTTGACTGTAGGTCATAAGACCTCTATTCCAGCGAGGGTCTTGCCTCATATCCACAAGGTAAAAATACATGTTCAGAGAAGCCAAGAAAAATCTAGACAGACAGGCTTTGCTGGGTACCCCACTCAGTCTGTTAACATCACATCACACCTTATTTGTCCCATCATATTTCTACATGACTGCCCATACTTTGCTGAACTTAAGCATAAAAATAAACAATTTATCCTGTGTCTTTGGGTCTTCATTCTGAAGGCTACCATGTATACATGATAAATAAATTTATGTTTTTTCACCTATTAATCTGCCTTTTGTGAGTTGATTTCTCAGCAGACTTTCAGAGGCCAAAGGTTTCCTTTTTTCAGAAAAGTTTGGCCAGGCGCGGTGGCTCGTGCCTGAAATCCCAGCACTTTGGGAGGCCGAGGTGGGTGGATCATGAGGTCAGAAGTTCAAGACCATCCAGGCCAATATGATGAAACTCCGCCTCTACTAAAAATACAAAAATTAGCTAGGTGTGGTGGTGTGTGCCTGTAGTCCCTGCTACTCGGGAGGTTGAGGCAGAAGAATCACTTGAACCCCAAAGGCAGAGGTTGAGGTGAGCCGAGATCACGCCACTACACTCCGGTCTGGGCGACATAGCAAGACTCCATCACAGATTAAAATAAAAAGTTTATCACTTTATATTATTTCCTTTGGATAGGTTCCCCAAAGTATAGTACAGATATGGATACAGATGATGCACATATGAAAAATTTATAAAGATTTTTAGTTTATGCATATTCCCAAATTACTGTAAGTCTTATGCCATTTAGATTTTCACCACCATTCTCTACCAAGCTTATTTTAAATGTTTTGGCAAATTTGATACATTTAAAATATACCTTAATTTAACTATTTTATTTTAAATATTCTTCAAATATTTATCTGCCATAACTTTTATGAGGAGAAACTGGTTAATAATATAATCATATTCTTTGTCCATTCTTCCACAACAATATTAATTTTTTATGTCTGCAAGTATTCTTTATATATAAATGGAATCACATTTTTGTTTATCCAGTTATCCATTTACATTTCAATACTGCTTAGGACATTCTATCGATGCACATTTTTTGAAGTTCAATTTAACAATCCTTTCTTTATAAGTTATTTTGTATGTAATTTTCATAAACTCTTTCTCAATTTTAATATCACTGAAAGATTTATGTACATTTTCTCCATTAATTATGATTTTAAAATTAGCAGTTATTTTATTGCTCCCCCTGAAAGTTGTTTTGGGGTATAAATGAATGTACCAATGGTACATGGTACCATATAAATGAATACTACATGGTAATACAAATGAAAAATTTTCTAAGTGTACTAGGTCTGTTTCAGCGTATCCTTCTGTTCTGTGGCTTTTATAACTACACCATGATTGAATTATTTTAGTTGTTATAGTTTGTGTACATTAGTAACTAGTAGGGCAGCCACTACATATTTTATTGCTTTTTGACTAGCTCTATAAAATGACATTTTAAAACAATAACAAACATTTTTATTACTTCTGGAATGTGCCCACAATGCACATTTTTTCATGGCTATCATTAAGTGATTGTAATTTCAAATATATCTAGTTCTGAACTCAGAAGCAAAAGATACCACTATCCTGATTATGCTATAAATCACTGTAACTAAAATCATATGGCTATGAAACTCAACCATTCAGATAGCTCCAATACCAGCTAATCACTTGGTTTACCAAATTCTTTGTCGAAGTCAATGCTAATATGATACACAGAGCAAATGCCTGGGGAAGCGGAAGGTGAGGGAGTATAAGTGGTGCCTAAACCAATTCCACAGAAGTTTATGAGAAACTTTGCTATATTTATTTATTGATCAAAACCTCTAGAATTGTACACCTACAACTTTCTAATACTATATTTGCTTTTCCTCTACCACCTGATTTTTGGCACTTGACACTCAGAGAACCTTGAGGTTTCCCTAATATGACTAATATTTTTATCCATTGAGTATTACACATTGTTTTCCACATAATTACCTGGTGAAGTCTGTCATTTCCATCATGATCATACACATGTTCTTGGCCAGAACAATGATGTCGTTGCTTGTATCATCCCATATCTCAATTTCAGCATCCAGCTTACTCTTTACTTTCTTGAAATCAGCAACTTGCTCAGCAATCTTTTCTTTTTCTGCCTCAGGCAGTTGAGTCATCTTAGCCTAAAACATGTGATAATTAGAATTAAAATCATTCCACTATGTCAAAAGCATTTTAGGAATAAGTAGATATTATAGGATATTCATAAAATTTGTTCATTTAAAATCAGATGCACAATATAGTTAAAGTCATTCAATTAAAACTTTCCAGGTTTAATATTTCATATAAAAATCTATTAAATTATAATAATTTGTTCTGGAACTATAATGTTACATTTAGAATAACACTGTAGAACTTAGTGTCCAACATACTTAAATCCATTGTATAAAATAAATGTGGGACTTTGCAAATTTCCAATGCATTTCAAATTTTAAATTAACACCAACTTAGTGTAATATACCACCTTTGCTAGAAAAGTGCATATAAAAAGGTGGATGTATAACATAATTTAACTTGAAATGAGACTATGTCTACCTACATGTATATGTATAATTACAGGATGAATTAGTCATGCCTCAACTTTAACATAATAAAGAAACAAATGATACTTTTGATTTGAATTTTCTATAAATACCTTAGCATAATGCTTGATACATATTGAATGTTCCATAAATGGTAGCTATTTCTTATTCAATAAAATTATCAAAATATTTTCATATGTCCAATACATTTTTTTATTTTGTTTGTATTTTTCCTATGAAGAATCAAATTAAGCTATACAAGACAAAGTTTTTAACTGATACAGTGCTATTTCTTAGCCTCTGAAAGTAGTTTGTAGTTTCTTTTCTCAGGAAATGTGTCCTATGTGAGGTTGTAAGAGAGGAGTAACTTTTACTACTGCTGGCATATGGCAAAGCACGTAAATGAAGACACAGCTCACTACTTCTGAAATGAAAAGCAATATGCAAGCGCGTTAAGTAAATTATAAGCCACCAACCCATTAAACTAGTTCAAAAACAGAAATGGGTTTTCTCCATCTTACTACCGGTCATTATCATTCTCTCCATTCTTATAAAAAGTGTTTAAATGTTCAAATTACAATAGCTCCAGATAGGTTCAACTGGGGCTTCTCTTTACATGCTGTATCTCAGAGGTCATAAATCTGTGATGCTAGATCTAACAAACAGTGCTGAATATACACTGGTATATTATGGAACATTATTTACTGTTCTCATAATAAAGTTAAACCTATTCAAGAACTGAACTGGTTAAGTGTACTCCAAGTTCTGTTTCTTGGAATGACACCAATTTCCAATGTGACCTTGAAGAAGTTGCTTAACCCTCCTGTCTAAGTTTCCCTAGCCACAAAATGATAGTAATTGCAACTGTTATCCACCTGCCATGCAGGGAACAGAGTCAATTATTGGATGAGATTGAGAATGACCCTATTGTGGACAGGGAGCTCATTGGTTGCAGTTCATCTCCTTAATAACATCTCAACTCGAATGGTGAATTACAACAACAGACATTTACCTCTGACAAGATAAGGTCCAAAAGTCGGGCAATAGTTTGCAAAATTAAAAGTTTTAGAGAACTCTGGTCCTTTTTCTCAGGGGGAACAGCAGCAGCAACAAAACAGTAAGTTACTGACACCTTTGCAGAAGGTTTTAAGTGCTTCTATGATTTACTATGTGTCATAGATCGATTTCAACCACCCTGAAAATTCCAAAAGAAGACTTAAGAGAATACTTGATGTTTAGAAAGTCTAGGTAAAAAAATTCTTTATTGAATTATTTTGTGCAGATTAAACAAAGAAACTGAGGTACAAAGCTTAAGAAAAATTAGGTAAGTAGAATATCTCTGATGTATATCGCCTGGTGGCTATATGTTTAGGCTTCTGCTTAGATCTATAGAGCAGAACTCTGATGCAAATAACTGTCAAAGGCTTTTTGATTCACTGCCATCTGAATAAGATTATATTGTGTATCTGTTGATCTTGGAATGTGTTACCAATCACAAGAAAAACAGCTAACACATATATGACAGACACTCTTCTAGAAACCATGAACACATTTAAACTTCAATCTTCACAGCAGCCCTATGAGGAATTATTATTATCCCAATATTGTAAGTGAGGAAATTGGGTCTCTCTGAAACATTAAGTGATTGATCAAGATTATAATGTCAGTCAATGGTAGAATCAGGATGTAGATCAGAAAATATAGCTCTTGAGTTTTTGTTCTATCACTAAGCCAACAACCATGAATAATATTGCCCACAATATGCCAATATACACACATTCTCCATGATGATATTTCTCTATCACTTTCTACCTTTGAATGCAATTGTTCTCCAAAGAATAGTCACATTAGAACCTAAGTTTCCAAATCTTTAAACTCTATACCATGATCTTTACCTGACAGGCTGTTTTGGACATCAAGTGATATGTAAGAACACACTTTTAAAGTAAAGTGATGTTAACTGTCAACCATTACATTACAAATAGATTCAGTTCTTTACTATCTGCAGTGAATCTCAGAACTCTATTTATAATATTATCCAATTTTTTCAAGGAAAAGCTGTGTTATCCCAATAGACTATGAGGCATTTTTAAGCATAGATTTCATTTACTATTTTAACTCTAAAAGAGAGGTCAGCAGAATTTTTCTGTAAAGGACAAGATAGTGATATATGCTTTGCAACTCACACCATATCACTCTGTTACTCAACTGGCAGAGTTGTTACTCTGTTATATTGCAAGAGCAGCCATGAATATTATGTAAACAAATCAGTGTGGCCCTGTTCCAATAACACCTTAGTATAGACATTGAAATTTGAATTTTACATAATTTTCACATGCCACAAATATTATTCTGATCATATCTGATTACATCTATTCTGAATTTTTTCAACCACTTAAAAATGTAAAGCCCATTCTTAGCTCATGTACAAAAGCAGGCAGCAGGCCAAATTTGACCTGTTGACTACAATTTGCCAACACTTGCTATAAAACTTTCCAGTGACCAGGGAACACAGATTTTTATTGTTTTGCTCTGTCTTCGTTATCCTTACTTTGTTTATAACTCCTGAAAGTACTGACCAAGTGATCCTTGAGACGCTTTCTTGTTTTTGTTTTTTGTTTTGTTTTGTTTCGAGGCAGAGTCTTGCTCTTTCACCCAGGCTGGAGTGCAGTGGCGCGATCTCAGCTCACTGCAACCTCCACCTCCCAGGTTCAAGCAATTCTCCCGCCTCAGCCTCCCTAGTAGCTGGGACTACAGGCGCCCACTACTGTGCCCAGCTAATTTTTGTATTTTTAGTAGAGATGGGGTTTCACCATGTTGGACAGACTGGTCTCGAACTCCTGACCTCGTGATCCACTCTCTTGGTTTTTCCTTCCCTTACATCGAACTGCCCCTTCTCAGAGTCCTCCATTTCCCTTTATCTGCCAAATGTGCATCTCCCCAAGAATCTGTGCCAACCCTTTTAACTTTCTTCATTATCTTCTCCCTTAGTGCACTCATCTACTTTCTTTCTTTTCTTGTTTACATTGGGAAAGAAAATTGTAAGTACTTACTATGTACCACATTATGTTCTGAAGTGTATACACATTGTGGAATACACAATGGAATACCATTTAGCCATAAAAAGGAATGAAATTCTGTCATTTGTGACATCATGGCATCTGGAGGAAATCATGTTAAGTGAAATAACCAGACACTGAATGATGAATACCACATGACCTCACTCATATGCATAATCTAAAAACGATGTCACAAAACGAGAGAATAGAGTAGGGGTTACCAGGGGCTGGGGTAGTGGGGTAGAAGGGTTGAGAAGATGTTGGTCAGAGGATAAAAAAATTTCATTTAGACAGGAGGAATAAGTTCAAGAGATCTATTATATAACATGGTGACTACAGTGAATAATAAATTTATTCTTGAAAAATGCTGAGTGAATGTAAAGTGTTCTTACCACAAAATAAGATAACTGTGTGAGGTAATGCGTGTGTTAATTAGCCAGATATACTCCTTCTACAGTGTACCTATATGTCAGCTACTTTCATGACGTCAACCATCACTGCTATGAAGATTACTTTCAAACAACCTCTTCAGTCGTGTTCTCCTTTCCAATACTGATCAGTACATTCACTGCTGTTAGGAATACTTGATCATAGAATGATGAAAAACATACTCAGGCAAACCATTTATCCTCTTGATTTTCATGTTTCTCAGTGATACTTCCCGCCTTCCAGTCTTGAAATTTTATATTTTAGAAAATTATTCCCTTTTCTTTACCCTATTCTGTTAGTTGTTCATTTTATCCTCTATCACATCCATTTCCCTCTATGTATTAGTATTACCATTCCTGCTGTCTTCTGGTCCTAATATACTCCTTTGTTTTAAATCTTCTTGTTTTGCTACTGCTTGATTCAATCTTTCTGAATATGATGAAATTGTGCAATCCCTCATCTAACTTCCTTATCTTTACATCACCTTATCAAATAAAGGGTATCAATTCCTCAAACACCACCATTACATTTGTTTGATTAAAATGGAAAATTCATATAAAATGCCTAAATCATAAATGTACAGTTGGAACAATTTTCACAAACAGAGCAGATCCATGTACCTACACCCAAATCAAGAAACAAAAAGATTACAGGCACCCCGAAGCCTCCTTCTATCTTCTGCTAGTCACTATCTACTAAGGGTAGTCACTAACTTGATTTCTAAAACTGTAGATTTGCCCATGTTTCAATATTACAAAATTGGAATCATAGCATATGAATTCTTGTGTCTGGCTTTTTGTGTTCAGCACTTAAATGATTGAAATGTATCTATTCTGTTGCATGTAGTTATATTTTGTTTATTCTCATTGCTCTATACAGATATTCCACTCCACAAATATATATATATATATTTCTATACATTTATTCATGTTTTTCTATAAACAATATTTTGAAAACTATTCCATTTTTGGCTATGATCAATAATGAGTATTCTTGGACTTTTCTTTAGGTGCACATATGTGTGTATTTCTCTTGAGACTATATCTAGGAATAGAATTACTACATCACAGGGATCATCATAACCTTTGTTCCTATCAGCTTTTCAATCTCATCCCATCTTACTTCCTTCAACACACTGTACCCTCAAGCTAAGCTAAGCTATTTGTTGCTGCAGGTAAATATCTTGAGATATTGCCCATTAATTATTTTTGCTCATCTTCCCTTCCCCCAATTTGTTGGTCCAAATTTAATCATATTGTCAGGCCAAACTCATATAGTACATGCCCCTTTCTCCATCCTTCAGGTGTGTGTAATTATTCTCTCAAAATTTTTAGAACATGTTATCAGTTCTTCCCCCTAGACGTTCATATTGTTCTCTTTGTAGTCTAATCTTGTGAACACAACTATCCGATCTCACTTGCTAGAGATGTTGTTGAAAACAATATCATCTTTCAGAATAAAAATTATGACATTACACATAATTTTTTACTTGTACTTTTTAGATTTTTTTTGTCTCCTTCCCCTAGAAAATAAGTTCTCTTAAAGTAGGAACATATTGCATGATAAAAGTTTGTTTGTGATTGTTAACAGAAATACTCAAGAGCTAAAAAAAACACAGACTTTTGAGCTCAAAATTTTATATCACTGATCTTGTATTTTCATTGTTATCCACATTTACACAAATGCCAAGCTTTTACCTCTACACAGATCTTAGATTCATTTCTCTTATGCATTTTTCCTAGTACTTTTCAAACTCTTGTCCTTATTATTCCTCCAAGACTATATTAGTAGCACAATTGATCATTTTCATCTTCATATCTCCTTATTAATTGTTCTATGTTCATTACTACTACATAAAATATTGATAAGCTTACATTATTTATCTGCTTAAAAAATTTAAACGACTATAATTACCCCTTAAAAGAGATAAAAGGAAAAGAAAGGAAAAAAGTGACATAATAGGGAAAATGCAGGAATTGTTGTCATGCAGACCACCATTCAAATTTCACTTTTGCCAAGTATTAGCTATCCAGCAATTAACAATGCTAAACTCCAGTTTCATATATTACATGATAATACATTTGTAGAGGTTGCGTGAGAATTAGTTATGTCTATAAACAATTGTACCTGGAATATATTAGGGACTCAGTAAATGGTGCATATATAAATAATGTATATAAATGTATCATCTTGGCCTCCAAGACTTTCCACAATATTGAAAAGCATAACTAAAATATTCATGTAGTCTATCTCACAGAGCCTAGGCAAGAACCAAATGAAATATTTTGAGTAATTGCTTTCCATAAGCAATAAATGCCATAGAAATATAGCACCATTATAATTATCTTATTCTCAGAAGCCCCAGAATCCAAGTCACTTATTTTGCAGATAAGAAAATGGTCCCAGAAAGGGGAAATGATTAAAAGAACTATCCAGCTGGTTAGTGACAGATCTGATGTTTCAGTCCATGTGTCTTCATTAGTAGCTTTCCCTTTCCACATTTTTTTTTTTGCTTTCCTTAACTATAACTTTTTTCACAGAAATTAAATTCTTAGGTAAATCATATAACTTTGTTAATTTCTCTATCCATGAAACTGGATGAAACATAGAAATATTATTTTGTTAATAAATAATCCACAATTATGAATTTTTTAATTTTATAAATATTAGGAAATTTCTAATTAATTCACATCACTCATATGAATGGGTAGCTAGAACTCAACAATAAAAATAAAATCTTTGATAAACTTTAAAAATATACACATGGTATATATACACATTAGAGAAATAGTTCTCAAATGATAACTCATGTTCTTACATTCAGAGTATCTCAAATTTAATAGTGACATGTACGTGTTTTCTTAAAATAAGCCTAGAGGCATTTGGAAAATAGATGTATTTTTAATACATCAAAAATATAAATAGCATAGAGCACTTTGATGGAATTTTAGAAAATATAAAGTGCTTTTGGCAAAAATTCAACTTAATTAAAATTTTGAGAACAAATTTATTTAAGCAAGATTTATGCATTGATATCTTAAGCATACTAAATTGTGATCTCAAATATATTCCTGAGAATTCATTAAAAGCAATTTTCTGTAATATTTTAAAGTTAACATTTAGGAATTGGAGTTGGACTTTAAGAAGTGGTATACATTTCTACATTTTTATATATAGACCTCTAAATCAGACTTAAAATATATATTAGCTTTAATTAGCTCAGTTTCCTCATCCATCAAAAAAAAAAAACAAAAAAACACCACTCTTAGCACCCAGTGGGTTACATTCACAGTTATAAAACTGTCTCATTTTATTACAAAACTTTATAGGCTTCAGGGACTGGGTTGAAACAGAGTAAATTATCATATATTTGATTATCTATGTCTTAAATATAATAATGATAGTGATTGACATTTGTTCATACTTCTAGTATGCTAGTCCCTCTATTGAGCACTTTTGAAAAAGTTATCCCATTTCAATAATAATATGATGAGACAGCTGTTAATATCCATTTGTCACAATCACGGAAATGAGTTCCCTAGGGAATATTTCCAGGTCTCCTATAAATGAAGATGCTCTCCAATGTTTTCTTTCTTTTACATAAGAAATAGTTATATTTTATCTGTGAATCCAGTTTCTGTCCTTGTTCTAGAAATAAATAAAGGTTGTAAAGGGCATTTTGGAGATGGATGAAGAAATCTGTATATAAACTGGGTATTAAGAAAAGGCGGGAGAATGGCGTAAACCTGGGGGGCGGAGCTTGCAGTGAGCTGAGATCCGGCCACTGCACTCCAGCCTGGGCGACAGAGCGAGACTCCGTCTCAAAAAAAAAAAAAAAAAAAGAAAAGAAAAATTAAGAAGTGATTGTTAATTTTCTTCAGTGTCGTGATCATATTGTGGTTATATAAGAGAACGTTCATTATTTTGGGATGTTCCTGCTGAAATATTTAGGTATAAAATGCTATGATGTTTCAAATTACTTTGAAGTAGCTTAAGAAAAACCGAAATATGGCTCTGGAACTATGGTTAAACTGTTATTTCTAGGTAATGGGAATATGAGTGTACATTGTACTAGTGATTAAACATTTCTGTGCATTTAATTTTTCACAATAAAAAATTAAACACAAATAACATTTTAGACAATTTTTTGTAGAGGCATGAGAGATCTTACAGGTTATATAATATCTTATTCCAAAATATCATTCCATCTATAACATTTATGACCAATGATGCTTTCACCACTTTTTGGACTTTCCTGAAAGTCCAATGCTGGATTCTCTGGGACTGAGAAATAAAGCAGTCCATGCACATTTTACTAATAAAAATTAAAACATAATAAATGAGACCCATGACCTCCAGAAGTAATCTTCACATAGATAAATTTCATATAGGATCTTGGCATGTATCATAATGACTGGAATTTACACTTCAGTGTGGCTGTAGCATAAACCTTTCTCTGAAAAGAAAAGTGGTTTCAAAGGTGGTGATCTGTATGGGACCCGTAAAACAAGTTGCTGATGTGAGCGGTTATCAACAAACCTGACATGAATATCCTTATCTTTTTGACAGATGTGATCCTAGCATGGCCACATATTTCTTGCAATATGTGTTTTATCCAGAAGGTGAAGATCAAGCCTTTATAATCTTTCATCTAAAATTATATATATATATAATTATACATTGAAATGTTGGGAAATTTGTTTAGCAAGAGTCAATCTTTAAAAGCCTGGTTGATTTGTTTAGGGGCATCAACAATAAAGAGTTTCTATTCCCAACAAAGTGAGGACCAGCCCCAGGACCTCAATGACCTCATCAGGTGTGGAGACTCTACTTGAACTGTCAACCCTTTTTCCACTTGATACCTTACTTTTGTCCTCCAACAACAGGCATGTACTTCCTTTGGAGGCATTGAATTCCATTTTTAGACAGAGTTAGTTCCTAGAAAATCTTTATCTTTCCTCTCTATGTCTACATGATAACCTGAATTCAGACCTCTAGAACCTAAAGGAGTATATGTAATCTATTTTCCACAAGATGACCTTGCAGTTATGTGAAAAATAATCATCAGATGCTATTAACAGTCATCTTCCCATTCTCTCATTAATTCCTTCACATATTCCTTTTCTGTAGAACTCCTCAATTCCAGACACTTCTAGAACTTCTTATCCAGAACATCAGAATCAAGATTTCCTTTGGGGGTATCTCAGTGTATCATTGTCTCTTTCATAAAATGACTTCCAGATGGAACTGCAAATTCTAGATGAATTCTGACCAGTCAAGAAAACAATAATGGTCTTTGTTCAGGACACTATGTTTGCACTCTACAAAGACCAAAATTGTAATAGAAATTTTGTAATATTCATGTAAATTATTTACTCATACTTAACACTCAACTGAAATGCCCATTACAAAAATAAACTATAACTAAGCCATATGAAAACTGTCCTGCATTTTTATTTTTAAATATAAATATTGCAAAGATTTACACTAAATTTAATTTATTTAATTGCATTGTGTTTTCTTTGGTTCCTCGTTCCAGAAGGCTGATATACTTTTTGTCTTTTGTTGCTGCCAAAACTGACAATATAGAAATTCTCAAACAGTTCAATAAATAAATATTATACAGGTTGTGAGGAAATCAAACAACACTCTCTAAAAGCCTATCTATTTCACTCACGAGAATGCCTTTAAGATGTTATTCAGTGCCCAGTAACTTATACTTTGCTCACAATCTAAGTAAGTTTGGTTACCTGAATTCCATGCCCCAGTTTACAGTAAATTGGACGTAGACAGAAGGTGAGCTAATCTGACCACAAGGATGAAAAGAAAAACTATCAAAAAAGAGACAGACTACTCAGTCAGATAATGAGGCTCTTCAAATTATAAATAAGCTTTCCTGCTTATATCAGGATACCTTCATCCTATTATTGTATTATAGCATAGTACAATTACATTTGGTCATAATACTGACAATGAGTCATCCACAACATCATCACTCAGTATTTATTGATGTCTACTGTAGAGCTGGATGGCACCTTTTCTGCTGTCAAACAGTTTAAAAGATCCCTGTGCAGAAAAAGACATATTTAGAACATTTTGGTGGGTAAGGTAAATAGATGTGTGGAATACAATTTGAAAACCAATTCTAGTGACTTTTTAAAAAGTTAAATCTTACTATATGAATTTTATAATGACAAATTATATGAATAGTATAACATAAAAGTAGGATTTGAGAAATAATTATATACCTCCTAGTTTTATGTGTATTTTCTTTTAATCATATTTTTGCAATGAATATATTTTATTACTGTATATGTATTAAATGTGTAATTGAATATAATTACCAGTGTCCCTCCAAATTGTTTGTGGAAATTTGAAAATTTCATTCTATCTTTCTAACAACAATTTTTCTTGATAAAATAGCAATTTGAGGAATATTATATAGAATTCCAAACATGGCATTTGCTTGTCCAAAAATTATGCTTACCTGTGTCCATATTATTATGATTTAATATAGTACCAAGACTAATGATTCATATAAATATGCTATTTATAGCTCCTTCCATTGAAAACCAGATGCAACACCTGTAGTCACACACTCATGGCAAGGAAAATATAAAATCTATTCTCATTATATTATTATCAATTGAATATAGATTATGTAATGCACAAAGAAAAATAAGCAGTTATATTTCACATAATATATAAACTACTGTCCATTTATTAGGTTTTTAAAAAGGTAAAATAAAATAGTTTATATCAATTTGAGTAACATACTACTATTATTTCTTTCTGACTCCACTACTGGGTAATCATTTGTGTTTCATATCACTTGAAGTCAGGAGTTTAGTTTATGACCTAAGACCCAAAGTTAGCAGAAGTTTCCATATTCTGAAATTTAAATAAAACAGTCAAGCTTCTTCTCATATATTCTTTGAGAGTCTCAAGTTTACTCAAGAACTTCATAAATTTCTGAGGACTTTTATTCCCATAGGCCACCTTTCTTCTCTGCATTTCTGATCTTGATCTACTGCGTCCATTTGAGAGTGACCTTGAATAACTATTCCCTTCTTACTCCACTGTAGTTACCCAACATTGTAACATTCTTCAAAATCACTTATATATGTCATTTGTGTATATGTAAAGGTTTGTGAAAATGTTTAGGGATAACATGAGAATTTTACAAAGTAAAATGACTGAACATTGCAAAATTTCCGATTTTTACTTAAAGATGTAGAATGTGGGTAAAAAAAGCATTGCTTCCACATTTACATCAACAATCAAAGCCAAAACTCTACAAGTCCATGACTTTTCTTAAAGCCAATCATAGTTGTCAAATAATAATTTCACTGACTGAGTTAAACAGCCAAGGAGAATTTTATTCAATACTGCTGGAATGGAGGGAGAGATGGAACTCAACTCTGCTGAAACAAAGGGAAGAGAGTTTTAACCACTGGGGTGAGCTAGTAGAAGAGTACTGGAGGACATTAGTAGAGATGGTCAATATCATTAGACCATCTGTATTTGCTAAATGGTACTTACTGAATAGGCTTCTGCCCTCCCATAGAGAGTAGGAAATAGAGGTTTTACCTTTATTGATAACTACATTTCAAAGAGATAGTTCACAGATGCTTAAGAAAGATATTATCTTGTTGTTAAACTGGGAAGAAACTGGGACAAGATTTACATCACAAAGGGGCAGAGAAAGAATTTACAATGGGAAGTTCTCTAAAATAGATGCTTTAAGAAAAGGGAAGTCAAGGGCCTGTACTCAGAAAGAATCTTGTCAAGACAAGGAGAAATTTAAGGCTTTCTTGGTCAGAAGTCAGAAGTCAACTAAAGAACCTGAGATCTAGGGCAGTAAGTGTCTTCTGAAAGAGATATGATGTAAGTGTTTGCTTGCCTTGGGTAGATGCTACCTGACATTGGCAAGTAGAATTCAGCTAGAAGAGTTGACAAATTAGTTGAGTATGAATCATCCTATGGCAGCAAAAAGTAAGTAATTCCTAAAACAAGAAGGATCTGTTAAAAAGAAACAGGATATCCAGGCATGGTGGCTCATGGCTGTAATTCCAGTACTTTCAGGGGCTAAGGCAGGAGGACTCCTTGAAGCCAGGAGTTCAAGACCAGACTGGCCAACATAGCAAGACCCCATCTATAATAATTATCACAAAATAGGAAAAAAGTAAATTTTTTAAAAAAGAAAATAACTTTCGATACCAAAAAACAAAAAAACTTTCAAACTTTTAATACCAAAGGTTGAACAATTCGGTCAATGAAATAAAGTTAAACTCCATAGACTATAATAAATATCCATGAGTTCATAGTGATATAAATAAATAATTGAATGAATAACTAAATGTGGGAGAAGGGACAGCTCTTCCTTAAAACTCCAATTAATAAATATAGAAGAAGTGAGGAAAGTGGAAAATCATGGGTTAGGCAAACACCACAGTAATTATTCTTTGGCAAGGTTCATTGATGGAGATTAAAATTCATAGGTGAACATTTGAGAAGGAATAAAATTGAATAGTCTTAAAGCACTGCACTTTAGCTGGGTGCAGTGGCTCATGCCTGTAATCGCAGCATTTTGGGAGGCTGCGGCAGGCAGATCACTTGAAGTCAGGACTTCGAGATCAGTCTGTCCAACATGGTGAAACCCCATCTCCACTAAAACTATAAAAAATTAGCTGGGCATGGTGGCGGGTGCCTGTAATCCCAGCTACTCTGGAGGCTGAGGCAGGAGAATCGCTTGAACCTGGGAGGCTGAGGTTGCAGTGAGCCAAGATCTTGCTATTGCACTCCAGCCTGGGCAACAGAGCAAAACTCTGGCAAAAAATAAAAATAAAAATAAAAGAAGGCCCTTCACCCAAGATACTTATTAATTCCAAAGAAAAAAATAATGTAGTTTTTTCAGTGGAAAAAGCCATCAACCAACACCAAATGATAAAAACCAACATCACCAAAAATGAGATCTATTAACATCTTGAACCTCCTGATATGATGGACTGAGAAGGACATGTTAGTTTTGTGATATTTCCTCCAAAAATGCATAACCTTAAAATAATGAGGAAAACATAAGATGAATTCAAATTATATGAGATTCTATAAAATACCTCATCTGTATTCTTCAAAAATATCAAGATCATGAAACATAAGGGAAGATTCAGGAAATACTATACTCTAGAGGGGACTAGGAGATGTAACAGCTAAATAAAATGTTGAATCCTGGATTGAATCTTAGAACAGAAAAGGAATATAGGTGGGAAAGTTAATGAAATTTGAATAAAATCTGTGGTTTAATTAGTAGTATAATACCAATGGTCATTTCTTCATTTTGACAAATGAACCCCAGATATACAAGTTGTTAACGTTAGGGGAAACTAGGTGAAAAGCCTACAGGATCTCTCTGTACTTTTTTCAGCTTTCTGTAATATAAAATTACTTCAAAATTAAAAATTAAAAACATGCAAAATATGCACCTGAATCCTCATATGTATGTCAGCAAATACAGAATAATTTATTTCGTGGTGGCTATCATTTTCAGTCATTGGCATCCTACCTTCTTAGGTGGGCCCCATCTGTCCTTTTCTCATCTTTCCTGTGTGCTCTCCCGCAGCAAAATACTGTATACTTTCTTTTTCTTTTCTTCCTTTTTTTTTTTTTTGAGACAGTGTCTCACTCTGTTGCCCTGGCTAGAGTGCAGTGGCGCGATCTCGGCTCACTGCAACCTCCGCCTCCCAGGTTCAAGCGATTCTCCTGCCTCAGCCTCCTGAGTAGCTGGGACTACAGGCATGCACCACCACGTCCGGCTAATTTTTCTTGTAGTTATAGTAGAGATGGGGTTTCACCACATTGGCCAGGCTGATCTCGAATTCCTGACCTCGTGATCCACCTACCTCGGCCTCCCAAAGTGCTGGGATTACAGGCGCGAGCCACCATGCCCAGTCAATACTGCATGTTTTCTAAGCACACTTTTTAAGTATTGTCATATATATATATATATATATCCATCCATCAGAGTCTCATCTCCCAACACAGTGCAGCATATTTTCCTGAAGAAAAAGAGTCCCTTCCCTAAAGGAAAGTCTAAAACTATTATTTTTTTTTCTCTTTACTAGAGATCTTAGTGGGGAGTGAAAAGAAGTGAGGGCCTAAGTAAACAAGAAAACATTATCCTGTGATCATAGATACTCACCAAAGCAAATTTAAATGTTAGTAATAGCTTATAAACTGAGATGCTATAAAAACCCATCTAGTTTTGGATAACCACATAGCTTGTCAATTAAAGCTCTACCCAATCTTAATACTAGAATAACATCATTAAATAACATGCAACTTGTAATTTAGGATGTTTAAATGGATCCTGATATCTCAATAAAATATTCTTGCTAAGACAAACTCCACAGGGCTGAGGCAATTGGATCAAGCAGCCTATGCTAATCTTCTCTAGATTCACCTCCCACTTGAGTATTTCTTCCTAATTATCATTGCCACAACCTCCTTGGTTTCACTTGAGGGTCAAAGGACCTCCACACACTTTCTATCTAACATCTTGCTTATGAAAAAATAAAATTTCTCCTAACTATCTATGATCAGCTAGCATAAGCCTGGACTATATATATAAATATTAGACAAGATATTAAAGGTTTTGGAAGACAGACAGATGCAGAGTGATATGGTCTTGGTAAAGAACCAACTAAGGTCTGGCTCGTTCTTCTATGCTAGTTATGACCCATCCTATACATTGTGGAAACCATCATATATCCATGACTGATCAACCAGGTACACAAACAGGATATTGTGTCCCAAATATAAATATAGGTAGCCAAGTCCTACAGAGGCTAGGGTTTTCTTATTATGGCTTTCTGAGCACTCACTTCTCCAAGTGATTTACATTAGAAATGATAGTGAGTTGGCTGGGTACGGTGACTCATGCCTGTAATCCCAGCACTTTCGGAGGCCGAGGCAGGTGGATTACGTGAGGTTGGGAGTTCGAGACCAGCCAAGACAACGTGGAGAAACACCGTCTCTACTGAAAATACAAAATTAGCCAGGCATGGTATATGCCTGTAATCACAGCTACTCAGGATGCTGAAGCAGGAGAATCGCTTGAACCCAGGAGGTGGAGGTTGCGGTGAGAAAAGATCACAACATTGTACTCCAGCCTGTGCAACAAGGATGAAACTCCGTCTCAAAAAAAAAAAAAAAAGAAAGAAAGAAAGAAAAAGAAAAAAAAATGAGAGCGAGTTTTCAGAAGAGATCAAATTTTCAAAATGTAGTTCTACAGGCTCTGAAAGTATGGCCCATCAGAATGCTACAGAAGAGTAGGTAAAGCACCACAAAATATTTGACTATTCTGTTGCATGCCTTATCAAAACAATTCATGTACTCCATAAATATATACACCTACTATGTACCCACAAAAGTTAAAAATTAAAAAAATGAATGGGTCTTCCATTACAATGATATTCGCTTTGGAACTTCATGCAATCTATAATACCTTGAAATCTACCAGAAATTGAAGATGATTTCTAAAATTCTAAATTACTTACAAAAATGTAGGCAGTACCTAAAATAGATGTTTCCTAACTAAATGTTTTTTTCTAAAGAGAATTTTTGGAATTAGAAAAAAAATTCTTAGAAAAAAGACTCACCTTGATGAATTGAAAATATTTTATCTGTATACACACTGAATTTTTCTATTTTCTCTAAGCCTCCTTCAGCTAAAGATTCATTTAATAAATCCCCAAGTGAATTATGAATTAAAAATTTAAAAATAAAAGTGTTCAGGACAATTTGTAAAATAGAAGTTCCAATGGCATGTTTCAATGTTATATATCTATCATCTATGTATTTATATATTTATTTATTTATTTTTAATTTAAGGTGATATGTAACAACCTTGAGATCTTATAGGATAGGAGAATACCAGAAGAAGAATGAAATAATATATTCATTTTGAAACAATATATTTTCATTCAGGATTATTAATAAAATGCTCATGTTAGTGAGAAATGATTCACCAAGGAAAATAAATGAGGAAGAGAAGATGGATGAAGTGATAGGAGGAGGACACATGACACAATTGAGAAGGCACTGAGGTAGAAAGAGAATTGATGTTTGTTGGTATAATTTAACCAGTTTTCATTCAATCACTTGGACCATAGAAATTCTTAAAGTACAGTTCACATGCATCTGTAATAGATTACATCTTTCTGTATAATAAGTTAATGTGCAGGATTTTGAATATTTTCCCTTATTTATAGCATAGTGTTATTGTTTCTAGTTTCTTTTTTGATTTATTTTCTTTTATAATCAAGAAAAAAATAAATGAAAGACAATATGGGAGAATGTCACCAGAGAGTCACAATGTTGGCATGTTATTCTGACAGTTCAAGAAATTCTCAAAGAATCTAAGTTTTAAGTGCTAAAAACTGCCAGATCATTTTTTGTATTTATTCTTCTGATTACAATGCCTACAGCATACATAGTTCTCCAAACAAAATCACGAGGCTTAATTGTTTTGAAATATACTTCTGTATTACATTGTCAGATCTCAATTAAAGGAATCTTCCTTCTATATGGAATGCAAGTAATTCAATCCCTTTTTATGCAGTACCATAATAATTATTTTACATGAATATTTATGTTAAAATATGGCACAATTACTGCCTGAGATTCAAAACATATAAAACACCCCTTTGCTGCTGCAACAATTAAAACACAGGGTTGATGGTAACACCTATCCTACATCAGCAGCACTAACAACACAATCAGTGTGTGCAAGCTAAATCCATATGGTCAGAACACACACCAACATTAAATAAACAAAACGTAATTCTTCTTGTCTTCTGAATGTGAATTTGGAGAGGGAAACATCTGGATTAGAAAGGCACTTAGCAGTAGACAAGGCTTTTTCAAGTAAAATTCCATTCAGGCACTAGAAATAAGACCCTCTGCTCAAGAGGCAGCAGCTGACACATGAGCCTAACTTAGTACTGAGACAGGATATAGATGAAACTGTGTCTATAGATGAGCACAAAAGGAAATTAAAAGTAAGGCTTCAATTAGTTAAGCTTTCAAAGGTAAAACTCTAGGGTGTTTGGAGGAATCTTTCAGGAAGATATATTCCAGTTTTACTGCAGACAACACAAATGGCTCTCAGACAAGTCACATCTATAGTAATTGGAAACATTTTCAAAGTAAAAGACGAGAGACCATGGTTTTTGCCTAAGGTTCTTAAGCATGGGATTTCATAGGCCTGTGAATTTTTTTTTTTAAAGTAGCAGAATAAACATACGTTTGCAAATTATTTTATTTTAACAAGTAAGGGCAATAAAACATACACATTTAAAACAAAAAATTTAAAAAGGAAGAAAAAATTTACCACAAAAACTTACCATCCGGCCGGGCGCGGTGGCTCAAGCCTGTAATCCCAGCACTTTGGGAGGCCGAGACGGGCGGATCACGAGGTCAGGAGATCGAGACCATCCTGGCTAACACTGTGAAGCCCCGTCTCTACTAAAAATACAAAAAACTAGCCGGGCGAGGTGGCGGCGCCTGTAATCCCAGCTACTCGGGAGGCTGAGGCAGGAGAATGGCGTAAACCCGGGAGGCGGAGCTTACAGTGAGCTGAGATCTGGCCACTGCACTCCAGCCTGGGCGACAGAGCGAGACTCCGTCTCAAAAAAAAAAAAAAAAAAAAAAAAAAAAAAAAAAAAAACTTACCATCCACTACTCTTCTTTTATTAAAAACAAATATTTATTTGAGGTTATTATTTTAACCTCAAAATTAGGAAGGTCTCAGTAGAAAAGAACGATCTTTTCCAAGAAAGAATGGCTGTTCCTTTGGTTGGTTTTACCTCTCCCCTATTCTGCAATCACAACCTCATTGTTAACTTGGCAATCTCCTGGAAGATTTTTGTTACTCACGACTGATGTGGGAGGTGTGGCTACTGGTGATAGAGTAGTAAGAAATTATTCAAGCAGTTAGTGAGGGTGAAACAATTCTTGGTAGAATTTTCTTTTAATAAAAAGCAGCCTCCAAATCATTTCTTTTCTGATAGAAAGCAGCCTGAAAAATCAAGCTGCAAGCATAGATAAGCAAGCTGGAAGCTTCTATAGGTAAATGGTAGCAGCTGTACCTGGAAGCTAGGTACATCCAACATGACGATTCCTTCTTCCCTTTCCTTGTCATCCAACATGGTGATTCCTTCTTCCCTTTCCTTGTCGCCACATGTGCAGGTGTCATGGCACCAGCCAGGTAAAACCTTATCCACATAATAAAAGGTTTGTGGGCTATATAAATAGCACACCTGGCCAAACCAATACCCTGGGCCCCCTGTAAATCAAACACCATCTCCTCAAGCCCCTCTATAAAATCGATCTCATCTCACCCCAAACCTGGAAACACACTTGGTCACCCCCTTTCTCTTCATGAGGAAGCTCTCTCTTCTTTCTTTTGCCTATTAAACTTTCCGCTCTTAAACCCACTCCGTGTGTGTGTGTCGGCGTCTTTGTTCTCTTTATCGCGAGACCACAAACTTTGGCTATTTCCTCAGACAACGATGTCGCTTCACTGGCATCTACTGGGTAGAGACCAGAGATGCTGCTAAACATCCTACAATGCACAGGGCAGCTACTACAACAAAGAATTGTCTGGTCCAAAATGTCAACAGTACAAGGATAGAGAAACCCTTCCCTACACTGACATTTTAGCTAAGAACCAGTGGACATTTTGGCACAGACTGACCCTCATGTAAGCTAACCTGGCAATCTCGTGGAAGATCCCCAGTTTACGGAGCCAGTGATCTCTGGAGGGCTTGGCTGATTCTTTTGTTTTCAATCATTTTTAACAAAAATCATCAGCAGTAGAACCGCAGTGGTGAAATTCTACTCTATGAATTAGAACTAGCCTGAAAAATTGTCACTAAAATCTATTCTGCAATTCTATCACTTTGACATCAACCCCATTGGCTTACTAGTTTGTATCTGAACTTCAGGGCATCACACTTAGTCTAGAGATAGTGCTACTATTTGGAAATGAAAGAATATTTCACCAGTCTGAGTCAAGAATTAGTAGCCTCTATCAAAAGATAGAAAACATAAATTTCTAAAGTGGGCTTGAATAATGTATGCTTCATGAAATATTCAGTAAGTGTATATATACTTTCTATTAATGTAACATTTTAAAGATTAAGAAAATCAAATGGATTAACAACCATGGCTTATTCTAGATAGTAAAATTATAGATAGCTATTTTTTCCTTGTGTTTATTTGAAACATTTTGGTCCATAAAATTACGCACAAACTCTCAGTAGTATGGTAGGCTTCTTTTTCCCTCTGTACTTTCATACAGAATACCTTTATTTTTATAAAATATTGTTTCATATACCAAAGATTTTGAAAGCAATATTTTATGACTATTCTTGTAGGCTACATATATATGTATCATTATTTCTACAAATTGCATTGCAAAATGAGATCATATTATGTATATTGTTTTGTTTCTTACTTTTTAACATTATAAAGTGTATCAGTGTCTGTATAATACAGATTCATCACATTTTAAAACTTTTATTTCATGATACAGATCTGGTATCATTTATTTACATGTTATTTTATATTTATGTAGATATGTATGTAGATAGGTAGGTATTTTGTGTGTGTGTGTGTGTCTGTCTGTCTGTTTTTGTATACTGAGTGGTGAATATCTTTCTGCAGTTCTTCAAATGTATCCAGGGCAAACATTCTAGAAGACAAAGAGAATGCACTTTTATAAAGGTTTTCAATGCTTACTTCCCAATTTCCCTGCAGACAGCTTAACCGAATTGATGTCTCCACAAAGTGTTTGAGTATCAATTTTTCATAAAAACTTGCTGACAATGGATATTAACAATCTTTTAAATTCTTTTTCAAATGTTACCAGAATATATTTCATTGTTGTTTTCATTTGTATTTGTGTAATCTCTGATGAGATGGGACAACAATTTACATACTTATTATAAATATACATGTATTCTTTGTGAATACCTTGTAATGCCCAGTTTTCTGTTGGCCGGGGTGGAAAGTGGGGTGAGGAGTCATTTCTTCTTACTGATTTGTGAAAATCTCTTTCTATTAATATATAAACATTTTCTCATATAATTTGTGATTATTATCCACTAAAATGGATGTTTGTCTTTATTTTGTGTTTTGTTGGTTTGGGTTTACTTTTTTTATTTTGTATTCTTGGCAGTAAAGTTTGCCTGCCTTTTCCTTTGTTTCTGTCTTTGGTATCACAGTTAGAACATCCTTTACCATCCCAAAGTCACAAAAACAAATATTTACTCTTTTTTATCTAGTACATATAGGGCCCTTTGTTGTTGTTGTTGTTGTTGTTGTTGTTGTTGTTGGAACTCGGGAGCTGAAGATTGCGTTAGTCATATTGTTCAGTTCATTGCACACTATCACTCTTGGTAAATAGAGGGTCTTCCTGCCCCAACCCAAATCTCTCTTCTTTCTTTCTTTCTCCCTCCCTCCCTTTGTCCCTTCCTTCCTTCCACATACTTTTGTTTATTCCTATTCCTTGTGCCTTGTTCTCTATTCCCTCCCTGCAAATTAAAATATAAACTGGATTTTTTAAATCTATTCTGGTTTGCCTTTACCTTAGATAACTTACATTTAATTCACTGGACAATATGAATCCCTTATGATTAGCAGTTGCTGTTCTTATAAACACTATATTTTAATAGAACAGACCACGTGTTAGGCATCTACTTTGTTTTTACCACTATACAAGATCCTTTATATGCATTATTTCTAAATATAATATTACAAGGTAGGTATTCTCTGAGTTGAAATATAAGGAATCAGTATCTCAGAGAAATACACATATTACTAAATGTCATACAGTCACTAATAAAAAGGGCCAAGGTTCATCTTAGGGATGGTGACCCTAAGACCTGGGCACTCTTGGTGCATCTTACAAAAATAATAGCAAACAGAACCAAGTGAGTTCTGCATATTTTTAGAAACTATATTTGAAAATGAAATCCTTTTTCCTTGCAACACCATTTTATATTATTTTAGGAAATTTTAGTAACATCATCATTTCAAAGAACAACACAAATCTAATGCTACATTCATGACTATGTAATTGCAAGCAAATGGATTTAGGCATCTGGTGTAATAACAGCCCTGACAACATAGCACTTCTTTTCTTCTGAGCTGCAGTTTGAAACTGGACCAGAGTAGGCACGTGGCTCAAGAGCTACCCATCTATAAATTAACTAGAAACTCATGAAAGGATCCCATGTAAAGGACTTTGTACATAGGAGGAAATTTATTTAGCTTGGCCAATCAGACTGGCTCTCCCCAGAAACCGTTCTGAAAAATCTGAAGAGAACTAATTAGGAAGGTGAATGTTGCCAAGCTGCAAAAATAGCAGAGATGTCGTAAGTGTGAATCCACTCAACAAATAATGATAACAGTGATAGTGATGGTGGTGGTAATGATTATGATGATGACAGATATTTTTATCACTTAATGATACATCATCCCTTCTAAATATTAACTCCTATAAGCCCCATAATAACCCTATGATGTGAGTATGTCCATTTTAAAAATAAGTAAGCAAAACAGAGAAATGTTCAGTAACTTGCTCAATGACAACAGTTAGTATGTGGCAAAGTCTGATTCAAACATAGGAGTCTAGTTCCAGAAATTATGCTCTCCTTTAAAATGGTCTTAGCATCAGAAATGAGGAGACACATTTGAAGGTTGACTTTTTCTAAAAGCTCTGTTTCTTACAAGTACATGACTATTACATAGCTGATGACTTCACACTCAAGGAAATGCTTCTGTTATATGTTTGTTCATATTTACATGGGATTTCAGCCAACGTTTAGATGTATAGAGAGTGCTACATAGCCTATACAACTTATATTTTAGAATATATTAGAAATACATGCTCAAATTTCTAAAAAATAACTGTAGGTTAGAAATTACTTGCTGATTAAAAATATGAATATAAAAGGACTATCTCAGTTATGGTGCTTTCAAAGTACAAAGGTGATTTTTAGAATATTAGAAAGCATGTTAAAAAAGGTGTTGCATTTGGCTTCTTTTTCTGCTACCTTACCCATTACTACATACAGTGTCTTTAGTAGGAAAAGATGTAAGTACATCTTTTTTTAACTGGGGACTAATAATTCAACAATATGTATACATGTTCAATTTTCAACATAAATGAAATACGACTTTTTCAATGATGACAATTTAGGGCAGGGAAAGCAGAGACATACTTGGTAGCCAGATGTCTACCACAAACACCTCTACACCTACAAAGAGAAAGAATCATTTGAGTACTTTAGCCTCAGAACATTCTTCCAAATGCCCATCATCTGAGTAATTATCTATTAAAATACTGTTTTTGAAATATAGGAGTTACCTTATTTATTCTGTAGCTACATTATAATTGGTTGGATTCAAGTGCTGTATCTGAAACAACCCCACTGCCCCAAAATTTTCTTCACAGCTCTCTTTTCCCAAAGCACATATATGGTGAACACCATTTATTTATTGACTCAATAAATATTTATAGCATATTTACTAGCCAGGCACTGTTCTAAGTGTGGGGGAATACATCATGGGAAAAAACAAAAGAACATTAGAACTGCTGCCTTTATTGAATTTACTGTCTAATAGGGAGACTAAACAAACAAGCAAATATGTAATACATCAGACAGTGAAGGTAATGTTATGGAAAAAAGTAAAGGAAACATGGAAAGAGGTTATATGAGAGTTGGAAACAGTCACAGTTTTAAGTCGGGTGGTTAGTGGTGGCATTATTAAAAAGGTGATCCTCAAGAGAACAAGTATGTCAGAAAAGAGGAGATTTGTTGGGGGATGAAGTCTGAAAGTTGAAGGAAACCAGACTTTAAGCCAATTCCTTGAGGGAAAAAAAAAAAGGTCACCAAGTAATACATAAAATTTCACTGTAAGTTTAGAAAGTTGTACAATTATAAAGTTATGTATATGAGATAATTTCTAGTCTAACTGACATCTTTGCTTGGTTTTTCAACTGACTTTTAGTCCAGTCACAGTCAAAATTAATTTCTGCTCTTTCACCATCTCCAGACTGCTCAATTCAGTCTCCTCCATACCAACATAAATAGTAAGTCCATCTTCCCCATTCAGAAGCCAGACCTTGAGTTGTCCCTGACTTCTGTCTCTCTCATTGCCAATATCCAATCTTTTAGCAAATTTAGTTAGTTTTACTTCTCACCGTATATGCACAATCAACAACAATCAACCTCCCCATTTCTAAAATCCTGGTCTCTGTCTCCACCATTTTTCACTGTGATAATAGCAATGGTTTTTAAGTTCCTGCTTCCTCCTGTACCACTTCTCAGACTATTTTCAGTACAGCATTCAGAAAGACTCCTTTAAAATATGTCATATCATGATTCTTCTGGCTTCAAACCCCTCCAGTGGCTTCTCATTCTACTCAAAGTAAAAACCAAATGTCTTATGATGGTTTATACATCATAAAAGACCAGGCCTCCCTTTTAGTTTCAGACTTCTATTACTGCTCACTTCACTAACATTCACCTCCAAAAACATTTTCTCCTCAGAACTTCTCTACTTGCTATTTCTTCACTGTAAATGCATCAATGAGTAGAAAACTCTATTTAAATAATGGATCGAAGGCTAGGTTCACTACCTAGCAAGTAAGTCACATATATCACAATATACCACTTAAATTCATGCCTTGGTTGCATTATAAACTACTACTAAAGATATAGAACTTTTGTTTTTTTGTCAATGTTATAAGGTGGAAAACTTGCATTTATGAATATCAAGGTTCTACTCTATAAATCAATGGCAGAGGAGAGAGATTTAGGCTTAAATCACAGAAGTTCTAATTGTTGCAAAAATATACTTGATGCCCATACCTTCTCTCACTCTAAAATACACTACATCATTGGTGATAAGAAAATTTTGACAATGGAAAAACTAGATTAAGAAAAACTGTAATAAAAAAGATCTTTTTAATTTTTAAAAATTATATACTAATTCAGATTAGTTATTGAACATTAATTTTTACATAGAACTTCCCAGCAACCAAAGCAGGGTGAAAATGTACATATTTTAATGAAGTTCCATTTTCTGATAAGTAAGAGCATATTAAGATATTTGGTAAAAATCTTTCCCAGATTGAAATTTCAAGAGGCATTTATTAAAAGAACTCTTATATAAGAAGTTTTGGATACTACAATGTATAGTGTTTTAAACTTTAATTTTCTCTGCCTAGATTTTTATACAGTAACTTATAAAATTCAAGAAATAACACTAAATTCAAATTTAAGTAAAGAACTTAAAACTGCCCAAGTACACTACTTAACAATGGATAGAGATAGAGCCTAGTGAACTTGACATGTAAAAATCCAAAAGGAGTGAGTAAACTGTCCTTTAGACAGCTTTTCAGCAGAAGTTTTTGTTTTATTAAATCAATAGGGGCTAAAGTGTAAAGAAAGCTTTATGAGAGTAAAGGGAGTTAGGCTCATCTAGAAGAACTTTTGAAAGGAAGTGAAAAAGACAAAACTAGACCATTCTGACATGAAAAAATCAGGAATATAGGTTCAGGGAAAATCCTAACTCTCTGTCAGAAGCACAAGGATCATTGCAGCAAATAAAAAGGGTTTAGGATCTGTATCCCTTATATGGCCAGGAATAAAAAGGCACAGTGAAGGACTTTGGATCAATTAATATTTACACTAGCAAGTACTAAATTGAATATTTCAGAGTAGTGATCTAGCAATTTATAGTAAGATTTATCTGTCACAAAGAGTTACAACTGTTGGAAGAAAAAAAGATAAAGAAATAAATTCATGTAATACCCTAGGCTCAATATATTAGAAACCTTGTGTGCTTTTAGGGCAAGATATCTTACAAAATAAAGCCTCTCCTTATGTTCTTTCCTATATGACGTGATTCACATATGAATCTGCTCTGTACTAAGTAGTGTCCTACATTCTGCAGGTGTAGTGCTAAAAGAAGACAACATGTCCCCTGATCTAATGGAGTTTCGAATTTAGTAGGGAGGAAAATCCATTATATAGGAAGTTATACCGGCACAATGACTATCAAAATGTGAGAATATCCACATGTAATGGATGATTATTGGAGGAAAACTATCTTGAACTTGGGTATCAGAGAAGGCTGGGCTAATCTGAAATCCTACTGATGAGCAGATACTGGTAAAGGGAAAGAGGGGGTGTTGTAGGAATTGTGTTTCTCTGAGATAATGAATAGTGTGAGGGTGAGCCTGATGTCTGTAAGACCTGAGATTTCTGCACAAGGAGGTAGCATTGAAGAGAAAGTGGCAAAATATAATGCAAATGAGAGCAGATCCTGAAGTTCCTTTACAGAGGGCATTAGGAGATTGGATTTCATGCTAAGGGCAAGGGGTGACACTAAGACCTAAAAGGGCTTTTATGTATGATGACAGATGACAGATTTTTCACTTTGGAAATATCATGGGAGTTTAAGTATGGACACTGGAAGTTTACAAAACTGATGGCAGGAGACAAGTTAGGAACATACTGCAGAAATCTAGGTGAGAGGTGCCAGTGACTGAACTAAAGGAGGGACCAAGATGGCATGAATGTTCCCCTCTGCTTGAAAACGGCTTTCTCCAAGTTGTAAACCTATCTCCTATTATAAAGAAAACATTTGTTAGAAGTTTTACTATTTCTTTGGGTAAAGCCAGTTAGCAAACTTGATGGCCTATAATCCCTCTCACCTCATCTCTGAAAAATCTTTGTTTCAGCAGAGTTGAGCTCAGAATGAGTTCTAGCCTTTGTTCCATTGCAAAAGCCTTGAATAAAGTCTTCCTCTCCTATTTAACTTTGGTGCAATTCTTCCTTGACAGTGGTGATAGTGGAGGTGGTGAAAAATGGAGAAGTTCAGAAAATACTTAGAAGAGAGTAAAGCCAGAATATGTCATATGATTAGCTATGGGAAGACTCAAAAACTATTCCTGAGTTTAGATTTGTGCAACTGAATGTACAGAGGTGCCTTAAGGAATGTAAGAGTTTGAGTAGATTAGTGGATTAAGGTGGTGCACTTGGATTTGGAAACAGTGAGACCCACAGATGCCTGTGACTATTTCAAGGAGAGGAAATTTGTAGGCCTCCCAATATATGTAGTCAGAGCTGAAAAGACAGGGCTAGACTAGAATCATGTGCCTATATATGATATTTGAAATCTTGAGATTATGTGAGAATGTCTAAGAAAAGTAGGAGGAAGAGCTGGAGGATTTTAGGGCTTAGAGCAGAACTCTAATAAATCCTAATGTTCAAAAATAGATAAAGGAAAAATAAACCATGAAAAATATGAAAAAGATCACCCAGAAAGATAGGAGAGCAGAGTTACTGCCAAACATAAAATTGAAATGATAGAAACCAACGATGAGAAAATGTATTGCCTGCTGTGTTGCTGCTGATTAATGTAATTTTATCTAGATTTATTCAAACTGTTTTTTATAATAAGCCCAAATTAGATCATGAAGATGGTAATGAGGTCATGTGTCCCAATATTTTGCAAGGTAATTCCGTACAAATTTGAGTTATTGAGAGTATATTCTGATAATGATTATGGCCTATTAAAATGTTTTTAATTTTTAGAGTAAACCACTCCTCCATGGAATTTTTTTTCTACTTTCATAGTGAAGGATATTCAGCTAACTGCATGTAAGCAAGCAAAAGTGAGGCAGTTTTTCCTATCTACAACATGAACTTTACACGGCTTTTTTTTACACTAAGAATCATCGCTAGTATTTTAAGATTTGATATGTTCCAGTTCATCTGTTGATATTGACGTTTTGAGGTTGTGTCCAGTAACCTAGGCAACTGTTCTTATTTCTGTCCTAATTTACTTCTATTTATAGAGCTTATATAGATTCAATGGCCCCAGAGATTTTCTCTAAAGCAGGGCAGGTTGACAAACTGTATGCTCTTAAGTGAATATAATGTTAAACATATGACAGACCTTAGTCATCAAGCAAAGACTGCATATTACAATTTCTGTAATTTGGGGTAATCAGTATATATGACGAATAATGTATCTTTAAAAAGGTAGTGTAACCTGGTCACAATGAAATATGAAATGACTCTTGTTGAAATTATAATATTTAAATGTTTTGTTTTTAATGCTCTATTCATTAAACTCAATTCCAGCAATTTGAACTAGCAGCTTCAAATATCCTAAAATAAAAATCTTACTTGGTCTAATTCAGTGCTGTTAAACAAATTTCCTTTCTCACCTCTCACCTACAAGACACTATAATCAAAGTTTAAGTTGTGTGAGACAGAACAAAACCTTTGATTTAGTATTTGGACCTTACTGGATTTCAAGTTGTATAGGCGGAGGAAAGAGTGACTGTAGAATATTTCTTCTTGGACAGCGGCCAAGAAAGAAGAGGTGATTTTAAATGGCTACTTGCAGAACTGTCTGCAACATGCATCCAATAAATATCAGAATGAGATGTATTTTTTCTCTTTTTAAAAAAATCATTATATGTCTAGAATAATTAAATGTTGTTTTTTCTTTTTTCTTTTTCTTTTTCTTTTTTGAGACAGTCTCTCACTCTGTCACCCAGGCTGGAGTGCAGTGGGAACAATCTCCACTCACTGCTACCTCCGCCTCCTGGGTTCAAGCAGTCCTCCCACCTTACCCTTCCTAGTAGCTGGGTTTACAGGTGTACACTGCCATGCCCAGCTAATTTCTGTATTTTTAGTAGAGATGCGGTTTCCCCATGTTGGCCAGGTTGGTCTTGAACTCCTGGCCTCAAGTGATCCACCCACCTCAGCCTTCCAAAGTGCTGGGATTACAGGCGTGAGTAATCTGCCTGACAGAAAAATTAAAAATAGAAAGTTAGAGTCCTATATAACTTTATGAGAACTGACAGAGACAGAAACCAATGGATTACCAAGCTACCAAAGTTCCACGAAGAAGAAAAACTCCCAGTGCAGAGCCAGGCATTTTAATAAATGATGAGGGAAATAAGAACTTGACAACTACTGGGTCAACTTTTCTGTGAGGTTGCATTAACAAGAATAGGCTTTTTGGATATCTATTTTAGTTCTAGCTTATTTATGTGAATACAGATTTACATAAACATGCTGGCATCATTAAGAATCACAATGCCTTCTTCCTTGTAATCTCTTAAAGCACTTCTTGATTAGTCCCCTTCTTAAGGAAAAAAACAATTTCAGAAGACTTCTGATAGTAAAGTGTCAGTGATGTCAAAAGCACTTAGTACCATGAAACGGGAAACCAAGTAGTCACATATCAGGAGACAGAGAGATTTGTATTTACAAAGCTCCCTGAGCTACTGAATAAAAAGTCAAAGCACATCAGGAGTACACAAAGATCTGCACTTTTCATGCGATTCATTTTATAAAAATCAAAATTTATTGTTCATTTCCTATGTGCCAAAAACCAAACAAGAATTTTCAGATATCTAATTGAATCTTCAAAAACACCTATAAAATAGATATTATTATTATCATCATGATTTTACAGATAAGAAAATTGAAAGTTAGAAATGTAACTTTATGAAGGTCATATGGATACTAATTGGTAGAACTAAGATTTGAATCAAGGTTTATGTGACTCCAAAGTCCATCCTCTTGGCTTATACATTATAGCAGTTCTATAAAAGGCAAGTCATTTGCTCACCTATTCTATTCCCAAAACTCTCTTTCAATCAATTTTATGAGGAGTCTTTTTAAACCCACAGTTATTATCCAGGTAAGTTTGAGGAACTTTCAGCTGCCACCCTGCTGCAACTTAAATAATTTCCTAAGTCTCTATTATGACTGCTGCCCCATTGCAGAAAATAAAACAGGAAAATCTTCTAGAAATTAGAATTCTCGTTTTATTGAAATATCACACAGAACAACGTGATGAGAGAATGACTAAGGAGCAATTGCCTTTGCTCTTCTGGATTCCGTGCTGGGAACTAACTTTGGATCCTCATCCTGCAGGATTCCCTGCTATATGACTCGACTTGCCTAATACTCCACTAGATCAAGGTGAAGTGACTCACTAAAAGAGACTGTCAGGGTCTGCGCATTACCAGGTAGTTTCTGAATGGTAATCAACAAACCGATTTTGCTATTGATAGAAGATTGCAGGATGGGGACATGTAGAAATTTGCAAGGTTTAAATACATCTGATTTTAAGGTTTATGGTCTTCAGTTTCACAAATCATCTTTCTAGTACAGCAATTTATAATATCAACTCTATAATACTGGCTGTTGCAATAGTAGATCAATGATAATATTAAGGGATGATGAGACTATTCCAGTTAACAAGTATGCTGTACTGGAAAGAGAACATGTTTGAGGCCAAAAGATCTGATATTTGGTCCCAGTCAATACGACTTGCATAAACTACTTAAATTTTTTGTTTCATTTCCTAATTAGTAAAACCAAAAGGAAAATATAACAAAAAATAAGCTCCAGGACTTTTTATAAATAAGCTACCAATTTGAAAATGTTCTGTAAACTACAATGTGTTAAATAGTATCATGCATTGCTCTGTTTAAATACAAAATAATGTATGTTTGTATGTCTGTATGTCATATAACATTTTAGGAAGCTTTTAGGACTTACAAAAATCTTATTAATACATTTAGAAATTTTATTCTCTTTTTAAAAGTCTATTTTCATGTCTCTTTTGAATTTGAGTTTTTCAGATAAAAGATGCCTATTTTATTCTGGTTGAAAGCATGAACAGAATAAACAATGAGCTCTGTGAAGAATGTTCTATGAACCCGTATCAGACTCCTGTGTCACTCCGGTATGCCTGATCACGGGATATAACCACGTATTGGTGCAGTGAGCATTTCTGTTTAATAATTAAGATAATTACTGATTTCCTCTGCTGTTTCCATTGCCACTTCATAAGTCATGCATTATTGGTCTTTTAATGTTTTGTTCTCATTGACCACAGACTCTAAATCATTATATGTGAGTTACAGACCTTTACAATGCCTAGTGGCATTTGCCACCAGTGACAACAATAATAAATGATGCTGAGCTGAAGCTAGGAGGAATGAAATACAGAAAGTAAAATGATAATAAATAACTGTCACTCCATTACTAAACAGTGCCTGGTTCTAGCACATGTTCAACACAGCAGAGTCTGCATAATCCAAGAACTAAAAAGGCATTTACTCTTTAGTAATAGCAACAACAAAAAAGAAATTCATTTACTCATCTTGTGCTGTGACCCCAAATTCCACACTGAGCATGCATGAGTATTTAAAGAGTTCTCAACAGAATCTCCTTCAATATCTCATAGTATCTTCTCAAAGTGAGAGTGCATGTGAAATGTGCCAAAAGTTATACTCAGTCCAATGGATATGAAATTACAGCAATTATGGCTAGAATGTGACAATGATGTCTCAGATGGATATGAGACTGAAGACATAAATATCATTTTATTATTATAAGGAGCATGGAACACAGATATTAGTATAAAGAATATGGGACTCAAGAATACAAGATATCTGGTAGATATTGTAAAACCTATCTAAATATAATGCTTGTTCTTGTTGAGTGATTTGGGTGGGGACCAAATTTGAGCTATCCTTTTCCTTGGCCATCTGTCTCATAAACTTAACTTATGAGAGTAGAATCTGTTGTAATAAACTCACAAGGCAGGTATAATGTAAGGGGTGTTATTGGTATCAAATCTTCTACAATATAAAATAATTTCTCTTCAAAATATAAAGGAAAATTTGTGTCTTCCCCTTGTCAGACAGCTATGACACCCTTTGCTCTGTCCTCTTTCTCATTCCATTAATGACACATCAGGTTTATTGCTCTGGTGGCAGTCTATCTGTTGTTTAGTAAAGGACTTTTCCTAACTTTATTTCCTAAGTAAATTGACATGTGGCAATCACAGAAGGTCTCCGAGTCTGAAGACATAATCCTCTTAACAGACAAGTTACATAAATCTGAGCCTTAGTGATCTTATTCGTAAAACTGGAATAATATTAATATAGCAAAGTTAATGTGAAATTTAAGTCAATGGTATATGTGGAGTAATTTTCTTTTATTATTTTCTTCCAAAAAGCAGAGTCTGAGATTGGAAGGTAGTTTGGGAAATAGATATTAGAAAACAGAACTGGGAGCCTGGGAAGAACGAATCAACAAAGAAAGGAGAGCCAGTCTAAAGACACAGTATCAACACGGTTACACTTGATCCTCCTGGGGACCCTTTCAGGTTCCATGGAAAATGCATTTCCAAATTGTCTATCTTAGAAATAGAATAGGACTATTGGTCAAGAGTCACTCTATGTGGGGGTCACACTTCATATGAAGTTGTATACGTGTTATCATCACTGAGCAGTTATCAGACGAATTCCACATAGCAGTTGCTAGGGAGCCCCAATGCAGGAAGTGAATAAAATCCAACCTATTTAGGATTTATGCAGAGGAGATTTGTAAGAGCAAAGAATAGCCAGGTTGAATATAATGTTGCCACCAGTAGATTTCATGATTTCGTGGTCACGATCTATCTTGTCACTAAACAGTGGTGAGGTTTTCACCCAGCGGCATATTCCGAAGGAACTGGATTGTCCAAGAACTGTGCACAGCAGAACACTGATGCAAGATGCAGAGCAGTTTCAGGGTAATTTCCACAACTTTAGAAGCAGTGGCTTCTATGAAAGATCCTTAAGATTCAGAACCACAGAGATAATCAAGTTTGTAACCTATAATGGGCAGCCAGTCATCTAGCTGGCCTGGCCTATACTTTGGACCAAGAACAAAAATACAAATGAAAATAGTAGTAATAATAAGTTTACCATCTTATCATATAATGTGGAAGTTTTTGAAACACTTCCATATGCATTATCTTATTTGAAGTTACCAATGATGCTGTGAGAAACTATGGTATTATTCACCTCATTTTTCAAATGAATAAATTTGGTTTTCTAACCAAGTCTTCATCGTCTACAAGTTCTAAGCCAGAATAAAAACTGAGGTGTGTTTATCCTAATTCTGGAATTCTAAAAAGAGCCTTAATTTTAATAAAATTTCCTTTGGTCAATTACTTTGTAAGCCTTGACACCTACGCTTCACCTTCAGTGACATCAGCCTGAGTGAACCACGCACCCACTTCCCTGAAAGCATGAGCAAAGCTTACCTTTAGCAAAATGTGTTTCCAATTCAATTTCCATTCATAAGATGTGATCTCTACCAATGATGCCAACTAGATTTGATGGAAACTAAATCCAGATGCTGTGTGACCCTAGACAGTTTTCAACACAAATTGGCTACTAGAGGGCTGACAAATAACCCGAATAATCTGTAAGAAACTCAAGAAAGTAGCATTTCCCAATATATCACCAAATACTATCTATCTGGCTATGTAATAATGGTGTCTACTTGGAGAACTTTTTTTTCTGCACTAAAATGAAATATTCCTATTACCAAAATTTGAGATAAACAATGTTTCTGATAAAACATAGGTTTTATTTTCTTGACTGATAAATATTATTTCTAGGCAATCTGAATGTCTGCAAACATGGAACTTTCCCAAATTTATCTTTTCCCATATTATGTTTCACCATATTTCCTGTATTTTATAGTAAATCGAAAATACTTAGCACACTGTAAAAACAAATATGTAAATTCAAGATATTATTGTCAATAAAAAGATATAGTTAAGTTCTAATGACAGCTTTTTTAACATACATTTCACATGTATGAAAGTAGATAAACAGAAGCAAACTATTTTACATAATATGTTGCGGGATTTTTAAAAAGGCAATCCAAAAGAATAGTAGAAACAGAATCTAACTCTCTGCATCTGTTTAAAATTAGATGTTTTTCAGTGTATTCACTTATTTTCCATTCTTAGGAAATAGAAATCCAAAGGATTATAGGTAAAATTTGGTAAAGCCTAAAGTTTTTTTTTTCTTTTTTTTTTTTCAAGTCAGTGTCCACAAGCCATAGAGTAGAATAGAATATCAAAACATGTAAGGGAATATCAATATTTTTATTAAGTACTAACATGCATTTGTGACATGGAGTTTACCAAACAAGTCTCTGCTTAAAATGTTTCTGAGGAGCTTGTATAACAGTATGTCTACAAAAACAGAGTGTGCACCAGCCTTTCAATGTAAGTTTTCAACATCAGATAGATCCATGAGAGACCAGAAAACAGAGGGAAAGTTTAGGAATTTGCTTCCATCTCCAAATTCTATGTCACTGAATTTAACTAACCTAATAATAATACTAATAATGATGATCATGATAATCATACTATTGTTGCTGCTACTACTACTATGAATAATATTAACTAACAGTTATTGAGAAGTTAGTATGAACTAGGTACTACATAAGTGCTCTGTTAGTTGACTCAGTTCATTCCCACAGTAATCCTCATATGAAGGATACTATTAGCATCTCTGCTTTACAAATGAGGGAACTGAGGTACAGAGAAGCTAACTGACTTTCCCAAGTAACACCCCAGAAGGAGGTGGCAGATTCACATGCATTCCCAGGAAGCCTTAGGCATCATGCTATACTATGTGGGTTTCAGATCCAAGGTTTATAGTTTGGTCTGCAGTTGCAAGCTGTAAGTGGCTAGGATGCCAAACTTTCACAGATACCCAGGCACTGGGTGGGAGTAAAGTAAAGTACAATATCTCAGAGTAATTCAGAAATCAGAATGAACATATTTGGAGTTGTGTGTGATGGTGGTGGTCATGGTGGAGGTGGAGGTGGTAGTGGTGGTGGTGGTGGTGATGTGTGTGTGTGTGTTTTGGGGGGCAGGCACAGGAGAAGTTATTGTTGAGAAAGAAAAATAGATTATTGACTCAGATGAGTTTTCTTTTCCACTAGAATTTCGGAGTATATTTACAACTTCTTCGTTTCTTTTTTCTACTCTAAGCAAACACGTACATATTTCACTTTTATATTCCCATGACTCCTATAAAGATCAAAAGCAGTATGGAGTGATTCAGTACATGACCTGAAATGGACTTACTGTGAGCTCTCAAGATAGAGGAAATAATTCCTCTCATGTGGTTTCCCTTAATGCTAAGGCTTTTCTCCATGTGCTTCACAGAACTAGCTCCAGATCCAGGAGTCCCACCTGTTAGAGGTTGCCTAGATTGACAAAGGGAGGGCACAGCCTTCAATGACACAGTAATGCTTCTCCCACTAGGGGAAGTGACATACCCTATCAGTTTTCCCTTCGGTCTGAATGCTGGTGTGACTGCGGACCTCATGTTCCTCTTCAAGGTCAGAAACATCCTCTAGTTCCTCTGGGGTCTATAAAAAGAAAGCAAAAACATTGCCAGTGGGAATGTAAAAGCATTTCTTCTTTGGAAAACAACATGGCAGTACCTTAAAAGGGTAATCCTAGTGTTACCATATGACCCAGCAATTTCACTCCCAGTTGTATATTCAAGAGAAACGAAGGCATATCTCCACACAAATATGTATACAAAAATGTTCACAGGAGCATCAGTCATGATAGCTAACAAATGGAAACCAAATGTATACCTACTCATGAATGGATAAACAAAATATGTACATGTGTACAATGGAATATAATTTGGCCACAAAAAGGAGCAAAGTACTGACACACACCACAACACAGGTGACCCTTGGAGACAACATCCTAAGTGAAGGGAGCCAGCCACAAAAGGCCATATATTGTATGATCCCATTTACATGAAGAGTCTACAACAGGCAAATCTACAGAGATAGAGATTTAATTACTGGTTCTAGGTGCCAGGGGAAAGGGGAAATGGGCAATGACAATTGATGGGTATGTGGTTTCTCTTTGAGATGATAACAATGTTGTGCAGTTAGTGGGAATGATCACAAACCCTTCTGAATATACTAAAAAACACTGAGTTTTATCCTTTAAAATGGTGAGTTTTTATGGTATATGAATTATATCCCAATAAATTGTGAGAGAAAAAGAAAGCAAAAAAATGATCACAAGGAAAATTTTATTTCAGCAAATAGCAATTTGGCTACCCACTATGTTATGTGGTTACTGCAAACTAAGATGCTTACAGTTGATAAATGCATTAGATAATTATCATTAAAAACATATATCATCAAAATGCCACCAGAAATTATCAAGAAATTAAAATTTTAGGGACTTAATAAATAATTTAACTTGAAATTCAGTGTCTTTTATGAAGAGTTAGCTAACTTCCATTGCTTCTTTCAATGTCAGCTTAAATACCTCTTTCTCAGGGAGGTGTCTTGCTCAGGAATCCTCTAGACTGGGCTGGATTCTCTGCCAAGTGTTTCCTAGCCCCCTCTACTTTAACTGCCATCATGATCATCATACTTTAATATATCATTGCTGAATTAGGCAGCTAATTGTTGAACTGTCTATTCTGTGAGGCAAGGACATGTCTTCCTTGTCATTTTTGCAAATACAGGTCAAAGTACTTAACAAGAATTAGCCTAGTATTTGTTTCAGTGCACAAGGTCTCAATATTTTTTTTATTTCAATAGCTTTGGGGATACAAGTGGGTTTTGGTTACACAGATGAACTGCATAGATGTGAAGTCTGAGATTTTAGTGGGCCCTTCATCCAAGTAGTGTACACTGTACCCAATATGTAGTTTTTTTTCCTGACCTCTCTCCCGCCCTCCCTGCTTCTGAGTCTCCAATGCCCATCATTCCACTCTATATGATTCCTTTGCTACAAAATCCTGGTGACAAGCCCAGAAAATAGGTATTTAGGTTTCATAGAAAACAACCAAAAATGAAGTAGAAGATGTCCTTGGGTCTGTATCTTTCACGCACATACGGTTGTTGAAGACTGGAAAGGGGCAGATCCTGTCTCCTAAGACTAGCTCTGATTTGCCTTCAATCTTGCTTTATACACAGACATTCTGTTTATTTTCAGGGTTGCCAAGAGCCTTTCATCTCTTGGGAGCACTCCAGAGATGGGGACATTTGATGACTAGCTCATATTATAGAGCAAAACTACCAATTTCCTATTCATTAATGGCTGCACATTCTTTCTCATCTCATAGATCTTTAACCAGCACTTTCTTTGTTCTCACACACTTGCACTGAGCAATACCCATCCCTTTGCAGAGGAGCATTTTGCATTTATTTCAACCAATTCCTATCAGATATTAACATTTCCCCTCTCACCAAAGCCTTCAATGTGCTATTTTTAATCTATATGTTGATCTCTTTGCAATCCTTCTTTGCTGCAACTACGTGCAGCTATTATCTTACGACAATTTATTCTTTCTTCTTAGGTATTAATAGCATGAATTCATCACTATGTAATTTCTATACAATCATATATCTCATTATTAGTCATTTTGTATATTCTTTTCACAGTATTCTTGAGGAAGCATCTTTGCAATTTCCCTCATTGTTATATCAATATTTGAACAAATTCAGTTAATCAAATTCTCTTTCTTGTGCCCTGTTGTTTTGCAACTGAAGGTTGTCGGGTGTCCCCACTGTGATCTGTTTCTTATAAATGTCTCTTGTTTATTATTTGGGTTACATCCTATCATTCAATGACAAATAACTTCATCATCCAATCCAACAGTTTATTCAACCCCCAAAATAAAGTAACAAACTAAGAACCATTGCTGCTATCAGAAGTCAGAAGTGCCATTTTTGTTGGGGATGCTGTAGGAAGAAATAAGCCTACCATTTACGCCCACATACTTCTGTGCTTTTCTTTGTGTTTAACACGGGACTAATAGTTTTCTTGCAAAGCTACAAAAACTGACCTTTTCTTTTCATGAACAAGATCAGTGGGGGAGTGTTCAAAACACTTGCTGACAGCATTTCACATTTTTTAAGGCATGGTGTTGGATGGTACTGTGAAAATAAATGGTTAAATACAACATGCTACAATTTAAGTGGAAACTAAGAAAGAGATAGGAGTACTCTAATAATTTTGAGGGCAATACATTAACTCCTCCAGTACTAAAGACAAAAAACAGAAACAGCAAATATCCCAGCACTTTGGGAGGTCAAGGTGGGTGGACCATCTGAGGTCGGGAGTTTGAAACCAGCCTGACCAAAATGGAGAAACCCTGTCCCTACTAAAAATACAAAATTAGCCGGGAGTGGTGGCACAGGCCTGTAATCCCAGCTACTCGGGAGGTTGAGGCAAGAGAATCGCTTGAACCCAGGAGGGGGAGGCTGCAGTGAGCTGAGATCATGCCATTGCACTCCAGCCGGGGCAACAAGAGCAAAATTCCATTTCAAAAAAAAAGAAAAGAAAAGAAAGGGGGAGAGGAGGGATGATAGAGTACCCTGGATCATGCATTCTTAAAATAGTCTGCTTCTACCTATCTGGTAAACATCTGCAAGTTTTGTTGTGTGTGTGTGCGTGTGTGTGTGTGTGTGTGTGTGTGTGTGTATGTTTCTAATCAATTTCCATTCTGTGAAAGATTAACCATCTTAGAGGCAGTGTTATATATTAGAAAGACCCTATAATATTGAGTAATCCAGACCGAATCTGAGTTCTGGTCCTCTAATGAGTGATTATAGGACCTTGGGCAATATGTGTTCTCTTTTAAAGTTTGGTTCCCTCTGAATAAAATTTGGATAATAATACCTAATTCCAAAGGTTGTTGTGAGGCTCAATTGTACTAAGATGCTTCGGGTAAGAGCTTAGCCCATAGACATAGCTGGGTTGTGGCAAAAGTTTATTTCTGTTTGTTGCTTTTCCTCTTCTTTCTCCACTATTCTATACCTCATCCCAATATAACCCTTTATATTTTTATTAAATATGTATATAAATTTATCCAAATTTTAATCACTTTTATTCCAAATTTAATAATTTTAATCCATTTTAATCCAAATTTATTTTTGAATTGGGACTTTGGATAAGCCACCAATGTTTCTGTACTTTGGATTCTACACAGACATTATTTTGGGTTGACATGGTACTTTTACTAGTTGTCTCTAGTTACAGTTACCTGAGTTTGATTATCTAATGTCATTGTTCTAAACAGTGTTTGATATAATTCCCCCTGCACTGCTTCCTTCTAAACTCCATGTAAGAGATCTCTTTTAATTGGATTTTAATCATGTCTAAGAGTGAAATTATCTCTTAAACTGGTCTTAGCAAAGATTCACTCTAGCATGATTCTCAGGGATGACAGAAATAATTTGTCTTCTTTAAGCTGGGCTGTCTCTGAACCAGACCAAGATGAAGGGAGCCCTTTTTTTTTTTCCGAAAAAGTGTTAATCAATGCAGATATTAATGTTATTTCTCAAGTCAGAATTGTGAAAATATATTTCCTATCTTCCTATTTTACCTCTGGCTTATTATGGAGTCTTCCTTAGGCAGCCCAAAAGTTATTTGGAATAGGCTTAGTTTCTTCACCTGTAAAATAGCATAAATACTACCTAATTTTTAGGGTTATTGTAAAGATAAAACAAGATGATGGACATTATTCAGTGACTAGGAAATACTAAATTCTTAATGTTATTTATTAATATTAAGACTAAATTATTAATATTGTTTATGATTATTATAGATTATCATTACTGTTGTTATCTCACTTGATTCATGCAAAAGAGGCCAAAAACTAGTATGGAAGTTGAAGTTGAAAACATTCAGGCTGAGGTATTTACATAAAAGCCAGGGCAGCAATGACATACTAGTAAAACATTAAGACTTCAGGGTCACAGTAAATTTCATATATGTGTGTGTGTGTTTATGTATATATATATAAATATATATATATCCTTTTTTCCACGAGGGGTTCAATCCTTTCTATTGACATTATCTCATTAATTCCTTCAGCATCCCTAATGAAACAGGTGGCCTTATTACAACTAAAAATTCACTTGCACAGACTTTATAAATATTTAATATTAAAACACAAAAAAGATACTTGCAGTTGCTAAATTTCAAAGAAGAAACAGGAGGAAAATAAAGAAGAAATAAAAAGAATTACAAATACTCTGGAAAACAGGAGTCATGCTTGGTTTCTTCTCAGAATTGTGTTTGATTTAAATCATTCACATGATTTATTATAAATATCATTCACTGGCTAGCTTTCACTGACTTACTACAATCAAATAACTGCCATAATCATGTCAGGAGTGGTCTCACACTCAGAGAATCTCTTAGGAAACACGCTATGAATGTCCATCCCAAGCAGGAGTCACATGTTCAGTGATTTCATTCTAGCTGAGGTGGTAACGTAGGATGATTTTGCAATGTCAGAATGGAGAGTTCAGAATTAAAACATATTTTAAAAATAAAAATATATCAATGACCCAATGCCAAATTAAAGAAAATTAAGACATGTCCCTTGTTGAACACACACATACGAACACACACACACGAACACACACTAAAGTTCCTGCCCCACACCTTTGACCATGAGACTGGCACTCTACCTTATAAATATTCGAGAAACTAGTGACATTTCTGTTACACTGACCCCTTTTCTCCTCAAACATGTCCCACTTGTCAGCAGTTTCCAAGTCAGTTTTAAGGCTCTTTGTGTCTTTCTATTTATCCCTTCTTGCAGACTGGATCTTTCTCAGCATGGGAGCTCAGATGCTCTCTACTCAGAGAAGTCTCACCTGGCCAGTCTAACTAAAGTTAACCATTTTCCCCTTGCATTTATTTCTTATATTAGTCTGTATATTTTCTTTAGGTCCTTTTTCATGATTTTCACCTAAAATTATATTTTTTCTTCATTATTTTTGGCAGGTGGGATTTTTTTTTGGCAGGTGGGATATATTTTTGGTCTTACCCCTGCTAGAATGTAACTTACATGAAAATACGGATGTTGTTTGTCTCGTTTTCCACTCTAAGGACATGAAATGGCACATAGTATGTGCTCAATTTTTCTATTTCCTAGCTGAATAAAGGAACAAATAATTTAATTACTGGCAAGCTTTTGTTATTGATCAATTTCATGTGAAAACCATGGGACCATTTTTGAGCTGTGGAGAATGTTTACTCCTTTGCTTTCTGTCTTTAGTAAGTATTGAATCAATAATTCCTAGGCTAAAGAAAAGTATGTGCAAAGATTCCTGAATTTAAAAAAAAAAAAATCCTGTGGAAACTAGAGATGAGATTTCGTGTAGAGAAAGGTTTTCCATAAGCTCAGAAGAGATTCTCAGATGTGGAGGACTAAAACATTTATGATACCATAATCAGTAGCAACTTGCCCTACTCCTTGACAATCCAATATGGATGATAAAAAGACTTCAGAGAAAATGTCATCCAGTAAATCCAGACCATTGTTTCAAGTCTCACCACAGCCCCGTGCCACAAACTTGTCACAGAAACAGTGGTAGACCTGAAAGGGTTACATGAGCTGGGACAATGGACGTCTCACTGGCAACGAGCGCGGGTAAATGACAGTGATCGGTGAGATTTCCTGATGTTTTGATGCAGCCCAAGCCTCCAGAGACAGACTTAGCCTTAAGAGAAGGGTTTCTCAGTCTTAGCATTGTTGACGTCTTAGTCTGAATAACTCCAGTTTTGAGAATCTCGTTTGTGTATTGTAAGAAGTTTAGCACCAACCCTTGTTTCTATCTACCACACACAGGACCCTCTCAAGTCATGAGATATAATTAAATATGTTTCCAGACATTACCAAATATCCCCTGGAAATTTGAGGGCTTAGGAATCACCCATTTGAGAACCACTGCTCAAGAGTTTTGGCTCACTTGTCCCAACATAGGCAGCAGGAGTAAGGGAAGGCCCAAGAATGACTATATTTAAATTTCCCCTAAGCCACATTAAAAACTAAATTTACTTGCAAATAAGTATGTAAACTGAAAGTCATATTCCATATAATAACATTATGATAGCATTATGTTTACCAGACAAAAGAGGGAAGACATTTTAGTCTTAACCAGACTACTGGAAGAAGATATCAGAAAATGTATGAAAATAAAATTAAAATCTCATTTGCAGACTTTTTAAAATTTATTTTTTTAATTTTTAATTGATAATAATTGTATATATTATTTATTTATGTAGCGTACTATGATGTTTATAACAGTATATGTTTACATTATGAAATGATTAAATTCTAATTAGCAAATCTATCTCCTCACTTATGTATCATATTTTTGTGGTGGAAACAATATACAAAAAGGTCTAGCTGTGGTGGCTTATGCCTGTAATCTCAACACTTTGGGAGGCCAAGGTGAGTGGATCACCTGAGGTCAGCCGTTCAAGACCAGCCTGGCCAACATGGTGAAACCCTGTCTCTACTAAAAATCCAAAAATTAGCAGGGTGTGGTTTTGTGTGCCTGTAATCCCAGCTACTCGGGAGGCTGAGGCAAGGGAATCATTTGAACCTGGGAGGCAGAGATTGCAGTGAGCCAATAGGATCATGCCACTGCACTGTAGCCTGGGTGACAGAACGGGACTCTGTCTAAAAAAAAACCAAAAAAATAAAAATAAAAAAAATTCAAATCAATATACCTAAGAGATATCTGCATTTTCATGTTCACAATAGCTAAGAGATGGAAGCAACCTAGGTGTCTATCATTGGATGAATGAATAAAGAAAATGTGAGCTCTCTCTCTCCACATATATACACACAAACATATACATACAGTGAGATAATATTTAGCCTTAAAAAAGGAAGTTCTATCATTTGTTTGTCATCTTAATACCAGAATTTAATAAGCTGCTTTGATTCTGCTGAACTTGTTTTTATCTTTTATTCATAATAAGATTATCTAAAGATATCCAGTGCTAATCTAAGTTTGCTTGATTAACTTAACTCAAGTTAACTCAACTAACATACTCAATTGTCTTACGTATACAGTCATGTTGCTTAACAATCAGGACACATCCTGAGAAATGTGGCATCATGTGAATTTGTCACTGAGCAAATATCATAGAGTATACTCAAACAAACCTAGATGGTATAACCTACTACACACCTAGGTTATATGGTAAAACCCATTGTTCCTAAGCTACAAACCTGTATGGCATGTTACTGTACTGAATACTATAGGCAACTGTAACACAGTGGTAAATATTTGTGTATCTAAACATATTTAAACATAGAAAAGGTAAGGTGTTGTGTCACGATGTTAAGATGGCTATGGCATCTGATATGGTTTGGATTTGTGTCCCCGACAAAATCTCATGTTGAATTATAATCCCCAGTGTTGAGGGAGGGACCTGGTGGGAGGTGATTGGATTATTGGGGCAGACTTCCTCCTTGATCCTCTCATGACAGTGAGTGAGTTTTCACAAGATCTATTTAAAAGTGTATAGCATCTCCTCCTCGACTCTCTTCTTCTACCTCCTGCCCTGTAGATGTGCCTGCTTCCCCTTCACCTTCTGCCATGATTGTAAGTTTCCTGAGGCCCCTCCAGTCATACTTCCTGTACAACCTGTGAAACTGTGTGCCAATCAAAACTCTTTTATTTATAAATTACCCAGTCTCAGGTAGTTCTTTATAGTAAAGTGAGAACAAATAATACAATGTCATTAGGTGATAGGAATTTTGGGTTCCATTATAGCCTTCTTAAGGGACCATTGTCCTATATGCAGTCCATCACTGAATGAAACATTGTCATATGGGGCATGACTGTATGTAGACACAAACTATTATGCTAGATGCTGGGAATCTTGAAGTAAATAAAACACAGTCCTTGCCCTCAAGGGAGATAAAGGGTAAGAATATTAGATGGAGATGATAGATATTCCATAGAGTTAAATGATTTGAGGCTGAAGTTGAGTGGTTAGAAGTGAAAAAATTTCCTGGGATGTGTCAGGCAGAAGAGGGGAATGAGTGTAAAGCATCTGAGGAAAAACTGGGAAGATATTTCTTATATCATCAGAAAGCTGGTAGGTTTGTGTTATGGTGGAATATTAATGGAACTTGAAGTTAGGATGCTTGGGTATCCTAACTAAATTAGTTGTTTTTTGTTAGGTAAATCTCAGAATTTTCCTATGTTTAAATTCCTTGACCTTTAAAATGAAGATGAGAAGTAAGTAAAATTGGTAATTTTTGTAAATCCTTTGAATTTTCAGTTTTTATGATTTGATGCTTAAACTGAAAACATAATAAGGCTACAACAAACATTAGGCTGGATCAAACATCTCCTCAATACTGAGAGATCTCAATGCTAGTGAAGATTTGGTAAATTTGTTGAGTAAAGTTGATTGAAACATAGTCCACTCTAATTCATCATATCAACTCAAAATAGGGTTAATCTCCTGAATACACATATCATTCTGTTATAGCCACCAGAGGGAGAAGGCATCTAGTATTATTCTCAGTTTTATAACCCAAGTGTCTAACAGTGCCTGGCACACAGTCAGTGCTCAGTAAATAGATATTTTATTGAGTGAATGCAACAGAAGAATAAATGAAGATGTAAATGATGAATTGATGGGTGCTGACGAGTTGATGGGTGCAGCACACCAACATGGCACAAATATACGTATGTAACAAACCTGCATGTTATGCACAGGTACCCTAGAACTTAAAGTATAATAAAATAAATAAATAAATGAAGATGTAAATAAAACATATGTCTCTACTTGTCAAAATTAAGAATTAGCGACTTTTCTTCTTACAATCTTTTAAAATATAATTCAAAACTGCCTCCAGGAACCATTGGCATCCCTCTATTTTGTTATTATTGTTCTTTACAGTATTATTATCATTATTGTACAACATTTAATATGAAATCTATCCTCTTAACAAATTTTAAGTGAATAATACAGTACTGCTAAGTATAGGCACAATGCTGTATAGCAGGATATTTATTTATTTGCCTTGTATAATTGAAATTTCATACCTTTGGAGCAGCAACTCCTCATTTCCCCTCCCCTCAGCTCAACAACTACAATTCTGCTCATTGTTCCTAGGAGTGTAAAAATTTTGGATACTTTATATAAGGCAAATCATGCAGTATTTGCCTTTCTGCTAATGACTTCCTTCACTTCAAATAATGTCCCCCAGGTTAACCCTTGCTATTGTATATGACTGATTTCCTTTCTTTTTAAGGCTGAATTATATTCCATCTTATAAGTTGATCACGTTTTAGTTACCCATTTATCTGTCAATGGACGTTTAGATTGTTTTCATATCTTGACTATTGTGAATAATGCTGAAATAAACATGGGAGTCCAGATATCTCTTTGAGATCCTGATTTCAATTGTTTGGGACATATAACCAGAAGTAGTTTTGCTGGATCATATAGTAGTTCTGTTTTTAATTTTGAGAAATCTCCATACTATTTTTTTATAGCAGTTGTACCATTCTATATCCCCATCAACAGAGTACCAGGGCTCCTAATTCTTCATATACTCACCAACACTTATCTTTTTTTGTGACTGTTGATAATAGGCATCCTAAGACATGTGAAGTGATGTCTCATTATGTGTTTTTCTTTTTTCATTTCCATGATAATTAGTGAGTTGAGCATTTTTTTCCATACACTTGTTGGCAATTTGTATGTCTTCTTTGGAGAAATGCATATTCATGTCCTTTCCCCATTTTTAAGTTGGGTTATTTAATTTTATGGTACTGAGTTGAGTTTCTTATGAGTTTTGAATATTAACTCCTCATGAGATTTATGGCTTATAAATACTTTCTTCCATTCCATAGATTGCCTTTTCATTTTGTTGATTGTCTCCTTTGCCGTGCAGATACGATTTAGTTTGATGTAATAATGTCTATTTTTGCTTTTGTTGTTTGTGCTTTTGGTCAAAAAACTCATTTTTAAGACCAACATCATAAAGCTTTCCCCTCATGATTTCTTCTAGGGGTTTTACAGTTTCAGGTCTCAGGTTTAAATCTTTACCTTATTTTTATTTTATTTTGTGTATGGTGTAAAATAAGGGTCTAATTTCATTCTTTTGCATGTGGATATTCAACACCATTTGTTGAAGAGACTATCCTTTCCCCACGGGGTATTCTTCACACCCTTTTTGAAGCTCAGCTGACTGTGAACTTAGGTTTATTTCTGAGCTCTCTATTCTCTTCCATTGGTCTATAGTTCTGCATTTATGCCAGTACCATACTGTTTTAATTATGTAGATCTATAATATATTTTGAAATCAAATAGTATGATGCCTCCAGCTTTGTTCTTCTTTCTCAAGATTGCTTTAACTATTCAGAGTCTTCTGTAGTTCTAAGTGAATTTTAGAATTGTTTATAAAAAGCCTAGAGCTAACATGATAGTGAAAAACTGAAAGCTTTGTCTCTAAGATCAGAAGCAAAGCAAGGATGTCCATTCTTTTTACTTCTATTCAACATAGAACTGGAAATCCTAACCAGAGCAGTTAGGCAAGAAAAAGAAATGAAAGGCACACATATCAGAAAGGAAGAATAAAATTATCTCTGTTTGCTGGTAATATTATATGTAGAAATCTAAAAATTTCACCAAAATACTGTTAGATCTCACAATTTAGTAAAGTTGCACAATACAAAAGCAACATAATCATTTGTGTTTCTACACAATAACAACAAATTATAAAAAAATTAATAGTCCCACTTGCAATGTTATCAGAAAAATTAAAATATTTTAAAGTAAGCTTAACCAAGGAGATAAAAGACTTGAACACTGAAAACTATAAAACATTGTTGGATGGGCGCGGTGGCTCATGCCTGTAATCCCAGCACTTTGGGAGGCCAAGACGGGCAGATCACGAGGTCAGACGACTGAGACCGTCCTGGCTAACACAGTGAAACCGTGTCTCTACTAAAAATACACAAAAAATTAGCCAGATGTGGTGGCAGGCGCCTGTAGTCCCAGCTACTTGGGAGGCTGAGGCAGGAGAATGTTCATATTATCCAAAGTGATTCAATGCAATTCTTATCAAAATTCAAATGATGTTTTATTCCAAAACAGAATATAAATCCCTTTATGTTTGATAAACCATTTTTCCCTTTTCCAACATGTTAAGAATATGAGAGGCAGGTGGATCACGAAGTCGGGAGTTCAAGACCAGCCTGGCCAATATGGTGAAAACTTGTCTCTACTAAAAAATACAAAAATTAGCCAAATGTGATGGTGGATGCCTGCAGTCCCAGCTACTCAGGAGGCTGAGGCAGGAGAATTGCTTGAACCCAGGAGGTGGAGGTTGCAGTGAGCAGAGATTGCACCACTGTACTCCAGCCCGGGCAACAGAGTGAGATTCCGTCAAAAGACAAACACAAAAAGAATATGAATTATTCATAGGATAAAACTAAGAAGTCTAGGTGAATATTTGACCTCACTGCAATAATTGAAATACAGTTTGACAAATTTAAGTTGCAGAATGCAAAAATATATGCTAAAGTAAAAGGAAAAAATATGTCTATAATGTACGAAAGTGTATGATGAAACGTGTAACCAAATAGGACACTGTGAGCACATAAATCTTAAGTATACAGAGTATTGCTGTCAGAGGAGACACAACCCTGAACCTTAGTTGTTCATCTATTTTCTAAGAAGCAAGTTTCTATTAGATCACTATCTAGAAAGCTACCCAGGCCAGCAAGCATCAAGTATCTAAATGTTTGATGCCTTATGGTTGAATTCGAATCATAATGATTATCACAGGGAATAATCATAATTGCTCAAGTTTATATAAGGACTTTCTATGACTCAATAATAATAGAATCACATGGGGTAAATCATATTACAGCGTCAATCATTCTTTCTACCAGGAAGCTTGGGAGCACGCATTCCTCTGCTCCTAAGATGTCAATGATGCTAATGACAGCAGAAAAGCATACAGCAAATCAGCAAGTGGGTCATGAATTAAAGTGACATTATCAATATCATTGTACTTATTGAACTACCAGATGACTTGGTGACATAGCTGTGATTCCCAGAGCTGCATGTCTAATTCAAGAAAACTGTCATAAGAAGCATTTGAGCCAGAAATTTCAATAAAGATGGTGAACAACTAATGAAGCCATAAAGAATAAGATTTGGCTGAAAGTTTATTTTTAGAAAGTTCAAATATTAGAACTATCCAGACTCAAATCAGGATCTTTGAAATTCTTCTCTTTGAGAACATAAAAGTGAGGTAATCATTTTTAATTAAGATCTTAATATAATTTATTAACAAAAACTGTGCCAGGTTATTCCACATTCATTTTCTCATTTAATCTTAACAATAAAACCTGAGAGGCAAATGTTATCATTTTAATACCACAGCTGAGAAAACTGAGCCTTACAGTTAACAGAACCTGTCCAATATTATATAGCTAATAAAGGGCTACTTAAAAATCGGGTCCAGTACTTGTTTTGTGAAACATGTGGCTTGATACTTACAAATGCAGTAACCGGACAGTTAAAACTCATAAGTCTAGAAAATAGGCTTTGAACAGTGTGAATATAGTGCTCAGAGAGAAGACAGGCCAGGTATTTAAGGGCTTACAGCAGCACAAGACCAGAGAAGTCCTTGAACCCCCTCCTCCCCCTGCCAGATATGATTTCTGGACTTTAACAAACGATGTGTATGGAGCAAACATGAAGGAGACCCTTCCTCACTGCTTCACTGCTAGCTTGAACCAGGCATTGTCTTTGAAAACACAACTAAAAGAAAGTCCACTTGTTTCCCAGGCTGGTACCCTGGTTCTAAGTTATACTAAGCTTGAGATGAATTCAGTTTTCACGTATAGCATGCATAGAAGTGTGTCAGTGGACCTGCAAAATGTTCCTGAGTTATTCTTTTTTCTTTAATTCTGTTTGAATTAAGCTCTACGAATAAGCACACCTACTAAATGTGCTCTGAGACAGAGCTATGCGTTTATATCCTATTTCCAAATTAGGAACAGAAAATCTATGGTAAGTGACTTGCAAAAGTTCTCACAACATAATAAGGCCGGAACTATGGTAGAACAGAATATCTAGGATTGAATATCCAGATTTAAGGTCAAATGGTGCCCTTAATATCTTGTGACCTAAAACAAGAACTTAACTTGTTGAGAACACAGCTTCCTCAGTGGTAAATGAAAGGATTGAACTAATGATTTATAGAAGTTCAGTCATTTTTATTAACTTTAGAATTCTACGGTAGGGTTAGCAAGGTATCAGGAAAGATAATGAATATCTATTTCAGAAAACTTTGAATTGTCAGCATATCCTTTATTCAATAGACTGAAAACAATTTTACATCACCAATCCCTTATAGATTGTTGACTTCTCAAGAAATTAGAAACGGCTTTTCAAACTTCTTTTATGCAGGACTATGTAGGATGATGTGAGGGTTCTTCACACACAGCAATTGCTGATGCCATTGACAATTGTGGCAGTACCATCACTCTTGTTGATCTATGTGGGGAGGTGGTACAAACCATGCAATAATAATAAGAGCAGTAGTGGGAGGGAGGAATGCTAAAAATGGTGGTGGCTGCAGTAGTAGAAACAGCATCAGCAGATGGCTAGAAATGCATCCTGACCTTCAACTTTTACGTCTCAATGTCTGATCAAAAATCAGAACACCGGTGCCATGAATATCAGACTTACTCTAATTTATTTTAGTGAGGAAAATCTCACCTTTTTCATCAAACTCTATAGCCAAATAAACTCTACATATGTGAATTTGGGATCTTATCCTTAGACTAGACAGTAAAAGGGAGTCTATCTAACTTAAAATTTGCTCATTTTTCTTTTCCAAAAATGCTATTCTATAGATATTAAAATATGAGTTTCAGAGAATGTCTAATAGCAGAGAAAATGCACTTGAAATATTGTTAACTGAATATCTGTATTATATATGGGTGCGTAGATGTGTGTGTATACATGTATATGTGTATATGTATATATGTATGTATATATGTGTATATATGTGTGTATATATGTGTATATGTATATATGTGTGTATATATATGTGTTTGTGGATATACATATATAGTCTAATTATTTAAAACTTGTATTGTCCATGCATGTGTGTGAAAAAGAGGAAGATAAAATGAAAAAAAAATATCAGCTGGGTGCAGTGGGTCACACCTGTAATCCCAGTACTTTGGAAGGCTGAAGTGGGCAGATCACGAGGTCAAGAGATGGAGACCATCCTGGCCACCATGGTGAAACCCTGTCTCTACTAAAAATACAAAAATTAGTTGCGCATGATGGCACATGCCTATAATCCCAGCTACTCGGGAGGCTGAGGCAGGAGAATCACTTGAACCCAGGAGGTGGAGGTTGCATTTAATCAAGATCACCCCACTGCACTACAGCCTGGGCAACAGAGTGAGGCTCCATCTCAAAAAATATATATATATATATCAACATATTTTATTAATTATCATCTATGGGTTGCAGAATATCATAAGTGACTTTTCCTCTTTTTGTTGATTTTTCTCTAAGTTGTTACAAAACATTTTTCTATCTTTTATCATCAGGAAAAAAAACAAGCAATGAGTGTTACAGGAAAATCTGATTAAGGTTGAACGTACCATTTCAAGGACATGTCAGCAATAAAAAAAGGATAAGATTGCAAAATCCGCAGTGGGGTAGTATAGCTGGCCTTGTCACCTTGCAGTAGGTCTATCAACGTTGCATGACATTTGAAGTTGATGTGGACACAGACAAAATCTTTCCATAGGCAAGAGAAAAATTGCAGTGCATGTCTTTATTATCAGAGCAAACATTAAAGGGAGCGGTGACAGCAAATACAGAGGAGCGTCCCTTACCTCATCCCATGCTATGTCCCTATTTTGTATAGCCTTTTTTGTTCTGTGGATTTGTAAAAGCTGTTACTTCATTATTTTAGGTATTACATCTTCAGTGTCCTGGAAAGTGGTTTTACAAAAATTTCCCATAACAAAGATTTAGAGGGAAAGAGATGTTGTGGTTTGACTTCCCAATGGGGAGTGTGTGTGTGTGTGTGTGTGTGTGTGTATTTTTTAACTGGCACGATGTCTTTTACTTTCAGAAATCGTTAAGCTGCCAGGTATAGAATTAACAATCCTAACCAAATGCATCTAGCTAGATTTGCGAAGTAATCCTAGGCACAGTAATAAAGGAAAAAACTGCCTGCTGTGTTCCAGCCATGGATGTTTTGTAAGGATAAGCAGGATGTCCAAAACTGACACTCCTATTTCACTGATCTAAAAAAAATATGAAAGAAATTACAAATTACTGTGGGGGGTGTTGCTCCATAAGACAGTAATTCAGATCTATATTAGACTTTTGGACATATTATTCAAGGTTACTGGATTGAAGTTTGCTTTATGGGACAGAAGAATTCCCTACACTGATAGAATAAAGTAGCTTAAGTTGGCAGCTTATATATAAAATAGAAAACTAGAATGTGACAAAACAAATATCTGGACAACACTAAGGAAGAATTATGCTCTGTATATAAAGAGATTTTTAAGTTCAAAAACTAAAAGGCCTATTTGCAGAAGCAAGTGAATACATCATTGTATAAGATGTAGTCAGATATAAGTGGCTGTGAAACTAGCTCATGGCAAATGCATCATGCTGTTTCTACACAGACTTGTCCTGATTAAAGGAATTAGGACAAGTGAAGAAACAAACTTAATGTGGAAAATCCTTTTTTTTAAAAATGCACATGTATTTCTTAACATGTTAAATATTAAATTATATATTAAATATATACATACCATAGAATCTAGTCATTCCACTTGTTAGTATTTACCCAAGAGGAATAGAAACACATATTCACATAGAATTGTACACAAATATTCATAGTAGATTCATTTGTAATATCCCAGCAGTGAGAATAACTCAAATCTTAATCAACAGGTGAATTATTTAACAAATAGTATGTCATATTTAATGAAATATGATTCAGCAATAAAAAGGAATAAATTTGATAAAAGCAACAATATTCATGGATCTAAAAATAATTACACTGAGTAAAAGAAGCTAAATACAAACACATAATACATACTGTATGTATTAGTCTGCTCTCACACTGCTAAAAAGACCTACCTGAGACTGGGTAATTTATGAAGAAAAGAAGTTTAATCAACTCACAATTCCACAGGCTGTATAAGAGGCATGGCTGGGGAGGCCTCAGGAATCTTACAATCATGACAGAAGGGAAGGGGAAGCACATACATCTTCACATGGAGCAGGAGAGACAGAGCCAAGGGGGAAGCGCTACACATTTTTAAACAACCAGATCTGGTGAGAACTAATTAGCCATCACGAGAACAGCAAGGGGGAAGTTTGCCCACATGATTCAATCACCCCCCACCAGGTGCCTCCTCAAACACATGTGGATTACAATTCGACATGAAATTTGGGTGGGGATACAGAGCCGAACCGTGTCACTGTATGATTCTGTTTATATAACATTCTAAAACTTGCCGGTCAATCTATAGTGGCAGAAATCAGATGAGTGGTTATTTGACAGTTGGTAGGAGGAGTGATCAGATTATGAAGGGGTGTGAGTAAGCTTTTGGGTTTGATATATGGGTTCCTTATCTTGATTGTGGTGATAGCCTTGAGGTTTTATACATAAACCAATAAAACATATTAAAATGTATATTTTAAAGGTGCATTTTATTAAATGTTCATGCTTCAATAATGCTGTCAAAAATATGAAATCCCTATATGAACTCTTATTACATAGTGTGACATTGTTTGGCAAAAGACTATATTATATATGCTATTAATATAATATAGTATAGCTGATTCTGTTGGATAAATACAGAAAAGAAGTAGTAATGCTACAAGATCATTTTTAATCAATTAATATATAAACTTATTTTCTGTTTTAAAAAATGAACTTCATTTTGCAGTAGGGGACCACATATTTTGTTGTTGAGTAATCAAAGATGAGCTTCAGTTCAGAGACACCTTGTTCATGAGTCTTCTCACCAGAGGAACTCAGAGATCAAGAAACATTGCAGCTTTTAGCAAGTATGCTACCAAATGTAGGTTTTTCTATATGGATGTGAATGTGAAAGGACCACTACTAAGGCTGGCAATATGGCAGCAAATGTGATTCTTCTATCATTTTATAGTGTCTATGAAATATCAAAGCAAGCTCTGTACTTTTTAAAAATTTCATTTAAGTCAATGGTTTTCAAAAGTAATTTAAGTAGTAAAACCATTTTTAATAAAATTATAGAATGCCAATATTATTGACAATTATATAAGAGTACTATGGAGCTATCCCAAGTAAGGCATAACACCATGAAGCTGGTGTGTGTGGATATACAGTGTGAAGACTGGATCATCAGGCCTCTGACCCTGCCCACCTTCTAAAGCAGCCCAAGAGAGAGACCACAGCTGAGGGACCACCATGCTGTGTAACCTGGGAGAGTTACCGTCAGATGTTTGATTATGTCTGACTGAATTGGCATAGAACAACTTCTAGTTAAACATGGAGGATTTAAGAAAATTATGTACCTATACTTCCTCTTACATATGACTAATCTGACTACAGTTTATCTTAAAATATACCAGGGTTAAATAATAATAAAGCAATTACAAATAATCATTGTAATAAGTACAGGGGACATCTACTGGATTTCATCAGCTTTCCTTATGTCTTTGCTTTGCCTTATTATTTTTTTAGGAACCGCCCTCTCTGTTACTACTCCCTTTGGATTTATCCAGTAGTCTTAGTCGTCACCAGAGTCAAGCCATGCATATATAGATGAAAATGTTGTTTCCAAAACCTACTCAAGCTATCTCTTCATGAACAAGATTAGTACCATCTAGTTACAACACTGAAGGTATATGCTAAAGAAAACTAATAATAACATATACTATACTTAAAACTAATCATTCTTTTTACAACATGACCAAAATAAGTCCCAGGCACTCTTTAGCTATGCTCTGTCTTCTCTTTTGAAATAATCTTTTCTTCCCTTCTAACTCTCACCTTATATTCTTATCTTTCCACCTATTCCAGTAATTTAGTATGTCAATGATTTTTTTTTTTCTAACATTGTTCTGTCTTAGAACTTTTTCTCCCTGCAGATCTCATCCACTATCCAGAAACCAGTAATAATCATTGGTCTCTGTAAAGCAGACTTTGTTTTAAAATTAGTTTTACAATGAGAGAGCCAATCTGCTTTGGAAAAGGATTGCTGTTATCAACATGGCAAGATGAAAAAGCATGTTATATTCTATCTACTTGGTTTAATTGAACCAAGCATCAGCTTCGTTTAATTGAATTAACCTCAATGACTCCGTGTTTGTGTGTCACACTATTCTTTTTATATTTATATTTATTATTACTATTTTTAAGAGAGACAGGGTCTCACTATGTTGCTCAGACTGGCCTTGAACTCCTGGGCTCAAGCAATCCTCCTGCCTCTGCCTCTCGAAATGCTGGGATTACAGGGGTGAGCCACCATGCCCAGCCACACTATTCTTTTTAAATTTAAAGATATTAATCATTGATTTTTATTAAATTTTAAATACAGAGAACTTTTCAATAGACACAGATTACATTCAGCAGGTATTCATGGATTACCCACTATGTATGAAGTACAGTATGCTAGGTATGGTGGGACTGTCATAAATTAGGCAAGGATACCACCATTATGAAGCTAATGTAACATTGCCCAAGTTCTGTGTACTGAGTTTTAGTCAAAACTTCATGAATATTGAAACACAGTGTTCACATTTTCCTATCAACATACAGTTTTATTTGTACGATGAAATTGTTAAATTTAATTACAAAGTGTTCAGTTTGGTTTGTTTTGCTAGACACCCTACAAGCTGTTCCTATTACTCTCTCTCGCTCGCACTAATGTTTACAAATTGTTATAGCTTAGTGCTAAAGTGAACAGCACAGTACTCTTCAAGATTTTCTAGGATCTTGCAGACAAATGTATACATATATTTTTTACTCCTCATGCTGTTTTACCACCTTTCGATCCCTCCTAGGGGATTAGGCTGTGTAATTGTAAAGCTTTTTTAGGCTTTAACTATGGATTCTTCGTATAATGAAAAAATAAGAGAGCTTTTATATTACATATTGAACTGAGTAAGGGGTAAATTCAGTCATTCCCAGGTAAAAAGATAGGATAACTAGGTTCTCGTTCTTGTTTTTCATTCTTTCATTTATTCATCAATATTTTTTATTAAATAAACGCTCATTAATATGCCAGATACTGCGGTAGTTGCTGATGAGGGACCAATAAAGGGCCCGAGTTGTATCAGAGGGCTTTCCTGTCTAATATTTATTTATTCTGTTACTCTGGAAAACTTATTTGGTGTCTGGTTTCATAGACAGTAAAATGAAGATAGCTGTCTCTGCCTTATTATGTTCTATATTTGACCTCTTTCTCATTGTAAACTTTGTATGGTCAGTGGAGAAGGATGTGGATTCAAGTCTGAATATACACTGTGTAAGGCACACTTTTCATTCTCATGTGAAATGAGTTTTATAACGCAGCTCAGAGCACACAGTAGGTTCTCACTAAAAATTTTATCTTCCTTCTCTTTTTCTTTTCTAAGATGGTAGTGTAGAAGATAAGCTGATACTATGCACATTCAAATAATTAATTTTAAATTATGATAAACCATGGATAAGTTGTGTAGCATTAAGTATGTTAAATTCCTTCAATTGTGATGTCCCTATCTTATAGGGTTGTTATGAGGAATATATGACAGTAATGTAAAGTACTGAATATAGTGCCAGAACACAATAAATGCTCAATAAATATTAGCTATCATGTCATTCTGACTTATATCAATAAATATTAAGTACTATGTCTAGCTAATACTGTTAGAATATTAAATAAATAATATAGAAAATTTGTCCTGGTCCAATTATCTACTGACTAGGTGACCTTAATCATGATTTTTTGTTGTTGTTGTTAACTTTTAGAGTATAGATTCCTTATTTTGCAAAATGGATTTATTGTATCTCAAGGTGCTGTGAAGTTTGCAGGAGTAAGTTATATGAAAATTTTTAAAGCATTATGATTATAAATAATATAATTATAAATTGGAGAACAGTTGCTAACACAATTAAGAAATTATAAAATATTATTGCTTTTTTACTTTCACTCACATTTGATTTTGTTGGATAACTGAAAACACTAAGAAGTAACTTTTAAAGAAGCTAGGTTGTACCCAGACAGACCCAGGCTATAATGGAAAAAGCAGATAACAAACAAAAGGTAGTCAGTGGGTAACATAAACAGAGAGATGAAAACTCTAAGAAAAAAATCAAAAGGAAATATAAAAATTCAAAATCACTGTAACAAAAATGAAGAGTGCCTTTGATAGGCACATCAGTAGACTAGACATGGCTGAGAAGAGAATCAGTGAGCTTGAAATTTGTCAATACGTATTTCCCAAATTGAAGTGTGAAGAGAAAAAAATCACTTAATAAACAGCATCCAAGGAGTGTGGAATAATTAGAAAAGGTGTAACATATAGTACATGTAATAGTAGAAAGAAAAAAGAAAATAAAGCAAAAGAAACATTGAAATGATAATGGCTGATTGTTTTCAGTAATTCATGATGTACAGCAGACTATAGATAGATGAATCTCAGAGAAGACCAAACAGGATAAATACCAAGAAAGTATAGCCAAGCATATTATATTCAACTGCAGAAAACCAAAGACATCTTGAAGAAGTCAGTGAAAAAAGGGTAAGAATTATAGGATACTTATAATCAGAAAACATGTGTAAACCATGTGTATTAGTGCATTTTCATACTGCTGATAAAGACACACCCAAGACTGGGCAATTTACAAAAGAAAAAGGTTTAATGAGCTTACAGTTCCACATGGCTAGGAAGGCCTCACAATCATGGCAGACGGCAATGAGAAGCAAGTCACATCTTATGTGATGGCAGCAGGCAAAGAGAGAGTTTTGCAGGGGAACTCCTCTTTTTAAAACCATCAGATCTTCTGTGACTCATTTACTATCACGAGAACAGTATAGGAAAGACCTGGCCCCATAATTCAACCACTTCTCACCAGGTTCCTCCCATCCTCCCATTAAAAACCAATCATGCCTTCCCAGCAGTCCACAAAAGTCTTAACTCATTTCAGCATGACTCAAAAGTCCACAGTCCAACATCTCATCTGAGACAATGAAATTTCCTTCTGCTTATGAGCCTGAAAAATGAAAAACAAGTTAGTTACTTCCTAGAAACAATGGCGGTTCAGGCAGTGGGTAAATACAGCCATTCCAAATGGGAGAAATTGGCCAAAACAAAGGGGCTACAGGCTCCATGCAAGTCTGAAATCCAGCAGGGCAGTCAAACCTTAAAGTTCCAAAAAGATCTCCTCTGACTCCATGTCTCACATCCGGGTCATGATGATGTAAGAGATGGGCTCCCATGGTCTTGGGCAACTCCGTCCCTATGGCTTTGCAGGGTACAGGCTCCCTCCCAACTGCTTTTATGGGATGGCATTGAGTGTCTGTGGCTTTTCCAGGCCCAGGATGTAAACCGTCAATGGATCTACCATTCTGGGGTCTGGAGGATGGTGGCCCTCTTCTCACAGATCCACTAGGCAGTGCCTCTGTACAGGGGCTCTGACCTCACATTTCCCTTCTGCACTGTCCTAGCAGAGGTTCTCCATGAGATCCCCACTCTGCAGTAAATTTCTGGCTGGACATCCAGGCATCTCCACATATCCTCTGAAATCTAAGTGGAGGTACCCAAACCCCAATTCTTGACTTCTGTGCACTGGCAGGCTCAACATCATGTGGAAGCTGACAAGGCTTGAGGCTTGCACCCTCTGAAACCATGGCCTAAGCTCTACATTGGCCCCTTTATTCATGATTGGAGCAGCTGGGAGGCAGGACACCAAGTCCCTAGGCTGCATACAACACAGGGACCCTGGGCCCAGCCCATGAAACCACTTTGTCCTCCTAGGCTTCCAGGTCTGTGATGGGAGGGGCTGCCATGAAGACCTCTGACATACCCTGGAGACATTCTTCCTATTGCCTTGGTGCTTAACATTTGGCTCCTCATTACTTATGCAAATGTCTGCACCTGGCTTGAATTTCTCTTCAGAAAATGGGATTTTCTTTTCTATCACATTGTCAGGCTACAAATTTTCTGAACTTTTATGCTCTGCTTCTCTTATATAACTGAAAGCCTTTAACAGCACCCAAGTCGCATCTTAAATGCTTTGCTGCTTAGAAATTTCTTCTGCCAGATACCCTAAATTATGTCTCTAAAGTTCAAAGTTCCACAAATCTCTAGGTCAAGGGCAAAATGCTGCCAGTTCTTTGCTACAACATAACAAGAGTCACCTTTGCTCCAGTTCCCAACAAGTTCCTCATCTCTATCTGAGACCACCTCAGCCTGGATTTCATTGTCCATATCATTATCAGCATTTTGGTAAAAGCCATTCAATAAGTCTCTAAGGAATTTTAAACTTTTCCACATTTTCCTGTCTTCTTCTGAGCCCTCCAAACTGTTCCAACCTCTTCCTGTTACCCAGTTCCAAAGTCACTTCTACATTTTCAGGTATCTTTTCAGCAGCACCCCACTCTACTGGTACCAATTTACTGTATTAGTCTGTTTTCACACTGCTGATAAGTCATACCCAAGAAGGGGCAATTTACAAAAGAAAGAGGTTTAATGGACTTACAATTCCACATGGCTGGGGAGGCCTCACAATCATGGAGGAAGGCCAGGAAGAGCGGATGGAGGCAGGCAAAGAGAGAGAGCTTGTGAAGGGAAACTCCTCTTTTTAAAACCATCAGATCTCATGAGACTCATTCACTATCATGAGAACAGCACAGAAAAGACCCACCCCCTTAATTCAATCACCTCCCACTAGGTTCCTCCCATGACACATGGGAATTGTGAGAGTTACAATTCAATATGAGATTTGGGTGGGGACACAGCCAAACCATATCACCATGCAAGCAATAAGAAAGTAGAGTACACTTTTTGAACTGGATTAGGGAAAAGAATAATACATTTCTACACCCAGCAAAATTATCCTTCAAAAGTGAAGAAGAAACAAAAGCTTTCTCAGACAAACAAAACTTAAGGAATTCATCACCAGCACATCTGCCCTTCAAGAAACACTAAAAGAAGTTATTCAGTGAGAAGGGAAATGATGTTTTAGAAACTTAGATCTAAAAAAAGAATATCTGAGAAGCACTAAATGAAGGTAAAATTAATTCTTTTTTTCTTATTTTTAATTCATCTAATATGTAACATTTGTTCAAAATAATACTAGTAACAATATATTGTATTATTATAGCATACAGGTAAATTAAATTAATTATAGCAATATTATAAAGAGTTGGAGGGAGGAATCGAGAATATTGCATTGAAAAATGATCCTATTACCCAGGAAGCAGTTTTATGAAAGTAGACTTAATTGTGAATGTATATTGCAAACTCTAGGGAAAGCACTCAGTTGTTTAGGGAAAGTATAATTTATATGCCGAGAGTAAACAAAAAATAGAAACCATACACAATCATTAAAACTAGAGAAGGTAGAAAAGAGAAAATAAATGAAAAAAAAGAACACAGGTAATTCATAGAAAACAGAAATACTAATAATTCACTTTCAATGTGAAAGGTCTGCAGCATCATTTAAAAGACAGAGATGTTCATCCTTAGAATGGAATATTCTTCATAAATATAAAGAAATGAACTATCAAGCTATGAGAACACCTGGATAAACTTTGAATGCTTATAACTGGGTGAAAGAATCCCACCTGAAAAGGCTACAGACTATATGATCCCAATTGAACAGCATGTTGAAAAGAGCAAAATTAGAGGAACAGTAAAACAATGAGAGGCTGCCAATGTTTCAGGGGAGAGGAGGAGGACTGAATACATGAAGCACAGGCCTTTTTTTGAGTGGTGAATCCATTTTGTATATATTAATGGTGGATACATGACATACCTTTGTCAAAAGCCATAGAAATTTACAGCACAAAGAGTAAATCTCAATTATGTGAATTTTTAAAAAATCATTTAGGACGTCTAGGATCCTAGGAAAGAATGCAAGCTGTGATATTATTTACACATGTTCTGATTGTAACAAATAATCTCACTGTATGGGCTATGGAGAGGGAAAAGTTGCTGATCTAATAAACTTTGAAAATTGATGTAATCTATAAGACTGAAGTCAAAAGGAATTACCAGTAAGCAATATGCTGCACTTGATAAAGCTGCTTTCCATGGGGGTACAGGTTAATGATTCTGATAATGTTATACAAGTGTACTGAAATTAAACAGTTAGGTAAACAAATGATGGTGATGGGAGTCAGGTTTTTCACTGTTAGAATAGAAGTTTATAGATGAACAAGGGAAGAAGGCTAGAATATAAATTCATGTTTAGCTAAATATAGACACAGATGTAGAAACGTTTATGGACATGTGGATGCACCTTAGTTAGTATGCACACATATATTCCCTCGCTCTGTCAGTTGTCACCTAAAAGAAATGACACCCTAGCAGCAACAAGCATGACTGACACTCAGATTTTGGTTTCTGATACCATTCCCCAAGAAAGCAGCCAGGGTTCCTTAGAGAAATGCTAATTCTATGACTGGGCAGGATATATATAAAAAGAACCTGAAGTATCTAGATACTGCCAAAAAATAAGGAAGAACTGAAAAATTTAAATCTGCAAGTACACACTGAAAGAGTTGTCAGTAGTCATACCTGGAATAATTTGAGCAGCAAAATAAACAAAGCAATATGGAATTGTAACCCAATGTATAAAATAAATATCCATGAGTCCATAGTGATAGAAATAAATCATTGAATATATGAATACATTGAATAACATATACATATAACCTGAAAAGCAATTCCAAGTAAATTCCAAATAATTCCAAAGTATTATATAGCCTGCCCTCAAGGAGGGGAAAATAACTTCCACTTCTTAACTGTGGGCTACATAGTGACTTCCTTCCAGGGTAGAGTGTAGAAAAGGGGGGAAGTAAACTTGATAGTGTAGCTACTACAGCCTCAGCCAGGTCATCAATGTCAACATCAACAGCAATACATAACATCAGTACTTGAAATGATATGATAAAAATGGTACTTTTTCTCACCGGTCTTCCTCCCCAAACCACATATCCCCAGACTAATCATAAGGACAAATTCAGACAAATTCCAATAAAGGGACATCCTATGGAATCTCTTATCTGTACTCCTGAAAACTTTCAAGTCCGCAAAAACAAGGAAAGTCTAAGAACTATCACAGCCAAGAAAAGACTAAGGAGGCATGACTATTAAATGCAATATAATATCCAAGATAGAGTGCTAGGAAAGGAAAAGGACATGAAATAAATACTAAACAAATCTGAATAAATCATGAACTTGATAATAATATTATAAATGTGCACTTATTAATTTTTAACAAAAGTCCTATGTGAATTAAGATGTTAATAAGGGTATAAGCTATATGGGAATGCTATGTTCTATCTTCTCAATTATTCTGTAAAACTAAAAGTGTTTTGCCTGTAATCCCAGTACTTTGGGAGTCTGAGGCAGGCTAATCACGAGGTCAGGAGTTTGAGACCAGCCTGGCCAAAATGGTGAAATCCCATCTTTAATAAAAATACAAAAAATTAGCTGGGCGTAGAGGCAGATGCCTGTAATCCCAGCTACTTGGGGAGGCTGAGGCAGGAGAATGGCATGAACCTGGGAGGCAGAGGTTGCAGTGAGCCGAGATTGCACCACTGCCCTCCAGCCTGAGCGACAGAGCAAGACTCCATCTCAGAAAAGAAGAAGAAGAAAAAAAAAACTAGAATTGTTTTGTAAGATAAAGTCTTTTGTTAATTCAGGAAATAACAAGGTAGAACATTAACATACAAAAGTTACTAATCTTCATATACACAAACAATAATCACTTAGGCAATGTAGAGAAAAGAAAATAATCTGTTTACAAATGCAATAGAAGTAACAACTTATTTAAAGATAAATTTGGCAAAAAATGAGCTAAATTTTTCTGAGAAAAACTTTCAAATATGCCAGGTCCACATAAAAACCTGCACACAGATGTTTATAGCAGCTTTATTCATAACTGCCAAAAATTGGAAGGAACCAAGATCTCCTTTGGTAGGTGAATAGATAGATACACTGTGGTACATCCAGACAATGGATATTATTCCGTGATACAAGCATGAAAAAAAGCTGCCAAGCCAGAAAAAGAGATGAAAGAAACTTAAATGCATTTTACCAAGTGAAAAAAAAAAAGTCAGTCTGAAAAGGCTACGTACTGTATGATTCCAACTATATGATATTCTGGAAGAGGCAAATTATGGAGACAATAAAGATCAGCAGTTGCCAGGACTTGGAAGGCAGGGATGTATAGTCAGAACACAGAAGGCTTTTAGGGCAGTTAAACTTATCTTTATTACTTTACGATGGTGTTTAATGTCCAAACCCATAAAATATACAACCAAGAATATACCCTGATGTAAGCTATAGACTTTGGGCAAAAATCATGTTTCAATGTAGGTTCACCAATTATAACAAATGACCCACTCTGGTGGAGGATGTTGATAATGGGAAAGGCAGCGTGTGTGTGTGTATGTGTGTGTGAGTGTGTGCATTGTGGAGGCTATCTCCATAACTTTTATTCAATTTTGCTGTGAACCTAAAAAATAGTCTATTAAAAAAAACAAAAAACAAAAAAAAAAAAACCTGACTGGGCATGGTGGCTCATGCCTGAAATCCCAGCACTTTGGGAGACTGAGGTGGACAGATCACCTGAGGTTGGAAGTTCAAGACCAACCTGACCAACATAGAGAAACCCCGTTTCTACTAAAAATACAAAATTAGCCGGGCGTGGTGGCACATGCCTATAATCCCAGCTACTCGGGAGGCTGAGGCAAGAAAATCGCTTGAACCTGGGAGGTGGAGGTAGCAGGTGGGCCAAGATTGTGCCATTGCACTCCAGCCAGGGCAACAAGAGTGAAACTCTGTCTCAAAAAACAAAAACAAACAGAAAACTTCTCTTAAGGTACAGGCAAGCAGCAACCTACTCTCACATTGGACCTCTGGAATCCTGGCAGGATGAAATCCCTCCACCACTATGGGCATTGGAGTTGCCAGGGAAAGCTGCCTAGAGAAGTGGTAGGATCAGAACTCCAGCCAGGGTGGAGCCCAGAGGGTTTGGTGTGGGACTGTAGTGCAGCACGGCCAGGGACACCCATCACCTTAAGCTCAACCTGCTCCCATTGGAGACTTTAGCCATAGGAGAACTATTGGACCTGAACTCTGCACGGCGGTCTTGCCTCTGAGATGGGGTTGATTAGACCTGGGCAACCCTCAGTCTACTGGCCTCTTCTGGAGCCCCAGCCTGGCCGCAGTGCAGTGCAGCTCCCAGGTACCTGTGGGTGTCTGCATCATAGCTCCTGCTCTGGTGAACTGCACCTGATAAGCAGAGTGCTCCTGCAGAGTGGCCCCCAAGACATAAACCAGGCCATCTCTATCCTCCCCTCACTGCAGCCTCCCCCAGTCACTGTGCCTGCATGAACACACCACAGCCACGCCCCACATCACTTAGCCAGTGCCTATGTGTGCCCTTGGATTGGATCTTGCTTTTACTTCCCCGACAGTGCACATAAACCCTGCACTATGCCATGCCACTACTGTCTGCATGAGCGTACCCCACCACCCTTCTCCCCACCACACCACCATTGTCCTAGAAGCATTACTTATGAAACCTGCCTGCCTCACCTCTGCCAGCATCCTGCCCCTGTACCAACACTGCCATCAGTGCTAAACTAGTCACACAGAACAGTGGACCTGACCCCCGCCCTCAGCGGCCACCATGCCAGCATGAACACATGCAGAGGGCACACATAGTCCTGCACTCACCACAAACATACAACATACCAGAATCTCTGGGACACAGCTAAAGCAGTGGTAAGAGGGAAATTTGTAGCATTAAATGCCTACATCAAAAAGTTAGGAAGATCTCCAGCTGACAACCTAACATTACAATTAAAAGAACTAGAAAAAGCAAGAGAAAACTCACCCCAAAGCTAACAGAAGACAAGAAATAACCAAAATGAGAGCTGAACTGAAGAAGATCGAGACACGAAGAACCATTCAAAATGTCAACAAAATCAGGATCTGGTTTTTTTTTAATTGGTAAGATAAATTGCCAGCTAGACTAATAACAAGAAAAGACAGAAGATCCAAGTAAACACAATCAGAAACAGAAAGGGGAATATTACTATTGACTCCACAGAAACACAAACAATCATCAGAACTATTATGAACAACTCTATGCAAACAAACTAGAAAATCTAAAAGAAATGGATAAATTCCTGGACACATACACCCTCCTAAGACTGAACCATGAAGAAATTGAATCCCTAAACAGACCAATAATGAGCTCTATAATTGAATCAGTAATACATGGCCTACCAACCACCAAAAAAAAAAAAAAAATCCCTGAACAGATGGATTCATAGCTGAATTCTACCAGACATACAAAGAAGAGCTGGTGCCTTTCCTACTGAAACTTTTCCAAAAAATTGCAGAGTAGGAGCCCCTCTTCAAGTCAATCTATGAGGCCAGCATCATCCTGAACCAAAATCTGGCAGGCAGGGATACAACAAAAAAGGAAGATTTCAGACTAATATCCTTCATGAGCATTGATGCAAAAATCCTCAACAAAATACCTGCAAAAATCCAGCAGCACATCAAAAAACTAATCCACTACAATCAAGAATGCTTTATCCCTGGGATGCAAGGTTGGTTCAATATATACAGATCAATAAACGTGAACTAATGAAAAAAAAATTCCATGCTCAGTGGTCCCACTGCACAAAGTAATAATTTGTAGACTCAATGTTATTTCTATCAAACTACCTATCACATTTTTCAGAGAACTAGAGAAACTATTTTAAAATTCATATGGAACCAAAAAAAGGCCTGAATAGCCAAGGCAATCATAAACAAAAAGAACAAAGCTGGAGGCATCACGTTACCCGACTTCAAACTATATTACAGGACTATGGTAACAAAAATAGCATGATACTGGTACAAAAACAGACACACAGACCAACAGAACAGAGAATAGAGAGCCCAGAAATAAGCCTGCACATCTACAACCATCTGATCTTCAACAAAGCTGACAAAAACAAGCAATGGGGAAAAGACTCCCTACTCAATAAAAAGTGCTGGGATAACTGGCTAGGCATGTGCAAAAGATGGAAACTGGACCCCTTCCTTACACTGTATACAAATATCAACTCAAAATAGATTAAAGACTTAAATGTAACACCCCAAATTATAAAAACCTTGAAAGATAAATTAGGCAATACCATTCAGGACATGGGAAGGGGCAAAGATATTATGATGAAGACACCAAAGGCAATTGCAACAAAAGCAAAAGTTGACAAATAAGACCTAATTAAAGAGCTTATACACAGCAGAAGAAATTATCAACAGAGTAAACAGACAACCTACAGAATTGGGGAATATATTTGCAAATTATGCAAATATTTTCTGACAAAGGTCTAATATTCAACATCTATAAGGAACTTAAAAAAATCTATAAGAAAAAAGCAAATAATCCCATTAAAAAGTGGATGTGAACAGACACTTTTCAAAAGAAGACATATATGCATCCAATAAGCATATTTAAAAAAGCTAAATGTTGCTGATCATTAGAGAAGTAAAAATCAAAACCACAATGAGATACCATCTCACACCAGTCAAAATGGCTATTAATAAAAAGTCAAAAAATAACAGGTGCCGGCAAGGTAGCAGAAAAAAAGGAAAGCTTATACACTGTTGGTGGGAGTGTAAATTATTAGTTCAACCATTGTGGAAGATCTGATTCTTCAAAGACCTCAAAACAGAACTACCACTTAGCCCAGCAATTCCATTACTGGGTATATACCCAAAGGACTATAAATCATTCTGTCATAAAGGCATATGCATGCATATGTTTATTGTAGCAGTATTCACAATAGCAAAGGTATTCACAATAGCAAAGACATAGAATCAACCTAAATGCTCATCAACGACAGATTTAATAAAGAAAATGCAGTATATATATATGCCATGGAATACTATGAAGCCATATAAAAGAATGAGATCATGTTTTTACAGAAACATGAATGGAGCTGGAGGACACTATCCTTAGCAATCTAATGCAGGAACTGAAAACCAAATACCGCATGTTCTCACTTATAAGTGGGAGCTAAATGATGAGAACTCATGGACACAAAGAGAGGAACAACAGACACTGGGGACTACCAAAGGATGGACGGTGGCAGGAGGGAGAGGATCAGGAAAAATAACTGTTCGGTACTAGGCTTAGTACCTGGGTGATGAAATAACCAGTACAGCAAACCCCCGTGTCACAAGTTTACCTATAGAACAAACCTGCACAAGTACCCCAGCACCTAAAATAACATTTTTAAAACACTTCAGAACATACAAAATGTACTTGAAGAAAAATAGAAAAGCACCCCATGATCTACAAATAAACATCACAAATATGTAAATTCTCCTATGTTAATATAGTTGAATCCTATCCTAATAAAAATACTACAAGATACTTTTCTGGAATAAAACTTGTGGGAAAAATATCTAGCCAAGTGCAGTGGCTAATGCCTGTAATCCCAGCCCTTTAGGAGGTCAAGACAGGTGGAATACTTGAGGTCAGGAGTTCAAAACCAGCCTGGCCAACATGGCGAAACCCCATCTCTACTAAAAATACAATAATTAGCCAGGCATGGTGGCAGGCGCCTGTCACCCAGCTACGGGGTGGCTGAGACATGAGAATTGCTTGAACCTGGGGGTTGGAGGTTGCAGTGAGCCGAGATCGCACCACTGCACTACAGCCTGGTCGACAGAGTGAGAGTCTGTCTCAAAAAAAAAAATTAAAAAAGTAAAAGAAAAAAGCAGAAGCAGAAGCAGAACAAGAAGAAGAAGAAGGAGAAGGAGAAGGAGAAGGAGAGAGAAGAGGAAGAAGAAGAAGAAGGAGGAGGAGGAGAAGGAGGAGGAGGAGGAGGAGCAGGAGGAGGAAGAAAGCAAGAAATCATCTAAGAATATCTAGGAAATTCCTGAAAAAACAGCTGATGAAGAGGGATTAGCCCACTTAGAAATTAAAATATACACTAGGTGATCTGAAATCAGTCTGTACTGGTTCTCATATCCACAGCACAATGTAACAACAAAAGAAAGTCTAGAAATAAATCTATATTTGGCAGGTAATAAGGATGAAATCTCAAAAATGTTTGAAAAACAGATTTTTTTGAATGAATGAGGTCAGGAAAACTGTATACTCATTAAGCTTGACATAAAATGGATGTGAACAACATACTCTATAGCAGAATAAACTTCAAATGAATTTTTAAAAAGTATAATGGTTAATAAAAAAGTAAAATACAGAAATAGGAGAAGAGCATCAGGATAAATTATTTACATCGTCACTGTGGGTAAACTCTAGCAAAGACTCAAAATGCAATGCAATGAAATAAAAGATTGATAAATTCAACTACAGGCATATTAAACATTAATTGAATGACAAAAACACCACAGTCAAAATCAAACTATAAGAAATTAGAAGAAAATATCGACAACATGCATCTCTGATAAAGAGAGAATATCCCTAAGTGTATACAAAACTCATAAAAATCAAGAAAAAAGAACATTAAAATGATCTTCATTTTAAATAAGAGGTATTAAGACTCCACAAATATGTCATTACTACCCTGTTAGGCTAGCAAAAAATTTAAAACTTTAATAATACACTCTGTTGGTGTGGCTGTGGAGAAATAGCACTTTCATGCACTGGCGATTAGATTGCAGAAGTTATTTTTGCTAAGATAGAAATCAATCTTTGGCAATTTCTATCAAAAATCTGTATGAGAAATTTGTCATTTGTAGATATTATAAAAAATATTGAAAACAAATCACATGGTTTACTATGTAGTAATAAAAATAAGACGAGGAGGATTTGTATGACAGAATTAGAAGAGATATTCAAGATGTTTAGTTAAGTCGGAAAAAACAACAAATACAAGAATATAGGTATCACAAACGTTTTCTGTAAGAAAGAAGGAATTTAAGAATATTTACTTTCAAACAGAAACATAGGGTAGATAATTAGTCATTAACCAAAATGGTTAACTACAAGATGCAGGTGTGAATGGATGAAAGAATTAAGAATGGGTGTCAGACTTGTGCAAGCATGCGTTTGTGTCGATGGTGACTTTTTATTCATATAAAGGTCAAAATGTCACAAAATAAACACATATTTTTAAAGACAGCAAACCATAAATTAAATATAAAAATAAGCATTGAGCCTAACAGTTTATTAACAACAGAGAAAAACAATAAAGATTAAAGTCAACGAAATTTTGATCACAGTACTCTGCACACTCTTGGTTGGAAATATTAGAACAAAAGAATCTTGAACTTTACGTGGTAATGGTACTGGTAAAATGATTCTGAAAATATTTTGTGTGATTGTAGATAGAGTGAATATTTAATGATATTGTTATGTTGGAGAACTAGAATTCTTAATGTGAGAAGAGATACCGAGCTGGAATGAAAATGATAAGAAAATATTCTTGATCTTATATTTGAATAAGAGGTATTATTTTTCTTAATGTAATATTCCTTAGTAACAGTAAAAGAATGACACCTCAATTGCAACAAAAACACACATAACACCTAGGTTTTGATGACTAAATATAATTCTGCACTACAAGGAACTAGAACTCTTTGGAGATATGGCTCTTTCTGACTAAGGTAACGTGAGCAATGAACATGGGATATTTTGTTGGGCCAGAAGGCAGAAAAACTGTTCCAAACCTGGAGATCATGACTAACAACACAGAGAAGCTGGTTTAAAAGGTCTCCCCTAAAAATTTTTGGGACAAATTAGTTAAAAAAATTAATGACTTCAGTAGTGTTAATGTATTAAAACAGTTCATCAATCTCATCCATAACAGTGAGAGAGAAATTGAAATAGCTTTTCTTTGTAAAAAAAATCACAGCTAATACATATAGAAAAAATAAAATAAAATCACTATTTTGCCACCAGTAATGTACTAATTGATTAAAGCAAGAATCATCAATGGATGCTAAATTCATTAGGTAAAAGTTGAACAACAGGGATGTTACCATGGTCTCTAAGTATCCTCAAACAGATAATTAAGAACAAAGGAAAAAATGTTTCTTCACAATGCAGAGATATTGCAGACACTGCCTTTACCAAGTAAAACCTATCTATCATTACTGAAACAAAATAGCTTTCATGCACTGCTGTGCTGCTAAATGTTTAACAATTGACTCTAAAACACATGCATATAAAAAGAGCAAAATGCTTATATAATATTTACAAATATTAATAGAAACTATATGTAACACTTTTTTTTTGAGATGGAGTCTTGCTCTGTCGCACAGGCTGGAGTGCAGTGGCAAGATCTCAGCTCACTGCAAGCTCCACCTCCCGGGTTCATGCCATTCTCCTGCCTCAACCTCCCGAGTAGCTGGGACTACAGGCGCCTGCCACCACGCCTGGCTAATATTTTGTATTTTTAGTAGAGACGGGGTTTCACCATGTTTCCAGGATGGTCTCGATCTCCTGACCTTGTGATCCACTTGTCTCGGCCTCCCAAAGTGCTGGGATTACAGGCCTGAGCCACCATGCCTGGCCATGTAACACAATTTACAAATAACATATAATACTCTTTATTGTAAACTGCATATAATCAATACATTCTCAAAGAATATTTTCAGTTTTATTGCAAGTTGTCATCAATTCATGTTTTGGGTGTTATGTGATGAATAAGTGTAGCTCTAATATGGATATTGTTTAATATGTTTGTTTACATTAATGAGTAAGACCAACATAAAACAATAAGGATGTATGCCAGAACTTAATCAATGGCATAAGCTACTTTTCACTAAATTGGATAATAATTTTCAAACACTAAATAGCAATTTCTTCACTTTTTTTTTTTTTTGGTGTTACTCACAAGGTAATAGTTATATACAAAGCACAATTATAAGTTTAGTCTACATTATTAACATTTTTCTCCATCACTTTCTGTCAATCAGTACCACAAGCCATGCTCTGATTTGTAGCATTTGCCAATTCTTGCAATGTAAATACTGTACAGTGGCCTATTTCCAGCTATTAATGTGACATCACTGAAAGCAGAGTTTAGAAGAGAGTAGCACAACACAACATTGTGTTGTATTATCTCCATGATAGATGTAAATTTGGTAAAATAATTAAGAAGGAATGAAGTTTTAGTATCTATTACATTTGCTTAATATATATTACTTGTGAGTTCACGTATTTTTTTTTTTTTTTTGAGATAGAGTCTCACTGTCGCCCAGGCTGAAGTGTAGCGGCATGATCTCAGCTCACTGCAACCTCCGCCTCCTGGGTTCAAGCAATTCTCCTGCCTCAGTCTCCTGAGTACCTGGGATTACAGGTGTGCGCCACCATGCCCATCTCTTTTTTGTATGTTTTTAGTAGACATGGTTTCACTATGTTGGCTAGGCTGGTCTCGAACTCCTAACCTCAAGCGGTCTGCCCACCTCAGCCTCCCAAAGTGGTTTGAGCCACTATGCCCAGCCTAGTTCACATAATTTAATTTTTAATAATGACCATGTTTAACAACCAGCTTAGAGACTTCTTGAGACTTCTTCTTAGCAATCAGCTTCCAGTAAACCACTGCTCTGATGTGCCTCCTGTGCAATGCAATGAGGATACAGTATCAGCTTCATAACTCTTCTACAAAAGATATTTAATCTTGTAATTATGAGGAAACAATCAGGAAAATTCAGAATGTTAGATATTCAAAAAGCCCTCTAGCTTGGAATCTTCAAAATTATAAATGTCACGGAATACCAAATTTAAAAAAAAACAAAGTAGGAGGACTGTTCTGGATTAAAGAAAACCAAGAGACATGACAAGAAAACCCAATACATAAATCTGATTTACACATAACGGCAGGGGGCAGGGACAGAAAAAAATTAAAAACTAAAAACAATACTTAGAGAAATTTGAATATGAACCATATATTAAATAATACAATATCAACATTGAATCTGTTAAGTATAATAATATTGAGGTTATATTGGAGAATGCCATTGATTTTATGAGATACACAGATCAGCAAAAATAAGTTTGTGGATTGGGTGTGGTACCTCATGCCTGTAACCCCAGCACTTTGGGATGCCGAGGTGGGTGGATAACCTGAGGTCAGGAATTCAGGATTAGTCTGGGCAATATGGCAAAACCCCAACTCAACAACAACAACAACAAAAGTAATTGGGTGTGGTGGCATGTCCCTGTGGTCCCAGCTACTCTGAAGGCTAATGTAGGGGGATGGTTTGAGCCCAGGAGGTGGAGGTTGCAGTGAGCCAAGACTGTATCACTGTACTCCAGCCTGGGCAACAGAGCCACATCCTGTCTTGAAAAAAACAAAAAAAAGTTTGTACATAGATATATAAATAATGATAAATGATACCAATCTATATAGAGAGAAAACAAAGAAAATAAAATAGTAAAGATTATTAAATCTAAAGAACAAAATTACTCCAAAGAAAAAATAAAAGCTCACAGTCTTTGAAAAGTATATTAAAGAAATAATAATATACCCATATATATGTATATATGTATGCATTAAATATTAATTTGTATTTTCAAAGACAAAGTTTGAAACTTTCTTCCTGAATCCAGAACAATAATTTTAGTTGCTATTTATTGAGCAACAAGTGTGGATCAAGAATCTGGCAGTTTACTTTATCTATATTATCTCAATGCTTCCAACCACATGATGGCATTGTAATTCTTATTGTTACAGATAACAAGCTTTGAATATTGGCTATCTGTGGACAATGATATCATGCTATATAATCAACAATCCATAATGGCCAAAGAAAAATTGTTTCTGTATGGCCTCATATTTTGTTGAGGCAAAGAAAACAACAGTAGGCTGATTTGTGATAATTCTTTATGTATTTTGTTCATTTAATGATAAAAATCCTTATTTAAAAGACAGCCTGGGCTGGGTGCAGTGGCTCACACCTATAATTCCAGCACTTCAGGAGGCCGAGGCGGGCAGATCACTTGCCATCAGGAGTTTGAGACCAACCTGGTCAACATGGTGAAACCCCATTAGTTTCACCCCTAAAAATACAAAATACAAAAATATTAAAAATACAAAAATCAACCGGGTGTGGTGGCATGCACCTGTAATCACAATTACTTGGGAGGCTGAAGCAGGAGAATTGCTCCTGCCTGGGAACAAAGGGAGACTGTCTCAAAATTAAAATGAACTAAAATAAAATAAAATAAGATTGACAATGATCAAACATCTGGATCTTTACACATCACTCTAAGAGTAATTTAAAATTAATCTTCGTTTCTTCACAATTTCAGATTTCTGCACTACATGACCAGGAAAGCCAAAGTCTCCCCCAGGCTTTCTGCTCATGTTGTTTGCCTCTGCCCTATGTGATTTTTCTTCTGACTCAATGAAGGAATTCTAAAATCTGACAGATTAGCAATGAAATCTTTTACACCATTTCCTGAGATTCATCTCAGATTTATTGCTGCACACTTAGGGATATCATGATGCAGAACTGTTAGGCGAGAAATAAAACTATATTTTCCCCTTTCTTACTTCAGTGGAGCACAATTTTCATTTATTCACACTGTATTTCCTCACACAATATGTTCTTCTGACCCAAGGCTATACATTTGAAAATATTTATAGGCCAGATTACCCCTGATGCCATTTATACCTTGCTGGCTTTGTGTTGCAGCTCCTAAGAGCCACTCATATGTCATGAGAATGGTTTACAACCATGTACTGCCTTGGATTTTTCTCTGTCAAATGCAAGGCCCTTCTTTGACTACAATACTCTTGATTCAATTTATTATTAATAACACACCCTGATAATGACTTCAAAGAAAGCCTCTTTATGTGTGTTCAGAGGTTTTTCCAACTCTAGCTTTCTAGGTTTTACAAGTCAGTTTTAGATTTTGAGAGTGAAGGTTGTTCCCCCCTTTTCTCCTATATATATTTCTATAAACATATTCAAATTATAACATTTCTCACACTACAATAGACCATAATAATTGTCCCTCTCATTGTGTCCTATTTTTCAAGTGAAGGATGTGGACAGACACTGCAAGCATTATACAGCTCTGGGTGGAAATCAGAGGCAGAGAGGCCTGCAGGTTGTATGTAGAAATCCAGCCTCAGTCATATTGAGATGATGTTTATGTCAGACAAGAAGGCAATATCCTGGGTTGAACTCCAGTAAAGAGACTTTGCCTTAGTCATCTTCTCCCTTTTCCTGGTGATTTTGTAAAGGGACTAGGAGGACCAAGTGGGCAAGTGGCAATGGGGGCTTTTGTGGTTTTGAAGGTGGCCTGGTTAGTGAATATGAGTATCTTGTAGCTGCATGCTCCATGTCTGCCATGTTGGATAGCAATCATTAAAGCAGCTATAAACCTTTCAGAGATGTTGAGATTTTGAGCAGTTCCATTTGTGCAGAGAGTAGGGACCAAAATTCTAACTAACTAATCGCCACATAACACAAAGAGCTTAGAAATCCTAAAGAGAGAAAACCTGTTAGTTGTTCCTCATCCTTCAAATTTTTGCACCAAAAGCAGAGAACCAGAGGAAATGCAATTTTACTTAATAGTAAACCCCCTTCAAGGAGGTTAATTAAACTCCCCTCCTCCTTTCAATTCTTTCCAGATAAATGTGAAGTATGAATGTAATGGTATTTGGTATCTTTGAGGTATAGTGAACTCTGAGGAAGGTAATGTTAAGATGCACTTCAAGAGTATAAACAGTCCACGAGCAAAGTAGAAAAAAAATATAATTTCCTGACATTTTATAATACAATTAATCTGAATAACAGAGATATATGTCACGATTTCTCTAGTTTTATCTTTCTAATGATTTAAGCCCTATTCACAATGTCATTAAGTATTGGGATTTCCATTTGTCTTTATGTATTCGTTCTCTCCTAGCAATAAAATGACCTATTGTTTATTGGTCACTGCCGAACAACATACCTGAATAACTCTTTAGGAACATTCTGTCCTATTCTGCAAATCCCACATTGCATGGCTAAAAAGGAAATGCAGCCAACTCATTTTTAAAAGACCTATGTGAGGAAGTGCCAGTTGTTATTTTTAAACAATTTGCTATAACAGAAGTAATTCTGACTTTTCTTCTTAATTGCTTGGATAGTTAATGGAGAGTATCTTCTCTCTTAATTTAGTCTATGCTTCTTTATGTTTTTATTTAAGGGATTTTGTTATTGTTGTTGCTGTTGGTTGTGATGATACTTGAGGAGAAGCAGGGTTTAAGAAAGATGGTAACCTAAGAGCATTTCAATAGAAAATTTTCTGAGGCTGGGCACACTGGCTCATGCCTGTAATAGTAGCACTTTGGGAGGCCGAGGCGGGAGGATCACCTGAGCTCAGGAGTTCAGGACTAGCCTGGGCAACATGGCGAAACTCCAACACTACTAAAAAAAAACAAAAATCAGCCTGGCATGGTGGGGCATGCCTGTAATCCCAGCTACTCAGGAGGCTGAAGCATGAGAATTGCTTGAGCCCAGGAGGTGGAAGTTGCAGTGACCTCAGATCATGCCACTTGACCCTAGCCTGGCAACAGAGTGAGACTCTGTCTCAGATTAAAAAAAAAAAAGAAGAAAGAAAATTTTCTGAGAAAATGTTTAATTGCAGTATAGTTTGCTTAACAGTGGTGAGTTTAATATTTAAAATTTCAAGAATGTATGAGGGTATAAATTTACATTAAAGAATATTGTTATTTATACCCAAAAAAAGCAAAGAGATGACTCCCCAGAATTTAGGATTGAACGAAGGTGTTCTCAAACAGTTAAACAATTGTTAACCTGTAAAATCAACGTATAATTTGCCAAGATCAGAGATATAAAAAATCTCCATTTATGGAGAAAATCTCCATCCTAAGACACATGTATCTAGCTTGGCTCAACATATTTAAGTGGGATTTGGAGGGATGAGGTATAGATAAATATAGATTAAAGTTTTATTATTTTTGTCATACTCCAGTGGATTGATTTTATATAAACCTTGATAAATAACTTATCTGATACTGATAAAATATCCCAAAAGTAACATCACACATAAAAGAGGTTGACTTAAAATTGTACTTACAGAGTCACTGAAAACACTAAAACAAGCAAAACACTGTCTATTCGAATTCAAGCATCACCTACAAGTTGATGATAATGTGTATTCTGAGGCAGGTGTTTCCTTATAGAGAAGATGGATATCCCAGTTTATTAAAGCTATATCCCATATGCCTTTTGCAAACATCATCTCCATGTCTGTGGATTCTCTTTTTATTCTCTTGAAAGTGTCTTTCGGCCGGGCGCGGTGGCTCAAGCCTGTAATCCCAGCACTTTGGGAGGCCGAGACGGGCGGATCACGAGGTCAGGAGATCGAGACCATCCTGGCTAATACGGTGAAACCCCGTCTCTACTAAAAAAATACAAAAAACTAGCCGGGCGCGTTGGCGGGCGCCTGTAGTCCCAGCTACTTGGGAGGCTGAGGCAGGAGAATGGCGGGAACCCGGGAGGCGGAGCTTGCAGTGAGCTGAGATCCGGCCACTGCACTCCAGCCTGGGCGACAGAGCGAGACTCCGTCTCAAAAAAAAAAAAAAAAAAAAAGAAAGTGTCTTTCACAGAGCAGAAAGCTTACATTTTAATAAAGTCCAGCTTATCAATGCTTTCTTTCATGGATCGTAGCTTTGGTGTTGTACCTAAAACATCATTGCCAAAGCTGATTACCTAGATTTTTCTCCTATCTTTTAGAAATGTTATAGATTTGTATATGTACTTAGGTCTTTATCCATTTTTAGTTAGTATTTGTGAAGAGCATAAAGTCTGTGTCTAGATTCTTTTGTTTGTTTGTTTGCTACATGTAGATATCCAGTTGCTCCAAAACCATTTGTTGAAAAGATTATCTTTCCACCATTGTGTTTCCTTAACTCTTTTGCAGTGGTCATCAGGCTTTATTTATGTGGGTCTATTTCTGGGCTCTGTATTCTATTCCATTGATCTATCTGTCTATTATTTCACCACTATGACAGTCTCGATTATGGAAGCTTTATGATAAGTCTTTAACACAGGTGATGTCGGTCTTCCAACTTTATTCTTTTTTTAAATATTGTCTTGTCTATTCTAGGTCTTTTAAATCTACATATAAACTTTCAAGTCATTTTGTCAATATCCATAAAATAACTTTCTGAGATTTTTATTGGGATTACACTGAATGTGTAGATCAAGTTGGAAAGAATAGAGCTAGTTTTGAAACATGATTTAAACAAGATCTGTTCAGCTCCAACATTAACCTTTTGCTATGACACTGTGACAGTAATTAAACAACCATAAATCACAGGTTCAAATTTATATATTTTAAAGACATTTTAAGAATTAGAGATCTCACAACAATGTATAACACTTGTTTTGGGGTAGTTTTCTTCAATGAATTCTAATGCTATAGATACTAAGGCAGAAATTTTCTAGGAAAAGAGCAGAGTATAAAAATAATAAATAAGACGAGCTATGGAAAGAAAAAGTTAGTTGCAGGGGAAGAAAAGTTAAAAGGATTTTGTCTTTTTAAGGTGGTGGATAACACTTAATAAATCGTCTCAAATGTTTCTGATTTCTGGCTCTGCTTCCAGAATAACAATTCATTTTAAGCAGTTAAATACCCTGAATTTCTGACAGTGTAATATACAATACTTTATGTATTTTATTGGAAAAATATTTTAATATATCTGGTCTCATCTATTTCCTAATAGAATATGCCATCACCATTATTGTGGAACTCAATTATAAAAATGTGAACCATTTGACAGAAATTAACTATCCTGAAACATTGGAATACATATACATTATTGATCGAAATATGCTTACAGTACCAAAAAAGCATAGAGCTAGTTTAGTGTTTTTAAAGCCTGATATTATGATACCAAACAATAGTTGCTGAAATAGAAAGGAGTACACTTTATAAAATTAAATCAGGTTTTTAAAAAATTTTCTTCAGAGGGCGAACTGGTCCATAATTTTTTCTTTTTTTTTTTAATTATACTCTAAGTTCTAGGGTACATGTGCATAACGTGCAGGTTTGTTACATATGTATACTTGTGCCATGTTGGTGTGCTGCACCCATCAACTCGTCAGCATCCATCAATTCATCATTTATATCAAGTATAACTCCCAATGCAATCCCTCCCCCCCCCCCATGATAGGCCCCGGTGTGCGATGTTCCCCTTCCCGAGTCCAAGTGATCTCATTGTTCAGTTCCCACCTATGAGTGAGAACATGCGGTGTTTGGTTTTTTGTTCTTGTGATAGTTTGCTAAGAATGATGGTTTCTAGCTGCATCCATGCCCCTACAAAGGATGCAAACTCATCCTTTTTTATGGCTGCATAGTATTCCATGGTGTATATGTGCCACATTTTCTTAATCCAGTCTGTCACAGATGGACATTTGGGTTGATTCTAAGTCTTTGCTATTGTGAATAGTGCCGCAATAAACATACGTGTGCATGTGTCTTTATAGCAGCATGATTTATAATCCTTTGGGTATATACCCAGTAGTGGGATGGCTGGGTCATATGGTACATCTAGTTCTAGATCCTTGAAGAATTGCCATACTGTTTTCCATAACGGTTGAACTAGTTTACAATCCCACCAACAGTGTAAAAGTGTTCCTATTTCTCCACATCCTCTCCAACACCTGTTGTTTCCTGACTTTTTAATGATTGCCATTCTAACTGGTGTGAGATGGTATCTCATTGTGGTTTTGATTTGCATTTCTCTGATGGCCAGTGATGATGAGCATTTTTTCATGTGTCTGTTGGCTGTATGAATGTCTTCTTTTGAGAAATGTCTGTTCATATCCTTTGCCCACTTTTTGATGGGGTTGTTTGTTTTTTTCTTGTAGATTTGTTTGAGTTCTTTGTAGATTCTGGATATTAGCCCTTTGTCAGATGAGTAGATTGCAAAAATGTTCTCCCATTCTGTAGGTTGCCTGTTCACTCTGATGGTACTTTCTTTTGCTGTGCAGAAGCTCTTTAGTTTAATTAGATCCCATTTGTCGATTTTGGCTTTTGATGCCGTTGCTTTTGGTGTTTTAGACATGAAGTCCTTGCCCATGCCTATGTCCTGAATGGTACTACCTAGGTTTTCTTCTAGGGTTTTTATGGTATTAGGTCTAACATTTAAGTCTCTAATCCATCTTGAATTAATCTTCATATGAGGAGTAAGGAAAGGATCCAGTTTCAGCTTTCTACTTATGGCTAGCCAATTTTCCCAGCACCATTTATTAAATAGGGAATCCTTTCCCCATTTCTTGTTTCTCTCAGGTTTGTCAAAGATCAGATGGCTGTAGATGTGTGGTATTATTTCTGAGGACTCTGTTCTGTTCCATTGGTCTATATCTCTGTTTTGGTACCAGTACCATGCTGTTTTAAATTGAAATAGGCCCCAGGAAAACTTACAGCACTGATAAAGTAAAACTGTCACTTTCCAGTTTGGTCATCAAATATATCATCCCTCCGTCTATTACACACAGCAGCTCTGTCACAAATCTTGTTTCTACTTACAATTAATTAAGCAAAACTAAAATGTTTAAAGCTACTACAAATCAAATTTAATTTAAATGGCTATAATAACTTAAACAGAGATAAATGAAATGACTTTCTTATGCTTCATTACTTCCTCTAATTCCTTTTAAAACATTTCTGTAGAAGTTCTGAGGATGAGGAGACAGGGGTGGACCAATAAAATCTCAACTACCAAAGGTGGTCCCAGGACCAGTTATTTCCACTTATTCCATTCTCTTTGCCACACAGACACTTAAATGTGAATTTTAAAGATAGATATGTTACAATTTTTCAGAGTCTGATTTATCTTAAAACTTTAAACCATATGACATTTCTTATATAAAAATGTAATCTTGATCTAGGGGCTTAATTAAAAGGATGGCTGCATTATAAATAGTAATTCAATTATAAGTTTAAAATATGTCTTATAGTATAATCTAATGATTGTACTGTTCTCCCCCATGGGGCCTTCAAATACACACAAAATAATTCTATGCCTTGATAGAATATTCTATTTTTTGTTGTTGCTAGGACCATTTATTTTTGTTACTTCACGACTTCACTGCATTTTATTGCATTTCTGTTATTTCCTTTTTTTACTGCAGCATCTCTAAAAGCTCTTTCTACAGTTTGGGCATAGAATTGAGAGCAAAATGGAATTTATCACAACTAGCTTGAGCACTTTTTCTTAAATTGAAATCAGATTACACAAATGCTTATGTTTTGTTTCCATGGTTATGCAAGAAAATAAATTTTTAGTAAATTTTACAACTCTATGCGGAATTTATATATGTATTGCTCATTTTATCTTTTTATTGGACTTAGAATGTTAGGAAACATTACTAAATTCTGAAAATGTTAGGAATTTAATTAATAATATATTTGTAGCCTAGACCATCTTAAGAAAAATATATGGTGCTGGTTGGTTAATTTCTATTTATTTATTTATTTATTTTTGAGACAGAGTTTAATTCTTGTTGCCCAGGCTAGAATGCAATGGCACAATCTCAGGTCACCACAACTTCTGCCTCCCAGGTTCAAGCAATTCTCCTGCCTCAGCCTCCTAAGTAGCTGGGATTACAGGCACCTGCCACCATGCCCAGCTAATTTTTTATTTTTAGTAGAGACAGGGTTTCTCCACACTAGTCAGGCTGGTCTCAAACTCCCGACCTCAGATGATCCACCTGCCTAGGCCTCCCAAAGTGCTGGCATTACAGGCATGAGCCACCACACCCAGCCTTCTATTTAATTTTTTAATAGGTAGGCATTAATGCCAGTTAATGCTATATACAATGACATGTATGGAGAAGTCTCATTACCAAAATTGCCTGCTATTCCAGTATCCACTCCCCTTCCACACATATACTTTTAGGGAACACTATAATTTAGTTTATTTATTTTGGTATTTCTCTTTGGAAAATGTAATGAAATGTATATATGTATCTGTTACAGGAAGTCAGGGACCCCAAATGGAGGGACTGGCTGAAGCCACGGCAGAAGAACATAAATTGTGAAGATTTCATGGGCATTTATTAGTTCCCCAAATTAATGCTTTTATAATTTGTTACGTCTGTCTTTACTGCAGTCTTGGAACATAACTTGTGAAGATGTCATGGACACTTACCACTTCTCCAGTCAATACTTTTGTGATTTCCTATGCCTGTCTTTACTTTATCTCTTAATCCCGTCATCTTCATAAGCTGAGGATGAATGTCGCCTCAGCACTCTGTGATGATTGCATTAACTGCACAAATTGTTTGTAGAGCATGTGTATTTGGACAATATGAAATCTGGGCACCTTAAGAACAGAATAACAGCAATTTTCAGGGAACAAGGGAGATAACCTTAAAGTCTGGCTGCCTGTGGGCTGGGCAGAACAGAGCCATATTTCTCTTCTTTCAAAAGCAAATAGGAGAAATATCGCTGAGTTCTTTTTCTCAGCAAGGAACATCCCTGAGAAAGAAAATGCGTTCCTAAGGGGAGGCCTCTGAAATGGCCGCTTTGGAAACATCTGTCTTTTACGGTTGCAGATAAGGGGTGAAATAAGCCCTAGTCCCCTGTAGCGTTCCTGTAGTGCTCCTATTAGGCGAGGAAATTCTCACCTAATAAATTTTGGTCAGACCAGTTGTCTACTCTCAAACACTGTCTCTTGATAAGACGTTATCAATGACAATGCATGCCCGAAACTTCATTAGCAATTTTAATTTCACCCCAGTCCTGTGATCTTGCCCTGCCTCCATTTGCCTTGTGATATTTTATTACCTTGTGAAGCATGTGATCTCTGTGACCCACACCCTATTTATACACTCCCTCCCCTTTTGAAAATCACTAATAAAAACTTGCTGGTTTTGCAGCTTGGGGGGCATCACAGAACCTGCTGACATGTGATGTCTCCCCCGGACACCCAGCTTTAAAATTTCTTTTGTACTCTTTCCCTTTATTTCTCATACCAGCCAACACCTAGGGAAATGGAAAAGAACCTACATGAAATATCGGGGGCTGGTTTCCCCCAACATGTATCACCTATACTTTTTATATAAAAAGTAGCCTCCTATATTATGTATATACACTGTTCTCTCTCTTGCTTTCTTTAATAATATTTCCTTATGAACGACTCATATCAGTATATAGGCACCTTCATTCATAAAGGAGAACCTACAAACTACTATTATTTATTGCTAGTTACCAGGAATCTAAAGAATAGTCTTTTAGCCATCCTTTGAAGTATATCAATATGCTGTTCAAGACACTAAAACCTGTAAGGGCTACTCCACAGCTCTAGCACATGGCTTTCCTTTCCAAGGTCCTTCTCCACACAAAGACAAAGGGGAATGTACATTAGCACCATATCACATACAGGTAAACTAAAGTGGAATAGAGAAAGCCTACAGATATGGAAGTAGCAGAGAGGCCCATGAAGCTGTCCTTATGCCACAGAGATATTTGCTTTGGCCCAGTGGGCGTAGCTGCTTTGAATGTATCATTGAAAGGACTCCAGGAAAGAGTTCCTGGCACCCACATATCTCTATATATCATTTATAGAGAAAGTGGGGAAGGGCTTCTCTACTCTAAATGACTACGTAAAAGTAGGTCCTTCCTGGTGAAGAATATGGTCTTGTAGAAAGAGGTAACTGCTGGTTCTCAATGCCTGATAATAGCAGGCTTTTTCATTGCACTGGCTTGGACCTGCTGAGCCAGCTTACTGCAAAGCAAATAAGAGGGAAGGGAATGAGCCTCCAGGGTCATCTGGGTTTGTTTCCCTTCATGAAGTGTTCTTTTTTTTTTTTTTTCATAAGCATTGCTGCTTATTCATAAATACATACAGAGATGCAGAACCAAAATAAGACATGAATACTGGTTATCAGCTGCACTCATGCACTAAATGGCTTTCTTTTTTCCTTTTGACATGGAGTCTCATTCTGTCGCCAGGCTGGAGTGCGGTGGAACAATCTTGGCTCACTGCAACTTCCACTTCCCCATTTCAAGCAATTCTCCTGTCTCAGTCTTTCGAGTAGCTGGGACCATAGGCACATGCCACCATGCCTGGCTAACGTTTGTATTTTTAGTAGAGACAAGGGTTCACCATGTTGGCCAGGATGGTCTTGATCTCTTGACCTTGTGATCCACCTGCCTTGGCCTCCTAAAGTGCTGGGATTACAGACAGAAGCCACCGCACCCTGCCAAAGTGGCTTTCTTGTATCTCAGCCTTATACTATGAGATGAAAATTTGAGTCTTAGTAAAATTCAAAATACTGGCCCTTCCAGGTCATTTTCAAATGGCTGAAGCTAGTCAAACCAGGCGTAGCAACTGCCTCTGCTGAATAAAATATAACAGTGTAAATCTGAAATAATAAAATGAACTAGAACTGCCTCAGTAGAATATGATCTGGTTTACATTGAGTAATAGGTACTTTATTTAACAAGAATTACTCCAAAGTTTCATCAAGCATTCATTAGACCTCTTCCACTCTCTGGACACCACTTAGGATCTACAGGAATATGAATTGGAGTGCAGCATAATGACAATTACAGATAATAGGATAAGACAAATGGAACTCTGCTAATAAACCATATTTTTTTTTCTTTGTTTTTTGAGCCAGGATTTCACTCTCATAACTCAGGCTACAATGCAGTGGCATGATCTCAGCTCACTGCAACCTCTGCCTCCTGGGCTCAAGTGATCCTCCCACCTAGACCTCCTGAGTATCTGGGACTACAAGCCTGCACCACCACGCCCAGCTGATTTTTGTATTTTTTGTAGATACAGGGTCTCACCATGTTGCTCAGGCCAGTCTCGAACTCCTGAGCTCAAGCAATTCACACACCTCGGCTTCTCAAAGTATTGGGATTACAGGCATGGGTCACCACACCTGGCCGTAATACTATTTTTTTTTTAACCAATACATGGGAAAATATTAGTACTTAGGAGATCTGATAGAGGCAGAAGCAGTAAAGGACAGTTTGTTGAAATAATATGAAAAGTTTTCCTGTAGAATATGCAAATTTTGACTGGTTAGAAAGTGAGAAAGAAATTCTTTCTGAGGATATAAACCTTCTAAATTGTTCTTGAAGGTTGAAATTTTTTGGTTGCTGTTTGTGTTGCTTCATGTTTTAATTATTATTATATCTCTCTTGTTAAATCTTGGGTACAGGGAACAGTGTCATTAACAGAGAAGAATTTACAGGATTAACCTTAAATAGAAGAAAGCGGCTCTCATCTAAGTATTAAGAAATTGTCTCTGAAACAGTGAACTTATTGGTAATATGATTCAGGGACAGTCATTCTATGAAATATAATTAAATGCCCAATATTCTTCTTTTCTTAAAAAAAGTTTCTATTAGATCTATAATTCATGTTGTTTGTAACAAAAGTTGCAACGATTAAAAAGAAAAAAAGTAATATTTTACCACTTGTCCTCCTTTCTCAGTCCGTGAAATATAATCAAAATGATATGATACATAGCGTTCTCATTTTATCCAGGTGTTTTATGTATCTGTAGTATCATGTCTTTGTTTGTAGAGCAACAGATGACTCTCCCTCATTATTTTTAAAAGCTACATAATACTCCATAGAATAATAACTGTACCATGGGATTTCAGACAGCCTTTTGAGGGACACTCAGGTTGCTTTCAGTTTTATTTTTTTGTCATTGTTGTGCCAGTGCTCTTAACAGTAGAAAAATATCTTTCAATATATATCTATATGTAGTGGCTGTTTTATATCTGTAATATATGTTTATAAAAGTACATAAAATATGTTTATATTAGTATGTATATTATGTTTAGTATAGTATGTATGTATAGTATGTTGTGTTTATATTAGTATATATGTATGTATATTAATATGTTTATAAAAGTATGTAAGATGTGTTTATAAAAATTGAACTCTCGATTCAATTTATTTTGCATAGAGACTGCTAGTTTATTTATTTATCAAAAGCTGCATCACCATATACTTAGTCACACTAGATGCTATCACTCCCCCTCCATTTTTGTTCATCTGAAGGGTGATACAAGGCAACTCATTACTGTTTTATTTCCTATATCCTTGATGGTAAATAGAATTGAAACTCATATCCTTATTGCTCAAATATTTTCCTTCCCTGTAATTTACTTTTCCATTTTTCTGATGAATCATTTGCTTTTCTTAGTATTTTCAGGAGCTTGTCATATATTATGGGCATTAATGTCATGTCATTTACAATAAAAACATTTTTCTAGTCAATGTTTTGTTCTTTTACTCTGTTTATAGTATAGTATTGCCTATATTTTTAGTTATATTTTATGTAAACAAGTCCTGACTTATTTAAGAGAAATCTCACCACAAAAATGTTACACAAATAGTATCTACTAGTTTTTTAAAATTATATATATACATATATATATATTATATATATATATACACATATATATATTATATATATATATATATGCTGTGGTTTGAATGTGTTCCTTGAAAATTCATGTTGAAACCTATTCCCCATGGTGTTGGTATTAATAAGTGAGACGTTTGCAGAAGTGATTAGCCATGAAGGCTCTGCCCTCGAGGATGGGATTAGTGCCCTTATCAAAGTGGTTGAAGGAATCCCCTTGGCTTATTCTGCCAGAACACAGCATTCCCTCTTTTCATTATGTGAGGATACAGCATTTCCCGCTTCCTCCATATGAGGAATACAGTGAGAAAGTACCATCTCTGAAGCAGGGAGAGAGCCCTCATCTGACACCAGAGCTGCTGGCTCTTTGAACTTGCACTTCTCAGCCTTCAGGACTATAAGAAATAAATAAATAAATTATCCAGTCTTAAGTAATTTGTTTTAGCAGCAGGACCAGGTTTAGGCTAAGGCATTATGTGTGTATGTATTTATAAAATGTTGCACAAACAGTAACTACTAGCTTTTAAAACTCTCTCTCTCTCTGTCTATATATATATGCTATGTATATATGTATACTGACAGCTACTTATCACATTCAATAATAATTTTTAAATGGATTACAAATCTAAATGTACAATTATATACATTAATTTTGACCTTATATGTAATGAACAGGCTTTATATTTAGATATTTATGTATGTAATTTAACTATATATTTATAATTAACTGTAATTTAACTATGTAGTTAACTATACTTGTTATAGTTTATAGTTCAATTACAGTTAGCTATATAGTAAAATTATGTGCACATATATCTAAATATGAATAAATACATATATATCTAAAGCATATATATATAAACTAAATATAGTTAACTATACAGTTAATTATAACTAGTCATAATATATAATATACAAATATATATAACTCTATATTTATAGTTAACTGTAGTTAGCCATATCGTTAAAGTATACGCATAAATATATTTAAATATAGGAGTGCTCATTATACATAAGATTAAAGTCAACATATATAATTGTACATTTAGATTATTAATTTCTTTAAAAATTATTATTGAATATGGTAAATGGGTATCAGTTTTTTGTTTTCCATGTAAATATCCAATTAAGCCAGCCATATCTGTTAACTAATAACTTTATTAGTTAAATGGGTAGTGAATTCTATCAAATCATTTTGTGGAATTCACTATATAATTATATTTTTCTTCTTTTGTTGTTTTTATCAATTATACTGTTAGTTTTTCTAATGTATGAACATCCTTACACTTTTAAAATAAAGTATTTCTGATCACAAATAATATTCTTATTGCACTGTAAAATTTGATATACTTTTACTTTATTTAGAATGGTAGCATTCTTAATCATAAGTAAAATTAGTTTGTAGTTTACATTCTTATGTATCTTTTTCAGATTATTAAAATTATAGTTCTTTATAAATTAAATTAAGCTGAGTATCATCCATTCTTATAGTCTTTCACTTTAATAACAATGGAATAACCTATCTCATTACTATAGTAAAAAAAATTAAACCATAAAAATATCATGCCTTTGTATTTATTTGTAAAGGTAAATATTCTTCAATATATTTTTCCAAACTTCAATAAAACTTTTTCTTTTCCTTCTTCATGGCTTCTAAATGTCCTTGAGATAACAATGGAATTAGATTATTATTTCATAATCTTTCTAATCCACAATGAACTTATTTTGGTTTTCCTTTGTTTTCCATAACGGTTGATATGGTTTGGCTGTGTCCCCACCCAAATCTCATCTTGAATTGAAACTCACACAATTCCCACATGTCATGGAAGGAACCCTGTGGGAGGTGATTGAATTATGGGGGTGGATATTTCCTGGTCTGTTATCGTGATAGTGAATGAGTCTCATGAGATCTGATGGTTTTAAAAATGAGGGTTTTTCTGAACAAGCTCTCTTTGCCTGGCACCATCCATGTAAGATATGACTTGCTCCTCCTTGCCTTCCACCGTGATTGTGAGGCCTCTCCAAGCATGTGAAACTGTAAGTCCCTTAAGCCTCTACTTTTGGAAATTGCCTGTCTCGGGTATGTCTTTATCAGCAGTGTGAAAGCAGACTAATACAATGGTGTTTGCCGAAATATATCTATTATGGTTTTTTTAAAAAACAGCTTAATTTTTTTCTATTTTTTATTTTTAATTTTTATAGATATATAATAGTCATACATATTCATGAGTTACATGTGATATTTTGATACCAGCATACAATGTGTAATGATCGAATCAAGGTAACTAAGATATCCATTATCTCAAGCATTTATCATTTCCTCACGTTGAGATCATTCTAAATATCTTCTATTTTGAAATATACAATAGATTATTATTAACTATAGTTACCCTATAATGCTATTGAACACTACTTACTCCTCAGGTAAAACTATTTATCATTCCGTTTATTTTTATTAGCTGTTTTTCTAGTTCATTATGATCACATACTTTTAAACCTAATTTCTTAAGGTAAAAATTTATCTTTTAATACTTTTACTGAGGCATAATATTATGCTATACAGTGTAGCATAAGTGTACAATACAATTATTTTTAATAAGGGCTGAGACTGTATTTCTTGAGTTGTTTCCCTTCAGTGGCTTCATTTATATATTAGTGGCCTAATTTATATATTTGCATTTCTCTTCTGAAGTATATATTGTATTTAATAAACTTTTAAAATACAATTATAAAATTGATTCATCAATTGAGCAAATATGTTTTATTCCCTCATAAGCTGTCAATAATTGTTTCAAGAGTTGGTAATATAATATGTATTCAACTGAGTGTCAGAAATAGACAAGAAAAGACTTAATTGTAATTCAGAATGTCATGTAGTTAAATTGGTATTTAGATAAAGTACTATGGGGACAACTTATAAGGGATTGGTTACTTGTAGTTTGAAGGAAGTGTGATGGGAGGGCTGAGATATATAAAGTTTTCACGAAGAAGCTCACATCTGACATAGCTTTCAGAGACTTTCTTAAAAGAGAAAAAGGGCCGGGCGCGGTGGCTCAAGCCTGTAATCCCAGCACTTTGGGAGGCCGAGACGGGCGGATCACGAGGTCAGGAGATCGAGACCATCCTGGCTAACACGGTGAAACCCCGTCTCTACTAAAAATACAAAAAAAAAAAAAAAAAAAAAACTAGCCGGGCGAGGTGGCGGGCGCCTGTAGTCCCAGCTACTCCAGAGGCTGAGGCAGGAGAATAGCGTGAACCCGGGAGGCGGAGCTTGCAGTGAGCTGAGATCCGGCCACTGCACTCCAGCCCGGGGACAGAGCAAGACTCCGTCTCAAAAAAAAAAAAAAAAGAGAGAGAGAAAAAGGAAAATGTTTTAACTAAAAAATGATAATAGTATGTGCCAATATTAGGAGTTATAATGACACATGGAATATCCATAGAATTTTGAGGATAGCTACTTCTGACGTTCTTCAATTTGTTTTCTTATGTTTGGTAACATGAAATTTAAAAAGACCAAATTCAAAAGTTTCATAACAAATGAGTTACACGTGACTCATTTAGAAGAAGGGATTTCCGTCTCAAAAAAAAAAAAAAAAAAAAAAGAAGAAGGGATTTCTTCACTTACAAATCTTTGGATTTCTAGAATGTACGAAAGATAGAAGTATCTCCTGTCTATATCTGATAAAAAGAAATGTACTTGCCTCTGTTCTTCAGCCACTGAAGGGAAACCAGAACGACAAGCTCATCCCTAAGGATGATACCATGCACCTTCCTAATACCTTTAAATGTCTTGACATATTAAAGTTTGAGTTAAGCTACACCAGAGTTAAAATCACTAATCAATTCCTCAGTCACTTTCTATACATGCTTCAATTTTTTTAAAATTAGGTTGAATCATAAGTTATAGCTTAATCATTGATTTAACTAGAAATGATAATCATCTGGGTCATATTAATATTGGAACACATAGATTGAATGCTATAGAAATAAAATTTATGTGACTACATTTCTACCAGGGAACTCAAGGAGTCCTATAAATCATTATTTCAGATAATCCAAATAACCCAGAACATGAAAATCATACTGTATCTATGCTTATTCTTGTTTATATAACCATGACAAATTATTTTTACGTAATTGGCACAGAATCATTTCATTCCTGCTGTAAAAAGAAGGAAAAATAAGTACCATTCAAAAACATTCTACTAAACTTGACAGAAATATTAAGACAGAAGAAAATGTTTTCAAGATATTAAATTATGAATAAGCAGAATGCTAGAATAACCATGAAAGTTAAATATACATCCAATTTAAAAAGCACTTGGAAAAATACCAGAAAATAAAGATACAGACACTGATAATAGAGATATTAATCGTAAATGATAGACTATGATGGAAGTTGATAACTAATACAACTCATTAGCTAAATTATATTTCCAAAAGAGGAAGCAGAAATATACATAATGGGACAAAAAGCAAAATAATGAAAACTAAGAATGTTCTAACAACACAAAGTATAAAAATTCTCATGTATACTTTCACAATATGAAGAAAACTAACAACAGATGTATTCTGAATTCATTGTATCAGAATGTGTTACAGACATTAACCAAAGTCTAATAATCACTAAAAATGATTTTAAGATGAGAAAGGGTATATAATTTTTTAAACTAAGATTCTTGGTAATTTTCAAAATGCTGTATGAACTATGCCTATGACCCTCAAGAGCATTTTTGAAATAAAAAAGAAAGTATGACTTTTTCCTATTATCACCTCTTCTGGCAATGCTGTACACTACCATGAGTTTTGACTACATTTTCCTACCTTTTAAAGTGCCCTACCGAAACTTTGTTATCCTTTCTCTTTACTGAGAGTAGTCCAATTCACTGAGCTCCAGGAATCTGTAAATACTTTTCAGTAAGTCATTGTTCAGTTTGAATTTCAAGCCATTATTTGCTCGAATTTTTTTTGTTCCCAATTCCCACTCTCACCTGGGACTCTAATTAAATATATGTTAAAAGTTTTCATATTATCTCGTAGACAATTTGGGCTCTGTTGAAATTTTTTAACTTTTTTTTCTCTTTTCTTCATATTGATCTATCTTAAAGTTTAGTAATTATTTCCTTTGTCATCTTCATTCTTCTATAAAGCCCATAACATATGTATCTTTTTCAAATATGCACGTTTCAGTATGTTTCAGTTTTATAATTTGCATTCAGTTCTTTTAAAATATTTTCAATTTCTCTACTGAGATGTCTTATTTATTGATTAAGTTTATTTTATTAAGCATAGATATATTGGCTGATTTATAGTCTTTATCTGAAATTTCAACATCTGGGTCATCTCAGGGTTGGACTCTGTTAATCGTTATTTTTCTCTTTGAATGCGAAGCTAGTCTGTATTGTATCCAAGTCATTAATTCTGCATTCTCTAATATTCCTCCAAAGAAAGTTACTATTTTTATATTAGAAGGCAATTAATTGGTTAGGCTTAAATTACATACTTCGTGTGCCTATGGTGGGAGACAGTCAAAATCTCAGTGTTGTTCTTTTAGCCTTAGCTGCAGATTGTTTTGAGTCTGCTGCAGACATGCTCAATTCACCTGTCAGCCTGAGAATTGGGCAAAGTATGAGAGCCCCCAATTTGGGGGCTCTTATCTTCCAGATTTCTCTTTTCTGAGATGCCTCTCCACCTTACTTTCTAGCACCTTCAGTTATCCCAGGCTCATTCCTGGATGTCAAGAGGACAGATTCTCTACCATAGTATTAGTTATCTGCAGTCCACTGCACCTGCAGCCTGTCCTTACACTAAAACAAAAAAAATGAGAACATATCCTATGCTGGTCCTGTCTTCTAAGTTTTGTATTATCTCCAAATCTGCCTCTGATATTTAATAATTTATTTACACACACACACACACACACACACATATATAATATAAATTACACATAAGTTTTTTTGTTTATAATTGTGATCTGTTGGTGGGCTGGACCATTTGAAGCTTAATTCCTTACTCTATCACACCAGAAGTGGAACTTTTAGTAATTAATCTGAAGGGCTGCAATCTCTATCTTCACTGATAAGGTCAAGGTTAAACCCATAACTTTAAACACGGCTCAAAATACTTAGCAAATAAAAAAATGGTAGTCACTATTGATGGTAGTAATTATTGTCCAAGACTTGTGTTTTTTGGAGATGTTTCTTACCCCCAAACATACCCAGCTTCAATTGGTTTATTTCTGGTAGTTAATCCTTGGTTCTACTATTTTATTTATAATCCAGCAAATCCTCTTTGGACATATATTTGAAATTACTCCTGACTCTCAGGTCTCCTTATCAAGCAATCAGCTCTTTTAACATTGAGCAACTACAGTAGAATATACCTAATACCCACCCTCTCCCATACTACAGCAAGTCTTTTGGAATCTTACTTATATAGCACATTCATAAAAGACAGCCTACAATTATATCTTCTGCTGCAAAGGATGTTTGTTTTAGTGGGTCCTAAAAATGACTTGATATTTATTTTCAAGGGTGGATTTTTACATTAGCTGTGGCTCTTACTTGCAAACTACTGTCAATGGCAACATTTTCCCATTTGCCAGAAGCTACTCACAATGACAGTGGCTTCCACCAACAATTTTTGTCAAAGGCAAGTGATAATATATCTCGTTTTTAGAAATTCCCTGTAGTAGTTTCTGGCAATAATCTTTTTCTCTCTCTACTTTTTGAAATCATTCTTACCTATATATTTTTTCCTTGAACAATTTATATGAAGTTCAATATTAGGAAAATGTTCTATTAATTTTTCAACACTCACTAGAAAGAAACATAACAAGATGGCCTGTTTAAGCCCCTAGTACAGCTATGGTAACCAAACAGTTCTTTTAGAGGAATATGTGCACATTCTCTGGAGTTGTTTGACAAAGAGTTGACAAACATTTTCTATAAACAGCAAAATAGTAAATATTTTAGGCTTTGTGAGGCATACAATATATTCCACAACAACTCAACTCTACCATTGTAGCACAAAATTAGCCACTAAAACTTTATTTACAAAAATAGGTGGCAGGCAATTTGGCCTGCGGGCTGCAGTTTTTCAATCTTTGCTCAAGAGTGTAGTATGAAACAATTCTAATTTGCCACTGAACTTCTCCAGCATTTTTTTATGTGTCCCAAAGCAGACAGAAGTATAGAGACTCATAACTTAGAGAGAACTCTTGCATCTTAACAGTAACTTAACTATTTTATCTTAACAGTAATTTCCTAGGTATTGACATGAGAACCCTTTATTTCAGTGATTCCATAAGCCAAGTGACTAAGACGCTTGGCAAGAGATACAAACTACGGAATTTCTGCTGCCCTGCTCAACTGGAAATTCAGTGTTTTTGTTATACTTGTGCCACCAAATTAAATAAACTAAACATCATGTCACATTTTAATTTCAAAAGTGGCACCACTCTATAAAAGTTATATCTTAATCAGGAAACAATAAAAGAAATACCTGTGGCAAATGAATGGCAAACTAACCAATGGAAAAATGTCCAGAAACAAACCCACACACATTCCTGATCTATAGCAACAACCATAATATGAAGCTTTGGTGCTGTGGGGAGGGGAGGACCATTTTAATACATTGCACTAGGTCAAGTGGATATATTTATGAGGAAAACATCATCTAGATTCTCATCTCACACCATACACAGAAGTTAATGCCATAAAATGTGTTATCTGAAAGTAAAATATAAAAGTACAAAGCTTTTAAAAGCAGACATTAGAGAACAATTCTATAATCTTGGGGCAAATAAAAAGTTGATACATTGGACTATATAAAAGTCAAGAACTTCAGTTTTTCAAAAGACATTGTTAATAGAGTCAATGAATCCACAGTGTGGGGAAGGTTTCCCAGAATAAAGAAGGAACTCAAAAAAAAAAAAAAATCAGTAACGAAAAGGAAACACAATAGAAAAAATGAATAAAAGATTGAAAAGACACTTTATCAAAGAATATATCCAAATGGCCAAAATAATATATTTTAAGAAGACTTCAAGTTAATTAGTTACCAAATTAAAGTCATGCTATACCATTACACATCCACCAGAATGGATAACGTATTCTGAAACTCTGAAAGGTAGACAGAAGTTAGACTGGTCAGGCATCTTGGGACCCAAGGAAGAACATGATGGTGAATTACCTGAGTTTTTATTCTCCCTCATATATCCCAGACTTGGAGCTGAAGAAGCTGACCACAAGCCTAAAGAAGCTTGCAACTGATTAAAGAAAGGAAACAGGAGAGATCCTTGTGATAATGGAAAGGTTCTATATCTTGACTCTATCAAAGTAAATGTCCTGTGATTTTGTTGTGATATTGGACCACAGTTTACAAATATTGCCATCAGGAAAAAACTAGTAAAGGATTTGTGAGGCTTCTATTATTTCTTAAATTCACATGTGAATCTACAGTTAAAATTAGAAAGTTAATTTAAAATATTTATTCAATGCTTTCTGTATGCCAAGTACAATTATAGATGCTAGGAAATAAGCAGTGAACAAAGCCAACACCATCTCTTCAAGATGTTTGCAATCTAGTTAGAGAAACAGACAATAAACAAACAATAAAAATGTCAAGTGATGAAAATGAAGAAAAAAAAACAGTAGTGAGCATATAGAAAGACAGAGGAGATGCTATTTTACATATGGCATTCAATGATGCTAACTCTCATAAGGTAGCCTTTATGTAAAACAACTAAAGCTCCACCAGGTATCCACGGAAAAAGCAAATCAGGAAGAAAAGAAGAGAAATTCCAAGACTACTGAGTTGGGAGTGGTCCTGGCATGGTCAAAGAATAGTAACTAGGCCTTTGCCTCCAAAGTGTTGTTAATGAGGTGGAGAGTGGTAGGATTTTGAGTTCCAACATTGTGGGAAGCCAGATCATATAGTGTCTTCACTTGTAAGGCTCAATTTTAATCTAAGCGTGTGGGAGGTGCTGGTGGAGAGGGATAACGTATAATTTTGAATAGGGCATTGGCATGTTCTGACATGTTTACATAAGGTGATTATGGCTGTTTTGTTGAGACTAGACTGATTAGGAGGATGTAACCTATTGATTTTCAGTTTTGTATTTCATTTGCATTTGGGTTTTTGTTTTGTTTTGTTTTCCTCATTTCTTTTTTTTTTATTATTATTTTCCATAAGTTATTGGAGTACAGGTGGTATTTGGTTACATGAGTAAGTTCTTTGTGGTGATTTGTGAAACTTCGGTGCACCCATCACCCAAGCAGTATATACTGCACCTTATTTGTAGTATTTTATCCCTCGCCCCCCTCCCACTCCTCCTTGCAAGTTCCCAAAGTCCATTGTATCATTCTTTTGTCTTTGCATCCTCATAGTTTAGCTCTCACATATCAGTGAGAACATATGATGTTTGGTTTTCCATTCCTGAGTTACTTTACTTAGAATAATAGTCTCCAGTTGCATCCAGGTCACTGCAAATGCTGTTAATTCATTCCTTTTTATGGCTGAGTAGTATCTATCATAGATAGATAGATGATAGATAGATAGATAGATAGATAGATAATCACACTTTCTTTTTTTTTTTTTTTTTTTTTGAGGCGGAGTCTCGCTCTGTCGCCTGGACTGGAGTGCAGTGGCCGGATCTCAGCTCACTGCAAGCTCCATCTCCCAGGTTTACGCCATTCTCCTGCCTCAGCCTCCCGAGTAGCTGGGACTACAGGCGCCGCCACCTCGCCCGGCTAGTTTTTGTATTTTTAGTAGAGGCGGGGTTTCACCGTGTTAGCCAGGATGGTCTCGATCTCCTGACCTCGTGATCCGCCCGTCTCGGCCTCCCAAAGTGCTGGGATTACAGGCTTGAGCCATCACACTTTCTTTATCCACTCATTGATTGATGGGAATTTGCATTGGTTCCACAATTTTGCAATTGTGAATTGCACTGCTGTAAACATGCATGTGCAAGTATCTTTTTCTAATAATGACTTCCTTTCCTCTGGGTAAATACCCAATAGTGAGATTACTGTATCAAATGGTAGTGTTACTTTTAATTCTTTAAGGAATCTCCACACTGTTTTCCATAGTGGCTGCACTAGTTTACATTCCCACCAAGAGTGTAGAAGTGTTCCTTGATTATCACATCCATTCCAACATCTACTGTTTTTTTGTTGTTGCTATTTATTTGCTTGTTTGTTTTATTATGGCCGGCAACGGCAACCCCCTTTGGGTCCCCTCCCCTTATATGGGAGCTCTGTTTTCACTCTATTAAATCTTACAACTGTACTCTTCTGGTCCATGTTTCGTTACGGCTCAAGCTGAGCTTTAGCTCGCCGTCCACCACTGTTGTTTGCCACCATCAGAGACCCCCCGCTGACTTCCATCCCTCCAGATCTGGCAGGGTGTCCCCTGCGCTCCTGATCCAGTGAGGCACCCATTGCCACTCCCGATCGGGCGAAAGGCTTGCCATTGTTTCTGCACAGCTAAGTGTCTGGGTTCGTCCTAATCAAGCTGAACACTAGTCATTGGGTTCCACGGTTCTCTTCTGTGACCCACGGCTTCTACTAGAGCTATAACACTCACTGCATGGCCCAAGATTCCATTCCTTGGAATCTGTGAGGCCAAGAACCCCAGGTCAGAGAACACCAGGCTTGCCACCATCTTGGAAGTGGGCCACCACCATCTTGGGAGCTCTGGGAGCAAGGATCCCCTGGTAACAAAAGGACCCCCTTTTTGTTTTATTTATCGCTTGTATTTTTTGTTTGTTTCAATTTCATTTAGTTCTGCTTGGATCTTGGTTATTTCCTTTCTTCTGCTGAGTTTGGGTTTGATTTGTTTTTGTTTCTCTAATTCCTTGAGGTGTGACTTTAGAATGTCAGTTTGTGCTCTTTCAGTCTTTTTGATGTAGGCGTTTAGGCCTATGAACTTTCCTCTTAGCACCACCTTTGCTGTGTTCCAGAAGTTTTGTTAGTTTGTGTCATTCAGTTCGAATAATTTCTTAATTTCCATTTTGATTTTGTTTTTGACCCAATGCTAATTCAGGAGCAGGTTATTTAATTTCCATATATTTGCATGGTTTTGAAGGTACCTTTTGGAGTTGAATTCCAGTTTTATTCCATTGTGGCTTGAAAGAGTGCTTAATATAATGTCAATTTACTTAAATCTATTGAGGCTCATTTTATGGCCTATTATATGGTCTATCTTGGAGAAAGTTTCATGCGCTGTTGAATAAAATGTGTATTCTGTGGTTGTTGGATGAAATGTTCTATATATATCTGTTAAGTCATTTGCTCCAAAGTAAAGTTTAATATTCATTGCTTCTTTGTTGATTTTCTTTCTTGATGACCTGTCTAGTGCCGTTAGTGGAGTACTGAAGTCCCCCACTATTATTGTGTTGCTGTCTATCACATTTCTTAGGTCTATGAATTGTTTTATAAATTTGGGAGATCCAGTGTTAGGTGCATATATGATTAGGATTGTGATATTTTCCTGTTGGACAAGGCCTTTTACCATTATATAACGTCCCTCTTTGTCTCTTTTAACTGCTGCTGTTCTAAAGTTTGTTTTGTGTGATATAAGAATAGTTACCCCTGCTCGCTTTTGGTGTCCATTTGCATGAAATGCCTTTTTCCACACCTTTACTTTAGGTTTATGTGAGTCCTTATGTGTAAGGTGAGTCTCCTGAAGGCCCCAGATGGTTGGTGAGTTCTTATGCATTCCGCAGTTCTGTAGTTTTTAAGTGGAGCATTTAGGCCATTTACATTCAAATGTTAGTACTGAAATGTGAGGTTCCTCTGCATTCATCACGCTTTTTGTTACTTGTGTACTTTGGTTTTTTTCGTTTTTGTTTTTGGTATTTAACTTTTATTTTTGTTTTATAGGTCCTGTGTGATTTATGGTTTAAAGAGGTTCTGTTTTGACATGTTTAGAACATTTGTTTCAAGATTTAGAGCTCCTTTTAGCCATTCTTATAGTGGTGGCTTGGTAATGGCAAATTCTCTCAGCATTTGTTTTTCTGAAAATGACTATATCTTTCCTTCACATATGATGCTTAGTTTTGCTGGATACAAAATTATTGGCTGATAATTGTTTTATTTGAGGAGGCTGAAGATAGGGCCCCAATCCCTTCTAGTGTGTAGGGTTTCTGCTGAAAAATCTGCTGTTAATCTGATAGGTTTTCCTTTACAGGTTACCTGGTGCTTCTGTCTCACAGCCCTTAAGAGTCTTTCTTTCATCTTAACTTTGTATAACCTGATGACAATGTGCCTAGGCAGTGATCCTTTTACGATGAATTTCTCAGGTGATCTTTGTACTTCTTGTATTTGGATGTCTCGGTCTCTAGCAGTGCAGGGGAAGTTTTCCTCAATTATTCCCCCAAATATGTTTTCCAAACTTTTAAAATTCTCTTCTTCCTCAGGAACATTGATTATTCTTACGTTTGATCATTTAACATTCTCCCAGACTTCTTGGAGGTTGTGTTCGTATATTTTTATTCTTTCTTCTTTGTCTTTGATAAACTGTGTTAATTCAAAGACCTTGTCTTTGAGCTCTGAATTTCTTTTTTCTACTTGTTCAATTCTATTGCTGAGACTTTCCAGAGCATTCTGCATTTCTAAAAGTGTGTCTAAAGTTTCCTGAATTCTTTACTGTTTTTTTCTTTAAACTATCGATTTCCTTCTATATTTCTCCCTTCACTTCTTGTATCATGTTTTGGATTTCCTTGCAGTGGACTTCACCTTTATCTGGTGCCTCCCTAATTCGTTTATTAACTAACCTCCTGAATTCTTTTTTAGGTAAATCAGGGATTTCTTCTTGGTTTGGATCCATTGCTGGTGAACTAGTGTGATTTTTGGGGGGCATGTTGAAGAGCCTTGTTTTGTCATATTACCAGGGTTGGTTTTCTGGGTCTTTTTCATTTGGGTAGGCTCTGTCAAGGGGAGGGTCTAGGGCTGAAGGCTACTGATCAGATTCTTTTGTCCCAAGGAATGTTCCTTTGATGTAGTTACTCTCCCCCTTTTCTTACGGTTGTGACTTCCTGTGAGCCAAACTGCACTGATTGTTGTTTCTCTTCTGGGTCTAGCCACCCAGCAAGTCAACTCGGCTACAGGCTGGTACTGTGGGTTGTCTGCACAGAGTCCTGTGATGTGAGCTGTCTATGGTTCTCTCAGTCGTGGATACCAGCGCCTCTTCCAGTGGAGGTGCTGGGTAGGGGGGTGCTATGGACTCCATGAGGGTTCTTAGCTTTGGTCATTTAATGCTTTATTTTTATGCTGGTTGGCCTCCTGCAGGGAGGTGGCACTTTCCAGAGAGCATCAGCTGTAGTAGTATGAAGAGGGACCGTCAGTGGGTGGGGCTCTAGAACTCCCAAGATTATATGCCCTTTGTCTTCCACTGCCAGGGTGGGTAGAGAAGGACCACCAGGTCGGGGCAGGGCTAGGCATGTCTGAGCTCAGACTCTCCTTGGGTGGGTCTTGCCGCAGCTGCTGTGGCAGATGGGGATGAGATTCCCAGGTCACTGGAGTTGTGTACCTAGGAGGATTACGGCTGCTTCTGTTGAGTCATGCAGGCTGTCACGGAAGCAAGGGAAAGCTGGCAGTCACAGGTCTCACTCAGTTCCCACGCAAACTGAAGGGCCAGTCTCACTCCCATGGTGCCCCTGAAACAGTCCCAAGTCTGTTTCCAGATGGAGGGCGAGATGGGCTTGAAAACTTGCCCCAGGCTACTTGCCTTTCAGCTGTGAAAGGAAAGGGCTTGGTTCTTCCCCGGCCTGTGGAGTCTGCACACAGGATTTGCACCCTCTCCCCAGTTCTGGTCAGGAGGCTTCTCACCCTGTTCAAATTGTTGCAAAGTTCAGCTAGTCATTCCTTCTCCCTGTGGAGTTTTGCCTCCTGCTCCTCTGGCCACACTCCCAGTGGATCTCTGTGGTACCAGGAAGGAATGGACTGCTAGGGAACCCAGTGAGTTCCAAGGCCTTTCTGCTGCTTCCTCTACCCCTGTATTTCACTCGGTTCTCTAAATTGGCTCATCTCCAGGTAAAGTTGGATGTTTCTCCTGCAAACAGACCTTCAGGTTCTCCAGTGGGAGTGCGTATTTGAGAGAGAGGGTCTCCCTTTCACACTTCTGCATTTGAGACACTCACAGTATTTGGGGTGTCTCCCAGGTTCTGCAGAAGCAGTCCGCTTCCTTCAGAGGGTCTCTGGGTCCTCTTGGGATTGGTGGTTTGTTCTTGCAGTTGATCTCACTTCTTACTTCTGGCTTTCGGTTTTATAATTATATAAAATCTATATGCACAACGAGATTATATTTACTGGCAGTGATGCAGAGTGCTTAAGAATGTGGATTCCAGAGCCAGACTGACAATCACAAACATGACCATGTTCAACTTATTTAGTCTCTTTCATCCTCAATGTTTTCATAAGATCTATGGTACAATAGTAGCACTCAAGTCAGAAGGCTTTTATTGGGATTAAATGTGTTATATGTGTAAAGCTCTTAAAACAGCTTGAGACATGGTAAGTACCATGGTAGTGTTCGCTATGTCGTTTTTGTGATGGTACATATTTGAGTAACACTGTAATAAAAACAATTAAAAGCAACACGGGAGAAAGCATAAAAATTATTTTCCTTAAAAGAGTTCAGACTTTAGTGACTTTGAAAAACAGTGTTTGAGAGCATGCTAATGTCATATAGCTCAGATGCTTACTATTTACACATCAGTAGCTATTGTAGGGACAGGGAAGGCACTAAAAAATTTGCCTGTCACCAAACATTGAATAACTTTTGTCTAACTTGCAGACCAATCACATTTTAATTTAATTTTAAAATTAAAAACCCAAATATGATGTATATAGTAAATACTAACCATCAAGATACCCTATTAATGAGAACTATTATTTTCTAATGTCTTAAGTGGAAGTTATTGTAGTAGATATATTCTGCTTTTTGTTCTGCATTTGTACATTTGGGAAACTTCTCTTCTCCCCATATTGCACTACTGGGAATATAGGTCATAGATTGCCAAAGTGTCCTGTTCTCCTGGCCATAATCATTGGGTCAGGAATAAGAGAGTATCCAAGAACAACTAACCAGTTTCCACATGGAATTGGACATGTAGACTCTGCTTTTTTTCAGATGTTTCCCTCTTCCCCTCAGATGCATAGCAATAAGAGCCAAACTAACAACATAGACAGAGTCTGTCTGAGAATTAAGTCAAATAATCCCAACCTGAACTAGGAAAAGAAAGAAAATCCCTGTAAATGTTCTTTAATTATAGAACAATTGACATAATGAATAAAAATATGGTTGTGTTCTATGTGAAATTTGTCTTTATTCTAGAATAGTGATTTTTAAACATGAGACATTCTTACCATAATAATATCATTTGATCAAACTTGTGATACTAAAACATAACTCAGCATTCAACCTTCTACCACTAGTTCTATTAACATGTAATTGCATCATTTTAGAGGGGAATACATGTGATTTGCCATTTTTTAAATAAATCTTCTGTGGGTCACATTAAATTTGGGAGTAGTTTATAATTATTATTCAAAAAAGGAAAGAAAAGAAAAAGGTAAAATATCTGTTCCTATCTGACACTTGGCATATTAGTCAAGATCAAATACAGAATACAATACTCTAAATGAAAATAATATATGCTATATACACCACAATGAATCCATAAAAAAGAATAACATCATGTACTTTGCAGCAACATGGATGCAACTGGAGGCTGCTATCCTAAGTGAATGAAGGCAGGAACAGAAAACCAAATATCACATGTTATCACTTAAAAGTGAGAACTAAATAATAGGTTCTCATGAAGCTAAAGAATGTGGACACCATAGCTCATATGCCATACATAAAGATGGCAACAACAGACACTGGGGACTACTAGAGTGAAGGGGGAAGAGGAAGGGAGGGGAATAAGGAATGAAAAACTAATTATTGGGCACCATATTCACTACCTGGGTGAAGGGATCAATCATACGTCAATTTTACTCTAAGTAAAACTGCATCACGCAATATACCCAGGTAACAAACCTGCATATGTACCCTCTGAATCCAAAATAAAAGTTGAAACTATGAAAAACAAAAGAAAATAGTATGTGCTAAATATTTATGTGGTGTTGGTTAGTTATCATTTCTAAAAACCCAATGAGCCCTAATGCCAGTCTTCTCAAAAGCTCATATATGGAATAGAGGAAAAACGGTAAAATATATGGTATTTATTTATAAAGAGAAGGCACTGTAGACATTCACTTACTTCACTATATAGTGAAGTATTATTACCATCTTATATATGTGCATGTGTCATCATTTTGTACACCTTCAATACACACAATAAAATTTATTTATTTATTTATTTTGTTATTATTACTATTATTTTGAGATGGAGTCTTGCTTTGCCATCCAGGCTGGAATACAGTGGTACAGTCTTGACTCACTGCAACCTTCACCTCCCAGGTTCAAGCATTTTCTGCCTCAGCCTCCCAAGTAGCTGGGATTACAGGCACCCGCCACCACACCTGGCTAAGTTTTATATTTTCAGTAGAGATGGGGTTTCATCATCTTGGCCAAGTTAGTGTTGAACTCCTGACCTTGTGATCCATCCTCCTTGGACTCCCAAAGTGCTGGGATTACAGGCGTAAGCCACCGCGTCCAGCCATAAAATTTATTTTAAAAAATGCTTTTATAGGAATTATCTCATTTGAACATCAAACAAAACCGTCAAAAAGGTAACTGCAATTTTTTTTTAAGAAAAAAGTTTCACAGGCCGGGCGCGGTGGCTCAAGCCTGTAATCCCAGCACTTTGGGAGGCCGAGACGAGCAGATCATGAGGTCAGGAGATCGAGACCATCCTGGCTAACACGGTGAAACCCCATCTCTACTAAAAAATACAAAAAAAACTAGCCGGGCGAGGTGGCGGGCACCTGTAGTCCCAGCTACTCGGGAGGCTGAGTCAGGAGAATGGCGTAAACCCGGGAGGTGGAGCTTGCAGTGAGCTGAGATCCAGCCACTGCACTCCAGCCTGGGCAACAGAGCGAGACTCCATCTCAAAAAAAAAAAAAGAAAAAAAAAGAAAAAAGTTTCACAGACGCCAAGTGTGATGGCTCATACCTGTAATCCCAGCACTTTAGGAGGCTGAAGTGGGCGGATCACCTGAGATCAGGAGTTCAAGACCAGCCTGGCCAACATGGTGAAATCCATCTCTACTAATGGTGAAACCTGTCTCTACTAAAAATACAAAAACTTAGCAAGCCATGGTGGTGGGTGCGTGTACTCCCAGCTACTCAGGAGGCTGAAGCAGGAGAATTGCTTGAACCCAGGAGGCGGAGGTGGCACTGAGACCAGATGGCGCCACTGCACTGCACTCCAGCCTGGGCTACAGAGTCTCCACACACACACACACACACACAAAAAGTTTCAGAGAGATTAAGTAGCTTATCTACGGTTAAAAACAAAACATAAAACTGGTAACTCACAGAGGTAGAATCTAGTCTCAGTTCAGCTGTTTCCAAATCTCTGTGTGGTACATAACATATTTTCCAAGTTTGCATTTCATGTGGCAATGTGGGAGGCATAATCAAAACATGGAGACATGAAACAATGCACAAACTAGAGAAGTCATCACATAATTAACTATTATACCAGCAAAAAAAGAAATTAAAATAGGATTAAATTGAAGGGGTAAATGAAGGTTAGTGTGATCAGTTAGTATCGTGTCAAAGAAAAATATTAACTGTGTCCTAAAGGATACATAAAATGGAATAAATAAATAAATAAATAAATAAAATAAATTTTTAAAAATGTGATTAGGTGTTGATAGAGTTCATGTAACGGTAAGGGACATTTCAGGAAGCTTGAGTTTGGTGGGGGGAGTGGAGCTTTGGAGATACAACGGAGGTTGGAGAGGTGTGAAGAAAAAGGTGGCCGGGCGCGGTGGCTCAAGCTTGTAATCCCAGCACTTTGGGAGGCCGAGACGGGTGGATCACGAGGTCAGGGGATCAAGACCATCCTGGCTAACACGATGAAACCCCGTCTCTACTAAAAAATACAAAAAACTAGCTGGGTGAGGTGGCGGGCGCCTGTAGTCCCAGCTACTCGGGAGGCTGAGGCGGGAGAATGGCGTAAACCCGGCAGGCGGAACTTGCAGTGAGCTGAGATCCGGCCACTGCACTCCAGCCTGGGCGACAGAGCGAGACTCCGTCTCAAAAAAAAAAAAAAAGAAAGAAAGAAAAAGGTGATGTCACTTTATAAAGGAAACTGGAAAGTCAGGCAGAGCAATTTAGACTTGAAGGAATTTCATTTGCTTCTAAATACTGAAGTATTGTAGCATGCAATATGCCTTTCACAAACAAAATAGTCACATATGCCTCTCAGAAAGAAAAGGTACTATGAAATAAGAGAAAGGGACATAGGACACTGTGCTATATGCAAAAGAGAGGAGAGATTAAGTGTGATAAAATGTTAAGTTCTACTTTTAAAAGCAAGTAATTCCACCTTTCTGCCAACGATTATTATTTTAAAAGGAGGAAAATAGAAAAAAAAATTATAAGTTAGATTACTAAAGAATTTACTTCAAATCTATACAAATTGAAGCACTTTGAGAAACTAAATAGTTTACAAATGTGACAGCAAAATGTTAAGTTTCCTGTGAGATTGTACAATGTCTCTGTATCTGCCCTAGCAATCACTGGGGCTTAATAGGCCACCAAGTACAAATGAATTGTTTTAAAGATTTTAACAACTCTTTCAAAGTTCCTACTTAGCAGTAGGATCTTTAATTGACTAGTAATTGTGTTAAATCAAAATCATGGAAAATAAAAATGTTTATAATATTATTTTACTTTAATTTTTGGCAATGTAGAAAGTTATTTAAAGAGACATCAAAAACAAGTTGATCTACTTTATTACTTCGATAATCTAGGTCCTCTGAGAAGCAGACTCATGGGATTAAAATCAGGAGGAAGCTGGAAAAGGCTGCGAGAATGGCCAGATCATGATGAAATTATTAACCTGAGTGAAGGAGAGAGGAAAGGATGGTTGGGTGCAAACTTCCTTGACTGCTGTGCAATTTAAGGAAAATGAAGTGAAGTTATTGAGGAGTCCCAAGGCACAGGTAGCCACCAGAGGCATCAAGTGTCTCCAGGAATTGGCCTGCCTTAGTATCCCAGATACACTTAGTCATTGGCTAAGTATAGCCCATGGGAAATGTAAACATAGCCTCAGCATAGATGCAATCATGGGTTTCAAAGCATGGCAGCTGGAGCTCTTGGCCAATTGCCCTCCTTGTGGTTGGAGATCTAAGAGGTGCATTCCTATGGGTGCCACAGTCACTTTGCTTAAGGCTGGACATGATCTCATGCAACATTAAAAAGAGCTTTTGGCATTTTATTTTGGATGAACAATATATAACCGTGAGCTGTCTATTCTACTGGAATTTAATAATGGTATTACTTTGTAGTTCTTATGTTATGTCACAAATGGAAACTCCCCATACCACATTGTGAAATGACATTCTGGAAGATAATGAGAGCCACAGCTATAGGCAGGCAATGCCACCACTTCTAGTAGGCCACTGTATTATCTGTCCACTCATCCAGTTAAGGTATCCATTTATTAATTTAAAAAAAATACACATAGTCGGGCCTTTGCCTAGCTTTTCAACCTCATCTTTTATATTTCACCTATGGCTTACTGTACACTATCGTTCAGTGGTTTTTTTTTTTTTTTCCTGTTCATTGAACAAGCCAAACTCATTATAACCTCAGAACAGTAATAGCTATAATATCCTTTGCCTGGAATGTTCTTTTAGATTTTCACATGTTGGACTCTCACACTATTCAGACCTCAATGCAAGTATTACTACCTTAATGAGACTTTGGCTAATCAGCTCATCTAAACTAGCACATTGTCATCCAACAACAACTATCCAATTACTAGTGCTTTTTTATATTATAGTACTTACTAGTAACTGCAGTAATATCATTTTGTTATTCTCCAGTCTTTGTAGATTTGTGTCCCTAGAAAATCATAGACCTAATGCTCTCTACCATATAATCAATATCTAGCAATTGGCCTCTAAAAGTCAATAAATATTTGTTGAATAATAATTCACAAAAGAAGACATCTATATTTCAGTTGCTATAATGGGTCTGAGAATTCAAAGATATGATTTCTTCCCTCACTAGAGACTATAGTTCAAATAGAAAGTACAGTCTAATTGCTTAGAAATTAGTTTTCCCTCACCTCCTAAAGTCATCTATTCTTTCTCAAGTTGCTCCAGGTATTCCTTCTCATGGACCAATCCATTGTCTATTTTTGTTGTTGTTGTTTTTACATGAGTAAGTTCTTTAGTGGTGATTTGTGAGATTTTGGTGCACCCATCGTCTGAACAGTACAAATTGAAGTCAATCTGTAGTCTTTTATCCCTCACCCCCTTCCTGCCCTTTACCCCCAAGTCCCCAAAGTCCATTGTATCATTCTTATGCCTTTGCATCCTAAGAGCTTAGCTCTTACTTATGAGTGAGAACATACAATGTTTGCTTTTCTATTCCTGAATTACTTCACTTAGAATAATAGTCTCCAATCCCATCCAGGTTGCTCCAAATGCCGTTAATTCATTCCTTTTTATGGCTCAGTAGTATTCCATTGTATATATATAACAGTTTCTTTATCCACTCGTTGGTTGATGGGCATATGGGCTGGTTCCACATTTTTGCAATTATGAATATTGTAATGCTATAAACGTGTGTACATCTTTTTCATATAATGGCTTCTTTTCTCCTGGGTAGATACCTATAGTGGGATTGCTGGGATCAAATGGTAGTTCTACTTTTAGTTCTTTAAGGAACTTCCACACTGTTTTCCATAGTGGTTGTACTGTTTACCTTCCCACCAGCAGTGTAGAAGTGTTCCCTTTTCACTGTATCCATGACAAAATCTTTTTTCTTTATTTTTTGATAATGGCCATTCTTGCAGGAGTAAGGTGGTATCACATTGTGGTTTTGATTTGCATTTCCCTGATATTAGTGATGTTGTGCATTTTTTATATGTTTGTTAGCCATTTGTATATCTTCTTTTGAGAATTTTCTATTCACGTCCTTAGATCACTTTTTGATGGGATTGTTTCTATTTTTCTTGCTAATTTGATTGAGTTCCATAGATTTTGGATATTAGTCCTTTGTCAGATGTATAGATTGTGGAGATTTTTCTCCCACTCTGTGGGTTGTCTGTTTACTCTGCTGACTTTATTTTTCTGTGCAAAAGCTCTTTAGTTTAATTAAATCCCACTTATTTATCTTTGCTTTTGTTGCATTATTATTTGGGTTCTTGGTCATGAAATCTTTGCCCAAGCCAATGTCTGGAAGGGTTTTTCTGTTATCTTCTAGAATTTTTATAGTTTCAGGTCTTAGATTTAAGGCCTTGATCCATCTTGAGTTGATTTTTGTATAAGGTGAGATATAATAATCCAGTTGCATTCTCTTCATTGTCTTTTTTTTTTTTTCTTTTTTTTTGATGGTAGAATAGCTCTGAACAACAGAGACTTTGGAATGACAGAAATGTGGCATTCAAGAAGGCAATTTCTCTAGAACTTTACTTCCACAAATTCGTAAATAATAAAACACTAGATTGCATGCTTCTGAAAAAATTAAGTTTTACATATCAAGATCTTTTAGAATTTTCTTGAATAAAACATTAATACATTTGGTCAACAAATGTCTGCTGATACCAACCATGCACTAAGCAATGTTTTGAAATAATGGAGATACAGCTCAGATCCAAACAGATAAAATCATTATAGACTTAGTGTTTACTTGGAAAGGAAGATATACACAATAGGCAAAGAAATGAATATCACAAACTGAGATAGGACTTTGAAGAAAAAAGGCACAAGTAGGGAAAATTGCATATAAAAGGCTTAGTCTAGTTATATAGATCAGAGAAGATGCTTCAGATAAAGCAATGTTTACCCAAATTAAAAAAAAAAAAAGTTACTAGGTAAAAGTGAAGGGTATGTACTTAGAAAGATATGAAGGCAAGAGCCTTCTAGCAGAGGAGACAGCAAGTGTGAGAAAACTGAAAGAAATATCTAACAAGGGGCCGGGCGCGGTGGCTCATGCCTGTAATCCCAGCACTCTGGGAGGCCAAGGTGGGTGGATCCCTTGAGGTCAGGAGTTTTAGACCACCCCAGCCAACATGGTAAAATCTAGTCTCTACTAAAAATACAAAAATTAGCAGGTGTGGTGACAGGCGCCTGTAATCCCAGCTACTTGGAATGACGAGGCATGAGAATCACTTGAACCTGGGAGGCAGAGATTGCAGTGAACCATGATGGAGCCACTGCATTCCAACCTGTGTAACAGAGGAAGACTCTATCTCCAAAAAAAGGAAATATCTCAAAAAGACCTGAAAGAAAATAAGGAACCATAAAACCAAGAGGGACCATAATATGTGTAAGCCCTTGTAAAGTTTGTAAATTAGGCTAATCTTAATTTTAAAAAACAAACAAAAAGCTAACTGTGCTAGCCTTTATTTAAAAACAAAATCCAAACTTTGGGCCAGGAATAGTGGCTCACACCTGTATCCCAGCAATTTGCAAGGCTGAAGTGGGTGGATCACCTGAGGTCAGGAGTTTGAGACCAGCTTAACCAACATGGTGAAATCCCATGTCTACTAAACAATAAAAAAAAAGCCAGGCATGGTGGCGGGCACCTGTAACCCCAGCTACTTGGGAGGCTGAGGTAAGAGAATCACTTGAACCTGGGAGGTGGGGGTTGCAGTGAGCAGAGATCGCACCATTGCACTCCAGCCTGGGCAACAGAGCAAGACTCCATCTCAAAAAAAAAAAAAAACTTTAATATAAAAAATGACATAAATTAAATGTGCACATTCCATGGACCTTAAGCATGTGTTCGTTATGATGTCCTGCTTGGAAAAGCTTCTAGAAAAACTGTCATTTGGTTAGGCTCATCCAGGTTTGGACTAGCCGAGTACGGAAGAAAACGAGCAGTACTGCTTCTAATGATGGAATTCGCTGAAACTTGGAGCCATGATTTTGCAGGTGGTGTGATGAAGAATGACAGACCCTGGATTTATTGAAAATTTAATTGCATACTTAATACAATTAAACCATGAAATCATGAGGGAATATAAAAAATAAAAAAAAATGATCAATGCTGCTGGGGCAGCTGGAAACATTTTCATATTACAGAGTTAACTTCTATTATCAGTGTCAATATCTACATCATCCTCTAATATCTCATATGGATTTCATTAATGGAATTAGGAACAAAATCAGATGGCAAAGAGCAAGTATGCTCACTTATTGATAAAATACACTGGCGCTGTTTGATCTCTTCTTCACAGTACTTTGCTTGTCCTTTGTTGCCCTGAATTACATGTATCCCTTATGAGATGAAAAGCTAATTTATATGATTGATGTTATATGCTTCCTGAAAGTTTAAATATATGACCAAATGGGAGAGCAGCAAGAAACTCTCTATTTTTTTAAACCATAATTGTGAAAGATATGATTAAAAATATAGTTGGAATTTCTATATTTGATAGAAAACACAAATTTATGTAATGATCTTCTCATTAGTTTAGCAAAGCCTTTGTTTTCCTGCAGTAAATGTGTAATTACAAAACTTATTTAGTATTTGGCTCAATTAACTCTCTGCCTGTAAGTTATGGCACTTTTGTAACCTGAATAATTGAATATTTTTTACATTATCCTATGTAATTGTTTGTTTTTAATTTTAGACTTAACATTCTTATTTTATCTATATTATTTTGTGTATGTATGTGTATATATTTATTTTTCTTGAATATTTTTTATTTCAGACATTTTGTTATGATTCTTTGATTTTGATGACCATTATTTGAGAGAAAATTTCCAGGTAATTTTTCATTCATTGTATCTATGATAAGTTGATGGTATTTCTTTGGGAAAGAAATACCTATTTTATCAAGCAATCACCTTCAGAAAAATTCTTACAGAGTGAAGAAGAAAAGGGTCCTTAACCCATAAGTTGGGTGAACCCTAGAGACTGTGTTGCAGCCAGCTCATCCTCACATCCATATCTAAATCCTGAGCTACAAAAAAAATCATCTTTTTAATTAGATGACTTGTTCAAAATAAACACATCAACAAGCAAACAATAATGACAACTTGGCACCTAATTTGAACAAGGCATTATAATAGCTGTCTTGTATGATGCTGAGATGGATAAAACGAAATCCCAGCCCTCAAATAATGCACAATTTAGAGGACAGTAAAAATATCCACAGACCCAGTGGAGCCTCAGAGAGGGAGTTTAAAGGGGAATATACAAAGGACTATAGGAATTCAGAGGTGGTTGTGGGAGAGTTGAGGAGAAGCAAAGGGAATTTTATGAAAAAGCACATCTTTTCACATACATCCTAATGTAGAAGGGTTTCACTAAGTGAATAAGAATAATACATTTGAACTTTGATCATGATAACTGAGTTGTGGAACCTTAAAGAACATCTATGTATATATTCAGGAAAAAGAAAGGGTAGAAAAAGAAAAGGTAAAGTGTGAGATATTTCTAGAAAACCCAGCAAACAACACAGATATGAAAGCCAATTTACAAGAAAGTTCAGTGGAGGAGCAGATGTCTAGCAATATCAGATGTTCTAGGTGATCAACAAGGATTTAAATGGAAAATTTAGTATTTAGTGTGGTAACAAAGAATATTGAGTGTTTCAGTTTGGGAGGTCGAGGTAGGAGGATTGCTTGAACCCAGGAGTTTGAGACCCGCCTGGGTAATATAATGAGACTCCATCTCTACATTAAAAAAAAATTAGCCAGGCATGGTGATGTGCACCTGCATTTTCAGCCACTCAGAAAGCTGAGACAGGAGGATCACTTGAGCCTGGGAGATGGAGGCTGCAGTGAACCATCATCATGTCACTGTACTCCAGCATGGGCAACAGAGAGACCCTATCTCAAAAAAAGTAAAAAAGACTGTTGCACTACATTGAAAGAGCAAATGTGGTAATGGGAGGCCTTAGGAAGAGAGAGAATTTAGGTACCTATTTTTAATTTTAATATTTAAATAATAACCATATTCATATTCATAGCTACAACTTATTTGTGCATTCAATATTTATTGAGCACCCACTATGCTCCAGGTACTTTTATAAGCATGTAAGAAGAAACAGAAACTTAAGCACAAAGATTTTAAGTAACTTACTCAGCTGGTAAGCTGAAGATGCCAAGATTAGAAGCCAGGCAGTCTCACTTCAAAATCTGTGTCCCTAGCCTCAACAAAATATTGCTCCTCTTTCTCTGTTCTAGGCACTCTAATGCTTTCAATACATTACTCCATTTAGTACCCACCACAGTCCTGTGACATATTGCTGTGCTGATCATTGTTTAGGTAAAGAAACTGAGGCATAGCAAGTTAAGTAACTTTCCCAAGCTCACACAGCCAGAAAAAAGCAGACCAGAATTTTAGTCTAAGGAAGCCTGATTCCAAGCCCCAGGCTCTTATTTATTATAATACTATGCAAATCTTTTATTTAGAGACATTTTGGAAAAGTTTGGAAAATGATAAAATATAACAAATAAAATAACTCTACCTAGCAATAGCTACTATCAAATTTTTAATGTATTTCTTTACAATATTACTGTGCATTTTACATAATTGAAAATTTTAAGTATACACAATTATATATGATTATTATCAAGATTTAAGTTATGTGCAAAACACTGACACTGCATCTAGTACATAGTAGGCATTAAAAGAAGGTAGGTACAATTTTATTTCTACTTTCATCATTTTAATTAAATTAACATACAGTTGACCCTTGAAAAACATAGGTTTGAACTATGTGGGTCCACTTATATGTCTTTTTTTTCAATCAAACAAGGATCGAAAATAGATTATTTGCAGGCCGTGAAACCCAACAGGATTCAATAGGGAGGGCTAACTTTTTGAATACACAGGTTCTGCAGAGCCAACTGTGGGACTTGAGTGTGCATAGATTTTGGTAAACATGGGGGTCCTGGAACCAATCCCCCATGTACACTGAGGGACAAATGTATTTATATAGTGCTTTATACATTAAAAGGTATATTCATATATGGTATCTCCTTTGTTCTTCAATGCATTTCTAATAGAAAACATGAACTTCGTTACATTTTCATTTAACAAATGAGAAATTCAACCTGTGAATTTAAGTGATTTGCTTAAAGTTATACACACAAGCAGCAGTAACTCTTGGCCTAGAACACCATGCCAGATAAAATATATGAAAATGATAATCAATGTATCAATGCCTCAGACATTGAGAAAGAAGGTACAATATTTTATTTTCACCATGAGCTTAATCATATACCAGTTTCAATTCCTTGTGGTGGAAGTTACATGGTATCTTATTTTGTCCCAGCAATGACCCTGTGTGGCAACTGCTATGTCAGCCCGACAGAATCAACACACACACACACACACACGTGCACACACACACACTCACAACCCTCAGCTAAAGCCATGACAGGTTAACTGACTTGCTCATATCCATGCTTCTTCTAGATCTTGCAAGGAGTGTACATACCTCTTTTCTTCTACAACTGAGGGAATAGAATAAGCAGAGTAGAATAAGAAAGATACAGACTATGAATAGAATAGATATAGAACTAGAATGTGCAACTTCTGTTATTATAAAATATCATTTCAGAAAAAAATAGAGTCGAGTCAACACCGGTGGATGCAGTGTAGGGATATACATTTAAAAGACAGGGATATCATCAAACACTGAATAGGTAGAGCTGGGTAAACAGTGGTGTGGGTACCTCCAAAATGTCAGGGTGAAGGACTGCAGTTTGAGGCAGTTAACACAAATAACAAAGGGTAGGAGGTTGACACATTTGGTGGAAACACCAGCTATTGGTGACAGGAGGGTACTGTGAATGGACAAGATTTTCTGCTGAACTAAGCAGTCACAATGGAGACCACATGGTTATAGTCAGCTAATCTTTCTGCACCTTCTCTTCCAGGTGCTGGCCTTTAGACTGATGCTAACACTGAGGATTCATTAGCCACATTTATTTAAAGAACCACAGAAATGCCATTATTCAGAAATTTCTTATGAAAGTGCCTCATAAGGAAAGAATTATCATGGGTTAAACTTATGCTGATGCTGACCCTGTGAAAAACATGCTTACAAAATTATCTGCACTGACAACTCTACAATAGTCTAAGATAAGTTCAAGAATTCATTGGAGTTCCATTCAGCTTTTATAATTAGGTAATTCTTCTATCACAGTCAGCTGGAGATTAATCACAAAATGTGAACAGTTTTATTTTCTGTATTTCAGGAAACTTAATTGGCGATAATCATTGTAATTGTAAAGAAATCTGCAGAGCCCTTTCATTGTGGCCATAGCACTGGCTTTAAAACAAGTTCAGTAGATGACTGTGTGCATGTGTGTACACACATACATGTGCGCATATGTATTTGTGAAAGAGTATAATTATACAATTAAGTGAAGAAGAAAAAGATTCTTAAGAGAATGTGACAGTTGATGGTCTGAAAGTAAAGACAAGGAAAAAGGATAATGCTTCTGAAAACCATCATTTAGACACACAAGTGGAGGCTTACATAAACCCTGTTCTGACCTTATGTATCTGAAATATTTTTAAATTACTGAAATCTTCAGAAACTGCAAATAGTTTCTTATGAAAAAAGCTACTCTTACATAAAAGGAACTCTTAAACTTAGAGAACTGAGCAATAGAGAGATCAGACAGTAACTTACAATTCTCTAAAAGTCTTAAATATATGTAAAATTCACAAAAATTCACAAAAGCAGAGGAATATTTGTGTCCCCCTAAAATTTGTATGTGAAAATCCTACCCCACAAGGTGATAGTATTAGAAGGTGAGGGCTTTGAGAGGTGATTAGGTCATGAGGGATTAGTGCCCTTATAAAAGAGGCCCCAGAGAGGAGCTACCACGTGAGGATACAGCTAGAAGTCATCTATGAACCAGAAAGTAGAACCTCAATAGGCACCAAATATGCCTTGATTTTGGACTTCTCAGCTTTCGGAACTGTGAGGGATACATTTCTATTGTTTATAAGCTCTGCGGTTTATGGCATTTTGTTACAGCGGCCCAAAGAGACTAAGGCAGAGGCCTACATAAATCCCTGTTCTGACCTTATGTTTGTGAAATATTTTTAAATCGTTGAAGTCTTCAGAAACTGCAAATAGTTTCTTATGGGGAAAAAAAAGGTGTTTTTACTTAAAAGGAACTCTTGAACTTAGAGAACTGAGCAAAGGAGGGATCAGACAGTAACTTATAATTCTCTAAAGGCTTAAATCCATGTAAAACTCACAATGCAGAATAAATATGCACCCACGCACAACCTAAATCTAACCAGTTACTGCTGAAAACCTGAATGTTTTGGGGAAGTGTGCCAGAAAGCTCTAAAGATTTTTAAGCTTTTCCTGACCTCTTTATTTTCACTGAAATGCAAATATATATTTAAAAATCTGTTTATATAAACTGAAGAAAAAGAAATCAATATAAAATTTTCCAAATTTCCTGGATTATTTTAAGGTTAAAAGCAAAAATGAGAGAAGAGATTTTCTTAAAAAGTAAGAAAATAATCAGTTTTGATTCACTAGGTTCAAAAAATGAGTAGAAACATACATCTAAACCCACCAGATTTTTAAAAATTTTGTTCTTTATTTTAAGAATAACATTGCATTTTTGGAGGAATCTTTTTTTTTTTTTTCAGGGAAGAAAATATCATAATTTTGAAAAAACAAAAAGGGGGACCAATACAATTTCCCTTTTTGAATTCTAGACAAACAATAAAAAGCAATTCTGTTAATGATTTTTTTAAAGTGAGCTTTGCAACATATTGGCAGTCCTAGACTGAAGAATTTTACCACTCTAATTACAAACAGTAGCAGTTGTTTTATACTAAACATACCAAAACATAAGTGAGCATTTTATATGAATATGAATTATTCCTGCTGGGTACCTATATACATGTTTTAAATATTATATGATTTACCCAGAATCCAGTCAGAAGTAGGTCATATTGATAAGGAGTGTCTTTAGAACATGGATGGGTAATTAAAAAATCTATGCATAATGTAAACATTCCAACTATTTGACAAATAAGTACAGAAACATTTTCAATTATTACTTTTTAAAACTATGTTAAATGTGGTTATTGGTAAAATTTAGTTTAAAGCAGGCACATTTCTTTTTACATTTTTTTTTCTTTTTTCATGAACATTTATCAGGTCCAGAAGGCAGGCATAGTTCAATGAAGTAATTTTTATGCCCGGCTAGCATTTTTTATTTGTAATGATATGATACTGGGTATATTAATGCAAAGATCCTACAATTTTATTTTATAACCTCGTTTTGCTTTTTTAACTGACTTTGATTTCTTTTTTCAAATTTTCCAGTTATGCATGAAGATATCATACTTGAAAAACTAAATATGAATTAGCTTCTCTTTTGTAAAACAAAAACAAATTTGCAGGACTTCTACTGCTAGGAAGATGGATTAGGTATACATTCCTCTATCTTTTTTTATTAAGTACAACATACAACTAAAAACCTTGAAATGAAAGTACGTATAGGCCGGGCGCGGTGGCTCAAGCCTGTAATCCCAGCACTTTGGGAGGCCGAGACGGGCGGATCACGAGGTCAGGAGATCGAGACCATCCTGGCCTACACGGTGAAACCCCGTCTCTACTAAAAAAAAAATACAAAATCTAGCCGGGCGAGATGGCGGGCGCCTGTAGTCCCAGCTACTCGGGAGGCTGAGGCAGGAGAATGGCGTAAACCCAGGAGGCGGAGCTTGCAGTGAGCCGAGATTGCGCCACTGCAGCACTCCAGCCTGGGCGACAGAGCGAGACTCCGTCTCAAAAAAAAAAAAAAGTATGTATATATATATATATACCCCCCCACACACATATATACACACACATATGGATATAGAGAGATACACACACACGCACCTTAAGAGTTCTTAAACTTGACAGAAGTATACACCATAAAAGGAAAAATTGATAAACTGGATTTCATCTAAATTAAATTATATTACTCTGTGAAGAACTCTGTTAAGAGCATTCAAAAAAACAAGCTACAGAGTTGGAGCTCACATTTAAAAACCACAACATCAACCAAGGACTAGTATCTAGAATACATAAAGACCTCTCAACACTTAACATTAAAAAAAAAAACCAATTGGAAAACGGATAAAATACATGAGCAGATATTTTCCCAGAGAATATATGAATAGTAAGCACATAAAAATTTGCTTACCATCTTTAGCCATTAGGAAATCATAAATTAAAATCACATGAAATATCATTACATACCTATCAGAATGGCTAAAATAAATAATAATGACAACACCCAATGTTAGTGAGTGATGACACAGAAACTGTGTCACTCACACATGGCTAATTGGAATGTAAAGTGGTACAACCACCCTGGAAAAGAGTTTGGCACTTTATTACAAAAACTAACCATGCAACTATTACATAATCAGCAATTGCCTTCCTGGGAATTTATCCCAGAGAAAATAAAAGCTATGTTCACCACAAAAACCTGTATGTTAATGTTTATAACAACTTAATTCATAATAGCTCAAAACTGGAAGACATCCTGATATACGTTAATGGGTGAATGGTTAAACAGACTATGGTATATCCATACCATGGAATCTCGCTTAGCAATTTAAAAAACTAGCCTACTAATATATGCAAGAATCTGGATGAATCTCCAGACTCATATGAGGTGAAGAAAAAAGCAAATCCAAAAAGGTATATACTGTATGAAGTGGAAAAATTATTATAAAGAGACCAGTTTAATGGTTGCCACTGGTTGAGGAAGGGTTGGGAGTTGGAGGGAAGTATATGTGGCTATAAAGGGTCAATAGGAGCAATCTTTATGGTGGTGAAAATAGCCTCTATCTTAACTGTATCAATATCAACACCCTCGTTGGAATACTGTACTATGGCTTTGCAGGATGCTATTGTTGGGTTTCTCCACATTATTTCTTATAAATGCCTATAAATCTATAGCTATCTCAGAATAAATAGAACTACTTAAACATAAATGGCTAAATACTTTGCAAGCTCTGAAAGGATCTCCATAAAGGCAATCACAAAGGAAAGTTCTAGGTTTTTAAGATTCTTTTCCATTTTTCATTTAAATTTTTCTGTTTTTTTACAGGAAACTTACATTGCTTTGGTAATAAGAAAGAGAAAATATAATACACTTTTAATCTAAAATATTTTTTAGATACAGTATCATTCCTCTGTTCACATCAATACAATGTTCTAGATATGAGAGGCAACTTCCAAATTCACCATCTGTCTATTATGAAAAATTTTAACCTGTGGTCAGGGTATTTTATAGCTAGAGTATAAACTTGTAATTTGAATAAAGAGTATGGGTTGAATAGCAGATGTGCCAGCCTTGTTTCTTTTCTATCTTAGATAGAAATTTATAAAAAATTAAGTTTGCTCTTAGAACTTAAAAGTGTTAGTTCTGAACCCTAGAGATGCTGACCTAATGGCGGGATATTGTGGCTGCATGCTGCCAATTAGATAAAAGCAACATCAGAAATCATTTCATATCGCTTTGCTTGGCTGGAAGTGTGTGTGCACACAGATACACACACACACTTCTAATTTCTGCAAAAGATCACTGCTAGTTCTTTAGAAATCTGCTGGCCTATTTTCAAAAGCTGAAAATGAGCTGGAGCCCAGTGCTGAACATCAGAAATCAAGAGGCAATCTAAGTGATGGTGACAGTAGGTTTTAGTGAATACAAAAGATGAAATGGTAGGAAGCTGGATAAAGATAATTCTGCTCCAGAATCCAAAGGGCAAGAGAACATAAAGATGTTAGAGGTCAGTATCATTGAGGAGGGAAGAGTTTTGTAGCTCTAATTGATTCTCCAGGCTCCTAGAGGGATTGAACTTCTTTTGGAAACATAAAGGTAGAGGGCATAAGCAGAAAATATATATCAGATACAAAACCAATAGTTCTCCCACAATACATCTCAAAAAGTAATGTCATTAAATTCTGGAGCCCTGAAGCAAAATTCTTCAAAGTTGTCTCCTTGCAGTTTTCATAAGAAATAACCTTTGCCATATGCCCTGGGAAACTCATGTTTTCATCTGCAGTATCAGTCTGAAAAGATTATTCTAAGTTACAGAAATTTGTAAATTATTAAACCTTAAATGAATGTAAAAATGTTACGTCATCTTCATTAGCATACTTCCCTAAAACAATAGAGAGTGCTTGGCTTGAGAAACTGAGCTAAGCTTGAAGTAAAGCCTTGCTCTGCTGTGTAATTCCTTACTTGAAGAATTTACTTCCGGCTTCAATTCTGTTTAGTGGTAGGTCTGCCATCTAGTGGCCACTTACATAAATACAAGTTGTGATCATAAATTAAAGACCATATGAAAATATTAGGTCATCCAAATGGACCATTCTGGTACAACTATAAAATGGCAAAGAGGATTTGACTGATGGTAAGAAAATTTATGTTCAGGGATCACTTAGAGGTAAGTGCTGACTCAAAACACTATGAGTACAAAAGCAAAGTAAAAAGCCATTTAGACTGATGTGGACTTCAAAATGAGAAATTTATATTCATGAATTTTCACTAAATGTAAAAGAAAGTAACTGCCGTGTTAACTTATTTATTTTTTCTCCTCAATATCTTTCAGTTCAATCACATTTATATTTTCTACTTAATGGAAACCATGAAATAAAATTTTCTTCAGTATTTGGATTTGGGCTGCCAATTTGCAGAATTGTCAGTTATTAAATAAAATGTAACACAGTTTCAGAACTTAAACTCTAAAATATAACATTGTTCACATTCAAATAATACATTAGCTTTTGGGACTTTATTATTATTATTGTTTTATTTGTTAATAGAAATGACAGGTAATGCTAGGTTTTTGACGCTCATTCTCTTGGCATAATTTTTAGTTATTTGTCCAAAGCTACACACTCCCATCCTCAGTTCCTTCCAGAGCGCTAACCTGAAAGCTTATATTTTTAAAAGCTCAAATATCATTAAAAAGCGAATTAACATGCCTGCAAATGGTATTTGCACAGTGGCTAAGTACACTGAACATACCCTGAGAAGTATTTACTAAGCTAAATTCATCAGACAAGTGTACAATATTCACATTGCAGTGTTAACAATTGTTATTTTTATTTATTTGGTTTTTGAGTTGGTATGCTTAAGAAGAGATTAAATCTACCTCCAAATTATAGATCTTTTGACATACTAATCAGTTACATTGAAGCCATTTAAATAAGTAATATTTTAAAAATCCCCAAACCATTAAGCATATTTTCATTATTGTTGTATTCAATTACTTTCCCCTTAGGCTTATTATTATTGCTTGAAATAACAGGATGATATCATATTGTTCAACTGTAAATATAGGTAATTTTGCAATTGCTAATGTTGTGTAAAAAATGTCCTTTGATAATCCACAAACCAATACTCTGTTTGTAAAACACAAGCAAAATAATGAAACAATTTCCATTCCATACTTAATACTTGATTTTATGGGGTCCCATTTATTTGTAATTTGTAAACATAACCTCTTACAATCAAGTATGGGAGCCTCAAAGTCATGAATGATCTCCAATTTAAGGTAAGAATGCTCATACATTTGCTGGTGGATGCATTTATTTCTAAATAGGAACATCTCATGTAGTTCCTAATACTGATTATGCCAAGACCCATGTACTTTAAAATATGGCATTCCAATGTGTGGAATTTTCTTTTTCCACTCAATCTGTCTACTTTTTAACAACATGGCCAAACTCCCAGGATCTTAATGCCAAAAAAAGGATGACTTTTTTTTTAAGAAATAATTTAAGATCCTAAAATGAAAGCAAAATGTCTATTCTCGTGAATAACAGAGTCAGTCACAAGACTGAAACCATGGTCTATAATAATTTAAATATATTTATTACTTAGTCTATTATGTGTCAAACTTACCCTGAGTCAAAATCATGAATGTAACATTAAATGTGCGTTTTCTTTAAACCACACTGTGATGAAATGGGCTCTCACTAGGGAGTCTGGCTCCAGAGGCCTCACCCAGCAGACTGCTCACTATCACAGAGGACTTTTCACACATTTCCTTGGAGAGGAGGGAAGAAACCATCAAGAAAGGGAATTTATAGTCCCAAATCACAAAATGGCTACTATATCAACTGGAGAAAAACTACTTACAGGAAGAAAAATAGCACAAAACAAATCTTTAGATAGTCCATGCCCTAGCACAGAGTTTGGACAGACTTAAGCCAAGGGCCAAATCTGGCTCTCTATCTCTTTTGTAAATATTTATTGTAAATAAAGTTCAATGGACACACCATGCCCATGTGTTCCCCTGTTGTGTATAACTTCTGTCTCTTTTTATTCATTGCTTTCTCTGTATGAGATGTGCATTTCTCTTAACCTCAATCAACAAAATCCAACCTATCCTAAAAGTATAACTTCGTATAACGGAATTAAATTGAATGTATCATTTGGAGCCTTGTTTTTACATTTAATATTTTTTCTGAGATTTATGGATACTGCTGAATATAAGTGTAGCTTATCAATTTCCACTTTTTAACTGCTATGGACTATTCAGTTACACAAATCAATAAAAATTAACCTATACTGTGCCAATGGGCATTGGGTTGGGGTTAACACTTTGGTTTTTCTCAGTAATGTTTCTATGAATGTTCTTGTACATATCTCTTGATTTACAAATACAACAGTTTTTAGAGTTTTTACCTAAATGTTGATTTATTTTTTGGCATGGTTGGTAAACACTTGACAATGTGACTGTTTTTCTTTTTGGTTAGTAGTAAATGGAATATTTTGTGGGTTTTATTGATACCAATTATATACTGATTATCTTTATCATTGATTACCATTTATGTTTCATCTTCTATGAAAAGCCTGTTCAATTTTTTGGCTTTTTCCAATCCTCCTCTCAGTCTGTTTGTCTTTTTACCTTATTGAATTGAAGGTGTTTTTTTTTAATATATTCTAGATACTACCTCTTTATCAATTATATGCTGCAAATATCTTCTCACTTTATAACATGTATTTTGTGTAAGTATGATATTTTTATAAAAGAAAATTTTACGGCTCACACCTCTAATCCCAACACTTTGGGAGGCCAAGATGGGCAGATCACCTGAGGTCAGAAGTTTGAAACCAGCCTGGCTAACGTGGCAAAACCCCATCTCTAATAAAAATACAAAAATTAGCCAGGCGCGGTGGTGGGTGCCTGTAATCCCAGCTACTCAAGAGGCTGAAGCAGGAAAATTACTTGAACCCGGGAAGTGGAGGTTGCAGTGAGCCAAGATTGCACCATTGCACTCCAGCCTGGGCAACAGAGCAAGACTCGGTCTCAAAAACAAAAAAAAAACAAAAAAAACAAAAAAAGAAAATTTTAATTTTAATGTAGTTAAACTTACATTTTGTTTTTATGGTATACAATTTTGTATTTTGTTTATTAAAACTTTCTCTGCCTCTGAGGTAATATAGGTATTGTTCTATATTATAACCTAAAAATGTTAAATAATCTAGAATTTACTGTTGTACTCTGTTCTAAGAAAGAGATAAATGTCTTTATTATACAAATAACCAATTTTTCAGCATCATTTATTGAGAAGTCTATCTTCCCTCATTGTTCTGCAACATTAACTCTATACTAGAAATCAAGTTTCCATAGATATGAAAGTCTTTTCCTGAACTCTATTATTTCAGATTGTTCTCATGGAGACAATGTGACAATGCTTAATCTTTTAATTCTGTATTTCCTTTGTATATTTTGAGTCAATGTTGTGGTCACCAGTACAGATATAAAATTGTTAAATTATCCTGTCAAATCAAACCTCTTATCATTACGTATTGACTTTGACTCTCTTTATTGATACTCTTTATTCCTACTAATGCATTTTGCCCTAACTACACAAGTATTATTATGGGTAGTGTTCACCCAGATACACCTTTATTTATCTCTTTACTTTTAGTATTGGTATTCAGAGAAGTCTTATGTGCAGAACAACACTGTTATGCCATGAATTAAACTGTTGTTGAATATATGCAGGAAGAGTATTTCTGTATGGCCTTGCTCTATACTTTCTGAATGAAGTAATTATTGTCATGCCCCATGCAACTGTGTGCATAGCACTCACCAGTAGCATAACCTAATGATTGGATATAACATATAAGACCTCTCCTATCTTTCTACTGAATCTTCTGAATTAGTTGATTACTGAGTTAGAAACAATGTACTAATCAATGAGGATTTTATTTGTAGTAACAATAACAATTTGGGTAAATGAATAGAAAAAAAAAACCACTTTTGAATAACACAATAAGTAGATAGAGTTGAATGATGGTAAATATCAGAGGCAACAGTAATCTAGAACAATATTAAATAAAAGTTCATGGCAGATTGATGATCATTCAGATATAACCTTACCCCCACTGAATAGTTAGGATATTTTTAAGAAACACTTCAAAGAACATTATCTATACCTGAATAATTAACAAAATATTGAAACGAGGTATTAAAAGTTATAAATGAATTCATGAAAACAATGCATTTGAAAAAATCTATACAATAATACTGCACCAAAAATGACAGAAAGACATAAAACTTTACATCAGGAATCTGCCTGAAAATCTCAAGATTTCAGTAATATATTTTATTCACAGAGAAACTTGTTCTCCTATGCAAAATTTGCCTAAAATGTTACCACATTAGTGAATCTAATAAATTCCAAAGTCCCAGGGTCCTGTAAGTTTTCAGCTTTACAGAAATGATCAAAACCGAGTGTCTCACCTATTATTTAATTTAAAAAAGTTTGTCTGAAGTTTACAAGCCAAAAAATAAAATATATATATATATATATGGGTAATACTTTACAGAGTTTTTTGAAGGATAGCTGTGGATTTTTAGAAATGTCTTATCTAATGTTTAGATAAGAACCCAAATAAAGTATATTGTCAGTGTGAATATGTATACTCATATATATGTATACACGAACATCTCTCTCTCATCACACACTGTCTCTATATATACACACAAACACATATATACACAGATGTGTACACACATACATACACACATACAAAATATATATGTTCAATGGGTACAAAGTTATAGTTAGGAGGAATAAGTTCTAGTGTTTAATTGCACAGTAAGGTAACTATAGTCTGAAATAATGTATATTTCAAGATAGCTAGAAGAGAGATTTTGAATGTTCTCACCATAGAGAACTGACAAGTGTTTGAGGCAATGGATATGGTAATTACCTTGATTAGATCATTACACAATGTAGATAGGTACCAAAACATCACACTGTACTGAATATGTACAGCTATTATGTGTAAATTAAAAACAAAATAAAATGTGAGTGTGAGTGTGTGTGTGTGTGTGAGAGAGAGAGAGAGAGAGAGAGAGAGAATGAGTGTGTGTTGGAAAGCTTACAAACTTAAAGTGAAAATTCAACTTTGGAAAAATTCACTAGTGATGTCAGTGTTATAATTTAAATCTTAAGGAGAGATTAAGAAGATAAGCATGCTTAAAATGTGTATGCTTAAAGAAAATCTTCATCATTTTCTTAAATACTTGATGTTTCACATTGATAATTCCAATTGAATTAGAAATTCATCTGCATTATCATAAGATATATCAACATTTCATGTGTTAATAAGAGATTTAAAGAATTCTCTCTGAAATATAATTAAGAAATAAAATTATCTGAACTCAGGTTATTGTCAAGACTGGTTTTATTCAGTCAAGAAAAGGCATTCAGGGCATTTGTTATTAATTACTTGTGCAAACAATGTTAATCATCAGTGAAGACTATCAAGAATTTGGTGTCGCATGTTCTCACTCATATGTGGGAACTGAACAATGAGATCACTTGGACACAATAAGGGAAACATCACACACCGGGGCCTACTGTGGGGAGGGAGGAGGGATAGCATGAGGAGATATACCTAATGTAAATGACGAGTTAACGGGTGCAGCACACCAACATGGCACATGTATACATATGTAACAAATCTGCACATTGTGCACATGTACCCTACAACTTAAAGTATAATAATAATAATAAAAAAGAATTTGGTGTCATTGTGGGCAGCAGTAATCCCAATATTACTTCCAAAAATCTTCTTCTCCATAAAAGCAACAGTAACAATGCAAAAAAAAAAAAATGGTGAACTTCAACTTTTTTAGGACTCTTGAAGTTAAGCAAAAGCTTTCAATTATATAGGTAATGTTTATTAGAAAAATAATCGCAGAATCTTGGTAAAAACACAAAGTTTTGTGATGTTTTAACTTGCCCCAATATTGTCTCCCTCTCTCCAAGCCTGTGATTGCCTTGAAAACCAGCAGCTCAACAATCATAGTAAAAACCAGAAGTGTAGCAATGTCTGGAGGGGGCAGAATAGATTCAGAGCTCCTCCAAAATCTAATTCCCAAGCAACTGTCATTATTTGACTTGCTTCTGGAAGATCCTATGTACAAAAACATTATTTGGCTTGTTCCCTGGAAAATCCCATGTGCAAAACTTGTTGTTAGTTGAGGTAACTCAGAGCTTATCCAGTGCAGAAAGCTTTTACCCATAGGCATTTACCACAAAGAATTAGCAGCAATTGTTAAATATTGTGGTTAGCTGAAGTGATGACAGCAGTTAGGAAAAAACAACAAGGCAACCAAAACTTAAAAGGAAAAGCTAGGAATGAGTTATTCATAGGTGGATTAGAAAAGCTCTGTCATAATCCTGGGAAACTAGAATGCCACACTTATGTTTACAAATTTGTGTATGCCCAAGAGAAACAAGAGAAGGCCCAGTGCTGTCATGCTGTCATCTCTAGATGATGTTGAGGTTCTGCGCAAGAAGGAAGTGAGGGCTAAAGTGGTGTTGCAAGCAGCCTGACCGGGAATTGAAGGTGTGCCACAATGTGCACCCTGAGCTCCTCAGCAAAAGCTGGGAGACTTATTGGTTCCAGCCTGTAAGAAAATCTCTATCAATTTTTTAGCCAACTAAAAATTAACCAATAAGAAAGTTTAGTGTCCACATATAAAAAGAATGCTAATTTTACAGAACTAATTCAGGAAAGTCATTAAACAAATAACAGCAACAGCAACAACAAAAACCAATCATAGGAAAAGGAGACAGAAAGAGTTAGCAAATTATATTATTTAAGATGTCTAGTTTTCAATAAGGAAATATGAGAAAAACAAAGGCCCATTCACAGGGAGAAGAAAAAAAAGCAGTGAATAGAAACTGTTCCTAAGGAAGCTCATACATTAGACTTACTAAACAAAGACTTTAAATAAGCAATTTTGAATATGTTCAAAGAAAATTATGGAAGTAAGTCTCACAAAACAAAGACTAGAAATAAAAAGACAGAAAATATTAAAAAATCACCAACAAATTTTGGAGTTCAGAAATGCTATCACTAAGGTTAAAACTTAACTAGAGGTGCCCCAAATCAGATTTAAATAGAGAGAAAAAAGAATCAGCAAACATGAAGACAGATCAATTGAGATTACCTAACCTGAGATCAGAAACAAAAATAAAGGAAAATGAACAGAGTGCCTCAGAAACCTAAAAGATACCATCAAGTGTACTAACATACTTATCTTTGATTAACTATCTATAGTCCTTATGTTGTACATTAGATTTCTAGACTTATTTATCCTGCATCATTGCAATTTTTTTACCCTTTGACCTACATCTTCCCATGTCCCCACCCTCACCCCTGGAAACCACCATACTAGTCTGTTTCTTTGTAGTCTTTGTTTTTTTTTTTTTTTTTTTTTTTTTTAAGATTCCATATATAAGTGAGATCTGGTGATATTTGTCTTTTTGCATTTGGCTTATTTCACTTAGCATAATGTGCTCTAGGTGATTTTCTTATTTTCTAATGTTGAATAATATTCCATTTTGTCTGTGTGTGTGTGTGTGTGTGTGTGTGTGTCTGTGTGTCTGTGTTTGTGTGCTACAATTTATTTTCCCATTTATCCAATGGGTAACAATACTTTGTTTCTATATCATGGCTATTGTAAATAATGCTGCAATAAGCATGAGAGTGTAGGTATCATTATGAAGTAATGACTCCCAGATTGCTGGGTCATATTGTAGTTCTATCTTTAGTTTCTTAAGGAACAGCTATACTGTTTTCCAGAATGGCTACATTAATCTGCATTCCCACCAAGAGTATATCAGGGTTCCCTTTTCTCCACATCCTCACCAGCACTCCTGATATTGTTATAAAGGCCATCCTAACAAGTGTGAGGTAATATCTCGTTGAGGTGTTGACTTGCATTTCCCTGATCATTAGTGATCTTAAGCACATTTCCAAATACCTAGTAGCCATTTTACATCTTTGGAGAAATGTCTATTCAAGTCCTTTGCTCACTTTTTAAATTAGGTTTTTCATTTTTATTGCTATCAAGTTGTATAATTCCCTTATATATATTGGATACTAACACTTAATTGGATATATGGCTCACAAATAGTTTCTCCTAATCCATACGTTGCTTTTAAATTTTGTTGACTATTTGTTGTGCAGAAGATTTTTAGTTTGATTTATTCCCACTTGTCTTGCCTACACTTCTGGTATCCTATCAAAAAAAAACATTGTTAAGACCAATGTCAAGGAGCATTTCCTCTTTTCTCCAGGAGTTTTTCAGTTTCAGGTCTTATGTTTGGGTCTTTAATTTATTTTGAGTTGATTTTGTGTATGGTATGAGTCTAATTTCATTCTTTCGCATATGGATATTCAGTTTTCCAAACACCATTTATTTCCCATTGTGTCTTCTTGGCTCCACTGCTGAAAATGAGTTGGCTACATATACTTAGTTTTATTTCTGGGCTTTCTATTATGTCCCGTTGCTCTATGTTCCTGTTTTCATGCCAGTACCATACTGTTTTAGTTACTATAGATTTATATATATACACACATATATATTGTTTCTTCATTTTCTTTTAAATTACATAGTAGAAAAAATAATTACAAGTAAAAATAAATTTATACTGTATTTTTATATTTAGCTATACGTTACCTTTATTTTTCATATGAATTTGTGTTACTGCCAAGTATAGTTTCCTTTTCAGCCCACAGAACTTCCTTTAATATTTTTATGGGAAGATCTACAAATGAGTAATTCTCTAATTTTTTATCTGGTATTGTCTTAAAATTTCCCTTCATTTTTGTGGCTTATTTTTTTCTTAATAGAGTGTACCAATATACTTAAAATGGCAGACCCACAAAGAGAGGAGAAAGAGAAAAATAAAAATAATTTTTAAAGATATCCTGGCCAAAGACTTTCCAAATTTGAAGAAACGTGAAGCTGCAGAGCCAAGAAGCTCAACAAATTCCAATAAAGACAAATTTAAAAAGACACACACTAACACATCGTAATCAAACTGTTGAAAGCCAAAACAGAAAAAAGAATCTTGAAATCAGTAGCAAAGAAGTGATTTATCATATATGAAAGATCTTCAATAAGAGTAATGGACAATTTCTCATCGAAAACCATAGAGGCAGGAATACAATGAGATGACAAGGTCAAATTCCTGGGGCAGAGAAATAAAAACAAACCTGTCAAACAAGAATTCTTCATCCAGGGGAACAGTGTTGAATCTTAGTTGACATATAATTCAACTGATAGAAACCAAAGCGTGTGTGCGTTGGAAGAGTAGTCTTTCAGACCTGAGAATGCTCGCTACTCTGAGATACAGAGTGCTATTGACATCAGTCCGGAAGCCTTACCGTCTGAGTGGACTAGATAATTAATCTATTTAATAGATAATTATGTTTTCTTCACAAACAACTACTCAGTTAATGTCTCCTGGACATGGTTCATAAGAAATCTTTGAGGAGTCATTTGCCTATATGAAAGCCAGCAAAACATGAGTTTGAATCTGTTCTGTCTTTCCTCGTCCCTTATGCATGTTTCGTTTGTAGCATTCTACCTCTCCTGATATTTCTACATCTTCTCATCCTGTAACCTCTTACACAGGATTTGATTCTGAGCAGGATAACACACTCAAGTAACTGGCCCATCATTGTCTCTCAGTGGTTCAAAATAAAAAGAACTGAGTGAATAAATGAGTGAATAAATCAAGTTCACCTTCCCAAAAGACCTTGACTATCTTTCCGAAGGGCCAGGACCCTCCACTTTCATAGCTTGAGTGTAATTAGCAATGATCCCCTAGTGGATGACCTTCAGAAAGTATACCCGACAAGACTGCTGGGAATTGTATGCCTGAGGAAGATGATCATTAATCCAGAATTATTCATGTTATATTGAATGCAAAAGGTGGGATTTCTGGATCAAGTCAGAATATTATACTTTCTGGTGTGATGTGACAAGAGGCAGGTGGACAAGACTTTACACTTGAAAAGGCATTTTGACACTAACACAAAGAGAATCCAGAGGTTCTAAATCTAAGAGCTTATATACATATTTTTGAGAAAGGTAGAAAAACCATTGCTCTGTAAGATAAATAAATTCTCTTGAGAAGAGAGATTCTAGGTCCTTGGGTTCTTACACTTTGGAACAGAAATAAGGGTCTCCAGGAATAAAATAAGACAACCTTTCTGGATTTACAACCCTTAAAATGTCTCCATTGGTCCTGGGTTTCATCCCTCCATGGAATGTAAACACATACCTCAGGGAGGTGAATCTCTCCAGATAGCCTGTCACTATCTTACCATCCTTTAACTTCCAAGGTAGCTCCTTTAACCCAGTTACCAGGTTTCTTTTTTTTTTTTTTTTTTTTTTATGTTCATTAGACTTTTATTTAATTTGTGCATGTAATTGCCTGCATTGTAAGAAAATAAGAACATACAAATAAGCAAAAATAATAACATCAACCATAACTATACTTTGTTAACATTCTATGTTTCTAAGCCTATGCATATACATAAATAATATATGAATAAGTGAATAGATGATAAGTGAATGAAGCAATAAGTAAATAAATTAATAATTAATAGAACAAACTGAGAAAATTCATGTGTGTATGTGTGTTTGTGTATTTAAGACCTATTTTTATTTTTTATTTTTTATTTTTTATTTTTTATTTTTTTTTTTTATTATACTTTAAGTTCTAGGGTACATGTGCATGACGTTTATATCATGTATAACTCCCCAATGCAATCCCTCCCTCCTCCCCCCTCCCCATGATAGGCCCCAGTGTGTGAAGTTCCCCTTCCCGAGTCCAAGTGATCTCATTGTTCAGTTCCCACCTATGAGTGAGAACATGCGGTGTTTGGTTTTCTCTTCTTGTGATAGTTTGCTAAGAATGATGGTTTCCAGCTGCATCCATGTCCCTACAAAGGATGCAAACTCATCCTTTTTTATGGCTGCATAGTATTCCATGGTGTATATGTGCCACATTTTCTTAATCCAGTCTGTCACTGATGGACATTTGGGTTGATTCCAAGTCTTTGCTATTGTGAATAGTGCCGCAATAAACATACAGCCAACAGACACATGAAAAAATGCTCATCATCACTCGCCAGTTACCAGGTTTCTTTGCTCAAAAAGGCCTAATCATGCAGAAACTTAAAAATCTATTGTCTACAGTCCCATAGGTATACTTCCTTCATTACTAGCAGCCCCTGCTGTGCAGTGCTGTTCAAAGATTGGCACTGCCCCACATTTGCATTTCAATGTGAACTTTATGACTTAAAAAAAAAAAAAAAACACTCCTGTAGCACCCATGTATATCTCTATTCCTGCCTTAGCCTAGACACTCAGATTCTGAGACATTCTTTCATGATCATGGATCTACGGCTCATCATCTGGCTATTGAAAATGACTCTTGGCCATGCGCGGTGGCTCAAGCCTGTAATCCCAGCACTTTGGGAGGCCGAGACGGGTGGATCACGAGGTCAGGAGATCGAGACCATCCTGGCTAACACAGTGAAACCCCGTCTCTACTAAAAATACAAAAACTAGCTGGGTGAGGTGGCGGGCGCCTGTAGTCCCAGCTACTCGGGAGGCTGAGGCAGGAGAATGGCGTAAACCGGGAGGCGGAGCTTGCAGTGAGCTGAGATCCGGCCACTGCACTCCAGTCCGGGAGACAGAGCGAGACTCCGCCTCAAAAAAAAAAAAAAAAAAAAAAGAAAATGACTCTTTTTGGGGGACAGACTATCCATAAGCCCTTGCCATGGTTTCAATGTATCCCCCAAAGTTCCTGTGGTGGAAACTTAATCCCCAGGGCAATAGCCTTGAAAGGTAGGACCAGGGCTCTGTCCTCATGAATGAATTAATGTCATTATCACAGAAGTGTGTTCTTTCTTGTGGGAATAGGTTTGTCCTACGTGACTTCCAGCCCTGTGGCCATCCACTCTGTTGCCTTCTGCCATGAGATAACACAGCAAAAAGGCCCTCACCAGATGACAGCCTCTTGATATTAGATTTTCTGGCTTCCAGAACTCTGCGAAATAAATTTCATCTCTTTATAAATTACAGTCTTTGGTATTCTGTTGTAGAACCACAAAACAAACCAAGACAGGTCTGAACAGTAAAAACCTCAGAGTGGTAAAATTGTGAGATGACTCTTCCTTCTAGTAATACCTTCACGCACTCCCCCAGCAGAACTACACCCTACACATACATGTATACAAATTTACTCTCAGTAATTAAATAATTTCTATAGGTTGAGTGCACATAGAAAACAGTTTACAATAAAGAAATGTGTTTTGTGCAAATATGTGCACATTCAGCAAATATTTGAGTGCTACAGAATTCGAAGATCCTTGAGAAAAATCACTACAAAGTTTTAATCTGTGTTGATATTCCTGTCATTTTAATTTGGTATGAAAGAAGCTGATAAGTGAACTCCACAAGTTCATAATGCTCTCAGAAGTTACAGAGAATAAGCAAGCATAAGTATAAATTACCATGTACAAATAAATTAAAAATTATTTTTCCTGTACTTTTAAGATAAGTACTTGAGTGCTTAACATGTGTTACAAAAACCTTGGATGATCTGACCTTTGCTCCCATTTCTAGTTTTTCCACCCTTGTGCTTTAAACTCTGGCCAAACTAGCCTGCCTTTATTTATTCAAGGATAACACTCTTTCTTCTACTTTATGGTGTTTGCAATTTCTTTACCCCTTGCCCAAAACATTTTTTTTTACATTTCCCCAGCTTGGTATAAGCAAATTTCTTTACATATATTTTGCCTTACACTTAGGTTCTATTTACTTAAAATTGTTTTTTTTTTTTTGAGACGGAGTCTCGCTCTGCCGCCCAGGCTGGAGTGCTGTGGCCGGATCTCAGCTCACTGCAAGCTCCGCCTCCCGGTTTACGCCATTCTCCTGCCTCAGCCTCCCGAGCAGCTGGGACTACAGGCGCCCGCCACCTCGCCCGGCTAATTTTTTTGTATTTTTTTAGTAGAGACGGGGTTTCACCGTGTTAGCCAGGATGGTCTCGATCTCCTGACCTCGTGATCCGCCCGTCTCGGCCTCCCAAAGTGCTGGGATTACAGGCTTGAGCCACCGCGCCCGGCTTAAAATTGTTAATCCTGATTGAAATTATGCTTGGTTTGTGTAATTACTTAATTGTATCTCCTCCACCAGACATTGGCCCTGAAAACAGGGACCATATGTTTATGTCACCTATTTTTTCCCAGTGTATAGGATAACGTCTGACAGAGTAGGTCCTTAATAATTTTGGAAAATAGAGCTTGTAAATAAGTCAGAAAATTATTTACTTAGAAAAAACAAAGTTGTGAGTCCCTGTTTATCAGCATTCGCAAAAACCATTTACAAGGTCTATTGAGAGAAGGTACAATGAAAAGAGGGACTGAGAATAAACTATGATACTTATTCTCAAGAAACCAATGTCTAGTAGAAGAGAAACAATTAATCAAAGAATCACACAAACCAAGTATAATTTCAATCAGAGAATAAACCTTCAGTTTTTTTCTGGTCAGAGCAAGATCCTGGCCGGAGAAGTATGCTGCTGCAAAGGTGTCTGACAGTAAATAAAAGGGCTGGGACAAAACCATAAGACTGTGGTATCATGGAGCAAGTGGATAGTCTGTTTCAACAGGAATGGAGGGCCAAAGGAAGGATCAAGCAAGACAAATACTGAAAATTATGCATTGGATTGATGAACCAGTGGCCATTGGCAGCCATAGTGAAAGTTGAAATGACAGCTTAAGGAGAAGAAGTCATATATAATCAGCAAAGCTCAGACCCAATGCTGAACTACGGACTCTAAAAGAAGTTTCATCTCAGAAATTATCACTTAAAATAAGCTATATTGTCTAAAATCAGATGTGAACCTTATAGAGGCTTCCCAATATAATTATCTATTAGTAATTCATTCAGTTATCTTTATTCCTGTTGCTTGGCTTTATTTCACACTTCCCAGTATGAAAGCACAATGCATAGCAGATTTCTTTCTAAAAAGCATGGCAACATATCCTGGGCTACACTCTGTTTGCTAATAATCCATCTCATAGCTCTTGTGAGTGCATAATACTCACTGAAATCAATAAGAATTATGGGCACAGAAGTACTGCAAGGCTAAGTCTTTAAACTCAAGAATATATTGTCCATACACAGCCAAATAGCACTTGGATAGTCTGTGAATATAATTATAATAAAACCCATTATGTCTTCTTTCAGAGAGAAAGAAAAAAAAATGATGTAAATTTAAATATGGCATATTCTGGAAACAGTATACTTATGGAAAAGCCAGAGGGATTTTCAAAACTTGATCATCTAAATGCAGAGAATAGTTTCAAGGTATGAGCAATGCATTAAAAGGCCACAGATTTGGGCCACATGAATGACCTGGGAGACATTTTTTAAAACAGCACAAAAATAGCATAAAAGTAGCACATTTTTTTTTGTAAAATTTTTCAGTAAAATAATTATGCCTAAATTTCTCACTAAACATTTTATACACCCAAATGGATAGATTTAAAATGCAAACAGGCTAAGTGTGGTGGCTCACACGTGTAATCCTAGCACTTTGGGAGGCCGAGGCAGTCAGATCACTTGAGGTCAGGAGTTCGAAACCAGCCTGGCCAACATGGCGAGACTCTGTCTCTACTAAAAATACAAAAATCAGCCACGCATGGTGGAAGGCGCCTGTAATCCTAGCTACGTGGGAGGCTGAAGCATGAGAATCGCTTGAACCCTGGAGGTAGAGGTTGCAGTGAGCCAAGATCGTGCCACTACACTCCAGTCTGACCAACAGAGAGAGACTCCATCTCAAAAAATAATTAAATAAATAAATAATAAACAAACTCACCGCTGAGTGACATTTACACATTACAAGAATTTAAAACAGACATATGGAAAAGGACAATATCGACTATGTGTTTTTTCTCAGATTTATGGTGTACATACATTCTATTCTCTGTATTCATGCAGTGGTCCATGAGACATGGGTCCTCACAGAACCTCATTATTCACCAGTTCGAGCTTAGTTTTTCTAACCCACCACTGAGGTGAAGAGAATCCCTGAGTATATTTTATGCTATGCAATTAATGCAAAGGAATGAACTTTGTTCTAGAAGTAAAAATAACTTAATTTGCTGTATGAAGTACAACCAAAGACTCCTCACTTCATGCTGTATCTGCATGCATACTTTTAAAATGATGTTAAATAATTTAGGTAGACTTGGGCATATACATGTTTAGTTTAGATGGAATATCTAATAAAACCAAAGGGAGCTTAATCATGTTGGTCACTGATAAATGGAGCCTACAGATGTCCCTGCAACTAGATATCACTGGGATTTAGAAAACAGATCAAGAGCTTCCCTGTATCTTTTTTGTTTAAAAAAAGATGACTCTTTATTTTCTCTATAGATAATGCTGCGGAAAAGAGGTTCATTGAGACTTTCTCATCAATCAGAACTATCTAAAATGCAATCTTAGAGCTGCTATATTGTACACCACCAGTGTCAAATAAATAGGAGAGGAAAGAATAAAAAAGCAATATTTACATTCAGCTAAGATTATGAGTACTCTCTGATATCATGGATAAGGTAAATAATATTAAAATGAATGTTATTGTAGATTAATTCATTTGAATTGTTATGATCAAATAGTTTTTGGAGATATGTACATAATAGCCCTGTCTCAGTTACCAATGTAGTGACATTTGCTCAATACCAATAATAAACCAGGTGCTGCAACAGAAGAAAACCAGATGGTCCAGGAGTTTCCACATGAGAGAGCAAATTTGGGCAAGTCTTTGAATACATTTTATTTCAATCTTTCTTTTATTGCAATGGTAAGCTGTCAACAGGAGTAAGACTCTATGCTGCTTAAGGTATAATGAGATTAATGGAACATTATCAATATCTCCACTAATTTTTATCGCATATGTTGCCTTGGGCACAAGTTCTATTTTTATGGTAAGATGAACATATATACAGAATGTTAACAGATTCTGAAAAAGCAACATCCTGCTGGGTGAACACATGTTAGCCATTGACACAGTAATGATCTATAAATTAATGTTTTAAAGAACTGCCATTTGTGTGTAAAAATATCTATCTATAATTGTTTCTTAGCCACACACACATGACACACAGAGCAACTGGGTGTTCTTAGCAAGAATATTCATATCAGCAGAATTCTAAATGCTTCAAATAAGGAAATTATCAAAAGAAAATAGTATAATATTTACATACAAATTCTATGCAGGTATTAAAAGAATGGGATTTATAATAAGATTCCAGAGTGTATCGTAAAAGGACAAAAAATAATGAAAGAATGTTTAAGAAGAGAATATAAAGCAAAGGTTAAATTTGGAAATCTATAAAGACTAGCAAGATAACATTAATGAGAAAAGTAGGAATCCAAACCCATTTTCCCTAGAAAAGAATCTTAGACAAAGCTTAAGTACTAATACTTTACTGAGAGCTGCAATCCCAAACCAGCAAGCACAGGGAAAGGAAAGAGAGGCATAAAAAGTGAGGCAAAGTCAAGGTTAAGCTGGCCACAACTTCAGGAAAAGACCCAACTGGTTGCTTGGCCGCTGAGGACATCACGTCTTTAGGGAAGCCAACCAGAAACTCCATGCATCTGTATATCAGAGGAAGTAAAGGAATGGAATTTATTTGCTAACTCTGGATGTCTTCTTCCCTCTATTGCTGATTCACATTAATATTAACTCAGGAACGAACTCCCTCACTTTCAGGTTACATCACCTGGCCCCTTGGGTGGCTTCTGAGAAAATCAAATCTCATGTCCTGTTGAAGGACACTTTACATGAGTCTACAAGTAAGAATAGAATGGAGGGTCTCTTTAAATCTGACGAGGTTGATGGCCAGAGCTGTTATGGCTGCTACCAGGCAGAACGGAGCAATGGAGGCCACACCAGGAAGCCCATTACTCACCCCAGTAGCAGCCAAGACACATAGAAGTATTAGAATCTGAGGCAGATTCAGCTGCAGTGGTGGCAGCAGCAACCAGGATCCTCCATGAGCTAGTGAAAGGGGGCCCAGTAGACAGATGAAGCTGGTAAATCAGAGCAGACTCATGAATTGAACCTGGTATATTAGGCAGGACAAGTCACAGCTGACACATATCCAGTGATCAAATATCATGACGAGTGTGGAAAGTGTGGAGAATATAAGACAGCATGCTGCTACTCAACTCTAGGAAACTACTACCATGCAGGGATATTGGTCTATGTCACCTGTCTTTCCAATTCTGTGAAAAGGCTATACTGTCATTTTCCCAGTGAGAATAATCACCTATAAACTGGATCTCTAGATTTTTTTTACATAAAAGAGAATCTCTAAATATTGGTTTATCGAAAAACAAACAAAACAGAGTGTAGACTAAAAAGAGATCTGTTTATGAGTTATACTCAATCCATAGGTTAATGTTTTATAAACTCTGATGTATAGAACAAATGCATTTAAGAACCCAATCCAAATCTCTATCTATCTATCATCTATCTATCCATGTTGCTCTCCAGGTTCACACATGCAAAAGAAATGATCAGCTACTTTGACTTCATAAACCTAGACAAACACATAACTCTATCACATAACTTTATCATAACTAACCTCTAATTATTCAATTATACCTTCATTTATCCAACAAGAATAATAATCTGCAAAAGAAGTATACACTATTAATGTATTAAATGTTCCCATTAATTTGTAATATAAATCAATACGTGGACAAGATATCAGATTTCTGTCTTCCTAGAGACCAAGAGCCCAATGAAAGCCAAGAAAAATGTCCTTAAGGAGAAATTCTCAAAAACATGTCACAAAGAATTTTAGTTTCATTTGAGGTCCAGGGATTATGGAAATAAAAGCAAGATTAGTAAGGACCCGCAGTTTTATGGTGCGCTATTCTTCCTAAGACAAACACCAGCTTCATGTAAGAATCCAGGCTTAAGGTGATACAGAAAGATCTATGCTTACCAACTTGAAAAAATAAAAATTTCATTCAGAGATGACGGGAAGAAGTAAGATATGAGAGAAATAAACAGGAAAATAACTCTAAGGAGGCAAAGGTGAGTAAAAATCATTAGTAAGTGACTCATTTTTTGTAGGAGAAAAATAGGGTTGAAAATAAAGGCTTCATCTTTTGTCACTCAGATAGAGACTAACTGTATGTCTGATTCCTATGTCCTTCTGAGGATTGAGAAAGCAGATTTTACTATCTCCTCTTTTGTTTCCCTGTGTAAAGACAATTAAATTTCAGTTTGTTTCTCTCTGCTTGGAGATTGCTCAAACATTTCTTCAATATTCCAAATTGTATTGACATCTCTCATCCAAGGAAACTTTATTTCCTTAATTCTATTCTCTTGTGTTGATGTATTTTTTCAAAACGTTTTAAATGAGATCTGAAGAAAGAACCAAGTTTAATCTGCATATAATCTGTCATCTGAAACTATCAGAAGGACAACCCTTATTTTTGCAAATTCTTTCATGGAAGATTAATTATAAGAGGAATCTACCTGATTAATTTGGTGAATTGGTGTAGTCCTTGTAGCAGAACCAGACAAGAAGAAAACAAGAAAAAAAAAAACATAGATGAGTATCACTTAGGTACACAGCAAAAATATTAAATAAAATGCTACTAGCAAATTGAATCTGCTAGACTGTGAATAATAATAATGCTCTCAGAAATACAAGATTATTCAACATCAGATAATCTATAAAAATTTTACCATATTTATAGATTAAAAACGTATCTTCCCAATAGTTTTCAATTAAATTCAACACTCATTAATAATAAAGACTTAGCAAATATGAAACAAAAAGAAACCTCCTCAACCTAATAAAAATTATCTATCCAAAAATGTATAGCATATATAATTATATACAATGCACTTTATGTAATATATTTTCCAAAAGTTCTATGAATGAGCATTGTAACTTCATGACTATTGCATTGTCTTCGTCATTTTAGTGAGAACCCATAATATTGCTGGATCTTATTCTTCCTTTTGAAGGTTTTGAAGAAATATGTTCTCATTCAGCTGGGCTTCTAGATAATTAAGATGATAAAGAGTAGTTTTTCAACTGCTTTAGCAATGAGTGTGAAAAGCCAGCACTTGACAGTCAAATCTGCCTTTTATCTGTCCGGCCCAAGACAAGCTTTCCTTTTTCGCTGAAGGGTTGTTTCCATCATGGGAATAATGTTCCTTGATGCTAATATGACTCCCTACTTTTCTGGCCTGAATTTCTAAATTGGCACTAGATCCTTGGCTTATCTTCTCAGAGGAGGCTGGATTCAAAGGTGATCCTAGCTTCGCTTACTAAATCAGTTAGCATAGAGCTAATGGAAACATTAATGGTTTTAAATAAAGAATTTCAAAGATTGACTGTATTAAAAGCATTATAATATAACATATTACGTTGTTTGCAACCTACTATCAAGAAATACCACCTACCCAAATTAACATATTACCTTTCTGGTAGTTGACTCTTGTTTTTTTGTTTGTTTGTTCTTAACCACAGAAAGGGAATGCATTTGTTATACTCTTTAAACTGTCATACTAACAAACATTTTAACAAGTAAAACAAAACAAAAGAAAGAACAACAAAACCTCAGTGCTATGTATGTATGGTCTTTACATTTTATCCTACCTTCATTTTATGACTAAAAAACTATCAGACATATTATCTCACTACACTTCAGACCAAATAGTGTATTTCGTTTGTTTGTTTGTTTTTTCAGGCGAAGTCTTGCTCTGCCGCCCAGGCTGGAGTGCAATTGCATGATCTCAGCGCACCGCAACCTCCGCCTTCCGGGTTCAAGTGATTCTCCTGCCTCGGCCTCCTGATTAGCTGGGATTACAGGCGCGTGGCACCACGCCTGGCTAAATTTTTTTGCATTTTTAGTAGAGATGAGGTTTCACTGTGTTGGCTGGGATGGTCTCAATCTCCTGACCTTGTGATCCGCCCGTCTCGGCCTCCCAAAGTGCTGGGATTACAGGCTTGAGCCACCGCGCCCGGCCATACAAATTTCAAGTGACAAGCACATATATATACATACATGTATGTATGCACGCACACAAACACACACATTCATATACTGTCTTGGAGAGAATCAGGCCTGGGTTGTTTCCAAGCAATAGCCTGAAAGTGGTTTCCTGGAGACAGGAAGGGGAGGGGAGGGGAGGGAAGGGAAGGGAAGGCATACTCACCAGGGGAACAGTGTTTCATATCAACTCCAGTGAGAAAGGGTAGAAAGGCAAGAATACAATTCGAAGAAAAAGGATCACCAAGGTCAACAGAATGAACAGTTTCTGAAGCATGAACAAAAAGTAAAATTACCTGTAGTGGTTACCTGACCACCAATTCTTGCAAGGGTTCTGGACATTTTGAGATAGGAATGGAGCTATTAAATGTGCTGAAACAGTTTGAATAACTACTGAACTAGCCAGTTTTGGAATGATGATTTAAGCTCTATGATGAAGTTCAGTATAAAATACGGATGAGAGTATCACAATGACTGGACTTCTCTTCAGAATCACACTGCAAATGTATCCAATAAAAGTTCCTGGATGTAATTTCTAATTTATGACCATGGGCAGTCCTTTTATATTTCTGTTCAATCCTCCTATTTCTGAAATATGCATATGAATCACATCCCTGTGGTTATAGTATTTTACTGAAATCTGATTTATTAAACATTACTCAGCATGCAAAATATAACTTAATAGCTAAAGCTTAGGCAATATTTTGCTATAAGGCAAACTGCTTTAGGTTGCACTTTGTAGAAAACATTTCACCTACAAATAATGATTTAAGAAATCCAAATCAGCCTATCTTCTCCTGACCCCAGCATTTACAATAGAATTTTTCTTATTATCCATTGTTACTGACACCATGAAACCAGTGTTGCCAACCCATGTGACACCCTGAAACTCAAGTTTCTTTAGCTTGCTTACTACACTGCCTGACTTCATAACAGCACTTATCACTCGGTATCTCTCCATTTCCAAAATCTATAAATTTCTTATGTGATTTTAATCCCCTTCTCATTACCTAATACATTTCTACTTTATCCACATAAATATCTATATATCGCTTACTTCTTTAGCTTAATTCTGACTGTACTTTACTCACTACCCAGACAAATATTCAGTTCAGTTGCATCATTATTGTCTTCACTAACTGCCTTCCTAAGAACTTTTTTCCCCCTCCTTTAGCACCATCACCATTCCCAATCGTTTCTGGGTTGCTAATAGTTGATCCTGAATCTTTCCTACCACCATTTTTGATTGGTGTTAATGTTACTGGCAAAAGGCAGAAGAACTGCCCTGCTGTAAATTTTAACATCTAATTTCAACCAGAGTTTCATTAGCAATTGATATTCCTTTATTCATTTCTGTATTGCTTTTCTGATGAATTCTCCAATAGGCCTATATCTATCCTTCTCCTCCATCAGACAAAATCCCACTTTTATTTTCTCAAAAGCAAAAGTTACCAAAAGACATCAGCCACATGATGTTACTTCTTTTATCTACTCTCTCCATATTTCAAAATATTTGTTATGGTAATCCCTTTATTACTCTCCATTAGAAGAATATGTATATCCTATATTTCCAAGGCTTGCCTGCTGTTTCTTTTAGACTTGCTATAGAACACACAGTTACAACAACTCTTTCGGTTGTTTATACTTATTGAGTGTTACCGTCTTTTTTTTTTTTTTTTTTTTTTTTTGAGGTGGAGTTTCACTCTTGTTGCCCAGGCTAGAGCGCAGTGGTGTGATCTCGGCTCCTTGTGACCTTCACCTCCTGGGTTCAAGTGATTCTCCTGCCTCAGCCTCCTGAGTAGCTGGGATTACAAGTGTCTGGCAGCATGCCTGGCTAACTTTTGTATTTTTAGTAGAGACAGGGTTTCACTATGTTGCCCAAGTTGCTCTTGAACTCCTGACCTCAGGTGATCCGCCCACCCTGGCCTCCCAAAGTATGAGTCACTATGCCTGGCTTTGCCATCTATTTTTAACCAAAGAAAGCTATTGCACCTACTGCAAAAGTTTAAACAAATCATTGTTTAACATTTACGTAATCTCTTTTATTTCAAACATCCTACATTGTCTGTATTTTCAGTTCCATACAATCTCCCCTCAACACTGTTAAATGAAGTTTAGCCTAAAGCTGCCTCGTTACATGTTGTAAGTTCAGCTTAAAGATTTCTCAGTACATCATGAGCTATAACCTAAATGGAATTGTAAACAGACTGTAGCCTCCTCTTGTGTCAATCACCAAGTTTTGGCTAAATAAATGTGGCCAACTGGTAGGATCATGTTCAAATAAGGCAAACGTCAAGCTACAACCAATCTGGCTGTTTCTGTACCTAACTTCCAATTTCTGTAACTCACTTTTCCTTTTGCTATCCATAGATCTTCTCACCCTGTGACTGTGCTGGGGTCTCTGAGCCCACTCTGGTTCGGGAGGCTGCCTGATTTGTGAATCGTTCTTTGTTCCATTAAGCTCTTCTGAATTTAGTTTTGCTCAAGTTTTTCTTTTAAAAACACCTATAACATAAATTTTTACTTCTACCAGACTGGGTAATCAAACATTTCTGCACTTTAGTTAAACCACTGATTTTTTAAAAATCTTATTTGACTATTTTGTGCTGTTTATCTAGCAATATTTTCCTTTTCTTTCCCTGAAACTCTGACTCTTCTACCATACTACTTGTCTTTCCTCTCATCTTCTTTTGTGAGCACTCCCCGATGCACATCTGCTAGTCTTACGTGTCAGATTTTAAACTCTTTTAAGGTGAAATCAATTAATTACTCATTAATCATGTACTAAATATATATTAGTTTATAGATTTTCTCAGATGAATCTAATTTAGCAAGGTTTCTTCCTTTTAGTATTGGGTTCTTTTCACACTGCATGGACTGGAAAGGTAAATATAAGGAAATAAAGTCTCTCTACTGGTCTCCACTGCTGAGGTCTAAGCTACACTTCATGGGACAAACCATTAAAAATTAAAAACACAAAACTTTAGTGTTTAGACCAGGATCAACCATATAGATCTATGTCAATCACTGTTTTCTGATAGAAGATCCAACCATTAACAAGAAACAAGCATTATGGCCATACTCGAAAAGGTCAATAAGATGCTTCAGAATAGAAAGGGGCAATCATTAATGACATTAGATGAATTAGTAAAGAATCCGAGTCAATCTCCATTTAGAGAACAATATAAAGACTAGATGAATTTCAATTATAAAATGAGCAAGACTGTAGGTATAAACTAATAGCCATAAATAATCCTTCAAAATGCTGCTATGTTTCAAAGTATATTACAAAATATATTTCTGAATAGTGATAAGCCCAGATTTTCTAAAATGATTTTTCTGAGTTTTCAGAAAGTCCTGGGTATTTCAGGGAGCATTCCTACTCCCATGTAAACAGAGGAGTAATTATGGGAATATTATAGAGTAATCTTAGTGGACAAAAAAAAATACAAAGGCCATAATTATAACATAGGCTTAACCTCAAATGTTGAAACATCACCCAAAAAAGATGCTCTGGCTTTGAACATTCTTTTTATAAATAATTTTTTTCTTAAAGGAGAAAATTTTATTAAAAACCATGCCTAAAATTACCTAATTTTGTTAAGCCATCTGAAAAATTATGAACACCTACGGTTTCCAAGTAAAATACTTTTATTATGTTTTTAGTATAATTTACTCATTAACTGAAATTCAAATGTAAATCAAGGTTTTGTATTTTTATTTGTTAAATGTATCTTCCCTGTAAGAGACCTAACTGATGAATGTTATTTGTGTTCATATTACTGCTTGTTCACCTTTATACACCCCAAGAAAAATATAAATTCTAGTAGAGACCACATATTTCACATTTACTACTCTATCTTCAGCACCTAAAACCACAGATTATAGGCCAAAATTTGGAGGTGGACTATGATCAATTTTACGGACTCATTGTCATCTTTATTTTTAATAAAGCTACCAAGCGTGAATAAAAAGTAAATACCATCATCACACTCCAAAAGCTCACTAAGTGCTCTTTCACAGAGAACAGATTCTTCTAAAATAGTTGTTTTAAATAGAAGAATGAAAATGAACTACTCACATCACTTCATCTCTTCACTTCCAGGCTACTCCACATAGCAGTGAAGTGTTGTTTGGATGACAATGTTACTTGGTGGCTGGCTTAAGCAGTCAACACATCTAAATTTCTCATTCAGTCTCTTCCCTCTCCCTTACTGTTCAACAGAATAATGACCCAATTTGACTGATAAATCACAAAATTTTGGGGAAAAAAGGGACAGAAAATATCAAGTTAACCTCCTTTATTTTACAGATTAAAGAACTAAAGCTCACATACCTGTAAGAGTGTTTCCCTGATCCAAATCTTTCAATCGTTCTGAGTTGCTTATTAAGATAAACCTTCTAAAGTTTTGGCATGGTACAAATGTCCTCCAAGATTCTGCCCCGGCCTTCATCTCCAGATGTGTATCTCATCATAGGAATTAATACTATCTCCTGGCACCTATAAGTGACCAGTATCCCTGTGCTCTTAGTGACCCATAGGTGGCCACGTCCTCCCTTGTACTTACATCCATTCATACTTCTATTATAGCATTTTTAAGACTATAGAATGTAGAATGGAATTTATCAGTTTAAATGTCCGCCTCCTCTTACTAGTCTGAGTGCAGGAACTACAGCTTATTTCTGCTGGAATTACTAATGCCTATTCCAGTGCCTCCATGTGCCAGGGTACCTGGTAGAAGTCCAATATGAATTTGACAAGTGAAGAAACACATACATAATTAATGGCACATATTATTACATAATTAATGGCAGAAATGAAGACTGTGCTTTATTAGCAATCCACAGAATTAAGCTAAGAATTTATCAATATCAATAAAAAAGAAAGTAATAAATTTTGAGATGAAAGTTGCCTTAAAAATAAGTGTCAGCAATATGTCAAGCCTACAAACATGCTGAGAAAGCCTGCTCTACAATGTTCAAAAAAATGTTGTTTTTCACTTTTCTGTCCACTAATTAAACTTGAGTCTTTTTCCAGGCATAGTTTTGAACATGAATATCTATTTCTTATCCCTTTGTGTTTAATTTCTATAGTACCGTAAATCCTTATTTAAATTATTCCATAGTTCTTGGAAATGGTGACTTTAAGTGAAACAATGTATGATGACACCCAATTTTTAAAAATCGTCAACATTGTAAGAAAACAATGTTAAATAAAACAACATTATTTGAGGACCACTAAAATCGTAGTTTCCAAGAACTTGCTGAAAACATTAGTGAGAACTTACTGTACTATATTTTGTAATTTTTCATTATACACACCACTATTTTGATAATAATGTGGATTGAGCAGATCATGGAAGAGAATATCTTCAATCATTTTGCTTCTATAACTTAAGTTCTCAACTCCTAACTTAGGAATGGATTTCTACAATCTAACTTGTGTGAAAACTAAGACCCACCATTGTGTATGCAAGATAGGAATAGAAAAAAGTTCCATACACAACATGTAAACCAAAAATTAAAAACAGTTATAGATACAATTTCCATTTATAAATACATTTGAAATAAAACTTTAAAATTTGGTAAATGTATGTTAATTGATGCACACCAGCATCATGTTTTTTTATTTTTTAAATTCACTGTGATCTGACTTATAATAATATAAAATGATACACTTATCCATAAAGCCTGTCATTATGTGTGGCTGAATTATTTATGTGTACGTCTTTTAACAGAACTTTTAAGAATAGTAAAGAAAAAACAATATAAAATTGGTGATTCTTTTTATAAATACAAACATCACCATTTATTTGTTATGTTCAAGTCCTAATTATGTACAAGGCACTGAACTAATCACATTATGTCAATTTAAACCTTTTTACACTCCAGAAAGGTCAGCAATATCATTACCCTCTAATTTCACCAAAAAATAAAAATATAAAAATTTAGTGTATACACTCAACTAGAAGAGAAGTACTTTTGTTACATAAATATTACTTAGAAGTGAGAAGTGAGAAATGTAGTCCTTTTACTAGGTGTGCTCTGAATTATTTTATTTTGATCACCATACTTAGGGAAGAATCCATCAATTATAGCTTAGAGTAATTGTAGAGATAACCTATATGCATTTAAAAGAAAAAGTCAAAGAAATATAACACCAACTTAGTAACTATTTCTGGGATATTATCTAATAATTGTTAACTCTTGGACATAATTTCAAGTAAACCTTTTGAAGATTGCCTTATCAGAGTAAGTAGCTACCTTGTAGAGATCATGTATATATATATCTATACAATAAATGAGTGAATGGGAATGGCCTAACTTCGTGGGACAACACTTGTGAAATAAATTTTCCAGTGATATCACCCACAGATTCATATACTTCAGTATTTCAGAGTGTTATCCTCTAGAAAACTGTTTTAGAGGACTCAGAGTAGATGAAGCTACTGATATCTCAAGATACCAGTGAAGAATGCAAGGGACTGTGTTTCATGAAATGTGATTAGAAACCACTTAATAGGTTTTATATCATTTTACCATAAACATATGTAGTCCATATACTAATTAATTTGCAGAGATTTTCCTATATCATCTACACTCTTAGAAGATTTTGTCATTAAACTGGCCAATTAAGAAAAGTTTTTCTTTGTAAAATGGAAGATTGGCTTATATTTTCTTGTGTTTCTTATTCATGGGCATGTATCACATCCTAATTACTCTTTTGTAAGCTTTAAGGGCTAGAATCAGACTGACCAGCATCTGCCCACCTCAACAGTCTGCCTTTTAATTACTGTCTATTAAAAATGTATAGTCACTCTCCCTCCTCTAAACTTTTGAATATAATTAGTAAAACAAAATTATACATTTGTAGTCTCTAACACTTTCTAATGGCAGTCTCTTGACAGATAAGAGATATGCATGTATATTCAGTTGCCATGTAGCATCTCAGAACTGGGTATGTTTCAGTGAGTACAAATAAATATCACCTAACACAATTCACTTTAAAAGAGAAAGATTATAAGACTAACTAAGGAAGAAAAAGAATACGCTTTTCTAATATATCATTTACCTAATATATAGATAGATATCTAATGATCTATCTAATGATATCTATCTATCTATCTATAGATATATTTCTAAAAGGTATGTATTTTGATCCTTAAAGATCATGCTGCCATTGGGTAACATTCTTAAAACTTATCTATCATATTTTATAAAACAAAACATGTGTGTCCAGGTCCTTCATAGAAGAGATATTTTGCTGTATGGGATTGGTACCCTTCCTTTATATAATATGCAACCAAAGAAAGAAGTGTTTCTTTTTCCCAAAGAAAAACAGTATTTAAAATACACAATATATTTTTCTCCCATGTTTGAGATATCTGAAATAACCATAAAACAGCCGGAGTGTTTTCCTAAGCATTATCCATGTCTTAATCATATTCTTTGCTCTCATGTTATTCCTAGCCCCCAAATAAGCCCATCTTCTACACATGTCATCAGTTTAAGTATCTATCTTGCCAAACAACAATTCCAACATTTTAAAAAACTGTTGCATTTTCAATTGTGAAGTTAATTATGGCAGAAGTGAGAAAAGGAGTAGGCAAAAATTTACTGATAACTTATAAATATAATAATTGCTTTCTAAATATGTAAATTTGAGTTTTAGAAGGACTAGGGCTTGTAATGATTATGTGGTCTTGTCATTCTATTACGCTAATTTGAATTGAAACGGTGCTGCAATGCCAAAACCACTACTTTTAAAGTAATTTTCTACCTGATTTATTTATTCACATTAATAAAAAAAACAAAATATTGTGCTGTAGTCATTCACAGAAGCTGAAACAGCAAAACACAAACTAGTCCACCATCATCTAATTTGTACTTGCCACCACAATATTTCTTCCAGGCACAATCAACTACTCTGTCAGCATCAGTGAACTTCTCTATAATGTTTAATGAGAAAATGTGAAGAAAGAATATCAAAAATATTTTTATCAGGGCTCAATTTTCCAACCCACTTATAGTTTCAAGATTCCTAGGCAATAGATGAGGCTCAGTCAAAGGTGAAAAACGACTAATCTTGGTTTCTCATCTCTGGAGTAGGAACTAAGTAGACAGATAGAGAAGGAGATGGTACAGGACTTAGTAATTTTGTAGCTATTCAAACATGGGGAAGAAAAATGAAAAGAATTCTAAACCTGCCAATGCCATTCCCTTTACACATTAATAGGAACTAGATTAAAAAGAGGAAGGACAACCTCAGATGATTTTAGCATCATTTTAGCAGCATTCCTAGGCTGATAATACACTAGAAACAACATGGTAAAGCTTAACTAAACCATAATACAATTGTCACTAAATAGTAATAGTTAAAATAAAAAGCACTTGTATAGTACGTGTAGTCTCCACACATACATCACCATGGGTGCTTATATCATCTTCCATGAATAGATTTTTAAAAAAACAACCCTTTCCAAAATACTTTGAGAAAGAAAATCAAGAACATGCTTGAAGGAACTTAAAAAGAAGAGATTTATATAAAAGTTTATAAATGGGTAGAAAGTAAAGTCAGTATACATTGAAAAGTGACATTTTATGGCCTTCTGTTACATTTACAGTGCATGTAAACATTGATTCAAATATAGAGTTAAACCTGACAACCACCACCACCCCTCAGCCCCAGACATACTTCACCCACTCCACATTCTCATGTAAGCACCACTGTTTTCATAACATGAGGATTTCTCCCATCCTAGTCACCAAAGGGCCCAGGGGATACTGGAGTGGATGGCTTTAGTCTCCCCCACTTCAATGTACCTTATTGCATCCCACCAAAACCATCCTAAGAATACTCAATCCAAGTAAAATGAGTATATTTTATGGTATATTTATAGTAAAATATACTAAGTATAAATCCAATATAGTGTATTTTTATGCAAATGCATATTTTTTAAAAGTCCTCCAATACTATCCCCATCTTCTAATGAATTGGCTATATCTAAACTGCCATTTAGAAGCTTTTGGAGACATCAATACATTAAATAATTTTCCAGTTAAAGCAATAATATCATTTCTGCCATGAGTCATACATTTATTCATTGAACAAATATGTAAAGGGCCTACTTTATGCCATGGACTCTTCCAAAATTTGGTGATACATCAGTGGAAAAAAGACAAAATTCTTACTCTCTTGAAGCTTACACTCTAGTGTGAGAAAGGCAAACAAATAAGTAAATGATGTAGAATTATAGCAAGGTAAGAAGTATGGAGAGAACAAGATGGGCATCAGTTACAATTTTAAATAGGGAACCTAAGGTGACATTTTGAAAAGAGCTGAAGGTGAGAGAGAGGTCATGTCACGCATACATCTGGAGTATGGAAAGAGAAAAGCTAGTTCCAAAGCCCTGAGGCAGCATCATAGTCAGTGTGTTAGGGGAACAGTAAGGAAGGTCAACGTGAGGAAGTTAATGGAATAAACAAAATAGAGTAGAAAATGTGGTCAGAGATTACAAGGATCTTGGAAGACATGTTTTGAAAAGCATGAAAAAAATAGAGGGTCAGGGATAAGCCCATTTTTTCATATTGTCATATTTTATAGTAATAAGCTAGGTTCTGTTTAAAAAGAAATCTGGGACATAGGACAGTAAACCATGTGGCCTCAGGAAAACTTTAGCATATGTTTCTTACATTTGGTTAAAACATGTATGTGTAGTAGCTGATATTTATGCCTTTCCTATAGTGTTTAACATAAACATTTAAGTCTATCTTACAAGCAACTTACATAAGATTTACTTAAGATTACTTAAGTAAGAGAGACAGAGACAGAGGCAGAGACAGCGAGAGCACTAAAAAGAAATGTAGTAGCTAAGAAGGTTTTACTCTGATTTGGTGCTCCCTTCTGGCTCTCGAATCTTAAAATCACAGTAAATATATTGCTCAACACTGAATGATAAGAAAATGCATCTGAAACATAATATCCAGAGTGGGTTAGTTTTTAATTGACCATTTAAAGTAACAATATTGCACAAACCAGCTGGAGTAAAATAAGGGTAAATATGATGAGGAATCTTTAGGCATTAAAAATAAACGGTATCATATATGGGAAGAAATGGCTTAGGTATGCCAAGAAGCATGAACTCAACACACAGTTGATATGGGGAAGAAAATGACAATGATAGTGGAACCCCTTCCTATAATTTAGTAAGGCAAACAAGATAATAAAAGCATCCGATTTAGAGTTTTTGTTTACTCTAAATAATTGCACATCAATTGAGTCTTGCATTGAGAAATAAGGGTTCTTGCATTGAGAAATAAGGGAGTACTACCTTTTTATGCAGACAGGAAAATTAAAAGGCCCAAGTTATTATATAATGCAAATAATGTATTAGAGTTAGCAATGAGAAAGACTTCCTTTAGAGCAAAGCTTATTTCATAATTGCAGGGTAAATCTATTGTTTCGATAAGATTTTCTTTCAATTGATAGATAAATAAATGTATACATTTAGGTACACTCTTACAGAAATTTAAATTTACGTTAACGTACCACTTAAAATTGCATTAAAGTAGCATAATGTGTTTTTGTAAGGTAAGAAAGATATCAGTGTATGCTAAAATATATAAAATCTGATGCTAAGCAAATGGAGTAAACAACAAAAGGCAACATAGCCATATAAGGTTTACAAAATAATTCACATGTAGTTTACAATTGTGTTTAGAACGTGATCTACTGAAAATGATAGAATTATTTATAACATCTCTTTGGGGCATAGGTCACTTTGTACATATAGAAAGCCATAGTTCTTGGGTGGCTGACATACTCTGAAATGTTCTCAGATTTTAAATTGTAGAAACAACACTTCCCATAAACAGAGAGCTCTCTGGGGGCATCTATAGGACTAAGTGGTAATTCTCAGGGAAGCAACGTTTTGGGAACATTCCGTCATACTGTGCCATTAATGAATTGCCTGATTTATAACCAATGTAAATTTGGAGCTGGCTACCTTCCCAGAACGCTTCCAAGTGGCAGCACAGTCGCAACACTAACACCATCAACACAGGAAAAGACAGCAGCCTGAGGAATTTAAAAATGGACATTTTGGCCAAGGTATGAACGCATAATGGATGTGGAGTTCCAAAGGAGGTGCTAGACTTCAAGCAGCACATAAAAACTGAAATACTAAATATGAGTAATGTCACACTTCAACCTTTGTCACACAAAAGCTCTAAAGGGCTCCAGATATGGGGACAGCAGATATGGGCAGCATTCTGGAAGCAATTATTTTAGAGAGAGCTATGCTGTGAGTCTAACAAAAAGGAAAGAATGGCAAACAGTTCCCTAATCCTGAACTAAGATTTCTCTGCAAGTATAAAAAAAGCTGGAATGAGCTACCTTCAGATCAGGGATGCTTTGGTCTGGAGCCTAATTCACATCTGAAAAAGCTAAAGAGGCCAGTGAGTACAGAGGACAAGCCTGTGTTTAAGTTTAAATGCAACCCCTTCACCTGGATATTGAAAGGGGATGAATTCCAGAAGCCAACTCTGATATCTGCAGTAGAATCTTCTGTGTGGAGCCATTTAAAAACAAGCTGGTCCAAGAGGGCAACATGCCAGGATAAGACTTCCTGGTTTTAAGAGGTGAAAAGTTTACCGCTGGAGTCCCAGATGATGGGGAACCGGAAACAACCAGCCAATTCCACAACAGAGATGCAATCCCAGGGACCCAACTGGGAAGTTTTCCTTCAAAAATCCTTCCCTCATCTCTCTTTCTACGGATGTGATTATGTGGTTCAAGAATTCTTGAGCCAATTTCAGATTATAACCTTTGTGCATGTCTAACGTTTTCCCTTGCAGTAATAGAAACTATTGTTTCGGGTTTTTTTTTTTTTCTTTTTTTTTTTTCTTTTTTCTTTTGGAAGCGGATTCTCGCTCTTTTCTCCAGGCTGGAGTGCAGTGGCGTGATCTCGGCTCACTGCAACCTCCGCCTCCTAAGTTCAAGCAATTCTCCTGTCTCAACCTCCTGAGTAGCTGGGACCCGCCACCACTCCTGGCTATTTAGTAGAGATAGGATTTCACCATATTGGTCAGGCTGTCTCAAACTCCTGACCTTAGGTGATCTACCCACCTCAGCCTCCCAAAGTGCTGGGTTTACAGGCCTGAGCCAACGTGCCGGGCTAGCAACTATTGTTTCTTAATGCCTCAACCTAATAACACTTATAGTAATCTGTTACACATGTGTGCTTTAGGGATTTTAAAACCTCTCCATTTCTTACCCAGAATCTAAATATTCAGCTTACTTTACTGTTGTTAATTTTTTAAACATTTCTTATTAGCATCCCTAGAAGTTTTATTCCTATTTTAACTTTCTTACTATTTTGGCTAATAAATACAATTACTTTTATATTTTGGAGTTGTGTTTCTGCTTAACCTTTCTTTTTGATGCCTTTGAAGAGGGTGCAACCAAAGTAATTGAGGGCAAATGCTTTCAATAGTGTGCTGTTGTAAAAGATTTTTAATTTAGTATTTGAAATATGTATTAATATCATTTCAGTGTAGCTTTCTTTCGGGAAAATAGTAAGAGATAGGTAAACAAGAAATGTCCTTTTTTGGCCAAGCATAGAGGCTCACACCTATAATTGCAGGACTTTGGGAGGCTAAGGTGGGCAGATCACTTGAGGCCAGGAGATCGAGACTAGCCTGGACAACATGGTAAAACCCCATCTGTACTAAAAATACAAAAGTTAGCTGGGAGTGGTGGCACATGCCTGTAAGGAATGAGAATCCCTTGAACCTGGAAGGCAGAAGTTGGAGGCAGAGGTTGCAGTGAGCCAAGATCATGCCACACTGCACTAGAGGCTATGTGGCAGAGAGACTCTTGTCTCTGAAAAAGAAAAAAGAAAGAAATGTCCTTTTTGCCCCATGTTACACAAATTGTTGTTTTAAGACCTATTAATGTTTATTACGTTATCATTTATTATATTCTCTCTCCAAAGTTTTTCAGTTAAAGTAGTTTTGCTTTAATTTAAAGGTATTTTGCTTTCACTGAATTTTCGACTTGTAACTTCATAGGATATTGAGATTATATTTAAATGGACAAAAATATTTTATTATAATATTAAGTATCCTCATATTTGAAGGTGAATGTAGAAAAATAAATCCTCACTACATCATGTCCCATTTAGTGTTCCAAATTTCTTTATTTGCTTTGATACATCTGACTATATAAATATTTCAAAAGCAAATAGTGGTTAATTCATATATCATACTAGCTAGATGAATTACTAACTACATTTTTTTCTATGTCAGGGAAAAGTGAGAACATTGTACTAGTACTTATATAGGCAGATGATCTCCAGTATGTTTTCATTATATCCAGTATATTTCATTATTATCTTATAATACAGTATGAGCTAAGCTAATGAGAAGAAATATTGAAACCACCTTGCCAATATCAGTAACACTGACCTACCTTGGCCTCCTAAATCAGTTTTGGACTCAACCATCACATCCTATGAACTAATTTGAGACTCTCAAACCTTTTATTTCACAGTATTTCCTAGTGCCTATGGCTATAAGACAAATTTAAGGGGGAAATGGGTGCCTAAATTCTCAATTCACATTAATGGGTTAAATGCGTAAGGAAAGAGCAGTAGGCTACTGCTTTGCAAAGCAAATTTTTATGCTTTGGCCCCTAGCCATACCCGAATTTCTTAGTAGGAAAATGTTTCCTCCCTTAGAACTGCTTCAGGAAAGTGGATTCAAGAAATTGTTTTAAAAGAGTCATTTAAAATATGAAATCAGCAGAAATTGGGGATTTAGTTGATGGTAGCCAAAAACATTGTAAGGAGCACTGCAGGCTGTGTAATTTTGAAAGGATTGTGTTTGTAGGTATTGTGTTCAGCAGTCAACATGAGCAAAAGTGATAAGAAAAAAAAAAGATTTAGCAGAGGCTCCACTGCCAGGGATGCTGGCAGCCTGCCAAACCCACAGAGGTAGCAACTATTCCACCTCTTTGGTTATCTTCAGGGTAACATTACCCTTCCCTGCTAGACAAAGGAAAAGGCGCCCATTGAAATCTGCAGTATACAGTCACACCCGCTTAAGTTGTGCTTGCTTTTCCTTCATACAAAATATTTGTGTATCTGCAAACAGGGGGTTACATCTCCACCTAGCACATAAAATGGAGAAACAGCGTATATCATAATTTTTCACATGACAATAAGGACAAAAATTTTAGTTAAGTATATTTTACTGTATTGTTTGCAATTGTATATTGAAAGCCTATTGTCATATTAAATTTATTTTTATTTCATTTTGTATACATAGGCTTCCTGGACAATTCAAGGAAATGTATTCCTCATTGTTCCTAGAAGTGCAGATTGCCTCCTGTCTTGTAAGACAACTATTTGGTTAGAGCAGCTTCTGATTTTCTACATATGACTTACAATTTAAATATTTCAGGAAAGAGAGGGAGAAAAAATATTTATTATATTTAATTAATGGATTTTCTGAACACAAAATGAGAATAGAAAGAAAATGACTCTTCCGTCTGGTTTTGTAATGCAACATACTAACTTTGCCCTTTTAGTCTATTTGTTAGAGGAACTGAGCAGTTTCCTAGGATATTCTAAGTAAAAAAGAAGTGATGGGCATAATCCTCATTCAAAAATGCCAGGTGGCTGCCTGAGGGTAGAGGAGACTCTCAATATATAGAGAGAATTTCCCTCAAACTAGCTCTCAACCCAATTCCCTATGGAATTTCCTTACTCATGACTCATGAGTAAGGAAAAAAAAAAAGACACTCATTGAAAAACTTCCAAGGTTGATGACTAGATAGATAGATAGACAGAAATTTGTTACTGTGAAATATAAAGTAATACTTAAAAAAAAAAAAACCAAAATGGAAGACGATTTCAATCCTCAGTGGAATCTCATGTGCACAGAGTAATGAACAAGAAATAACAGGGATGATGGTTTCCAATGAGAGGTGAAAAGACCCAGAAAATGTGGCTCAACTGTGGACACTGGATGCCACCAGGAGGCAGTGTAGGAAGCAAATGTGCATGACCAAATCTGAAGGGAAACATCAGCAGAGGAAGAAACAGATGCTGGGATATTGAGTTACTATTTTTTCAATGTTTGAGCCAACCCAAGCAATGTGCTATGCCCTTTATATCAGTTATCTCAGTTGATCCCTATAGCAAGACTTTAAATTAGATATTATAAATCCCACTTTACATATGAAGAAACTGATTACTTAAGAGCAAGTATTTTGAGGAAACTACCCACTTCTAGTATCATTCTCCTGTCACACATGAAAATATACAATGACTCCATCTCTGGGAATTCTGGAAATCAAAACATTACATTCCAGATCATTATTAGAAGACAAAGAGCAGGAAGGAGTGTCATTAGTCAGAATTTATAAACAGAACAATATATAGTAACTGTTTATACACAAAACTAAGATGGTGGTAGGGAGATTGTTAGCTATAGATGATTTGAAAGAAAACTATAATTTAAGGTTTAAGATAAGACACAATGAAATTATTAATAGCACTGAATAAGAACCATGGAAGGGAGGAGTGGAGTTTAGGTATCATAGGCTTGTGTCCTGATTACACCCAAGAAAGAAAATAAAGATTTCAAGAATGCTGCCCAAGGTGGAAGGCACAATTGCCAATTGGCATTAGCAATTACGTTCTGGAGGAATTTCACTGTCTCCCTCTGCTTCTTTCACGTTACCTATCTACTCCCTTTTTGTACAGATTTCAGAATTAGAAAGCAAAGGAAGACAAACTCTCAAGCCTGCTGTGCTTTTACTTCCAGTTATTTTATTACTAGCCTCATTGTATGTGGAGGCTAATGCAAATCCATCTTGGATACTAATCTGCCACTTGACTCTTATTAACCCCTGTTCAGGGAAAGACTCTCAGAGTTCTACTTTGTCTGTTGTTAAGGTAAATCCTGCCCTTAAACCAAACATCCTTGACCAGCAATCCTACCCTTAGGCAGATTTACATAGCATTCTTGATTTTCCCTGGGAAATCAGTCAACTTCAATCCCATCTTTGTATGTTGGTTATGTGGGAACAGATAACTTATCTCTTTAGTTTACAGGTCTACAAATCAAGATAAACAGTATGTGGTATTTAAGACCTGGATCTGGCAGGTAATGGTGTGGGGATCCACCATCTTGTCTCACTGTCACCCATGACTAGGGCTTCTCTTTGGAAATCCATATTAAATGCTTCTTTCTGAGGAACTGGATGCACCAGCCTCTTCCTTTGGCCTCTTAGCCTCCTTAGACTTTGGGGATAAATGTGCGCAGATCTGGCTATTGCAGAACAGCATAAAAGGTTTTTGTTTTGTTTTGTTTTTACCACCAAGCATCATAACAAATTAAAAAACTAACATAAAATGGTTAAGCAATGCATCCACAGCTGCACAGTTAATAGGTAACAGAGCTGGGATATAAACACAGTCTGTCTGACTTGAGGAGCCATTTTTTAATGCTTTTTATTTTAAAATAATTAAATATTATATTCACAAGAATTTGCAAGATAGTACAGAGAGGAACCTACACCCTTCACCCAGTTTCTTCCAATGGTTCTATGTTACATATTACAGTATAAATACCAGGAAGTTGTCATTGGTGCAATGCATGTATACAGTTTCATGCCATTTTATCTTGTGTGTAGATTCTTGTAACTACCATCACCACTGCTAAAATACAGACCTGTTCCTTATCACAAAGCTCTCCCTCATACTACCCTTCTACAGTCACAACTGCACTATCCTCCAACCATTTCTAAACCCTGAAAATCACTTATTGGTTCTCTATTCGATATTTTTATTTCAAGAATGCTATATAAATGGTCATAAAGTATATAACTTCCTGATACTAACTTTTTTAAACTTTATATAATATCTTTGATCCATCCAAATTGTTGCATGTATCAAGTTCGTTCCTTTTTATTGATGACTAGTGTTATATGGGATGGATATTCTAGTTCGTTTAACCATTCATTTGTTGAAGGACATTTTGATTGTTTCCAGTTTTTACTATTACAAATACACTTGCTATGAACAATCATGTAAATGTTTCCATCTAGACATACATTTTCACTGTTCTGTGATAAATATCTAGGATTATGACTGCTGGGTTATATGGTAATTGTATACTTAGTTTATTATTGTTTGTTTTTAAGAAACTGCCATTTTCTCCCCCCAAAAGGATTCATGTTTTAACCACTGTATTTTAGTACTTTCTAAATTTGGATAAACAGTATCCATGATGGCTGTGGTAGAGATAGAGACAGGAGACAGCCGGGGGTCCGGCGAAACTCCACCTTCAAGCCTAGGGCAGCCTGAAGACTGAAAAACCAGACTGCGGGTCCCAGATGAAACCCATCCCTTCCCGACTGACTCTCTCTGAAAAATGCCTACCTGTCCACTAGGGGAAGGGGATGGAGCCAGGAGAAACTTGAGCTGTTTTCAGAGGGGAGGATCTGGGCCTCTTCAGTTCCTGTGTGGTGGCCTGGGATTCCATCTGTGAGGCGGGAGACCTGCTAATAGGAGTCTCTTGCTTCCCTGAGAGCTCCTCTTTCCTTTTTTCTTTTTTCCTAACAAGCCCTGTCCTACTCGCCCTACAATGTGTCCACATGCCTAAATTTTCCAGGCCATGTGACAAAAACCTGGTTTTTTCTAGAACAGTAGCCAGCTTCCAATATTTCCAATATGGTCCCCAACGATCCCTGCCTCCACCTGATATTCACAACCTTGTGTAATCCCCTCCCACATTTTTCTACATTTAGAATGTGTGGTCAATAGTTTAAAACAGAAGTGATGGTACAGACTTCCAAGATTAGGTTGTAAAAGACTAGCTTTCATCTCTCTCTTTCTCTCTGTCTCTCTTCATACAGCCTGAAGGAAGTCATGTTGGGAGGAACCTTATAGGTGAGTTCAGTTGTAAAGAACTGAAGCCTTCTGCAAAACCACATGAGCAAACTTGAAAGTGAATCGTTCAGCCCCAGTTAAGCCTTCAGAGACTACAACTCTAGCAAACACTTCAACTGTAACCTTTTAAGAGACCGTAAGCCAAACTCAACTAGCTAAGACACTTCCAGATTCCTTAAGAAGCTAAGTTTTGTGTTATTTGTTACTCAAGCATACACAGCAAATACATATTTTGACACAAAAGTGCAATGATGCCAAAATAAAAACTTGAAATGTAAGAGTGGCTTTGGAACTACCAAATGAATGGAGCTGAGTAAACTCTAAAGATTTTGAGAAGACTGCTAGTGATGTCTTAAAGAGCCTTTACACACTGTTCATAGAATTTTGACTTTGATGAATAATTCCTGGGCAGATATAGGACAGAGTCCTAATCAAGAAACTTCCAACTTTTTCCTGACTGAATTTAAAATTTCCTAGGAATCAAGACTCCTGTGTAACTTCCACTGTTCTCCTTTCTCATTAGAAATACCTATAGTGGTTATTCATATGCTTGTCCCACCTTCGTATGTTGGTTGTGTGGGAACAGATAACTTATCTCTTGAGTTTACAGGTCTACAAATCATGATAAACTGTACTGGAGCTTTACCTACAGAACTGCACCCAAGAAAACTTATCATAACTGGTCCTGATTCATATAGTGAAATTCTAGATTATGAACTGATGCTGTAATAGGGTGAGGCTTTGTGGGGAATCACAGGTGGGCGGCGAGGGGCCTTGGGAAAGGGTGAGTGCATTTTCAGTGTGGGAGTGATATGAATCATCAGTGGATAGAGGAAAAACTGTGACATCCAGGCCCCAAAATGGTTCCCAATGATTGCTGAATCCTGGTTTCACACTCTTGTCATGGTACCTCCTATATCGTACCAGGATCAGTCTATGTGACAGTAGAATATGACTGAAGTACTAGTAGAGTGTGTCACTGCTGAGATTCAGTTATAGAAAACTGTGGCTTCCGTTTCGTTTCCTCTCTCTTTCTCTCTCTCTCTCATCATTTGCTTTAAAGATGTAGCCCACATGGTGAAAAACTGAATCCTTCTCTTAACAGCCACATAAGAAACCTTAGAGTCAGATCCCTAGTCCCAATTAAGTCTTTTTTTTTTTTTTAAACTTCAGCTCTTGCCAACACCTCAATTGAAACCTCATGAGACAACTGAGATAACATCATTCAGCTAAGCCACTCCGGCATTCTTGATCCACAGAAACTTTTGCATAATAAATGTCCTATTTTCAAGCCACTAGGATTTGGGGTAATTTGTTATGCAGCAACAGGAAACTACCACTGTGATTAATAAGACTTAAGAACAAAGGCTGGGTACAGTGGCTCGCACCTGTAATCCCAGGACTTTGGGAGGCTGAGGCAGGCGGGTCATTAGAGATCAGAAGTTTGGGACAAACCTGGTCAACATGGAGCAACCTCATCTCTACTAAAATATAAAAATTAGCTGGGCATGGTGGTGCGGACCTCTAATCCCAGCTGCTCAGGAGGCTGAGGCAGGAGAATCACTTGAACCTGGGAGGCAGAGGTGCCAGTGAGCCGAGATCACACCACTGCACTCCAGCCTGGGCAACAGAGAGAGACTCAGTCTCAAAAAATAAGAAGAAGAAGAATGAAGATATCCACAAACACAGAAACATGGGTAAGATTTATCTGACATAGAAATAACTGGAGTTTTTCCCAAAAAAATGTGATTTTAAACACAGTTTAGATGTTCAGAATTATTGTTTCAGAAAGGCATAACTGAACTGTGATTATAATTTGTAGAACATATCTCTAACAAATTGAAGTGTATCCTTTTGAAACAGCAAATGTTCTCTGACTTGTTTACTCAGCGGGCAGTTCTCAACCCCTGAGAGGGTGCAGGGGCTGGGTGAGTGCTTCTGGGTGCCAGCAGGGGCAGAACTCTGTGTGGCCCCATGGCAGAGTCTTGGAGGGTACAGGTGACCCCTGGAGCCCAAGAGGGTGTATGATACAGTGCAGTCTTTTTGCTTTACTGTCTAGGGACAGCTTAAGTATTTAACAGCTCATTGTGACAACCTTCTGTATTTCGAGCTGTTGTTCAGTATCCAGGAAGAATCAGGCCGCACAAATGAATTGAAGATGGTAAATGTGGGGGATTTTATTGCCGATGGAAGTGGCTCTCAGCAGGATGGGAAGCTGGAAAGGAAGGGGAGTGGGAAGGTGGTCTTCCCCTGCAGTTCAGGGCAGCCAAACTTTTCTCTACAGTCCCACCATCAAGCCGGCCCTCTGAAGTCAAGCTGCTTCTCACCAACATCAAGCTGCTGCTTCTCTTCTCTCCTTCTCTGCCACATGCTGCCAGTGGAGCCTGGGATTTTTATGGGTACAGGATAGGGGGTGAGGTGGGCCAGGGTGGTTTTGAAAAAGGCAACGTTCCAGCCAGAAAACAGGGATGTAAATTTCTCACTTTGGGCCACGGGTCCAGGCTTGAGGGTAGGGCCCTCGCCAGGGATCACCCTCTTCTACCCAGTATTTCCCAACCTCCTGTCCATATCAATTTTGGAGGAAAACATCAAACAAAAGAAGCTGTAAGTGTATCTCCTATACTGTCCAGGAAAGCACATATTCTGACCAGGTAATGTGAATTCATTTGGCCAGTGTTTAATCTTAACAAGGAATGCATAGTATTGATGACATTAAATCATTACACCAGCTCATCTGGTTGTGATTCCACATTCACGAAGAAACCATCTAATTATAACCTGGCTTACCTCATAAATTTTCCTAGAGAAGACTCAGTTCACTAGCTACCTGATACTGTTTCTAAGCTAGTTGGTATTTGTGACCTATATCATAAACAAGCATTCTGATTTTTACTTAAGTGTTATGTGGTCATGTTAGCAGAAGCCAGTTACCACAATTCTGATAAATTCCGGATGCCCTGAAGAAAAAAATGAGCTTCTTAATTTTTAAGTCAAAAGAGCATGGGAACTTCACTGAGATCTTAACAGCTAGGGCTCTTTTCTCTGCTCCTTCAACAACAGTGAGCTGGCCTCAATTCTATCTCTGATTTTACTCACTTTAAATTCAATACTACTATTACTAAATCTCACTGTTACCTATTCAATCAAATATAACTTAGTAACAATTGTCAGGCAATTGAGAACATACTTCCATTTAACAATGACAACAATAACAAAAAATGCTAAATGAATGAATGAATGATAGGTCAGTTAAATTTCAGAAACTATAGTTAAAAGCAAGTATTCTGAATGTATTAACAAGGCAAAGTAACGTGCTGGAGAGAATCTCATGTCATCATGTTTAGTGTGAGTATTTGCTACAATTTGTCCGTCAAGTATAATTTTATAAAGACCTTATATTTAGAATCAAATCGCAATGCTTGGAAGTAATTGAGTTGCATTTTGGGATTTGCCTTAAGGGAGATAGAAGGTGAGAGGCTTCTAGCTTAAGTACAATTACAGAAAAGGGCCTTGCATTTTTATGACTTAGGTTATTGTCCAATCAATGGGTCATTGGATCTTTATTATTTTAATTAAAATTGGTTTACTTTGATGACATAAAACATATTGATTACGGTTATTCTCTTCAGAGTCTTGAAAGATTTGGTGGAAAATAGCAGTCTCTACCTTTCTCATCTACCCATAAATTCTGTTAACTCTCTTAGTCTGATTTCTCTTTTCTTCTTTGATTTTACTTCTACATGACTTTTTGTTTTTATTCACATTTTGGAGTAATCTTATCAAAATGATACCCACCCCTACACAGCGTATAACCAGGAGTCATTACTATTCTGTATTTGATAAGTGTAGAAAGGGCCATTGCTCATGTAAATGTCTATACATTCTCTGCATAGCTACTTACTGTTAGCTTCAATGTTGTTTAACTCAAACACTGTAATTTTGACCATAGACCTAAAATTATTGTTTTCTTTTTTGCTCATGGGTTTATGCATTTATTTTAAAAATTTCAGTGCCTACTGTATATTAAGATGGGAAGGAAGGAAGGGAAAGAAAGAAGAAAAGAAGGAAGGAAGGAAGGAAGGAAGGAAGGAAGGAAAGAAAGAAGAAAGAAAGAAAGAAAGAAAGAAAGAAAGAAAGAAAGAAAGAAAGAAAAAAGAGAGAGAGGAAGGAAGGAAGGAAGAAAAGAAAAGAAAAAGAAAGAGGAAAGAAAGAGAAAGAGAGAGAGGGAGGAAGGGAGGAAGGAAGGAAGTGAGGGAAGGAAGGAAGTGTGGGGAGGGAAGGAGGGAGGAAAGGGAGGGAAAGGGAAGAAGGAAGAAGGGGAGAGAGAGAAAAAAAAGACATGGAAAAGAAGAGAAAGGCAGGCACTAAAATGTTATAGTATTCATAAAGCAGCTACTTAAAAATAAAACTCCTTAAAAATAAAACTCATTCTTTTCTATGAGGTTATTCTCTTCTAGACAAAGTTCAACTGGTCAAATGCTCTTGTTTTTTAAAGTTAAGTTGTAATAATTGTCCTACGCTTGTTTTATTTATATAATTTAGTGTATTTAGAGTGTGGATACTTAGTATTTGGGTTTCAAAGTTCATGTGCTCATATTATCATCTAAGCTCTAAGATACAAAAAACAAAAACAAACAGAAAACCTTAACAACATGTCTATAATTTCCTTAAGCTGACCTTTAAGAACATCCCTAAAATGTATCTTTGGGACAATGTTTTGTTTGTAATGTTTCTGGACATTAGGAAAAGTCAATACAGACCAGGGAAAATAAGTAAGGAATAAAAGTCTACACGACTAAAGAATAATACCGAGCAGGAGAAAGGAAATTTCGCATTTTTAAACTACCTAAATATGTTCGGTAATGGGTTATTTATAAAAATTAAGTATTTGTACATTTGTACATTTTTTAGCAGCCCTTCAAAGCAAAACACGTTATTGAATTTATATTCCTTCAGATTTTAGAAAACTAATTCTTGTGTTTCTTTTTCTACTACATTAATGGTTCAAAAAAAAAGTTATGATTATTTGCACTAAATAGAATTTTTAAAAGACTATCAATAACTTCTCATTTGCACAAGCTTTACCACCAAATAATTTACAAGATTTGTTTCTATTTTTCAGAGGTATTTGTTTGTTTTGAATTTTGAAAATGGTAATAAGCAATGGTAAAATATCATAGTTCATCTTTTTACAGATAAGAAAAGTGAGGTTTACAAGTATAAGTTACCCAGCCTGTCAATTATTGGCTTTGTATACATGCCCAAGATCACCACATTAATATTTAGTGGTAGGATCACTAATTTTGTGTATCAACTTTATTGGCCACAGGGTGACAGATAAAATATTCTTTCTGGGTGTGTCTTTCAGCCTGTTTCCGGATGAGATTAGAATATGAATTGGTGGATTCAGTTATGTAGCTTACCCTTCACAATGTGGTTGGGCATCATCCAAGTCTTTAATGGTCTAAGTTGAACAAAAAGCAACAAAAGGCTGATTGCAGTGGCTCAAGCCTGTAATCTCAACATTTTGGGAGGCTGAGATGGGAGGATTACTTGAGCCCAGGAGTTCAGGACTGGCTTGTGCAACATAGTGAGGCCCTGTCTCTAAAAATAAATAAATAAATAAATAAAAATGTAAAAAAGCAAGAAAGGGGAAATTCACTACAGTTTTCCTATCTCACTGTTTGAGCTGAGGCATCTCATCTCATCTTCTCAGACTCTTGGAGTAGGATTTCTCCATTGACTCCACTGGTTCTCAGGCCCTCAAACTCCGATTGATTTACACCACCAGCTCCCATGTGAGCCAGTTTCTCATAACAAATCTTCATATATATAAACAATCTCCTACTGGTTCTGTTTCTCCAGAGAACTCTGACTAATACAAGTAGGAAGTGTTCATTTTAACAGAGGTTTATCCAGTGGAGATTCAAACTAATGCCTGACACATTTTATACTCCACGCTTTTCCACCACACCAGGTAGTGCCAATTAATAGAAAATACTTTCTCCAGAAGGCTTGGTATTTAGAGATGTCATATAATATTATATTGCTTGTCATGGTAACAATGTGAAATACAAAAATATGATACTAAAATATTTGCTGTAAGGTAGAAATTTTCTCTTACAATTTTTCTCCCTACAAGAAGGGTATAGATGAGTCAGACACTGATCCAATTCCCACTGGCCCAGTTACATCTTTAATATAATTAAGAAGATGAAATAAAGGAATTCATCTATACATTAACTAATAGGCTTCCTTAAGTACTAAGAAATGTCTACTCCAAAAGGAAAGATGTCGCTTTCCTAAAATACGAACCAAACATAGAAATGTAAGAAGGTCCTTTATAAGATAACTATCATATAGCAATTAAATGGCATTATACACTAACATTTATAGTCCTTACAGGTTTTTAAAAGCAGTCTCAATTTAGTTTGTAACTGTGATTTTCTTTATTTTCTAAGTCCAATATCATTTTTTTATTTTTCATTTTTAATTGACACATAATAATTCTACATATTTATGTCATACAAAATGATATTTCAATACGTATATACAAAGCATAATGATGAAATCAGAGTAATTATATTTATTACCTCAAACATTTATCATTTATTTGTACTGGGAACATTTAAAATCCCTTATTCTAGCTATTTGAAAATATACGTTGAATTATTCTTAACTATAGTCACCCCACAATGCTATAGAACCCTATAACTTTTTCCTCCTTTATTGCATCTAGCTGTAATCTTGTATCCATTAACCAACCTCTCTATCCTTTCCTTCCTCCTACCAATCCCAGCTTCTAATAATCACAGTTTTCACAGTTTACTTCTATAAGATCAAGTTTTTTAGTTCCCACATGAGTGAGAATATATGATATTAATCTTTCTGTGCTTGGCTTATTTTGTGTAACATAATCCCCTCCAGGCTCATCCATGTTTCCAAGAATGACACGATTTCATTCATTTTATTCATATATATATATATATGAATGAATAGTATTCCATTGTGTATATATATATATACTATATTGTCTTTATCCATTAATCTGGTGATAAGCAATTAGGCTGATTCCATATCTTTACTATAGTGAATAGTGTTATAATAAATATGGGGATACATATATCTTTCTGATAAACTTACTTTATTTCCTTTGGGTAAATACCAAGTAATAGGATTGCTGGATCATATGGTATTCAAATTTTTAATTTTTGGAGGAAACATTATACTATTTTTCATAATAGATATCCTAATTTACATTCTCATCAATAGTGTGTAAGAGCTCCCTTTTCTCCACATCCTCACCAATATTTCTGATTTTTTTTTTAATAATAGCCATTCTAATTGGGGAGAAATTATATCTCTCTGGTTTTAATTTGCATTCCCCTGATGATTAGTGATATTGAACATTTTTAAATATACTTATTAGACATTCATATGTCTTATTTTGAGAAATGTCTATTCAGATATTTTGCTCATTTTTTAAATGAGATTATTTGGATATTTTGCTGTTGACTTCTTTGAGTTCTTAATATTAATCCCTTGTCAAATGAGTAGTATGCAAATATTTTCTCCCATTCTACAAGTTACTTCTTCATTCTTCATTCTGTTGTTTCCTTTGCTGCCAGGAGCTCTTTAGCTTTATATAATCTATTTGTCTATTTTTGCTTTTATAGCCTATGCTTTTGTACTCTTAATCACAAAAACTTTGCCCAGGCCAATATCTCTAGTTTTCTTCTAGCAGTATTATAGACTTGGGTCTTACATTTAAGTTTTCACCCATTTTGAGTTGATTTCTGTATATAGTGAGAGATAGAGATCCAGTTTCATTCTTCTACCAACAGATATCCAGGTTTGTCAGCATTATTTATTGAAAAGGCTGCCATTTTCCCAATGCCTATTCTTTGCACTTTTGTGAAAAATCAATTGGCTATACATATGTGGATTTATTTCTAGGTTCTCTATTGTGTTCCATTTGTCTATGTGTCTGTTTTTATATCAGTGTCACACTGCTTTGATTAATATAACTTTGCAGTATATTTTGGAGACAAGCATTATTATGCCTCTAGTTTTATTCATTTTTCTCAGGATTGATTTAGTTATTTGAGGTCTTTTGTGGTTCCATACAAATTTTAGGATTTTTTTCTCTTTTTTTGTGAAGCATGTCCTAGGTTTGGATGGAAATTGCATTAAACCTGCAAACTACTTTGGGTAATATGGTCATTTTTATAATATTAATTCTTCTAATCCATGAACATGGGATGTCTTTCCATTTTATTTGTGTCCACTCCAATGTATTTCATCAATATTTTACAATTTTCATTGTAGAGACTTTTCAAGTCCTTGGGTGAATTTATTCTTAGGTATTTTATTTATTATTTTTATAGCTATCATAAACATAATTGTTTTCTTAATTTATTTTTCACCAAGTTTATTATTGGTGTATAGAGACTAATTATTTTTGCTCATTTATTGTGTATCCTGGAAATTTACCAAATTTATCAGGTCTAAGAATTTTTTCGGCAGAGTCAAGGTTTTCCTATATATAAGATCATGTCATCTCCAAATAGGGATAATTTGACTTCCTCTTTTTTGAGTTGGATATACTTTTTTAAAGAGATAGAGTCTCACTGTGTAGCCCAGGCTGGTTTCAAACTCCTGAGCTCAAGTGATCCTCTCATTCTAGCCTCCTGAGTAGCTGGGACTACGCAAATATGCCACTGCACCCAGCTGCACTTTATTCCTTTCTCTTGCCTAATTATTCTGGCTAGGACTTACAGTGCTATGATAAATAAGAGTGGTGAAAGTGGGCATCATTGTCCTATCCCAGTTTTTCAAGGAAAAGGTTTCAGTTTTCTCCATTCAGTATAATATTAGTTGTGTGTTTGTCATATATGGCCTTTACTGTGTTGAGGTACACTTTTTCTATACCTAATTTGTTAAGAGGTATTTTCTTTTTTTTATCATGAGGTAATGTTGAATTTTATCAAATGCTTTTTCTGCCACTATTGAGATGATCACTCAATTGTTGGTGTGATGTATCACATTTATTGACTTGCGTATGTTAAACTATCCTTGCATTCCTAGAAAAATAATCCCATTTAATTGCAGTCTATAATCCTGATATGCTGTTGGATTTCATTTGTTAGTTTTTTGTTGATGATATTTGCATCTACGTTCATTCAAAATATTGGTCTGTAGATTTCTCTTACTGTTGTGTCCTTGTATGGTTTTGGTATAAGGGTAATGCCTCCCTAATAAAATGAGTAAGAAAGTTTGTACTCCTTTTTAATTTTTTCAAAATTTTGAGAACTGATTTTAGTTCTTTAAAAATTGGGCAGAATTTAGCAGTGAAGCCATCTGGTCCTAGGCTTTGTGCTGTTGTTATTAGGAGACTTTTTTATTTCTGATTTAATCTCCTTACTTATTATTGGTCTGGTTAGATTTTCAGATTCTTACTGGTTCAGTCTGAGAAGGTGGATGTATCCAAAAATTTATTCATTTCCTCTAGGTTTTCCAATTTATTGGCATATAGTTGTTCACAATATTCTCTTGTGATCCTTTATATTTCTGTGGTATCTGTTGTAAATCCTGCATTATGATTTTTGATATATTTGGGTCATCTCTCTTTTTTCTTTTTTTATCTCCCCAACAACTGTTCACTTTTGATTATCTTTTCAAAACAGTATCATTATATTGTTGTTTTTATTTTATGGCTCTTTTGTAATTTTTGTGTTTGTTTTATTTTTGCTCTGAATTTTATTATTTCTTTCTATCTACTAAGTTGTGTTTGGTTTGTTCTTGCTTTTCTAGTTTCTCAAAATGCATCATTAGGTTTTGTATTTGAAATCTTTCTTTTTTGATGTATGTGTTTTTGCCATAAACTTCCATATTACTACTGCTTTTGCTGTATCTCATAGGTTTTGGTATGTTGTCTTTCAATTTTTATTCGTTTGAAGAAATTTCTTCAGTTCTTCTTAATTTTTTATTAACTAATTGACCATTCATGGGCGTATTGTTTGATTTCAATGCATTTGTACAGTTTCTGAAGTTCCCGTTGTTATTAATTTATATGTTTATTTCATTGTTGTTTTAAAAATACCTCACATGATTTTGATTATTTTTAAATTTCTTAGGATTTGTTTTGTGACCTAACTTTGTGCTGACAAGAACAATGTGTATTTGTAGTTGTTGCATCAAATCTTCTCTAATTGTATATTAGGTCTACTTGTTCTATATCGCAGTTAAAGTCTGATGTTTCTTTGATTTTTTTCATCTAAATCTGTCCACTGTTCAATGTTGAGAGTGGGTTGCTGAAGTCCCCAACTATTATTGTATTGGAGTATATTTCTTCTATTGGTTCTAATAGTATTTGCTTCATATATCTGTGTGCTCTGGTGTTGGCTGCATATATGTTTATAATTGTGATATCTTCTTGCTGAATTTATTTATCATTATACAGTAACTTTGTCTCTTTTAATGTTTTTTGATGAAGTGTTTTATCTGATATAAATATAGCTACTTCTGCTCATTTTTAATTTCCATTCACAAGGAATAACATTTTCCATTCTTTGACTTTCAGTCTGAATGCGTATTTACAGGTAAAGTGAGTTTCTTGTAGGCAGCATATAGTTGGGTCAGTTTTTTAAATCTATATAGCCAGTCAGCAAAACTTTCAATTTGATAAACCATTTACCAAAGATGTTATTGAATGTTGAGAATTTACTCCTGTTCTTTTGTTAATTGTTTACTGGTTGTGTTGTTTACCCTTTGTTTTCTTCTCCCCCTCTTATTGTTTAACATTGCATTATGGAGGTATTCTGTAGTGAGATCATTTTACTTCTTTCTCTTTCTTATTTGTGCATCTGCTGTACCAGTGAGTTTTATACTTTTGTGTATTTTCATAATGGCAGATATTGTCCTTTCACATCCATGTGTCAGGCTTTCTTATGCAGTTCATGTAGGGCTGGTCTTGTGGTAATGGATTTTCTTAGTTTTTGCTTGTCTAAAAAAGATCTTATTTCTTTTTTATTTCTGAAGGATAGCTTTCCTGAGTATAATATTCTTGTCTCACAGGTTTTTTTTTTTTTTTACATCTTTCAGCTCTTTGACTATATCATTCTATTATCTCCTGTCTTGTAAGGTTTCTGCTGAGAAATCTTCTGTTAGTCTGATAGGGATTTCCTTATATGTGACTTGTTGCTTTTCCCTTGCTGTTTTTAGATTCTCCCCTTGTCTTTGGACAATTTCAGTATAATGTGCCTCAGAGGGCACCTCTTTGGGTTGAATTTATTTGGAATTTTTTTAGCTTCTTAATCTGGATGTCCATATATCTTCTAAGACTTAGGAAATTTTGAGCTATTATTTCATTAAATAGGTTTCTGCCTTTTACCATCTTTTCTCTTGCTGTAACTTATATAATGTAATTATGTAATTAATAATGTATCTTATGTCTTACAGGGTTTCTTCATTCTTTTTCATTCTGTTTTTGTTTTCTTTTCTCCTTTTTTTGTCTCATTAGGTAATTTCTGTCTTCACCTTCAGAAATTTCTTTTTCTGCTTAATTTAGTTCTACTATTGAAGTTTTCAGTTGTATATTTTATTTCACTTATTGAATTTTTCAGTTTCAAGATTTCAGTTTGGATCTTTTTAAACAATATCTATCTCTTTGCTAAATGTCTCTTTCAGATCATAAACTATTATTTTGTTGGATTGTCTATTTGTGTTCTCATGTCTGAGTTTACTTAAGATCGTTATTTTAAATTTAGGTCTGTTACTGGGGAATTATTATGTTGCTTTGAAAATGCCATGTTTCTTTGCTCTTTCAGGTTTTTCTTGTTCCTAAATTGATATTTAAGATCTTGTAGAACAGTCCCTTCTTCCAATTTTATGTAATAGTTTTAATAGGGAAAGACTCTTTCCTGTAGATATTTTCAATAATGTGAGTCGTATAGAGTGCTTTGGCGAAGGTTCTAGGTGGCCACTGTTGTATGTTATCTGTTTGATTTATAAAGCTGTAATCAATGTCATCAGTTTCTGAGAGTGCATCAGTGCTCTAGGCTACAATTATTTGTGAAATCTGTAGCAGAGCTTTACTGGGGACAGGGATGCCAGGTTGGTTGGTCCTTGGTCTCCAGGAGAGCCCCCAGAAGTGTGTAGTCACTTTGTCTGTGGAGGGGGCAAGATTGCCTGTGGTGGTGACAGGCTCCTCATGGGACAGTCCTCAAGTTTATAGAGAGCATGCACAGGCTTGTGGTGGCCCCATTTTGGATGGTGCAGGGTCACTGATGGTGATGGAAAGCCCTGGGCAGGTGGCTCTTGGATTCTGGGTAATGAGTGTGTCAGGTCACTATGTCCTGAGGGCTGCCTTCCCACTGTGCTGGATCATTTATGCCCTGAGGTGTAGAGCTCTGCCTGGGCTCTGGTAACAAAGTTACAGCTGCACCAATATGTTCATCTTTTGTCATGATGCTGTAGCTTTCCTGGTAGATGAGGTAGAAGGTCAGCAAGCCCCAGGGATGTGGAGGTGCAGGGACTATTGGGCCCCAGGGAAGAATAAACTCAGGTGGTGGCTCTTCTCTAAAAATGGGGCCATGCTGTGGCAGCTTGGGTCTTTGGAGGTGAAGAGGACCCAAAGTAAATTTTCTTTCTGGGACAATGCAGTTGCATAGACTCCAGGCAGCTCTCTATACTTGACTCAGTTCCTGCAATGGCTGTGAAGCTCTCCTGTTAGTAGGAGTGCGAGTATTCATCGTGGGAATGTGGACTACTGAGGATCTCTTGCTTATCTTTTTTCTGCAGTGGAAAGTTCCTCTTGGCTTGCAGACAATCCTGGCCAGACACTTCATTTCCTCTATATGCATACATGATACTATATGACCCTAGTCTCTATGCCTCAGAGGGTTTTTTATATTTTGTGATAGAACAAAAATCACAAGATTTATTGAATTGTAAAATGTTTTTTTTTTCCTTTGATGAAGTCATTTGAAATATTCTAATATTTAGCAGTTGTCCCTCTGAAACATTTCATGGTGAAGGCGGAATCCTTCCAAAATATGGAGGTTTAAGATTGTAACCTGATCCAAATGGAGCTTGACTTTTTGGTTCCTGATTTTAATGCTGTTTTCCCTCATTATACACTGAGATAGCTTTATACAATGCAATTAATGGTTTTAGTCAGCACATTCATTTCAGGGTAAAGGGAAAACAAAATAAAATATCTGGGAATGGTTACATATTTTATATTTTAAAAGTTACTTTATTTTGTCCCCCCTCTTTACTAGAGAAGCTAAATGCAAAACTAAATAGACTAGGCAATTATTATCCAATTATCCACAGACATGTGTATGATTTAGCTGTATTTTTAAGAATACCAACAATGAGAAAGCGGACAGTTTCACAATTAGCTGACAAACAAAGCCTCCATTCTCTCTCTACTCCTCCTCCTTACTCTCTGATTTTACAAGATCAAATTAGTATTACTGAATAAACTATCTCAATGCTATACTACTACTGCCAAGGATTAAATTCTGTTTTACCATCTAAACAGAAATTTAATTTCCCAATCTAAACAGAAGATACAGATCCAAGAAGATCTAATGAAATATAATCTGCAGTGTGTTCTAATCATATACAGTTGAGGTTTTCAGAGTTAATACTAAAGAGAGTAATAACTTGCCCCCAAATCAGACACCATTCCTGTCCAATTCCTTGGTTTCAGCCTAGTTCGATTTTGAGCAGAAACTCCAGTCAATATGTGCCCAAACTACGGACCCACAAAATCTATGAGATAATAAATTTACGTTGTTTTAGGCTGGTAAATTTGTGGTAACTTGCTATACATCAATAGAAAATTAATACAATTTAGTTCAATATTGTAAAGATTTCAGTTCTCTTCAAGTTAGTCAATAGAGTCAATGCAATGTACACAAAAATTCCAGGACTTTTCTGTGCAAATTTAAAGAATAATTTTAAAATTTAAGTAAATTAAACTAATAAATTTAAAATTTAGGTAAATTAAAACTAATGCAGTTTGGATTCAAAATTTTAAAGATTTCACTTCTCTTCAAGTTAGTCAATACATTCAATGCAATGTACATAAAAATTCCAGGACTTTTCTGTGCAAATTTAAAACCTAATTTTAAAATTTAATTAGAAAAGAAGATCCAGAAATGACCAAGTTTATACTGAGTAGGAAGAACAAAGGAGGAGGATATACACTGATACTAGTGCAAGGACAAACGTAATATGGAATTTAAAAATATATCTAGGAGAAGAAATAGGTAACATATATGCAATCACTTGATTTATTACAAAGTTGACTTTGAAGTAAAAAGAGAAAAGATGATTGATTTGATAATTGTTACTAGGTCTATAGGATATCCACATGGGAAAAATTGTATCTTCACTTTTACCTTCTACGACATCTGTCAAAAATCAATTTCAGGTGTATGATACATTTAAATATGAAAGGAAAAACAATAAAGTTTCTACACAGAGCCTACATGACCTTAAAGTTTGGCAATTATATTTTAAGCAGGACACCAAAATCACTAACCATAAAGGGAACTTCTAGTTGATGTACTAGTTTTATTAAAATAAAAATTATTTTTCTAAAATAAGCTACCAAGTGAACAGTAAGCCACAGAGTGGAAGAAGATATTCACTTTACACTCATCAGACCAATGCATAACATTCTGACTGTATAAGAGTCTTATAAATCAATTTTAAAAATCAGATAACTTATTTATGAGTGTCTTAAATGGGTACTGTATAAAATAGAAATTTACATGATTAATAAACATATAAAATGGTTCTCAACTTCCATATTTATCAAGAAAATGCATATTACAGTGCTCCAGCACTGCATATAGACTAGAATAGTTAAAAGGACTGATATCATTGAGTGTTGGCTAAAATGTGGACCAACTTAGAAAGCAACACTATTGCACTTCTGGTGGGTTAAACATATATATAAAACTTTGGAACTTGCCATATCTTCTAAAGCTAAATACGTTATACTTGATGGTGATCTAAGAACTCTTCTCCCAGGAGGAATTGAAAATGTACTTAAATGTGTGTTAAAGCACACGTATAAGAATGTTCATAGCAGCATTATTAATAATTGTTAAAAACTTAGAATGCTTTTCCAGTAAAGAAAATGGATGAATCTTTACTAAACAAAATGTCATAGTTGAATTTCACAAACTACTTCGAATAATATAAACACGTTGTAAAAATGCACATATGTTCTCTGTTCCATTTATATAAAACTAAAAAATAACAGGCAAAATTAATTTGTAGTGATAGGGAAAAATGACTCCTTTTTAAAAGGTTAATGACTGGGTAGGCACACAAGGTATATTTCTGGGGGTACTGATAATATTCAACTTCTTAATCCACGAATGCTTTCATGGGTGTTTTCACTTTACATAAAGTCATTTTCTTTTTTATTTTACACTTCTTTTTACATATGTTACACTTCAACAAAATGTTTACCAAATAAATAATCCAAAAATATATATATTTGGTCATAAATCAGGTATGGTTCTTCAACAAGAATCCATCTCCCCCTACTAAATAGCAGGACTTCTGTGCTCCCCAGAGTCGAACATACACAAATACACATACACACAAACACATTCACATACAGCCAAACACACATGCCTGGAAAATATTGCTGGATTCAAGATATGTGTGTGAAGGATGATTGATCATTGATCTTTGAGAAACGTTTACGGTTGTTATGCACTCCACATATATAATATATGAGTTGTAGTTGCGTGTCTGATATAAAAGATCTAATTTTTATAAAATTGTGTTAAGAGTATTTGATTGAGACTGACAACATGACATAGGAAATCCTTAAATGGTGACCTACATCCCTAAGGCAGGTGAAAAGTATCATGAGAATCAACTGTTATTTTGCAAGGTATAGTAACTCAATTTTAAAATGGCCCCCACAGATCCCTTCCTCTTATTATTTACAACTATGCAAAACTCCCTTCTCTTGAGTATAGGCTTGAACTATTAAGTTGCTTCTTATTAACAGAGTGAAGCAAAAGTGAGAGGTATTTCCAAGATTACCTTCAAAAAGACTGTGACTTTAATCTCCCTCACAGGCTCTTTCTCACTTTCTCATTTGGTTCCTGCAATTGAAGCCATCTGCTATGCTGTACCCTATTCTTTGGAGCAGCACACATGACAAGGAAGTGAAAGCAGTCTGTGTCCAACAATCAGTCTAACAGCCTGAGAAGAACTGAATTCTGTCAATGACCATGTAAGTTTCGAAGCAAACCTTTCCCTTGTTGAGCCTTCACATAGACTGCAGCCCTAGCTGACATCTTAGTTGCAGTCTTGTGACAGGTCCTCAGAGAGCACAAGCCAAATTATACCCAGACTGCTGGTCCACAGAAAATGAGAGGTAATAAATATTGTTATTTTAAACCACTAAATTTGGTAGTAATGTTACATAGTAAAAAATAGCAAGTATACAATATATCAAATTGTGCTGCTTCTTTATTTCATTCTTTAACATTTTATTTCCAATTTTTAGTTTTTAAAGGTATTATTTATGGTATTAAAAATAACTATAAATTTATTATTAAATGTATTTTAGTATAGTTACATTAATATTCTATTACATATTATTAGATATAATACCAACTTACTGATAAAATTATTTATCCTGATATGTAAAATAAATTGACATATAAAATAATTATTTTATTAATCATCTTTATTATTTAAAATAACTATATATAATCATAGCCTAGTTATATCCCAAAGCTACTTAATGCCTTCTTTAATTGACTAGTTTCACGTTCCAAACAATAGTCAACTAATTTTAAGTATATTTGTAGACTTTTCTTGGATAGTTCTAAATAGTTTGGTCACATATTTAAATTGGAAGCAAGTAAGTAAGAAAATAAATCCACCATGAACATATCCAATATTGGAAGTGTGAAAGGCAAATACTCAGATAGTTATGATAAAAATGAACAGAGGTATTAATCTGATAAATGTAGGGCCAGATTTAGCAAGATTTCAGATTATGCTTTATTTTAATGTTCATTTATCACTGTCTATCAGATCCAAAGAACGTTCATATACATTGAATGAGCTGACCATCTGTTCTATGTTTTAAGGGTGATCTGACTAAAAATATTTTTTCTCACTGTCTATTTTCTCATAATAGCACTTTTGACACATCCATTTCCCATTTTTGGTTTTGGAAAATGAGGTCACTCTGCCTACAGAAAAGACAAAGGAAATTTTAAGTCTCTCCCCTTGGGTTGTTTGTAGTCTCATTTGAGAAGAAGACAAAGACGTGTATCTTTATCTTCCCTTAATACCTATAAATTAGGAAAAGTATGAATGGAAAAATAAAGGAACACATGGAGGCAATGAGATACAGAAAAGCTCAAAGAAAAATAAGTCAGAACTAAATACAAGTTTTCTTATGAATAAAGTCTCTCTTCTTTATTTACTTTTATCTTTTTTCCTAGATCAGTTGTCTTACAGAATTAGACCAATCAATTACAAAAATGACAAGATACAAACATGTAGCAAGCATATGAATTCTCAGGAAAGCTACACTTGAGACTAGTTACGTGGCAATGAAATAGACAGATCGAATATATTTTGAAGCTGCCATAATTATCTAAATAGTTAGTAATATTTAATCTGTAAGATATTTTGGTGGATTTCCTTGAGGAAGCACAATTTCTTCTTTTCAGAGGGAATGTCACCTGTCAGTTTTTATAATATATTTGCGTTTGGGAAATCTAAAGTCAGAACTATCCACAATTTTCAAGGAAAATGTGAAATCATCAAATCAGTAGCAATTTTATATTTTGTTTCTGAAATTGTTTTCCCACCCTCTTCAAATTTATGACAGTTTATCAGGTTTTCAGAGAAAAAATACACAGGAGATACAAAGAAAAAATATTTTTCCAGGTTTATCTTTCCAACATGCTTTTATTCATTTAGGACTTGTTTAGCTGTTGATTTTGAAAGTTTATTTTTTCATACATACTAGCTGCAAATAGTTGATAAAAGCCTCAAATACAACCAGGCATGGTGGCTCACACCTACAATCCCAACACTTTGGGAGGTCAAGGAGAGAGGACAGTTTGAGCCCAAGAGTTCAAGACCAGCCTGGGCAACGTAGTGAGACCATGTCTCTACTAAAAATTAAAACAAAAAAATTAAAAAGATTAGCTGGGCGTGGTGATCCACACCTGTATTCTTAGCTACTCAGGAAGCTAAGGCAAGAGGATCACTTTAGCTCAGGAGTTCAAGCCTGTCATGAGCTTATGATCATACCACTGCAACAGAGCAAAGTCCTGTCTCAAAAAATAATGATAATAATAATAATTCAAAACTAGAATATGAAATATCTATATCTATATTCACAATTATAAAAAAAGAAAGAGATTTTATATTCAACCACTGAATATGTATATAGAAGGCAGGACGGCTTCCTCTCTACCCACCAATAGAAAAGTAATGTACAATATTAGCAAAGGTTTGTGCCTTCCCAGTTTTCTTATAGCATTCTGTGGCTTGCTACTTGAAACATCAGGGGAATTGTTGTATTTGAAAGAAATAAAATCATAATTGTTAAGATCAAGCATAATTGTTAAGATCAAGCTTCACATGATGACTTGTATATTTTGTTATTCTATCCTCCTTGGACCGAAATGCTGACTATTTAATACAAGAGATATTTCTAAGCAATTTGAATGTATTATTGGCTTCAGTATTTGCTTCGTACTTTTCTCAGAACACCAAGTACATAATGGAGTTTTGCGATTTTTATAAAAAGGATGTGAATATGTAGTATTACAATTGTAATAATGACCTACAGTAGTGGTGATTCAGAAGTCCCCTTTTAGGGCTACCTAAGACTCAGTTCCAACCACAAACATGGCAGAGAATAAACCAATCATTTAAAAGTGTCTTATAACCATTTTTTCAAAGTATCAGTAATTTATGAAACTGCATAGCACATTAGTCAAGTCTTGTATTAACTAAATTTTAAAAATTTAAATAATCATATGAAGTCCATATCAATGCTTTGATACTTGACATTATGGTACAGTGGGTTTATCATTTATTACAATGAGCTATTTTCACAAATTCTTGCATCTGTGGTTTTCTCTAAGAAAATAAATTTGTTCTATGCATTTTCAAATCAAATAATTTGCTATAAATGCTAAATTTTTTTTCTAAATGGTCATAGAAACTATGCTTACTTTAACATATAAAATAACCAAATTCATAGTACTTGAAGGAAAAGACAAGTCCATATTTAAAAGATAGATTTATCTATCAATTAATTACATTTTATTTCAATTCCAAAATATAAAGCAGGTTCACCTTGTAGCTTTTGCTTTTTATTCTTTTAATTGGGGAAGTAAAAGCAATGAAATTTAAATACCCAACTCCTGCTTCCTTGGATCTTATTGAGGTGGGGAGAGGGGTACATCAGGTTATAGATATTAAATAGCTCAAGTCTGAAAGAAGGAATCTTTAATGAGCAATAACCCACTGTACAAGCTGAAGGTGTTAATAATTTTTAATGTTATAGTATCATGTTATAGATAAGTTTTAGACATGTTTATTTTATGAAAAATCAAGATTTTCATTATAATAGTTATTTGAAATTATCAGATTGCACAAAAAAATTATTGCAAACTCAAATTTCTTGTCTCACCAGATTCCAGAAATAGTTGCATAGACAGCCAATAAAAGATTTTCCTTCATAATATTTCTGAAATACACAGTAAAAATTGCATACGATGACTAACTTAGAGAGCAATAATGAAGGTATGGGTGGCAGGCTTAAATAGGAGTAAAAACAGATTGGAGCATAATTTGTATAATCTGATCCCATTTTGGAATACTAATAAATGTTCAAAGATTATATATTTTATATATATATATATAATTTTTTTCATATATCTGCACAGAAAACACTTGAAAAAGCATGTAGTGATCTCTGGGTGATAAAACTACAAATGATTTTATTCTTATGTTTTTAAAATATAATTTCTAATGTTTCAATTATAAATATGCATTACTGGATAATTTTTAATAAAAATAATTGTTTTATGTGACCATGAAATAAGCATCCTTTGTTTTCCAATGTGAAATATACTGTCAGTAATGCATTAGTAAGATGAATATGGTTTGTATTTATGAGGAGGTTATAGTTAATAGAGAATCAACAAAGAAACTCTAATGACATTCAGTAAATGAAATGACAAATTAAATACAGGATTCCATATGAGAGCATCTATCAGAGGTATATAATATGGTCCAAGAGTTGTTCAATGGCAAAGGAAAAGAAATAAGAACTATAATATACTTACAAGAGTGCTGGAAACATGGTAGCTTTCAATAATCAATTAATCAATTGATTACAATTTTATTTTACAATTAATTGATTAATAACATTTAAATTACATTTAATCAATTGATTTTACAATTAATTTCATTTTATTCGAATGCTAAAATATAATTAATTAATTGCATTTAATTACATTTTATTTTAATGCTAAAATATAATGTATACTAGTCTTCTGTTTCAACTTTTATTCTTTTTACTTTGGAGATTAAGAAAAGCTAAGGTACGATTATGCCCAATCTTCTGCTCCCCAGTCTGGGGTACAGTACCCTTAAAATCAGTGGGTTGACTGTTTACTTTTGCAATGGACTAGTACTACAATTGTCTTTCGATAGTCTCCTTCAGAAACTGTATTGAAAAAGCCTAATAGATTAGGCTTTCTCAACAACAACAACATTAACAGAAACAACAGCACTTTATTATCATTCAAAAATAAAATGAGGGTATAATTGCTACACTAGCAGCATTTCACAGTTTACCTTGAAATTATCCTTTCAGGTGGATATATTTCATATGTGCTTTACATGGAATATTTTAAGCATTTCCCTTACAAGTTTCACGTGGCATCGATATTGGTTTGTTGCTTTTTTTTCATATTCTCTTTCAACTATGTGCATTGTTTGGGACAAGGCATGTTTCTGTGGCATATGTTACTAGGCTACTTAACTGTTAAATCAGGCATTTTTCCCTGACACAAAATCTTATACACTATCTTTGCCCAATGTGTTTAAATTCCTCTGCCCACTATTCTAAAAGAAGAAACTATAAACACTAAAGTAGAATCAAGAATAAAAAACTCTGGCCAATTAATTTTATCTATACCATATAGATGAATCTACATGGTATAGATATCTATGGTATAGATATAATAATCCATAGCTATATAGATTAATCTACGTGTATAGTTATAGATATCCCTAAGTGTTAACAAACACATTGCCTATAATGTGTAAATTACATTTTTGTATTTTTATTATAACAGTAATTGATATATCAGCATATTTTTGCATTTATAGCTGCTTAGTAGGAATGTGGGCTATAATTGCCACTTTCTACCTTTCTATTTTCTTAGGAAACTCCAGGATTCTAAAAGTAAAGCCCTATGGAAAAAAAATCAGTAACATTTCAAATGAAGACCCAAAATCGGGAAATGCAAATTACAACCCTGACATCAACATTAACTTATGTAAGTGACTCATTTGAAATTATCACACGTTTTTTCTGTTTATAAAACACAGTTATCTTAACCTTAAGCATTGTATCATCCACGTGTTTTCATCTTTGGGCTTCTGAATATATACCAGCCAGACAAAACAAATAATAGTCTTTATAATACGTACACATCCCTGTAAGAACCAAATAGCCTACTGGGTTACCAGATGTGCTATAGTACTACAAAATTAAAGGAAAAGAGTACAAAATTAAAGGAACAGATGCTCTTTGTTAACCTTTTTTCTAACAAAAAAATAAAGTTTTAAAAATAGAGATTGGGAGCAAACTCAGAAACCTCACATCTCTAAATATTGGAAAGTTTGAAAAACAGGGATAACGGAAAATGTTGCTTAAAAACATCAAGCTAAAAATGAAGAGATATTCTTCAATAACAAAGAAGACAGACATCAAGAACCAAAGGATGAATTTTGAGTGAATAAATATATTGAATTATGTAAACAAAGAACAGTGACAAGAGTGATCTAAGCAATCCCAAAAGTTTTTTAAATAATGGAAAAACATTGCTTGGTATTATATAAAATTTGTCAATGCTGTGATTTACAAAAGAAAATAAACTGTTCAGTCAGGGAGAAAATAACAAATTTTTAGGAAACAGAAATATAAGGAATTCAAATACAAATAAGGACAAAAACAATGTCTTATATGTAGTGACCCATGGGTTCCCTTATACGTAAGAACGAGAAATTCAGGTGGAGAAGAAGAAAAATGAGCTCTTCAAATTCACTCATATTGAACCAGAAAAACCACAAACGAACAAAACCTTAAATATTAATTGTCTTCCTAAAAGGGTTAAAAAAACAAAGTAAATGTTCATACACAATTGGGTAAATGCAAAACTGAGTAAGGTCAATGAAATGTATCACTGTTGATTTTCTGATTGTGATATTTATTGTGCTGTAGCTATGCCAGATGTTACAGTTGAATGATACATAGTATGTTTCTGTATTTTTTCTAACAACTGTATGTGAATCTCAAAGTAACTCAAAATAAAAAGTTAAAAAATTAAGGAATCATCTCAGCTATTGTTCCAATTACAAAGTTAAGTAAATCTTACACATTTCCTTCAAATGGTCTTACAACATATCTTTGAGGATATTATTAAGACCTCAGGAGAATATAACTGGAAATCATTTAAAATAAAAAAACCTGAGAAATTGAGAAATAATCAAAAGCCCTTAGATTCACAGACAGAATGAGAGTATTATTTGACTATGGCCAGAAAAGAACAGTTAAACACCACCACCACCCCACTCCCCCGCCCAACACACACACACACACGTGAGCTACTTAACTGAGCAATGATATGGCTATAGAAAGAAACCACGAATTAGAATACCAGAGGTCACCAAATAAAATGAAAAGGGGTAAAACCTAAATAATTGTCTTAAATATTAATCTAAGCAAAAAAACTATGTAAAATCAAATTAAAATATTAAAATAGCATTAGAAAACTCCAAATACATGGGAATACTAAAAAACTAATTTAAGATGAAATCAACCAAATATAAATCTAAGACCATTCCACTCCTAAAAGAAAATATAGGAGAATATTTTCAAAACCTTGGAGTTGCCAGTTTTTCTGTTTTAATTATTATTATTTTTTTAATTTAGGACAAGACTGCTACGATTTGAATATTTGTCTCCTCCAAAACTCAAGTTGAAATTTAATCCCCAAAGTGGCAGTAGTAAGAGGCTGGGCCTTAAGATGATGAGTATGCTCAGCCCCCCGCCATGTGATTCTCAGTGCCACTTCAGAACTGTGCAGAAAGCCCTCATCTGCAAAAGACCCTTACCAGATGTGGACATTTGACCTCAGACTTAGTCTCCATAACTGTAAAAAATAAATTTCTTTTCTTTATAAATGACCCAGTTTGAGGTATCCCGTTATCTGAAATAACAGAAAATAGATTAATACAAAGAGAGAAATAAAACAGCACTAGCCATTAAAAACAAAACTAAACTGGATTTCACCAAAATTAGATTTTCACTTATTAAAAGACACCATTAAGAAAATGGAGAAGCAAGCCACTGACACAGATTGGAGACAAAAATGAAATACTGAATTCAGCAAAGGACTGCTTCAAGAACATACAAAGAACTGCCAAAAGTAAAGATATGAAAAATGATTGATCAAAAAAATAAGCAATGAAAAAATGCTCAACATCCTATATGACTAGGAATATGCATATTAAAACCATAAGGAGATACTATTTTACACTTATAAGAGTGAGTAAAATCAAAAGGACTGATAACACTAAATGTTGACATGCGGACCAGTCAGAACCCTTATGTATTGCTCATGGGAGTATAAAATGGTGCAAATATTTTGGAGAGGAGTTTCTTAAATTAAGCATATATTTAGCCCTTGCCCTGGCAATTCACTACTAACAATAAAATTTAAGCAGGAGAAATAAAAATTCCATCGAATTCCATGAAATAATATGCATAAGTAGGTATATAGCATTGTCATTCATAATAGTCCATACAATGAGAAAAGTCTAAACATCCTTTAATAGAAGAATGGATAAACATTCTTGTGGCATATTAATGCAATTAAACAGTGTAAACTTAAAATAAAATTATAAGCCCCCATCTCCCTTTCAGCCAATGACATTCTAAAGTAAATGTGAAAAACTAGTTCAGGCCATGATGGGAAGGAGGGGTCAGACACATCTCATTATGCCCTCCTCCCTTTGGAATTCAGGCACAATTGATCAGTGTTAACATTAAAAAAGAGATCTTAAGGCTGACCAAACAGACACTTTTTCTGGCAATCAGACACCTCACAAAATGACATATACCAGGCCCTGTAAGAAATTGAAGTATTTTACCCTGAAATATATTTCTTCGACATATTTTTAAATAGCCCTGTAAAGCTGCCTCTTGTGGGGAAAATCAGCATTCTGTAGAGAATTCTCTTCCCTTTCCAGGTCATTTCCTGATCCAGGAGAGATTAGCTAAGCATCTGGTACCTTTTTAAGTCTGATAAAAAATCATTTGCCCTCTATTCTATCTGAAACCTGCTTCCTGGAAGCTTCATCTGCATAATAAGAAATTTAGTCTCCCAAACCCCTTATTTTAACAACCCAGACATTCCTTTTTTTCTATTGATTCTAGGTCTTTAGAAAAACTCTTTCAACCAATTGCCAAACAGAAAATACTTGAATCCATCTATGATCTGGAAGCCCCCACTTTGAGTTGTCCTGCCTCTCAGGACCAAACCAATGTACATCTTACATGTATTGATTGATGTTTTATATCTCCCTAAAATGTATAAAACCAAGCTATAGTCTGACCACCTTGGGTACATGTTCTCAGAACCTCCTGAGGTTGAGTCATGATTGTGTCCTTACCCTTGGCAAAATAAACTTGTAAATTCATTGAGATTCGCTACTTTGAAGGGAAGAACCCAGTAATCACCTGCTGACCAAAGAGCTCTTGAGTCCTGAATAACCAGCAGCAATACCCAGGTAGTATGCCATGGACCTTGGATGAGGCTTTGAGACATGCTGGCTTGAGGTACTAGCTCAGCCACAGTGGGGTAAAGCACAAAGTGTGCTCTTGAGGTCCCCAATACAAGCCTACACTCTTGGATAGCGTTTCTGGACCTGCACTAGACCAGAGGAGAGCCCACTGCCCTAATGGGTGAGTCCCAGATCTTGTAGCATTGACTGCAAGCTGACTAAAGAGCACTTGGGTCTTAAGTAAACATTGGCAGTGGCCTGGCAGAACTCTCCACAAACAGATGGTGGTGATGGACATGGGGAGAGGCTCCTCTGCCTGTGGAAAGAGGTAGGGAAGAATGGGAAGGACTTTGTCTTGTGGTTTGAGTGCAAGCTTAGCCACAGTAAAATAGAACATCGGGTAGATTTCTAACATGTTTTATTTCAATACCTGGCTTCCAGACAGCATCTCTGGAGCCACCTGGGCCTGTGTAGAACTTGCCACCCTGAAGGGAAGGACACAAACATGGCTACCTTTGCCACTGGCTGATTGTAGAGCCCTAGGTCCTTGAAGGAACATGGTTACAGTGGGCTTTGAGCAAGACCCAGTGTTGTGATGATTTCAGGTCTGATCTAGGGCAGTTCCAGTGATGTGGCCACAGGGGGGCCTGTGTCATCCCACTTCCAGCTCCAAGTGGCTCAGCTCAGAGAGAAACACCTTTTGTTTGAGAGAAAGTAAGAAAAGAGAAAAACAATCTCTGCCTGGTAATTCAGAGAATTCTTCTGGATCTTATCCAAGACCACCAAGGTGGTACATTTATGAGGCTGCAATAACCATAGTGTAACTGGGCTTAGGGTCCCCGCTAAAGCAGATACAACTTAAATTACAACACCAAAGTCCTTTTGAATATCTGAAAAGCCTTCCCAAGAAAGATGGGTACACACAAGGCAGACTGTGAAGACAAACAAATACCTAACTCTTAAATGCCCAGATACAGATGAACATTTACAAGCATTGAGACCAGCCAAGAAAACATGACTTCACCAAATGCACTAAATAAGACACCAGAGACCAATCCTGGAGAAACAGAGATATGTGACCTTTTGTTACGGGATCTTTGGGGTGTTGCTTTTTTGACCTGAAATCTCTGCCTGGTGGCACCTTTGCCCATTTTGCTTGGGCACACTGAGCTCATTCTGCCCACCCTGCCTGGCAGGCTGTGCTCAGCTCATGCTACCAGCCTGGATCACATGCCTGCCAAGGGTGAGTGAGGCATAGAGAGGTGAGGGATGGGTGAGTGAGTATGGGTTCCGGCCACTGCTCAGTCAGACATGCCAGCTGCTGCAGTGTGGTAGACAGCTACAGGTGCCAGCACGGGTGCTGGCTCTCTACAAGGTATAGTTAAACCAGGCGTACTGCAAACAGCTTCCCTTACTGACCCTGGGAACATAATTGGCACCTGGAAGCTTGGCGACACAAGGAACTACAGGAACCCAAAGAGGGTGTCACAGCTCTGTCTCTGGAAGCTCCCAGGTCTGGGATCCCTGAGGGGCCACAGTTCTTCTCTCCTTCTCTTCACCTGCAACATGGCAAACAAGGGACATGTTTCAGCCCTGTTTGTGTTATAGCTCTTTTAGTTCTGCCATTCAGTGGCTCCTAAGTTCTTGTCCTGCAACAGGAAGAATGAGGTAGGCAGACAAGTGGAGGGTAAGCAAGATGAAGGGGAGCTTTATTGAGCAATATAACAATATCTGTGGCTTTATTGAGCCACAGAGGGTGGCTCCTTTCTGCAGGCAGGGTGTCCTGATGAGTATTCAGCTCCAAGCAGAGAAGAGACTCGGGACTGGGGAGCTCCTCTCTGCAGGCAGGTCATGCCATAATTTTGTACTTCTCAGCAAAGAGAAGGCCCTAGTGTGGGTTGCTCTTCTCTACAACTGGTAGTCCTGATGTCTCTGCAAGTCTCTGAAGCTGTCAGCAGAGAGGAGGCCATAAAGTGGGCAGCTCCTCTCAGGTTCTGATCATCACAACATCTCCCGCTATCAGCAGAGAAGCTGCAGCTGGTCATCCTCTCTGCAGCTGGTCATCCCATTGTCTGCTCACCTCTGTCTGAGACTTGAGCTTTTATGGGCCTCAGATGGGAGGAAGTGTGCAGTGATTTGGCTCATGGGCGACCACTGGTGGGCCCAGAAAAGGCACCACAAGTTCCCACGCCAGTATGTGGGACTGGCAGCCCAGGCCCCAGCCTTCAGGCCCTCCATGGTCTGAATGTGCCCCAGGAATGTGCCCCCTTCCACCCAGCAATCTGTCTGCCTCCTGCTGTCATTCACAGTGCCCGGGCTTGGCCCTGACCTTCCTCCAAGATCAGAGCAGGCACCATACTGACAGCAGGGAAAAGCCAGGCAGCAGGAGCAGGTACTTCTGATGATGAGAGGGCAGGGGGCGTCTTCCTGGGACCCCAAGAGTGCAGGGATGCCTGAGTCTGCAGCCATGATTTGGGCAGCTGCAACTGCGCCCAGGATTGGGGGGTGGGGCTCCTGCTGGCTCCATGGAGCTGGAGGTCAGAATCTGCAGCCATAGTTTGGATGGCTGCAGCAGTACCCTGGGAGCTCCTGCCCCATCTTGCAAGGGCCAGGGTTCCTGCTTGTCCCCAGCTCCCAGCTGCTCCATGGAGAATGCAGCCCCAGCCATGCTTCCTTGCTGCAGCCAGCATAATGGCAACAGCAGGCAATCTAGAGCAGCCACTGCCATTACTTTCAGATAATTAAAAATAGCTATTTTGAGAAAGTTCAATGAATTTCAAGATGATGGAGAAGGAATTTAGAATTCTATCAGATGATTTTAACAGAGATTGAAATAAAAAAAAAAGCAGAAATTCTAGACTTGAAAAAAATGCAATTGACATACTGAACAATGCATCATAGTCTTCTACTAGCAGAATTGATCAAGCAGAAGAATTAGTGAGCTTGAAGATAGGCTATTTGAAAATATACAACCAGGGGAGATAAAAGAAAAAAAGTATTAAAAATTGAAGCATACCTATTAGGCATAGAAAGTAGCCTCCAAAGGCCAAATCTAAGAGTTATTGGGCTTAAAGAGGATAGAGAATAGAAAAAACTTTGTCTTGCGGTTTGAGTGCCAGCTTAGCCACAGTGAAATAGAACATCAGGTAGATTTCTAAGGGTTTTGACTCCAATCCCTGGTTCACAGCTAGCATTGCTGGACCTGCCTGGGGTTTAGGGGAACTTGCTATCCTGAAGAGAAGGACACAAACATGACTGACTTCACTACTTTCTATAGGATTAGAAAGTTAATTCAAAAGCATAATTTCAGAGAACTTCCAAAATCTAAGAAAGATATCAATATTTAAGTACAAGAAGGTTATAGAACACCATGCAGATGCCACTGAAAGTGGAATACCTCAACACATTTAATAATCAAACTCCCAAAGGCCAAAAATGTTTTAAAAAAGGATCATAAATGCAGCAAGAGAAAAGAAACAAATAACATATAAGAGAGCTATGTTACATCTGGCAGCAGGCTTTTCATTGGAAACCTTATGGGCAGGAGAAAGTGGTATGACATATTTAAAGTGTTGAAGGAAAAAAACTTTTACCCTACAATAGTATCACTGATGAAAATATCCTTCAAGCCTAAAGGAGAAATAAATACTTTCCCAGACAAACAAAAGCTGAGGAATTTCATCAACACCAGACTGTCCTGCAAGAAATTCTATAGGAATTTCTTCAATCTAAAAGGAAAGGACATTAATGAGCAATGAGAAATCATCTTAAGGTACAAAACTCACCGGTAATAGTAAGCACACAGAAAAACACAGAATATTATAACACTTAAATTTGAGAGTATAAACTCCTATTTTGTGTATTAAGCAATAGAAAAACTAAATGATGAACCAATCAAAAATAATAATTACATCTTTTCAAGACATAGACAGTATAAGAATACATAAAAACAGTAAAAAGTTAAAAGACGGTGAGATAAAGTGTAGCATTTCTATTAGTTTTTTTCTCATTTGTTTGTTTATGCTATCAACTTTAAGTTGTCATTACTTTAAAATAATGGATTATAAGATAGTATTTGCAAGCCTCATAGTAACCTCAAATCAAAATATATAACAGAAACACAAAAAATGAAAAGCAATAAATTTGTCACACCAATAATGAAAACTGTCTTCACTAAAAGGAAGACAGGAAGGAAGAAAAGAAGAAAGAGAAAACCATAAAACAACCAGAAAAAAAATAGCAGGAGTAAGTCCTTATTTATCAATAATAACATTAAATGTAAATGGATTAAGCTCTCCAATAAAAAAGATATGGAGTGGATGAATCGATGTTAAAAAAACCAAAACAATCTGTTGCCTATAAAAAACATACTTCACTTATAAAGATAAACACAGACTGAAGAAAAGGAATAAAAAAAATATTTCATGCCAATGGAAACCAAAAATAAGAGTAAGAGTAGCTATACTTATATGAGACAAAGTAGATTTCAAGATGAAAACTGTAAGAAAAAAAAGAAGGTGATTATATAATGATAAAGGGGTCAATTCAGCAAGAGGATATAGCAATTGTAAATATGTATTTACCAAACACTGGAGCACTGAGATATAAATTGCAAATAGTCTTAGCACTAAAGAGAGAGATAGACCTCATTACAATAATAGCTGGAGACTTCAACAGCTCACTTTTAGTATTGGACAGATCTTCCAGGCAGAAAATCAACAAAGAAAACTGGAGGACTCACATTATCTGATTTCAAATCATATTAACACTACAAATCTATAGTAACCAAAATAGCATGGTGCTGGCATTAAAACAGACACGTAGACCAATGGAATATAACAGAGAACCCAGAAACAAATCCATACATCTATAGTGAACTCATTTTCAAGAAAGTTGCCAAGAATATACACTGGGGAAAATACAGTCTCTTCAATAAATGGTGCCGGGAAAACTGTATATCTACATGCAGAAGAATAAAACTAGACCCCTATCTCTCACCATATACAAAAAGCTAAGACTAGAAACTATAAAACTACTAAAAGAAAACATGGGGGAAACTCTCCAGAACATGAATCTGGGCAAAGATTTCTTGAGTAATACCCTACAAGCACAAGAAACCAAAGCAAAAAAGGACAGATGAGATCAGATCAAGTTAAAAAAGCTTCTGCACAGCAAAGAAACTATGTACAAAGTGAAGAGACAACCACAAAATGTGATAAAATATTTGCAAACTACCCCCCTGAGAAAGGATTAATAACCAGAATATATAAGTAGCTCAAACAACTCTATAGGAAAAAATCTAATCATCTGATCAAAAAGTGGGCAAAAGATCTGAATAAACACCTCTCAAAAGAAGACATACAAATGTCAATGGCAAACAGGAATATGAAAAGGTGCTGAACATCATTGATCATCAGAGGACTGCAAATCAAAACTACAATAAGATATCATCTCACCCCAGTTAAAATGGCTTTTATCCAAAAGACAATCAATAACAAATGCTAATGAGGATGTGGAGAAAAGGGAACGTTTGTACACTGTTGGTGGGGATGTAAATTAGTACAAACACTAGAAGAACAGTTCGGAGTTTCCTCAAACCTCAAAATACTAAAAATAAGGCGGAGCTTGCAGTGAGCTGAGATAGCACCACTGTACTCCAGCCTGGGCAACAGAGTGAGACTCCATCTCAAAAACAAAAATCAAAAAACAAAACAAAACAAAAAAACTAAAAACAGAACTAACATACAATCCAGCAATTCCACTGCAAAGTATATACCCAAAGGAAAGGAAATCAGGATGTTGAAGTGTTAACTTCACTATCATATTTATTGCAGCATTATTTATAGTAGGTAAGATTTGGAAGCAACTTCAGTGTCCATCATCAGATGAGTGGATAAAGAAAATGTGGTACATATACACAATGGAGGACTATTCAGTCATAAAAGTGATAAGATCTTGTCATTTGCAACAACATGAATGGAACTGGGAGGGTCAGGAATAGAAAGAAATGAGTCAGGAATAGAAAGATAAACTTCACATGTTCTCATTTATTTGTGGGAGCTAAAAATTAAAACAATTGAATTCATGGCGATAGAAGGTAGAATAGTTACCAGAAGCTAGGAAGAGTAGTCGGGGACTTAGTGGGAAGTGGAGATAGTTAATGGGTACAAAAAATAGTTAGAAAGAAAGAATGAATAAGACCTAGTATTTGATAGTACAACAGAGTAACTATAGCCAATAATAATGTAATTGTCCAGTTTAAAATAACTACAAGAACATACACTTTGTTTATAACACCAAGGATAAATTCTTGAGGAGACAGATATCCCATTTACTATGATGTGGTTATTATGCATTACATGTCTATATCAAATTATCTCATGTACTCTATATATAATCACACCTACTATGTAGCCTCTACAATTAAAAATAATAATTTTTTTGAATAGCCATAGCAAAATTTCTTACAGCATCTGGATACATTGCAGCTATAGTAACCTTGTTGTTTTATTATTATCAGTGATACTTATCAGTTGTGTCTTTTGCTACCCAATTCAATATTCTATAGCTACTCAACCACTCTTTGTCTATGCTTCTATGGTTTCTTCTCTTGATATGACAAATGCTTCTGGAATTAATTTATGCGTCTTCCTAGCTTTTTCTGTCTAATAATGTTGCTGTACGACTGCTTTTTCTCTATTTTCTAGCTTCTGTACTTCTCAAATGTTACTGCTATTTCTATGTGGCCCTTTTCTAGAGTGCCACATAGACCATCAGAGGATCTGATTGAATTGATTAGTTACCATAGGAAGTGGAGAATGTTAGTACTGCATGTTCTCTACTTCTCATATTGCCCTGCCTTGTAGATCATTGATCATTCTAGATGATTGACTGAATGAGAGGTGATCCCTACTCCAGTAGTCCCTGGCTTGGCTTGCAGAACCACATGGAACTAAACACAGAGATCCATGCAGCAGGAAACTCTTAGAAGGAAACTGAAAATGTCATGCACACAGAGGCTCTCCAGAAACAGTATTATAGTAAGCAGCCATCTTGTGTGGCCTGTTCTAAAACATTCAGTTATTAGTGTCTCTTCCATGGACATCTCTTTTCTTACACTGATCAGTCTTTGTATTCATGAAGCAATACCACATGATTAAGATTATACTTTTGAAATTAAAAAAAAAATCTGATACTTGACAATGCTTCTCATATTCTTTACTTTCTGAATTTTCTTGGATCTTTGGTGATTTTGCTTTGTTAGGATGGAATTTTAGTCATTTTATCAGTTTCTAAAAATTCCCCCTTGAAAATTAGATTGGAGTTACATTTTTATAGGTTATTCATGGCTAAATTGGCATTCAAAATATTGAATATTTCTACCAAGGCAACTATAGTAGAGTAAAATCCACTGAGCCAACCTCTTGTAATCCAGAAATTCCAATATTTCCACAAGGCCAAATTGAAACAAAATAGGAAAATATCAAGAGTAATATGGCTCATATAATAGTAATATTACAGCTATATAATAAATGTTTCATGATATTTCAGCATATCAAAATGATTTTAGAATATAAGAAATGCTAATTACTCTATTTAACACAATAGCTCAGAAATTAGAAATATCAACATTGTTCAAATAATAAGATAATAACTATTAAGTATTTACTTTGTGCCAGAGTTCCAAGAGCTTATCTTGCATTGGAGCGTTTAATCCTCAGTGGGAGATTTATCATCCCCATTTTGCAAATGAGGAAACACTTACAAAGAGGTTAAGCAACTTGCCTAACATAATACAGCTACTAAGTGGTGGAACCAGGATTTAAACTAAACTCCAGGCAGTTTGATCTAGAGACCATACTCTTAACCGTTATTAAGATCAGTCTATGAAATATGAAAACCATCAATTTAATCTCAGAGTCACTTCTTGAGACATATGTCAAGTTTTATATATATTAAGGGCAACTTTGAAAAGAATGCAGTGTTGATGAGAATAAAAAAGACAATGATATGTATCTTATTTGCATTACCCAAATGTTTCTATGACGGTTAAACAAAGTATCAAATCCAGCCTCTTAGCTTGACAATGTATGTTTTGTTTTGTTTTTTCTTTTTTTCTTTTAGCTGACTCTTGCTCCTCTCAGGAAGAGAACATATTTTCAAGTTTATTTGCCTAGGCATCAAATGGTTAAATATTTTAGTCAATTTCTAATTAAAATAATTACTTTTAATCAACATTTTCTTATATCTCTTTCTCATTTTTAATTTCAGAGCAAGACAATTTCACATTTCTTTAGTCAACAACTAGTTGCTAATTATTTACTATGTGTCAAGTCTTATGATGCCGAAGTGAAGAAAAGAGATTTAAAGTCATCGTTGTGGTTTCCTCTGGACCTTAAATTCTAGCAGAAAATGATAAACATTGTAATCAATGCCATCATGGGCAGGTATGTGGTGTTATGTGAATATACAGGAATACCTAATTCATAAACTGGGTGTAGAAAATTCTTACAGAAGAAAGTGGCATCCAAACAAAGAACAAACAATGAATAAAAATTATTACAGACAAAGTAAAGCGGGCCTAATGGACTGACAAAATGATTGAGTGTCAAGAGGTGGAAGGACTTGGTGAATAATTTGAAAAGGGACCATCAGTGGATGATGGCTACATTTTTGGCTCCAGCCATCAGGTAAATATTAACATTCCTTTCAATTTGCATTTTTGTTTTAAATTGTTTTCATATTTATTATCTTTATTTAATCTGAGAACAACTTTTTGGGAGATACAGAGGTATGCATTTTTCTAGCTGAAAATACAAAGTGTTTACATAATTTGCCTAAAGTCTCAGTTGAAGGGGGTAAGGGAGAGTAGTTAGTGGATTGCACACAGAATGAAGTTCTTTTCACCATCATTTCTACTCATTTAGAACATACCTTTTATTCTACCGTCTAAAGAGCAACATGTCTTCTTTCAGACGAGATTATTATTTGGGTTCAAATCAATGACACATTATTCCCTTTGTCATCTGATGTAGACATTTCTAACTGGCTCTCCTGACAGGAGCAATCCATCATCATAGCTTGTGGAACAATTTTGATCAACCATGTCAACACCCCTATCATTACCACCAAGTGCAAATGCACATTAATATTCTATGTAATGGCCAAACAGATGCAGAAAGACAATACATCTCTTCAAAAGGCTCCTGCAGGCCTCTTCTTTGTTTTTTCACCCTCCCTCTTTTTTTCAAACTTTGATCATATGTTCTAATTAAATCTCAAGGTTCATTTTACTATACCACAAGCTTCTGTATGGCCACTGGAATCATTCTAGCTCCATTTACCTACACTCTCCAATTACAAACTTAGATGGAAGTTAAACAGAACTCAGAAGGATATCGCATTGAAACGGTAAAAGAGTCAACTGCTGTACCTCAGTAGCAGGCAGGCACCTCAAACTGGTTGAACTGTGTGCACCACAGTGTTGGTGCTATGAAGGTTTCTTTCACAATAGTTTTGCATTTTTTAGGTGTTCAAGGTATTTCTTGGTGTATGTATGTGTGTTTCTGTGTGTGTGCACGTTGTGTGTCTGTGCGTTTCATTTGCTTTTTGGATGGGTGGGAGGTTAATAAGTGTCATGAAATATTAAAAAGGAACTTGACCTTATAGTGATTCCAACAGAAAGGAACAAAATCTAGAGATATCAGAGAGTCCCTTGTTCATATTCCAGGGACTATGCGGGCAACTATCTCTGATGGTTGCAAGAGGAAGAAAGAAGGATTTCAGCATGCATGACAAATTATCACTCAAATAATGGTAGTCTGTGGTTATAGGCCTTATCTTCCCACTTGGATTTTTGGTATTACCCACTAAAAGTGCTCATCTTGGAAGAGGATGTGGAGCCTCAGATGCCTTCTCTGCTTTCCATATATCGTCCAGGAACGCCTATTCCCTAAGACTTTTCTCAACAATCTTACCTCCCAAGACAGACAACACTACTAAATACACTCCCCGAAGGACGAAGGCGTCTTGCTCAAGAAAGCAAAAATTACCTGGTGACCATCAAGCAGGCCATCCAGAGGCAAAACTCCTTATCTGAGGAATTTAGAAGAAATTTGACTTCCCTGTTATCGAAAGCATGCATCTGGTACCAGGCTCTTTTCCCAAAACTTTGTGAGTAAATAGAATTTCTATAGATCTCTGGAATGCATGCATATTGAAACTCATTGTGCAACCCTTGCTGACATCAAGGCACCAAAATATCTACAAATGTAATCATTTCTCATGACCCACATGGCTAATACGGTTCAAATTACCCTTAAGCTCTCACTTTAAGGTCCATAAAAACCCCTAAGGAAAATCCACCACTGGACACTCAGTCATCTCTTGCTGAGGTACCTCACTGCACTCTTCTGCAGCATTCATTCCATCTAATAAAACCTTCCTTTTCAGACCTATACTGTTGTCAATAAATTCTTCTTGCCAACCTGCGAGTCAATCACTTTCTGATGCTGGGGCTCTGACACCCTGCCAGGCATCTCATTGACTCTTACTGGGACTTTACTGGGATTTCTCCCTTCTTTTTCCTCTCTGCTTCCCTCAACAGTCTGGTTCTTTACTCTTAGAAACCGATGGTCTTTGGCCGAGGCCACTCTTCAGTAGCATCCTGAAGCCCTAGAGAAGGAGTATCTGTCTCTGCCCTTGGGGCTGAGAAACTGGCCTGGGTTCTTTTCCATTTTTGGACTACCAGTGAACCAGCTTAAGTACTCTTTGGCAATTGAGGGTTTCTGGCTGAGGGCACTCCTTGGTATTACGCAAAGGCTAAGACAAAAGAGCACATTCACTATTGCCCCCAAGGGTAGCAAGTCCACTTTCACTTTGACACTGTAAACCCTGCCTTGGAAATGAGCAGCAGCAAAATCAACTCTGTGCAGCAACAATCTACTGGTTGTGGACCCCATTTGGAATTCAACTTTGCCACAGACTTCACATCCCAAGTCTTGGACGAGTTCTCCTTCATGTTAGGTTTGAGCTGACCACTCAAACAAGGACAGGCCTAGACTGCTCATCCAGGCAAGGGCAGACCCTCTATCCATGTTAGGCACCCCCAAATAGAGTGAGCAAAGGGAAAAGGGAGGTCAAAATCCCTCGCAGACACCTCAGGGATCTTGTAATGCCTTATCTAAACCCAACATGGGTTCAACTCATTCTTCAGTTCTATCCAATTTGCCCTTGCGTTGCATTCTTATACAGTGGTTCCATTTTGACCCACAAACTCTTCAAAAGAAGCATATAATTTTCTTTTATATTCAGAGATCCCATATGTTCAGGTCTTTTGGGCTTATCTGACACCTAAAATTACATAAAAATTGTTGCATATGCTTCCAAAGAACTTCTTCTCTCCCTGATTCCGATGTCTCAGATGATTCTTCCATTTGCCTATCACATTCTCCTCAGCCTGCTCCCACTTTACCTACACCCTCTTCATCTGCTTCATACCCCAATCATCACCCCCTCTCCATAAACAGATACTTTATCCTCCTCATATACTTGCACAGGAGTTATATAAGCCACTAGCACAGAGTCCTCAGAAAACCCCCAAAATGTTTTGCCTGTCCACAAGGTGACAAATGAAGATTTGGGAAAAAGTCAAGTTCATGCCTTTTTTCCAATATTGGATCTTTTGCAAATTCAATCCCAGTTGCATTCATTTAGCCAGGAGCACTCGAAGTTAATTCAAGAATTTCAGGCCTTAACTATTTCCTTTGTTTTAACCTGGCAAAATATATTTGTGGTATTAACTAGTTGACGTTCCCATAAAGAAAATCATGCCTTTAGTTTGAACTCGGGTGGATGAAACTCATGCTCGTAATCCTAATGATAATATAGCCAGAGAAGAAGCTGTCCCTGACACAGAACCCAATTGGCAATACCAGGCCACCAATGTTGGCCCAGACAGAGGCGAGGCAGATGAGATTTTATAATAACTTGTTTGTTGGAAGGAATGAAAAAGACCGTAAGAAAACCTGTTAATTTTTGTAAATTATGAGAAGTCAGTTAGGAGCCATCTGAGAATCCTGCCCTTCTACAAGCTAGACTGATGGACACTATGCAAAAATATACAAATTTACAAATATACAAGCCCTGCAGGCCAATCTATTCTGGCTGTACACCTTCTAAGTCAGGTGTCCAAAGACATCAAACAAAAACTCCAAAAATTAGAGCAAGACCCACAAATTCCTTGTCCTACCTTATTAAATGCAGCCTTTCCAGTTTTCAATAATTGGAAGGAAATATCAAAAATAAAAAAGAAGGCAGGGTGTGGTGGCTCACACCTGTAATCCCAGCACTTTGGGAGGCCGAGGCAGGTGGATAACCTGAGTTCAAGAGTTCAAGACCAGTCTGGTGAACATGGGGAAACCCCATCTCTACTAAAAAATACAAAAATTAGCCAGGCGTAGTGGTGCATGCCTGTAATCCTAGCTACTCGGGAGACTGAGGCAGGAGAATCGCTTGAACTGGGGAGGTGGAGGTTGTAGTGAGCTGAAATTGCACCATTTTACTCCATCCTGGGCAACAAGAGTGAAACATCATCTCAAAAAAAAAAAAAAAGGCTAAACTGGAGGAGAAGAAAATGCCATTGCCAACCTAATTACATGGCAATAGCACTGGCACATTCTTTTCCATTAACTAATAACCTCAAGGCTCATCCCTATACTACTAACAGAATGGGGACCTGTTATTTCTGCAGAAATCCAGGCCACTAGAGTAGAAAAGGTTCCAAACCTCCAGGTTACAAGCCAACCCTGGAAGCCTGTCGTCACTAGAAATAAGAGGGGCATTGGAAGAGTGAGTGTCTCTCTCTCCCTCACGAGGTGGGGCACCGCTTCCTTCTGGGCTGTCACAGCTACAACTTTACCAACCTACCTAACAAGGGAGTCCTGTAGAATGAGGATGAGGGCAATGTCAAGGACAAGTTCCTCTAACTCTATTCCTGGATTATAATCAAGCCTCTGAAATTCATCCTCTAGATGACTGATGGGGACTTGAGGCCATCTATCCCCTATCTTTTCCATCTCTATTGATAAGCCCAGAGTAAATCTGATTGTGGCTGAACAAGAGATAATGTTCTTCATAGATACAGGGGCCAGTTATTCATCTTTAAACATTTACTATGGCCAGTGAGTCAGTCCTCCATTTTTCTCACAGGTATTGATGGGAAACCCCAAAGAGGCTGTTTTACACCACCATCCCCTTGTAAAGTGGAAGGTTATTCCTTTACCCATTCTTTTTAGTCCTGCCAAACTGCCTTGTTCCATTATTAGGCCATGACTTAACACAAAATTACATGCTAATTTACAGCTAAGCCCTCACCTTCCAGCGGTATTAACTCACACTTCACTAAAAGAGCAACTGCAGTCTAGAGAACCTCAAACTCTAAAACACGTGCCATTTGAAATTTGGAATACTTCTCTTCCTGGCCATTCAATATCAGCTGCTCTTGTATTAATTCAGCTCAAGATTCCCAATAAGTTCTTCAGAATCCCCAATACCTCTTGAAACCAGAAGCATGAAAAGGGTTACAGCCCCTAATAACAAAATTTTTAACCCATGGATTAATGGCACTATGCAACTGGCCTCGCAACTCTCTCATTTTAGCTGTAAAGAACTCAGATGACTCCTACCAACTAGCACAGGACCTTAGAACTATTAATGAAGCTGTTATTCTGATTCATCCTATTGTCCCAAACACTTAGACCCTTTGTGGACAGACTTTCTCCTCCACAGCTTAGTTTACTGTACTTGATCTTAAGGATGTCTTTTTCTGCATTCCTGTACAATCGGATAGCCAATTTCTGTTTGCTTTTGAATGGCAAATAACTTAACAGTTAACTTGAATAATTCTGCCCCGGGAATCAGAGATAGCCTCCACTTTATTGGACAGGCCCTAGCTAGAAACCTGTCTACCCTGCAGCTTCTCCAAGACAGCAATCTACTCCAGTATGTGGATGACCTACTAATCTGTCATCCTAACAAGGCTGTTTTAGACAAAAATACAGTGTTAGTATTAAACAAACTTGCTGACTGTGGGGACAAAGTATCTCCTTCTAAAGCACAAATACTCACATAAAGGGTTCACTTTTGGGGCCTTATTTTAACCCTCGGTACAGAGAGCCTCTCTAGTACTCCTAAAGATCTTATCTTAAACATGACAACTCCAGGAACTAAACAACAGCTTCTATTCTTTTGGGGTATGGCTGGGTTTTACAGAATATGGATTTCTTCCTTTGGAGTAAAAGGAAAACCTTTATATGAAGCCCTCAAGGGAACTGAGGACAACCTCTATCCTGGACTGATAATGTGAAACATGCTCTAAACACTTTAAAAACAGGCTTTAATCTCAGCCCCAGCCTTAGCCCTACCTGATCTGACTAAGCCTTTCTTTTTTTTATGTACACAAATGAAGGTGGATAGCTTTGAGAGTGAGCCTAAGATCTATGGCCCTCTAAGCACCCTACAGCATATTTTTCAAAAGCTTTAGACCTTGTATCCTAGGAATCCCTCCCCACCACCCAGCTTAAGAGCCTTAGCAGTGATGGCTCCCTTAGTACAAGAAACCTTAAAAATATATTACCCCTCCTGGTATCTTATAGCTTTGTTTCACTGCTAACTAACCCCTAGCTGAAAAAGGAGTCTGTGCTGTCATCAGTAAAACATGTTGCACCTACATTAATATATCTGGAGAAATGAAAACTAATGTCCAAAAAAAAAAAAATGTCACACAAGCCAAATGACTACACACATTTTCCTAAAGTAACCACAACTGGGCCAAAACCTCTACTGATGGGTTTCTAAAAATCACTTGGCTTCTCCTATTACTTGAACCTTTATTCCTCATTATTCTTCTTTTAATCTTTGGTCTCTGCCTTTTTAATGCTCTTTTTAAGTTTATATCATCCAGGTTACAATTCCACCTACAGATGAACATGCAATCCCAATATCAGCCTGCAACAGCAACTTCCATTTACATGGGGCCTCTTAATGGAATCCTTTCTTCTCCCCATGAACAAGTTTTTCATGATCCTCATTCCCTTCATGACAGACAGAGAGAAAAAGAAAAATACAACTTATCCACTCACTATCCCCTTTCAGCAGGAAGTAACCAGACAGACCTGGGGCCCCTCTTCACTATGCTGTTTTCCCTTTCTTGAGACTGTAATAGGTAGCAGGTAGACATGAGCCTGGGGGAACACAAAGGATCAAAGATTTGACCAAGATATTTTCAGAAAGAAAATGGGGAGAGGAAAGATCACCTGGAGACTATCAAGCAGGCCATCTAGAGGCGAAACTTCTTATCTGAGGAATTCAGAAGTAATTCAACTTCCCTGTTATCAAAAGTACATAACTTAACTCTGCACTCTTCATCTACTCAGTGATTCCCACACCTCAGCCAACTTCAAACCCTAGATACCTAGCTCCAGATTCTTTAGAGAAGAGGATTTGAGGTTTCCTCTCATCTCCTCCTGTGGCTATCCTAAGATTATTAAACATTTTCTCTGCTGCAATCCCCCATGTCTCACTATATTGACTGTTACATAACTGCAAAGCATGTCCATATTTGTGTAAAATATTATCAGAATTGTGGGAAAATAGACAAGTTCTATGATAGAGCCTATTTCTAACCCATGTTGACTCCAAGTCTCTGTATTAGGCCCAACTTACAAAATCAGAGTGTAAATGAAAGAATTGAGTTGCAAGTAGAAACCTTAATAAAAAGCAACTTTTCAGTCTTTGCTTTTTTCCTTGGCTTTTGTTGGGACTTAGGAACTGATACCCCCAAAATACATGCTTTGATATGCTGAACTGAAGAAACCTCAAGGTCTCTCTGACTTCCCCACTGTCTCTCCCAAAGCACAGGATGAGTTGTTGTCTGAAGTCCCTTTATCTGCCTAAAGTACTGATCCACCAGGAGAACAAGTTTATTCTTCTCCTTACTGTTATCTCATTATCTATGACAAAAAATAAGGCCAAAAATGTAACCATACTTGAATAAGCCCTTTCACAAGATAATGTCTATCTCTCAGGCTCATTCAAATTCCAAGGAGAAATATCTTAATCATCTCTGCCCTGCAATCCACTCATTCTCTCTAGTTGTCATTTATTACCTGTCAACAGAATTCTTTTTCTCCTCCATCCTATAACCTGTTTTGCTAGGATCTAAGTTCCCATTCTTTCTGTACCCTCAAAAGATGATATATAAGCTTCTAAACCCCATTTGGGGGATAGGTAATCACTCCATGATTCCACTGTGTACACATTAATAAATCTGCATGCCCTTTCTCCAATTAATTTGCCATTTGTCAGTTGATTTTTCAGTAAACCTTTAGAGGGCAAAAGGGAAGTTTTCCCTTTGGTCCCTGTACTATTAATTCCTATGTCTTTACCTACTCAAATTTCTTCAAGCTTTAAACAAACAGGAAAAAGCAGAACAGGTAAATAACAGGAAGTTTCTACTTATGTAAGAGTATGCAATGTCCTCCAAACAATTTTTTTCTTAATCTTATCTTTATAATTCAATTTAATTATATTTTCAAATTGTTAAGGACAGCTCATATATACCACAATTAATCTTCCTTATCCAGAAACTCTAGGTCTAACATAGAGATCATGTTACCTTCCTGATTAACATAGGCAGTACTGGGGCACAATGAAGACAGACTTTGCGGCCAAGACAAAAGTACCTGAGTCTTCACCCTGTTGGAACACTGTCTATCAGAGTGACTTTGGGAGACTAATTTTAAGTTATTTGTTTCATTTCCTATGCATAAAATGGTTTTCCAAGTCCCTTCCTCAAGGGTTGCTTTGAGGGTAAAATGAGAGAATGCATGTAAAGTTCCTGTCAGGTAGTGATCTCTCAACAAAACTTCCTTCCCTCAGGCTAGATTTCATTATTAGCAGCTCAAGGGTATAACTTTTACCTCTACTTGATCTTCTCAGTTTCTGTTGGGAATTTTATTTTAAACTGAAGGGCATTTTCTCTTTGCTTCACTTCTTAAGTAAATTCAATACATTTAAATTATTTCGCTTGATCTTCCTACCTCATCTTCTTTTACAGAGAAACTAATTTGACCTTCCCTCCAAGCTACTTGTCACTTGTCTCTTTTTCCAGTCTTTATGTTATATTCCTGTTCTTAGCCAATGATTTCAAATGCAATAATACTTTTCAAATTGCATTTAATTAATACAAAATGTTGTATTAAACACATTGTATTGCAATTGTGTTTAATTAATATAATGTGTTTTGCTTGTCTTTTCGTTAGTATGAACCTATGGTTGAAGGCATTCTCAGGGGTTAACAAGAATTCTGGACAGAAATATGGCTATAAGTAAGTATTAATCAGGCTGCACTTTGATCCACTTCCTTGTACCTGAAAGTCACTAGATCCTGATCGTTTGTATCCTCAGTCCCACTGTTCTTATAGATAGAATCACTGACATCAGAATCATAAGACTTTTCTTTAAGAATTGCTTAAAGGTCTTCAGATCCCCAATTCTAGGGAAACAGCTGATGCCAACCATTTTGAAGACCTCCACAGAGAAACAGAAATTAACATGAGAATGCTGTTTCTTCCTCTCCCCATCCTATGACTTCCCCCTGTACTCTTCCACCAATTAACAATTTCCACACTTTGACCCACTCCAAAACCCTTGAAAACCCAGCCCCAGACTACCTGGGGAGATGGATTTGAGGCTCCTTCCCATCTTCTCCTTCAACAAGCCAATGATTAAACCCCTTTCTCGGCTGCAACCTCGTGTCTCAGCATATTGGTTTTTTGCACACATTGGGCAACAAACCTATTATGGTTACTTGGTTGTGATAACATCAACAGTACACTGAATTCGGAGTCAGGAGACCTGAATTTGAATCCCAACTGTGACATTAGTTTAGCTACATGGATGTAGGTAACTCACTTCACTTCTGAAGGCCTCAAAGCCCTCCAAGGATTTTGAGATAGGCAATTTTTCCCTCAGCTTAGCACTATTATTTCATGGTTTTATGGTTCAATATTTGCAGCATCACAGTGTTCCATTAATAACATTATACTGGTTTTCCATATTTTTAAACGTAAGCCTTCAAATGACTATTTGTTTTCATTTTTTTCTGGTGTGTTGCCTTTGTCTTTCCCCTTTGTTTTTTCATGTTTTGCCTATCTAAGGAAAAGCTTACAAGAAGGAGCTATGTCAACAGTAGTTCGTATGGATGCACACTAACTTTTATTTTGGGTTGTAACTAAGAGAACTTAACGTATGACTTATTGTAAAATTATAAACATCAAATCAAGTTTTATAACAACAGCTTTTTTTTTTTTGCAAAACCAAACAAAAGACACATATACATAAATGAGTATGATTTATGTAGAAAATGATGTGAAAAGATGATCTTTTATTTTTTTTGCAAAACCAAACAAAAGACACATATACATAAATGAGTATGATTTATGTAGAAAATGATGTGAAAAGAACATACAAAATTATTAAGAAGCAATTAGCCCTGGAAGAGAAAAATCTGAGCTAGAGGGGTAGTCAGGCTAAAATCTGTACTATAAACTGTCCTATATTATTTAATGTGGTATAATAAGAGCACATTATTCTTATAATAGGAATATTACTTTAAGCATTTTCATTAACTAATATTTATTTTATGTATATAAGGTTTTTTTCCAATATGGCTTTGTAATCTACCACATACTAGACTTAAAGTTATAAACAGGGGAGATGATTGAAGTGGAGGAATGTTCATTAGCATCACATAGGAAATGCTTTGAAGTAGACAGTGGGTGACTCTGTTTAAGCTGTGACTCAAGCAGAAAGCAATACTTTCTTCTCAAAGTGATTTGAAACTAGTATTCTCTTGTATCTATGATAAGAAAACTAATTATGATAATAGACATACAGTTGGAAGAGGAAACATGGGTAGAACTAAGTCTTTACAGTAGAGAAAGAACTGAGAGAGCTAGGCAAAAGCCATCATTGGGGGTAACAGAACACAGTAAGGGGAAACATTCTGCAGAGGGTATTGGAACAAAGCAAGTCTCTCCAAAAAAATCTAAAGAAAATATTTTCAGAAAGTGCACAAGGCAAAGACTAATGGCTCTCTGCAGATATTCATAAGAGTATAAGAAAGAAGAGGCTTTCCAAGAAAATATATTTCAACAACAATAACAAAAGACCGGGCTAGATTTGAGACACACTAAGAGTCATTAACAACTAGAAGTTCTTATCATAACCCTATATATACTGTTTACAATTTATCACTTTATGCCTATATAAAGTATAAAGGGACCTACTTTACAGAAAGTGGGTTCAGTCATTGTCAGGGTATCAGGGTATCTTTTGTTTTCCTTTATTACAGTGTAAGGACAACATAAAGTAACCCAAAGGGAAAGGAGAGAACAGCTTAGCCTCTCTAAATACTGCACATTTTGGAAAAGTCTAATCCTCTCTCCCTGTCCTAAATCCTCTCATTATATCTAAGCCCTGTGGAAATATGCTGGTCCTCACAGGCTGGCAGTTTTCTCAACCTGCAATTAGAGTGTTTTGCTCTTTTTGCCAGCTACAGCCTTAGTCATCAATTCCAGGAAATCCTGACACCAATTCATTGAATATCTAAACATACATTACCTATTTGATTATCCATGTCCCCAGATGTAATGAACATATTTTCTTGTTATCTTTATAAGTCTTCTAAGTAATATTGTACACAATTTAAATACACTTGCCTTAGTTTCTGAGACAGCAGTCTCTTGGTTTTCTTTCTATTTTTCCCAGTTATTTCTTGCCAATCTCCTTTGTTAGCTCCTCCTCTTCAACATGAATTCTAAATGTGTTTGCTTCTATATCATATTTTCTGCTCTAATATACCCTGTCTATACGTTATTACATCCTAAGAAAAAACAATTCCTATCATAGGTCAAAATTATGCTCTAAGTTCCAAAATCATATACCCAATGACTGATATAATATAACTATAAAATGAGCAAATTCAATGTCTAAAGGCCACTAAACTGGAATCAGACTTCTACCCGAAACTTATTCCTCCAAGTCTTCCTTAACTCCATAAGTTACTTTCACATACACACAATGCCACATATGTTTCCCAATTGTTTGGACGAACGGAGGCAAGGTGGTGGACTTCCGGGTTCTTCTTCACCAACTTTTCCCGCGCGCGCGAAAATGCAGCCAGCGCCCTGGAAGGTGCAGACCAACTGGCATGCGCCAGGTGACGTCAATCCGAAGAGACCAACATTTACCTGGTCGCATCTGCGGAACGCCCCCTGACACGCCCGTGCCCCGCCTATTGCCCTCCCACTCCTAGAAAAGCCGCTCCAGAGGGACGCCACGCGCGGCCTTCTCACAGCCCCACTCCTGTCGGGATGTCGGGACTGTGGGAACTCCGTCGGAGAGCCCCACAGGGGGACTCTGTCGGCCTTCTTTGCCGGAGGCCGACAGACCTCTTCCCCACACCTTAGGTGACCAAAATAAATTTGCAGTTTTGCTCCTACACTTGCCTAGTCGCTGGTTCTTTTGTGCCCGCTCTGGTGGTCTTAGAAAAACAAATCAGTTGGTGCCGAACCCGGGAGGAGACCCCTCCTCAGGGTCCCCAGGGTCTGGGGAGCCTCCTCCTCCTCCTCGTTCCACACCGCAGAGGGACCAGGACCTGAGACCCGCTTCCCTCACTCTCACGGCCTCTCTGGGGTAAGTGCCCTTGTCTCCTCTTTACCTCCCTCGGCCAAAATCCTGCGCAGGTCCCAGGTCCATTTGGAGCCACCACGTGGCTCGGGAGACCCGTTCAGGACGGAGACGTCCGCCTGAAGGTAATCTCCACTTTGGCTTCAAGAGCCTCCAGTCTGTCTCTGCTGGTTCCAAAGGACGCTTTGAAGCCAGGCAGGGATCCATTTCCATTTCCATTGTGTCCATTGTGTAAGTAAAGAGGAAACAAATGGGAAACCCCCAGTCCAAATTTCCAAAGAGCACCCCCTTCGGGTGCCTCCTAGCCAATTTAAAAACCTTACAGCTCGAACAAGACCTTAGGAGGAAGCGGTTAATTTTCCTTTCCACTGTGGCGTGATCGACCTCAGCAATTTCTGCCAGTGGCTAGGCAAGCGGTCTTAAATTAATTACATACAAGGCTTTTGGGCCTTATGCTCTCGTCCCGATCTGCCCTATACTCCTCCTTCTCTCCCCGCTCTCTCCAACCCCTCCCCTCCTGCCCAGACTCCTCCTTCCTCCTCCTTATCTACTAGTAATCCACTCGGTCCCGTGCCTCCTTCCGGGCCCCCAACTGGCTGTCTTGAGTCCCCTATCTCTGCCCACACCCTCCTACAGTGTTAGCACCTTTGCGAGAGGTGGCTGGGGCAGAGGGGGTAGTCAGAGTACATGTCCCTTTTTCATTGGCCGATCTTTCCAAAATTGAGAAGCGTTTAGGGGATTTCTCAGCTAATCCCACCATCTACATAAAGGAATTTAGATACCTTTGTCAGGCCTATGACTTAACTTGGCATGACCTCCAGGTTATCCTAATCTCCACCCTAAACCCTGAGGAGCAAGAGTGCATCCTAGCGGCCGCCAGGCAACACGCCAACCAACTACATTTAACTGATGCCGCCATCCCACTAGGGGAGCAAGCAGTCCCCTCGGCAGACCCAGACTGGAACTACCAAGCAAACCAGCCTGGGTGCCGTAGGCGAGACATAATGGTTCAGTGTTTGTTGGCTGGTATGCAAGCAGCCTCAAACAAAACTGTAAATTTTAACAAATTAAAAGAAATTATTCAAAATCCAGAAGAAAATCCAGCAGCATTGTTAAATAGGCTGACTGAGGTTCTAACCCAATACACCCAGTTAGATCCGGCCTCCCCCACAGGGGCCACCATTTTGGCGTCTTATTTCATTTCTCAATCAGCTCCTGACATTCGTAAGAAACTTCAAAAAGTAGAGGATGGTCCTCAGACACCAACACAAGACCTGGTTAAATTAGCCTTTAAGGTCTATAACTCCAGAGAGGAGACGGCAGGCTCGCCTCAAACAGAAGTTACAGCTCCTAGCAGTGGCTTTACAGCCCAGTCATAACCCCAGGCCAGAGAGCACACACTCCGCAGACTCCAAGGCTACGAAAGGAGCCTGCTATAAGTGCGGTAAGGCAGGACACTACGCCAACAGGTGTCCGCAAGGTCCCCGAGCCCCAACACAGCCTTGCTATAAGTGCAAGGCATCAGGACATTGGGCCAGTGAATGTCCTAACCCTCGTCCACCAGCAACCCCCTGCCCTGCTTGCTAGCAGGGAGGACACTGGAAGTCTGATTGCCCCACCCTGAGAACAGGTGCTGCGTCTCCACGTGACCCCCTTTCCCAGGATCCTGGGAGCTCCTTCCAGCTCCTACATCTGGACGACGACAACTGAAGATGCCGAGACTCGGGGACCCCCATCACCCTCGCCGAGCTGCGGGTAACTCTCCTGGTAGCAGATAAGACAATCAATTTTTTAATCAACAGGGAGGCTACCTATTCTGTTTTGCCGTCCTTCTCTGGACCTAGCCTTCCATCCAATATCTCTGTAGTAGGAGTAAGCGGAAAGCCATCCACCCCACGAAAAACTCCACTCCTCAGTTGCTGCCTGGCCAACAACTACTCTGCACACTCGTTCCTCATTCCCAGCTAAAAAGGGCCCCTACCAAAAGCAATCAGTGGAAATCAGTTTGGCTTTCCCCCACTTGCCTCAAACTTACTAAATTTTCTTAACTATCTCATACTCCTCAACCTTGCTGGGACCTTCCTTCTGGGTTTTGCCCCTATTCCAACAAATGCTTCCATTCCTCATTCCTATACTAATACTGTGCCTTATTTTATTCTTCATCCGTACGTCCAAATTCCAACCATGGGCCCCGATCTTAACGACGCCCCTTAACAGCAGGAAGTAGCCAGACAGACCACTGCGCCCCTTATCACTATTACCAATAAAAGGTTGGACTGTTTGGACGAACGGAGGCAAGATGGTGGACTTCAGGGTTCTTCTTCACCAACTTTTCCTGCGCGCGGGAAAATGCAGCCGGCGCCCGGGATGGTGCAGACCAACTGGGCATGCGCCAGGTGACGTCAATCCGAAGAGACCAACATTTACCTGGTCGCACCTGTGGAACGCCCCCTGACACGCCCGTGCCCCGCCTATTGCCCTCCCACTCCTAGAAAAGCCGCTCCGGAGGGACACCACGCGCGGCCTTCTCACAGCCCCACTCCTGTCGGGATGTCGGGACTGTGGGAACTCCGTCGGAGAGCCCCACAGGGGGACTCTGTCAGCCTTCTTTGCCGGAGGCCGACAGACCTCTTCCCCACACCTTAGGTGACCAAAATAAACTTGCAGCTTTGCTCCTACACTTGCCTAGTCGCTGGTTCTTTTGTGCCCGCTCTGGTGGTCTTAGAAAACAAATCACCAATTTCCTTCAATCCCACATTCATTCCCAGCAATTTCAGTCAATTTTACCTCCAAAATAAGTTTTGACTTTCTCTACCTCTTCTGTCAACTCTCTAGTGCATTACTAATATAAAAATAATGCAAGCAACATATGTAATTTTTAACTTTCACAGTTAGTAGTCACATTAAAAATAATTTGTATAAGTCAAAGTGATAATATTTTGGATATGTTTGGTTAAAATATATTATTGACATTAATTTGACATGTAAAATATAAATATATATGATATTTTATATCATTTTTTCTTGATAAATTTTCAAAATTTGCTGTGTGTCAAGCATTTCCATGGCACATCTCCTTTCACATAGCCAAAGTTCAAGTGCTCAAAAGCCACATGTAACTACTGTATCAGACAGTGCAGCTCTAGTCTAAGGCAACATTACCTATTGCCCAGAAAAGGACAGCAGACTCATATCTGGTATGCTCACATCTATTCTTGCCCATCCTCCATTTCAATAACATACTTCCTATGGATTGGTGAGAACTGAAAACGACATAATCCTCTGTCCCACAGGGACAGGGACTGGGCAGACCTTCCTGTTCTTGTGTTAATAATACTAAGAGCAAGCAAAAACAATGTTTAGCTGCTTTTTCCAGGAAATACCTGCTCCTGGAAGAGAAAACCGAAATAGTTAAACTGACCAACTATCAAGACTAATAAGCTCATTGAAATTTACTATCAAGCCTTCAATTCATTTTGTCCACTCATCCAAATCTACTTATCACTGCAATCCAACCAGTTTTTTCTCTTGCAAGATGCACTTTTAAATCACTCAGCACAGGCTTTAAAATGCTTCTCTAATTTCCCCACCTAGAGTTATCCACACATTGGGCAACAAACCTATTATAGTTACTTGGTTGTGAAAACACCAAAAGTACACTGAATTTGGAGTCAGGAGACCTGAATTCTAATCCCAGCTTTGCAATTAATTAGCTACATGATGTAGGTAACTCACTTCGAGGTGGTGTTCTCCTTTATTGCACTAAGTCTTAATTGTAGTTTTGCTTGATTAACACACTTTTGGAGGTCTTTTGGAAAGTCAGCGTTCAAGAAAATCAAGAGGGAACTTATTAAAATGCAAATTGGATCATGCCACTCCCCTGTTAAAGCTATTTCAATAGTTATTAACAGTTATTGGAACAAAATTCAAACAGCTTAGCATGTATGAAAAGGTCAAAATAACTTATTGTCTGTCTTCCTTTCTAAACTCTTATCACTCTACTCTTCAATTCAGTAATGTTTAGAAACAGTGCCTCCTTCCTGTTCTTTAGGTATAACAAGCATTTCCAAATTTTAGCATCTTTGCAATTACTCTTCTCTGCCTGAAACATTCCTTCAGTGTTTTAAAATTGCTACCACACTCTTATTCTTATTAACTAACTAAAATTCGATCTTCTTCAGAGTGGAGGAGACTGCTTTGACTGAAAGTGATGTATCTCTTAGGCCAGTTTTCTTTTCATCATATCATTCTACTTCCTTCCTTTGACTCATCATAACTACCTTATCCATATCTTTCTTTACTCCCTGTCTCTTTCCACAAAAATGTAAACTCCATGAAAATGGAAATCTTATCTGTCCTATCTATCTCCATATGGCTAAGCGTTTGAAAGATTTATTGGCACGTAGTAGGTACTCAATAAAACAACAAAATAAAACAACAAAAGACAATAAGTAGATAAAAGAAAAAGAAAGAAAGGAAGGAGGGAGAGATGGAGGGAGGGAAAGAAGGAGGGAGAGAAGGGAAAAGAGAGAGAGGAAGGGAGTGGCGTGGGGAGAGGAAGAGAGGCAGGAAAGAAGGAAGGAAAAAAGGAAAGAAGGAACGGGCCTTGAAAATGTGCCATAAGCAAGGCAAGTGTGATAATCCCCTCCCTTATATATTAGAACACCATGTAACAATGCATCAAAGGGAGAAACCCAGAACTCCAGACCTACTATAGCGTGTAGCTGAGACCAGGATCAAGGTCTTCTGATTTCTAATCCTGTGCTCAACACAGCCTAACACACTGGCTTTAAGCCTTCTCTGATTGATGTGATTCTTTTGAAGCCAACATGTAAGGCTTCAGATTTAATAAATAAGGCATTTGAAGGAGAAAATGATTCTCTGTGCATTAACTGGTGAGTTCATATGTTTTTTGCATTTACATCTCCCACTTGCATTTTGATTAGCAATTACTTCTGTCAATTTAACTCCAACATCTTCTATAATCAGAGACATGTTATACCCTGGAACAGACTCAATGAGTCCCTGAAACTGGTGAGACAGCACTTCAATCCCTTCACTGTGGCTGCTCTCGTGGTGAACATGCCTGACTGCCAGTCTGATTTCCTAAATCTCCTCTGAGATTTTAAGTGGTTAGAAATGCTTTTGACATATGCTTGGCTTCAGCTCATTGCAAATACAAAAATGCTTGTTCCAAATACAAGCTTCACTTTTTTCTATTATTATTGTTATTATCATTATCAGTATTATCTGTATCACTCTTCTGAAGTCACTTTTGGAGAGGTTCCATATCCTGAGAAAGAGAAATCCCTGAAAATTACATTCGATCAGTACATTTAGTGAGCCATAAAAGGCATAATTAGTATTTGATTAAAATTTCTATCCTCCTTTAATAGTAAATATATTGTAAGAGATTGTTGTCTACTCAATTATTTCTTATCTCTTCTGTCTTGCTAAAATCTCAATTTTTAAATATTAGACAGATTAAGGCAGGTGACTGAGGAAGTAAAAGGCATGACTATGCTGCCACCCCAACCATACAGGATGAATTTTGAACACTCTATACCAAGCCTAGTAATTCTGTTCCTCTTGCCATTTAGCAAGGACATGTTTCTTTGACGTGCATGAAGACTCTTAAAAATTTGAACTCTGCTTACATCTTTACTCCTCCTCCACCTGTACACTGGGGTCCAGGTACCCTTCACCTAATTGTAGTCCTCTCTCCTGCCTTTACATCTGTATCCTTGCAAATGTGTTAAGCCATAATTCCAACTACCCAACTCTGACTCATTCATCAAAGCCCAACTGGAAAGTCAACAAATGGCTACATCTTTGCATAATTTTCTCCATGGCAGAATTTAAGGCCTCTATATTAAAAAAAAAAAAAATGGTTCCATGTGCTTCCATTATATTACTTATCACAATGTATTACTGTCATTTGCTTATGTACTTCCTTATTCTATGAGAATGCCAGTTACTTGAGAGCAAAGATCATGATTCACCAATGTTTGCATTCCTAAAACCTAGCACAGTGATTAAGAGATAGAAAATACTTAACCATTTTTCAAGTGATTGACTGTATCCTGTACAGGATAGAAAATTACTTCTTAATATGATGTCTTCTTCATTTTATGTTTCCCATGTTCATGATAATCTCACATTCCACATAGCCTCCTCAAGACTTTTATTCTGTTTTATACTTTCTAGCTATCATTATTTCAAAGGGATTTTTTTAGAAGAGGGTATCAAAAAGATTATGTATAGCTTAATATCTTAAATTGGCAGCAGATCTATTTATAAAAGACATTAAAATATGGCAATTTAATATTCTAGTCAGTAAAATATTTAACTCATTTTACCTTCTAAATCTTTACCTGTCGTTAAACAAATGATTACCTGAAGTGATTTAAGACTCTTCACATTGGTTTATGGTTTATTTTACTAATTAATCAGCAAAAGACTATTTAAATTGACTACGGTCACATAATCAGTTAAAAATAACTGTTATTATTAAAAATGATGATGATGATAATAATGATGATGATGACTATGATAAGAGCAGGGTGATAGAAGTGGGTCACTTGGTATTTTCTAAAGATGGGTACAATATTATTTATCATCTCACATGCTCCTTTTGACCTTTACACTCTTTCCATTGAAAGATGGGGTTCATGTCTCCTTTCCTGTGAATCTTGGAGGCTTTTAATTTGCTTGTAACCAAGACTATGACAGAAGTGACACTCTACAATTTCTAAAGTTAGGATAGAAAAGGCAATAAGGCGTGTGCTTTGTTACCTGTAACACTTATTCTTGGATCCATGAAATGTCACACAAAAACCCAACTATCCAGAGGCTGCCAAGTCCCATAAGACGGTAAACACAGCCTTCCTCAGTCTTCTATTCCTTAGTCCAGACATCAGACATGTACAGGAAGGAGTTTGTGCCCTCTCTAAATTCCTGACCCATAGAATGTGAGAGCATGATACACTGATGGTTGTTTTATACCACTATGTGTGAAGTAATTTGTTATGCAGCAATAATAACTGGAACAAAGAGTGTGACAAGGAATGTTCATGTGTTCATCAGTCCTATTTCTTCTTAGGCACAGAGGAAGAAGGCATTCATCAGCTCCTTTGCAGTTTATTCAGGTCTTTTTGATGGATTTTGTCTAATGAGATGTAGAAGAAAGTATATCACATTGAGGTCTGGCCACCAAACTTCCTATTCAGTTATCTACCCTCTCTCCCATTTCTGCAGTGACATGGAGGCCAGCTTATGCAGATGGCAAAATCAAAAGATTGAAAGATTCTGAGTTATTGAGTCACTACCTTGTAGAGACCTATTCAAGAAAACAGGCTGGCATCAGACCAATGTAAGGTTGATAAATAAACCATCATTGCAATAAGCTACTGAGATCTGGGGGTTGTATTACAGCAAATAGTATTTGTTATTCTAATTACTACAAAAACTAATACTCACTAAGCAGTTACAATGCCCTAGAAATTTTACTAAATGCTTTGCATACATTAACCCTTTTAAACTCTGATGAACCATCCTTACGTAGGTACCTTTGTTATCCCCATTTTACAAATGCAAATCTGAAGTTAAAAGACTACATGACTTACATAGGGTTACAAAGATATTCCAAAGAATGGGAATTTCCTTAAAGACAGAGGCAAACCTAAAATAAGTTTGTACTCTAAGAGTTAAATAAGCAAAATCCACTGGAAGAGATTCGCCATTTGTACATGCATTGTCAATGTTTTTGGTAAATGGGAACTATAAATTTAATCCCAAACCATTAATTTTAGAGACAATAGAAGATATATAAAAATCCATGGTTTTATTTTAATTTTATATTTTTTAGTAAACAGACTACTATGGAATTGTTAAAATGTATTTTACAGCCATTTTTAAGGTTACAAATAATTTTTGTTATGGGATCTTTCTATATTTTATGACTTTAATTAAATTTCTGATTTCTGTTCCAAACATTGCAATTTAAGACAGTATGAAACACACTTTAATCATTAAATTTATAGATAATTTTGTGACTTTTTAGAGCTTATAACACCAAGGGACCGATAATAGGGGATAATGTGTATAAAATACACTCCATCACGTTCCACAAACTCTATCCTTAGGATAGAGTCTTTTTTTCTTCCACAACCCAACAGCTAATACATACACTCAAAAAGTCTCATCAGGGCCGTTCTACAATTGTCATCATCTTTAAAGAGTAATCTTGGCCGGGCGCGGTGGCTCAAGCCTGTAATCCCAGCACTTTGGGAGGCCGAGACGGGCGGATCACGAGGTCAGGAGATCGAGACCATCCTGGCTAATACGGTGAAACCCCGTCTCTACTAAAAATACAAAAACTAGCCGGGCGAGGTGGCGGGCGCCTGTAGTCCCAGCTGCTTGGGAGGCTGAGGCAGGAGAATGGCGGAAACCCAGGAGGCGGAGCTTGCAGTGAGCTGAGATCTGGCCACTGCACTCCAGTCCGGGCGACAGAGCGAGACGACTCCTCAAAAAAAAAAAAAAAAAAAAAAGAGTAATCTTGTCACCTGAACTAGGTGAAATGAAGAACTTTTAAAACAACCACATGGATCCAATTTTACAGAAGCTTCTACGAAGACAAATAGCATCAAACAGACATGTACTGTACATTCATAATTACATTAGTGGCCACAAAATACAATGCTTAGTACACATCCTTGGAACTCTTAAAACCATCTTAAATAAGAGATCAAGCCAATTTAATTCTTTGTGAAAATATATCTCAAGGTAGTTTCTACTGTCCTTCATTTTTGTAGTATAAAATTTAACAAAGTAACATCACATGTTCTTGTCCTTAATTCCTTGGGGTCTAGTGATTACATTTTGAACAAATGTCAAATTTGGAAACCAAATCAACCACTTTATTTAATTGTAAAACTCGGGTTTTTTGTGGGGGGCAGGGTCTCACTTTGTCACCCAGACTGGAGTGCAGTGGCAGAAACTGTAGCCTCGACCCCCCAGGGTCAAGCCATCCTCCTGCCTCAGCCCCACAAGCAGCTGGGAGTATAGGTGCACACCACCATGCCCGGCTAATTTTTCTGTTTTTTTTTTTTTTTTTTTTTTTTTTTTTTTAACAGAGACAGGGATTTTACCATGTTGCCCAGGCTTGTCTCAAATTCCTGAGCTCAAGCATTCCCCCTGCCTCAGCCTTCCAAAGTGCTGGGATTATGGATATAAGCCACTGCACCCAGACAGATTTTGTTTTAAAGGTCTGAATCTTCCTTATTTCATATAGCCTACATTCTTTTGGGGGAAGAAAGAAAATAGATAAATAAGTGAATAAATATGTAATATATCAATGGTCATGACAAACACTATGCAAGCATAAACTTGAGTAAGAAGATAAAGAGTAGCTGAGGTGGGAGATGCTATTTTTAGATGTGGCTCTATATAGGATCTGTGTAGGATGTTGGATAAGGCAAAGATGAAGCAGACCTGAAGAGGCCTCCTGTGCAGAGTCTTGGAAGAAAGCATCACGGTTAGAGAGGACAGTAGGTGGACAGATACCAGAAGCATGGGCCTGTCTGAGGGAACTGTGGGAATAGCCAGCAGGCCAATATGTCTGAATCTCAGGGAGCAGAGAAGAGCGGTAGTAGGATAAGTACTCTAACAAATTGACCAGAAAGTGATTCTTGGGATTTATGTGTTTACAACTGTTACATCAACAAAGAGAAGTCTATGGAGTCTAAAGGCTCCCATGGTATAAAAACATGGAGCTGTTTTATTCTCCTACGGTAAAAGAAAATGTTCTTTAGGCTTTCAGGTGCCTGAAGACCCTGAATCTCTTCCTGTGACTTCTCCTACCAGTATATGACCTCAAGCGCCTCTATTCACTTAGAGAACTTTTGTTATCAGACTCCAGAATATTTTTCCCTTTGAAACTCCATTATTTACTTTACAGATACTGGAGTTATAAAATTCCTAGTCTCCCTCCCTCTATTAGCTACATCAAAGTCTGTTTTCTAAAATTCATCATTTTATAAGTTATATTTCCCGTATTATTTTCTCTAGAAGGCTGATTCAACTCTCCAAAAGTTATTTTTGAAATGTAGATATGCAGAGAAACTTTACGTTTGAAGTAAGAGGTTAGCATTCCTTAAGAGTTTTTAGGATAAAAACAAGCTTTTGTACCAAAATAATAAAACTTACTAAATTGAATACTTAATATAAATCTAACTTATTTCATTACTTATACAAGTTTATAATAATTAATATGACATTTAATAATTCACTTAACAAAAAGCAAACTAAAAGCTCTTAAGGTTCTACAAGTAACCGTCTTCCCCGTATTACTCTTCTGTTCATAATGTTAGCCATTTCCCCTGAACACCTGAAGGTGTTTTCAAAGGGAGATGCTTGGCTCCTTATATTCAGCCTCTTTGAGTCAAAAGCTCTGAGCTGCACTTGTGTAGAGCTCTCTGAGTGCAGGACTAGACTGCATCAAAGTCCTGTTGGACCATGGACTCTCCTGCCAGTCCAGTGGTGTTGACCCTTTGGTGAAAGAGCACTTTCCAGAACAACTTCAAGCTGAACATCTTTCTCTCAGCATGAGCAACTGAGATCACTAACTAGTGCTGCTTTTATAGCTTAATACGTTTCCTGAGTATCTTTTTCTTACTCTAGTCACCTCTGCTCCCTTAGTCAAAAGTTTCTTCAAATGGGATACACAAGAGGAGGGCCATTAAATGTGCTGAGAGCATAAGACTTCTTGCTGACCAGTGCCAGCAGGTGTTCCAAGGTTTCTCTACCTTACACTCTATTTTCAGAAGAAACAGCAAGAGTCCTGTTACAGATTTCTTTCCACTAAGGTTTTATTTAAATTTGCATATAAAACCAAGGTTACTTTGCTATTGGCCTTTTACGAAGTGTCCTTAGGAATCCCTCTGGTAGGTGGTTTCTTTACACACTGGTCCTGACACTAGAAAAGAGTCATATTACTTCCAGAAAGGACAAAGTGTTTTAACTGGCATTCCATGTGAAGAGTCCTGTGAGGTTGAAGAGTAGAGTGACTTAGATGAATTTAGGAAATCTGCCTAACAGTGAAAAATGAAAAGCTATGAATTCTTTGTACATTAAATAAATTGGAAATGGTGCCTGACTAAATTCTCCACAGTCAATAAAGTATCAGAAAAGCATGAGGGGAGAAGCGCACATTTGATAGCCATTAGGACTATGGAGAGAAAGTCTTCCCTGGGGTTAGAAAAACTGGCTTGACAGGGAACTATGATCATTAGTGCCAAGCACCGGGAACTGTCGCCCTGTGGGTGGAGAGGATGCACCACAGGGCCTCAAGCAGTACCGTCAGGACCCAGAAACTAGTGAGCTTACCAATTTATCCTCCAAATTGGACACTTAAAAGTAAAAGGCAGTATAATCCAATACTGTCCTGTGCAAGCCAAGCCATATATATATTCGTCCTGTCACTATACTTTAAATTCACTTAGCATATACTTACTTTATGTAAACTCATTTCTAATCCCAATAATCTTGAGACACAATTAATACTACACTGCCCCGCCCCTCTTATCCACAGGGGTTATGTTTTAATATCTCCAGTGAATGCCAGAAACCTCAGATAGTACCGAATCTGATTGCCATCAATCTGAACACATTTCCATTTCTGTTTTCCACCCACAAATTTAATGCCTTTTTCATCTTAACTAAGCACTTATCACACACTGTGGCTGTGACTTTTGAGTCTGAAGAGTGACAGCAAAACTAATACTAGTTTATTTTTCCTTCTTTACAACCCTACAGATAGAAGATTCATTCTTACTGTAGATCTTAGCAACCTTGGCATATGATTATTTTTCTTTCCTTAGTAAGTCAAGAACTTTCACCTTTTCACTTAAAGGAAGCACTTTACAGCTTCTTTGGCATATCAGAATTGCCTGCATCACTATGTGCACTTTGGGGTCATCATTAAGTAAAATAAGGGTTACTTGAAAACAAGAACTGCGATACTATGTGACTAAGGGGATGGGAGCATAGACAACATGGATCTTTTGGACAAAGGGATGATTTACATCCCAGGCAGGACAGAATGGAACAGCATGAGATTTCATCACACTACTCAGAAGAGTGCACGATTTAAAACTTATAAATTGTTTAACTCTGGAATTTTTCATTTAATATTATCAGACTGTGGTTGACCACAGATAACTGAAACCGTGAAAATCAAAGCCATGAATAAGAGGAGGTCTACTGCTCTATAACTTGAAACAAAGAAAGAAAGGAAAAAAAAATGACATGAGAGAATACAGTTGATGAATTTCAACATTCTATAAACCTGAAAAATTGAATTTCAAAATGTACAATAATCAAAGGCGAGGTTCAAATTTAATTTTACGTGCTGAACAAATAATGCAAAAATATCAAAAGGAATGTTAAAACTTCCTTGCAGCCCTTGGAGAAGGGTGGTTTCTGGCAATTAAACAACTTTATTTGAAAAGCATCAGGGCATGAATATAAAATTTGGAAATTAAAACAAAAAAACAACAGTTTGATCTAGAAAAGAAAGGGTGAGAAAAAGACTACCTGGGTGAATGGCAAGTCATCAGGGTGAAAAGAAGAGTAGAGGACAGTGAAGAGTACAGCCTGGGACCCTAGACTGTGAATAGAAAGGGTTAGCAGAAGTCATTCTAAGGGGTGGGTAACTCCAGGAACCTTGAAGAAAAGACAATTCTAATATTTAAATATTTGGGATGACTGGATATATAAAGGAAAACTGATAAAAAGGTGAGTGGATTCTTGGAATAGCCAGGCAGGATATTCGTAAAGGCTAAAACAAAACTCTCTAAGGCAAGGTTTAGTAAACTTTTCCTGTAAAGGGTCAGGTAGTAAATATTTTAAACTTTGTGAGCCATTATAGTCTCTTCATAACTACTCAACCTTGCCATTGTAGCACAAAGAGTCATAGATATAAACCAATGGCTGAGTCACGTTTCAATATGATTTTATGGACACTAAAATTAGAATTTTATACCCTTTTCATAAGTCAAAATATCATATTCTGCTTTTGAATTTTTTCAACCATTTAAAATATGAAAAAACTATTTCAATCAATAGAAAAAGAGGGAATCCTCCCTAACTCTTTTTATGAGGCCAACATCATCCTGATACCAAAGCCTGGCAGAGACACAACAAAAAAAGAGAATTTTAGACCAATATCCCTGATGAACATCGATGCAAAAATCCTCAATAAAATACTGGCAAACCGGATTCAGCAGCACATCAAAAAGCTTATCCACCATGATCAAGTGGGCTTCATCCCTGGGATGCAAGGCTGGTTCAACATTCGCAAATCAATAAACGTAATCCAGCATATAAACAGAACCAAAGACAAGAACCACATGATTATCTCAATAGATGCAGAAAAGGCTTTTGACAAAATTCAACAGCCCTTCATGCTAAAAACGCTCAATAAATTTGGTATTGATGGAACGTACCTCAAAATAATAAGAGCTATTTATGACAAACCCACAGCTAATATCATACTGAATGGGCAAAAACTGGAAAAATTCCCTTTGAAAACTGGCACAAGACAGGGATGCCCTCTCTCACCACTCCTATTCAACATAGTGTTGGAAGTTCTGGCTAGGGCAATCAGGCAAGAGAAAGAAATCAAGGGTATCCAGTTAGGAAAAGAAGAAGTCAAATTGTCCCTGTTTGCAGATGACATGATTGTATATTTAGAAAACCCCATTGTCTCAGCCCAAAATCTCCTGAAGCTGATAAGCAACTTCAGCAAAGTCTCAGGATACAAAATTAATGTGCAAAAATCACAAGCATTCTTATACTCCAGTAACAGACAAGCAGAGAGCCAAATCAGGAATGAACTTCCATTCACAATTGCTTCAAAGAGAATAAAATACCTAGGAATCCAGCTTACAAGGGATGTAAAGGACCTCTTCAAGGAGAACTACAAACCACTGCTCAGTGAAACCAAAGAGGACACAAACAAATGGAAGAACATACCATGCTCATGGATAGGAAGAATCAATATCGTGAAAATGGCCATACTGCCCAAGGTGATTTATAGATTCAATGCCATCCCCATCAAGCTACCAATGACTTTCTTCACAGAATTGGAAAAAACGGCTTTAAAGTTCATATGGAACCAAAAAAGAGCCCGCATTGCCAAGACAATCCTAAGTCAAAAGGACAAAGCTGGAGGCGTCACGCTACCTGACTTCAAACTATACTACAAGGCTACAGTAACCAAAACAGCATGGTACTGGTACCACAACAGAGATATAGACCAGTGGGACAGAACAGAGTCCTCAGAAATAATACCACACATCTACAGCCATCTGATCTTTGACAAACCTGACAGAAACAAGAAATGGGGAAAGGATTCCCTATTTAATAAATGGTGCTGGGAAAATTGGATAGCCATAAGTAGAAAGCTGAAACTGGATCCTTTCCTTACCCCTTATACGAAAATTAATTCAAGATGGATTAGAGACTTAAATGTTAGACCTAATACCATAAAAACCCTAGAAGAAAATCTAGGTAGTACCATTCAGGACATAGGCATGGGCAAGGACTTCATGTCTAAAACACCAAAAGCAACGGCAGCAAAAGCAAAAATTGACACATGGGATCTAATTAAACTAAAGAGCTTTTGCATAGCTAAAGAAACTACCATCAGAGTGAACAGGCAACCTACAGAATGGGAGAAAATTTTTGCAACCTACTCATCTGACAAAGGGCTAATATCCAGAATCTACAAAGAACTCAAACAAATATACAAGAAAAAAACAAACAACCCCATCAAAAAGTGGGCAAAGGAGATGAACAGACATTTCTCAAAAGAAGACATCCATACAGCCAACAGACACATGAAAAAATGCTCATCATCACTGGCCATCAGAGAAATGCAAATCAAAACCACAATGAGATACCATCTCACACCAGTTAGAATGGCAATCATTAAGAAGTCAGGAAACAACAGGTGTTGGAGAGGATGTGGAGAAATAGGAACACTTTTACACTGTTGGTGGGATTGTAAACTAGTTCAACCATTATGGAAAACAGTATGGCGATTCCTCAAGGATCTAGAACTAGGTGTACCATATGACCCAGCCATCCCACTACTGGGTATATACCCAAAGGATTATAAATTACTCTACTACAAAGACACATGCACACGTATGTTTATTGCGGCACTATTCACAATAGCAAAGACTTGGAATCAACCCAAATGTCCATCTGTGACAGACTGGATTAAGAAAATGTGGCACATATACACCATGGAATACTATGCAGCCATCAAAAAGGATGAGTTTGTGTCCTTTGTAGGGACATGGATGCAGCTGGAAACCATCATTCTTAGCAAACTATCACAAGAAGAGAAAACCAAACACCGCATGTTCTCACTCATAGGTGGGAACTGAACAATGAGATCACTTGGACTTGGGAAGGGGAACATCACACACTGGGGCCTATCATGGGGAGGGGGGAGGAGGGAGGGATTGCATTGGGGAGTTATACATGATATAAACGTCATGCACATGTACCCTAGAACTTAAAGTATAATAAAAAAAAAAAAAAGTAAAAAGCACTGTAACAGAAGTGAAGAGCATCTTGGATGGGCACATCAGGAGATTGGACACAACCAAGGAAAGTCTCAGTGAGCTTGCAGATAGGTCAATAGAAACTTCCCAAATTTAAATGCAAAGAGAAAAGAGGAAAGAAAAAGCATAAAAACAAAATATGCAAGAACTGTGGGGGCAGTTCAAAAAGGTGTAAAACACACGTAGTATAGGAATAAAAGAAAATTCTCAAACAAAATCATAATGATAGGGGTATGTCAACTGGACACAGGAGCCAACTGAAAGAATCCTCAGGGGCGAAAGTTGAAATAATTTAAGCAGCAAAATAAAGAAATATCAGATTATAGCCCAAAATATAGAATAAATATCCATGAGTCTATCCTGATATAAAAAAAAATTGAATAAATATATAGGGAAGAATAGATACATCTTTAGAGCAGAATTTCAAATAATTTATGTAGATACTCAATCCTCATGGAAGAGGAGCATAACTCCCCAATATTTAAGTGTCGTCTATATATAGTGACTTCCTTATCAAGAGTAGTATGGAAAGGGTAACCTCACAGTGGAGAAACATGACAAAAACTACCTCTGCCAAGTGTTCAATGTTCACATCAACAGTGATGTCACGTTGACAATATATGATAAGTATGTCACTTTCCATCATTGGTTTTCCTCCCTGAAACCCAAAACCCAATATAATCATGAGGAAAACACCAAACAAATCCCAACTGTGAGATCTTCTATAAAATACCTGACCAATATTCTTAAAAACTGTCAAGGTCTGTTGGCTGTATTAATGACACATGAAAAAATGCTCATCATCACTGGCCATCAGAGAATGCAAATCAAAACCACAATGAGATACCATCTCACACCAGTTAGAATGGCAATCATTAAGAAGTCAGGAAACAACAGGTGTTGGAGAGGATGTGGAGAAATAGGAACACTTTGACACTGTTGGTGGGATTGTAAACTAGTTCAACCATTATGGAAAAGAGTATGGCGATTCCTCAAGGATCTCGAACTAGGTGTACCATATGACCCAGCCATCCCACTACTGGGTATATACCCAAAGGATTATAAATTACTCTACTACAAAGACACATGCACACGTATGTTTATTGCGGCACTATTTACAATAGCAAAGACTTGGAATCCACCCAAATGTCCATCTGTGACAGACTGGATTAAGAAAATGTGGCACATATACACCATGGAATACTATGCAGCCATCAAAAAGGATGAGTTTGTGTCCTTTGTAGGGACATGGATGCAGCTGGAAACCATCATTCTTAGCAAACTATCACAAGAAGAGAAAACCAAACACCGCATGTTCTCACTCATAGGTGGGAACTGAACAATGAGATCACTTGGACTTGGGAAGGGGAACATCACACACTGGGGCCTATCATGGGGAGGGGGGAGGAGGGAGGGATTGCATTGGGGAGTTATACATGATATAAACGTCATGCACATGTACCCTAGAACTTAAAGTATAATAAAAAAAAAAAAAAAAGTAAAAAGCACTGTAACAGAAGTGAAGAGCATCTTGGATGGGCACATCAGGAGATTGGACACAACCAAGGAAAGTCTCAGTGAGCTTGCAGATAGGTCAATAGAAACTTCCCAATTTAAATGCAAAGAGAAAAGAGGAAAGAAAAAGCATAAAAACAAAATATGCAAGAACTGTGGGGGCAGTTCAAAAAGGTGTAAAACACACGTAGTATAGGAATAAAAGAAAATTCTCAAACAAAATCATAATGATAGGGGTATGTCAACTGGACACAGGAGCCAACTGAAAGAATCCTCAGGGGCGAAAGTTGAAATAATTTAAGCAGCAAAATAAAGAAATATCAGATTATAGCCCAAAATATAGAATAAATATCCATGAGTCTATCCTGATATAAAAAAAAATTGAATAAATATATAGGGAAGAATAGATACATCTTTAGAGCAGAATTTCAAATAATTTATGTAGATACTCAATCCTCATGGAAGAGGAGCATAACTCCCCAATATTTAAGTGTCGTCTATATATAGTGACTTCCTTATCAAGAGTAGTATGGAAAGGGTAACCTCACAGTGGAGAAACATGACAAAAACTACCTCTGCCAAGTGTTCAATGTTCACATCAACAGTGATGTCACGTTGACAATATATGATAAGTATGTCACTTTCCATCTTTGGTTTTCCTCCCTGAAACCCAAAACCCAATATAATCATGAGGAAAACACCAAACAAATCCCAACTGTGAGATCTTCTATAAAATACCTGACCAAATATTCTTAAAAACTGTCAAGGTCTGTTGGCTGTATTAATGACACATGAAAAAATGCTCATCATCACTGGCCATCAGAGAAATGCAAATCAAAACCACAATGAGATACCATCTCACACCAGTTAGAATGGCAATCATTAAAAAGTCAGGAAACAATAGGTGCTGGAGAGGATGTGGAGAAATAGGAACACTTTTACACTGTTGGTGGGATTGTAAACTAGTTCAACCATTATGGAAAACAGTATGGCAATTCCTCAAGGATCTAGAAGTAGATGTACCATATGACCCAGCCATCCCACTACTGGGTATATACCCAAAGGATCATAAATCATGCTGCTATAAAGACACACGCACACGTATGTTTATTGTGGCACTATTCACAATAGCAAAGACTTGGAATCAACCCAAATGTCCATCTGTGACAGACTGGATTAAGAAAACGTGGCACATATACACCATGGAATACTATGCAGCCATCAAAAAGGATGAGTTTGTGTCCTTTGTAGGGACATGGATGCAGCTGGAAACCATCATTCTTAGCAAACTATCACAAGAAGAGAAAACCAAACACCGCATGTTCTCACTCATAGGTGGGAACTGAACAATGACATCACTTGGACTCGGGAAGGGGAACATCACACACCGGGGCCTATCATGGGGAGGTGGGGGGGCGAGGGATTGCATTGGGAATTATACTTGATGTAAATGACGAGTTGATGGGTGCTGACGAGTTGATGGGTGCAGCACACCAACATGGCACAAGTATACATATGTAACAAACCTGCACGTTATGCACATGTACCCTAGAACTTAAAGTATAATAATAATAAAAAAAAAAAAGGAAAAAAAAAAAAAAGAAAAACTGTCAAGGTCACCAAAAAAACAAGGAAACTCTGAAAAACTACCACAGCCAAGTGGAACCTAAGAAGATATGACAAATAAATATAATGTGGTATCCAGGATGGAATCCTAGGACAGAAAATGAACATTAGGTCAAAACCAAAGAAATATGAATAAAGCATGAACTTCAGTTAATAACAAGGTATTATTGTTATTGGTATTTATTGGTTCAATTATCATGACAAATATACTATCCTATTTTAAGATGTTAATAATAAAGGGAAACTGTGTGGAGTATATCAGGAATTTTCTGCACTATTTTTGCAATTTTTTATAAGTCTAAAACTACTCTAAAATAAAAAGTTTATCTTTAAAAAAAAAAAAAAAAGAAAAATATGAAAAACATCCTTAGGCCGCAGGTCATACAAAACATATGGTGGATCAAATGTGGCCCAAAGGCCAAAATTTGCTAACTCCTGATCTAAAACAGTAAGCAATGATTCACAAACATAAGAAATAAAAAATGACAGAAAACCCCCATACATTAGAAATATTTGGCAAACAGTTATAAAGTAGAAAGGTATTATTAATTTTATAATATTTGAGATATCAGCATTTCAATAGTCCATGTAAGTTTTTCTAATTAGCCCTAATTTGTAGTTTGGTATGATTTTATCTATTTAAAATTAGCTATTTTCTGAGGTGTTGGCTATGGAGTTGATTATTTTTTAATGAACTTTATTAATATCTAATTTACATACAACTTTAAATGCAGTTTGATGAGTTTTGGCAAATGTATACTCCCATGTAACCACCTCAAATGATCAGTTTTCATAAAAGAGTCTGCTAAGAATTTGAGACAGTGATAAATCAATCTGTAAGTCAATCTGGGGATAACTGACATCTTAATATTGAGTTTCCAACTTCAGGAATATGATCAACCACTTAAGATATTTAGGTGTTTTTAGTTTTTTAAATATTGTATTATAATTTTCAGAGTATAGATATTATATTTGTATTGTTACAATTATTACCATTTATTTTATCATTTTGGATGCTGTGATATATTCTACTTTAAAAATAATATTTTCCAATTGTTAGTTGCTACTACATTGAAATACATATTTTGAATTTCATTGTATCACTGTATTTCTCTATTGTCCATGTCTTAGTTAATTTGCATTTTTTTTCCTCCTTCTTTTTGGAGATGGAGTCTTGCTCTGTCACTCAGGCTGGAGTGCAGTGGCATGATCTCAGCTCACTGCAACCTCTGCCTCCCAGGTTCAAGCAATTTTCCTGCCTCAACCTCCTGAGTAACTAGGACTACAGGTGCGCACCACCATGCCTGGATAATTTTTTGTATTTTATTAGATATGAGGTTTCACCATGTTGGTCAGGCTGTTCTCAAACTCCTGAGCTCAGGCAATCCACCCACCTTGGCCTCCCTAACAGGTGTGAGCCACTGCACTTGGCCCTAATTTGCATTTGAAGCAAGGACAGTCTCATTTTTTTCATTATCTCAGGAAACACTGTTTAGTCCTTTACTTTTACATACAGTGATACTTAAAAGTAGAAATTCAGTAGTATTCTTCCATTTTCCCCTGCAGGGAAGAAACTGATGACATCATCTAAAGTAAAAATATAAACAGTAACATGTAGAACTGAGACTTGAACTCAGGTTTTCTGATTTTACACAATATTGTTTCATTATTTGCCTATTTCCAAACTTAATTCCAGAGAATTGTAATTGGATAGGATAACATTCTACATTGGTTAGTGACTAATTGAAATTATAAAAGTCTTTCCCTTTAGTAGTTTGAGTATGAAACTTCAAATAGACAGAAGCTCAGCCTGGAAGACACATAAAGAAAAGATGTCTATAAGGCCACGAAGAAAAAAAAAGTTATGGAAGAAAATGACACAAATTTACAGAAGCTGTGATACTGAAAGTAATCGCAATTGAGAAAGTTGTATTTAGTTCCAGGAAAAGCCATAAATCTATTCATTCCTGTACGTGCAACAGAATCAGACCCAAAGATTGTCTGGTTATATAAGATGATATTATATGACTGTGTCCCAATTCTAGAAGCCATGTAAATGATTCATGTAAAAACAGTTAATGTAAACTGGGCCATGTACATTTATCTTATTTTTCTTTGTTTCCTCAAAAATTAACCTTCATCATGTCAGATATGCAAAATATGTTTCTATTCCCTGATATAGTTAGAAAACTAACACAGACAATGCAAACTTGAGTTATGGACCTGAAAATCTACACACTTGGCTTTGGAAAGTATCCCTATATTTTTGAAGTGCTTTTGATAAGGCACATATGAAAATCCACAAACAAAACATATGAAATCTACATTCTGAATACCCATTATAGGAATAATTTTGCCTGAATCTTGTTTCTTTTTGTGAGGATACTTCATTGCGGGCCACTTACACTACCTTCTCTCTCAATTCAATTATGTACTCTTTTAAAATGTCCTCCATTTGTGGTTAAATGTCTTTTACCAAAAAAAGATGCACATTGAAAGTTCAGTTCTCATTCATGTTTTAAGGGGTCTATAAAAATTATGTGCAGAATTATAATACTACCTTAAACTAATATAGGCTCAAAAACATAATTTGCATTAAACACTCTATAATTTAGATGCCTGATGTTAATAAGCATAAGTATCCTCTTATTTAAACATGGTTTTATAAAGGAAGAGATTTCTTTCTTTTTTTTTTTTTTGAGATTTCTTGATTTAGGACTTTGCCCTTCATGTTGTTCTACAAGCATGCTTATGCAGTTGATGTTCATCAAGATATACAAAAATATTAAGTAGCTTCAGTAGGTCTAGTAAGTACTAACTCTATGTGGTAATAATAGTAGTAGTAGCTATCTTCTTGTTATAGCCTACTATTTGTTAAGCATTTCATTTCCATTAACTCATGTCGGCATAATAATCTTTTGAAGTAGGTTTAATACCATGTCTATCTTACAAAGGAGGAAATTGATGCTAAGTAAGATTTGTTTGTTGCTTTAGTTTTAACCATTATATTATGAACTCTTAATACTCGTACAATTTACACATATATATTAAATACCAAACAGATCAAAATATGTAATACTGCTTATTCTATGAGTTTGCTAGGTATGATAGTTTATAACCTCACTTGTCTACACACTGAATCCAATGGAAATAGCAATAGTAAATATCACAGTATTTATGTTAGAATTTTAAACAACTGTTAGCATAAGTATTGATCAAAACAAATAGTAAAGACATAATCATATTTTTATAAAACCCTATAAAATTCCAAGTTCTGATCTTGAGTTAGTATTTTATTGTTTCAAAGGCACTGAAGAGTATTCATAAAAATTCAGACATAAAATGGGATTATAATATACTCACAAAGAGCCTCAATAGCATAGCCTATCCCTCCCTGAGCTTGTTTAATTATACATTTATTGCTTTAATGTTGACACTTTTTAGATACCTTGAAGAAAGGATCAAATACTTTGCAGTTCTAAGGCCAGAATATTGGCCAGCATTAAATTCGACCTTGTTAAAAGAAGATTATACCGGATCAAGTTTATTCTCTTCTGTGAAAAGGGGACAGTCTTTAAGAAAAAAAAAAGGGGGGATATATTTTCATTTACTTGCACCTAAGTGAGAATTTATTTTTATCTTATAACCCAGTTAGCTATTAAGTCCATAAGTTTATGGATCAGTTTCCAAGGAATCCCTGTAGAAGTTGTATAGAGGTTCCCCTAGAGGCTGCTTAGGGAACTGGGGGTATAGAGATAGAGAAGATGAGCCTCTGGGTGCTCCTCCCTGGTTTCAAGTACAGCAGCTCTGATTTTATTTGCTTTATCTTTTTGACCATAAAGTGTACTTAAAGAAATAATGTATCTACCTTAAAACTCAGAAAACACTCTTTCAAACCATATACTTAGAGACATGTTCTCTCAGTTGCATGGAACATCAGATTCTAAAGGCTCTTAAAGCTAATGCTCTTAACTGAATCTCTCTAGCAGGGATTACCATCAGATAAAGGGCCAATATAATTTAACGTTTTTATTAGTTATTTAGTTGAAGAAACTAAGACTCTACAATTCATGTTTCTAATTGATGCTAACTTGATATGTTCAACAACCAAACTAGAAAACAATCTGATAAATCACATGAAGAATCATATACAGTTTAATAGGATTAGGACTTAAGAACAAGAACAGAACAAATCAAAGTAAAGAATGCATACATAGGCAACAAGATAAAAAAAGGAAAAGGAAATCAACCTCTATTCAATAAATATAATGTTTAAATTGAAAAAACTGTAGGCCAATAGCAGTTGGCTATATTGGTAGAAATAACGTAAGAACAAGTCTTCTACTTTACTTGACATTGGACAGGCACTAATTAGAATGTATTTTTGATAGTCTCATTTGAGAAGTTTGTTGAAAATTAAATAAGGACTAGTGAAGAAAACAAAATACTAAATTATTCCTATGAGAAAAAGTTGAGAGAAATGGAAGTATTTATCTCGAAAAAGAGATGACTATGGGAGAAAATTACTGCTCTCAAAAGCTATTAATAATTACAATAAATTGTTCTCCTACCCTACAGAGTACCACTGTATATGAGGAATATGTAAAAAAAATGGCAAGATAATTTGATTTGCTTTAAGTAAGCTATCTTGATAATGAGGAAATTTAAAAATACTGGAACATCTAACTCAGAGAAGCTGTAAGATTTTTTTTTCATCCCTGTATAACTTTAGTAAGAAAAAAAAAATGCATTCCCTACCCTGGTTTCCCTATGCTATCTCACTGGTTTATATTCTCAAATATCCACTCAGGGATAGCAAAAATGGAGAGGTTTCACTCTGGCAAGACTATATCCTGAAGTTTATGTGCCTTCTTTACACTTTTAATGTCTCTTTTCTGGATTCACCTACCTCCCAGCTTTGGGTTATTACTAGTCCACTAATCCACAGAGGTAAGGCATACAAATTTTACAGCAAGAAAATTAGTAAAGGTTCTTGCTGCTCAGATATAGTCATTGGTATAGGGCCAAATTTTCTAATCACTTAAAAATACTTGTAGGCTGCTCACAAGTATTTATCCTGAGGTTTCTCTTTGATATGGTAATTGGTTTGCTTTCAGGTTTTCCCAAGTCTCAATGTACTAGATTCTCTGTCTTGACACCTTTAGACTTTCTCTTACAAGCTCTTCCACGGCATCCTTCTGCCCTGTCAGACTCCCTAATATTTGTTAGCCCTTTTCTTTACAAAGTCCACAAATGACTTATGAACTGCTCAGTACAGCCTGTGATGTTCAGCCCTATCAGATATTAATACTATTGATGCTCCACTCATATATTCTCAGCACTTCTATTTCCATCTTACAATCTTACTAACAGTTAAGTCCAGAGGCTTAAAACTTGAATTCTATTCATACTTAAAAATTATATTCACCAGTCCCACTGAATCTTCCTACAGCAAACACCTGCTACCCTGCCTGAGAATTCTTTGGCCACAAAAGTTTGATTGGTCCTGAACATGAGGCACAGGTGACACCTGTGAGGGTAGCTTTTCACCCAGGATGAATAGTTGGCTAAATCTTCAGTTTGTTCACGTCAGGTAAGAGAATTCTGGAGTGCTGAGGTGCATTCTGCAGTACTACCCAGAGTTCACCAGCAGGGTCAAGCCCCAAGCCCCAGTTGCCTGCAGTGACTCACAGTTTCACCTTCTTGGTTTTCTTCCCCTCTCTGCCTCACTTTGTCTCATTTTCTCTTAAATAGACTACTGATAACACAAATCCTTACATCAGAGTCTGTCTTCAGGTGAGTCCACTTAAGGTATCTCCATATCTTTACATAGGCATTTTCCAAAGAATGTGCATTTTTTGGTAACATTTAAAAGAACACTTTACATTAATACTTGAGGGAAAACAATCCCAGTTTCTGTATATACAGTGTGCCCGCAACAAATGGTGCTCTCATGCCTGGGAAGGTGGAATATGTGTCCCCAAACAGACAACTCCCATACTGGGACCACTGAAGTGTTTGTTGTTGCTGGCAACTCCAAGTGAGATTTCTTGCAGAACACTCTGTGATTTTATGATCTAGGATGAGAGGGTTTGGCCATAAAATACCTTGTTTCAACACATTTTACTATCAATTCCACTACAGTGATAAGAAAGATTCTTTCCTTTTTGTTCAAGAAAAATAAAAAGCAAATTACTTCATGTATTTTTCTTTGGCTTCTGACCATGCTAAGACACACCTCAACAAATCCTGCACCCAACAAATCCTATCTTTTCTGCACACGCAGCAGTAAAATGCACTCATTTGCGTAAGTTATAACCACATACATGAGTAAAAATGTTGTTTGTGACAGTAGATCTGACTTTGGGGATACATATGAACTTCTAAAGTTTTAATAGATTCCAGCATTGACATTACAGCATAGAAATAAAGCATTTCTTGCAGTCATCCCAGGCATTCCAGATGGTGAAGAGCATTGCAATAATTCAATAGAAGGAAAAGCAAACTTACCCGAATCATCATGACTGAACATCTGATATCATGAATTGTATCATAGATCTTCTTTGAGATGTCCACAAATTGATTATCATCCAACACATTCAATGAGTTTTTGCTTAAGGCTTCCAAGGCAACATTCACTTGTGTTACAAATTCAGGAATTACTGTTAAAATAAAGAATAAAGAGAAGATTGTCCTCTTTGTATTTTTGGATTTCTACAGTAGTTTCCAGGAAATATAGAATTTGCTTTTAAACAAATACTTGATTAATAGATGTTTATTTGTATTTTTTAAATATAGAGATACACAAATTTTAGCAGGATTATCTTGAATCTCTGAAAAGTAAAAGGAATCAAAAACAATTAAAGGCATTTTTTTTTTTTTTGTAAACTCCAGGCTTCTGGAGAGAAAAGCATTTTTATAGAAATGTTTTGAAAGATTGTCTTTCTCCTTTATGTCATTTCATTTTTATAAAACCTTGGGACCATACAATCATTTCTCATCCTATTCAATATAAACCACAAGAAATTACAGAAAGGAATTGGTGTGTAAAACAGTTGGAATTGTAAACACAAAGATATTTAAAGAAAGAAAGCAACTGAGTTGCTAAACAGAAGAAAATTTAGTTAAAAGTAGTAATTATATCTTATAGAAATAATAAAAATATTGTAAACTTCCTTTTAGTAAGACGTTTTCTCTATAATAAAAAAATTAGTGAAAAGGAATTGACATTCTCATATGCAAACTATCTTTAAAATAACAAAACACTGACTGACTATACGGATGCTTCTATCAGTAAGCCAATCCATGGATTATCTTTATAATTAAGGCTTCAAAATAGTTTCAAACAAAAACATTTCTTCAATTTCACTTTTAAGGTTAATGATATTAACAGTTATTATCTCTTCACTAGGCTCAAGGTACTTTTCTAAGTGTTCAATGTGATTTAAATCTTAACCCCAGAATTAACCAAGTATTAATAGTTTAACAACTAGGACACAGAGAAATCAAGACTCTTCCACAGATTCATTCTGTTAATGTGTAACAAAAGAGATGTGAACTCAGAGTCCCAAAATGCAGACTCTACATTCAAACTAATCTACTATATCATAGTGAGGAAGCCTCTGGCCCATATGAAGATGATGGATAAAAAGATTAATTTTTGGAGGAAACAATTCTAAACCTGGAAGATAGAAATATTTTGACTGTTATAAAAATATCAGTAAATGTTATTTTTCTACATTTAAGTCATATCTGCATGTATGGCGTACCATCTCTTGCAATTCTACCTGCCATGTTATTGATATGAGGAAATTTTGATGATATACATGGGCACTCATTTTATCTGGTCCTTTCTTTCCTCTGACTGCTAAAATGTATCACCTATATCCTACTTCTGAGCCACCATACCTGCTGACATTATCCACTGTGCTCCTATTCTCTGTCCATTCTCTAGGCACACTGTCCAATAAAAGGTGGCTACTAGCTGCATATAGCTATTAAAAATTAAATTCATTAGCCTTAAATTTTAAATTGAATTCCTTGGTCATAGTCATCCCATTTCAACTGCTTGACACATACATGTGACTAGTGATCACCATTTTGAAGAGTGGAGATATGGCTATCATAAGGGTAACTTTTGCGATAACAGAAACTTATTTTTTTAATTATACTTTAAGTTCTAGGGTACATGTGCACAATGTGCAGGTTTGTTACATATGTATACATGTGCCGTGTTGGTGTGCTGCACCAATTAACTCGTCATTTACATTAGGTACGTCTCCTAATGCTATCCCTCCCCCCTCTCACCACCTCATAGCAGGCCCCAGTGTGTGATGTTCCCCTTCCTGTGCCCAAGTGTTCTCATTGTTCAGTTCCCACCTATGAGTGAGAACATGCGGTGTTTGGTTTTTTGTCCTTGCGATAGTTTGCTGAGAATGATGGTTTCCAGCTTCATCCATGTCCCTACAAAGGACATGAACTCATCCTTTTTTATGGCTGCATAATATTCCATGGTGTATATGTGCCACATTTTCTTAATCCAGTCTATAATTTATGGATATTTGGGTTGGTTCCAAGTCTTTGCTATTGTGAATAGTGCCACAATAAACATACATGTGTATGTGTCTTTATAGCAGCATGATTTATAATCCTTTGGGTATATACCCAGTAATGGGATGGCTGGGTCAAATGGTATTTCTAGTTCTAGATCCTTGGGGAATTGCCACACTGTCTTCCACAATGGTTCAACTAGTTTACATTCCCACTAACAGTGTAAAAGTGTTCCTAATTCTCCACATCCTCTCCAGTGCCTGTTTTTTCCTGACTTTTTAATGATCACCATTCTAACTGGTGTGTAATGGTATCTCATTGTTGATTTGATTTGCATTTCTCTGATGGCCAGTGATGATGAGCATTTTTTCATGTGCCTGTTGGCTGCATAAATGTCTTCTTTTGAGAAGTGTCTCTTCACATCCTTTGCCCACTTTTTGATGGAGTTGTTTTTTCCTTGTAAATTCATTTGAGTTCTTTGTAGATTCTGGATAGTAGCCCTTTGTCAGATGAGTAGAATGCAAAAATTTTCTCCCATTCTGTAGGTTGCCTGTTCACTCTGATGGTAGTTTCTTTTGCTGTTTAATTTTAATTAGATCCCATTTGTCAATTTTGGCTTTTGTTGCCATTGCTTTTGGTGTTTTAGACATGAAGTCCTTGTCCATGCCTATGTCCTGAATGGTATTGCCTAGGTTTTCTTATAGAGCTTTTATGGGTTTAGGTCTAACATTTAAGTCCTTAATCCATCTTGAATTAATTTTTGTATAAGGTGTAAGGAAGGGATCCAGTTTCAGATTTCTACATATGGCTAGCCAGTTTTCCCAGCACCATTTATTAAATAGGGAATCCTTTCCCCATTTCTTGTTTTTCTCAGGGTTCTTCAAAGATCAGATGATTGTAGATGTGTGGTATTATTTCTGAGGACTCTGTTCTGTTCCATTGGTCTATATCTCTGTTTTGGTACCAGTACCATGCTGTTTTGGTTACTGTAGCCTTGTAGTATAGTTTAAAGTCAGGTAGCGTGATGCCTCCAGCTTTGGTCTTTTTGCTTAGGATTGTCTTGGCAATGAGGGCTCTTTTTTGGTTCCATATGAATGTTAAAGTAGTTTTTTCTGATTCTGTGAAGAAAGTCATTGGTAGCTTGATGGGGATGACATTGAATCTAGAAATTACCTTGGGCAGTATGACCATTTTCACAATATTGATTCTTCCTATCCATGAGCATGGAATGTTCTTCCATTTGTTTGTATCCTCTTTTATTTCGTTGAGCAGTGATTTGTAGTTCTCCTTGAAGAGGTCCTTCGTATCCCTTGTAAGTTGGATTCCTAGGTATTTTATTCTCTTTGAAGCAACTGTGAATGGGAGTTCACTCATGATTTGGCTCTCCATCTGTTATTAGTGTATAAGAGTGCTTGTGATTTTTGCACATTGATTTTGTATCCTGAGACTTGGCTGAATTTGCTTATCAGCTTAGGAGATTTCGGGCTGAGACAATGGAGTTTTCTAAATATACAATCATGTCGTCGGCAAACAGGGACAATTTGACTTCCTCTTTTCCTAATTGAATACGCTTTATTTCTTTCTCCTGCCTGATTGCCCTGGCCAGAACTTCTAGCACTATGTTGAATAGGAGTGGTGAGAGAGGGCATCCCTGTCTTGTGCCAGTTTTCAAAGGGAATGCTTCCAGTTTTTGCCCCTTCAGTATGATATTGGCTGTGATATTGATGGTCTTTACAATTTGGCATGTTTTTGCAGTGGATAGTACCAGTTGTTCCTTTCCATGTTTAGTACTTCCTTCAGGAGCTCTTGTAAGGTAAGTCTGCTGGTGACAAAATCTCTCAGCATTTGCTTGTCTGTAAAGGATTTTATTTCTCCTTCACTTGTGAAGCTTAGTTTGGCTGGATATGAAATTCTGGGTTGAAAATTCTTTTCTTTAAGAATGTTGAATATTGGCCCCCACTCTCTTCCGGCTTGTAGAGTTTCTGCCGAGAGATCCTCTGTTAGTCTGATGGGCTTCCCTTTGTGGGTAACCTGACCTTTCTCTCTCGCTGCCCTTAACATTTTATCCTTCATTTCAACTTTGGTGAATCTGACAATTATGTGTCTTGGAGTTGCTCTTCTCAAGGAGTATCTTTGTGGCGTTCTCTGTATTTCCTGAATTTGAATGTTGTCCTGCCTTGCTAGGTTGGGGAAGTTCTCCTGGACAATATCCTGCAGTGTTTTCCAACTTGGTTCCATTCTCCCCGTTACTTTCAGGTACACCAATCAGACATAGATTTGATCTTTTCACATAGTCTCATATTTCTTGGAGGCTTTGTTCATTTCTTTTTACTCTTTTTTTCTCTAAACTTCTCCTCTTGCTTCATTTCATTCATTTGATCTTCAATTACTGATACCCTCTCTTCCAGTTGATAGAATCAGCCACTGAAGCTTGTGCATTCGTCACACAGTTCTCATCCCATGGTTTTCAGCTCCATCAGGTCATTTAAGGACTTCTCTATACTGATTATTCTAGTTATCCATTTGTCTAATCTTTTTTCAAGGTGTTTAGCTTCTTTGTGATAGGTTCGAACTTCCTTCTTTAGCTCGGAGAAGTTTTATTGTCTGAAGCCTTCTTCTCTCAGCTCATCAAAGTCATTCTCCATCCAGCTTTGTTTCATTGCTAGTGAGGAGCTGCATTCCTTTGAAGAAGGAGAGGTGCTCTGATTTTTTAGAGTTTTCAGCTTTTCTGCTCTCTTTTTTCCCCATCTTTGTGGTTTGGTCTTCGGTCTTTGGTGATGGTTACATACAGATGGGGTTTTGGTGTGGATGTCCTTTCTGTTTGTTAGTTTTCCTTCTAACAGTCAGGACCCTCAGCTGCACGTCTGCTGGAGTTTGCCGCAGGTCCACTCCAGACCATGTTTGCCTGGCTATCAGCAGTGGAGGCTGCAGAACAGCGAATATTGCTGAACAGCAAATGTTGCTGCCTGATCCTTCCTCTGGAAGCTTCATCTCAGAGGGGTACCCAGTTGTGTGAGGTGTCAGTCTGTCCCTACTGGGGGGTGCCTCCCAGTTAGGCTACTTGGGGGTCAGGGACCCACTTGAGGAGGCAGTTGTGATAACAGAAACTTCTATTAGGTCATACCACTTTACACTGAGAATCCCTCAAATCATATTCTCCGTTTCAGAGGATGGGATAACAAAGCAAGAGGGAGAGCAAACTCATACCACTTTGCCTAGGAGAAACAATCTCAAACCACAATTCTCTTTTATATTGGTGTGACTCTCAAAGTATATCTCTAATCTAGACCTTTTTCCTTAATTTCAGAACTGTATATCCAACTGACAATGGCAAAATTCTACCTGAATCTTTTATAACACCTCAAACATGTTCTATCTAAATCTAAACACATTTTTTTCTGCCCAGGAAACCTAATTTTCCTTTGCTATATTCTATGTTGGTGCTCAGTCATTCATGAAAAGAACCCAGGTGTTTTATTTGACCTCCTATACTTCTTTATTCCTTACATCCAAATACCTACTAAGTGCCATCTGCTCTACCATGTAAATATATCCCAAATCCATTGACAATTTTTAGCCCCACTGTCTCTAGTCATCATCATCTCCTATTTCAGTCCACAGCATAGTTCTTCCCATGCCTAAATTCTGCTCATCCTCATGTTCATTATAAGCATAATCTTATGGATGGAACCTGCTCTTAGCATTAAGTATTATAGTATCTCTCAAATGATGGACACTCAATAAGTTGTTTTATGAACACATCATGTTAACACAGTGTTTACAAGTTTTCAATTGTTCCTTGAAGCTTTTCTTTCTTTATATCCTAAATGCATAGCCTGACATGCAGCAAATAAATGATTGAATGAATTGAGTGATTAAATGAATAAATTAATTAATTCATATGTAAAATCAAGCAAAGAGTAGGTACAATGAAACATGTCCAGCTTGCACTTAAATGTGATTTCAGTTTTGTTAACAACTGAAAAGCTCCAAAAATATATTTATGCAGGCTTATAGATTCTGTTTAATGAGTTAATCATTACTTTTTAGTGTTAAAAGAGGAGGGAACATCTAAGAAAATGTGTCCAGTTATTTAACATTTCCTTCAGATTCTGGAGTAGACAGCAAACCACTCATCAAAACTACAACTCTAAAGAACAGGACAAAATGACTTCCAGCCTCTGTGATATGCTCTATTCACTCGAAAGACATAGTTAAGAAAAAGGAGACGTGTCCTCAAACCTGTAGGGACCTGTTGGCTACATAATTTTATTCATAGTCATCCCCACTAAAAAATGTTTTTTCTCATATCCCAAACAAGTGTGCAATACAGTAATAATTTAATTCTGTCTATTAATAGTTTCAATCTGCTATTATTGATACAGTTCCCACCATCTTCCTATGTAGATTTTGGCAAAAAAATAAAAAGTTAAAGTCTGTTTTTCACTGTCCTGTGAAGTAATTGTGAGAAATATTTAAGGAATCTTACGAAAAATACAACACAGCCCTTTCATTAGCACAAAGTGATTTCATTTTAACTCCTCTAAGGGCCTTTTACTAATAAATTAATATTAGCTCCAATTAAAATAAAACCTTTCAGAAGCAAATGTTTAATTTCTGAAGTACAGATGGAAACTACTACTTTCTCACTCTAACAGCATAAATGAACTATTCAAAGTTGATATGTAATTCATTTCTCATTTCATTAGCTTAAACATCAGCTGTGGGTGTATTTTACTTACACTATGGACATATGATTGCTTAGATCGAACTAGGAGTAAATTTTTTTAATGCTTTCAAGAAAATACAAAATGAGTATAATTAAATAGCCAGTTTATGGTAATTTAGAAAGAATAACAAATTGATAACCCTGTCTTTACTCCATAATCTACCTAGGTTTTCAGAAAATGAGGTTTAGACATTAATATACAATCATGCTATACAATCATTGATCAAAGAGAAGGATATCTTAAATGAATCCATTCTAATCAGTTTAAATGCCAAGTAGGATAAGCTGTTCTGAACTTTGGAGTGTAGATTTATCAAACAAAGGCGGCCTTTTGGTCAATGCCCGGGTGACTTCAAAGTATCTTATCTATTTTACACAGCCAAATTCTGAACCAGTTCCGAACTCTTTTGCAGTCTATACTTTCTCTGCCTACTTTCTTCAGAAGAGACAGAATAATAGCTACTATTCTCACTCATGTTGGCGCTGTGCCAAGCATTTTAGATGCGTGTCTCATAATCCTCACAGAAGCCCTGTAAGGCAGGAACTATTACTATCCTGATGTACCGATGAGGAAACTGAGGTCACACAGTTAATAAGTAATGGGCTGGTAATTGAGAATACAAAGCCTGCTCTCTGAACCCTAAATCTGCACTGCTTTCTTTTGATAAGTAAAGTCTGTGGGGCTTCTGAATTTCTGTGCTCCTGGGGAAATTCATGATAATTTTCTGACAATGCAGTTAACAGACCTACACAGCTAAATTCTCCTAGGCCTTGAGCTTCTCTCTGGTAGTAGCCCAAGAATATTTTATCCCTTCTTAATCCTTGCTAAATTTATTATGTGCATTTGAAAGTAGGTGAGCATATATTATTATGGAATTAAATAGATCAGAAAAGAATTCAGACTCATTACAGTAATGTTCTAAAAATGATATCACCAAATTGTTTTCTACCATTAATAAAACCCAGATTAAAATATTCTAATTATATCATTATCTTTGAAAATAACTGGTGGCAAAGAAATTTGCCTTTGAAAGTTCACATAATTCTAAGTCATCATTTCTTTAGGTTATGTTAAGTAACTGAGAGAGAATTAATAATAGTAGAAAGTGACATTAAGCATATAAATGACTTCTACAAATATCACTTTATACTCTTTTTTCATTTATTCAATAAATGCTAATTATTGTGGTTCATATGTATTTAATATTTAGGGAGCCAATATCATGTATCAGGAATACATTTGGTACCTCATGGATCATATATCATACAAATCAATGACTAGTGAGGATTTCACCATTTTTCAAATGATATGCCCCAAAGTACTGACCTACTCTGATCCTTTATCACACATCACATGGTTAACAAGAGCAGCACTTCTGACCTCTGTGTTATACTCTATCTTTTAAGAACGTCTGGATTATCTGCAAAAAGTAAAAAATAAAATACCAGAGAGCAAGGACTTTGATACAGCTTCGTGAAACTGATATATTATGTGTCTGCCTCTGGCAGAGTAGTTTTTCTACATATCAAATGCTGATCATTTAATTAGCCTGAGTGTCCACTTTCGCATCTCTCCAGTGACTTAGAAACTTATCTTCTTTCCCTGTAGCTTAATTTTAAAAATCTTCATGTGTCCACATAATAGGTTAATATTAATAAATATTTCTGATTTAAGTATATTAAAAGTATATCCAATGACTTTTTAATATGATGAAGATGAAGTTCTTTCATACTTTTCCTCACATCATTTTTTAATTTGTTTACCTCACAGTAATCAGTTACATAAATATGATACTTAAATATTCAAACTTAAACCTGAACCAAATAATGTTCTATGATGACCTTTGTTCTCTTATGTACTACTTTATGTTAATAGAGTTAATACATTTTATTTTTTTAAAAATTGCTTGGTTTTCTTTGCATTTCTCAGTAAGAATTCTCAAATGTTTAATTTACCAATACCATTTTCATTTATGTTATGTTAATTAACTGGGAGAGAATTAATAATAGAAAGTGGCATTAAGCATATGAATAAGAAGTTTGTGCAACTGTTTTGGTTCATGCAAATAGAATCATACTGCATATACTTTTTGTATCAAGTTTCACTAAACATTAAATTTATGTCTGCATAAGTTGTATATAGAATTATTCATTCTCATTGCTGTATACTAAAATGTATTTATCCAGTCTACGAGTGATGGGCATTTGCATAATTTTCAGTTTGGGACTATAATATATAGTGGTGCTATGAATATCCTAGTAGATGATTTTTGGTGAATATATGTGTATATTTTTAGGGAATACATCTATCAATAGACTTGCTGGGCCACAGTATATCCATATATTTCACATTAGTAAACATCAACAATATCCTGAGTGGTTGGAAAAATTTTTAGCCTTATCAACAATGCCTAAATATTCTAGTTGCTCTATATCTTCCCTAGTATTTGGCATATACCATCTTTTACTTTTTAGCTTTCTGCAAAGTATATTCTCTTGTTCCCTTTTAATATCTCTGCCAGGGATCTGGGTTCTGCTAGTTAAGACTAGGGATTACTTTGATTTTTTTAAAATCTTGCATCTTGAGTTTAGACTGTTAAATCTTCCTCTTTTAGAATCACTCACCATCCTATTGCTCAAGATCAAATCTTAATTTCTTCACTTTCTACCATTCAGAGAAACACACAATAGGGAAAAAGTTAAAGAAAAATAGAGAGGCAAAAGGGCTCCAAGGTCTGTAGTGTTAGCAAAATGCCGCTCAGTATGTAATGGGTATCCTGAATCACAGGAACAGAGAAAGAAGTCTAGAGTAAAAAGGTGCAGAGGTTCAAAAGGTACAGAGGTTTATAGGGTGGGATCACATCTAGTAGGAGAAATATATCTTTCTTTGACCAGTGGTGTTGAACAAAGGTGGTCCTTCACATATTCCTGGGAATTCCTTGGCTGAAAATAAATAGAATTGATCTTACCTCTACAAATTTCAACTCTCTTTGCACAGTTGTCTATGATTATGTGTCAGAGCAGAACTGTCTTTCCAACCTTGTCTATCTGGTATCTTTCTGCCCATTCTTCAGATTCAGATTATTGCTTATTTACTTTTATAAATTTATTTTTTATTGATACATAATAGGTGTACATATTTGGGGGATACATAAAATACCTCCATGTAATTTGAAATCAGATTCAGCTTCAGTGTCAGTTTCTCTGTGAAACTTCCCTCAATCAGCACCACCACATTTGCCTCCAAGTGTATTAGGAAATCCTGTCTCTTGGACACACTAAGGCCTGAAACATACATTTATTAAAGTGCCTATGTCTTAGCCAGGCATGATGGCATGTGCCTGTAGTCCCTGCTACTTGGAAGACTGAAGCAAGAGGATCACTTGAGCCAAGGAGTTCAAGGCTTTATTAAGCTATGATCACACCACTGCAGTCCAGCCTGAGTAGCCGAAGGAGAGCCCCTTGCCTCTGGAGGCCCTAACTTTTTGTAAAGGTCCTATGTCTCTAACTTTACTGTATGTATTTTCTTGTACTCAGTCACTTCTAAAATCCTGACAGAAAGCTCTGAAAGCATAAACTCTGTCAGGTCACTTTGTTTCCTCAGGAAAGTAGTAGGTAGTAGAGTAAGAATTCAAAATTAGGCACTCAGACTCAGAGCCTGTGCCCATAGCCACTATGTTCTACTGCTTGGATGTAAGAATAACCACCCTGATACATACCCACAAAACATTGCTGGACACTTAGGATAAAGAGAAGAGCTACATCTTTAAGAGAGAAAAGATTGTCAGTAAAATATTAAAATCAGATTGGCTTAGACTTTTCATAGGAAAGGCTAGATACCAAAGGAAAAAAGATAAAAATAATGCCTCCAAATTCTAAGAAAAATCTATTTGAAACTTGAAACTCAATATCCAACCAATCCATCAGTTAAGTGAATGATGGCATTATTTCAGACATTCAAGTACACAGAATATTTAATTTCTACGAACTGTCTGTTAGGAAGATACTTGGCGGACATACTCTTAAAACAAGAGGTGAATCCAAAAGATCAAAACTTGGGGCTAAGGAATTAGTGGAGTTGGAAAAGCAATATAAGGAATATCAGAGAGTATTGAGACAATACATAAAAATGTGACATTTTTGAGAGCCAGGGTTCTCACTATGTAAACACAGAGGTACTGCTAAGGAATGACAAACTGCTATGGTAAGACAAAGATGAGCCCCATGGGACTGGACTGAACTGAAGATGTTGGCTTGAACTCATAATTTTATATGCAGATATAAACATAAATTGTATATACAGATGTATATATGTATATTATTTTTGTGCAAGAATGAAGGAGAAATAAGAAAGCACATCTTAATTTGCCTATATTCACACACATTTTTAAAAATATTCACATTAAGGATATACAAAGGAATAAGAAAACTTGTTATGTACAAGGAATCTTACGAGTAAGGTAGAAGGGTTATGAGAAAAGAGATTTGTCTCAGAGTAGTTTTTGTACATTTTTTACTTCTGTAAGTTTTTAAAGATTCTACAATAAAAAAATAAAATTCAAAAAACAAGGGTAGGGAGTTGGAGAGAGGAAACCTAAAACCAAATGCAAATAGCAATAAATGAATGAATGCACATGTTTAAAATTTTTAAGGTGTGCACACCCGAGTTGCTCATACTTTATTATTTTCTAAAGCTGTGTTATTTAATACAGTGGTCACCAGATATACGCTGCTATCTAACCTTATATTAAAATACTATAAATGAATACAATTAAACATTTATTTCCTTAGTTACTCTAGCCTACCACATATGGCTACCACATTAGATAGTGTAGATATAGCTTAGTTCTATCATCACAAAAAGTTCTATTGGACAGCACTATTTCAGATATTTGCAAATTAATTATTTGTGAAGTGCCTGTCCTCTGCAGGGCACTGATTTAATGTTGGATGAGTGATATTGGTATCATCTTTGGTTCCAGGTCTATCTCACTACTATGAGTTAGAAACCCCTGAAGAAACCCTCTCTGGCACCCTGAAATGCCCTGGGCTATTGCAAAATTGTATTTCAGATTCTGTCTAATGAAACAACTCTTAGCTTTATTGGTCAACATGTATCTTCCTTGGTATAAATATAGACGACTACTTAAACAACAACAAAATACATAGTTTATCTTGTGGTTTGAGAAATTATAGATTATCTCTTTGCCATAGTAATGCTGTTAATCCCTTGAGGTTTATGGGATTCTACATCTGATGAAATTGGACTAATTGCAATATATGTTAACAATGTCTGGAATTTCAGTTCCAACTTTTTACTTTCATTCTAATGTAACTGTTAATTAATATAAGGAGATGTAAAACTACAGTGAAAGATTATGGATTCAATCTCATTGATAGGTGTGATTTTATTTTCCCTACATTAGCTGTATTTCCCCTGGAAGCATAAGACCTTCCTATATGCAAGGGATACAAGGTTAAGATTTTTTTTAAAGAACAGGCCAGGAGTGGTGGCTCATGCCTGTAATCCCAGCACTTTGGGAAACCCAGGTGGGCAGATCACCTGAGGGCAGGAGATTGAGAACATCATGGCCAACATGGTGAAACCCCGTCTCCACTAAAAATACAAAAATTAGCTGGGCATGGTGGCCGGCACCTGTAATTCCAGCTACTTGGGAGGCTGAGGCAGAAGAATTGCTTGAACCCAGGAGGCAGAAGTTGCAGTGAGTCAACATCAGGCCATTGCACTCCAGCCTGGGTGACAAGAGCAAGACTCCATCTCAAAATAAAACAAACAAAAAATAGTTTTAAAGAATAAATTTATTTTTTTGTATCTGATATTCATTTGTTTTGAATCCTCCTACTATTTCACCCAGTATCTTAATTTCAGATAACTCAGATTAATATGGCTTAAACATGTAAGTATGTTTAACTCCTGTAACAGATATTTCTCTAGAAATTTGAATACAAATTGATTGTAAACTTTTTGACCATGAGAGTTTGGTGAACTGAATTATTACTTTTAATAATATCTGTTGAATGAATGAAGAAAACTCGTTTTAAATGCAGTAGGGGAGCTTACTATTTAAGGCAACTGAAGTAACTTCTATCATAAATATTTACCTCCTAATTTCTTTTTCTTTTTAAAGTTGAATTTCTACATGTTGGTTTACAGACACTATTTTAAACAAGCCTATAAAAGAACATGAAGTTTTATAACTATGCTAAATATGTTTAAAGTAGTTATAGAAATCCAAAAACTTTCTGAATCTATGTAAACTATGATTATGAAAGGTCAGAAAAAAAAAAAAACTAAAGTTCTCTTCTATAAAATGAAGAAGTTAGTTTAGTTCTTCTACTTTAGCATAGTTACTCTCTGATTCCGTAAGTTTCTTTACAATCATGCATGTATTGTATTTACTACCTATGGCTATATTTGGTTACAAACAGAAATTCATTTGAAAAGGATAAATGGATGAATGAGAGGGCAGGTAGATGACTGGATGGCTAGATGGGCAGATAAAGGAAAGAAGGACAGTTGTAGGAAAAGATGGGTGCATAGATGCATAGATAATATGATGTGTGAATAAAGAGAAGGAGAGATGTATTTTTATAACTCTCCTACATCTCCCCCCAAAAACGAATTAAAAGCAGCTTTTAAAAACGAGTTAAGTGTGCAATAAGCTTTAAAACAAGGCCAATAGGAGCCACATAATCAAAGTTAGTGAGCAGAGGTATAATTACATTAAAAATCCTAGAGTTAAGATACAACAATTAAAGTATAAAATTGATTGTTTGAGGTCCAGGCAAAAATGAAGCAATGGGTTATATGGATCATATTATCTACTAAAAGGAATCTAAGCACTTTGAAATTTTCAAATGAAAATGATAATTTCTACTTTTATCAGTATATACTTGAAAAGACTTTTCCTTCTCAATGCTGTATGCTAAGAGGGATAAATGTATCATGTATGTATTTAGGTTATTGGTTATTAAAGAACAAAATGAACAATAGTCTTTACAAATGATGTTAAGAAAATGCAGAAACATTCTTCATAAGACTATTTCTTTTTTACAATATCAGATTACCTTCTGTAGAGAGTTAAAGTCCTAGAGTTTTGATTTGTACCTACCTGATATAACATACAGAAATAGGTCTTGATTTGAATTCTAGAGGGAAAGTTAATGCATAAATGAATAAATGATCTCAACATGGCTTTTGACAGAAGTGGGTCACAAATTATTTGAAATTGATGTCAACAGTGAGTTACTTCTTGAAGGATGGTCATTCAGGTTTATCAGGTAAAAGAACTTCCAACACTTGTTTTAGATACTAAGTGTTGATGATGTAAATTGATAGTCTCTTGTGAAAATGAAAGTGACTTATATCAGCTGCATTTTATTCTTGAGACAGAAAGCCTCAGATCAGGATTACAAAATATGATAACCTATGTGACAGTGTCCACCATAATATCTGATTGTTCGGAGGTAAGAAAAGACAAACATTTGATCACTTACTAAGTACCAGTTATTTTGCTAGTGGTTTACACATGTGAAAGCAGTAATGTGTGGCAGTGATATGTCAAGTCTTGACATCAAACTTCCTGATTGGGGGTCTCTTCCCTGATTGCATTTTATCATTGCATTTTATATGCATTGTGTTTTCTCTGAAGTTTTACAAGGCTGTAGTCCTGAGCAAACAGTAAATTCTTTGCTCAGTAAACTTTATTATAACACAATGGTTTTCAAACTTTACCATGCATCAGAATCACCAGAAAGGCCCATTAAAACAGAGATGGCTGGGCCCCACCCATGGAGTTCCTAGTTCGATAGGTCTAAAATGCTGCAAAAGAGTCTAAATTTTAACAAGTTTTCAACTGATGTGAATACAACTAGTCCAGGGAGCATCTTTTGAGAATCACTTTTAGCAGATATAATCACTCGCCCAATACTCTCTACCAGCATTGTTGCTAAAAGAATCATGAATTTATTCAAGTGTCCAGTGACATCTGAGAAGAGGGCAAGTGATGCAGTTCTTGGTCAGTTAGAGTAGGTTAATATTCTCTGTGCTCTTCCCATATTGTATTAAAGAAGGAATTTTATTGTAATAGTTGTTTCTATTTGTCACCCTATTTGATGTTCCACAAAGGGAAGATACTTAGAAGTTACATATGCATAAATTATATACATATATGTGTACGTATATATTAATATATATGTGTCTGTATATATTTGTGTGTATGTGTATTTGGCATATATATACACACCAAATTATATGTGTGAACACATAAATTATATATGGGTATGCATATACATATGTGTCTGTATATATGTGTATGTGTGTTTGTGTGTGTATACCAAATTTGGTATATATGCACACATTTGTGTACATATACATATATATGTATTATAATATATCTCATATTGTATATCTCAATATATTATAATATATAAATCTCAATATATCACTTGATGTGGAACACATACAGATATATATATACACATACACACATGTATACACACACCAAATTTGGCATACACAAGCACGCATATACAGATACAAACACACACATACACACACACATATCATTTATGTGTAAACTCATATATTTGGTTATCATCAGTTTCTCTCACCAAATTTACTCTTCTCTCCCCTCATGTATCTCCCACTCCCCATGTTCAATCAATCAATCACTATGTCCTGCTGATTCGGCCTCTCAAATATGTTTCTGGCACATAGTAGATGCTCAGTAATTATGCATTGAGTGAATATGTCTACCTACCACAAGTTCTATTAATTCAATGGTCTAACGTCTATGTATTGTTAGACTGAACCTAGCACAATTTATATTAATTCAATGATCTAACTTCTATGTATCATAAGTCACCCAGTTTTACAAGTAAAACATATAATGATTGTCTTTTAATTAATGCACCTACTAATTTTATCATTAAGGTCAAAGGAATTATCATTAAGTAATCATAGAATCAGTTGCTGTGCATTTGGTGTACGTCTTTCTCAATGGAAAAGTTTGCTTCTCAAACCTTTTCTGTTCCTATTCACTAAAGCTCTACCACTGCAATTCTTGGCTGTGCCTCAATAGTGCACACACAGTGCATTTAGTATATTACTGATAGACAAAGCTCTGAAGTTAAGAGGATTAATTAGAATAAAACCCAAAATTCTTAAAGCTAACGTCAATTCACTGAGTCAGCAAGAATGCTCTGAAAACCTTTTATTTTGAGGCATGAAAACCTCTCACATATCATTTTATTATTTCTACCTCTGGAATTCTCCAAATCATCATGAGGCTGCCGGGAAATGTAAAGAGAGAAAGCATATATAAGCAATTTTGTTATTTTTAATTCTAATAATCTTAAATCTACCTACTTCTTTCTCCTCAAAAAGATCTCATTACCTTGCTTAGGTGTCTATCATCCACCAGATGCCTAGAGATGCCTAGAGATACAGATATGAGCTAAGATCTCATTTTTTCAGGCTATCTCCTTCTATCCTTCTATGCATTGTGTTTTTCTTTTACTACAGGAAAAAAATCATTTCAATAGATATTTACTTATTGATATCTATAAGTTTTGATGATCACAAAACTAAGGTTCAGTCAGATTAAGCATTAATATCTAGAACTGCATGACGAGCAAAAGATGAATCACAAAATACTTCTAAAAATGAAGAACTGTCCTATAAAGCTTTTAAAAGACTAACAATCTCTTTGAGATAAAACAAGAACATAACGAACTACTGGTGGCTACAAATGTAGATTTTAATTATGTATTTATAATGTGATTTGAATACATTACCTGTTATATATTTGCCTGTGTTTCCTACTAGCTGTAGAATACAATGCAGAATAACAAAACTGCCAAAAGAGAATCATATAAAGCTTCAGATACTTTAAAATGAGAAAAAGTAGAGTTGAGGTTGTAATATCTATCAATGTAGTAAAACAGGAAAAAAAAAGCTAAAAGTTAGATTACAACAAGTTGTAATTTAAACTTTAAGCCAAAGAATCAATTCTTAATTTGGTAGATAATTAATAGCCTTTAGAAATTTCCAGTAGTATTCTCACATGACTAGTGATGAGAAAGTAAATCTGACACTTGATCTGCCTTAAAATTTCCAGTACAATGTAATTCACTACTTTTTCTGTGAAGTAATCAGCATTTTTTTTTTTTTTTTTTTTGAGATGGAATCTTACTCTGTTGCCCAGGCTGGAGTGCAGTGGCACGATCTCGGCTCACTGCAACCTCCACCTCCAGGTTCAAGCAATTCTCCTGCATCAGCCTCCCGAGTAGCTGGGATGACAGGCGCCTGTCACCATGCTCAGCTAATTTTTGTAGTTTTAGTGGAGATGGGGTTTCACCATGTTAGCCAGGGTGTTCTCAAACTCCTGACCTCAGGTGATCTGCCCACCTCAGTCTCCCAAAGTGTTGAAATTACAGGCGTGAGCCATCGTGCCTGGCCATCATTATTCTTGATAAGAAAAAAATCAAGCACCTTTCTGATAGACTGTTATGAGATTATGACCTCTTCTAGAAGATTAGACTGACCTCAACTAATCATCATGCTAATAGCCCGATGATTGTTAACCAGAATCTTTGGAATAGTTGCATATAATCTAATAGTGATTATCGTGATTATCTAATCATCATGTTTTAAATGAATCATCTCTATCAGGAGGATATATTTAAATTTACTTTTTCTAAAGCCTATTTCCTTGCAGCAGGTTGGAAATACAGTTTTATCATCTGGTCATAATTAATTTGTCTGAGAGGATGTTTTAACAGAGGTTTTTAACTGTGTTCCAATGAGAGTGTCTCAGGAAGCACTGTGGGTAGAGAGAGAAGAAGGAGCGGGTGAGGAGAAGTCCTACTGAAAATAGTGCGAGTTCCCACACCAATCACTGTTGCAAAGACAGCAGAACTTTTTCATCTGTTTTATATATTTAAGTTCAGTTTCATTGGAATAAAAGACTATGTAATACTAAAAAGATTGGAAATCATTGCTCTACATTATGAATATAGACGTCTTGTATAAAATAGTAAAGCTGAAACAGGAAGACAAGTTAGGAGGTTTTAGAGTAGGCTAGAAGAAAAGAGTTCATAAAGATCTGAATGAGGATGTTGGCAGTAGAAATGAACAGGTTGGGACATTTGGTACTGAGATAGAAACTTCAAGATTTTATTGCTGATTAGATGCAGAGGGTAATGCAAAGGAAGAAATCCAAGATGACTAAGGTATTGACTAATCCTGATGTCTAGAAGAAAGCAGGCAAACTATTATCAGTAATAAAGGAGCCAAAAGGAAAGGAGGTCTCAGTGGGTGAATAAGGGTCTATTCACGTTGAGTGTGAGGTAAGTTTCAAGTCCAGCTACCTATTAGACAGTCAGGAGAGAGAGAGAGAGAGAGAGATTGGATAAGCATTTGCATAGAGATGACAGTTGAAGCCATGGCAATAGGCCAAATCATGATTGATATTAGGCTAATTTCCCTATAGTTTGAAAGAGGAACTTGGTAGTCATAATTAAATGTGTCTCTGTTGATAACTTCACAGACTTTTAAGACAAGAGGGGCTTCGTGCTTTTGGTGACACCTGTCGTGTTACAGGAATACCTGTACTGTATGTGAAAAGACTGTGGAACTCAAAATGACTGTTCAAATGTAAGATGGAAGTATTTATTGGTGTTATCATTACGTTTTAATAGAGACTTATCCACCTAAGACTTGTCTTTTTTTAGAATTTGTTAATGAAACTGCATGTATCTAATGCATTATAAGAGCAATATCCTACTCAAGCATTCTAAGCATAGGTTAAGAAATGCATAATCGTTGGCTTGGTAATCTCTTTCTGGGCAATAATAGCAGAACCAACCTCCAGCAAAGAAAGCTTAGTAGCATAGATCCTATCTACATTCAGAATGGGACTCAGTGTATTTCACTGATAAGAAGATGGGGAAAGTGGCACCAGAATTGAAAGGTTGTAATTGTAGGACATGGTAAGTGATTGCACATGTAGGGGGCTGGGACAGAGGGAATACCTTCAGAGATTACTTGCAACCCTAGGATACCCTACCAGGAAGAAGGAATCAAAACCACACTCAGCTGACCCAAAGGCTACAAGGCCACAAATGCCAAACTTTTTGCTCAGTGACTGCTGCTGTCAACTATAAAATAGGCTCCTTCCTGGTAAAGATAGCAGGTCACATATCTCAGTTACTGCTCAGGAAATAACCTGTCAGCACATCATCTCTGAACACAAAGGACAAGATAATTGTCCCACGTTCTGTCAGGCAGAAGTCCCAGTCATCTGCAGAAGTGGTAATATGGAACATGGTGTATTTGTATTAACATTATCTCTCTTGTCTCTGGCTTCAGTAGGAAAAATTTTGGAGACAGCAATAACACTTTTTAGTATTGGATGTTTTCCTGAGTCTTTCTTAATGCAGGGGATGCATATCTAACTTTTGCAGTTAATAATTAAGGTATATCTATGTTGAATGATTAAGCAAAATCAAAACCAAGACTGATTTTTTTTTTTACATTTTTAATTTTTACTCCAACCAGAATGGAAGAAATACATATAACTCTGGATAGAGTTAAATTCCAAATTCACTGAGAGTATATTTGGTTTATGTGGTAGGGAAATTAGCCTATTATTAAAACAGATTTTTAAAGATTTATAGGAAGAGGCAAGTAGATGAAATTGCCCTGTCAGAATATTTCATGACTTTGATGGGATAAAAGTAAAACTATATGATTTCTATTGTACTTTCTCAGCTGTTACTCAAATTGATTATAACTATAAAGGAATTTCATTTTCTGATTCATCACCATGTTAAAATGACTATGAAGTCTTCTAAACAAAAGCATGAAATTCTGTCCCCTCTTCTAGTATTCAATTCACACAGCAAGATCTCTCTAAAAGGGTCATCATATTTTCTGTTTATCCCTAAGTGTGTTTTAAAAATAGCTAAGATTAGAATAACAAAATAAACTCACACACACGCACACGTGTATATATATATATATACACACACACATATATAATTATATACATATATATAAACACACACAGATCTATATATCTATATCTACATACACACACATACATGCACACACACTAACGATGCCTGTTGATTGATTCTGGAAAGTAGAAGAAATTGTATACTGTTTATAATCCAAGGGAGGATTATCTGTATGAATTTCAAGAAGATTCTGCTTCACTAAATGTTGTGACATTTTACAAAATGTTGGTTTTGTCATGCTTTACCCCCAGTTTTAACACAAGCCATGAGGTTTTGAAAGCTTGATTAGCAAACATATATAACAAAAAGAAAAGTAGAACTACTCAGGGAGCAATATCAAAAGGTGGATGTGCTAAATACAAAGCAGAGAAATAATCAGACATGTTATTTTTGCTCTACTGAAAATCTATGCCAAAAATAGCAATGACTGTTTTTTTTCTTTTTCTTGTCTACTTTCTTTTGAATATTGATATTTCACATTTTGTTAATTCTGAACAAGACTATGAAAATGTTACATCATTTTACTGAATTGAAAACATTAATGGAATATAATGTGTGAGCAGATAGATCTATGAGTTTATGTGTGAACTTACACTAGAAAGAGAAGAATCATAGTAGATGTCGGGGGTTGGAAGGAATCCAGTCCTATACACACATTAGGGAAAAAAATAAATTTATTTATTTCAAATTCATCCTTGAAATAGGTTAATCATTGAAAAAGATAGATCTACAGATTCCACATAAACAGCCCCTGGTTCCATCCTTGCAAGCCAGGCATAGATGCCGAGACAGAATGATAAATAAAATAACAATTTAAAATAATTTCTTGGAAAATTATGGGATTATAAACATGGAAAGAAACTTCCCAAAAACTGGTTTAAGAATACATTTAATCATATATTTTCAAAAAGTAATTTTATATATTAAGAGGTAAATTTTACATCTGTACCAAAATTATCCTGTCTTTTGCCCTCTCTTCTGAGAGAAACATTCCATTTTTCTGCAATATCTCTTCCTCATGTCCTCCATCCTACACTTATAGAATCTCAAATATGCTCAGCCTCAAAATTAAGATGCTTTGAGCTTCCAGGAAACACTACCCAGATAAAGGTGGCTTTCAAAAGAGATGTTTCTTATAGTCTACATAATCACGCAGAGTTAAGGAGTCATTGTGCATTCTGCAGCTCTACAGCATCAAAAAGGATCCAGACTCTTCTATGCTCACTCTGCAGTCCTCAGTGTGTTCACTTTTGTCCTCAGGCTTATTGCTGCACGGCTGCAGGACAGTGACTGTAGCTAAGCTTCATGCCTACACACAACCAAAGACAGGAAGGAAGGAAGCAGGAGCAGAGCTCTCAATATCAATATCTCCCTCTCTTTATCTGGGAACAAAAAACCCCCAGGAGCTTATCTTTATGCCTTATTATCCAGAAATGGGTGTCATGACCATTACTAGCTGTAAGATAAAGAGGGGTACTAAATATCTTACGTTTTGTATTTAACGCAAACACATTTGGGAAAGGGGTAGATTAAGAGTCCCCTTTGAACTCCAAATAGAGATCACGTATTTAAAGTACTTTTAAAATAATATTTCCCAATAAAGAAGATAGATAATAACAGTAGCAATTTAAGAGCAAGATAATATTTGGATACTATAAGATCAGCCAACAATGAGGCATATATGACAGTCTTCTGACGCGGCAGTTAAAAGCAGGAATTTATTTATTTATTATTTATTTTATAAGCAGGGATTTAGATTTAATAAAATATCATTTATTTTTATATGCTTGCTATTTTTCAGATAAGATTAAACATGAGAGGAAAAAATTAAGGTTCTATAACAAGCTAGGATTAAAGAAACATATCAAGAAAACTAAAAGAGTTCTTTTTTGGCCCTAAAGATTTACCTGTATGACCTAAAAAAGAAATGGAGATTTAGGCAAGTATGGAACACTGTGAAGGCAATGACTAAAAGGCTAGTTAATGAATGAATAATAGTCCATTTAACTTTAACCTAAGTGTTTGTCTAACCACTACAATTTCTTGAAAAAGGAATTTAGGGAGTGACAAATTTGATCTTCTGGTTGCACCTTAGTTGTTCTTAAGAATTCTTTTTTCTTTTTAAATTATTTTGCTTTAAGATCTGGGATCCACGTGCAGAATGTACAGATTTGTTATACAGGTATACATGTGCCATGGTGGTTTGCTGTACCTATCAACCCGTCATCTAGGTTTTAAGCCCTACATGCTTTAGGCATTTGTCCTAATGCTCTTCCTCCCCTTGCCCTTCACTCGCAACAGGCTCCAGTGTGTGATGTTCCCCTCTCTGTGTCCATGTCTTCTCATTGTTCAATTCTCACGTATGAGTGAGAACAGGTAGTGTTTGGTTTTCTGTTCCTATGTTAGTTTGCTGATAATGATGGTTTCCAGCTTCATTCATGTCTCTGCAAAGGACATGAACTCATTCTTTTTTATGGCTGCATAGTATTTCATAGTATATATATATGTGCCACATTTTCTTTATCCAGTCTATCATTGACAGGCATTTGGGTTGGTTCCAAGTCTTCGCTATTGTAAATAGTGCTGCAATAAACATAAGTGTGCATGTGTTTTTATAGTAGAAAGATTTATAATCCTTTGGGTATATATCCAGTACAGACATTTGTTGAAGACTCTTTGAAATTCAAAAGAATCTTATGAGAAAAGTGAAGGCTAGAACTCAAACAGCATTACTTGGAGTTAGTACTGTTTTGTTCATTACGAATTATTTCACCAAGTGAATAATGAATTTCCTAAAATACTATTATTTTAATGTCAACTTTTAGGATTAAAAACTCCATTATGACAGCTCATATCAGGACAGAAAGCTCAGAGGTAACAACCAATACTCAATTAGTGAGTACACTGCTGGAAAATCCAACTTGTTTCTTTTGCAAAAGCTCTGAGAATCAACATGTCTTTTTCTCTTTCAACCTTCCATCGTTTTCTACAACAAGGCCAACTTTCCAGATAACCACTTAGTGAAACAAGAATCCCATATTTCTATGGTGGAGCTACCATGGGTCTCACCCAACCTCTTGCCATGCTTGGGCCACTGACTGTTCGGGCACTTATATCCAGCTTGCAAGGATGGAGCCATGGGATAGTGAAGTAGAATTTGAAAGCAGATGAGTATAATAAGAGCACTTACTCTGACTTTCAGAATTTAGGCAGAGAAAAACAGGGACTGCCATAACTCAGTGAATTTTCACTATAAGTAGACTCCATAATTTTTAATAAATGGTATATTTAATTAGCCAGTTAGGAGGCTATTTTTCCTGTCTGGTTCATTGTTTGTGTATGTGCAACCACAGCAGAAATCACGGAAGTAGCATCAGCACTGGGAGAACGCAGCCTCTAAAATGTGTTAAGAGTATTTATCTCTGCAAAATAGAGGTAGTTGATAAAATAGCAAGGTTAAAGGGCAGACACTTGCAGATCAAGCCTTTAAACAAACTTTCATTTTGAAGACATACCATAACTTAGATGGGTTCATTAAGGAGACACAAGGCATTTGAAAGTAATAAAGTTAGCCATGGTTTCAAACCAACACTGTAGGGAAACTAAACTTATTAGAAGAAAATCATGAAATAATCATAAAATAGCTGACCCATTACTTACCAATGTACTCTATACATTGTATGTGCATTATATATGTACATGTATTATATAGTATGTACACATTATATATATAATATATGTCTACACACAGATATAATATATATACACACACACATAAAAATACATTGCTAAAGATGAGATAAGACAGTTACAGTGGCTATATCTTGCATTTCTCTTCTCCATTATCCATCACCCTTTCTTCCAGCCCTGAATTTTCTTTCAGGAAATCACCATTTCCCTTTCATGAATATTTTATTGGGAGATGGTATCTGCCTTTCACTCTTTAAGCCAAAGAGATCATGTCTTCTCCTTCCCCATAGTAGCTATAGACAGAGAGTTGGCAAGTGATCTAGTCAGCCAAAAAGATTGTCTTTCCTAGGATTTGGATCTTGGGCTAGTGAAACAACAAGGTAAAGAAGAATACAGGATCTTCCATGTTTCTCTAGCGCTACATATGTGTTCAGAGAAACATTTATGACACATGAAACCTATGAAAGGAAAATAAATCTTGGGGCCCCCAAATCACTAAGCTAAAGGGAAAAGTCAAGTTGGGAACTGCTTAGGGCCAATATGCCTCCCCTTCTATTTAAAGTCATCTCTCTGCTCATTGAGATAAATGCATATGTGATTCCCTCCTTTGGATAGACTAATCAGAAACTCAAAAGAATGCAACCATTTGTCTCTAATCCAACTATGACCTGGAAGTCCCCTCCCTGATGTGAGTCTTCCCACCTTTGCTTCAAGCTGTCCCACCTTTCCAGATGGAACCAATGTTCATCTTACACATGCTGATTGATGTCTCATATCTCACTAAAATATATAAAACCAAACTGTGTTCTGACCATCTTACACACATGTCATTAGGACCTCCTGAGCCTGTGTTACAGGTGTGTGCCCTCGACCTTGGCAAAATAAACTTTCTAAATTAACTGAGACCTGTCTCAGATTTTCCAAGTTCACAAACCTAAAAATGCTGGATAAATATAGTTAAATATTTGTACTATGGGGGTAGAAAAATAATTTTTTAAAATCTTCAGAAATTACAAAAAATACAATCCCCAAAGAGAAAGTGAGTGCTACAGTGATGTCTGCCCTGGAGAACTCGGCCTAAAGTAGCAGGTTAATTTCAATGAACCATACGTAAAAGAGAGGATGAAAAGTCTGCACCATGAGTGGGAAGGAAAATTGGATCTGAACTATTTAGCCTTCACTGCATAAAGCTTGAACTTTCAAAGCATCACACTCATTGGATGAAGTAAATCTATACTATCCATTCAGAGAGAAATAGTTGGGATATGTAAACTGGAAGACGGATTTGAAGAAACTACACAGAATGAAGCACAAAGAATAACAGAAATGGAAAATAAAAAGAGAAGGTAATAAAGAAGACAGAGTAAAAATCAGATTGAATATATGCTTACTAAAAGGCCCACAGTAATTTCCAGACTTAAGAAATTTGAACAACTAAGAATAAATATATATATATATATATACATCCAGAAATAGTAAAATACAATGAGGAAATTTTTTTTTTTCTTTTTTTGAGACAGAGTCTCGCTCTGTTCCCAGGCTGGAGTATATTGGCACGATCTTGGCTCGCTGCAACCTCCGCTTCTCGGGTATAAGCAATTCTCCTGCCTCAGCCTCCCGAGTAGCTGGGACTACAGGCTCCTGCCACTATGCCTGGTTATTTTTTTATATTTTTAGTAGAGACGGGTTTTCACCATGTTGGCCAGGCTGGTCTTGAACTCCTGACCCTGTGATTCACCCGCCTCAGCCTCCCTAAGTGCTGGGATTACAGGCATGAGCCACCACACCCGGCCTCCAGTGAGGAAAAATTTTAAAAAGTCACCATTAGAATATCACAGCTATAATTTTTACTGATGAATGCTAAAATTACTGGGCAAAACATTAGGAGAAACAGTACACTTGCATGACATGAAAATACTTCCCAAACTATATTTATTAAATATCCTGGTGCTTGTATTGCAAATTCTTTGACACTCCTGCCACCAGGAGTTTTATTTATTTCATTCCACTTGAGTATAAACTGGACCTGGTAACTCAATTCTAAACAATAGAGCATGGAAAGGGAGTAGTAGCTTTATACTGAAGAAACATGGCAAGTACTATCTTAAACAAGTGATTGAAGTTAATATCACTAGTTATAAGTCATGTTGATATAGATTCCTGATACTAGATGATGAGAAAGATACTTCATCTGTGTGGTAGTCTTCCCTAAAATCGGTAATCTCAGTGAAATCATAAACACTTTAGATATATCCAAATTGAGGGTAATTCTACAAAATGCTTGTCCAGTGCTCTTTAAAAGTATCAAGGTAAGGTATATGTGAGACAAAAAAAAAAATTACAGTCTATAACCTAAGCTTCTACTTTAAGAAACTAGAAAAAGAGCAAATAAAATTCAAACTAAGTAGAAGAAGATAAATTATATGAATTAGAGCAAAAATCAATGAATTTGGAAGCAGAAAATTGGTAAAGAAAGTCAACAAAATCAAAAGCTAGTTATTTGAAAAGATCAACAAAATTGATGAGCCTGTAGCCAGGTTAACTAAAAAAAAAAGAGAGAAGATACAAATTACTAGTATCAGTAATGAAAAGGGCCTATGACAACTGATATCATGAACATTAAAAAGATAATAAAGAAATATCATGAACAACTCTATACTCACAAATATAACCCAAGTAAAATAAATAATTACTTGAAAGATACAATATACTGAAACTCATATACACAGACATAAATAGGTAATATGAATAGGCTTATAGCTATTGAGGAGATTGGATCAATAATTAATAAACTTCCAAAACAGAAAGAACCAGGACCAGATAGACTCACTGGTTAATTCTACCAAACATTGAAGGAGGAAATTATACTAACTTTTTCCATCTCTTCCAGAAGATGGAAGCAGAGTGAATACTTTCCAATTCATTCGATGAGGCCATAATTCCCGTATTACCAAAACCAGACAAAGATATTGAAAGAAAGGAAAATTACAGATCAATATTTCTTATGAACAGAGATGACAAGATTTTTAAGAAAATGTTAACAAAACTAATTGAATAAAGTATAAAATGAATTATATACTAATTATTTTAGTATATAAATAATTGTATTATAAATATTTATAAATAAAGCTACTAAGAATCAAATAGATTTACCCCAGGTATGTAAACCTGGTTCAGCCTTCAAAAATCAATTAATATAATCCATCACATCAATAGGCTAAAGAAGAAAAATCAATGATAACTTTAAAAGAAAAAGCATTTGACAAAATCCTACACCCATTCATAGTAAGAACTCTCAGCAAGGTAGGAATAGAGGGGACCTTTCTCAACTAGATAAAGAACATCCAAAAAATGCCTACAGTTAACATCATACCTAATAGAGACAAACTAGATCTCTTCCCACTAAGATCAGGAAGAAGGCAAGATGTCTACTCTCACCACTAGTTAATGTAATAAACAAGAAAAGGAAATAAAAACCATTCAGACTTGGAAGGAAGATTAAAAATCTCTTTGTAGATGTCTATGTAGAAAATAGCAAAGAGTCCATTTAAAAAGTCCTGGAACTACTAATGACAGGAAGCTTGTAGGATACAACTCAAGTCTTTTGATTTCTTATATACTAGCAATGAAAAACTGAAATTTGAAATTAAAAACACTATGCCATTAACATGAGCACCAAAAAAGAGATACTTAGTATAAATCTAAAAATAATATTTACAAGATCCATATGAAGAAAATTACAAAACTCTGATGAAAGAATTCAAAGAAAATCTACATAAATGGAGAGAGAGTTCCAGTGTTTAGATAGGACTCAGTATGGTCAGGATGTCAGTCCTTCCCAACTTGATGTACAATCAAGTTAATATTTAATACAATCCCTATCAAAATCCCAGCCAGGTATATTGGGTATTTGCCAATTGACCCTAAACTTAATATGGAAAAGCAAAAGACCCAGAATACTTAATACAATATTGAATGACAAAATTAGAGGACTGACACTACCTGACTTCAAGACTTACTATAAAGCTACAGTAATCATGACAGTGTTGTGTTTGTGAAAGAATATACATAAAGTACAAGAAATTGTGAAAAATTGTCACATTTTGAAGGACACTATGAAGACATGATAACTAAATGCAATGTGATATTCTGGAATAGAAAACAGAAATTAATAGAAAAACTGGTGAAATCTGAACAAAGTCTACAGTTACCTTGCACCAATGCTAATTAATTAGTTTTGCAAATATACCATGATAATGTAAGAGGTTAATTTTAAGGGAAACTGGTAGAAAGGTATGTGGGAACTTTACTATCTGTACTATCATTGAATCTCTTCTTTAAACAAAATTATTTTAATATAAAAAGTTTCTAGGTCAAATGTCTCTCATGTACAAACATACAAGAGTCCTAACAAAATTTTAGCAAGGCAAAATTCATCATTACAAAGGAAAGATACTATTCCATGCCCAAATAAGATCCATTTCAGGTATACAAGATTATTTTAACATTAAATAATCTATTAATTTTCTAATTCATCTTATTTACAGATTAAAAGGAAAATTAGATATAAGCTTCTCAACAGATAGAAATCCAATAGGAATTCATGATATAATTTCTTACCCAAACCAGGAATAAAAGGGAACATCTTTAATTTGACACAGCACATTCACAAGAATTTACCTCAAATGTGATACTCAAATGTAAAATGTTACAAGCCTTACTTTAAAATAGGATAATAGCAACAAGGATAAACACTAACAACACTTCTCTTTAGCGTTGCCTTGGTTATTGTAACCAGCACATTAATTAAAAGCATAAAGATGAAAAAAGAAACAAAAAAAAAAAACGGACAAACTACAACAAACTCAGAGCAAAGGTTAAAAATAAACAGTGGCCGGGCGCGGTGGCTCAAGCCTGTAATCCCAGCACTTTGGGAGGCCGAGATGGGCGGATCATGAGGTCAGGAGATCAAGACCATCCTGGCTAACATGGTGAAACCCCGTCTCTACCAAAAAATACAAAAAACTAGTGGAGTGAGGTAGAGGGCGCCTGTAGTCCCAGCTACCCGGGAGGCTGCGGCAGGAGAATGCCCTAAACCCGGGAGGTAGAACTTGCAGTGAGCTCAGATCCGGCCACTGCACTCCAGTCTGGGCGACAGAGCGAGACTCCGCCTCAAAAAAAAAAAAAAAAAAAAAACCTTTTTATTTAAACAATTATTAAAAAGTTTTTATATAGTTGGTTAGGCATATGAAGTGAATAAAAATAAAAGTCTTATCTCAATATACGAAAAAAATTCAAATAATTAAGATCTTAAATGAGAAAGACAAATTAATTAATTAATTTATTTATTTAGAGACAGAGTCTCATTCTGTCGCCCAGGCTGGAGTGTAGTAGCATGATCTCAGCTCACTGCAACCTCCTCTCCCCGGGTCCAAGCGATTCGCCACCACGCCTGGCTAATTTTTTGTATTTTTAGTAGAGATGGGGTTGCACCATGTTAGCCAGGATGGTCTTGATCTCCTGATCTCGTGATCTGCCCGCCTCGGCCTCCCAAAGTGCTGGGATTATAGACGTTAGCCATCATGCCCGGCACAACTTAAAAACTTTAAAGGGCAAAGTAGAATAATATTTTTAAGTCCTCAGTAGAACGAAGGATATAAAACCACAAACCTTGAAATTTTCTTTATCAATAACATCATAAAGAGAATGAAAAGGAAATCTAAACTAAGAAAAGATGAAACATATACAACCCATAGTATCCAGAAAAATAAAAACAACCCCAAAGAAAAATAGATCAATGTTGAACTGGTATTTCAAAGAAGTGAAAAAAAAGGTAGTGGCAAACATATGGGGGGAAAAGCTCAATCTCATAGGGAATCAAGGAATGCAAATTGAAAACATGATATCATTTAGATATATCTCATTTACACATTGGCCAACAATTCAAAAAGTCGAAGTCTATAGAAGATTGTTAAACATCTGAACTCCTCTTTCACTCCTCGATGGAGTAGAAAATCAGAAAAGCTTTTGGAAAACAATTTGGTATGACCTCGCATATCTGAACAGTCACAGAACCTATGGCCCTGTCCTTCAGTCCCAAGCATGTATCCTAGAAAGCTTTTGCAACAGATGCACCAGAATTAAATAGTTTGTAGTAGCTTTGTACGTAACAGAGAAAAAGAGAATGAGAAGGAACAAAGATATGTCCTAATAATCCATATGCTCATCAGTAGTACAATAAATATATTTTGATACATTTATATAATGGGATAAAGCATACGTATCTTGAAAGCAAAATGTGGGAAAAGCAAGTTGCAGAGGATTAAAAAATAAAATTTGATCCTACAATAAAACAACATAATACTCAAGTGTATACACACACACCACTCACATATAAACCATACACACACACACACTTAAGTATTATGTTGTATTAAGTGTGTAATAAAAGTAGAAGAACAGGTATAAAAATGAGCAACACAAATTTCAGAGCAGTGATTAAGTAAAAATGGGGAGAGAGGGCCATGCAGTAAGGTTAAGCATATAGATATTTACTTCATTTATTATTAGCAGTAGTATTTTAAGTACATATATGTTATATTTACTCTTGTATTTGATATATATTTCCTAGTTTTCAAAGGGTCAAAACAAAAAATTTCAGTCATATGAACTTTTGTGGTTCTGGCTCCTCTCCCTTCTGCCTATCCCTGGTGGCGCACGCAACCTCACATACCTGCCTTTCACATGCAGGCTCATCCTCAGCCCGCTTCTAACCCCCTCTATATGAAAGCCCTGATTTCGGCTAGCCAAGTTAATTTCTCTTGCTTCCATCCAAGAATCTCTTCTGAAATGCAACATAAACATAATCTTTCCAACTTAGAATGACAAAAACTATCTCCCTAGATATTTAAGTTATTAGTTGCATTACTTTTGTTTCATTAATAGTAGTTTTATTGATTTTAGATCATATGCACGCACATATCAAGTTTGAGCTTCTTTTGCTGATTTCTATAAAAGAATTTGTACAAAATAGTGTTGATAATAATGTATCCAGCATATAGGGACACATGAAAAACTGAAAAGAATAATGAAAAAAGGGTGAAGCAAACAGTGAACCCTGTTTTCTCAAGTGGACTCTGCATTTGGCTCATTATTCAATCTTTAATCCTATGTTGCCTTCCTTCTACCATCCTGATTTAAAATCCCCTTAAGCAAAATATAATTAGCACAAGGAGCCAACTGAAAGGAAATAAATATGATTTTAAATTCTGATGGCCCCTTATACTTCTCTAGGAACTTGCATGGTAAAGTCTTCCTGTTCTTGAAGTAGACAGTTTAGGTATTGACTGTTTTACAAATAAGGAAGTCAAGGTCCAGGTAGGTTAAAAGACTCATCTGAGGTTATAGAGCAATTATCAATGACAACTCTGACACCAATGCTACAGATTCAGAGAGAACTACCTTATTGAACTACCTTATTCTTTAAAAGGGAAAACATATATAAAGCCCTTGTTACAATGGTGGACACACAGTTAAGTACTTAATAAAGGCAAATCCTCTCTCTCCTATCCCTTGCACTTTGCCTCACTTATCAATTCCATGCAGCTGATTATTCTGAGCTATAAATCTAAAGTCTCAGCAAGAATGTTCAATGAACAGTATCCAAAGTCACATAGCGCCTTTTCCTATCCTGACCCAACTAAATGTATTTTGCCAATATGTCATTTATTAATTATGACTACACTAAGATTATCACATAATCCCACATTCCAAGCAAATAATAAAAATTGTCACATACCTAAAGGGTTGGAAAAAAACCAGATTTTAAGCAATACATAGACACAGTGTCCAGATACTGCACTAAATATTTTTGAAGATACCATCTGGAATCACAGATAGTGGACAGACCACAAAACTGGCCATCAGCCACTTGGATTTTGTGTTCTGTAGTTTGACTTTCAGCAAATCACATAACTTCCCTGAGTCTCAGCTTCCTCATCTAAAGACAGACAGTTTAACTAGATATTCAATAAGGTCCTTCCCTGTTCTGAGTCTTCTTTTATTTTATTTTTTTAACTGCCACCAATTTATAGTATCTTCTTGTTACTGCCAACATAGAAAGCCAAATGACAGCTTCAAAGCTGGGGTTTCTCAATAATGCACTTTATGCTATAGCACAGAAGGGCTTAGTGAACCGGTGATGGTGCCAAAATTACAATTTATGGCTGTGCTTAATCTATTGTTTTTCTAGTAAGCCATACTGCCTTATACTGCCTCCACTTAACAATAAAACAAGATTTAAAGGACAAAACTGTATGATTTCATACTGGCATATGCAAGGGTAAAATTGAAAGACGGTACTATAAAATCATCTTACCATAACGACCATCGAGTACTTACGCTCTGTGAAAAATGTGTATTTGTCTGCCCTTGCCAGACAGATAGCAATATTTGATTCAAAGGATTATAGTGAAGTTTAAAAAAAAAAAAAAAAAAGGATTAAAGACTGGTTGTCTGTATGTCTGAAAGCTTTGCATACAAAAGTACATTATGCAACAGTACTCACTAGAAAAAGAACAGTAAAAGTAAGAGATTTAATAAGCAATGAGCTTAAAGCTAGGCTGAAAGAAAAGTTAATTGAAGTCTAACTTATCTCTTTCTGTACCCTAAATTACTAACAAAAAAAAAAAAAAATAGCTAACAGTTACTGAGCCTGAGTGTCAGGCACAACAGTAAGCATTTTTTATGTATGAATTCATTTAATCCTCACAAGAGCCCTCTGAATTGGATACTATTAATATTCCCAGTTTATAGATGAAGACACAAAGATTTAAAGTTATATAACTAGTACAGAGCAGAACAGGAAGCAAGAATAGTTTCTGCTAAACATGTGACCTTCTTCCTGTACGTAAAATTGTCATGTTATAATTTTTACATGTGATTTTCATATATTCATAAAGGAGTGCATGTTGAAGTATGCACTCTTTCATGATGTAAAATAAAAATTATTAAGAACTAAAAATAAGTTTTATCATTATAGTATCTGGAAAATGTTACATATCATTTGTGTGTGTGACATTAACTATTTTAAATAAAGATATATTGAAACTTAAAAAATTAGACTTGTTCCACAAATATGAACAAGTCAGTTTTCAGTCATGATTCTAAAGATGTTTTTATGTGATATTATAACTTGATATTAGAATATGTAAGTGGCTCCAGTCATCTTTAACACTTCTAATTATTCAGAGAGACGACATAATATCTTCTGATAAATTCTGATTTGCCATTTTCCCACTAGCTGTTTTTTTAAATTGACAAAGCCTAAATTTTAATTTGATTTAGGATGAGAATAAATGAAAATGGTTGATTCTCATCTGCAAACTGTGACACTGGTGATGAAGTTCATAAAAATAAAAAGTATTGCATTTTATTGATCTAAAGACTTGTTTCATTTTTAGTTTATTTCCTGAGAATTCATTTTTTGACATTGTCTAAAACATATCCTTTGCAAATACACAAATGGAGAACATTAGTTTCTTAAATAATGTTTACTAGCTGAGACTGAACTTTCTTGTCAAATGTGCCAAGAAATGCAGGTTGCTGCTCAGCTCCATTAAGCAGCCACTCTCTGCTGGTTTAAATGTTTTCCAGAGTAGGCACTAGTGCCTGAGGCATACCTGGAAGAGAGGTTGACAGGGTTGCCATATTATCACCCTAATTTGCAAGACCAAAGTCTCATTTGAGCAGGGTTTTCATTGAAGCATAATATCTAAAACATATCTTTGTTTATACTGTAGGTGGCAGGATTTTTATGCTTTAAACATTTTGCTATAACCCTGCATTTTCTTGCAAATGAAATTTAAGGTGCCATCAGATAACATTTTATGAAAATATTTATATGGTTCCAGAAAGAATAGCCAGGCCCTGAAGGTGGGTGCTTTTTGTTCTTGGTATTGTTCATAAACTAATATACACTGTTTGATATAATCATATTTCACCTTTGGTTTAACTTTTTCTCTTTGTTATGCAAATTCGATATTTTTCTAAATTTTGAGATTCAGTAAATTAAAAGCATTAAATATTGAAACTTAAAAACAGAATTCACTCCTGTTGAAGATTTGAAAATGGGTATATCTGCATTGCATTCAATACTCCAAATGAATTTATTTCAAAGACTTTTGAGTAAGGAATATATATTCCTGAAAGAGGGTATCATTTTTAGCCATTAATAAAAAAAATATATAGTAATTTAAAAACAAAACCAAAAACTTATCAATTATTTACAAGCTTATGGAATTCTGAATCTTAATCTTTTTATTTTGGCTTCCAGTAGTACAAAATGCTTCCATTCACATTTGATATACTTATATTTAAAATCATCACTATTTTTTCATAATATATGAAAACATTTTTATCATGTCTTTTTAAAAGCAAATTACGTCAGTGAAGACAATTTTCTTGGCTAGCCCTTGTAAAGGCTAATTTGCTTATATTATAAACATCTATAAAAATTCATGTTTTATTATATCTCTAAAATGAAATTAATCAGGGTGACTTGAAGTTCATCAGGATACTTTGGCTTCTTCTTAAATTGAAGTAGACATATGCTCTTCCTTAATATCTGTTTCTTATTCTACTTAAGGGAAATGGCAAATTATCTAAAAATTAACTCAAATAGCTTAATATGCTACTTCAGCCTTTACATTTCTTCTACTGGGCCCATATTCTCAACTAATTCAAAGAGTTCTCTATAAAAATTCCTACATTTACCAACAGTAAAATGGCTATCACCCATGTCTGCTTAAGATGAACCACTAATGATCTGTTTTGTACAAATATGTTTATGCAGGCATTTTAGAGGAAATTTTATCTCTCTTTAGGTAAAGTTTATGAACCTTTCTCAGCAAAAACTTGAGACCTAGAATGACATATACTCTGCTCTTATTTGAAATGCTTCATGAGTTTTTTCACTGGAAGTTTACCTCAGTGTTTGAAATCATTATGTGTCAGCATAACAGTTACACACACAGACATACACACAAATAGACCCTTCTAATAACACCTTTTTTTTTTTTTTTTGTCTCTGGAGCTCAAAATTCTATCATTAAGGTTACATTCCAGGCCGGGCGCCATGGCTCACACTTGTAATCCCAGCACTTTGGGAGGCCGAGGCAGGCAGATCACATGGTCAGGAGATCAAGACCATCCTGGCTAACTTGGTGAAACCCCATCTCTACTAAAAACACAAAAAATTAGCCAGGGGGTTGTGGTGGGTGCCTGTAGTCCCAACTACTCGGAGGCTGAGGCAGCAGAATGGCGTGAACCCGGGAGGCAGAGCTTGCAGTGAGTGGAGATGGCGCCACCGCACTCCAGCCAGGGCGACAGAGCAAGACTCCATCTCAAAGGTTAGATTCCAACCTTATATAGAAAAGGAGAGTCTCCAGCTCCCAGTGCGAGCAACACAGAAGACAGGTGATTTCTGCATTTTCAACTGAGGTACTGGGTTCATCTCACTAGGAAGTGCCGGACGATCAGTGCTGGTCAGCTGTTGCAGCCCGACCAGCCAGAGCTGAGGCAGGGCAAGGCATCGCCTCACCTGGGAAGCGCAAGGGGGAAGGGAATCCCTTTTCCTAGCCAGGGGAACTGAGACACACAACACATGGAAAATCAGGTAACTCCCACCCCAATACTGCACTTTAAGCAAATGGGCACACCAGGAGATTATATGCCACACCTGGCCGGGAGGGTCCCACGCTCACAGAGCCTCCCTCATTGCTAGCACAGCAGTCTGCGATCTAACTGCAAGGCAGCAGCGAGGCTGGGGGAGGGGTGCCCACCATTGCTGAGGCTTAAGTAGGTAAACAAAGCCCTGGGAAGATCCAACTGGGTGGAGCTCACAGCAGCTCAAGGAGGCCTGCCAGTCTCTGTAGACTCCACCTCTGGGGACAGGGCACAGCTAAACAACAACAACAACAACAACAACAAAAAGCAGCAGAAACCTCTGCAGACCAAACGACTCTGTCTGACAGCTTTGAAGAGAGCAGTGGATCTCCCAACATGGAGGCTGAGATCTGAGAACGGACAGACTGCCTGCTCAAGTGGGTCCCTGACCCCTGAGTAGCCTAACTGGGAGACAACCCCCACTAGGGGCAGACCGACACCCCACACCTCACACGGTGGAGTACACCCCTGAGAGGAAGCTTCCAAAGCAAGAATCAGACAGGTACACTCGCTGTTCAGCAGTATTCTATCTTCTGCAGCCTCTACTGCTGACACCCAGGCAAACAGAGTCTGGAGCGGACCTCAAGCAATCTCGAACAGACCTACAGCTGAGGGTCCTGACTGTTAGAAGGAAAACTAACAAACAGGAAGGACACCCACACCAAAACCCCATCAGTACGTAACCATCATCAACGACCAGAGGCAGATAAAACCACAAAGATGGGGAAAAAGCAGGGCAGAAAAGCTGGAAATTCAAAAAATAAGAGCACATCTCCCCCTCCAAAGGAACGCAGCTCATCACCAGCAACGGATCAAAGCTGGACTGATAATGACTTTGATGAGATGACAGAAGAAGGCTTCAGATCATCAAACTTCTGAGAGCTAAAGGAGGAATTACATACCCAGTGCAAAGAAACTAAAAATCTTGAAAAAAGAGTGGAAGAATTGATAACCAGAATAATTAATGCAGAGAAGGCCATAAACGAACTGACAGAGATGAAAACCATGACACGAGAAATACGTGACAAATGCACAAGCTTCAGTAACCGACTTGATCAACTGGAAGAAAGAGTATCAGCGACTGAGGATCAAATGAATGAAATGAAGCGAGAAGAGAAGTCTAAAGAAAAAAGAAGAAAAAGAAATGAACAAAGCCTGCAAGCAGTATGGGATTATGTAAAAAGACCAAATCTACGTCTGATTGGAGTGCCTGAAAGTGAGGGAAAAAATGGAACCAAGTTGGAAAACATGCTTCAGGATATCATCCAGGAGATCTTCCCCAACCTAGTAGGGCAGGCCAACATTCAAATTCAGGAAATACAGAGAACGCCACCATGATACTCCTCGAGAAGAGCAACTCCAAGACACATAATTGCTAGATTCACCAAAGTTGAAATGAAGGAAAAAATCTTAAGGGCAGCCAGAGAGAAAGGTCGGGTTACCCACAAAGGGAAGCCCATTCTGCTGTTAGAGACTAACAGCAGATCTCTCGGCAGAAACTCTACAAACCAGAAGAGAGTGGGGGCCAATATTCAACATTCTTAATGAAAAGAATTTTAAACCCAGAATTTCATATCCAGCCAAACTAAGTTTCATAAGTGAAGGAGAAATAAAATCCTTTACGGATAAGCAAATGCTTAGAGATTTTGTCATCACCAGGCCTGCCTTACAAGAGACCCTGAAGGAAGCACTAAACCTGGAAAGGAACAGCCGGTACCAGCCATTGCAAAAACATGCCAAAATGTAAAGACTATTGAGGCTAGGAAGAAACTGCACCAACTAACGAGCAAAATAATCAGTTAATATCATAAATGGCAGGATCAAGTTCACACATAACAATATTAACCTTAAATGTAAATGAACTAAATGGTCCAATTAAAAGACACAGACTGGGAAACTGGATAAAGAGTCAAGACCCATCAGTCTGCTGTATTCAGGAGACCCATCTCACATGCAGAGACATACATAGGCTCAAAATAAAGGGATGGAGGAAGAGCTACCAAGTAAATGGAGAACAAAAAAAAGCAGGGGTTCTAATCCTAGTATCTGATAAAACAGACTTTAAACCAAAAAGATCAAAAGAGACAAAGAAGGCCATTACATAATGGTAAAGGGATCAATTCAACAGGAAGAGCTAACTCTCCTAAATATATATGCACCCAGTACAGGAGCACCCAGATTCATCAAGCAAGTCCTTAGAGACTTACAAAGAGACTTAGACTCCCATACAATAATAACGGGAGACTTCAACACCCTACTGTTAGACAGATCAACATTAGACAGATTAACAAGACAGAAAGTTAACAAGGATATACAGGAATTGAACTCATCTCTGCACCAAGCAGACGTAATAGATATCTACAGAACTCTCCACCACAAATCAACAGAATATGCATTCTTCTCAGCACCACATCACACTTATTCCAAAATTGACCACATAATTGGAAGTAAAGCACTCCTCAGCAAATGTACAAGAACAGAAATTATTACAAACTGTCTCTCAGACCACAGTGCAATCAAACTAGAACTCAGGACTAAGAAACTCAATCAAAACCACTCAACTATATGGAAACTGAATAACCTGCTCCTGAATGACTACTGGGTACCTAATGAAATGAAGGCAGAAATAAAGAAGTTCTTTGAAACCAATGAGAACAAAGATACAACATACCAGAATCTCTGGGACACATTTAAAGCAGTGTGTAGAGGGAAATTTATAGCACTAAATGCCCACAAGAGAAAGCTGGAAAGATCTAAAATGGACACTCTAACATAACAATTAAAAGAACTAGAGAAGCAAGAGCAAACACATTCAAAAGCTAGCAGAAGGCAAGAAATAACTAAGATCAGAGTAGAACTGAAGGAGATAGAGACACAAAAAACCCTCCAAAAAATCAATAAACCCAGGAGTTGGTTTTTTGAAAAGATCAACAAAATTGACAGACCGCTAGCAAGACTAATAAAGACGAAAAGAGAGAAGAATCAAATAGACGCAATAAAAAATCATAAAGGGCATATCACCACCGACCCCACAGAAATACAAACTACCATCAGAGAATACTATAAACACCTCTACGCAAATAAACTAGAAAATCTAGAAGAAATGGATAATTTCCTGGACACTTACACTCTCCCAAGACTAAGCCAGGAAGAAGCTGAATCCCTGAATAGACCAATAACAGGCTCTGAAATTGAGGCAATAATTAATAGCTTATCAACCAAAAAAAGTCCAGGACCAGATGGATTCACAGCTGAATTCTACCAGAGGTACAAGGAGGAGCTGATACCATTCCTTCTGAAACTATTCCAGTCAATAGAAAAAGAGGGAATCCTCCCTAACTCATTTTATGAGGCCAACATCATCCTGATACCAAAGCCTGGCAGAGACACAACAAAAAAAGAGAATTTTAGACCAATATCCCTGATGAACATCAATGCAAAAATCCTCAATAACATACTGGCAAACCGGATTCAGCAGCACATCAAAAAGCTTATCCACCATGATCAAGTGGGCTTCATCCCTGGGATGCAAAGCTGGTACAACATATGCAAATCAATAAACGTAATCTAGCATATAAACAGAACCAAAGACAAATACCACATGATTATCTCAATATATGCAGAAAAGGCCTTTGACAAAATTCAACAGCCCTTCATGCTAAAAACGCCCAAGAAATTCGGTATTGATGGAACTTATCTAAAAATAATAACAGCTATTTATGACAAAATCACAGCCAATATCATACTGAATGGGCAAAAACTGGAAAAATTCCCTTTGAAAGCTGGCACAAGACAGGGATGCCCTCTCTCACCACTCTTATTTAACATAGTGTTGGAAGTTCTGGCTAGGGCAATCAGGAAAGAGAAAGAAATCAAGAGTATTCAGTTAGGAAAAGAAGAAGTCAAATTGTCCCTGTTTGCAGATGACATGATTGTATATTTAGAAAACCCCGTTGTCTCAGCCCAAAATCTACTTAAGCTGATAAGAAACTTCAACAAAGTCTCAGGATACACAATTAATGTGCAAAAATCACAAGCATTCTTATCCACCGGTAACAGACAAACAGAGAGACAAATCATGAATGAACTTCCATTCACAATTGCTTCAAAGAGAATAAAATACCTAGGAATCCAATTTACAAGGGATGTAAAGGACCTCTTCAAGGAGAACTACAAACCACTGCTCAGTGAAATAAAAGAGGACACAAACAAACAAATGGAAGAACATACCATGCTCATGGATAGGAAGAATCAATATCGTGAAGATGGCCATACTGCCCAAGGTAATTTATAGATTCAATGCCATCCCCATCAAGCTACCAATGAGTTTCTTCACAGAATTGGAAAAAACTGCTTTAAAGTTCATATGAAACTAAAAAAGAGCCTGCATTTCCAAGACAATCCTAAGTCAAAAGAACAAAGCTGGAGGCATCACGCTACCTGACTTCAGACTATACTACAAGGCTACAGTAACCAAAACAGCATGGTAATGGTACCAAAAGAGAGATATAGACCAATGGAACAGAACAGAGTCCTCAGAAATAATACCACACATCTACAGCCATCTGGTCTTTGATAAACCTGAGAGAAACAAGAAATGGGGAAAGGATTCCCTATTTCATAAATGGTGCTGGGAAAATTGGATAGCCATAAGTAGAAAGCTGAAACTGGATCCTTTCCTTACTCCTTATATGAAAATTAATTCAAGATGGATTAGAGACTTAAATGTCAGACCTAATACCATAAAAACCCTAGAAGAAAACCTAGGGAATACCATTCAGGACATAGGCATGGGCAAAGACTTCATGTCTAAAACACCAAAAGCAATGGCAACAAAAGCCAAAATTGACAAATGGGATCTAATTAAACTAAAGAGCTTCTGCACAGCAAAAGAAACTACCATCAGAGTGAACAGGCAACCTACAGAATGGGAGAAAATTTTTGCAATCTACTCATCTGACAAAGGGCTAATATCCAGAACCTACAAAGAACTCAAACAAATTTACAAGAAAAAACAAACAACCCCATCAAAAAGTGAGCAAAGGATATGAACAGACATTTCTCAAAAGAAGACATTCATACAGCCAACAGACACATGAAAAAATGCTCATCATCACTGGCCATCAGAGAAATGCAAATCAAAACTGCAATCAGATACCATCTCACACCAGTTAGAATGGCAATCATTAAAAAGTCAGGAAACAACAGGTGCTGGAGAGGATGTGGAGAAATAGGAACACTTTTACACTGTTGGTGGGATTGTAAACTAGTTCAACCATTATGGAAAACAGTATGGCGATTCCTCAATGATCTAGAACTAGAAGTACCATATGACCCAGCCATACCATTACTGGGTATATACCCAAGGGATTATAAATCATGCTGCTATAAAGACACATGCACACATATGTTTATTGCGGCACTATTCACAATTGCAAAGACTTGGAATCAACCCAAATGTCCATCTGTGACAGACTGGATTAAGAAAATGTGGCACATATACATCATGGAATACTATGCAGCCATAAAAAAGGATGAGTTTGTGTCCTTTGCAGAGACATGGATGCAGCTGGAAACCATCATTCTTAGCAAACTATCACAAGAAGAGAAAACCAAACACCGCATGTTGTCACTCATAGGTGGGAACTGAGCAATGAGATCACTTGGACTCGGGAAGGGGAACATCACACGCTGGGGCCTATCGTGGGGGTGGGGGGAGGGATTGCATTGGGAGTTTTACCTGATGTAAATGACAAGTTGATGGGTGCTGACGAGTTGATGGGTGCAGCACACCATCATGGCACAAGTATACATATGTAACAAACCTGCACGTTATGCACATGTACCCTAGAACTTAAAGTATAATAAAATAAATAAATAAATAAATAAAAATAGAAGTAAATATAGTGAATAGATTAAATACAGAAAACATCCCCAAACCTGTCAAGACAGGCACATAGAAAACCCTGCATTATGTATACACTACCATCCTCACACACAAAATTAGAATCTCAAGATTCAGAAGTCTTTAAAACTCCAATTGTTCAATGCCATCTATCACTTGAATTCCCTGTGCAAGAGAAGACGGAATAATAAAATAGTTAACAAAGTACAGGCATCCTGGGCAAGATTTTCCAGTTTAAATCCCAGCTTTTCCACCTCTCATCCATATAAGCTCAGACAAGTTAGTTAATTTCTTTTTGCCTTAATTTTCTTGTCTGCAAAATGGCAATAATAGTAGTGCAGTAAAGAATTTATCTCAAAGAGTTATTATGGGAATTAGGTGAATCGATACAAATAAAACCCTTAGAACAGTGAAAAAAAAAAAACAAAAGGAAAGTGGGAAACTAGGGACAAAAATAACATCCTCGGCCAAGTGCAATGGCTCACGCCTGTAATCCCAACACTTTGGGAGGCCGAGGCAGGCAGATCACGAGGCCAGGAGTTCGAGACCAGCCTGGCCAACATGGTGAAACCCCCATCTCTACTAAAGATACAGAAAAAAAAAATTAGCTTGGCGTGGTGGTGTGAGCCTGTAATCCCAGCTATTCGGGAGGCTGAGGTGGGAAAATCACTTGAAATGAATGAAGTGAAGATTTCATTTATATCTTTGAAATAAATTCATTTGGAGTATTGGATTCAATGCAGATATATCCATTTTCAAATCTTAAACAGGAATGAATTCTGTTTTTAAGTTTCAATATTTAATGCTTTTAATTTATTGAATCTCAAAATTTAGAAGCTGAGACCACACCACTGCACTCCAGCCTGGGCAACGGGGTGAGACTCCACCTCAAAAAAAAAAAAAAAAAAAAGGTAAAAATAATATTCTCAATTGCCTTTCTTAGAATAATTTTTACATTTTTTTTTTCTTGCAAACATCAGATACTAAGCCTTTGGTGCCATCTTTCAAGACTTTACCACTCTCTAGTCTGCAACATATTTACATAAGTAAACTGTGATTTTGGCATAGAGATATTCATCACCTTTGACAGAAAAGAAGAAATCTGAAGCCCACAGAGGTTGATTTATCCAACATCATATGGACAAAGCCTAGCTCTCCTAATTCTAAATTTAGTTCAGTACCCCACCACCACCCATCTTTGCACCCTAACTATTTCTATAAATTGCTTTTATTTGGGCAATAATAGATGATAATTTATCTGGAAAACTGGGTACATTCCATCAAGTGTGTCTTTAAATTTGGCCTATATTCCTTGGAAATCCATGCTATGCTAAATTCAGTTTCTAGAATGTTTTATTCTGTGTTCATCATGCCTGAAGAGGGTAACATAAAAAAGCTAATATTTATTTCCCATTATTCTAGGCCATATTCTAGTAGAGCAATAATATTGGTTTATATATAACTCTTACTTTTGGAAGTCGAATTAATTCACTTTTTCCTAATTGTTGTCCTAAATGCAAGAATACTCCACATCCTATCATAGTGTAGGCACAGTGTATTCCAGAATCACTAGAATAAAGTAACTATATGCCCACCTTATGTAGAATACTTGAGGCACATATATCCAAAGAAGGCTGATGCTCTACAGATCTTGGAGAGCAAATCACTTGTTAGGAACCAAGTATCCAAACACATAGATAGCTATCTTCAAAATTGTCTTGGTTAAAAGAATGACAGAAATCAGAAAGTTTGTTGCTCTTATGGTCACTTTAGGTTTTCAGCATTTTTTTCCTATGGCAAGTTGCACTAGCTAAAAGTGGCATAAAGAGAGTTAGAGAGAATCACGGCCAGGTGTAAGGCAAAGCTGAATAGCTGAGCTTCTGAAGCCTTTGTGGCTAAACTTTTCATTTTTAACATATAGTAGTCAGTACAGGAATCAGAAGGTGGAATCATCTGCAGTTACCCGCTTATGCAGAGTACATGACAGTGATCCAAACAGCCATAAGAATAATCAGTCCTAACAGTAGCATGGTGCTTTATTTCACTTAGTACAGTGACAGGAGTTTGACCCACAAACTCCAGCAGAACCCCACCATGTGTGATGTGTATTCAACATGCAATGGCGACATACGGCAATACATTAGGCACACAGTAATGCCAGAAGTTTTAATATTAGACTCAGAAAGATAGCATAACTAAAAATTTCTACATGGGGCCCCTATATGCATAGAGCTCTTGCATATGGAGAAGGAATATGGGATAATAATTTTTCTTTTTAACTTTGTTCCCTGGTAGTTACTCTATGGGGGAATTTCAGGGTCCTGACTTTTAACTTCTCCCAACTCCTGACCCTTACGTAGATAAGAAGACTTTTTAAAAGCCATATTCTATCTTCTAAATTTTGAGTTTTAGTAGATCACTTGCTACTTGAGTAATAGCAGATAAAGTATAGCTAAATGTAGTTTAATGTTATAATTATGTAAAACTTACAACTAAACAAAGCTGCTACATATCACTATTAAGGGTGCGCCTAAGAGCTTTTGTAGTTATAATAATTAGCCACATATAGGCTATTTTAGTAATTGTTGTAATTATTTTCATCTAATTAATTGAAATAGATTTTCCTCATTTTTTAGTACTCTAGTATCTAAAAAGTGTCTGCTTAATATTCATGACACACTCTCCTGACTCACTTGTGTGGCTGGTCTCCTTTCCCAGCTCCCAGTCCCATTCAGTCAAAGGCAAAGTTTCCAAATCTTAAAATTTCCTACATCTCACTATGTAGTTAGGCCTGGGGTAACTATCAGGTACCTACCTAACTTGCCTGCAACAGTCTTTCTTAGAAATTTTTAAACAGTGATTTTAGAAGTTTCATGGTTCCTTTCCCAATCTACAAATTTGTGTTTGTGTGTCTGTATGTGTGTGTTGTGTCATGTGTGTGTGTAAATACACTGAGGGGGAGTATATATGAAGACTGTCATAACAATTGGAGGGTTATAAACCTTAGAAACTCTGAGTCCACGGATTGCAGATTCTTTTTTTTGTTTTTTTGTTTTTTTTTTTTTTTTTTTAGACAGAGTCTCACTCTGTCACCAGGTTGGAGTGCAGTGGCACAATATTGGCTCACTGAAATCTCCGCCTCCCGGGTTCAAGAGATTCCCCTGCCTCAGCCTCCCGAGTAGCTGGGACTACTGGTGTGCACCATCAGGCCCGGCTAATTTTTTGTATTTTAGTAGAGACAAGGTTTCATCATATTGGCCAGGATGATCTCGAGCTCCTGACCTTTTGATCCTCCGGCCTCGGCCTCGCAAAGTGCTGGTATTAGGATGTGAACCACAGCACCCAATGGGATTGCAGATTCTTTAAACCACCACCAATTGCTAGACAGAAGAAAGAAGGTGAAAGAACTAATGTTACAAGTGTGAAGAGGTGAGGAGGGAGCTCAAACACATTACCTGCTGAAATTCTTAGATACAGACCTTGACCATGATGGACTTTAAAATGAAATCATACCAATCATAACTTCACCATTACCAGATGAAGCAAAAGGAAGAGAGTCTAGATTGAGAAAAGAGAGAGTGTATCTTCCCCCTTCCTCATTTAAAATAATAAAACCTATCATTTACAGAGCTCTTCCTATGGGCTGGCCATTCCCATAAAACTCTGCATGGCAGATAGCCTTTAGTTCTGACAAAAAGTCCTATGATGTGGATATTACTATCTTTGAAGCTCAAATAAGGTTAAAACCAGTACCAAGATAGAGAGCTAGTAAGTAATCAGTCTGGATGATTCTTATGCCCAAGATTTGCTTCTGTTTCATAGTGTTTGTGGGAGGATTAAATGAGAGTTTCCAATGAACTTACCAACTCTTCACCATGGTTTCCCACTTTGCCAGTGTCATCTTCCTTTTATTCAAGTAGGCTGCAATTGCATTAACTTTGTTTTCAGACTCTAAAGCTGGGAGATAAAACACTGTGTTCCCAAGGCCTTTGCTGCTGTTGATCTTCTGTCTAGAGTTATCCTCTCCCAGCTTGTACAGTGTCTGGCTCCTTCTCCTCTTAACTCTCATCCTAAATGTCATCCACTCTGAGAGGCCCTCTCTGACCATGTATCTATAGCTCCTACAACTGTTTGCATAAGTGGTGACTTCTTTACTTGATTACTTATTATTTGTCCTTCTCACAAGCCTCCGGCCGTAAGGGTAGCTGTTTATCTCCAGCAATTGCCATGATAATGACATAAAGACACTCAACACCTAAGTGAATGAGTATATGCAGTAAAGCGTAAAAGCCGGATTCAGAGCCTGGTACACATTTCACTCATTACATCTTAAACCCCTCTATTCTCTAATAACTACAAGAAGGCAAACGGGTCAGAAAAATAATGAATGAATACTCAAATATTTCCCTTGTCTACAAGGTGAATTTGGTAAAATGGGAGGCCCTCAGATTTCTTTGCTCTATTTTAATTCCTGAGTATGAGACATACAAATTGTCTCATCCTCCCTGGCCCAGAAAATTCAGGTCTAACAGGGAATTGAAGCAAAAATAAATATGCTCATATATACATACATAGGATTACCAGTGTATGCAGGCTATTTAGCCTTTACCAGTCATAGGAAACATCTCAGCAGGGGCCCGTGTTCCATCACAGCTCACATGTTCTTCCCTGTAAATTGAGAGCTTCCCTGTAAATCTGGGAGCTGCACAGATAACATGAATGAGTGAAGTTGGCCCAGGGACAGGATTGAGCACAAGACTAGATGTCCTAGATAAGGAAGGCAGCTCCACCCCAGCTTTAGCGAATTCATAAGTGATGATGCCATGATGAAATAAGGTCCAAGGTTGCCAAATGTATCTTTTAAAAAAAAAAAAAAAAAGGCTAGAAATTAGATTTGTATATAAAATCTTTCTAGTTATAGGTAGCAAAAATTAATTTAAAAATTTTAAAATATCATGTGTGGAAAACATCTATGTGATTATGCTTTCATTGACCATCAGTTGCTAATTACCATGATTCGATATCATTCTTTTCTCCTTTTCTTCTTCTTTTCCCTAAAGGGGACATTCTTGAAGTATGGCAGAGAAAACTCTAAAGTCAAATATACTTTGACAAGATCTCAATTTCTTGTAATTACAATATAGAATCTTCAGTAAGTTTTTCAACTTCTCTGATATTATTGATTGAATAAAATAGGGTCAAACTTCTTCACAGGTACTAACATTTCAATAATAATTAGTTATATAAAAAAGCAATTAATTTAGTGTTCAAACTGTCTTTTACAAGATTGAACACAGTACTTACACGTAAATTTCAAGCCAATCTTTAGCATCACTTGGATAAAAGGCACAAGAATAAAACACAGTAAAAATCCAGTTTTCAAAAAATCATATCATAATTAAGCATCTGCTTTTGCACTCAGTTATGTCTGTCAGTGCGAAAATAAGTCCCCTTTAAAATAGAAGGAAAGTGACAGTTCTTAGAAAGAAACTTACGATGTGTGGTGGGTTACTTTTTCACTTTTTCATGGACTTATCCCTTCATCTACAAGAAAATATAGAAAAAACTGAAGGAGGCAAAGGTTAAATTTTTCAAGGGTAATAGTACACCCTGGTTATTTATTTATTAATAAATTTTATTGAAGATACCTTATTGTTCCTTTTTTTTTCCTCTACTAGAAGTAATTTTTCTCCTACAAATGATTTTTAAGTAAATACCAGTTTTACTAAGGTTTCCAGAATCCCAGGTCTAACGCCACAATCCCTGATGACTAAAGAATGCATCTTCTATCCTGATCCCATTTCATTGTTAATGACAGCTCACTGAAATTAGGTCAAAATATGGACCAGCGATATAAAACAGATTTTGTATATCCTGCCTCTAGTATCTACAACAACCATGCAAGGCAGGTCTTATACCCATTTTATGAACAACAAAAGTCACAAAGGAGTTGAATAACAAGTATTAAAGGGCTCTGTGTTTAAACCAATCCAGAGGAAAGGGGCTCTAAAAGTCTGACTTCTCGTGTATGCGTGCGTGTGTGTAAATAAGTGCTATGGTTTGAACACTGATTGAAACTTGGTTTTGTTTATATACACTTGCTAATTCCCTCTGGTATTTCAGATTTATACCGCAAAGACTATTTTCAACCTGCTTATTTCTCAGGCCAGATGTTACAGAGAAGGATGAGGCTGATAAAAGGCAACATGTTAAAAATTTCTTGTTAACTGAGATTCTGACCTAAGGAGAAATTATTCTCTAATATTTCATCCTCACAACAAAGGTAACAAGTTTATTCTCTTAGGAACTGGAAAAGCTGAAGCCCATATTTCCTACAACATGATAAAAATCTAAAACATGAAGGCAAATAAACAATACTCTCTGAAGCCAGTCTGAAAAGATTTTAAAGTCAGTTACCCCTTTATTCCCTTCATCTTAACATCATAACGTTAACATCATATTAATAGGTTCTTGAAAAACGCAACTTTCACAAAACCAATTTTAACACAGGTTAATTGACATAAACAAGAGTTAAGTTCCCACGGCATGTTTCTGGTCACAAAAATAACAACGAATTTCTAAATAAGACAAAGAGACCTTTGATATTGAGTATTGAAATGAATGTGAGCTATACAGACCATTAAGAAAGACAAACAAAAACAAGTAAAATAATGGTTTACCCAATTTTTGGTGAATCAGTGAGTGACAGTGGTGGTAGAGGTGGTGGGCTAAATCTAAGAGTAAATATTTGCAAAAATAAAAATTGCAAAGAGCAGCTTTTCTATCATGCAGTTCAAAAACAATCACGAACAGGGTGGGCTCCCTGAGCACTTTTGTACTGCATCATTTTATGTAGTGCATTTGTGGGATTATTGTCTACTTTATGAACTTTTATTTTATAGTAACATATATTATTAACTCATTAATTCCAGTTCTGGGTCACAGGTGGCTGGAGCCTATCCCAGAAACTCAGTGCACAAGGAGGGAACCAGCCCTGAACAGGACACCATTCCATCACACACAGCGAATACTAAACACACACCAACACTCACTCTGACTGGGACAATGTAGACATGCCAGGTAACCTAATGTGCACATCTCGGGGATTTGGGAGCAAACCAGAGTACCAGGAGAAAACCCCTACAGACATGGGAGATTGTGCAAATTCCACACAGACAGTGGCCCTGATGGGAATTGATTTTTTTCCCCCATCATTGTTTGTAACAGGAGTTGAGCAAAATGATAATATTCAAGGACCTGCTATATTTAACTTCTAATATTTACTTAAAATTTCAATTATCCAGTTGACAGATAACTATTTTTAAAACAATTAATATAAATTTAACCTGTTGTCTAGATTGCCAAAACCTATGAACTTTTCTCAATAGCTGGTTATGGCAGAATAAAGTTTAGACAAAACATTTACTTAAAAAGAATTGAATAGCAGACTAATTAGTGATCTTAAAAGCACTCATAAGATAGACAAAAGTTCATAAAATGCACACATATTCAAAAACAAATTAGTTCAGTTTCATATTACATTCACAATATAAATTTTTTCAGACATTCGTGCTTATATCAAATATAAGTAAAATATTATTAACATATTCTGACGATTAGTTAGACAATAAGATAAAATACAAATTTCAAGTTTGGAAACTTAATGCAAGTTTCCAAATACAGAGAAATATAGAGAAAATGGTGATGTTTATAAAAGTACTCCTTTGTTCAGTATCTGATGGCCAGCACATGCCTTTGAATAATTTTTTTCCACAAACTAAATTTATGGTTAGTCAAGTTTTGCCATTTCTACATAATTCCTAGCTTATTTGGGGTTGTTTATGGTACAATTGTCATAGAAATACTTACAAAAGAAATTTTAAGCCAGGCATGGTGGCTCACACTTGTAATCCCAGCACTTTGGGAGGCCGAGGGGGTGAATCATGAGGTCAGGAGTTTGACACCAGCCTGGCCAACATAGTGAATCCTGTCTCTACTAAAAATACAAAAGATTAGCTGAGCATGGTGGCAGGCACCTATAATCCCAACTATGCGGGAGGCTGAGGCAGGAGAATTGTTTGAACACAGGAGGCGGAGGTTGCAGTGAGCCCAGATCACACCACTGTACTCCAGTCTGGGTGACAGTGCAAGACTCCGTCTCAAAAAAAAAAAAAAAAAAAAAAAAAAAAAAAAATTTATAACTTCTTTTTATCAGATTAGTGTGATTTAATGTCAGTGACACAAATAGTAAAGGAATGTATGGTGATTTATTTCTATGGTGTTTTGTAGGAAAGGACATTTGAATTTTCTGTCAAGGTTATGAAAATGATCTCTGAAAGCTCTCAACAATTTCCATTAAATAAATCAATAACAGTAATATTTAATTACATTCACTAATAGATTCTCCTTTTATTTTATAAAGTTGGATATTTATTAAATAAGTGCATGCCAGCAACTATATGGACAAAAGACAAGGCAAAATATGAAAGAGGTGGAAAGCATTATGGTATGTGGTTGAAAACATTGCTTGAAAGTTTTAAAATAACCTGCAGAGCCCCAACTCCTTGTACAGGCCCTTACTTATTTTGCCCACGAAGCTTTATTTTCAAAATGAAGCTTCCTTTGCAGCTGGCCCAGTGGGATAGCAGAGTTTTTAACTTGCCCTTTGTCCCTGGATCAACCAAGTCATCTATGAATAGTTAGTGCAATCAGCTGAGTAAGATCATTTGCAGGTGGAGTTGCTGGGAGATATATATGTGTATATGTGTGTGCGCTAATTTGGATAAGTGAAATTTTATTCTAAATTTAATGCATACTCTGTATTCCCAGTGGTCAGTAACAATCTCTCTACTTATGTGAAGGTCTTTGAGACAAGTGCACCTATCTTTCTTTGTATTCTGCCATTGTGATCCATAGATACCAATTACTCTGGTCTTCCCTCATTTTGATCTGATTGCTCCCAGCTCTCTGTGCACGCTAAGTTTTCTCTCCAGTATCCATATACTATATGTTTTTCCTCATCCACACTATTGCTCAAATCCATGCCCTCTAAGTGAAACTTTATTTCCATGTTTCTAGATCATCCATATTCTCCAACAACTAGATTAACCACCTCTTCTAAAAATTCTTCCATACTTAGATGAAAATGATCTCACCCTCTCTGAGTGGTTTCCAAGTTTTAGTATGCACATGTAAATGCTCTTTGAAGCTTATTACACTGCAGTTACCAGGCTCTGTCCCTAGATATTTGGTAAAATAATTCTGATGCACACAATCCAGAAACATCTTTTGAGAACCTTCTTGCATAAAACGTATCTGAGCCACAGTAGTATTTCAACTTCACATCACTGCACCTTAAAAGTAGAATTACTATTATTATTATTATTTTTTGGTTTGGTACCCTTTCCCCATGACTTTAAGAGCACTTGTTCATGCATTGCAAGCCCTTGAGTTACTTCTGAGGGAAAGAAAGGAGCTAGTAAATACTTAAGAAATCAATTTATTAAATGAGTCAATTTTAGGTTTGAATATAAATCCACTTTTATAAAGTGTGAACTTGGTCAAGTTGCTTAGCTCTTCTGAGCCTTGGATATCACAACTATAAACGGGAATAATAATATAAATGGGAACAATCATGTGATCCTAATCAAATGGGAAAAAATCAAGTGTTTAGTATTTTATTCTCCCTTCTTCATGTTTCCAAAAGAGAACTTCACCTCAAGAAAAACACTCTTGGAATAACATTTCCCATAGAGCTACTTACTGATTCAATACTTACTTTCCCTTTACATTAACAGAATCCCAATAATTGAGGGAAGCAATATGCCCAGTTAAAATCTACACACCAAACCTACCTTTCAGCTAGGGATAATAATGTGATGTTGTTCGTCAATAAGATGTATATAGAAGTCCTTGGGTAGAAATGCAGAGAAAAGCTCTTTGTATAAGATAGGGGATGGGATGTAGGGATAAACTAAACTTGTTTGCAATGGTTTGCCTTTTGCCTTTTGCTTTTCTGGAACATAGGATATGAACATAATAACACAATTGTTTAAGCAGCTATATCTTAGCTCCCAGGGAAACTCTAAAAGAATCACCAAATCCTTTGCCCTGATATTTTAATGCCACCAACTATATACCTACAAATTTCTTGTCATTAGACAAAAATAAAACAATTACATTGGTTAATCCACTGTTTGGAGTGTCTGTTGCTAGCATTCAAATGCAATTTCTAACCAGAAAACACAAAACAAACAAACATAAAACACCAAAAAACTTCATTCACTTCTCACTCTCACTCTTCAAAAGAAGAGATTATTTATTTGTAAGACTAAGAAAGGGCATGAATCAAAATCACCAAGTTTCTGTTCTCCCGTGGGTAGGAGTAGACGTTGAGTGGATGAATTTAATACTGAGAGAAACCTATTTAGGAAGGTCATTAGGATTCAAATTGATTCACAGAATTCATTGCACTCTCCAATGTAACTCCAATAATAAAGCTGACATTTTGACCCATCATCAAATCTACATTGTGGGGTTGTTGTGAGGTTTTAAGCAGCATTGCATATAAAACGCCTAGTCTAGCACCTGATGTATAAGTCTTGTCAACCATCACTATGATCATTCTTATCACTATCATCTTCATTTTGAAGATTCTTTCTTTTAGTAATCACAGTTATTCTCCTGCTGGCTTTAGGCTGCTGTTTTAATTTCCCCAAGTCTCCCTCTAGTTGTGATCTTTGGCTTTGATTTACCCTACACATTTATGCACTTCTTTTTCTTGCCTACTTGGTTCTAATTTTTCCTGCCTCTAGCCGGTTGGCAGATTTCTCCTTTTGATGTCTATCTTGGCATTAAATAATGTTTAAGTAACATATGTCAATGTTACCAGGCATACCATCTGAAACAAAATTGCCATTCAGCCAGTGTAAACTGAATGTGAATTTTACAAATCCTTGCCTTAGCTTCCTCAATTCTTGGTCACTTGAGTTATCTCCATAACCTGTGGCCACTAGCTGCCCTGAGGAGCATGACACATTGACAGATTGGCTGTCTACATATCACTAGGACTTTGGTGCAGGACTTGGTTCCCTCATCCCTAACCCAGCTTGAGACATTCTGTTCCTGATATTTAAACAACACATTTTCCTTTTACATATAATATTCCATGTCTTCTAATACATCTCTAAAAATACTTTTGACCTAGTAGTTTAAAGATGCTTCTTGTAACACCATAAAAAAGAGAAGATATTGACAAATGTTGCCAAAGGAGAGAATAGACAGAAATAAAGAACAGTAATGCAAATGATGCTTTTCATTTAGACTTTTGTAAAAGTGGCTGAGAAAATATTCTTTTGTGCAAGAAATGTGCTATTATCAACAGCTTCCAAAATTTTGGCCTTTAAAAATCATGTTAACATTATTTATTATTATGTCATCAAATATGCAATTAAATCTCTCTCTCTTTAAATGCAATAACTTTGTCTTCCAGACCAATGCCCATCACAAATAGCCAGATTATGCTCTGTACAGCTTCAGGAGTCCTTATTCCCATAGATTATGATATGAATAGTGGCCCTTGAGTTTTACACTGTAGCCCAAGTCCAGCTTGTACCCAACTGATCAATGATTTTTAATTATGTTGGACCATCTTTGTTGAATAGGTAAAAAACAAGATATAGATTTGAAATAAAAAATAGTTATAATACGTTAGAAGAACTTTCTGCAAAACATAATTTTGGAAAAGTCATGTTTCCATTGGGATCAAGATTGTCCATTCTATTAAGTTACCAAATGAAACATAAAAACTAAAAGTAAATTTATAACTTAGAGGGCTGCTGATATTTAAAGGTTGGAGGTAGCAGAGGGTTGGACTTGGTGGAAATCCTAAGAAGTAACTTAACTGTGTAATTAAAGTGAAATATAGATAAAATTAGAAAGTGAAACTAATAAATATACTCTTAGCCTGTTTTAGAATCATTCAAGTTATCAACAATTTTATTTATTACTTCCTTTAAATGTATTCTTTTACTAGATAGAACTAGTTGCATATATTTTTGAAAACCTGCAATGAATACTCTTTTATGGTAACTACTTAAATGCCAAGATTTAAATTTCAAAATACTGATAGTTTCCATAAACAAAGATATAACATATTTTTATACTCTTAGTGTATTTTCTTTTTTTTTTTTTTCTTTGAGAGGGAGTCTCACTCTGTCACCCAGGCTGGAGTGCAGTGGTGCGATCTCGACTCACTGCAAGCTCCGCCTCCTGGGTTCACGCCATTCTCCTGCCTCAGCCTCCCCTGTAGCTGGGACTGCAGGCGCCTGCCACCGCGACCGGCTAATTTTTTTGTATTTTTAGTAGCGACTGGGTTTTCACCGTGTTAGTCAGGATGGTCTCGATCTCCTGACCTTGTGATCGACCCATCTCGGCCTCCCAAAGTGCTGGGATTACAGGCGGGAGCCACAGCGTCCGGCCAACTCTGAGTGTATTTTCTATTGCCAAAGTACTGTGTTTACAATAAACTTTTAAAAATTGTCCACATTTTAACATTTGTCCACTGCTACCAAAAAGCTCCAAATAATACTCTTTATGCTGAAGTCAAGGAAATGTGCGTATGCTATACAAGTGTCCTAGTGACCAGGCTAAGATGGGTAGCCTTGTACTGTCATCTACAATTGAATAGTTCAGGAGTGGACACATGACTCAGATGGATTACATCCAAGTTGGCATTTAAAGGTCTTGATTTGGGAATGCGCGCGGCACCCTGGAACACTGAAAGTGAGACTAGGTAGACCAGTGGGTGAAAATGACAGTGGCTGAGATGAAGCTCTGCTGGCAGATAGGGCCCAGAACACACTCAGAACAGGCCTCACAAAGGATTTTGAATTTTTTCTCTAAGTGCTGTGGAAAGCCATTCAAGAGCTCTAAGCAGAAGAATCACCCACTTATAACTGTTTTTAAAATATCACCCTACTGCTTCTGGCTTTGAGAATAACTGGTAGCAGATCAGCCTGCCAGCCATAAACTACTGGAAAACTCGAAAAATATGTGCAACAGCTCTTTTCAGGCATTGGAAAACAGACACTAAGGAACTGTGTTTGCAATGAGAAGTGGAACAAATGAGGAATGTCCTACAATTGCCCAGGATTTCTGCCTGGAGGCACTTTCTAAATTTAGACACAGGCAAAGGAGACCCAAGCAGGCCATGCCAATCACACTTAGCTGAAGAGACAGAGATCAAAGTTCAGGTGGAGGAGGTGAGGCAGCTGGAATTTGTAGGGCATTGTACCAGAGAGGAGGGCAGTAAAAGAGTTCCAGAAATTTCCATACAGATTTCCTGGAATCTTTGGCTGAGCTGTAAATGCAGAGAAGAGACTACACAAAGCCTTGCAAAACAAACAAGTACCAGAGAAAGAACAAATCCTGGTTGGCAGGAGGGAGTTGGCAGAAGGAGTATCTCCATTCTGGACATTTGAGAAGAACCAGAATCCTGCTGAATATATGTTGCCAGCTCCACTTAAGTGTCAACCTTAGGCAAAGAGACTTTTGCCAAAATACGGTGACTTACTGAAGGCCAAAACATTGGTATTTAGTGTTCCTTTTCACTAGATACACCACTCCCCAGGGCATTGTGAGGGAGCAGAGAGCTGCTTTTCAACCTCTACTCTCTCAAGAACCTAGAACCAGTCTGGTATAAGCCCTTGAAAGTCTCTAGTTAGTCCCCTTTCCTAGAAATCCAAGCACTCCCATCCTCCTGCCAGAACTATTGCATCATAAATCCCATAAATGAGCCCAGACCTGAACAAACAAAAGTCAGGACTTATTTGGCTTATGGGTATCTGGTAACTTCTGCTTTAAACCTGCAGCACAAAAGCCTCTGAGGTAAAAGACTGCATTACGGGGTTTCTTTTAAAAAAAAATATTTTTAATGATACAGGAGGTAAATGTAATTCCAACAGTAGTAAGAACAAAATACAAATTAATGTCTCAATAAATTAAACTGTCACACTGAGTATCTATTTTATGAATTCAAACCAAATGTGCTTAATCATCAAGTGTTGCATTTAATATTTCTTTAACATGCCATTTGTACTTCCATTTAATTGTGATGATATGAACAGGAGATGGAAATACTGGGTAGAAGAGGGCGGTCCATGCCTGTAATCCCAGCATTTTGAGAGGATGAGGGGTGCGGATCACCTGAGGTCAAGAGTTTGAGACCAGCCTGCCTAACATGGTGAAACCTTGTCTCTACTAAAAATACAAAAAAAAAAAAAAAAAATTAGCTGGGCGTGGTGCCAAGCGCCTGTAGTCCCAGCTACTTAGGGAGGCTGAGGCAGGAGAATCACTTGAACCCAGGAGGCAGAGGTTGCAGTAAGCCAAGATTGTGCCGCTGCACTCCACCCTGGTGAAAGAGGGAGAATCCATCTCAAAAAAAAAAAAAAAGAGGGCGGTTTCCTAGCAAAGCCCTCACCTCAGGCCCAGACACCCACAGCCCTAAATGAGAACAGGCATTTCTGTTTTCACACCCAAAAAGTTGGCCATGTCCCTATCCTGTACCCCAGGCTCCAGAACAGACCAGCAGATGAGGAGATAAGACAAGGAGATGAACAGCAGAATGACATAGCAGAGAAGGAGAGAAGAAGGGGAATGTCTGAGTGCTGAGAGGAGTTTGGCTGGGGGTGGTCAGAGAGGGGTTTGGCAGTTGGACGACCCAACTCCAAGGAAAGATCATCTTCCCACTCCATCCTCCATTCTGGCTCCCCATTTGTTCCACTGAGGGCCACCTCCACCATTCAATAAAACCTCACATTCACTTGAATTCCCAGCACTTTGGGAGGCTGAGGCAGGCAGATCATGAGGTCAGGAGTTCAAGACCAGTCTGGCCAATATAGTGAAACCCTGTCTATACTAAAAATACAAAAATTATCCAGGTGTAGTGGTGTGCACCTGTAGTCCGAGCTACTTGGGAGGCTGAGGCAGAATTGCTTGAACCCGGGAGGCGGAGGTTGCAGTGAGCTGAGATCGTGCCACTGCACTCCAGCCTGGGCAACAGAGCAAGACTGCGTCTCATGTGTGATCCAATTCTTCCAGGACACTGGACAAGAGCTCAGGATACAGAAAGCTGTCATGCTGTCCTTCTGCCCTTGCAAAAAGGCAGATGGTCCATTGAACTGGTTAACACTTAAAGCCATCTGCAGACAGAAAGGCTAAGACAGCATTGTAACACTGGGGTTGCAGGCACCCACACTACCAGAGGGCCGGAGCCCAAAGCACTGGCCCCAGCCTCTGCACCTGCCCGTCTGCATGCTCCCCTTCCTGCAAGGGGTTTGAGCAGTGGCGGCAACTGAACAAGTGAGCCACAACCCTGTTGCACGTCCTGCAAGGGGTATCAGAGAACTCTTCCGTTTCATGATGACAAGATGCTCTGAGAAGCCATCATTTAACCTGATGCATGCTGGCTGGCCTTCAGTTTGATTCCATTAGTTTATCATCATGTTTAAACTGGATATGGAGATGCAAAAGGAACTAAGGTAGAACCAAGCACAGCCAAATGAAGATGCCCTGTCCAACATGTGAGCCATCATAATTTTACAATAAAACACTGGAGATATTTTCTGGACCAAATCACAGAGAAGTAAACCCAAACAGAGCCTGGCAGTCTTTCTCAACTATGGAGAGAGGTCAAATTTGCAAGAGTGGGATAGCTGGATTTGTGAGGCACTGTTCCAGAGAGGAGGGAGCTACACAGAGGAAGAATTTCAGAAATTACCACAGAAATCCCCATGAGTCTTTTGGGACCAAAAGCAAATATTAAAATAAGAATAGGTATACAAAAGGCAGGAGTGCAAATACACTTACAATAATCTGGTATGACTATAGTCCCTCAGCTACATGCTTATTGGTTTTTGTTTAGTATTGACTGTTTTCTGTACATCAAAGGGTGAAAGAAAAAGAAACATTAAAAACATGCTGGGTAACTTCTGTGTGCAAAACTTTGAATGACAGATTTGATTCTACCATTTCAAAGAATAGAAACTAGGAAAGAAGAATAAAGGTGAGTTGTTCATCTCCTGCCTGCAGAAAAAATAACGTGCTTCTTTTTGTTGTAGAGCCGAGGAGTCTCCCTAGTTGCCCAAGCTGGTCTTGAACTCCTGGGCTCAAGGGATCCTCCTGCTTTGATCTCTGAAAGTGGTGGGATTATAGGCATGAACCATTGCACCTGGCCAACAATGGGCTTCTTAATAATTGTTTTCAATGAAGACAATGAAGTGTTAGTCTGAGGAAGATGCTCACCTGTTCTACATCTCCCCTGCAAGCAAATCTAAAGGCAAAGAGTGCAGCTCTAACCAAGTCATAAGGAATGCCTTCTTGACTCTGAGGCTGTTTAACCACAAGAACTACCAAGGGATTCTAAATGGGGTCCTGCTATTAGAGATCATTAAATCTAGGACTGACAATTGTCTGTTTGAAATAGTTGTGTGCTCACATTAAAAAATGAGAACTGATTAGGTAAATTGGGAGAACAAAAGGGCAAGGCAATGTCTGTTATTGATGATTTTCAGATTGCTGAATTAAAATGCTTAGTTCATTTGAGCAGAAGGATTTAACAGCTAAAATCACACTTAACCATGCATGAAAAGAGCTACCGTTTAAAAATGGCTGATAAAAATGATTACTCAATTTTAAAAGCCTGCATTGTTTAACGTAATTGATGCAAACTTTAGAGAACTGAGTCGGAATTTTGTAAAATGAACAAGCTCAATCCAACTAATACAAGAACAGAGTGACCTTTAACATTTTGAAAGTAATACTTGGGTGTAAATAAGTACATTGGATTACAAGATACTTTACCATGCAACTTAGAAGATCCTTTTGACATTTAAAGGAGAATGTATCAAACAGCAGGAATGGGTAAAGCGAAGGACACTAATACTTGATCTACATGTTATGCTTCACTCTTACAATGCTCTCATCAGTCTTTATGCACATTCTTCATCTACATTACCAAGAATTTCACATAAGGCAGATGATGCTACCCGACATTTGGCACAGGTAGTACTTATAAATACCTTACAATTTGGCCTCCATCTATGGGATTGGTAGAAAGGGCAGAGTCATACTCAAAAAGTACACTAACTCATGTATTAAATGTGTTCAGAGTTAGGTTCACAGTATAGGTATATAAGGCATGAGTCATATAAAAAGTGAATGTGTACAAAATGCTGCTTAAGTTATAGGAAAATAATACACTGAAGGGTAAAATATATAAACTGAAACTATAAATAAAGATGAACTTTAATGGCCATTGTTAGTGTACACTAAGTTAATGTATATTTATAAATTCATATTAATGTATGTACATTAAATTCACGTGTGTATTGGGGGTAGCAGGAGATCAGACCAGAAAGGGTGCTAGCAGATTGTTGCAAGTTCTTTTTGTTTACTCATAGTCTCTATTATCTTCCTTTTTTGTGGGGGGGGGGGAGGTAGGAAATAAATTTTTAAAAATCCTTTCATATTTTGTTCATTCAATGAATGAGTTTACAAAATAAAATTCTTTTCAATATGTATTTTTAGTCTTATTCATAAGGGAAAACAAAGTAAGCAGAGAGCTCTTCAAATTTTAATTCTGTCATAATTACTTACATGTGCAAATACATAGAAAAGTTTAGTCAAACAGTTAGGCAGCTAATTGTGTTGAAAATACAATTGCATGCTCACAAAGATAATCAAGCCCCTAGGGTGTACACTTCTGTTTCAGAACTATTTTTAGGCCCTCAGGAACTTCAGCCACCTCTTGACTCTTGGAAAACAATGTCAAAATCCAACTAACTGAATGTGACCCAGCATTTATTTCCAAGCAACAACACTAAATTTAATTGCAAAGTAACAGTAAGAAATTAAAAGTTTAAAAGCTGGCAACTGTGAATGTGACAAATAGGAATGTTCCTGCTATCAATTTTCTACACATACAGTGAATAAATTGTGTTATATAAGGAACTGATGTTCTTCACAGTAGGGAAGCAGCCATTTATTGCAAATCCTAAATTTGATAGGAAAATTTACTTTCTTTTCTCATTCTATGTCAAAAAATATTTTTGGGACATTTAAAATGATCCTGAGATTGCAATTGTTTATCACTACCCATGCTAAAATAGATACATTAAGGTGTTAAGAATCTAAAGAATTTAGAAATGTCCTTCAGGGGGAAGAATTCCTGAAATTTCATTATACATGTGGCATATATTTCTCTGCCATTGCAGTTCAAATTTTGCATTCTAGAATCAATTATTGTATCCATTTTCCCTTGAAAACATTATCTCTAATCTTATTCCCTTCCTTTAAAAATCTCCAAGTGCAATTCTTAGAACCCTGTGATTTTTAAAACTTTTTCCATTGTGTATATTGATATTTAGAAAGAGAATGTAAACAGAGTTGTGATTGGCTTTTAAATAAATTTTCTTAAAATTGTATCAAGAATAATTTTCCATATTTTACATTTTCATGTGTCAATTTATAAACACTATGTATTTTTTTCTCATTTTGTTTTGTCACCTTGCATTATAACTAAGATGTCATCTCTGTTTGTTTCTTACCTTCAATCATTTTATGAGAGCAATACCAGTTACTTACTCAGGAAAGATGATATGAAATATGGAAAAGAAAATTATTTCCAATGAGAAAATGTCAATAATGGGAATCTAACACCACCTTCTCAGATAGCCATTCTTTTAATATTGACATTGTGCCACGCTGATAGTATTTCAAGTGTGATCTTTGCCAAAAGGTAGGTGTCTAGGGGGTAAGAATCAATAATAACAACAATCTTTAATTTGTAGGCCTATTAAGTGTTACACATCGTGCTGATGGCTTTTAGCATATTGTATTCAATCCTGATAAGAAAGCTTCAAGGTGAGCATTATTATTGTCATGTTATAAATGGCAAGCCAGGGCTTAGATCATTTTCCCAAGTTATAAACCTAGTAAGTAGCAGATGTGAGATTCAAACCTAGGGATACATCATATTTAAATGTTGGATTAAGTAGTATCAAGTGGCAGCTAAGACAAGACACCTGAGCATGTTGAAGGGTACCTAGCTGTGATGTTATGGTACTTCTCTCCCATTATAAGTCATTCTGAATCCTTGTCAATTCAACTCCTTATTTCCTGGGAAAAGTCTCACTTTTCCTTCTAAACTCAATGCAGCTCAGACTTGTTGTCCATAGAAAAGTCTTTCTTGATGATCACAGGATTTCTTTCCTGAAATGTCATGGTCCATTTTACTTAAGTCTGTGTATTACTCAGGTTCTCCAGAGAAACAGAACCATTTTATGTGTATATAAATGAGGAATGACCCATGCAATTACAGAGGCTGAGAAGCCCACAATATGCCTTCTGCAGGCTGGAGACCCAGTAAATCTGGTGGTATAATTTAATCCAAATCTGAAGTCCTGAGAACCAAGGAGAACCAATAATGTAAATTTCAGTCCAAGGGCAGGAGAAATGTGATGATATATTCCAGCTCAAGCAGTGAAGCAGGAAAAAGAGGTGTAAATTCATATATATACACATATATATGTGTACATATATGTATATGTATACACACATACACACACATCTATATAATTTTTTTTTTTTTTAGACAGAGTTTCATTCTTGTTACCCAGGCTGGAGTGCAGTGGCACGATCTCGGCTCGCTGCAACCTCTGCCTCCTGGGTTCAAGCAACTCTCCTGCCTCAGCCTCTTGAGTAGCTGGGATTACAGGTGTGCGCCGCCACACTCTGCTAATTTTTGTATTATTAGTAGAGACAGGGATTCACCATATCGGCCAGGCTGGTATCAAACTCCTGACCTCAGGTGATCCACCCACCTCGACCTCCCAAAGTGCTAGGATTACAGGAGTAAGCCACCATGCCCAGCCAAAGAGGGGTGAATTCTTACTTCCTCCACCTTTTGCTCTATTCTGGGACCTCAATAGATTGGATGATACCAATCACTGGGGCAGGGGTGATTGCAGGGCTTGCAATCTACTATACTGAGTCGCTGAGTCAAATGCAAATCTCAGCCAGAAGCACCCCTTACAGTCACACCCAAAATCAATGTTTCACCTGGGTACCTTGTGGCCTACTCAAATGAACACAAAATTAACCATCACAGTCTATAATGGAGTATAATATGTGGCACTGCCTGGTGCACCAGTCTTTAACTCTGTCTATTGAAACCCTAGGGCTTGAACATGTTTCAGGGGAAAAAAAAACAAAACCTACTACAAAAGTACTATCGTATGTCAAACTACAAATGAAAGAATGAATGAACAGTTGAACAATGGGCAAATGAGTGAATGTGCATCACACATACCTGGATGAGAACAATTTAATACTTTATCTCACAGAAATAGAGTTATATCAAATATACTTGAAAAGTTTCTAGTGTTTTCAGACTGAAAAATTAATTTTGAAGAAACTTTATTTACTTTATATAATACCCTATAAGTCATGAAGCTCAAGTAATTGGACTGTAAATTAAATTACTGAGTTACAAGGATCCATATTACAAGCTATTCCTCCTGCTGTTTTTCCTCAGAAACGTTCATATGATATTCTCAAATTGAATCTTTACCATCAAATAAATACTGCATGCTTGGTTAAATGGGACATGATTCCAAGCTCAAAAATAAAATATAGAAGAGCCAATTCATTGGTTGGTTGTGAAATATGAAAGAGAAGTAAGCACATATTTTCTTGTTACCTAATTTGATTACCCCAAATTTTGCCACCCTTTGTCTAGTCATTTAATAATAACTTTGGAATATTTGCTTACGTAAAAAGAATTACAAAGAGTTAATAACCTACTAAAGACCCTCTCTATCCTCCAGGAATTATTGCAGAGTTTAAGACATTCCTCATTAACATCCCACAAGAATTTCCCAGTGACCCACAATAGTCTTTCTTCATACAATATTTTTTTGTAACATTGTCTATTCTACAATTACCTACTTTTGTAATTTGATGATCTTTTCTAATATTCTAAAAATTTCACATACACCTACTTTCCCATAATTTTTTTCAAAAATAAGTTCAAAATCATTCACATTGAATATAGTGCTGAGTATAAACAGGACCTAATTAATGGGGTTGAAAAGTTATCTCATAACTCTTATAGCAGTGCTTCTCAAAGAGTGCCCCAGGGTCTCTGGGAGGCCTTGAGAACCCATCAGGAGATCTCTAAAGTCAAACTATTTTTGTAATAATACTAAGACCCTATTTGCCTTTTTCACTCTTGTGCTCTCAGGAGTTAACTGTGGATTTTTTCCAGAGGCTGCATGAAGTGCAGTACAACAGATTGACTGCAGAAGCAGATAGGAGAATCCAGATGTTTTCTATTGAGCCAAATCATTAGATAGATTTGGAAAATGTAAAAAAAATTGCTACTCTTCTCATTATTTTGTTTCTGAACATGTATTTATTTTTCATAAAAATGTTGTTTATGTTAACTTCTAATGGGTTTATCATAGTTACTGGAAAAATAAATTTGTAAACAATTTTTTAAAAAATCTGTCAGTTTTAATATCTAATATAGCAAATATCAATAAATTTAATCTACATAACAAAGGCTTTTTGTAGTCTTCAATAATTTTTAAGAGTGTAAAGAATCCTGAGACCAAAGAGTCCGAGAATTACTACTTTTAAGCATCTCAAAAGGATAAATACAGATACAATTATTAGGAAAAATAGCAACTACTATTTACTGCATTTGTCCAATCAGTTGGTCACTTTATACACATTACATCACTTAATCCTCCACAGTGCTATGAGTCAGGTATTGTGCTGACTCATAGAAATCTATGGCTCAAGATGATCAAGGTGTTCCTCCCAAGGTGGTAAGAGGAAGCACTGGATTTTGAACCAGGTCTGATTACATTCAAACTTCAGATTCTTAATCATTACCCTACTCAGTCTCAAAAAGATTAAAAAACTTGTTGCATGAGCACATGAAAAGGTGATCGACATCAAAAGTAAGGAAGGCAATACAAATTAAAATCCTAATGAGATGTCATTTTATAGCCACTAAGATGGCCATAATAAATAATCTAGACAATAATAAATGTTGACAAGAATGTAAAGAAATGAAGAAAACTTATACATCACTGATGGGAACATAAAATGGTGAAGCCACTTTGGAAAACAGTATGGCAGTCCCTCAAGTGGAATATATATGTGAGTTACCACAGGACCCAGCAATTTCATTCCTAGATATCTATATAAGAAAAAGATAAATGAAGTTATGCATAGCCTAGGTATCTATAGCCAAGACAAATAAAGTATATGTTCATGTAAAAACTTGTAGAGAAATGTTGATAACAGTATTATTTATAATAGCCTAAAAATAGAAATAACCCTAAATGTTCATCAGTTTAAGAATAGATGGGGGCGGAGCAAGATGGCCGAATAGGAACAGCTCCAGTCTCCAACTCCCAGCGCGAGTAACACAGAAGACCGGTGATTTCTGCATTTTCAACTGAGGTACTGGGGTCATCTCTCTAGGGAGTGCCGGACAATCGGTACTGGTCAGCTGCTGCAGCCTGACCAGCGAGAGCTGAAGCAGGGCGAGGCATCGCCTCACCTGGAAGCGCAAGGGGGAAGGAAATCCGTTTTCCTAGCCAGGGGAACTGAGACACATAACACCTGGAAAATCGCGTAACTCCCACCCCAATACTGCGCTTTAAGGAAACAGGCACACCAGGAGAATATATCCCACACCTGGCCGGGAGGGTCCCACGCCCACGAAGCCTCCCTCACTGCTAACACAGCCGTCTGCTGCGATCTATACGCAAGGCAGCAGCGAGGCTGGGGGAGGGGCGCCCGCCATTGCTGAGGCTTAAGTAGGTAAACAAAGCCGCTGGGAAGCTCGAACTGGGTGGAGCTCACAGCAGCTCAAGGAAACCTGCCTGTCTCTGTAGACTCCACCTCTGGGGACAGCCCACAGCTGAGTCCAATAGGGAAAGCAGCGGGGGCGGTGCAGAGGCGAACGACTCTGTCTGACAGCTTTGGGGAGAGCCGTGGATCTCCCAATGCGGAGGTTGAGATCCGAGAACGGACAGACTGCCTGCTCAGGTGGGTCCCTGACCCCTGAGTAGCCTAGCTGGGAGACATCCCCCACTAGGGGCAGTCTGACACCCCACACCTCACAGGGTGGAGTCATCCCTGAGAGGAAACTTCCAAAGGAAGAATCAGACAGGTACACTCGCTGCTCAGCAATATTCTATCTTTGGCAACCTCTGCTGCTGATACCCAGGCAAACAGGGTCTGGAGTGGACCTCAAGCAATCTCCAACAGACCAACAGACAGTCCTTCTGACTGTCAGACGGAAAACTATCAAACAGGAAGGACACCTACACCAAAACCCCATCAGTACGTCACCATCATCAAAGACCAGAGACAGATAAAACCACAAAGATGGGGAAAAAGCAGGGCAGAAAAGCTGGAAATTCAAAAAATAAGAGCGCATCTCCCCCTGCAAAGGAGCGCAGCCCATCGCCAGCAACGGATCAAAGCTGGTCAGAGAATGACTTTGACAAGATGAGAGAAGAAGGCTTCAGTCCATCAAACTTCTCAGAGCTAAAGGAGGAATTACGTACCCAGCGCAAAGAAATTAAAAATCTTGAAAAAAAAGTGGAAGAATTGACAGCTAGACTAATTAATGCAGAGAAGATCATAAACGAAATGACAGAGATGAAAACCATGACACGAGAAATACGTGACAAATGCACAAGCTTCAGTAACCGACTCGATCAACTGGAAGAAAGAGTATCAGCATTGAGGATCAAATGAATGAAATGAAGCGAGAAGAGAAACCAAAAGAAAAAAGAAGAAAAAGAAATGAACAAAGCCTGCAAGAAGTATGGGATTATGTAAAAAGACCAAATCTACGTCTGATTGGGGTGCCTGAAAGTGAGGGGGAAAATGGAACCAAGTTGGAAAACACTCTTCAGGATATCATCCAGGAGAACTTCCCCAACCTAGTAGGGCAGGCCAACATTCAAATTCAGGAAATACAGAGAACGCCACAAAGATACTCCTCCAGAAGAGCAACTCCAAGACACATAATTGCCAGATTCACCAAAGTTGAAATGAAGGAAAAAATCTTAAGGGCAGCCAGAGAGAAAGGTCGGGTTACCCACAAAGGGAAGCCCATCAGACTAACAGCAGATCTCTCGGCAGAAACTCTACAAGCCAGAAGAGAGTGGGGGCCAATATTCAACGTTCTTAAAGAAAAGAATTTTCAACCCAGAATTTCATATCCAGCCAAACTAAGTTTCATCAGTGAAGGAGAAATAAAATCCTTTACAGATAAGCAAATGCTTAGAGATTTTGTCACCACCAGGCCTGCCTTACAAGAGACCCTGAAGGAAGCCCTAAACATGGAAAGGAACAACCGGTACCAGCCATTGCAAAAACATGCCAAAATGTAAAGACCATCGAGGCTAGGAAGAAACTGCATCAACTAATGAGCAAAATAACCAGTTAATATCATAATGACAGGATCAAGTTCACACATAACAATATTAACCTTAAATGTAAATGGACTAAATGCTCCAATGAAAAGACACAGACTGGCAAACTGGATAAAGAGTCAAGACCCATCAGTCTGCTGTATTCAGGAGACCCATCTCACACGCAGAGACATACATAGGCTCAAAATAAAGGGATGGAGAAAGATCTACCAAGCAAATGGAGAACAAAAAAAGCAGGGGTTGCAATCCTAGTCTCTGATAAAACAGACTTTAAACCATCAAAGATCAAAAGAGACAAAGAAGGCCATTACATAATGGTAAAGGGATCAATTCAACAGGAAGAGCTAACTCTCCTAAATATATATGCACCCAATACAGGAGCACCCAGATTCATAAAGCAAGTCCTTAGAGACCTACAAAGAGACTTAGACTCCCATACAATAATAATGGGAGATTTCAACACTCCACTGTCAACATTAGACAGATCAACGAGACAGAAAGTTAACAAGGATATCCAGGAATTGAACTCATCTCTGCACCAAGCGGACCTAATAGACATCTATAGAACTCTCCACCCCAAATCAACAGAATATACATTCTTCTCAGCACCACATCGCACTTATTCCAAAATTGACCACATAATTGGAAGTAAAGCACTCCTCAGCAAATGTACAAGAACAGAAATTATAACAAACTGTCTCTCAGACCACAGTGCAATCAAACTAGAACTCAGGACTAAGAAACTCAATCCAAACCGCTCAACTACATGGAAACTGAACAACCTGCTCCTGAATGACTACTGGGTACATAACGAAATGAAAGCAGAAATAAAGATGTTCTTTGAAACCAATGAGAACAAAGATACAACATACCAGAATCTCTGGGACACATTTAAAGCAGTGTGTAGAGGGAAATTTATAGCACTAAATGCCCACAAGAGAAAGCAGGAAAGATCTAAAATTGACACTTTAACATCACAATTAAAAGAACTAGAGAGGCAAGAGCAAACACATTCAAAAGCTAGCAGAAGGCAAGAAATAACCAAGATCAGAGCAGAACTGAAGGAAATAGAGTCACAAAAAACCCTCCAAAAAATCAATGAATCCAGGAGTTGGTTTTTTGAAAAGATCAACAAAATGACAGACCGCTAGCAAGACTAATAAAGAAGAAAAGAGAGAGGAATCAAATAGACGCAATAAAAAATGATAAAGGGGATATCACCACCAACCCCACAGAAATACAAACAACCATCAGAGAATACTATAAATGCCTCTACGCAAATCGACTAGAAAATCTAGAAGAAATGGATAATTTCCTGGACACTTACACTCTCCCAAGACTGAACCAGGAAGAAGTTGAATCCCTGAATAGACCAATAACAGGCTCTGAAATTGAGGCAACAATTAATAGCCTACCCACGAAAAAAAGTCCAGGACCAGATGGATTCACAGCTGAATTCTACCAGAGGTACAAGGAGGAGCTGGTACCATTCCTTCTGAAACTATTCCAATCAATAGAAAAAGAGGAATCCTCCCTAACTCATTTTATGAGGCCAACATCATCCTGATACCAAAGCCTGGCAGAGACACAACAAAAAAAGAGAATTTTAGACCAATATCCCTGATGAACATCGATGCAAAAATTCTCAATAAAATACTGGCAAAACGGATTCAGCAGCACATCAAAAAGCTTATCCACCATGATCAAGTGGGCTTCATCCCTGGGATGCAAGGCTGGTTCAACATTCGCAAATCAATAAACATAATCCAGCATATAAACAGAACCAAAGACAAGAACCACATGATTATCTCAATAGATGCAGAAAAGGCTTTTGACAAAATTCAACAGCCCTTTATGCTAAAAACGCTCAATAAATTCGGTATTGATGGAACGTACCTCAAAATAATAAGAGCTATTTACGACAAACCCACAGCTAATATCATACTGAATGGGCAAAAACTGGAAAAATTCCCTTTGAAAACTGGCACAAGACAGGGATGCCCTCTCTCACCACTCCTATTCAACATAGTGTTGGAAGTTCTGGCTAGGGCAATCAGGCAAGAGAAAGAAATCAAGGGTATCCAGTTAGGAAAAGAAGAAGTCAAATTGTCCCTGTTTGCAGATGACATGATTGTATATTTAGAAAACCCATCGTCTCAGCCCAAAATCTCCTTAAGCTGATAAGCAACTTCAGCAAAGTCTCAGGATACAAAATTAATGTGCAAAAATCACAAGCATTCTTATACACCAGTAACAGACAAGCAGAGAGCCAAATCAAGAATGAACTTCCATTCACAATTGCTTCAAAGAGAATAAAATACCTAGGAATCCAGCTTACAAGGGATGTAAAGGACCTCTTCAAGGAGAACTACAAACCACTGCTCAGTGAAATCAAAGAGGACACAAACAAATGGAAGAACATACCATGCTCATGGATAGGAAGAATCAATATCGTGAAAATGGCCATACTGCCCAAGGTTATTTATAGATTCAATGCCATCCCCATCAAGCTACCAATGAGTTTCTTCACAGAATTGGAAAAAACTGCTTTAAAGTTCATATGGAACCAAAAAAGAGCCCGCATTGCCAAGACAATCCTAGGTCAAAAGGACAAAGCTGGAGGCGTCACGCTACCTGACTTCAAACTATACTACAAGGCTACAGTAACCAAAACAGCATGGTACTGGTACCATAACAGAGAAATAGACCAGTGGGACAGAACAGAGTCCTCAGAAATAATACCACACATCTACAGCCATCTGATCTTTGACAAACCTGACAAAAACAAGAAATGGGGAAAGGATTCCCTATTTAATAAATGGTGCTGGGAAAATTGGCTAGCCACAAGTAGAAAGCTGAAACTGGATCCTTTCCTTACCCCTTATACGAAAATTAATTCAAGATGGATTAGAGACTTAAATGTTAGACCTAATACCATAAAAACCCTAGAAGAAAATCTAGGTAGTACCATTCAGGACATAGGCATGGGCAAGGACTTCATGTCTAAAACACCAAAAGCAACGGCAGCAAAAGCCAAAATTGACAAATGGGATCTCATTAAACTAAAGAGCTTTTGCACAGCAAAAGAAACTACCATCAGAGTGAACAGGCAACCTACAGAATGGGAGAAAATTTTTGCAACCTACTCATCTGACAAAGGGCTAATATCCAGAATCTACAAAGAACTCAAACAAATATACAAGAAAAAAACAAACAACCCCATCAAAAAGTGGGGAAAGGATATGAACAGACATTTCTCAAAAGAAGACATCCATACAGCCAACAGACACATGAAAAAATGCTCGTCATCACTCGCCATCAGAGAAATGCAAATCAAAACCACAATGAGATACCATCTCACACCAGTTAGAATGGCAATCATTAAGAAGTCAGGAAACAATAGATGTTGGAGAGGATGTGGAGAAATAGGAACACTTTTACACTGTTGGTGGGATTGTAAACTAGTTCAACCATTATGGAAAACAGTATGGCGATTCCTCAAGGATCTAGAACTAGATGTACCATATGACCCAGCCATCCCACTACTGGGTATACCCAAAGGATTATAAATTACTCTACTACAAAGACACATGCACACGTATGTTTATTGCGGCACTATTCACAATAGCAAAGACTTGGAATCAACCAAATGTCCATCTGTGACAGACTGGATTAAGAAAATGTGGCACATATACACCATGGAATACTATGCAGCCATCAAAAAGGATGAGTTTGCGTCCTTTGTAGGGACATGGATGCAGCTGGAAACCATCATTCTTAGCAAACTATCACAAGAAGAGAAAACCAAACACCGCATGTTCTCACTCATAGGTGGGAACTGAACAATGAGATCACTTGGACTCAGGAAGGGGAACATCACACACTGGGGCCTATCATGGGGAGGGGGAGGAGGGAGGGATCGCTTTGGGGAGTTATACATGATATAAACGTTATGCACATGTACCCTAGAACTTAAAGTATAATAATAAAAAAAAAAAAAAAAAAAAAAAAAAGATAAACTACAAAAAAAAAAAAAAAAAAAAAAAAAAAAAAGAATAGATAACATAAAATGTGGCACATCTGCACAATGGAATATTATTCAGCCATAAAAAAGAATGAAGTTTTGGTACATGCTACACCAAGAATGGACCTCAAAACATTTTGCTAAGTGAGAGATGCCAGTCATAAAGGACCCCATGTTGCATAATTCCATTTATATAAGATGTCATGGAAAGGCAAATTTAAACTCACCAAAAGTAGATAATCCATTGCCTGGGCCTGGAGGTTGGAAGGATTAATAGCAAATAGACATAAGCGTTCTTACTGTGGTCATGAAAATGTTCAAAAACTGACTTATGGCGATAGTTGCACAACTCAGTAAATATACTAAACATCACTGACTTTTATGCTTGAAATGGGTGAATATGATATATAGAATAAGCCTCAAAAAGAGCTTAGACCATTTGGAAAGGTCTCTTTTTATTAATTACTGAAGGAACATACAGTAGTTAAAGAGATAACATAGTAACTAAGTGATAGTAAAGAAAAGGATGCAAACTTAGTGACTGAAAGCTTAATAGAGATTAGGTAGTCAGTGCAAGAATAAGATCAACACAGAATACACAAGGGAATGAAAACCTAAACAGGAAAGAGCAAGGAAGGATGAGACAAAAATCAGGGAGGCAGGTTGTTACTGTGATTTCACAGTTCTGAAGGTAAATTGGAAGTGAGCAGATTGGAAGAGTCTTTGTCCAAAGCATCAAGACCCTTAATTTTTATTTCCTTTGACCCAAGGATTTATACTGTGAAAATTTATCCTAAAGAAATTATCTTAACTACAGAAGAAAATGTTATGCACAAAATAATTTTAAAAAATAAATCCTCAAGCCTGTAATCCCAGCACTTTGGGAGGCCGAGACGGGCGGATCACGAGGTCAGGAGATCGAGACCATCCTGGCGAACACGGTGAAACCCCGTCTCTACTAAAAAAAAAAAAAAATACAAAAAAAACTAGCCGGGCGAGGTGGCGGGAGCCTGTAATCCCAGCTACTCGGGAGGCTGAGGCAGAAGAATGGCGTAAATCCGGGAGGCGGAGCTTGCAGTGAGCTGAGATCCGGCCACTGCACTCCAGCCTGGGCGACAGAGAGAGACTCCGTCTCAAAAAAAAAATAAAAATAAAAAAATAAAAAATAAAAAAATAAAAATAAATCCTTGGCGGGGTGCGGTGGCTCACGCCTGTAATCCCAGCACTTTGGGAGGTTGAGGCAAGTGGATCAAGATCAGGAGTTCAAGATCAGCCTGGCCAAGATGGTGAAACCCCATCTCTACTAAAAATACAGAAAAATTAGCCGGGTGTGATGGCACGTACCTGTAATCCCAGTTACTCCAGAGGCTGAGGCAGAGAATTGCTTAAACCTGGAGGGGAGGAGGTTGCAGTGAGCCGAGATCATGCCACTGCACTCCAGCCTGGGCGACAGAGCAAGACTCCGTCTCAAAATAAATAAATAAATAAATAAATAAATAAATAAATAAATAATAAATCCTTGCCATTGTTTACAATGGAAAAACTAAAAAATACCTAAATTCTTTAAGAAAAGTAGTGAAGTAAATCACTACATTCGCATAGGGAACTATTATACAATAATGAAATTGATGCTACCAATGAGATTGTGTTCAGTATCTTCATCTCTAAAGGTGATAATATTAGCATCTAGCTCTACAAACACAAATCTATGTATTTTTATTGAGAGAATTAAATGTAGCTAACACATAGGAAACACATGCATTCTTAAACACAGTGAGCAACACATGATAAGTGATTATTTAAAATTAATCTCTGTTATTAATTGACAGAAACCGACACATGGGAGAATCAATAAGGGATTAGAGTAAAACAAAAAATTTAGCTAGCTATTAAAAGAACAATGATTTTTAAATCATTTATTTATTCCAAAGCAAAGGAGAGAAAAATATGACACTTCTGCGAATATCCAAATCAAACTTTAATTTCTATGTTATAAACATAAAAGTCTGTTAAATCTTAGAAATCTTTTAAAAATCAGCAGAGGTAACAGGTTCACCAATTATGAAATTTTTTCTTTGAGAAGATTTAAAGAAGAAATTAGGAAAGAGAAATAAGCAATTTTAAGCTAAAATAAAAAGAGAAAGACAGTAAAGATTTTAAAAGCTCAGCCAGGGTTGATTCTCATGTCCTACTTGGTTTCCTAACCCCCAAATTCCTTTTATTCTACAGATAGGGCTACAGATAGTTCCTGCTACTTGACTGCATTCTAATGTCCCAATTCCTATCTTTCCTGTAGTGAAAAGGAAATTTTAAAAATCAGTTCTAAAAAGGGTCATAGTTTATTTAATCTTAATGATAATCCAGCTCTGACCTTGTGTTAATTCTAGTAACTAGACTTCTGGTTTACCCATGAGATTAAGTCACCATTTTCTACTTCATTTCAATAATTGAATTCTTTACTGTCAGATTTCTGAGTGGCTCCCTGCTTCTAATACCGATACTTTGCTGGATTTATCTTGCTAGAATCCCATGGATTTCATCTTTGAAATACAGCCCAGTGGCTGGAGCTTTGCAGACATCCCTCATGCATAATACTCATTTGACTTCATAATTAATAATACATGCACTAATATTACCCAGGATTGTACACACCTGTTACATATTAATAAAAAATGACAGGGCTATATTTGTGGGTCTTGGTTGACACTTAGTGTTTGCCTAAATTGTCATCTCTTGCCTGTCACCACATACTCAAGAAACTCAACTTCCCTTACCTGACTAGCTTTCTTGACTTAACAGTATAGGTCGTTACATCTCCAAAACAATACTTACAGCATCCAAAAAGTCACATTCAGCATATAAATTGTCAGCTCCACTACTGAATTTTTCCATTGCAGATACCAATTCTATGTCAAGTTCCAGAGATAAAAATTGAGAATCAGAGAGTTAGAGAGGTCAAGGAGACACAGCTAATCCCTTGGGTGGTTATACCTAAAAACTTAAAATCTAAACTCTAATTTTAGAGATGGTAGAGCTGTTTGTTTGTTTTATGCTCTCCACTAGACAGATAGTATAGAGTGTATATATGTTTAGAAATTTCCCATATTTGTTTTAAATATTACTGTTTGAAGACCATAGCCTATACTATTTACATGATTCTATTCTAACAAGATCCATTACTACTAACCCTATTTAGCAGTTGTTAAGCAATTGCAGTAATTATGGTTATTCATATTTCAATACATGAAATAATATTAAAGATATTGTTTTAAGTATCCCATATTTATCATTTGATGAGAAATTTTAAATACATTATTAGATTTAATTTTTATAACCATCCTGAGAGATATACAGATGAGATATTCCTACCCCTGTTTAATAGATAAATAATATGTGGGGGAAAAAAGGTGAAGTAATATCCAAAGGTAACATTATTTTTATTTTAGGTATAATTTGAACTCAGATCTGCAGACTCAATATTTAGTAAAAGTTATGCTCCTGTCTCTATAATGTATTTTTAATATAATTTTAGAAGTTAGCATTATGCTAAATGGAATCAGATTAAGAAACATACCTCTGTCTAACATTGAAACAGACTCCAAATGTCTTTATAATGGGTAAGTGGATATAGATTAAGGGCCATGAACTGTCATCATCCTAAGAGTCTTACTTCCTTTCATAGTGATTGTCAGGGATGATTTTCTGAGAGTGAAATATTCTCATGGATGAGTTAAAAGAAGATAAAACAAGATGATAAAACCAATCTCTTTTCAAGAAACCATAAACATCTTGGCAACCATCAAATTTCTTTATGCCCTCATTCTAGTAAATTATAAGCTATCAAAACTGCACACATTCTGAAAGTTTACTAAATGCAAATAAAATGGTATCTTTGCCATGCTGTAACTTGAGATAATAAGGGACTTAAATAAATTCAGTGAAAGCAAAACCTGGTATCTTTTGGTGTCAGAGGCTACTTTGACTCAGCTCATTTCAAATTATAACATCAGCAAAATTAAGCTATTAAAACTACAAATAAAAGAGTATTTTTAGTTCTAAGAAGAAAAAGGACTAATTGGATATACATATGCCTCCTAGGCTGTATATCTTAAATGTGTGGCTCATCAGTAGTTATTATTAAAGTTGGCAGAAATAATGGACATAGTAAATTGCACGTCTAGATTTTTCTTTATGCACAATTGTTTGGGGTTATCTTCCTGAGTCACAGAATAAAATATAAGAAAACAGATGTAAACACACAGACATTAAAATGCATCATTACTTTTGCCTTTACCTTTTCATATTGGTTTTTGAAGTGATGCATGGTTAAATGAACCTAATTTGAGAGAAATTTGGGGATGGCCGTTGAGTCTGTGTCCTGGTTAAGGGGCTGCTTTCCACTGTTTGTATTATTCTCTGGGTATTATCCTCAGAGGGGGAACAATATACGGAAATGGGATAGACAGTCTTCAGAAACCACAGCAGGAAGATTAATACTCATACCACATTCATGAAGTAGGCATCATTATGTGTGTGTGTATATATATATATATATATACACACATACATATATATAGTACATATATATATAATTTTTGAAAACAAATTATTTTACAGATAATGAGTTTGAGATACGAAGATGGTTTATAACTTACCCAAGATCATACAGATTTCAATATTCTAATTCTAATTCAATTGTTTCTGATTCTTAGTTGCATGTGTTAGTCCTCATCTAGGTCTTAGAAAATTACACTTCTTTTTTGCAATGAACTTTAATAGTCTAAACTGTGTTTAGCATTTAGTGTTCAACCAAGTTTCTTGACTATGTCAGTAAAATGTGCTGGCTTTAAATGCTGGGATCATGTCATCATCACTGTTTCCTCAGAGCCCAACAAAATGCCTGGCACATATCAGGAACTTCATAAAGAGCAGTAAATGAATAGATAATTGAGGACATGAAAAATACATCCATTTATTCATTTAGAAAACTGTGTGTATTTACAAATGATAGCTTTCCAAATCACACATATTTAAACTTATGAAATTTCTAGATGGTTTAAATTTATAATTAAAGTAAAAATGAGGAAGGATAGAGAAAACATTCTTTGTACACAAATATCATTATCTTCTACATAGTCAATAAGATTTTAGAAAACAATATTGCATAGAACATATGAAATATCAATTGCTTACTATTATTTTCAATAAAGGAGAGCTTGTCATATAACATTCATTATAAACATATCTGTGTAAGGAAAGAAATTAGTTTTGTGCTAAAAATATCGGTCATATAATTCACTAATTCCTTCATGTATTCTCCAAGAGGAATGGACTACTTTAGGTACCGTTGTGATATAAGCTACATCACAGGATTTCTCTTCTTCAATATTCTGAATTTATTCCTTAATATTCAATAATTTTTGGAAGATGTTATTTTGTCATATTATTTGTTCAATGATCACTATATGTAAAGAATTATTTGAAATATTTGCTGATTGAAAACTATGTGCTTAGTGCAAAAGGCACTAACTTAATGCAAAGGGCACCAAGAATCTTTTCATTGTTTTATTTTATTTAATTCTCACAACAAATATAACATAAGGTCACCATTTCACAAATATGAATACTGAAGTTCAGAAAGTTTAAGCACTTGGCCTAAAGATGCAAAACCAGTCATTGGCAGAGTTTAAAGTCTCTGGCACATTGACAAGCCCTCTCAATATGGAGAAAAAGGGACTCACACACTGTTGGTGGGAATGTAAACTAGTACAGTCACTATGGAGAAGAGTATAGAAGTTCCTCAAAAAGCTACAAATAGAACCACAATACGATCCAGCAATCCTGGTACTGGTAAGTTATCCAAAAGAAATTAAATCATTATATCAAAGAGACACCTGCACTCTCAATGTTTATTGTGGCATTAATCACAATAGGCAAGACATGAAATCAACCTAGGTGTCTAACAACAGATGAATGAATAAAGAAAATGTGACACGTATACACAATGGAATACTATTTAGCCATAAAAAGAATGAAATCCTGTCTTTCACAGCAACATGGATAGAACTGGAGGACTAGGACATTATGCTGCATGAAATAAGCCAGGAACAAAAAGTTAAACACTACACTTTCTTACTCAAATGTGAAAGTTAAAAAAAAAAAAAAATGTTGATATCATAGAAGTAAAAGAACAGAGGATACTGGGGCTGGGAAGGGTCAGGGGAAGGGAGTGATAGGGAGAGATTTATTAGAAGATACAAAATTCCAGCTAGATAGGAGGAGTAAGTTCTAGTGCTCTACACCACTCTAGGATGACGCTAGTTAACAATAATATATAGTTTCAAATAGCTAGAAGGTGGATATTGAATGTTCCCAACACAAAGAAATAATAAATCTTTGAGTTGATGGATATGCTAATTACTCTGTGCATCACTATGCATTATATGTATCAAGTCATCACTATGTACTCATAAGTATGTGCAATTATTATTCGTCAATTAAATCCATTTAAAAAGACAAGCCCTCTCAATCTGCAAATTCTGTAATTTTTACTCTTCCTCCAAGTCTCTATAAAATTGATTGTAGGCCGAGCACAGTGGCTCATGCCTGTGATCCCAGCACTTTGGGAGGCTGAGGCCAGCGGATCACCTGAGGTCAGGAGTTTGAGACCAGCCTGACCAACATGGTGAAACCCTGTCTCTACTAAAAACACAAAAATTAGCCGGACGTGGTGGCGGTTGCCTGTAATCCCAGCTACTCGGGAGGCTGAGGCAGGAGAATCGCTTAAAGTCCGGAGGTGGAGGTTGTAGTGAGCCGAGGTCACTCCATTGCACTCCAGCGTGGGGACAGGGTGAGACTCTGTCAAAAAAAAAAAAAAAAATTGATTGTATTGTGTTTTGTGTGTGTGTGTGCGGCTTTGTTGTTTTTGTTGTTGTTGTTTTTTGAGAAAGAGTCTTGCTCTTGTTGCCCAGGCTGGAGTGCAGTGGCACGATCTCAGCTCACTGCAACCTCCGCCTCCCAGGTTCAAGTGATTCTCCTGCCTCGGCCCCCTGAGTAGCTGGGATTACAGGCATGTGCCACCACGCCTGGCTCATTTTTGTACTTTTAGCAGGGATAAGGTTTCGCCATGTTGGCCAGGCTAGTCTCGAACTTCTAACCTCAGGTGATCTGCCGGCCTCGGCCAACCAAAGTGCTGGGATTATAGGCATGAACCACCGTGCCCAGCCTGTAGTGTGTATTTTTGTATGTTTCTAATATAAAAAACCAAAAAAATTGAAATTCCTGCCACTGTTTACTTAAATAAACCTAAATTAGATACCGCTACCCTTATGATCTAAAGTCTTCTCTGTATGGTCCCAAACTCAGTCTCTTTCTGAAAGTTAATGATTTCTGTAGAAGGAAACATCCTTCAGAAAAACTGACCAATGGTACTGGCAATAGAGGCATCTGATTTAGAAAGCCAGTTGGTATAACCACGGCCTCATGATATTCCTGCCTTCCTGGTTCTAGCATCCCCAGTGTATACAAATCCAAACATGAATGCCTTCTTGCCCACAAGTATAAAGCAAAAAATGTTTCCTTTCTGGAACCTAATGGCATACAAAAGTTCTAGTCCTTCATTAACTATATTTAATTTAATAATTAAGGAAACATATTAAAAAGCTAAACCACAGGTAAATTTCAAAATAGAGGAGAGTGAAACTAAGGAAAGAGAGGAGCAAGACTTCTCTTTAGTAAAGGTTTTCGTAATTAAAAATATATATATACGGCATAGTCTTTATATTTTCAGGCATAGAAATTTTGCTGGCATTCTGAACTACAAATGCTGTATTAAGATAATATTGTCATTAAACAACAATATGTGATAGGAACAAAGCAAGATGCCAGGAGACACAATAAAGGCTAGAATGTAGTTTATAGCAAATTTGGCCCATTGCAGTAGAACTGGTAAATGGCTTCTGGAAAATGTATAACATCATAAAAAAACCCAAAGCCATGTTTCCTCTGAAAAATATTAAACAAAGGTTTCAAACATTAAAGTGCTCATTTCCATATTGACTTTGATGACCAGCATTAAATCAAGCAGTGTGAATGACTGATGGACTCTGCTCCTCTGTGTCATTATTCTACCATTTCATTCTGAAGGGAATTACAGTATAGATGGCAGTTTGAAACAATTTTCCAGACTCTAAAGGGTTTTAAATTTTTTCTCTAAATAAATGTAAACAATTTGTTTCTGAGAATAACTGTACTCAAAGAAGGTGGAAACTTGGGAATTCAGTATGATTTTAAAGAATAAAGGTGTTATTTCACTTGGGTAAGAATTATTTGGTTGAGTTCTTCATGAAATAGCAAAATAATTTTTGAAAATCCCTCTTTATAATGACAAGCTATGCGTACATTTTTGAAAGCAGCAGAAAGTTTCTGAATCATCTTAAAATATCCCACATCTGAAATAATGGCGTGGTGGCTCACACCTGTAATCCCAGCACTTTGGGAGGACAAGGCGGGTGGATCACCTGAGGTCAGGAGTTTGAGACCAGCCTGACCAGTATGGTGAAAGCCTGTCTCTACTAAAAATAAAAAAATTAGTGTGGTGGTATGCGCCTGTAGTCCCAGCTACTGGGGAGGCTGAGACAGGAGAATTGCTTGAACTTGGGAGGCAGAGGTTGCAGTGAACCAAGATCCTATCACTGAACTCCAGCCTGGGTGACAGAGAGAGACTCTGTCTCAAAAAAAAAAAAAAAAAAGAATACTTAGTTGGAAACCATTGCCTTCTGTCCTCATGTTAGAAAGAATGTAGAATACATCCTCAATTTAATTTTCAATATAGCAAATTAAATTGAATAGTAAGTATACATATATATATATATATATATATATATTTTGAGATGGAGTCTTGCCCTGTCACCAGGCTGGAGCGCAGTGGTGTGATCTCAGCTCACTGCAATCTCTGCCTCCAAGGTTCAAGCAATTCTCCTGCCTCAGCCTCTCGAGTAGCTGGGACTACAGGCACGTGCCACCATGCCCGGCTAATTTTTTTAGTTTTAGTAGAGACGGGGTTTCACCATGTTGACCTTGATGGTCTTAATCTTTTGACCTCGTGATCAGCCTGCCTTGTCCTCCCAAAATGCTGGGATTACAGGTGTGAGCCACCACATCTGGCCAAATAGTAAGTATATTTATAACAATTAGAAACACTCGTTTGGTAACTGCTCTCCCAACATAATTGTGTATGATCAGTAATGACTGGATTAGAGACTTTTGCTTGCAGCTATGTGGTGGGATAGACAATTCTAATCACTTGATCCTAATGACTTACTTAATTACCTAATAACTTACATAAAACGTTATTTTTATCACATGTCTGGGCTCTCGGTAAGTAAAGAAACTCATTGAAGGTGTTAGGTTGGGGAAAGAGTTGTAACCAAGTGTGAAAGACATTGGGCATCTAGACTTAAGGAGTAGAAAAACTGAGGTGAAAGAGACTAAGAATCTTGATTATACTTGGGACCCTGGAATGAGGCTAAAGTGGTCTGAGATCTGCAGATGTGAATATAAATCTCTAGAAAAAAAAATAATGCCCCACAAAAAGCATCCAACAACAAATATCAGATTTAGATCTCGAAAAATTCATGTACTAGAGTGACCTAATACAGTATTTCTCTTTGTCTATAGATATAGATAGAGATATGGAATCACAAAATCAGAAAACAAAAATAATCCTCAGGCAAATTCAATAAATAGTAGAAAAAATACATATGTCATTTCCTATGGGCCAGTTTATAAGAGTTTCAATATATTAAATGATTTAATTCTCCAGTGATTTTCTGAGGTAGCAACAATTTCCATATTTCCATTTTATTTATGAAAAGATTGAAGTTAAAGGAAGGTTTATGTCTTATTAAAAGTCAAACAGGCTGGATGCCATGGCTCACACCTGTAATCCAAGCACTTTGGGAGGCCAAGGTGGGAAGACTGTTTGAGGCCAGCTGGGGCAACATTTTTTGTGAGAGTCCATCTCTACATCCATCTCTACAACAAATTTTAAAAATAAGTCAGGTATGGTGGCCACATCTGTGGTTCCAACTACTCAGGAGGCTTAGGTAGGAGGATTGCTTGAGCCCAGAAGGTAGAGGCCACAGTGAGCTGTGATCCTGCCACTGTGTTCTTGCCTGGATGACAGAGTGAGACCCTATCTCAAAAGAAAAAAAAAAAAAAAGTAAACAGCAAGAATCTACCAAACATCTAAAATTGAAGAAATACATATGTGTAAAAAAAGTTAACAAATGAATGAATCATCATATCATACACAACTGAAGAGAAGATTAGTGAATTGGAAAAGTTATATACAGAAATTATCTGGATTACAGTACAGTGAAACAAAGGCCTGGAAATACATAAACTTGAAAAGAATATGGTGGATAGAATGAGACTATCCAGCGTGTATACTTTCAGATGCTCAGGACGAGAGAATCGAGAGAATAGAATAAATGCCATATTTGAATAGAAAATAACTAGGAACTTTCTGAAACTTGTTAGAGACATGAGTTCACAGACAGCAGGCAATAATATATACCTCCAAAATAGTACAAATAAAAATGAATCCACACTTAGACACATCTTAGTGAGACTACAGAATGACAAAGACAAAAAACAATCTTAAGAATGCTAAGAATACCAAATCATGAAAGACAATCAGGCTGGCATCAGATTCAGAAAGGAATCCTGACTCGTAAGGCTCTTCTCTTCCTATCTACTCTTTCTTCAGTCTTGCAAAAATGAAACACAATAACTTCCTCTTAGATAAAACTGATGTTATCAGTCTCAGAATAGTGGCTAAAAGAACAAGCTTTGAGCAGCAGATTTGCATTTTGCTATCAACCCTATAATATAATTAGCTGATTATTAGCTTAAATATAATCAAGTCACATAATCCCACTGAGACTCTATTTCCTCATCTGTACAATGCATATTTTTCCATGTACTGCATAGTATGGTTGTGGGAATGAATGTGATAATGTATATACAATTTAGCATTCTTTCTGGAATGTATAAAACAATACAGGGAAACTATCAGGTTGAATCATATGAAATTATCTTGTAGGTCAAAAAAGTTGAACATCAGTCCTTTCACTTGGGTCAACTTAATAGTAAATTGTGGTTTCAAGCTGAGAAAGAATCAAGTTTACTTTTAAATTCATATATAAAAAGAGACATACATTTTCACAAGGAAAATAAGCTAGTTTACAATCAGTCTTGCCTCCTACACCATTATAGTCTGTAGCATGTACTCAACAAGTGTTCACTTGTTGATGATGCAATATAATCTACCAGAATCTGACTTGAATAGAATATTTAATAAGTTTGCAATCATATAACTACCTTTATGATTAGACCATGTATTGGCTGCTCAAATAACAAAATTTCCTGGTGCTTCTACTGGTAACAGGGGATTTAAGGTTTAGGCATAAGATTCAGGCATGCATTTTATTGTAACTATTCTAAATGTTTCTCTGATGTGTCAGATGTCAGACAGTCCTTTAAGGTGGCCACCATGACCCCTGCTTTCCTGAGTTTGTGATTTGTTTCTAACAAACAGAAAATGGAAAAGTTGATGGGATATATTTGATTACATGTTCGTTACTTCACAATTAGTTACATAAGATTATATTTCTTGTCCTGATAGAGGCTCTCTCTTCCTTGCTGACATTGAGAAGACAAACAACATTTTTGGGAAAATCATACAGCAAAAACTGTGGCCAGCGTCTAGGAGCTGACAGTGGCTTTGGGCAGATACAAAGAAGAAACTGAAGCCCTCACTCCTACAACCACAGGGAACTGAATTCTGCCAACAACCTGAATGAGCTTGAAAAAGCCTCAGATGAATCCACAGCCCTGCCTGACACCTTGATTGCTTTCTAAGACTCCAATCAGAGGACACAATAAGCCATGCCTGGATTTCTGACCCACAAAAACCCACATATGAGTATTGCTTTAAACTGAGAACTTTGTTGAAATATTAATAGGCAACAATGATTAACAAAAATACCTAGGGAAAAAAAGAGCTATCAGAGACTGGCTCATGAAGGAAAAGAAAAGCCAGGTTATTCTTTCCAAAGCCATTCACAAATTTCACAGCTGTGCTAACTTTTCTGTTTTGCAACAGTTGCAATCTTAAGAAAATTTAATTATCAGGATGGTCTTTAAAAGCAATCATTTCCATGAGAAAGTTATCCAAAGGGATTCAAAATCCAGAGAGTATGACATGTGCAGAAACAAGTTTGAGGGTTTTTTTCATACAAGAATGTTGAAATAAGGTGTTTTTATGGTCATAAGTACATTTTTTAAACTGCAACTTTATAATTAAATGGCTTAATCAAAACTAATGAAAGCAAATATACTCTTCATTTACTCTTCAGAATATCAATACCCAGCTTTTCAGTTACCCCATCACCAATGGCTTTGATCCTGCAGTTTCCCTTAGAGGCAGTTTACAGAGTCAAAGAAAAACAAATGAGTGGACAATTACTAATACTCTTCAACTGCATAGGAATCACATTTCTTCTATTAAAGCAATGTAAGACATTGGTGATATGAAGTTATATCATTCAGTGTAAAGGATTATTCTGTGATTTTAGTATATATTGTTCTAGATAGCAGGCATAACTTGAGTATTTTGTTGAGAATCTGCTGTCCAAGTAACTGCAATATCCTCTTTTGTTAAATACTTCAAAATGTCTTAATTGGTTCTTCTGTGAACATTCTGGGCTACCCCACTGAAAGAAATGTAAGACTATACCTGGAGGCAAGAATCTTAGAGGAAGAATTCAGGACAGAAAAAGGAAAGGGAGCTTGCTTTTTGCTGTCACTACCTAGGCAAATGATAGAAGCATTCAATTTACTCTGAGAAAGAGAAATTTTGATTATACTTCTTAGCATTTGTCCACAAACAAGAAGCAAAGCTTAGAAATATGTTCTCTTCCCAATCAAAAATAGAATGTTGAACGAATTTATCTGAGTAAGGACAAGAGATACATTTCGTGACTCTGTAGTCAATAAACACAAAATAAATCAAAACGTAACTCCATAAAAAAAAAATAGGGGAAGAAATGCCCACATCTTATTGAAAAATGATGGCAAATTGGAAAGGGGCTCCTAAGAAAACATGCCTGAAGAAACTGCTGAGGGGTCAATTGGAAAAATGCTTATTTTCCTCTTATTTCAGGGCAACACATGACAGAATCAATGTCATCTCAAGAGATTCCAGTAGCTGAATGGTTTATTTACATATTAAACACAAGTTGGAGGGATGAGTTTGGTCTTTGAGTATCCTGAATTTTACACTATTTACACATCCCCTTTTGGGGTTTTACTTAGTGTACTGTAAAGGCAAACAAAGCCTTGTCTATCCACAAAAGGACTCCTCCAGATCCTATGGGAAAGATCCAAGAGCTTTGTTAAACACCAAATAGTCTTTAAATAACAATCTTCTGATAACTTGATAGTAAACAGCCATTCTTTAGTGATTTCCTAGTAAACATAAATCAATATACTATACCAGATTCTTCGGAAAGATGATTATTTTCTTTGAAAATAAAACAAAAACAAAATTCTGTAATTTTGTGCACAGACCCAACAATCTCATTTCCCATTTATGGCAGAATTCAGTGAATCATGCTTCTACAACTCATTCTGCTTCAGGGCACACATCTAAAAATTAATCTTTCTAAGGATACAATAATCATGACCACTCCAGTGTCAGTTACTGTGTATGGAGAATTTACTATGTGCCAAGTGCTCTGCTATTTCATTCAATGTGTACAAGGTTATTACAACAACCAATGAGGCTGCTGTAAGTATTTCCTCTAATTTTTCAGATGAGAAGACTGGGGCTGAGAGAAGTTAAATAACTTGTCAGGGCCGGGCGCGGTGGCTCAAGCCTGTAATCCCAGCACTTTGGGAGGCCGAGACGGGTGGATCACAAGGTCAGGAGATCGAGACCATCCTGGCTAACACGGTTAAACCCCATCTCTACTAAAAATGCAAAAAACTAGCCGGGCGAGGTGGCGGGCGCCTGTAGTCCCAGCTACTCCGGAGGCTGAGGCAGGAGAATGGCGTAAACCCGGGAGGCGGAGCTTGCAGTGAGCTGAGATCCGGCCACTGCACTCCAGGCCGGGGGACAGAGCAAGACTCCGTCTCAAAAAAAAAAAAAAAAAAAGTCTACGGTATCAGAATAAACTTGGTATTTGAATGTAGACAATCTGATTCCTGAGCAGTTATGTAATCTTAAAGATCTCTCATATACAATTCTGCACAAAAAGAGGTCTGAAAATCTAAATTATTTTATAGTACAAAAACACAAATGTAGTTCAAATTAGCAAATGTTTAGTGACTATCTATTATATGCCATTAAGTATATCAATTTCACATGTATTCAAACTTTATTTTTACTGTCCAGGAAGTGATGATATATAATAATAATAATAATAATAATAATAATAATTTTAAGTATCATGAAGTAAGTGCTATATGCCAGAATGAAAGGGGGAAGCACTAAAGAGGGAGGATTTCATTCTACTTAGTTAAGATGGATTCCTAGAGCAGAGGCCACTTGGATACATTTTTAAAGAGTAGAATTTCAACAAGCAAGCAAGCAAGAAGGTATCAAATGGAAGGGTTATTTCATTATACTTAGTAGGTAACAAGGCCCCAGCATAGTTAGACTGAAGACTCAGATATACATGGGCTCTTTGGGGCTGCACTCCCTCCTTGTATCTCGTTTCATAAATTGATTTACAGGCAGTGAGGAAGGAGCATACACAATGAACAATTGTGATCAAAACATAGACAAACGTGTATGACAAATTGGTAGAGATAGGAGGAACCAAATCTTAAACGAAGATAGAGATAGTTTTGCACGAACATTCATAACAGAGGAAGAGGACTAGCAGTAGGAAGCAAAAACAACAAATAGGGTCTGAAAGACGAAGGAAAACAGTGGTTCCCAGCACTGCATTGCGATAGGGCCTTGAACTCACCTAAATCCATCTAGCCTAACACCATTGTATACTTTGGAGTGACAAGGGGCTGTATAATAAATTGTGTCATTAAATGTGGCCAATAATCCTATCATGAAATTCCCCTAATTGGCACAGAGACTCTCACTTCTCAAGGTGCCATTGGGTTGTTTTAACTCTGAAGATAGGGATGAAATGAAAAGCGAGAAGCAAGCCACGTATAGATACTTAACAATATAATTCCATTTTATAAGTTTCAAAAATGTAGAGCTACACTATATATTATACACTATATTCTTATCTGGTGAAACTATTTTTAAAAGAAAAGAAATAATAAACAAACAAATAAAAGCACTCATTAGTGGTTATCTTGAGGAGGTAGACTGTGGTGAAGCAGGAGGAGGAGGCTATGAAGGAGGGGCACTAAAGGGGCTTCCAAAAATAAAACAAGTTTTATTTCTCAAGCTGAGCCACAGGTAAATGGGTAATTATTTTATTATCATTATGTAATCTTTCATGTATGATATATTTCATCAAAAATAAATATTGCTTTTAACGGTAGCTGGTTTTGTCTTTAAATGATATATATGCTTCTCTATTTTTGTGTCCTACTTTTTGTCCCTTTATAATATGCTCTGAAAACTTACCAAGTTCATTAAAAATTCCTCAGTAAAGCATTTTTAATGTTTGGAACAAAATCTATTAAAATAGAATAGACTAATGATATATATTGTTTGGTACTTTCCTAATTTTCATTGCTACAGTATCAGATTCATTTCCATTATAAAACCAGTGACTGTTGCAGGGCCCACAAAAATGGGCACAATTGTAAATTCAGTAGGCTCAAATACATATTTTTAAAAGGCTATGTTTGTACATCTTTCTTAGCCTGTTGGATGCGCAGCTCACTGTGTTGAGGCAGACATCTGTTGGTATGCACAAAAATAAAATATTGTTGTCTTGTTTTTGTATTTTTCATATCCAGAGAATCAAGTCATAGCTTTTGCCTGAGGAGAACCTCAAGAAAAATGAACTAGTGTGACGTGTGTTTCTGCCAAGCAGAAAGAACATGGAAGTAAAGTTATCCACATAAATTAGGACAGACAGCTGGTCTGAGTCTGCCCACTCAGCCTGCTAGGGGAGCAACCAAGCAAAAGTTAAGATAGCCAATTTGTTTCATTTTGTTTCCCTCTGGATTTTAGGAGTTGATGTAGAAAAAAATCAGGAAGGAGGAACTGGAGATTAATCAACGTAGGGATTGTTTTTGTAACAGGGGAAAGGGATCGCTGAGGTAAATCTAGGGAGATGACAACTAGGTTTAGAATATTTGAGGAGGCTCTTTGTTTTGCTATGCGATTAGTGAGAGTAAAAATAAAACCAAAGAATTAAAAACATACAAAAATCTCAAAAATATGAATAGTGAGGAAAAATAATCATCCATATGGGAGTGAGTATCTGTGACATCTGTAAACATTCTGTGAACACGGCCAGGCGCAGTGGCTCACGCCTGTAATCCCAGCACTATGGGAGGCCGAGGAGAGCAGATTGCCTGACACCAGGAGGTCAAGACCAACCTGGCTAACATGGCGAAACTCCATCTCTACTAAAGACACAAAAAATTAGCTGGGTGTGGTGGTGGGCGCCTGTAATCCCAGCTACTCGGGAGGCTGAAGCAGGGAGAATCACTTGAACCTGGGACGCAGAGGTTGCAGTGAGCTGAGATCACACCACTGCCCTCCAGCCTAGGCAACAGAGTGAGACTTCCTAAAAAAAAAAAAAAAAAAAAAAGAAAAAAATTCTGTGAACAGTTAAAAAAAAAAAAAAGAAAGAGAGAGAGTCCCTTGGTAGTCTGTCTCTAAAAAAGAAACTTGCAATCGGCTCTTGAAACAACATCAAGGTATCAAGCTCTGCTTCCTTCTGTCCCATAAAGCACATTGTTCTGAACTATCTTGAGAAATCAAAAATGTGTTCAAAAGCAGTTGAAAATCTGAATTATGATAACGAAAGAGTTATCAGGCTCAAAGAAACCTGAGTTTAAGGGTGGGTCATCTATTTGCAACAAAATACTTAGAAGTAGTTGAGAATCTGTCTTTTTTTTTTTTTTTTTTTTTTTTTTGAGACGGAGTCTCGCTCTGTCGCCGGCCTGGAGTGCAGTGGCCGGATCTCAGCTCACTGCAAGCTCCGCCTCCCGGGTTTACCGCCATTCTCCTGCCTCAGCCTCCCGAGTAGCTGGGACTACAGGCGCCCGCCACCTCGCCCGGCTATTTTTTTCTATTTTTTAGTAGAGACGGGGTTTCACAGTGTTAGCCAGGATGGTCTCGATCTCCTGACCTCGTGATCCGCCCGTCTCGGCCTCCCAAAGTGCTGGGATTACAGGCTTGAGCCACCGCGCCCGGCCGAGAATCTGTCTTTTAGAGTAAGTGGATCATTGAAAACGCCTCCTATTTTTGCCATCCTCTTCCCTTGTGTAATGTCCTCAAACTTTTTGGATTTAGGCTTTCACTTCACGTGTCCTGGGAAGTCATTCTAGACCTTATTCCAATAGGACTTAGACACCCATTACTCTGTGTCTGTCACTACGGGCTCTCTCTTCCCAAACTAACTGTGAGCTCCTAAAGAAAACATACTTTGTACGTCATAGCATCTCACCACCCAGCATAGTGCCTGATGCATAATAATATTTGTTGAATTAAAAAACACTGAAATAGAAAGCATGTTTATAAAAATGTTAGTTCTAGTGTACTGGGATTCAAAGGATCATCATGATCTACACTTACCAGTCCTAACTTAGAATTACCAGAAAGATAGCCTCAGATATCTGCAACTAATATTATTTTTAAAGGATAATCAACTATTCAGCTAGGCCAGGCAGGAATACACATACTAGACAGGCTTAATTCTCATGTGGAGTTTATCATCAAACACACCTGAGAGTCATGACAAAGTAAATTTGGTTAAGTAGATACATGATTTAAAAGAAATGCAACTTAACTAATTGAGGGCTTGTTACTGAGTACTAGTATGTGTAAGAAACTCTCATTTAAGGGTACTCTGTGGCCTCTGTGTTTATGCCAATTTTGGTAGCATGCCCATTTTATGTTAGGAAGCCACTATTTCATGGATCTACCATTTAACTGGGTCACACTGGGAAAATTATTTTATCCAAGTCTTTAAAATGAAAATAACATTATGCTCATAGGGCTGTTATCAGGATTAAATGTAATGGCAAATGCAAATCACCTAGCAGTACCTTCGATACATTATAAACCCTCCATGCATGATGTTTCTCTCTAACCCTTGAGAACAATATGTCAGTAGCCCTTACAAACATAAAATAGGAGATCTCTTTCAATTTATTGTAATTTCTGTTATTTTTTATTTGCTATGGAATAGTAAACTCTTTATTTTTGAATTTTTACACTCTTTCATATATTCCAGATGCAGTATTTTTGAGGATTATGATACGATATGCAAATATTCTTTCCCGCTGTATGACTTTTCACTCTTTTAACAATGTCTTGCACGGAGGATTTTTTTTTAACTTCTGATGAAATCAAAATATAACTTTTTATGTCATTATGTCATTACTTGGTGTTGCATCTAACAATGCCAAACCAAAGTCACAAAACTTTATCCTGTATTTTAAGAGTTTTCTACTGTAATTTAAAGCTGTTATCTAATTTGAGTTTTTTTTGTATATGATGTAAGGCATAGAATGAGGTTCAATGTCTAATTGTACCAGCACCACTTGATGAAAAGGCTAGTCTTTCTCCACTGAATTATCTTGGCATTTCCATCAAGAATTGTTTGATTTCTGAACTTTCCAACTACCTCATTGATCTATGTGTCTACTCTTTTGCAAATATCACTCTTAATTACTATAGTTTTATAGTGTAAGTCTCAAAATCAGGTACAGTGGATGCTCCAACTTTGTTTGCCATTTTTTCTTTTTTTGCTATTCTGGTTCCTTTGTCTTTCCATATAAATGTATTTTTGTAGTTTTTTCTTTAGAATCAGTTTATATATAGCTGGAAAAAAATCTGCTAGGATTTTGACTTGTAACAAGTTTATAGAACAGCTTAGGAAGAATTGATATCATCATCATATTGAGTTTATTCCAATAATGGAACATGACACATCGCTCCATTGTTTTAAGGTCTTCTTTAACTTCTTGGACTAGCATTTTGTAGTTTATAGCAACATATAGGTACAGCACTGTTTTTAAGATTTATATTTATGTATACCAATTTTTGAAGTTTTGGTAACTGGTATTCTTTTATAATTTTGGTTTCCAATTGTTCATTGCTAGCATATAGAAATACAATAGTTCTTTGGAATTCACAATCATGTCATCTGCACATAGAAAAATTTTATTTTTTCTTTTTCAATATACGCCTTTTATCTTTCTTTTGCCTTATTGCACTGACTAGAACCTTTAATGTGATGTTCAAAAGGAGCAGTGAAATAACTAGCCTTGTCTTGTCCCTATTGTTAGGAAGAAAGCATTCATTCTTGTACTGTTAAGAATGATGTTAGCTTTGGGGGTTTTTGCCAATGCCTTTTATCAAATTAGGAAAATCCCTTTCTATTTCTAATGTATAGAGAATTTTTATTATGAATAAAATCAGAACTTCGTTGAATGCTTTTCTCTGCATTGATATAATCGTTTGATTTTCCTTTTTTAGTTTATTAATATGGTGGGTTACAATAATTAATTTTTGAATTTTGAATGCTCTTTGCATCCTTGAGATAAACTGTACTTGGCTTTACAGTTATTACTCTATATTGCTGGGTCAGATTTCCTAATATTTTGTTGCAGGTTTTTGCATCTATGTTCATTAGAGATACTGGTCTGTAGTTTTGTTTTCTTCTAATGCCTTTGTTTCATTTGATCCTTTGTGTACTACTGGGCTACTGAAATGAGTTTAGAAGTGTTCCATCATTTTAATTTTTTGAAATTATATTTAATGTAATTCCTTACATGAGGCAATGTTTAGGAGAATTCACCAGGGAAACTATCCAGGCCTGGAGTCTTATCTCTTGAAAGATTTTAAACTACCAATTTACTATCTGCAACAGATATAGGACATTCAATACGTCTCTATCTTCTTCAGTGACTTTTTTGACAGCTTTAAGATATAATTTACACACCATGCGAGTCACCCTTTAAAGTGTACAATTCATTGTGTTTTGCTATATTCACAAAGTTGTGTATCTGTCACCACAATCAATTTAAGAATATGTTTATCACCCCAAAAAGAAACTCTGCACCCTTTAGCCATCACTCTCAAAAGTCCCCAGTCCCTCTAGGCAACCACTAATCTGCTTTTGGTGCTTGTATATTTTCCTATTGCTGTCTGCTATGAAATAACATTTTATATTAGTGGGATCATATAATATGTAGTGTTTGGCTTCTTTCCGTAGTATAATGTTTCCAAGTATTATTATACTTGGAATAATGTAGTATGTATCATATTTTATTATATAGTATGTATCAGTACTATTATGTAGTATCTATGAGTACTTCATTTCTTAAATTGCCAGTTACATTCTGTTGTATAGATACACTATATTTTGTTTATCCATTCATCAGTTGGTGACCATTTGGGTTGTCTTCACTTTAGGGCTATTAATAATGCTGCTATAGGTACGCATGTGTAAGTTTTTGTGTGGGCGTATGTTTTTTATCTCTCTTAGGTATACAGATAGGAATTGAATTGCTGGGTCAGATAGTAACACATATGTTTAACTGTTTAAAAACAGTCTGACCGTTTTCCAAAGAAGCTGTACTATTTTGTATTCCCACCAGCAGTGTAAGAGGATTCCAATTTCTTCACATCTTCCCCAACACTCCTTATTGTCTGTTCAATGACTTTTAAAGGTACGTGTCCTTCAAGCACTTAGTTCATTTTATCTAGTTCATTAAATGTATGTGCATAGACTTGTTTGTAGTATTTTGTTATTTTCCTTTTAATGCCCATGGTTCTGTAGTGATACCCTGTTTCATTCTTGATGTTAATAATTTGTATTTTCTCTTTATTTCTCTTCAGTGAACAGGGGAACTGCTGCCACTGCTACCTCCAAAGTGGACTGCATTTTCAAAGGCTGGGAGAGGTAAATGAGTTTCATCCCATACCCCTAACCCCCGCTTATCTGTCCTCTGGCCTGAGAAAGGGTTTGCTTGGAGCTTTTTTGTCCATGCTTGGTGCACAGTTCCCAGATTCAGGCTGCAGATGAGTCTAAGCCAGGAAATACAGGGGAAAAAAGAGGAGTCCAGGGGACCTATTATTGTATGGGGTCATCCTCCAGCCTCGAATTTCCTCTCCGGTCTGCTGTTATGTACTTTACAGGGTACTCCAAGATTTGCTTTAAGTATTATGTCCAATGTTGTAGTTGACAGTGGAAGAGTTAGGGAAAGGTATACTTACTCCATGTTTAACTGGCGCTGGTGCCACAAGCTACCCAGTCTCACGTATGACTTAGTCACATAAACTGCCTGACCTAGTGGGAAAATCTACTTACCTTTCTACTCATTTTTCTTTCAAGGACACAATACCTAAAGGATAATCCTGAAACATTACAAGAACCTGAAGTATTTTCTCAATCAAAAGAAGATTAAATCAAGTTCAGTATAATTTTGATTATCTCTAATTACATCATAATATAACACAAATATTTTGACATTCTTTCCAGGAAGAACATACTTTCTTTTTAAATTTAAATAATGTTTAGATTCCTATTTTTGTCCTTACATCTTCTATCTGGTCTTCTCTGACCTACAATACTTATAAAACTTACACTTGTATTATGCTCTAATCTATTCATTCATTTTGTTCCTTAATGTATTCCTGCCTTGTTTTATAAAAGAATCCTGCTATTTAATATATCCTCAACCACAGTTAAACAACCGAAAGATTCGAATCATGCTCTCCTTTTCAGCACTTAGTTTACTGGTATCCTCACAGCAAGTAAATACCAAACCAGTTTTGACTGAAGAAACAAGTAAAGTGAGCATAATCCTTCATTATATTCTCACCCTAAAATAGCAGAGGGGATAACATTGCATCCAGACACTTGTATGATGAGAAGCTGGAGACAGTTTTACAGGCTCCTCACAGGTAAATGTTGATAGATAGGAGGTCGTAAAGAAGGGACAACAGGAAAGGTTACACTTACTTTCAGGGATTGAAGTCTACTGTTATCTTTTTTATTATAGAAGGACATGGGGGTGAGTGGATGCGGATTGGTTGAGAATATGAATTATGACTTGATTAGCCTCTTATTTCCTAATGGTGGATAAGAAAAAGCTGGTGATACCTAAATAAGGCCTGATAATTATCTACTAATATCAGGAATTAATATTCTCCTATAATTATGTTATAGAGCTAATAAACAAGCTCATTTCTTAAATGTTTAGTTCCATGGTAGTTTTCCTAATTTTCTACAATTTGAGTATCCTGATTTCTGAATTAAATCATTCCCAGACCATAGAGTAAATTAGGAGATACATGCATACCTCTGTTCTGTTTTGCATTGAAGGTTCACATCTGTCATCCCCCCAAACATTCATTCTTCTTGAGAGAAAGAATTATGTCTTGTTTATTTTGTCTTTATTCATTATTTGATAGGTACGGGGCTTGTGCATCAGTATAGTTCAATGAAGGTTAACGTGATTTTCTAATTGTGATTTCCTAATTATGATTTAATTGCATGCCATTGTAACAATCATCTCACTAAATTCTTTTTTGTTTGTTTGTTTGTTTGTTTGTTTGTTTGTTTTTGAGACAGGGTCTCCCTCTGTCATCCAGGCTGCAGTGCAGTGGCTCGATCTGTGCTTACTGCAACCTCCGCCTCCCAGGCTCAAGCAATTCTGCCTCAGCCTCCTGAGTAGCTGGGATTACAGGTGTGTGCCACCACATTCGGCTAATTTTTTTGTTTGTTTGTTTTTAGTAGAGACAGGGTTTCAGCATGTTAGTCAGGCTGGTCTCGAACTCCTGACCTTGTGATCCACCTGCCTCAGCCTCTCAAAGTGCTGGGATTACAGGCATGAGCCACTGCACCCAGCCCTCATCTTACTAAATGCGCTCAGTATTTGAAAACTTTTTAAGTGTTATATGTATATAAAAACACTGACTTTAAAAAAAAAAAAAAAAACCTCTTAGTCAATTTCTCATCCCTCTATCATGTAGCTTTACATTATTCAATATCTGTACTTTGAAAATAAGGGTTTTCTCCTTCTGTTCGGGAAAGAGGAAAGCTATGAGTAAAAGTTACTCTCATATCTAATCATTTGTATACCTTCATTATAGGAAAGGCAAATGTTTAAAGTGAAGTTTTCCCCATTTTTCTGTGGGAAATAAATGTTGGTCATTACTGAACAAAAACCCAAGATATATTTGAATACGACATCTGAATTTTAGAAATGTTCCAAAATCAGTGTAGAGATAATCTGAAAGCAGATTATAATGAATTTTTTGGACCATTATGTGCTTTCCAGATGGGACAGGGAAAGAACTCTGAGGCTTGTTTCTAATCTTTTCCTTCCTTCCTTCCTTCCTTTCCTTCCTTCCTTCCTCCCTGCTTCCCTCCTTCCCTCCTTTCTTTCTTTCTCTTTCTTTCTTTTCTTTTCTTTTCTTTTTCTTTTCTTTTCTTTTCTTTCTTTCTTTTCTTTCTCTCTCTCTCTCTCTCTTTCTTTCTCTCCTTCCTTCCTTCCTTCCTTCCTTCCTTCCTTCCTTCCTTCCTTCCTTCCTTCCTTCCTTCCTTCATTATATTTTAAGAGATGGGGTCTCACTCCATTACCCAAGCTGGAGTACAGTAGTGCAATCATAGCTCATTGCATCTTTGAACTCCTAAGCTCAGATGATCCTCCTACCTCAGCCTCCTGAGTAGCTAGAACTACAGGCATGTACCTTCATATCCAGTTAAATTTTGATTTTTTTTTTTTTTTTTTTTTTTTTTTAGTAGAAATGAGGTCTCACTATGCTGCTCCAGGCTGGTCTCAAACTCCTGGGCTCAAGCAATCCATCTGCCTCAGCCTCCTAAAGTATTGGGATTACAGGCATGAGCCACTGTGCCCAGCCATCAAATTCGTAATGTTTTAAACCAACAACAATCCTCCCCTCTCCACCCCTCCCCTTCCTTCCTCCATCCCTCCTTCCTTTCCTTCTTTCTTTTCTTTTCTCTTCTCTTTTCTTTTTTCTTTTCTCCTTCCTTCTTTCCCTTCCTTTTCTTTTTTTCTCTCTTTCTTTCTCTTTTTCTTTCTCTCTCTCTGTCTCTGTCTCTCTCTGCATTTCTCTCTCTTTCTTTCTTTTTTTGAGATAGGGTTGTGCTCTGTCTCCCAGACTGGAGTTCAGTGGCACAATCTTGGCTCACTGCAACCTTTACCTCCCAGACTCAAGTGATCCTCCTACCTAAGCCTCCCACGTAGCTGTGACTATAGAAAATCAATCAACAACACTTGGTTGATTTTCTAATTTTTTGTAGAGATGAGGTCTCACTATATTGCCCAGGCCGGTCTCAAACTCCTGGGTTCAAGTAATCCTCCTGCCTCAGCCTTCCAAAGTGCTGGAATTACAGGCATGAGCCACCATGCCCAATCTAACCACTCTTTTTGAGATGAGAGTAGTCGTTTCCATCATTAACCTTTATAATCCATTTACCTTCTGTTTCTTTATTTAATAAAGTGGTAAATCATACCCCACCACTGCATTGGGAGTATACTTTTGAGTGAGAGTTTATTAGCCTTTGTAATATCAGAAAAGATTTGTGTGACACATGCAGCTTTCACTAAAAGTTAGAAATAACTGGTTTTGCTCAAACTGGTGATATTTTCCAGCAAATACCACAGAGGTACATACACAATTTTTTTTCTTTTTTCTTTTTTTTTTTTGAGATGGAGTCTTGCTCTGTCACCAGGCTGGAGTGCAGTTGTGTGATCTCGGCTTGCAGCAACCTCCACCTTATGGGTTCAAGCGATTTTCCTGCCTCAGCCTCCCAAGTAACTGGGACTACAGATGTGCACCACATGCCTGGCTAATTTTTTTGTATTTTAGTAGAGATGAGGTTTCACCATGTTGGCCAGGGTGGTCTCAGTCTCCTGACCTCATGATTCTCCTGCCTCGGCCTCCCAAAGTGCTGGGATTAAAGGCATGAGCCACCTTGCCCAGCCCACAAAATTATTAAAAGGTAATTTGATAGGCCAGGTGCAGTGGCTCACACCTGTAATCCCAGCACTTTGGGAGGTCGAGGCAGGCAGATCACTTGAGATCAGAGTTTGAGACCAGCCAGGTCAACATGCTGAAATCCCATCTCTACTAAAAAATACAAAAAATTAGCCGGGCATAGTGGCGCAAGCCAGTAGTCCCAGCTACTTGGAAGGTTAAGGTGGCAGAATCACTTGAACCTGGGAGACGGAGGTTGCAGTGAGCTGAGGTCATGCCATTGCACTCCACCCTGGGCAACAGAGTGAAACTTCCTTCAAAAAAAAAGAAAAGTAATTTGATAAACTGGAAGCTTTAAAGAATCCCTCAGATACTTTGCTTTGAGAGTTGTGTCAAATGTTTATTTTTTATAGATGAAGTAGTTTTACAGACTAAGATGCTTTCAAATTTGCTTTTCACATTTAATTCCACTGTCATCTGTCATTAAGATGACTATTAATTAGATGTTCTTGATATCTTTTTAATTCTCTAAAAAAAATGACTATTTCTGAAAAGGAAAACATCTTTAAATACATTCCTTCATTATAAACTTAGATCAGATGACTTGCACTATTTTCCTTTTGATATAAAATACACTGTTTCTTCTACCACTGTATTCCTTAAGCATGTGTAGTAGCGATACGTTTCAACAATAGAATGAAGCTGCTAAACATTAGGCCAAAAAAATCTCCTTTGCTATATCGTGCGCTGCTTATCATTTGAATTGTTAAAAATGTTTCCTCTTCAACATAATTTTAATTTGAAGAAAGGACACAAAACTGGTAAACCTAGATGCTGTGGACTGAATGTTTGCGTCCCTCTCAAATTCATGTTGAAACCCTAATCCCTAATGTGATGGTATTTGGAGATGGGGCCTCTGAGAGGTAATTAGGTCATAAAGGTGGAGCCCTCATAACGGGATTAGTGTCCTTATAAGGAGAGGCATTAGATAACTTGCTTCCTTTCTCTTTCTGCTGTCCATCATGTAAACACAGCAAGAAGGCAGCTGTTTGCAGGCCAGAAAGAGGGCCCTCACCAGATGCTGATGATGCTGGCACCCTGATCTGGGACTTTCAGCCTCCAGAGACTGTGATAAATAAATTTCTATTGTTTAAGCCACTACTCCATTTAATTTGTTATAGCAGCCCAAACTGACTAAGATACTGGATTACAATTTAAAAAATTAAAAATACATTATGGGAAGGGAAAACAGCCCTGGATATAAAATTTTGTCAGAACAAAATACAAATCTCAGTATTGGTTGTTTTCTGTGATGTATGTTTTATATATTGCACATTAACATATTTCCACATCATTCAGAAGGTAAATCACATGAAATCTAACAAAGTATTGTTTTACTATATTCCAATCCAATAATAACAACAATAATATTAATAACTTGCTATTTATAGACCTAAGACTATGAAGCAGGCATTTCAAGAGATTTATATATACTATTTAATGGAAATTATCACAAAACCTCTAAGAGATAAGTTTTATTGCCCTTGTTTTATAGATGACAGAGCTAAGGCTTAGACTGGTTAAGTAATTTGCCTAAGATCACTTATTGTTGGTAAGTATTAGAGCTAAAATTCTAATGTAGCTTTTGATGTGAATGTCTACAAATATTATTTGCCTACCAAACCACAAGAAACTAAATTGCTTAGTCTTTATGTACTTCTCTTTCTTTTTTGACAAATCTGACCAATTGTTCTTGCTCTGTGTGTGTGTGTGTATATATATAGAGAGAGAGCAAATAATTAATTTATTACCATTAGAACAATAGCAACAACAACAATTAAATCATTTAAAATATGGACAAAATGTCTGGGTATGCTGGCTCATGTCTGTAATCCCAGAACTTTGGGAGGCTGAGGTGGGAGGATCACTTGAGCCCGGGAGTTTGAGACCAACCTCATCAATACAATGAGATCCCATCTCAATTTTTTAAAAAACTTATTGAATAAAAAAATTACATCGATAAAACATCTAGTTCTCCAGAAGGAAGAATGTACAAGATTGGCAGAAAACTTTTTATAAAATTAAAAACAACACTTTTTAATATTTTGGACATTTTTTTCTTTGGTTATTTTATATTTTGGACATTTTTTCTTTGGTTATTAAAAAGATGTAGAATTTTGAGAATTTGAAAACAGCTAAATGGCAAATAAATTAATGCATTGTAGACAAATGACTCTTAAATTTATTTCTTAAATGTTTAAGTAAAATGATGTACAAAGGAACATTGAAGATCTCCTAGCTAACCCTCTTTTGGCACTTAAAGATATGAGGCCCATAGAGTTTAAGGGATTTTCACAATTACATCACAGTAAACCTAAATCTAGAATTGTGGGTTTCCATATTTCCTCTGTAATGATTTCTCCACATGACCATGGCACATAAAGTGATACTTACAGCAATGTTTACGGTCATCTATGTCTCTAAAATGATAAAACCATGTTACATGAATTAGCAATGGAGAGGATTTCCTCTTCCACAGTATTCTGTACTATCAATAATCAACTCTATTAAGGATCCCTGGTAAGATATGCATTGTATTATTCATCCATTTAATATATATGTCTACTGTATGCCAGGTCCTTTGCTAATGTTTCCAATATTAAATGTCAGGCCAGAAAACAGGGAGGGGTCTAAGAGATATGTGCACTAAAAATGTGTAGTCTATTGGAACCAACCCAAATGTACATCAATGATAGACTGGATTAAGAAAATGTGGCACATATACACCATGGAATACTATGCAGCAATAAAAAAGGACGAGTTCATGTTCTTTGCAGAGACACGGATGCAGCTGGAAACTATCATTCTCAGCAAACTATCACAAGATCAGAAAATCAAACACTGCATGTTCTCACTCATAAGTGGGAGTTGAACAATGAGAATACATGGACACAGGGAAGGGAACATCACATACTAGGACCTCTTGAGGGGTGGGGGGACTAGGGGAGGGATAACTTTAGGAGAAATACCTAGTGTAAGTGTCGGGTTGATGAGTGCAGCAAACCACCAGGGCACATGTATACCTATGTAAGAAAACTGCACGTTCTGCACATGTAACCCAGAACTTGAGGTACAATAAATAAAAAATGTATAGTCTAATTGGTGACATGGGACCATATGAAGCATATTCAGAATATAAGCCATTTAGAAGTTGTAGTAGGCAGCCTGTAACATGGTCCAGTGATATCCACCTCCTGGTACTCATGCCCTACTCACTTCTAACAAATTGAATACAGCAAAAGTGATGGTATGCCACTTTAGAAGTTAGGTTATACAAAGATGCTGGCTTCCATCTTAGGCTCTCTCACTCTCTCTCTCTTTCTCTCATCTGGATCATTCACACTGAGGTGCCATGTTGTGAAAACATATAGGCAACATACGGAGGTGCCCATTTTGTGAGGAACTGAAGCCTCCTGCCAACAAAAACATGTGAATAAGCTTGGAAGCAGATTCTTCAGCCTCAGGTGAGACTTAGATGACTGCAGCTCTGGCCGACAGTGTGAATACAACCTCACAGGAGACCCTGACCAACTCCACCTAGCTTAGCTGCTCCCAAGTTCACGACCCTCAAAAATTATGAGACAGTAAATGTTTGTTGTCTTACTTTGCTAAATTTTAGGGAGATTTGCTATGCAGCATAAATAATATGGAGAGGATAATGTCTGTTGCAGTTCTCAGTTTTTAAGGAGGCAGAGTTAGGAAGCTGTAATTTGGTGGACAGCTCACACAGTTGCAGGAAAGGCTATAAAAGGCTGAGTCAGTACTTGTGAGAAAGATTTGCCAATTAACTAATGAGATATAATATGTACGTCAGTTAGGTGTAATGTGTAAGTTAAATGAAAGAAATCTTTAGTTTAAGGTTTTTGAGCTTGGAAATTTCTCTGAGAAAAAAGCATGATTCAGCAATTCTGACTGCACAAACTCTATGCTATTGTCTACATATATGTGTCCCCCCAAAATTCATATGTTAAATGCAATAGTATTAAGTGGCAGGGCCTTTAAAAGATGAAGATCATGATGGTTCTGGCTTCATGAGCAGTTATTAGCGCCATTTTTAAAGAGGGTTGAGGGAGCTTGTCTTCTCCACCACTTAGAACACATCATCCATGAGGGATGCATCCTCACCAGATACTGAATCTGCTGGTGCCTTGATCTTGAATTTTCCCACCTCTAGAACTGTGAACAATACATTTCTGTTGTTTATAACTTGCCCAGACTAAGATAATTTGTTATAGCAGCCTGAACGAACTGAGATGGTCTAATTATAGAAGCTGACTGAGCACCTTTAAAAAAGTAAATAAAAACAGAACAGTTAGCAACAAAACCTAATGCAACCACTTGCTTAACTCTGTGTGATTAAGGTAGATGTGTGTGTGTGTCTCTTTGTGTGTGTGTGTTCTAGTATCTTCAGTGGGTTTTTTAAATAAAATAAATGAGTTATAATGACAACAGTTACAGACAGTGTTGGATAATTGAAAGGGTTTGCAAAATTCTGTGGAAACTACTCAGAGAAGACCTATTCAAGAAGAAAGAATGTGCAGCCCACACACCCGGGGTCAGGAGACTTGCACACCTACCCAGAATCCTTTCTCAGTCACACAAGATGTGCTTCATCTCTGAATTATGAATCTTCAGGATATACGTCCCACTGATCAATAGCTAAGCCATGCTATGTAACTGGCTAGCCCATGTGCGAGCCATCAATCTACACACCCCTCAACAATATAAACAAGCTGACTCTTGGTACTAACAAGGTGATTTCAAACTTAAACAATGTATTATAAATATAAACTAGTTCACTCCTTCTTATTGTGGCCAAAAGTCAGTATCGGACCTCCAGGTAATCATGGAGAGTTCCAGCTCAGCTGTAAGATAACTCTTTTCCAAATGATCATTTAAAGCAAAATAAATCAATCACTGACATGTTATATATATAATATATACTATACATATATAGTTACAATACTACGTATAATATATATTTATATATAGTATCATTGCAAATATATAGAAACATATACACATATCTTTAATATATGGAATAGATATTCAAAACCAGCATAACAGATGTTTGCCATGTGACACTAAAATCTGGTTTCTTAACAATGACAAAAGACATGACAAATATAGGAAATGAACAAACACAAAAAGTTAAGCATAAGATGATAGCAGTGCAAGCAGAATTTTAAAGTTTTAGGGTCACATAGTTAGAGTCATGATATTCTAAGCCTCCTGGGTGGGGACTGGTAGAGTAATGCATCTTAGAGAGGATAGCAAATTGCTTTATCATGTAACTAATTTAATGATTCTGTTTTTCTGAATCTTTTTAAGGCTTCTTTTAGAATTCTTTTCTTTTCTTTTCTTTTTTTTTCTGGGAGCCCACTGACTTTGTATTCAATTTGGATCCATTGCTTTCTAGACCTGCTTTGCATCTGCCAACTTGTCATTTTATTCATTATATCTCTGGGTTAGAATCACTATTTCAGCGTTCCATGTCCTACTATTTCTGTTTTTCCCATCTCTTGTTTTGTTTGAGCACATTTTCAAGTCGTTTCTCAAGAGGATCTACACAAGTTACATTTCTGAGTTCTTATGCACACGAAAAGGTTTTTATTTGGCCACATAATTTGGATGACTATAGTATTCTAAGATCATATTAATTTTCTCATGGAATATGAAGCCATTTCATCATTGTCTTGTAGAACTCTGTTGTGATAAGAAGTCTAACAACAGTCGAGCAGGAACTCACAGCTCCTCAGCAGAGCCGTCCTGTGCACAGTTTAGATAGAGGTTTTCGCTGCTCTCTCTCATCTATCTCCATGTTTCCAGCTGCTTTCTATCTTCTGGATCTTTTTTTTTTCCTATGATAATCCTATACCCATGCATTTTCCATTATGAGTTTATTCCCTTTTGTGTTTTTTTACTGTTATTTTAACGGGATATTAGAATGGGACTGGGTAGTTCTATCTTTTCAGTTTACATTTGTGTTAGCTTTCTAAATAGATGGAAGAGACAAAACAAAACATTGTTAGTACCTTGACTCAAAGTTATTTGATTGTAATTGTGAAGATAGGGCAAATACATTAATAAATGCAAATAATGGAAAAACATTGATACCAATTTACTAACAGAAGTAGCTATTAAAGGATATATAAATAAATAAAGTAGGAGAGATGGTAAGAGAAGTACAATATTTTAACTTACTTCTTCTCCCCTTAAAAATAATTTCATTTTTTAATCAACATCCATACTTTAATTCCTCTTTTTACATAAGCATTTTGAGGCATGTGGTAAAGGAATGTGTATAACCTTTCTTAAATCACTATAACCTACAATCAACACTAGACTTTAGAATATCTGGAATCTTAAAGAAATACTGCCAGCAGTGTTCATAATAAATGATACCTTTAAAAATTCCTATATCAGCAGAGGAATTTTATAATATAAATTGTTCACTTAACTTTAACTGCTACAGATTTTGGCAGACAGTAAAATTAAATGGTGGATGATCACCAGAATATATTACATTTTGCAAGATAGCACAGGGTTACTAATACATTTCAGGAGAAGAAATCTCTTCCCAGGTCCTTAGCCTGCTGTGTAGTGTTGTTAAGCAGTAATATTTTCTTTTGTAATTGATGAAAGAGTAAGTTGTAAATTACCATGAGCTAGAAATTTTGATTTATGAAGTGAAAATATATGTCAGCAGAAATCATGGTTTGGCACACAGTGGAAACAGCTTTCCAGCTGCCTAAAGTCTCCTTGGCTTTATTTGAACTACTTCTATCCTCCCTGAGCTGGTTAACTGGACACCTGGTCAATGTCCACTTGTTCTACTCTCAGAATTGTTCTTCCAATTGTGGCTATCTTTAAAATATCCTTTCCACCTTTAGTCAAGCAATCTTTCTCCACTGACGATCTTATGATATCCACTGTTTTCAGTTTTTTTCCCACGTGAAAGAGAGCTAAATAGTATTTGATTTACCTATGCATGACAAACAATTAATTGATTTCACTGAATAAAATATTCACATCTATTAATAAAGCTTGTAGATAACATTGTCATTTGCAAGTGTTGGCCTGCTGATTTGTTTTTTTCTTAGCAACAATATGCCCTTTCAGCATTTGCTTTTATGTCCATGAAGTCTGATAACATAAATGTAATATACCTTATTTTGGCAACAGCTGTAGGTACTGCTCACCTAAGAAATGCTTAATTCTTCATCTAGTAAACTTGCTCTTATCTTGAAAATGTGGCAATATAATTATATCCATTGTAACCACTCCCACCCAACCAGGACTACTTCTGAGGAATCACATAAAAATTGGCATGAAAGACATAGTTGGGAAGAGGGTGGGGATGAAATGGTTGAAGCTATTGTCAATTAAGTTCTGCTGCCTGCACTAATTACTTATCACCAGGGGAAATGCAATCTGATTTACACATTCGAATTCACATGGTTTATGTTCTCTCCCAAACTAGAGGAAAGAAAATCTAAGGGACATAATATCTTTGTTTATTCTCCAGCCTCAGTGACCTTGAACCTCAAATTTAGTTTTACAGATGAGTATATAAAAGTTTTATCAGCTCACATCAATAAATATATAACCAGACTTTTCTGGCTATATATAAAGACCCCTAAAAAAGTAAAATTAGCTGTCTTTGCAGCTGAGGGCTATTAATATATGAAATAGATACTTGTAACAACTGAAGGAAGTGGTTTCATTAGTTTCATAAATCTGATTTTTGAGATGAAATGGAAGAGAGAAGCCTTCTGCCAGTTTGTCTACATTTTTAAAAACATACACTATATTACGGTTTATAAAACATTTTACAGTAATTCTCTTTCAAAGAGATTTAATTCTTGGATTACCCAGTAGACAGCTGTCTAGCCCAGAGCTCCTAACAACTCTGCTGATGCATACTGGTGTGTGTTAGTGAGAGGAGCTTTCAGATCTTGACCTCCATAGCTCTCAAGGTAGTTGGGAAGGAGCTAAGACTGCTTGATAACTGCAGTCTCTGATCCCCTCAGGCCTTGAGCAGCCACTTCCTTTTTCCCAGTGGCTATGCAAACATTATGATTTTATTGATTGATTGATTGATTGATTGATTGATTTTTTGAGACGGAGTCTCGCTCTGTCGCCCGGGCTGGATTGCAGTGGCCGGATCGCAGCTCACTGCAAGCTCCGCCCCCCGAGTTTACACCATTCTCCTGCCTCAGCCTCCCCAGTAGCTGGGACTACAGGCGTCCGCCACCTCGCCCGGCTCAGTTTTTGTATTTTTTTTAGTAGAGACGGGGTTTCACCGTGTTAACCAGGATGGTCTCGATCTCCTGACCTCATGGTCCGCCCGTCTCGGCCTCCCAAAGTGCTGGGATTACAGGCTTGAGCCACTGCGCCTGGCCGATTTTATTTATTTTTATTATTAGTATTATTTTTTGAGAGACAGGATCTCACTCCTCCCCAGAGTAGAGTGCAGTGGCACATTCACAGCTCACTGGAGCCTCAAACTCCTAGGCTCAAGCGATCCTCACACCTCAACCCAAATATCTTGGACTACAGGTGTGTACACTATGCCTGGCTAATATTTTTTAATTGTTATTTTTTTCTTTCGTAGAGCTGGGTCTCACTATGTTGCCTAGGCTGATCTTGAACTCCTGGGCTCAGGCAATCCTCTCACTTCAGCCTTCCAAAGTGCTGGGATTACAGGTATGAACCACTGACCAGCCTCAAACACTATGATCTTAGAAAGCACTAGTCTATGCTGTTACAAAGGATGTCTCATACTTAGTAATCTTAAAAACTAATGAAGTCAAAGTACCCATTCCTTTGGATTTAAAACAAAATGATACAGTTCAATTCAGTATCACTCTACATTTGAACAACACTAGGATACAGACCTGTTAACCTTTGTCGTCGTAAAGAAAGAAGAAACCTCAGTATATCACTGAAGGATATACTTTCCCCTTTTTTGAAAACCTTCATAGACTCCTTTATGCTTTTACAGATACAGCAAAACAAACATCATTTTATGAAGCTATTGTCTTGGCCATAGAATCATATATTCACATCATATATTCAGCTATGGCATGTCTTTGCTGGAATGTACCTCGATTTGGAGTGGGATCATGACACCTTGTTTAATAAATCTACCAGAAATAAAGCAGGCTTTTATGCCTATTTTAAAGGTTTCATAAACCACCTAAAAGAATTCTAAAAGAATTGGCTTTGCAATGAGCTGCTGAAGGCAATGTTCGTGGTTGCACAATATGGATGCAAGTAATTCCATTGTCCCAGTGATGTCCAATTAAGTTGGCAACATCAATCCTTAATTTCCTTTCTCTGAGTCCTTTTGTTTCCTTGTTGATAATCATCCTCTCCTGCTTCTCATCATCCCCAACTCCCCGCTTTGCTAACAGACTTCAAAGCCCATTATTATGCAGGGAATATGCCGGTGTTAAGAGTCTTAGTGTGAGGCAGAGCACTGTCTGCAAAGAAGCTCAAAGGCCATGTGCTCACCCCTATGTATGCTGACAGCCAAGGTGTGGGCACATGATTTAAACTCTACTAAGATAATGCTTCTGGCCCAGGAAGTTGAATTTAAAGCAAGTGAGGCAAAAGCAGGGATATTTTATGATTTTTTCCAATGGTAGAACTATCTGAAATGTGGTAGCAAATAAATGTACCATCCGCAGGGTCCAGTGCTATAATGTCATGATACCGTTAGTGGCATTAAATGTTCAGAGGGGGCTGGAATGGCTCTTCAAAAAGCTATTCTTTGGGATGACTTTAACTGTGTTTCCTATATGAAGTGTCCCTTGCAGTCTGCCAGTTTTCTCTTCTTGTTCTCCAGCCTTCCTGTGTTTTTCTGTCTAATTTAGCCATTCTTAATTTCAGTTGTTTGCAACCCAGAACCAAAACTAATACTTCATGTCTAATCTTTTAAAACATAAATTATTTTTCTACTGCCTTCAGCACATAAAGATTCATAGAGTAAATCTGAATTAGTCATTTTACAGATATATGGGAAAGTAGGATCAGAATGAAAGATGTGACCTCTTTCTTTTTCTAGATGATATCTTGTTTCCCTGGAGAATATCCATATGAGGCTGGTCGCAGGCGTTCTAGAGTTAGAGAAGATACAAGACCTCTGGAACATCTTTGTACTGCTGAATAACCACACAGCCTGTTCCCATTCTCCGGTTCATCTTCCAATTCTTCCTTTCAGTCCACGCCAATTCATCTCCACTGTCCTTAACCCATCCTTCATTCAGCAAAAATCTCAAAGTTACTGTATTAGTCTATTCTCATACTGGTCTCACACTGATATGAAGAAATATCTGAGACTGGCTAATTTATAAAGAAAAGAGGTTTAATTGACTCATAGTTCCACATGGCTGGGGAGGCTTCAGGAAACTTACAATCATGGCAGAAGGCACCTCTTCACAGGGAGGCAGGAGAGAAAATGAGTGCCCCAAAGGGAAATGCCAGATGCTTATAAACCCATCGGATTTTGTGAGAAATCACTATCACAAGAACAGCATAGGGGAAACCACCCCTATGATTCAATTACCTCCCACTGAGTCCCTCCCTTGACACATGAGGATTACGGGAATTACGGTTCAAAATGAGATTTGGGTGGGGACACAGCAAACCACATGAGTTACATATTTTACATTTTGCAGATATGGCAGTATTTCAACCCCTCTTTAATATCCACCCTTAAGCCCTTTATATTATTCCTCCTTTAACAATGAAATTTCTACCAGTGTGTCAGAATATTTTTTATTTTTTAAATAAGGCTATTACCAACAGTGTCACTTTAGATTACTCCATGTAACCTGTCAAAAAGGTCAGAAAAGATTTTGCATCACACAATACATATTGAAGATTGCGGTTTTTATAGCACTTTCTTTTTTCTGACAAGTTTGTATGTTCATTTACTTAAAATGGCAAGATGAGAATCTTGTCATTCTCATTTTAGTTCTTTAACTAGATCCTTAGTCTCTTAACCAGATCTGGGTCCTATTTAAATCCAGTCTTCCTTGAACAGAAAACAGGTTTTTCCACTCAGGAGTTCTAATAGCTACTTTCTTCAACTCATAATGTTACCTAAGGTCCCACACTCCTATGGGAACAGAAGCCCTTCCATGGTCATGAGATCTTACTCTTCTTTAGAGAGACTGAGTTGTAATTTAATTTCCAACTTTAGAATTATCAACACAAAGACACACAGTTATCCAGGTTAGCCAAGTGATCTGCAGACAGAAACCTCTTGTGAATGCTCTCTAATTGTGTTTTTTAAAAAAAAGTTAGATTAATGTTTAATCCAAAAGGCAGAAAGTATATAATTTGAAAGCCTGTTCAGACTGCTAAAAGGGGAGGAAATTCATCAACAATAGTTACCAAATGTGAAAGCATAGTCACTACCCCTTATAGGGATTTGCTGGAAGCATTACTGAAATTAGGTTCAGTCAGATCTTTCAACAGATGTAGTTCAATGATGGTTCTTGTAAGTAATTGGATACACAATATTCATGATCTATTGTTCAAAAGCTTGCTGAAGAACCTTTTAAAAATCTGACCCCAAGTTTTCTGGAAGTGGCTAAGATCTAACTGTGGACAGTAATGAATCACTTTCTTAATCTTTTCTCTGCCCCATCCTTTGACACAGCCTACTGTTTTGAGGGGTTTTTTTTCCTCCTAAATTGGGATGATAATTTATTCTCCTGCTTGACTAGGCTGTATCACAGTGTAACCTTGCAGTAAATTTTAAATTTAAATTTTGGAGAAGGACTTGGTATCAATGATCATTGGGCCCCTCTACTATGTGTAGATGCCACTGGGGAAAATAAAAATAAAGAAAGTGTGATGTCTGTCTTTAAGGACGTTACAATCTTGTGGGAGAAACTTGTATGTAAATGGCTGATTATGATCAAAGGCAAAGTGAAATAAACATTAACTAGAGGACAAGCTCATAGTAATACAGATAATGGAGCAATTAATTCTAACTGAAAGGGAATCAAAAGCTCCTTTGCAAAGGTGGTGGCATTTGAGAAAGTGTTTAGAATGATTATATTTTAAGAGGGCAGTAGAGAAGAAAAGGCAGTCATTCCAACTGCAGGGATAGAATTAGCAAAGCCTTAGAGGCTCAATTCAAGAGGTTTCGTTTTGGGTTTTTATTTTTATTTTTATTCTAACACCTGACACAATGGTAGGCCCTGAGAGAGATTCAAAGAGAAATAACATGAGTGTATTTTTCTCCTGTAACTCATATTCCATTTTGAAAGAAAAGCCTTTTTTTGTTTATTTTATTTTATTTTTGTTTGTTATTTGAGACAGAGTCTCGCTCTGTCACCCCTCCTGGAGTGCAGTGGCAGAATCTCGACTCACTGCAACCTCCGCCTCCTGGGTTCAAGCAATTCTCCTGCCTCAGCCTCCCGAGTAGCTAGGATTACAGGCACATGCTACAATGCCCAGCTAATTTTTTTGTATTTTTTCTAGAGACAGGGCTTCACCATGTTGGCCAGGCTGGTCTTGAACTCCTGACCTCATGATCCACCTGCCTTAGCCTCCAAAAGTGCTGGAATTACAGGTGTGAGCCACCACACCCAGCCCAGAAAAGCCATTTTTATGTTAGTATATCTGAGGAGTTCATCAAGAGCATATACTTGTCTGGGTTGATGTAATTGAGTGGCATGTCCCTTAAGAGCTACAGTGCACGAGAACAGAAAGAATTCATTATTGCCAAAGGTTTCTAAAGGACATGAATATATGCTTTTTCTTGAAATACGCATAGAATTTGATGTGAGACACAAGGGGTAGAGATATTTAAAAAGAGAGCGATGGCAGTTAATAATCTAGGCATGTCCCCGCCATTATAGAAGTATTAAGTGTTGTGGAAGGTGCCTTTTGGCCCACATCAGAAAAAAAAAAAAAAAAAAAAAAAATTAGAAATAAAATTTTAGGTGAAATCAAATACCTCCAGAGTTCAAGAAGGTAAACTGAGCAAAGAAGACTGGGGATATAATGAGAGAGAATGGAAGGGACTATGGCATGGTAGAGACCATGGCCAAGGCTCAGTGAAAAAGAGGACACCACTAAGCTCCAGCCAATTCCCATGAAAGTTATGTTAGTCAAAACTCCACTGGCCACATAAAAATTCTTTTAGTCATATCTAGTATGTGGACTACTAATTTTTCAAACACTGCTGGACTGCAGAGGGCAAGGAATGCTAGAACTAAAACCTTTAGTTTTTATAACTATTTAAGGTTGTAGGACAGAGCTGCAATGCAAAAAAAAAAAAAGTACCATGTTTTAATCAAGCTACAAAATGCAAGATATGTACATGTAAACTATATTAAATGAAAGGGAATTGATAGGGGTTACCAACTGCTATTAAAGTTTTTTTAAACTAAGTTTTAAATGAAATACATCTTAAAACTCTATCTGTTGTTTAAACTGGAGTAAACAATTTATAACACAATTTTAGAAACATTCATTGACTCAAAATTTCTTTCAACTGTCTCATTTGCCTTTGAGACAAAAAAAAAAAAATGTAACTATATGGCACTTGTTCATTGTAAGAAGGAGGGAATTCTGGATACACACTTTCCAGTCTTGGTCTCAATACTTGACGAATGAACCTGTATTTGCCATCACTGCCAGCTGCCAACAGTGGATGCCACCAGGATATCTTGGTCAGATTCATTTATGTGCCTGTTCTGTTTTGGTCCATGAGCCTGGCTAACAGTAAAACCAGGTGGGGCTTGGAGGTTTGCAACAGCTGCTCTGGGGCCTGATGATTCCTGAATTTTATAGAGTTCATAAATCACACAAAAATGTCCTATGTCAGTCCACTTCCAGTTTAGGTTTTTCCCCAACATAGTACAAAAGAACTGAAGTTGACACTAAGAGTATAATCTGTAAGCCTTCACACTACAGTCCAGAAGGTTTATTATTTATTTAAAAAGCTAATGTATTCTATCTTCTCTATTAAGAATTCCTGATGGGAGGAGGAGCTTAGTAACAGGGATGAATGGGGTGGGATAAAGAAATTCACATGAAGATTACAATATCATGCTTCTATCTGGGTGAAACGTACCATTCGTGATGTTGACTACATTTCATTAGAGTTTATGAACAATATAATTTCCTGAGATATAATAGGTCAGCCCTGCTTCTTAATGCTGAGAAAACACTTAGAAAATCATCAAATTTTGAAAATGTACTAATAAGCTACAAAGTCTGATTAAAATCAAAGGTGCTATGTTCTAAAAACATTCTTTGTGATTTAGATAAGTATGGCTTATATTTCATCATTTATGACAATACTTTAAGGCAAACTTTGCAAAGATGGAAAAGTCTCGGTAGTAAACAACAACTCACAGTAACTCCTCATTAAGTCATTTTCAGAAAGGAGGGTTAAATCCTGAAGACTGTATAAAGCAAAAGGAAACACAGAGAAAAACAGTTCACAGATATTACTGTTCACTTGCTAAAAAGTAAACTATGAAGGCCTCATAACACAAAACAAGATATTTCCAATTATTTAATTTGGTAATTATTTATAAATAATAAGTCTAAGATGTGAAACAGATGCAAACAAAGATGAACATATCCTGTTAGTAAATTGTGGAGGATAGAGTAGTGGGAAGTATCTTTCATAGACAATATCTCCATGGGAAAGAAAATTTTCACATTTTTCAGCTTTGGTTAAGATCAAACTGATCTAATTAGCTTTCTCATCTAATTTATTGCTCAGAATTTCCTTTAGTGAGGCATGCTTTTCATAAATTTCAAGGAAAGCTATTTGGAGAATAGTTTGGAATTAGACATAAACAAAAATGGAAAGCTTTTTCAAAGATACACCAAAAATTTTCTGAATAACAGAAATAACAAAATTGGGATGTCATAAACTATATTGTTACACTAATAATAAGATGCTGTTTATACACAATAACCTAGGATTATTTTATATTCATTTTATTTGGGATATAGAACATAATTTACCTAGAGAATTTTAATTAAAATTATATACCACTAATTAGAAGAAAAAAAGATTTTTTTCTCTTCTGAATGTGATAATATAGTCATATTGATTAGCTATCTGGAAAGGTTATTACAAATCAAAGAGGGATTAATAAACTCTTAAGTGTGTAAATAACTTTGTCTCATTATTCTCTGATTTCAGAGTGATAGAGCCTAAAACTGTAAATCTGGTACCTCAAACAGACATTATGGTCATAAAGAGCATGCTCATAAGACTAACATGATTATAAAACTGAGACAGAGGCAAAATATTAGTCCTGCTAGATTTTACCTAATCAATTCCTGATAGGAAATTTTTATTTGTCTAAAAAAAAAAAAAAAACCCTGTTACATTCTTCTTTTACTTACATGCTATTCTCAGAAGGTAGAAAAAAATCAGGGACACAGATAACTCTGTACTTAATTTTGACCAACAAGAAAGGAGTGCTTAAATTTAGTTAAGGAAGAGATACTGAATGACCAGAGCACAATCATCTTTTTAAACAAGTAAATATATTACCACAACTTATTGAAAAAGTAACTACTATGTGCCCTATTGATACCGGTGACTGTGAGGAGCAGATATAGAAATATAAATTTAATAATATCAAGAGTTTTATCTTTCCTTACCATATTGTTAGCATTGCATTATTTTAGAAATATTTCAAAGAGATAATAAGAAAACTATATACCAAGATTCATCAATGACTTTGTTTATCAACTTACTAGAAAAACAGCAACACTGATCATCAATTCCCTGCAAACCTTGCTAAGCTTGCCTTGCAGCATAGTGCTTCAGACCTAGTCTCTAGTGAATATTATTCAACTGTTGACTTGTTTCTCTTAATTCATTTTGAGGAGTGACTTCAAAAATAAAAGAAAAACTTTAAAAAAATGACTTATCCTTGTCTCTTCTATTCCTTTTGCTAAACAACTTTCCATATTCCATATGCATAACATGAAAAATGATTCTCTAGGATCGATAACTTAAGGTTGGAATTTCAAATATTTTAGGAATCACAGATGCACCATCACCCTACTGTTAGTAGACAATAGTAAAAAATCTAACCTGAGGATTTCACAGATTCACAAAGGGTTTTCACAGAAAGGAGTTCTGCTGTTATGACTTATAAAAATAGTTGATTGTCCTCATTGTTTTTGAATCCATATGAATTCAGACACTTCTGTAAGTTTCTTGGAGAAAGGTTAACAATAGTGTTAAAACGTCATTTTACTGAGAGATTCAAAAACGAAGCATTTACTGGCTGATTTTTAGAAAATATTAACTTGAGTGCTGCAACCAACACAAAATACTGGTTCCATATTTCTTATGCAATCAAAGAAGATTATGTGCAAGAACAAATTGCTGTTTTGCAAACAGACTGCAAATGAAGGTAAGAGCATTTCTCTGGAAACACAGGACTGACTTGCTATGTTTAAGTAACGTAAACAAAAGCCTAGGGATATCAATGATACAGTTAAGAGACGGTTTGGTGATTATCACATACTTAATACCATATCAGTCTAATTATATCTCCTAACAGATAAGGCATTAATAAACATTCTAAATGGTTTCTGGCTAAGGCCTGTGGGTAATTTACATAACGCATGTATTTATAGAAGACCTCTTTTCACCAATGAATATATTTACTTCTCAGAGATAAATTTCAAATTGCATAACCGAAGTGTGCAAGCACTATGTGGCAATATATGTCAAAAGAAGCAACACAGACTGGAATCTTTCCCACATATATGAATATTCGGTATCTATGTAGATTCAGATATGAGAAACAGTGCAGCTGTTATTGGCAACTGACTTACCAGTACTTGTAAGGAAGTTAACGTTTCTCATTACGCCTTCTGTGTAAGCCCCTGGCTCGTAACTGTCCATTTCACCCGTGACGATGTGAGCAACTCTTGCTGCCCGGCCTCTGATAGCACCCGCAGCACGGTCTAAATTATCAGCATCCTGGTCTCTTAAGGCTATGATACACTTGTTGACATCTTCCAAGATATGGCTTTCTGTAAGTAAATCAATCAAATTAGTTTTTTGTGTGTGTGTGTTTAAAAATCATACAAATCTAGCAGATTGTAATTATGTTAACTTCTGACTTCAGATAGAGTGCACATTGGAAATGGAAGATGTTGAGAATCATAAGAAAATTGGAGACATATTTTGCGTACATCCCTCTACTCTTTAATAGCAAAATCCATGAAATGTAACATGTTACATTTTAAGAGAAATTTGTATGGACTGTATATTATTTTAGATTCTAGTTCCAGTAGATTAGATTTCTAGAGTGGCACAGAGGTGGAAATTAAAGACAGTTTCTAGATTAAAATGAAAATAAAGTATGTGATGATGAAATGTTACATTGTGAATGAAAGCAATATTATACAGATTATAAAACTTATATATAATAAGGAAAAGATTGATTTAAACAAATGAATTCCAGAGAAAGTTGCCTACTCTGAAGAGTGTCTCCTGATCTCCTCTCCATTCTTCTTTAGATGACTAGGGCATGAACATAGCAGGAAGTTTAAAACATACACATAAAACAATTATAACAATATGATCTCAGTAATTCCAGGACATATCATTAATTCTCTTTCTCTCTCTTTTTGTCTCTCTCACTCTCTCTTTCTGTCCCAATCTGCTTGTGTATATGTGTTGACTATGTGTGTGTTTTGAGCTACAGAGGAGCTCTTCAGTTTCCTTACAGAGTCACACTTCCCTCTTATTGTACAGAAAATAAAATCTGTCTGGGTGTGGTGGCTCACACCTGATATCCTAGCACTTGGGGAGACCTAGGAAGGAGGATGACTTGGGGCCAGAAGTTCAAGACCAGCCTGGGCAGCACAGCAAGACCCTTTCTTTACAACAAAATAAATTTACCCAGGAGTAGTAGCATGTCGCTGTAGTCCTAGTTACTTGGGAGGCTGAGGTGGGAGGATTGATTGAGCCCAGGAGTTAGAGGCTGCAGTGAGCTTTGATCACACCACTACATTCCAGCCTGGATAATAGAGTGAGGCCCTATCTATCTATCTATCTATCTATCTTAAATTAAATATATATATTTAAAATTTAAGTGTATTTATAAATATAACATTATTTATTCATATATTTATTCATATATTTCATAATGATATGTTCCGGAATTACTGAGATTTTATTGTTTGTTTTCTGTGAATGTTTTAAGGAAATAGTTATTAAAGATATTAAGTGGGGATTCATGTGATAAAGCCAGAAGCCAAAACACTAAATATATCCTAAATATATATGCACCCAATACAGAAGCACCCAGAATCATAAAGCAAGTCCTTAGAGACCTAGACAGAGACTTAGACTCCCACACAATAATAATGGGAGACTTTAACACCCCACTGTCAATATTAGACAGATCAATGAGACAGAAGGTTAACAAGGATATCCAGGACCTGAACTCAGTTCTGCAATAAGCAGACCTAATAGACATTATTGTTGAAAAAAGAAAATAAAGTCAAACTACCATTGAATATGGTCCCTGTTAACCTTCTGAGACATGGCTTCTGTTATTCTGTTACATATATTTTATGATTTCCAAAATTGTTCATGATCTTCCATGTCTCTGTCCTTGGGCATATTAAAACCTTGGTCTAGACAATGTGTCCCCTTTGACCTGCTTGCTCAACTCCTACTATTCTTTCAAGCCACTAGGCAAATGTTCCTGCCTCAGGAAATCCATGCTGACTTCCTCATTCCCTACAACAAAACCAACTTTGTTCCATGTTGTTTGGGATTCACATAAAATGGTAAATGCTCTTCGATTAGAGATTCTTCCTGTGTTTTAATTATTTACTTATAAAACTCTCTCTCTCTCGTAGAATTTGAAATATATCTGAGGGAAAGAATTTTATCTTATTCCTCAAGGCATTCTATATACTACCTGTTATAATCCTTAGTACCTGTTAGGCTAACAAGAATGCTTGTTGAATGAATGAATGAATGAATGAATGAATGAATGAAGCTCTCATAAGACATTCTTAAATCATGGGTTATGAACATAAGTAAACACTATCTGTGATCTGAAATTAGGTAAATTTAACCCATATTAGGGACATTCAAAGTCATTTACATGAAAAATATTAAACACTAAAAACCTTCATTATAAATTAACTAGGGCTTTAACCTAATTTGTAGCATTCAGTTATGAATGTATCATTAAATCCTACAGTAAATACAGTCATGGTCCAATCTCAACAGAAAGCATATGTATATTCTCATATTTCCCCTGGAACAGAAGTACACGTTTGAGTTTAGAAGGCATAATAATCATCAATTTTTACGAAGTCCACAGATGTACACTTTAATGACACATTAAGAAGCTACCATTTTCAAGTACATTGGTAAGATCTTTTTTTAAAAAAACAAATGCAACATATATGTATTCTATGAATGTTTACTCTGTATTCACTAAGGTGCTAATTTTATATTGCAGAGCTATTTTTCTTAGTCCTATACAAGTGAAAGAATATTTACAGAAAAAACAATGTCCATTCTTGGAAGACTGATAATATGTAATAAACTCTGTAATTTCTCTTTAATTAAAGATGAAATGATAGCTTGTACAAACTATGTTTTCCTAGTGAATTTTGCAGAGGAGAAAATATACAAAGATATTCACTAACAATGAATGAGTAGTCACCTCTTCTGTAGAAGTATGATCTATATGCCCATGAATGTATTATTTAATGCAGTAAATAATAATATAGCAAGAATTTTTCTGTTTTTTTTTTTTTGTTGTTGTTGTTTGGCTGTACAGAAGGTTGTATGATTACTGCTCACAATTAAATAATGCTGTCAGAAGCCATGGTGTTAAATAATGTTGAAGAATTATAGAGGTAAGGTCAGATGTGGAAATAAAAGTCTTATATAAACATATACGATATAAAAAATAATAAGTGAAGTGAAAAGAATCTATAACCAGACTTAACCCAAAGCAGCTATAGTAAGAATGTTGGAGAAGATGTATAAATGATCTTTGAAATTTCTAAGATTAAATATAGCACAAAAGAATTGGAAAAGGTTCACAAATTTCGTATTATTGTGACACTTTCCCATTACCCTGAATGCTTTACAGAATGCTACCAACAACTATTTGCATGAGGCTTAAACATAGAACGTTAGAAAAAGAAAATCAATATGTTAGGTACCTCCCACATACGCATAATAACTAAACATTAAACGGCTTCTTAAAAATGATTATTTCTCTGCTATTTATATTTCTGGTGAATTTAAGTGTCTAAAAGACCTTCATGAAGGCTTGAGTTTTTATGCCCCACTACACAGCCCTTAAACTTTTAGGAAAGAAGAAAATGCCAAATACCTTGTATATAACTTCCTACTGTTGAATCTCTTTAGACTTTGCTGCTAATGGAATGGCTTTACTATTTAAACACAGCAAAAGTCATTTGGCTCTCTCCTCAAATAATTTTTTTTCTGAAGTAGATGCACTTGAGCTCAACAAATGCATCATTTAAAAAATGAGGTTAAAAGAAAGAATATGTTATTATAGAACAAGCACATTTAGAATACTATGGTTTGAAGGACTGTCACACAGCAAAGATTTTTCTTAACAGCTTCAGAGTATCAGCTTAACATTTGCTCTGAGGTGAGGGGTGGAATGTCCTGGTGTTAGCGTAAATGCTGAAATGCATTCATTTAAGAGCAGAGAATTGTTGAATTATTAGCAATTTCTATCAATCATTTTATGGCCATCTTGAGATGCAAAGGGTGATTTCTATTATGTTGGAAAATAGTAATACACAGGATAATAAAGGAACTGATCTTTGACTAAAAGGTACTTTGGTGCAAGCTTTTTTTGGTGCAAGCTTCTCTGGCTAACTCCAACTTCAGTCGCTATAGGAAGTGTAGCACAATAAAATTTTGAAATGCATTTTTTAAATTATAATTTTTTCTAGCTGTTCAGTTTCACATATATATGTATATATAAACAACTATGTATATGTGTGTGTGTGTGTGTCTATATATATATATATAGAGAGAGAGAGAGAGATTCTCCTTCTGTCACCCAGGATGGGGTGCAGTGCCGTAATCATAGCTCATTGCAACCTCAAACTCCTAGGCCCAAGTGATGATTCCATCTCAGGCTCTCAAGTAGCTAGAACTACAGGAACTCACCGCCATGCATGGCTGTTTTAACTTTTTATAGAGAGAGGGTCTTGCTATGTTGCTCAGGCTGGTATCGAACTCCTTGCCTCAAGCGATTCTTCTACCTCAGATTCCCAAAGTGTTGAGATTACTGGAGAGAGCCTCTGCACCTGGCCAGTTTTCAACAATTAAAGCCAGAATTTTAAGGTCAAATATATTGCCCCGGGGAAAGTAGAAAACAAACAAAATTCAGTGAGAACAAAATGTCGAATCATTGGCTTTCTTTTTTTTTTATTTTTTTTTTTTTTTTTATTTATTTTTTTTATTTTTTTTTTTTTTTTTATTTTTTATTATACTTTAAGTTCTAGGGTACATGTGCATGACGTTTATATCATGTATAACTCCCCAATGCAATCCCTCCCTCCTCCCCCCTCCCCATGATAGGCCCCAGTGTGTGATGTTCCCCTTCCCGAGTCCAAGTGATCTCATTGTTCAGTTCCCACCTATGAGTGAGAACATGCGGTGTTTGGTTTTCTCTTCTTGTGATAGTTTGCTAAGAATGATGGTTTCCAGCTGCATCCATGTCCCTACAAAGGACGCAAACTCATCCTTTTTGATGGCTGCATAGTATTCCATGGTGCATATGTGCCACATTTTCTTAATCCAGTCTGTCACAGATGGACATTTGGGTTGATTCCAAGTCTTTGCTATTGTGAATAGTGCCGCAATAAACATACGTGTGCATGTGTCTTTGTAGTAGAGTAATTTATAATCCTTTGGGTATATACCCAGTAGTGGGATGGCTGGGTCATATGGTACACCTAGTTCTAGATCCTTGAGGAATCGTCATACTGTTTTCCATAATGGTTGAACTAGTTTACAATCCCACCAACAGTGTAAAAGTGTTCCTATTTCTCCACATCCTCTCCAACACCTGTTGTTTCCTGACTTCTTAATGATTGCCATTCTAACTGGTGTGAGATGGTATCTCATTGTGGTTTTGATTTGCATTTCTCTGATGGCGAGTGATGATGAGCATTTTTTCATGTGTTTGTTGGCTGTATGGATGTCTTCTTTTGAGAAATGTCTGTTCATATCCTTTCCCCACTTTTTGATGGGGTTGTTTGTTTTTTTCTTGTATATTTGTTTGAGTTCTTTGTAGATTCTGGATATTAGCCCCTTGTCAGATGAGTAGGTTGCAAAAATTTTTTCCCATTGTGTAGGTTGCCTGTTCATTCTGATGGTAGTTTCTTTAGCTGTGCAAAAGCTCTTTAGTTTAATTAGATCCCATGTGTCAATTTTTGCTTTTGCTGCTGTTGCTTTTGGTGTTTTAGACATGAAGTCCTTGCCCATGCCTATGTCCTGAATGGTACTACCTAGATTTTCTTCTAGGGTTTTTATGGTATTAGGTCTAACATTTAAGTCTCTAATCCATCTTGAATTAATTTTCATATAAGGGGTAAGGAAAGGATCCAGTTTCAGCTTTCTACTTATGGCTAGCCAATTTTCCCAGCACCATTTATTAAATAGGGAATCCTTTCCCCATTTCTTGTTTCTCTCAGGTTTGTCAAAGATCAGATGGCTGTAGATGTGTGGTATTATTTCTGAGGACTCTGTTCTGTTCCATTGGTCTATATCTCTGTTGTGGTACCAGTACCATGCTGTTTTGGTTACTGTAGCCTTGTAGTATAGTTTGAAGTCAGGTAGCGTGACGCCTCCAGCTTTGTCCTTTTGACTTAGGATTGTCTTGGCAATGCGGGCTCTTTTTTGGTTCCATATGAACTTTAAAGCCGTTTTTTCCAATTCTGTGAAGAAAGTCATTGGTAGCTTGATGGGGATGGCATTGAATCTATAATCACCTTGGGCAGTATGGCCATTTTCACGATATTGATTCTTCCTATCCATGAGCATGGTATGTTCTTCCATTTGTTTGTGTCCTCTTTGATTTCACTGAGCAGTGGTTTGTAGTTCTCCTTGAAGAGGTCCTTTACATCCCTTGTAAGCTGGATTCCTAGGTATTTTATTCTCTTTGAAGCAATTGTGAATGGAAGTTCATTCCTGATTTGGCTCTCTGCTTGTCTGTTACCGGTGTATAAGAATGCTTGTGATTTTTGCACATTAATTTTGTATCCTGAGACTTTGTTGAAATTGCTTATCAGCTTAAGGAGATTTTGGGCTGAGACGATGGGGTTTTCTAAATATACAATCATGTCATCTGCAAACAGGGACAATTTGACTTCTTCTTTTCCTAACTGGATACCCTTGATTTCTTTCTCTTGCCTGATTGCCCTAGCCAGAACTTCCAACACTATGTTGAATAGGAGTGGTGAGAGAGGGCATCCCTGTCTTGTGCCAGTTTTCAAAGGGAATTTTTCCAGTTTTTGCCCATTCAGTATGACATTAGCTGTGGGTTTGTCATAAATAGCTCTTATTATTTTGAGGTACGTTCCATCAATACCAAATTTATTGAGCGTTTTTAGCATAAAGGGCTGTTGAATTTTGTCAAAAGCCTTTTCTGCATCTATTGAGATAATTATGTGGTTCTTGTCTTTGGTTCTGTTTCAGCCAAAGTAGAATTTTCTAAATCTACAGTCCAGAGAACAGACTGAAAGTAGAGGCACATTTTTGTTGCAAAAGCTACACTTGGTTGAGAGGTAAAAGTTTCTGCTTTTAATTCCTGAAGTGGGATTTTGAATATATCAACGGCAAAGCCTTAAGGGGAAGACAGTTTATGCTGTAATCCATCAAGCAAGAAATGATACACTAACAACAGTTTCCTCCCCTGATATCTAGATACGCAAGAAAAAGATTCAGAGAAGAAGAAAGAAAAAGATATTAACTAGTTTTTCTAGAGAAACTGAGCTATAATGCAAAATAGACTGAATTTTCTAATTTGTCAAGATTAAGTTTAGCTACCCAGTGTATATGAGCTCAGAGAGTTAAGCTAAATTTAATTATTAAAAAACAAGTTTCCATTTTTGCATACCTGGTTCCATAGTTATAAATTAAATACACATTACACCGGCAACTACACAAATGTTCAACAAACAAAAACAAGAATACAGTAATTTTTCTTTCCTATTTACCCAAAAAACATGAAACTAAAAAGCAAATAGAATGCATTACTATGTGAGCTAATTGTTGTTTATCTATCTACTTAAAGATGGTCAAAATTTGTTTGGCAAGAGTTTGATTATGATTATTGGTTTCCAAATTAAACAATATCCCACAGAAAGATCTAAGCAAAAACTAGCTTGAGAATACAGAGTATGCATACAGTTAAATGTAAAATGTAAAGTTCCTTCTTCCTCTTTTACCTCCTAAATCCTTTCTTCTGTCCTAAGTCTTAATATATGTTAGAAAATGTGATGATATAAAAAATAAAGCACAGTCCCTGTCTGCAAAGGGTTCACAATCTAGTAACCAGAAAATAAAGCACTTTTTATTTTATTGTCTTTTATTCTGCCCAATACAATAGTCAAAATTGTAGTCACTTTGTAATTTTACAAAAGTTTTGTTAAACTTTAACAAAATTTGCCCAGTTTCTTTGCACTGCAAGCTGTTAATTCTTGAGCTTTTAGACAGCTCGGATTTACTTGTCTTACTTTTGACAATAACAAAAAGAAAAATAAAGTCCAATATTGCTATTTCCAAGCCAATTATCAACAATACTTATACAAACTCTGCAGCACTTATTCACGCACAATTCTACAGAAAAACACACACACATACAAAAAGAAAGTCATCGAAGCCTTCATATTTCTCTCGGTATGTCTTAAGTAGGCTCTTGTAACAACTTGTGAAGTTGTTAAAAAATTTATCAAAAGCTTGGAAATAGAAAAAATGGACTATTGCTTGTCCTTTCAATGTCCTGCTGAACAGATATTGCAATCAGGCTCACCTGGCAAATACCTAATTCTCCAGGAGTGTATCTTTGTTCCACTTGCTATTAGTGTTGATTAGGGTATTTTAAAACTCTGTAAAGGATAATGCTCTTTTTTTAAAAAAATTCTGATGACCATGTAAATGATTCTTGTTACAAAAAGTGTTATTTTCATAGAAAAGATAATCCTAAAGGCTACAGCTTCATTGCTCTGTAGGACATTAACCGGTTTTGTTTCTAAATGAGAAATTTTATTGAACCATTCTTTATCTAAATTTTTTAAACAAGGTTTTCATTTTAGTGCCTCTCAAAAATAAAATTTTTGACACATGTTCATGTTAAATTTGTAAAACTCATGCCTTCAAATTTAGAAAACTATCCATAGACTGTATACCTTGACTTGGAAGCGACTGATTTTCCAATTAAAGTGCTATCCAGAAGAAAAGATATAAAGCAAACATTTTATGTTAAATCATAAACCTATATTTAAAATGCAGAACTACAAAGCTTCTATAAGACAACAGAGAAGAAACTCTAGGTGGTCTTGGGTTTGGCAAGAACTTTTAAAATATAACACCAAAAACATAATTAACAAAATTTTTTAAAAAAATGAATACATTGGACTTCATAAAAATTTAAAACTTCTACTTTGCAAAAGACACTTAAAAGAATAAAAAGATGCTGGGCACCGTGGCTCATGCCTGTAATCCCAGCACTTTGGGAGCCTGAGGTGGGCAGATCACAAGGTCAGGAGTTTGAGACCATCTTGGCCAATATGGTGAAACCCATCTCTACTTTAAAAATACAAAAATCAGCCAGGTGTGGTGGTGCATGCCTGTAGTTCTAGTGATTTGGGAGGTTGAGGCAGAAGAATCACTTGAACCTGGGAGGTGGAGGTTGCAGTGAGCTGAGATCACGCCACTGCACTTCAGCCTGGGTGACAGAGTGAGACCCCATCTCAAAAAAAAAAAAAAAGCCACAGACTGGAAGATAACATCTGCAAAACACTTATCTGATGCAGGACTGGTATCGAGGATATATAAATAATTCTGAAAATTCAATAATAAGAAAACAATTCAATTAAAAAATAAGCAAAAGATATGAGCAGACACCTCACCAAAGACATACAGATGACAAATAAGGACACAAAAAAATGGGCAACATCATTTATCATCAAGGAATTTCAATTCAAAACAACACACTGCACATCTATTAGAATGACTAAAATTTAAAACACTGATAACACCAACCGTGAAAATGTAGAGCAATAAGAACTCTCGTTCATCGCTGAAGAGAACGCAAAATGGCATTTTGGAAGACAGCTTGGAATGCCACTTTGGAAGAGATTTCAGCAGTTGCTTACAAAAGTAAACATGCTTCTACTATACAATCCAGCAACCATACCTTGGTATTTACCCAGATAAATTTAAAACTTACATTCACACAAAACCTGCACATGTGTCTTTATAGCAGTTTTATTTGTAACTGCCAAAACTTAGATGCAACCAACGTGTTCTTCAGTAGATGAACGGATAAACTGGAACACTCAGTCAACGGAATGTATAAAAAGCAATGAAAAATGATTTATCAAGCCAAGAAAAGACATGCAGGCAATTTAAATGCATACTGCTAATGAAAGAAGTCCATCTGAAAGGCTACATACTGTACGATTGCAATTACATGTCATTCTGGAAATGGCAAAGCTACAGGGACAATAAAATTCCTAGGGAGGGTAGAATGTACAGGTAGAGCACAGGGGATTTTCTAGGTAGTAAAACTATTCTGTGTAATACTGCAATGGTAAATACATGTTAATATACATTTGTCAAAATCCATAGAATTTACAACACAAGGTGAACCCTACTGTAAACTGTAGGATTTACTTAATAATAATATATCAATATTGGTTCATCAATAGTAACAATAAAGGAGGTTCTTCAAACATTCTACATTCAGTGTCAAGTCCATTTAAGACCTTAAATAAGCCCTGTTTAGCTTCTAAAATAGGAATAAAAATATTCAATCACATACATTGTTTACAGATGTCTACAAATAATGAATTAGGAATTGTGAACATACTACAGTTTTCTGAGAATATAACTAAGGAAAAGTTTGGTCCTATTCTTTCCCCAAGTTTCTAGCCTTCACGCAGTAACACCTTCTGGTTGTCAACTGGTTTCTTCGAGTTTTTAACAAATACTGTTTCAGTCTCTCTTCTTTTCCAGGCACTGTGCTAGGTAACAGATACATAATATTTTGTTTAATTCTCATAATAATTCCAAGAGATAGATCTGTTAAGTTTCATTTTTATAGTTGAAGCAAAATAGAGCCTTTGAGCAGGTAAATATCTTCTCCAAATTCATAAAGTTATAGTAATTTGAGTCATAACTCAAAATCGAGGTTTATCTAACCTAAGTGTCTATAAAAATGCTAAAGTCTCATCTGATTTCAAGATAAGGTGATTCTATAATTATATTATTCAGCTATTCCAAATGTATAATGGGAAGGGAAAATTAAGGGTTTGAAATATTATCTAAATTTTATAGAAATGGTACAAAAGATTGTTTATGCTATTATAATCTATAGCTGAATGCATTATAAGTTTTCACATTAATTTTCATTGGGCATAAGATAATCAGCTATGCATTTTAGAAGGATAATTTTAATTCTACAAAGCTCACATTGACTATGCTCTGGTAATGTTAACATTCTGGATCTGTAATCAGGAGCCATCATAGCTAGAGGGAACCTCAAGTATTCTAGAGACATCACCAGGAAGGTGGCCATGTAAGAATAAATAAACAAATGAAGTTTAGTGCCTTAGCTACTTAGCTATTCTGGTGTAGGAGCTAAAGTCTAAGTTATTGCATTTTATGGCATTCTTATCCTGACAAAATAAACAAACAGAAAAAGTGAAACAAACCTCAGGCATTCTCACTCAGACCATACTCTTTTTCCATCTACTCCTCTACTACTGAGCTTTTTCATGTTAATTGTCCCATTGCTTCCTCTCCCATAGACTGAGAACCTATTAACATCTAATAACAAAGCACTGGGTAAGAAAAAAAAAAAAAGAAGAAAGCTTTCAGGATATTAACAGATTGAACATCAGGACTGTCAGCAGGAACAGACAGTAGTGAGCAGTTCTCTCATAATATGCAATAAAACCATTCAAGTCTTGCACACTGGATGCTAATGTTGGATGCCTCTGTTGCTGGATTGTCTTATAAAAAACAGTCGTATTCAATCGGTACTATTCCTTTTTCATAGTTCAAAATATGGAATAACTTGAGCGTCCAATTTTGAAATCTATACTTTCAGGCACAGAAAAGCAAATCCCAGTACGGTTTAAAATAACCTTCTAAAGATATATGACACATATAGCAGAAAAGAAACCCTAAACAAATAAAGTATGTAAAATGCAAATGTACAGATAAAATTAAGAGTAAATGAGTTGCTGATTACCTGGTAAATTTTACTAAGTTTTTATTTATTTTTCCCCTCAGAATAATAAGTATATATACAGTTAAAATATCTTTACTACCTTCTAAAATACAGTATCTCTCCACGTGGGAAAAAGAGGCTATTAGTAGATATATGTCTTAGGGAAGTTCACTTCCCTAGTCAATGAATTAATTTTAAAGTCAAGTACAGCATCCTTTTGCTAAAATTTATTTTTCTCTTACATTTTGCTGTCAAGTGAACAAAAATTGTCAGAACAGATCCCTCTCTGTGAGACAAATTCTCTTCAGCATCATTTGTAATTGTTTCAAGGAAACCATAACTAAAAACTTAAATTTACCACACGTATAACAAAGGAGTCTATAAGGTTAAAATCAAACACAGGGTGTGATTTTTTTTCCCATGCCCAAATCAGTGTCATTCACAAAATATTCTGTATCACCGTTATTGTTTTTATCATATGTAAATTGCTATAAAACTACATGGAATTGGACAACAAATTACAAAGACTAATAAAAAACACAAGGTAAAAAAATATGATGTGAAAGGTGTCATGTTTTCAGAAATTCAATATAGTTCATCTTAACTCAGATTTCCAAAAAGTCTATACTTATTATTTACCTTTCCATGGAGTTTCTCCATGAACCTGCCACAAAACTTTCTAGAAGATTCTCTAACGGATCCTAATCATAGCCATCCAGTAACCTCTGAACAAGATTCCAATTTTACCAGCATCAGTAATTGTTCTCTTACAAATTCTCTATTTCTTGATACTCTCTGTAATTTTTATTTATTTATTTATATTATTTCAGATTCGGGGGGTTCATGTCCAGGATTGTGTAACAGTGAGGTTTGGGCGTCTAGTGTACCCATCACCCACAGAGTAAAAATGACACCCAATAGGTAATTTTTCAATTCTCTCCTGCTCCTACTCTTCCCCCTTTTGGAGTTTGCATTGTGTGTTATTTCCATCTTCATGTCTACGTTTACCCATTGTTTAGTTCCCACTTATAAGTGAGAACTTGTGGTACTTGATTTTCTGTTTCTCAGTTATTTCACTAGATTAATGGCGTCCAGCACCATTTATATTGCTGGCAAAATACATTATTTCATTCTTTTTAATGGCTGCGTAGTATTCCATATATATATACACACACCATATTTTCTCTATGCAATCAAATAATAGAATACAAAGATACGTATTTATATACTATTATTTTATTTTCTAATTTAACCCTGAAACAATATACAGGAGCCAAAATCTTATTAAACTGAATAAACTAGACTTATTTAGATATTAAAAGAGGGATACTAAAAGTCCCTATTGGTTATACTGAACCCATTTTATCCTAATAAGTGGAATATAATCAGGCAAAATAATTAATGATGTAGTTTACTGAACTTAATTTTAAAAAGTATTGAAATACCTTAGTAAATTTTCATGGATTAAAATTTTAAGACAGTGATTATATTTTCACCTCAATTATAAGTTGGGTATCCATGTGAAAGTGACACCTTAGGTTTCTGACATGTATTAAAACCTTGTAAATGAACTCAGTTTATAGCAGATCCAGAAATGTTTATGAGTAATTTAACCACGGCTTCCCAACAATTCATTGGAATAGTTATTAAGCATTTTAAAGAAATGAGTTCATGGTTTGGTAAAGTTAGATCAGGAAATAATAGTTCCCAAATTATCACCCTCAAGCAATTCCATTTCTAGTAAATAGTCCCCAAATTATGATCCTAAAAGAAATTCCATTTCTAGTAAAGAAGATGCTTTCCTATGCATACGTAAGTTTACAGATTCATGTCAAAATAAAATTTAAACCACAACTACTGATTGAAGTGAAACAATGATTTTAATTTATAATGCAAACCAACCATTGGTGAACACAAATAATAATTTAATTTAATAGAATGTAACAAATCAATATAAGCTTTTTGCTTATAAAGTAATTACATAAAAAAGATGCTTATGACATAATTTTAAGTGAAAAAAAAAACAGGCTATATATCTATTAAGTAGGACCTTCATTTAAAATTCATGTATTTATTTCTCTACAATATACCACATACCTTTTAAGAAAAACGTATGGAAGGAAATTTCCAAACTCCTAATTGTAGTTTTCAATAAATAGTGGCATTATGAGTAGTTTTTATGCTTTAAAGAATTGATATATTTTTCATAAAATAATATTGCATGCAGTAATACATATGCATTACTATTTTAAGATTACTATTAAAATTATACTCTATCCTTGATTAGCCATTGTTATTAAACAGAGAACTCTTATAGGTAAGGCTTAGGGAACTAAGCAAACTACCATTTATTAACATTTATATATTGTTGAATATAACATTGATACCCACAGATAAGGCTTAACATCCTTAGTTCTTCCAGTATTGTTTTCCTCTCTCTTTGCACACCAAATGATAGTAATTCCAGAGTGATATTTTTCATTCAATTAGTACTTACATATATATATATATATTCACATGGTATAGTCATTCATTCAATTTATGTTTCATTGAATAATGATATATTCATTTTAATGTGTATTTGCAGAGTTCCTACTACAAGGTATTTTGTGAGGTGTAGAGACAGTTCAAGATAAACAACTCACTGTCTTCACTTTAAAAGAACTCACAGTCTAGTCTTAGAAATAAGCACCTAAAGAAATGACTCCAAGGAACATGATAAATGCCATAAAGTACATGGGTAAACGATGCTAGACCATTTCTTTTTCCGATGACATACTTACTTTTTTCATATGTGTACATTGTTGCATTATGTACTGTGAATTGTCCCACTGGGATCAGACTGATCACAATGTGTACATCTTGGTCTTTATGAAAATAATTTTTTTTTTTTTTTTTTGAGACGGAGTCTCGCTCTGTCGCCCAGGCTGGAGTGCAGTGGCCGGATCTCAGCTCACTGCAAGCTCTGCCTCCCGGGTTTATGCCATTCTCTCGCCTCAGCCTCCCGAGTAGCTGGGACCACAGGCGCCCGCCACATCGCCCGGCTAATTTTTTGTATTTTTTTTAGTAGAGACGGGGTTTCACCGTGTTAGCCAGGATGGTCTCGATCTCCTGACCTCGTGATCCACCCGTCTCGGCCTCCCAAAGTGCTGGGATTACAGGCTTGAGCCACCGCGCCCGGCCGAAAATAATTTTTTAAAAGTTTATTGTGTATTTACAAATTCCTGGATGACTGTGGGAATAGAGGGTGGGACAATTTTCCTATCAAAATCATAAGTATATATTTAATAGGCATTGCTGACAAGAGTTATTAAGAGTTTGAAGACAAGTAATTGACTTACTGTGAGAGTTATTACTAGAGTAATATTTATATAAAAGATATTTTCTTATGAGAGTTTTATGTTACATAACCAATCTACAAATAGTATTTTATCACGTCTTATATGTTTACATTTTCTTTTTTTTCTTTGCACATTTTAAATATTTTTAGTTGGCTCTTTCACAACTTGCAAAGTACAATTCATGGCCTTTGTGTACACGATTTTAGTTTTGTTTAGATCAGATTTATGAAAAGAGTGGCATGAAAATTAAAAATCTTCCTTGTTAAAGATAGGAACACCAATAGTTCTATTATTTCCTAATTATGTGCTCAAGAATAAATTTTTTGTCTCATACAGAAACTTGGAAAGTGAAAATTGGCATGAATAGCAGTCATATGCCCAGTAGTTACAATGATTGCATGGGATCACTATAATGTATCTATGGTATTGTATTTAGAAGAAATTCTTGACAGGACTCAAACATGATGAAAGACAGTAGCACATAGAACACACATCCATGTAAGGATCACAGTAGGAGAAACCAGTGGAGGTACTGTAATGAGGCCAGTGATAATAAAATCAGGAAGAAAGTTAACATGACAGCAAAAGCACTGATAGAAATGAGAGGTAAAGTATGGAAAAGATAGATAAAACATGAAACAGAACACATTTCTTTTTTAGTGCTAAGACTAAATTAAAAGCAGAGAAATTATAATCTTCTCTTATTCAATTCAAGATCTTCAATGAAGATATTACATTTCTTTTAAAAATGCAAAGAGCCCAGTTAGCTTACATAGCTTATTCTCCTTTTAGTTCTAAACCTCCAGTGTCAGACCATCTAATCACACCATCTCATACAAATTCAGTGTTATTATCTCAGCAACCTTGCCTGGAAGGCCATTCCTTGCATTTAAGTATCTCTGCATGAAAAACAGATTCACAACATCTGGTCTGATTTCCTTTTCCGTTAGTTTTCATTTTGTTGCCTCTTCGATTTTATTTTCTTTTCCAATCATGTCTGTTGAACTGAAAATAGTAATTTCACTGGTATCTATGTTCTTTATTTTACTTTCTATTTTTAGGGTTAGAGGTCTACTCTGTTGCTTAAGGTTAGTTGTAAAATAATAATTTGGGGGACTATAATTACCCTTGTTTTCTTCATACAATTTCAAAGGTCGACATAGCTTTATTTTCTTATAGTATTATTCACACCAAACACCTGAGTTAAAATTGACTGCGAATATTTTCTCAATGCTGTGTACATCCATGGGCTCTGATTTATTTTCCTTTCCTGCATCTGGTTGCCTCTTGTGTCTTCTGTGCTAGTGAATTTTCAACATTTTAAGAAAGAAACTGATCACTTAGAACAATATTAACAGAAAAACACCACAAGAGATATATAATATTATAACCTGAATGATAAACATGACACTTGACTTTGATGCCAACAATAAGTAAATGCATGCATATGGTACCCTACATTCCACCATAATTTATTCTGTGGTGCATGCATGCGTGCAAAGTGAAGATGCTATATATGATAAAATCACATTAAAGGACCAAAATAAGAACTGGACTATTTTTCTCACACTTAATATATCATCTGCTATCAAAGAAAATCAAGCCAAAATGCAAAATTTCTTTGTTCCTTATCCTACTATACAGATCTATGCTATCATCTAAAAAAAATGTTGTGTGAGACCTAATATCATTATATTTTCAATGAATAGTTACATGTGGTGAATTTAATCATGTTCCAGTGCTACTGCTTTCTCTGTAACTGACTTGTATGACATATGTTCAGTTCTTGAAGTGTTAATTTTTATAATTTGCTGTCAGGTGCCAGGAAAAAATATATCCCCTGATACTGATAATGTCACTTTTCTGTTCCAACAAACCTAAGTTTATGCCACTTGTTTATAAGTTGTATATGTCAAAATCATCTCCTTGTCAAAACAGCAAACTTTGAAGATGAACTCATAAATATACTAATAATTTACAATGGCTTAAAAACTTAAGATCCTAAAGTCATACACATATGCATATGCATATTCACACAGACATATATATGTGCATATATATATGCTTTTTATAGCCTATTAAATTTAGTATTTATAAGACTAATCCTGAAGCTAAGAAGCTAATAATAAATTAAAACAAAACGAAGAATCAAAACATGTTTACAAAGAAAATATAAAAAACAGAAAAGAAGAACACAAATAAATCAACCATAAGGTTCAAGAGAATTACCATTAATATCCTATAGATTTGTCACTATACTTTCTGGCAGCCAAGGCAAAAGAGAAACATAATCTGTTGGAACATGAGATAATTAGTAATTTTTATCACTTGTTTTTTATATAACTTAAATATTCTCTTTGCCAAGCTCTTTTGCCCCAATGGATAGCTTTGAAGATCCTATACTATAAATGAGTTATTGACTGAGGGATTTAATGGCAAATGAAATCAATAATGCCTACAGTAAGCTCTTCAAGCTGTCGATATTGGCATGTGTGAGAAAGAGTGATATATATAGATACAGATATAGATAGATAATATATAAACAGATATATATATATATATATATTACATATATTCGTAAGTGGCAGCTCTGTTTCCACCTCTCTCGCATGTCAATTCTATAACTGCATGTCATAGGTAATTTGGAAACAAAATCTCTGGTAGTTTTATCCCTCTCTTCCCAGATATAATACAAACTTGTCTCATTAAGAAATGTTTGAAGTGGCCGGGCGCGGTGACTCATGTCTGTAATCCCAGCACTTTGGGAGGCCGAGGCGGGCGCATCACGAGGTCAGGAGATTGAGACCAACCATGACTAACACGGTGAAACCCCATCTCTACTAAAAATACAAAAAATTAGCCAGGCGTGGTGGCGGATGCCCGTAGTCCCAGCTACTCGGGAGGCTGAGGCAGGAGAATGATGTGAACCCGGGAGGCAGAGCTTCCAGTGAGCCGAGATCACGCCACGGCACTCCAGACTGGAGCGACAGAGCGAGACTCTGTCTCAAAAACAAAAAGAAAAAAAGAAATGTTTGAGTTGACTCACTTTACTTATTTCTTTCAATAGACAGATAGCTATATCTATCAGTTTTATTTTATTGCTGATTATTCAACTTTTGATACCTATTTTCTCTTCCAACAGCTTTATATAAAATCAAGGTGCTCTTTGACTTCCCTGTGGATGAATATGTCTTACTAGTATAACTGGGTGCGACATATACAAAGACAACACAGATACAGAAATAAGCCTGGTACCTATGGTCTGATAAGTCCTGGGAGTATTCTGAATTGGAAATCGGGGACTACAATCATTCTGAAAAGACCACAGGTATGTCAGAATATAGAGAAGCAATAAGATAAAGAGACGCATTAACATATAGATAAACTATGTGGCCTTATTGTTAGAATACTCGATTGTTGTTTTGGCTTTGCTGCTTACTAGTTCTATAAACTTAGATAAAGTGTTAACCATAAACTTGCATTTCCTCATTAATAAAATGTGATTAATAAGATTGACAGTCTCTGAGACTGTTGTAAGTATTAAATAAAAATATACATATAGGCTGGGTGCAGTCACTTATTTCTATAATCCAGCTCTCTGGGAAGCTGAGGCTGGTGGACTGTTTGAGGCCAGGAGTTTAAGACCAGCCTGGCCAACACGGCAAAACCTCGTCTCTACTAAAAATACAAAAATTAGCCACGCATGGTGGTGTGTGCCTATAATCCCAGCTACTCCGGAGGCTGAGGCACAAGAATTACTGAGGCAAAGGTTGCACTGAGCCAAGATCATGCCACTGCACTTCAGCCTGGGTGACAGAGCTAGACTCTGTCTCAAAAAAAAAAAAAAAAAAAAAACCACACACACACACACACACCACACACACACACACACACCACACACACACACACAGCATAGTAGCTGGCATCTAGTGGGCATGCAAATATTGATTGTTTGTATGTTGACTTTACTTTTGCAAGTTGGTTCCATCATTAAATTATTCCATTTCTTTTTTTTTTTGTTTGAGATGGAGTCTTGCACTGGCACTCAGACTGGAGTGCAGTGGCGCAATCTCAGCTCACTGCAACCTTAGCCTCCCAGGTTTAAGCGATTCTCCTGCCTCAGTCTCCCAAGTAGCTGGGATTACAGGTGTCCACCACGAAGCCTGGCTAATTTTTTTGTATTTTTAGCAGAAATAGGGTTTCACTATGTTGGCCAGACTGGTCTCGAACTCGTGACCTCGTGATCTGCCCAGCTCAGCCTCCCAAAGTGCTGGGATTACAGGCATGAGCCACCACACCCGGCCTCTTTTATTTTTTCTAGTGGTAAATAGAATAGCTCAATAATGAGGTTAAACTGCTCAAAGTGGAAAATACTCAATGTCCGTATTATAAGTTTACTCAGTTTAGAGGTACATTTAAACAGGTAATTAAAATACCATGAGGCAAAAATAATAACTGATTTCATCTCAAATGAATGTGAAATACCTCAGATAAAATTCATTTGTTCAATATAATGGTAATTATTTCATGCTGTGTTTTATGTTACTGATAATTCAGGGAACCTAAGAAAGTAATTACTAGTACAACAGATATGTAATATTAAAGAGACTGTACTGAATTAAATTATTTGTATTTTTATTATGAGAGCTATTGATTAGATGCATAGAGTTTATTAATGCTCTGACTGTTCAACCCTCTTTACCTGTATATTTCCCTGCTGACTGTGATTTCCTTGAGGAAAAATACTTCATCTTCTTCATTTATTAAATGTTCAGTACCAAACAGAATGTCAGGAATATAATAAACATTCAATAAAAGTTGTTGAAATGAACCAATATTATACACTGGCATTTTCTTACATTTTATTTCATTAATTACTTTGCAAATTATATTCAGTTTACTCATACATCAATATATTAATAGTTAAGAGAGCCCTAAAATATTACTGAGACAGAGCAGGGTTACCACTTTTTAAGAGCCTATGTACCTCAATCATGGAAATAAAGACAAATTCTGAGTTTTTTGGAGGGAAATTCTAAGAACCTAGTTAGTCCTAGAAATAAATAAGGACCTTGTTAAACAAGAAGATAATCGTAGCCTAAAACAACAGCCAAGGAAGTGAAAGTTCCAGAGATGTTTGCTTTCCCCTTAGATACTAATGATAACATCTTAATGTCACTGAGTTGTCTTTCAGAAACTTGGACCCTCACAGGGAACCCCCCGCCTAAAGGATCCACTGGAATGAAGACTGCAGATAAGGGGAAGTGAAGACTGAACTTTAATCACCGTATTTGTTCCAAGTTTTTCTTGAGGGCTTTGGAGAAAGTCACTCCCCCTACCCAAAGAATATTTTTCTATTCACTCCAATTTTTAAACAGACTTCTCTGCCTTAACCAATTGCAAATCAGAAAATCGTTGAATCTACCTATGACCTGTAAGCCCCTGCTTCAAGACATCCCACTCTTTTACACCTAAACCAATATGTAACCTCCATGTATTATTTATGGCTTTGCCTGTAGCTTTTGCTTTCCTGACATTTACCCCTGCCTTTAACCATCCTTATGTGCAAGCCATTAAGGAGATCAGGATTTAAGCATTTAGCTGCCTGGTCCTCCTTGCTTGACACTCTGTAATGAAAGCCTTTCTTTCTATCACTATCCTGGTGTAGCACGATACAGACTAATACACTATATGGTGTATTAGTCCATTCTTAACACTGCTATAAAGACATACCTGAGACTGGGTAATTGATAAAGAAGGGTTTTAATTGACTCACAGTTCCACATGGCTGGGGAGGCCTCAAGAAACTTAAAATCATGGCGGAAGGCGAAGGAGAAGCAAGCACTCCCTACATGGAGGCAGGAGCGGAGGCAAATGCCAAATACTTTTAAACCATCAGATCTCATGAGAACTGACTCCTTGTCACAAGAGCAGCATGGACGGAACTGCCCCTATGATCCAATCACTTCCCACCATGTCCCTCCCTCAACACATTGGGATTACAATTCAAGATGAGATTTCGGTGGAGACACAGAGCCAAACCATATCACCTGGATTTACTGCACAGGGTGAGCAGACCTCAGTTTGGTCCTAGAACATTATTTGCAAGACAGCTACAATATAATCCACTTCATTAATAAACTGCCCTGGCAAAATCATAACAGTAAGAGAAAACTGACATACTTGACTCCATCTTGCTTCTGACCTCTAAGCTGTCCTTGGTCATTCCTGGGCATCAACCAAGCTAACTTTGAGAGGAATTTATAGTTTAACTTTGAAACAAAAATGATAATATTCCCTCCCTAAAACTAACTCCTCCTTGTTTGGGGACTGAAACGGTCTTTGTAAGACTGAGAGGCCACAAGATAGATATAGTTTCTAAAATCACTTACTGGTCAGGAGTCATGTGGCCAGAGGTCACAAGATTTGTGACCTTCAAAATTGTTCCTATATATAACATCACTACTGTGGAACCTCAGATTTTTTTTTTTTCCAGATGTTTTTCAGACTGACCGCAACTGGACTCATGACTCTTGAATTTACTGGTCTTGTTGTCTCACTCAGAGGCAGACTCAGTACCTGAGAACCGTTTTCCACACCTTTATGATTTTATCCCCAACCAATCAGTAGCACCCATAACCTAAATCCTTGACCGCCAGATTGTCCATTAAAACCCCCTAACTTCCAAGCCTTCAGAGAGGCTGATTTGACCAACAGTTCAGGCTCTCCTACATGGGCCAGCTTCAGGTCAATTAAACTCGTTCGCTACTGCAATGCTGTGGTCTCAGTAGTTTGATTTTGTTTGTGCAGCAGACAGAAAGAACCTGTTACATGATTGACTAAACTCCTAGCACATATTTATTGAGATTCTAATATGTGCTGATCACTTTGCTACTTTCAAGGTAAAGCATAACAGTACTTTTTAATGTCCTGACTGTCTTAATGTCCTGACTGTCTTGAGCTTAAAGTCCTTTAGGAGAAAGAGATACTAAATTGAATAACAAGTATAAAACTAACAACACTTAGCCTAATGTTATCTTAGAGAACAACGTGTGAATACATTCACACGTAAGATAGTTACGTAAGACACTTTAGATCAAACTTGTCCAACCTGCAGCCCTGTTGTTCAGGACAGCTTTGAATGTGGTGCTGTCCAACACAAATTTGCAAACTTTCTTAAAATATTGAAGTTTTTCTTGTGGTTTTTTTTTTTTTTTTTTTTTTTGGCACATCGGCTATCATTAGTGTTAGTGTATTATATGTGTGGCCCAACACTTCTTCTTCCAATGTGGCCCAGGGAAGCCGAAAGATTGGACACTCCTGCTTTAGATGCATGAAAAATGGCTAGAGGCAGAACATTCCAAGGAGAGGGGAGATGTGGGAGAACTAAGCGTGATGCCCTAAAGCCAGGGTGAGTATGGCAGAATTGTATAGTCATCTCCTGCCTTTGCCCTAAGGCCAGGGTGAGTTTGATAGGAAGAAATACAGAAGAGTTAAGCAACTTGTAAAGGATGCTGTTTCAAGAGTATAATCAATCAGAGTTTAACAATATAATGGACAATGAATGAGTGTCTATATACAGATTCCAATAAATTTATTTGGACGCTGAAAATGTTTAGGGTCAAATAATCATGATTGCACTCCTTGCTACACAGCTGTGGCTTAGATCTAATCAAAGTTTTTGATAGACTGCTTGACACAGAAAACCTATGGTTGTGGTGTTAAATTAGGTAATTTATATTAAATAAGTGACCTGATGCCTAGAACATAATGTGTTCTCAATAAATTTATTTATTAACAATAAATTGTGTTAATATTCCAACTAATAAATTACTTAAGAAAAAATATATTGAATACAGTGCTAAATGATTGTAATCAACTAACTTTAAACAGTGCATCTAATTTCAAGTGTTTCCTTTTTTTTTAAGATTGTCTCAAAATGAGGTACATTGACCCCCATCATTGCCATTTGCATTCATTTAAATCCAAAGTTCTTCTCTTATATATGAGTAATACAAGAATCCTATACATTTTTCCAACTTGAAACTACAATATCTCCTGAACTTTTCCTCTGGTGGCTTGCTTTGGGTAACACTAGCAACTGAATTTCCTATTCTTTTGCTGCATATCATATTTGAGCCATACATCATAATGTACTTGACTCAGATGTCTGGTGTTCCTGTCCTGTGCTGCACTAGCTTGCAAGGTCTTGCTTTTTCTTGGAAACCTGCCACTTAAAACAGATTTCAGACTAAACCTCCTGGTTTTGTAATTTGCTCCAAGTCTACTCTCTTGGACAGAATATCAGTAACTGGATTTGCCACATCTTTTCCTTTCATCATACTGACTACCAGGGTGGAAATAGTCATATATTGAAAGTAGCATCCTTTCAGACTCCTTGTCTGCCTACATATACATTTTAACTTTTTAGTCTCACTACACAGTGGAAAGATAGAGGCAAAAATGGGTTTCTCTGAAATCACTATCAGCAATGTTATCTCTCTTCAAGAAGAACAAAAAAGGATAATATTAAACAGCAGTTAATGACAATGAAAAAAGGGGCTGAGAACTAATGAAAATAATTTTGAGGAATATTCTCTAACTATATGCATTATCTTGACTCCCAAAGAAGACGTGCCTCTACTTTTGAGGACCATCGTTTAGAATGGGCACGAGACATAACTCAGTGGTTTGATGAAGAAGTGATGATAGAGATTCTTTCATCTCTTCATTTGTAGGCACTCTTCTTCATCACCACCACAAAGAATAAGAATGGAATACAAAATACTGTGGGGGTTTTTATGTCCATTGAAAAGCTTTTTCCAGTTCTTGTTCTATAAGCTTTCTTGTTGCCTGGATTTCCAGTGTTCCAGGGAAATTTTCAAAATTTATATGAATTTGTTTTCCATATCAATGACTGAGTCTTAAACCTAAAACTATATGAAGAAAAGTCTTTATAGTTATAATAATAAGCTAATGTTGAATACTTGTACATACAAGGCATTGTTCATATATTATTAATTCCATTAATCTTCTAAATGACATAAAGAGATAATTAGTATCATTACCTTCATTCTTATCAAAGATATAGAGACAAACAGTAGTAAGCAACCTGCTCCAAGTTCAAATACCAATATATTAAGTGGTATAGAGTTAGGATTAAATCTGGACAATTCAACTCAAGACCTCTTGCTCTAAACCAATTCTCGATGCTGCTACTCTTGTATAATTATGTCATTATAAGAATATAGATAGTATAATGATATAGATAATTTTTCCATGACTATTTAGTGAAATAACCATACTTATATCTTCCTCATTGCAAAAGCAGATCGTTTTGATATGTTTTGCTTTCTTAAGTTTTAAAAGGTTTCTGAATAAAACTTTCTTTCAAAGGATTTTATTTACATAGAACCAATTAATTTACCCTTTTATTAAACAATATGGATTTTCTCCTCAAAGGGCCCCTCTGATACTAATAAATGTCTATCCTCCGACTTTCCAAGAATATCAAACACCAGCCAGCAGATTTATGTGATAGTGGAAAACACCCAATTACTTCCCACAGAATGCTTTCTTAAAAGTGCATGTATTCTAACCATATAGGGAATTTAAACAACTGTGCTTAAAACAAAAGAAAAAAAAAAAAAAGGAAGGAAGATTTGACTCAATTCATCATTTTTATTATGTACTCTCAACTCAACCCGAAACACATCTAAAAAAAAACTATATTTTAGTGACATTTACTACTACTTTGCCACTCCACTTTTAAAGCAGGCTATGTGAATATCAAGTGGATGGGCCTGCTTCTGTACAATATCTATGAGAAATATCTAGCACTGATAATAATAATAATAACAATTTTAAAACTCTGAACACTGCTGTTAGATTACTCCAGATATCTGAATATTCCTTTTCTTTCTTAGTTCTTTAATTAGCTGTGGTTTTGATATGAGGCATATATTCATTTGAAGCTAAAAGACCACTTTCACAACTTTTACATATATATATATATATATTTTTTTTTTTTTTTTTTTTTCTTGGGACAGAGTCTCACTCTGTTGCCCAGGCTGGAATGCAGTGGCATGATCTCGGCTCACTACCACCTCTGCCTCCTGGGTTCAAGCGATTCTCCTGCCTCAGTCTCCCGAGTAAATGGGATTAAAGGTGCCCACCACCATGCCCGGGTAATTTTTGTATTTTTAGTAGAGATGAGGTTTCACCATCTTGTCCAGGCTGGTCCCGATCTCCTGACCTTGTGATCTACCCACCCTGGCCTCCCAAAGTGCTGGGATTACAGGCATGAGAAACCGCATCCGGCCAACTTTTACATATTTTTAAATGTTTTCACTCATTATTTGCAGCTCTGTTCTAACACATAAATTATAGTCTTTCCTGGTATCAATGGGGAGTTTGTTCTACAACCCCGATGGATACCAAAATCCACAGATGCTGAAGTTCCTGGTGTAAAATGGCACAGTATTTGCAAATAACCTATGTGCATCCTCACATACACTTGAAGTAATCTCTGAATTAATTATAATACCTAATGAAATGCCTACACATCGCTTCATTTGTATGGATTCAACATCGTACTCAATGTACAGGCAAATTCAAGTTTTGTTTTTTGAAAATTTGTAAAACTTTTATTTTCAAATTTTTTTTTCCTTAGTTGGTTGAATGCACAAATATGGAACCCATGGATATGGAAATCCAACTGTACCTTTTAAATCTCCATTTTGTATACAATCCTTATTTTCCAAATGGTGGCCTTTTTTCTCTCCTTCACATATAAAATGATAGTTCATTAAACCATTTCTTTATTTTCATAGAGTATGTCATATTTTAGTCACAAAACCTCCACCACATGACAGAGGGGGCACCTAATCATTCTCATTGGCACACAAGGTCTTGTTAAAATTGTAAAGTAGACAAATATTCTCTTCAATATCCTTCTATCTTTATCTCATCTTTTAATGTTCCTTCTTCCAAACCCCAAATTTTAATTGTCCTTAAGCTATCCAAAGTATCCTACCTAGGTCAGCCATAAAGTTCTTCTTGATACATACATAATCCTCCAACTTTCCATTTATTCTTTCAATAATACTCTTACTCTTTAGTGAATATAGCCTTGGCAATCAACGTTTGGATTAAAGAAATTCACACTAAAATGTCAATGACTGTAATTTGGATATCTAATGACTATATTAAACATTTTAAAAGAACAGTGTGAAGAACCTAGCTGAAATGAATATATAATTTATAGACTGGAATGGAGAGATATTTTTCAATTGGACAGTTCTTCATACTAATCTTTTTCTATATGAGCAGGCCACAACCACACATATCTCATTTTCTTGACAGACTCCTGAGGGCTTAAGGTGAACTAGAATATATGAAATAACCTCAAATAGCATTGGCATATCTTTTTGCTAATTGGTACAGTATACCGAGACAAAATTATTAAATTTCTGGAGTTATCCTGTCAGCCAAATTATTTTTCAATCAAGTCCACTTCTATTGACATTTTCTGGGTATTCTACATATCTCTCATTTTCCAAATAGTGAATCTGCCTCTAGAAATATGGCTAATAAGGATGGCTTCAAATCAAATAGTTAACCTGCTTCTAGAAATATGGTTAATGAGGGTGGGTTCAATGGGAAATTCCTGGGAAAGTCTGAGTAATGAGAAGTGGTCAAAGAGAAATTTGGGGATTTGAGAATTTGGATCGCTCTAACTTTGCTTTATGATTTTAGTCTACTTAACATGGCTTCTGAATTTTCACTTCACCTCACCTCATCCTCTTCAATCTAATTCTACAGAGAATTTTCTAACTCTTCCAAAAAAATATTATTTATTTTTTATACTTTAAGTTCTAGGGTACATGTGCACAACATGCAGGTTTGTTACATATGTATACATGTGCCATGTTGCTGTGCTGCACCCATCAACTCGTTAGCACCAAGCAACTCGTCATTTACATCAGGTATAACTCCCAATGCCATCCCTCTCCCCTCCCCGCTCCCCATAATAGGCCCCGGTGTGTGATGTTCCCCTTCCCATGTCCAAGTGATCTCATTGTTCAATTCTCACCTACGAGTGAGAACATACAGTGTTTGGTTTTCTATTCTTGTGATAGTTTGCTGAGAACGATGGCTTCCAGCTGCATCCATGTCCCTACAAAAGACACAAACTCATCCTTTTTAATGACTGCATAGTATTCCACGGTGCCACATTTTCTTAATCCAGTCTGTCACTGATGGACATTTGGGTTGATTCCAAGTCTTTGCTATTGTGAATAGTGCCTCAATAAACATACGTGTGCATGTGTCTTTATAGCAGCATGATTTATACTCCTTTGGGTATATACCTAGTAATGCAATGGCTGGGTCATATGGTATTTCTAGTTCTAGATCGTTGAGGAATCGTCATACTGTTTTCCACAACGGTTGAACATCCTCTCCAGCACCTGTTGTTTCCTGACTTTTTAATGATTGCCATTCTAACTGGTGTGAGATGGTATCTCATTGTGGTTTTGATTTGCATGTCTCTGATGGCCAGGGATGACGAGCATTTTCTCGTGTGTCTGTTGGCTGTATGAATGTCTTCTTTTGAGAAATGTTTGTTCATATCCTTTGCCCACTTTTTGATGCAGTTGTTTTTCTTCTTGAAAATTTGTTTGAGTTATTTGTAGGTTCTGGATATTAGCCCTTTGTCAGATGAGTAGATTGCAAAAATTTTCTCCCATTCTGTAGGTTGCCTGTTCACTCTGATGGTAGTTTCTTTTGCTGTGCAGAAGCTCTTTAGTTTAATTAGATCCCATTTGTCAATTTTGGCTTTTGTTGTCGTTGCTTTTGATGTTTTACACATGAAGTCCTTGCCCATGCCTATGTCCTGAATGGTACTACCTAGGTTTTCTTCTAGGGTTTTTATGATATTAGGTCTAACATTTAAGTCTCTAATCCATCTTGAATTAATTTTCATATAAGGAGTAAGGAAAGGATCCAGTTTCAGCTTTCTACTTATGGCTAGCCAATTTTCCCAGCACCATTTATTAAATAGGGAATCCTTTCCCCATTTCTTGTTTTTGTCAGGTTTGTCAAAGATCAGATGGCTGCAGATGTGTGGTATTATTTCTGAGGACTCTGTTCTGTTCCATTGGTCTATATCTCTGTTTTGGTACCAGTATCATGCTGTTTTGGTTACTGTAGCCTTATATTATAGTTTGAAGTCAGGTAGCATGATGCCTCCAGCTTTGTTCTTTTGACTTAGGATTGTCTTGGCAATGTGGGCTCTTTTTTGGTTCCATATGAACTTTAAAGCAGTTTTTTCCAATTCTGTGAAGAAAGTCATTGGTAGCTTGATGGAGATGGCATTGAATGTATAAATTACCTTAGGCAGTATGGCCATTTTATTTAAGAAGGATAGAGATGAACTTGGGATTCTTCCTGGCACAGTAGTTACTGTGTGGAAACCAGGAGACATAATATAATCATAATAAAATAAATATAGCCAAACGTGGTGGTGCAGTGTGATAAATGACATCTATTATCAAGTTTGATTTTGTGGAATTTTAATGTGAAAATGCTTTGGGAAATCCAGAACTCAATGGATATACTCTGATAGTAGCAAGACCATAACTATACAATAGGAAACACTGTCTTCTAGCTGAAGTTACTAAAGAGACATTTAGTTTACGGATTAAACAGTAAAACAAGACAGGATTGATAATATTTTCAGAATTTTAATATTAGGTCAACACCTAGAACTTAAAATGCAACATTTAAAACCAAGAATCTGATTATATAGAATTAGAAAGGTACAATCATGGACCTTCATTTATTCCTTATCTTGTACTAAGGAAGTCTTTTAGAGTGTTCTGATACTGCCAGTTCTGCTCTGGGAAACCTCCATACTCAGGAAGTACCAAGTGCCCTAGACCTTTCCCACTTCTCTCTCCCTACCAGTTGTATTTTCTACTCCTTCAGTGGCCTGGCTTGCTCTACTGTTATTCTGATTAAGTAATCTGTGCTAAAAGCAAGCAATAAACATACAGACAAATGCATCCATATTTTTAAAAGGCCTTTCTAACACGAATGCTCTAATTACAAAATGTTGCAGTAAATCTATTGAGGAAAGCTCTATAAGTAACTAAATACATTTAAGGATAGCTCTTAAATAATCAGATCAAAAAGATAAAGAAGATCAGCTTTGACCTTGGAAAAAAACTTTGGTAAAGAATAATTATCTTTCAGATGGAGTCAAGATTCCAGACCAGCCTGCTCTTCACAGAGTATTCTAGTCTTTAGAGAGGAACACTCACTCTCTTGCCTCTAGTAGTTCCACCATACTTTAGTACCTACTCAGGCCTAGTTCTAGAAAAACCAAAGGCGCATTTATTTGATGAACTTTGCAACCCAGTATCAAATAAAGAGTATGCTAGTCCCACCCTGACGTTAGGCCCTGGTACTAGCAAACCTAAGCTTCAGTGTCTTGGCCCCACACCTTTACCATGCACAACTGTTTCTATGGAATAGAGTCTACCTCTGATCCTCAGTCCTTGAGATGAGGCAATTCTAAATACCGATTGCCCCCTACTCCTGACCCGTCCCTCTGCCTTTCCGCATATTAGGTGTATATTGGTTCTCTGTCACTGGGTTGCCTCTGCCTTCTGGAATAATCATAAATAATCTTTGTCAGGACCCTATCACAGATCATCTTCCCATCTTTTGCCTACTTCTTCCATTACCAGACACAAGGCTCCATCTGCCAGAGATGTACTGTTTGTGTTTGGAATGCATGCTGTGTTTCTAAGACTCTTTCTCATCCTGGTGTTGGTTATAAAGTGCCTGTGCCTCTTAAAGCTTACTTCATTAGCAGGCATTTAAACCAGCGGAACTCTTAAAGGCAATTGAGCCCTCTCAATGTATACAAGAGTATAGAGATCTAACGAGCGAAGTGAATCACCCAAGATGGCATAATATGTAACTGGCAAAGCTATGATTAGATTAATTTGAATTTCAACATTCAACAAATATTTAGCTTCTCTCAACTTCAATTTCTTCTGTCAATTTGAAAATAATGTCCTATTTGCTAACAGTGTTCGAAAATTAAGAAAGACATGTTAATATGCCTAAAATTATTTTTCTGTCATAAAGTAGGCCTTTAGTAAATAATGTGTCCTGTGTTCACATTTTTTCCTCACATCTTCAGTAAAATCATTGATTCTTAAAGTATGGACCAGAGTATTAAGGAAAATAAGATAAAGCAAGGTATGTTTAGGACTAAGTTATCTAAATGCTTACTGTAATGAAGCTATTCAGTATACTCCTTTAATTTATTTTGATTTTGTGTTTTTCTTTGATTTTGTTTTTCTTTCTGGTACATAAACACTCTAACACTTACCAGGAGATAACATTTTTATCATTACTATATTATATAAGAACTTTCTAACATGAATGCTCTAATTACAAAATGTTGCAGTAAATCTATTGAGGAAAGCTTTATAAGTAACTAAATACATTTAAGGATAGCTCTTAAATAATCAGATCAAAAAGATAAAGAAGATCAGCCTTGACCTTGGAAAAAAACTTTGGTAAAGAATAATTATCTTTCAGATGGAGTCAAGATTCCAGACCAGCCTGCTCTTCACAGAGTATTCTAGTCTTCAGAGAGGAACACTCACTCTCTTGCCTCTAGTAGTTCCACCATACTTTAGTACCTACTCAGTATTTTTAGAAACTATCATCAATATAGTAATTATGAATATGATAATTATCATGAGGTAATGTTTTATATAAATATGGAATTCAAAAATAAATTTAACAAATAAACAGAGTTTACCATTGGATAAAGATAATATGTGTGCTTGAGACATAGTGCTGAACACGAAAGACAAAGTTCCTGAGCAAGACAGTCTACATTTTATTAAAAATAAATGACAACAAACCAGCAAGTAGATAAGGACTATAATTTCAGACAGTGATAAATACTGTCAATAAAATAAAATGAGGAAAATAACTAGCATTGGTGGAGTTGCAATTTTACATGAGTGCATTTTAGATTGATTCTGAGAAACAGCTTCTTGTATGAAGAACTATACGCAAAGTTCCTCCAGGAAACACACCCAAAAGGAAATGAGAAAGGGATTGTGCAAAAATAGAAGGTGACCCACTGAGCCCTCAAATGACACTCTGACGAGCTCTGAAGCCTGTAAGGATTCTACCAAATTGAGGCAAGGAGGCAACCTATCCCCACCTCAGTCAGTCACTGATGAAAGCTGTCACTTGAAAGGGTATAACTTTGGGCCTAGAAGTTTCCTATGGCAAAATTGTGGATCCAAGTAAAAGAGTAATCATAGCGATAGAACATGAAATCTAAGCTGAGTAAGACAGGAAACAAAAACATGAGGAATGAAAAACATGCATTCGATGTTCCAGTAAGATAAAAAGTTAATTTGGCATGAAGGATTAGAGAATATGTAATCAGAAAGATAATAAAGTGGTGGTCAGAAAACAGAATCTTAAAAGAGACTCTGGAGAAGAAAAATATATTTGGAATCACAAGCATAGGAATGGCTGACTACAATAATGTTGAAGAAAAAGATCATTAAAAATGAAGAGGCCACAAGGTTGAGAGGCCAAGGTATTAGATAGGTTGGCGAAACACGTGAGTTGCACAGAAAGATAGCTTAAAAAGTAGTGGAAGGGAAATCAGAGGGCCAAATACTTTTTTTTTTTTTTTTTTCGAGATGAAGTTTCGCTCTGTAGCCCAGGCTGGAGTGTAGTGGTGAGAACTCGGCTCACTGCAAGCTCCGCCTCCCGGGTTCATGCCATTCTCCTGCCTCAGCCTCCCGAGCACCTGGGACTACAGGCGCCTGCCACCACCACGCCTGGCTAATTTTTTGTATTTTTAGTAGAGACGGGGTTTTACCATGTTAGCCAGAATGGTCTCGATTTCCTGACCTCGTGATCCGCCCGCCTCGGCCTCCCAAACTGCTGGGATTACAGGCGTTAGCCACCGTGCCTGGCCCCAAATACTAATTTTTATTTAATGTAAGCCAGTATCTTTTTTATTGTTCATGGAATATTGTTTGGTAAAACTTGAAAAAAAATGAATTCAATTACCAAATAGTTTAGGAAACACGTAGGTGAAAGTCACACAGGTGTAATAACTCTAAGATTTCTTGAAGTGATTAACACTTTATATTAATTTTAAATATCCAAAAGAAAGATAACATATATCAAGTTTTCTAAAATGTGCAGTGATTGTATCACAGGAATTTCAATATAAGTAACATATTGAGGAAATGCTAATAATTCAGAGCAGCAGGCCACAAGTCTTTGCAGCAGGATACAACTTATGAGTACTCTATCTTGTAAATGCACACACACACACACACACACACACACACACATTGTATACAGTTTTATGTAGTTAGCACAAGTCTTGGTGCTAATCCATAGAGCCTACATTACAAACCTGTATGCTCCATTCTTGCAGGTAATATCTGGTCCATGGATCAGCACTATCGGCACCCCTTGAGAGCTTGTTGTATATCCAGAATCTCAGGTCCCACTCCAGATTTACTGGATAAGACCCTACATTTTTAAAGGATTCTCAGATGATTTGTATCACATTCAAGTTTAAAAGGCCCTGCACTAGAAAGTTACATGGTTAATTTCCACACTCAAAAAGAAAAACTGTTTTACATTGTTAGAGAATTACTATATTTTCAAACAGTGTTCTGAAATGTCTCTGAATATTTATAACGACTCAAATTGGCCTTAAAAACAGGTGGGAATTAGCTCTCTTAATATTTTGTCACTTTTATAAAACAAATAATGGTAACATGTTATTAACTATTAATTTTCCAGTTGGTGCAAGAAATAGAGCTTGGAAAGGTATTTTCTTGTATCTTAATACCACTAATGTATGATTTACAAAGGCATGGAAATACAATCTCAGGAGTCTTCATATTTCCTTAAAAGATTAAACAGCCATGTAAATCCATTATCCAGAAGGTTAGACATAAATGTCAGTTCCTGAGTGTCCCACAACGGAAAGTGCGGATTCTTAATAACAGAGAGGACACAAGGTCTTTCTTTGAGAGATTTATGTCTGATCACAATTTCCCACGTTTAAATATCCACAATTGACAATAGGTACCACTTTGTTTGCAAAAAAAGACTCTTAAACATCAAAATGGGAGATACAGTAAAGAACACAGGACAATATTTTCTGTGCATTAAATCTGCATAGATAAATTCTACTAGTTGATATAATCAGTCCAGTCCTTCCCTCCTTACAGATATATCTTTTAAGAGAAGAATTAGTAATTATTTTATTCTCCTAAATTTATTCTTCTTTTTTGTTTATTGGTGAAATAAAAGGATTATTAAAGCATTTAAATATATTAGTATGTTTAAAACAAATGCTCTGGTTAGGTAGTTTAGTTCAAAAATGGGTTTTGAAATGGGCACCTTGGGAGGCTTCAGGATGGCTGATTAGGGAGCATTTTGTACTTGCTTTTTCCACTAAAAAGAGCTAAAATACCCAGTAGATATTAGATCATCCAAGAGAGAACACTGGAATCCAACAAAATAGTGACAGGCAACATCCGAAATAAGGAATGGGAGAAGGAAGCAAGCAGCCTGCTCAGCCTGGATTGACTGAGAGCCTAAGAGAGACTCTCCAGTAGAGGGAAAGGGTAGGTGAGAGATCCTCAGCAGCCTGCATTTTCATCATAGACTCCTATAGTCCTAGCCATGGGAGAGCCCTCAGTACTCTCAGGACATGAAACTAAAATAGGGAGTTGCAAGAAGATTGTATTACGGCAGCTCCCCATGGAGGAAGCTTGAATATGGTCCTTCACATTCCTTGTGACCTAAGCAACTACATCAAGATACCATTTTAGAACTTTGCCTGCAACAGACTGCACACTGTGCTGGAACCCAAGAATGCTGAGGCTAATGAGCAAGAGAAGCATAGGCTATTGCTCTCAGGGCTTAGGCACAAGTGACCTTGGGCCACCACACCCTGATGGATGCCATCTTTAGGACTGAGGTGCCAGCAAGATGCCATTCTAGAGCATCACCCCCAACAAACTGCACACTACCCTGGAGCCCAGTGGTGCTGAAGCTGAGGTGCAAGAGAAGTGATAGTTACTGCCTGGGGTTTAGGCACAAGTGACCACAGGCTTCTCCACCCAAGGCTGAGCAAGGGTGCCACCAAGGCTGACGTGTAAGTGGCATTCATGCTCCCCACCTGCTGTCCTAAGCCATCATCACTGAAGGTGGTACCATCAACCCCCACTGGCAGGGCAGCAGTGCAGTTACTATAGCCTCTCACTCAAGCATTCCACAATGACTTGGGGATCACCCTGTTCCTGACTACCATGGCCAGTGCCTGTACATGCCATTTGGGGGCTTGAAGATAAGCAAGCCTAGCCCAGGTTTCCCCGTCATCCCTATGCCAGAGTATACAGCCCAGGGGCCAGGGAATCTCCCAGTCTAGTTCACCACTGATGACATATGACCACTCCTCTCAGGGACCTGAAGTTAGGCCTACCCACACAGCAGCTATTACCACAAATTATCACCTGCAGGCTTGGACACTGACCTTGCCAGAACATTACAATTACTTCCAATGCCAGCATGCACCACAAGGGACCTAGGGGATTGTCACACCACTGCCACTCTCATTGCCTATGCCATATTAGCGGCCCATGGACCCAAGTACCCACCTACCTGCTCAATTCACAGCTGTCACTACTGGGATTTGAGTAAGACACCTGAAGGAACAAAAATTGCCCACCTGTACCCACTAACACTGGTATGTATGACATTATGGGTCATATGAGCAGGCACTCAGCCCACTGCTGCAACCACAGGAGCCCAAAGACTGGTCTGCTTGACATCTGAGTCCCAAGCAAAACTGCATCAGAGCTTTCCTCAATAATGGCACCCTAAGCCACCAAGGAAGTCTCAGATACCACTGGCACTGTGTATAGCCAAAAAAATCAAGGGAGACTACACTAATGCATGTACCTAGAATTGAAACCAAAGTGCCCCACCCAACCAACACCATAGATTCTTCCTCAAGAAAAGTCCTCCCCTATGAAAGCAAATTGAAAAAGTTAGAAGAAGCAACTGTTACATGAGATGCATGGATATCAATGTAAGGACACAGGAAACATGAAAAAGCAAGAATATATGACAGCTCCAAAGGAGATGGAATTTGTAAAATCCTAGTAAAAATTCAATTATCGATTCTAAATATTTTCAGTGAGATATAAGAGAATTCTAAAAAAACAAAACAAAAGAATCAGAAAAACAATTCAGGATATGAATGAGAAATTTAACAAAGTGATAGATAACATAGAAAAGAATCAAACAGAAATTCTATAAATGAAGAATCACTGAATGAATTACAAAATACATTTAAAAGCTCCGACCATAGACTAGATCAAGCAGACAAAATAATTTCACTTGATGACAGTGTTTTTTAAATAACCATCAGACAATGGTTTTTAAAAAAGGAATGAACAAAGTCTTAATGATATATGGGACAGAAAAGAAAGGGATAAAATATGTGAATTATTGGTATCCCAGAAGGCAAAGAGAGAAAGAGTTTAAAAACCTATTTAATGAATTAATAGATGAAAACTTTCCAAGTCTAGCAATAGATTTAAACATCCATATACAGAGTCCCAGCAATCACCAAACGGACACAATGTTTCAAAAAGTTCTTCTTCATGGTGTACTATAGTCAAAACTTCTTCTTTTTTTTTTTTTTGAGGCGGAGTCTCGCTCTGTCGCCCAGGCTGGAGTGCAGTGGCGCAATCTCGGCTCACTGCAAGCTCCGCCTCCCGGGTTCACGCCATTCTCCTGCCTCAGCCTCCCGAGTAGCTGGGACTACAGGTGCCCGCCACCTCGCCCGGCTAGTTTTTTGTATTTTTAGTAGAGACGGGGTTTCACCATGTTAGCCAGGATGGTCTCGATCTCCTGACCTCGTGATCCGCCCGTCTCGGCCTCCCAAAGTGCTGGGATTACAGGCTTGAGCCACCGCGCCCGGCCTATAGTCAAAACTTCTAAACTCCATGAAAAATAGAGAATTTAAAAAAAAAGCAAGAGAAAAGCATCTAGTCACCTATAAGAAATCTCCATCAGAATAAGAGAAAATGTATCAGTAGAAACCTTATAGGCCAGGAGAGAATGGGATAATGTATTCAAAATGCTGAAAGAAAAACTGCAAGCTAAGATACTATATCTAACAAAATTATCCTTCATAGATGAAGGAGAAATAAAGTATTTCTCAGACAAGATAAAACTAAGATAATTCATCATCACTAGACTGACCAGACAAGAAGTACTCAAAGGACTCCTAAACATAGAAGCAAAAAGACATTTATCTACATGCAAACACACAACAGTATAAAAAAAAGGTGAAGCAAACATACAAATGTGGAAAAAGATAGGGCTCAAATACTATCCCTACAAATGACTACCAACCACAATGACAGACAATAAGAGGAAAATTCAAGAATATACAAAACAACCATAAAACAATTAACAAAATGACAGCAATAAAACCTCACATAACAACAATTACTTTGAATGTAAATGGATTAAATTCTTCACTTAAAAGCTATAGACTGACTGAATGAATTAAAAAAAAAATGATCCAACTAAATGCCACGTACAAGAAACACTTTACCTGAAAAGATTCCTGTAGACTGAGAGTAAAAAAAATGGAGGAAGATATTTAACTCTAACAGAATCCAAAGTGAGCAGAGGTAGCTATACTCATAATACACAAAACAGACCTTAAGCCAAAAATAGTAAACAAAGACAATTAAATAGTGATAAAAGGACCAATCCAACAAGAGGAAATAACAATTCTAAATATATATGCACCCAGCACTGGAACACCCAGATTCGTAAAGGAAATATTACTCGATCTGAAAAGAAAGACTCCAATGTAATAATTGTGGGGGAATTTATCACCTTATTCTCAGCATTAGCCACATCATCTAGAAAGAAAATCAAAAAAGACACATTGAAGTTAGAGTGGAATTTAGAACAAACAGACCTAACAGATATTTAGAGAACATTTTATCCAACAACTGCAGTTCTCCTTGAAGAGGTCCTTCACATCCCTTGTAAATTGTATTTCAAGTATTTTATTCTCTTTCTAGCAATTGTGAATAGGAGTTCACTCATGATTGGCTCTTTGTCTATTTTAGCTGTATAGGAATGCTTGTGATTTTTGCACATTGATATTGTATCCTGAGACTTTGCTGAAGTTGCTTATCAGCTTAAGTAGATTTTGGGCTGAGATGACAGGATTTTCTAAATATACAATCACATCATCTGTAAACAAAGACAATTTGACTTCCTCTCTTCCTACTTGAATATCCTTTCTTTCTTTCTCTTGCCTGCATGCCCTGGCCAGAACTTCCAATACTATGTTGAATAGGAGTGGTGAGGGAGGGCATCCTTGTCTTATGCCGGTTTTCAAAGGGAATGCTTCCAGCTTTTACCCATTCAGTATAATATTGGCTATGGGTTTGTCATAAATGGCTCTTATTATTTTGAGATACGTTCCATCAGTACCTAGTTTATTGAGAGTTTTTAGCATGAAGGGGTGTTGAATTTTATCAAAGGCCATTTTTGCATCTATTGAGATAATCATGTGGTTTTTTTCATTGGCTCTGTTTATGTGATCGATTCCGTTTATTGATTTGCTTATGTTGAACCATCCTTGCATCATAGGGGTGAAGCTGACTTGATCGTGGTGGATAAGCTTTTTGATGTGCTGCTGGATTCTGTTTTCCAGTATTTTATTGAGAATTTTCACATCGATGTCCATCAGGGATATTGGCTTAAAATTTTCTTTTTTTTGTTTTGTTTCTGCCAGGTTTTGGTATTAGGATGATGTTGGCCTCATAAAATGAGTTAGGGAGGAGTCCCTCTTTTTCTATTGATTGGAATAGTTTCAGAAGGAATGGTACCAGCTCCTCTTTGTACCTCTGGCAAAATTTGGCTGTGAATCCCTCTGGTCCTGGGCTTTTTTTTTTGGTTAGTAAGCTATTAATTACTGCCTCAATTTCAGAACTTGTTATTGATCTGTTCAGGGATTCGACTTCTTCCTGGTTTAGTCTTGGGAGGGTGTATGTGTCCAGGAATTTATCCATTTCTTCCAGATTTTCTAGTTTATTTGCAAAGAGGTGTTTATAGTATTCTCTGATGGTAGTTTGTATTTCTGTGGGATCAGTGGTGATATTCCTTTATCATTTTTTATTGTGTCTATTTGATTCTTCTCTCTTTTCTTCTTTATTAGTATGGCTAGTGGTCTATCTGTCTGGTTGACCTTTTAAAAAACCAGCTCCTGGAGTCATTGATTTTTTGAAAGTTTTTTTTTTGTGTGTTTCCATCTCCTTCAGTTCTACTCTGATCTTAGTTATTTCTTGTCCTCTGTTAGTTTTTGAATTTGTTTGCTATTGCTTCTCTAGTTCTTTTCATTGTGATGTTAGGGTGTCAAATTTAGATCTTTCCTGCTTTCTCCTGTGGGCACTTAGTGCTATAAATTTCCATCTAAACACTGCTTTAGCTGGGTACCAGAGATTCTGGCATGTTGTGTCTTTGTTCTCACTGGTTTAAAATAAGTTATTCCAGTTTTCAAACCCAGTTTTCAAATGGAATTTTTCCAGTTTTTGCCCATTCACTATGATATTGGCTGTGGGTTTGTCATAAATAGCTCTTATTATTTTGAGGTACGTTCCATCAATACCGAATTTATTGAGCGTTTTTAGCATGAAGGGCTGTTGAATTTTGTCAAAGGCCTTTTCTGCATCTATTGAGATAATCATGTGGTTCTTGTCTTTGGTTCTGCTTATATGCTGGATTACGTTTATTGATTTGCGAATGTTGAACCAGCCTTGCATCCCAGGGATGAAGCCCACTTGATCATGGTGGATAAGCTTTTTGATGTGCTGCTGGATCCGTTTTGCCAGTATTTTATTGAGGATTTTTGCATCGATGTTCATCAGGGATATTGGTCTAAAATTCTCTTTTTTTGTTGTGTCTCTGCCAGGCTTTGGTATCAGGATGATGTTGGCCTCATAAAATGAGTTAGGGAGGATTCCCTCTTTTTCCATTGATTGGAATAGTTTCAGAAGTAATGGTACCAGCTCCTCCTTGTACCTCTGGTAGAATTCAGCTGTGAATCCATCTGGTCCTGGACTTTTTTTGGTTGGTAGGCTATTAATTATTGCCTCAATTTCAGAGCCTGCTATTGGTCTATTCAGGGATTCAACTTCTTCCTGGTTTAGTCTTGGAAGAGTGTAAGTGTCCAGGAAATTATCCATTTCTTCTAGATTTTCTGGTTGATTTGCGTAGAGGTGTTTATAGTATTCTCTGATGGTAGTTTGTATTTCTGAGGGGTCGGTGGTGATATCTCCTTTATCATTTTTTATTGTGTCTATTTGATTCTTCTCTCTTTTCTTCTTTATTAGTCTTGCTAGCAGTCTGTCAATTTTGTTGATCTTTTCAAAAAACCACCTCCTGGATTCATTGATTTTTTGGAGGGTATTTTTGTGTCTCTATCTCCTTCAGTTCTGCTCTGATCTTAGTTATTTCTTGCCTTCTGCTACCTTTTGAATGTATTTGCTCTTGCTTCTCTAGTTCTTTTAATTGTGATGTTAGAGTGTCAATTTTAGATCTTTCCAGCTTTCATGACAAACCCAGAGCCAATATCATACCGAATGAGCAAAAACCAGAAGCATTCCCTTTGAAAACTGGCACAAGACAGGGATGCCCTCTCTCACCACCCCTATTCAACATAGTATTGGAAGTTCTGGTTAGGGCAATCAGGCAAGAGAAAGAAATCAAGGGTATTCAGTTAGGAAAAGAAGTCAAATTGTCCCTGTTTGCAGATGACATGATTGTATATTTAGAAAACCCCATTGTCTCAGCCCAAAATCTACTTAAGCTGATAAGAAACTTCAGCAAAGTCTCAGGATACAAAATTAATGTGCAAAAATCACAAGCATTCTTACACACCAGTAACAGACAAACAGAGAGCCAAATCATGAATGAACTTCCATTCACAATTGCTTCAAAGAGAATAAAATACCTAGGAATCCAACTTACAAGGGATGTAAAGGACCTCTTCAAGGAGAACTACAAACCACTGCTCAGTGAAATCAAAGAGGACACAAACAAATGGAAGAACATACCATGCTCATGGATAGGAAGAATCAATATCGTGAAAATGGCCATACTGCCCAATGTTATTTATAGATTCAATGCCATCCCCATTAAGCTACCAATGAGTTTCTTCACAGAATTGGAAAAAACTGCTTTAAAGTTCATATGGAACCAAAAAAGAGCCCGCATTGCCAAGACAATCCTAAGTCAAAAGAACAAAGCTGGAGGCATCATGCTACCTGACTTCAAACTATACTACAAGGCTACACTAACCAAAACAGCATGGTACTGGTACCAAAACAGAGATATAGACCAATGGAACAGAACAGAGTCCTCAGAAATAATACCACACATCTACAGCCATCTGACCTTTGATAAACCTGAGAGAAACAAGAAATGGGGAAAGGATTCCCTATTTCATAAATGGTGCTGGGAAAATTGGCTAGCCATAAGTAGAAAGCTGAAACTGGATCCCTTCCTTACTCCTTATACAAAAAATAATTCAAGATGGATTAGAGACTTAAATGTTAGACCTAGTACCATAAAAACCCTAGAAGAAAACCTAGGTAGTACCATTCAGGACATAGGCATGGGCAAGGACTTCATGTCTAAAACACCAAAAGCAATGGCAGCAAAAGCCAAAATTGACAAATGGGATCTAATTAAACTAAAGAGCTTCTTTCTGCACAGCAAAAGAAACTACCATCAGAGTGAACAGGCAACCTACAGAATGGGAGAACATTTTTGCAACCTACTCATCTGACAAAGGGCTAATATCCAGAACCTACAAAGAACTCAAACAAATTTACAAGAAAAAAACAAACAACCCCATCAAAAAGTGGGCAAAGGATATGAACAGACATTTCTCAAAAGAAGACATTCATACAGCCAACAGACACATGAAAAAATGCTCATCATCACTGGCCATCAGAGAAATGCAAATCAAAACCACAATGAGATACCATCTCACACCAGTTAGAATGGCAATCATTAAAAAGTCAGGAAACAACAGGTGCTGGAGAGGATGTGGAGAAATAGGAACACTTTTTTTTTTTTTTTTTTTTTTTTTTTTGAGACGGAGTCTCGCTCTGTCGCCCAGGCTGGAGTACAGTGGCCGGATCTCAGCTCACTGCAAGCTCCGCCTCCCGGGCTTACGCCATTCTCCTGCCTCAGCCTCCCAAGTAGCTGGGACTACAGGCGCCTGCCACCTCGCCCGGCTAGTTTTTTGTATTTTTTAGTAGAGACGGGGTTTCACCGTGTTAGCCAGGATGGTCTCGATCTCCTGACGTCGTGATCCGCCCGTCTCGGCCTCCCAAAGTGCTGGGATTACAGAAATAGGAACACTTTTACACTGGTGTTGGGATTGTAAACTAGTTCAACCATTATGGAAAACAGTATGGCAATTCCTCAAGGATCTAGAACTAGATGTACCATATGACCCAGCCATCCCATTACTGGGTATATACCCAAAGGATTATAAATCATGCTGCTATAAAGACACACGCACACGTATGTTTATTGCAGCACTATTCACAATAGCAAAGACTTGGAATCAACCCAAATGTCCATCAGTGACAGACTGGATTAAGAAAATGTGGCACATATACACCATGGAATACTATGCAGCCATAAAAAAGGATGAGTTTGTGTCCTTTGTAGGGACATGGATGCAGCTGGAAACCATCATTCTTAGCAAACTATCACAAGAACAGAAAACCAAACGCCGCATGTTCTCACTCACAGGTGGGAACTGAACGATGAGATCACTTGGACTGGGGAAGGGGAACATCACACACCGGGGCCTATCACGGGGAGGGGGGAGGGGGGAAGGATTGCATTGGGAGTTATACCTGATGTAAATGACGAGTTGATGGGTGCTGACGAGTTGATGGGTGCAGCACACCAACATGGCACAAGTATACATATGTAACAAACCTGCACATTATGCACATGTACCCTAAAGCTTAAAGTATAATAATAATAATAATAATAATAATAATAAAATAAGGTATTCATTTCTGCCTCAATTTCATTATTTACCCAGTAGTCATTCAGGAGCAGGTTGTTCATTTCCATTTAGTTGTGCGGTTTTGAGTGAGTTTCTTAATCCTGAGTTCTAATTTGATTGCACTGTTGTCTGAGATACTGTTTGTTATGATTTGCATTTGTTGAGGAGTGTTTTACTTTCAATTATGAGGTCAATTTTAGAATAAGTATGATATGCTGCTGAGAAGAATGTATATTCTGTTGATTTGAGGTGGAGAGTTTTGTAGATGTCTATTAGGTCCGCTTGGACCTGAGCTGGGTTCACGTCCTGAATATCCTTGTTAATTTTATGTCTTGTTGATCGGTCTAATATGACAGTGGAGTGTTAAAGTCTCCCACTATTATTATTTGGGAGTCTAAGTCTCTTTGTAGGTCTCTAAGAACTTGCTTTATGAATCTGGATGCTCCTGTATTGTGTGCATATATATTTAAGATAGTTAACTCTTCTTGTTGCATTGACCCCTCTACCATTATGTAATGCCCTTCTTTGTCTTTTTTATCTCTTTTGGTTTAAAGTCTCGGTTATCAGAGAGTAGGACTGCAACCCCTGCTTTTTTTCTGCTTTCTATTTGCTTGGCAAATCTTTCTCAATCCCATTATTGTGAGCCTATGTGTATCTTTGCATGTGAGATGGTTCTCCTGAATACAGGACACCGATGGGTCTTGACTCTTTATCCAATTTGTCAGTCTGTGTCTTTTAATTGGGGCATTTAGCCCATTTACATTTAAGGTTAATATTGTTATGTGTGAATTTGATCCTGTCATTATGATGATAGCTGGTTATTTTGCCTATTAGTTTATGCAGTTTCTTCATAATGCCGATGGTCTTTACAATTTGGTATGTTTTTGCAGTGGCTTTTACTGGTTTTTCCTTTCCATGTTTAGTGCTTCCTTTAGGAGCTCTTGTAAGGCAGGCCTGGTGGTGACAAAATCTCTCAGCATTTGCTTGTCTGTAAAGGATTTTATTTCTTCTTCGCTTCTGATGTTTAGTTTGGCAGGATATAAAATTTTGGGTTGAAAATTCTTTTCTTTAAGAACGTTGAATATCGGTCCCCACCCTCTTTTGGCATATAGAGTTTCTGCCGAAAGATCCACTGTTAGTCTGATGTGCTTCCTTTTGTGGGTAACCTGACCTTTCTCTCTGGCTGCTCTTAACATTTTTTCCTTCATTTCAACCTTGGTGAATCTGACGTTTATGTGTCTTGGGGTTGCTCTTCTCAAGGAGTATCTTTGTAGTGTTCTCTGTATTTCCTGAATGTGAATGTTGGCCTGCCTTGCTAGGTTGGGGAAGTTCTCCTGGATAATATTGTGAAGCATGTTTTCCAACTTGGTTCCATTCTCCCCGTTACTTTCAGGTACACCAATCAAACGTAGGTTTGGTCTTTTCACATTGTCTCATATTTCTTGGAGGCTTTGTTCATTTCTTTTCATTCTTTTTTCTCTAATCTTGTCTTTATGATTTATTTCTTTAAATTGATTTTCAATCTCTGATATCCTTTCTTCCACTTGATCAATTTGGCTACTGATACTTGTGTATGCTTCACAAAGTTCTCATACTGTGTTTTTCAGCTCAGTCAGGTCATTTATATTCTTCTCTAAGCTGCTTATTCCAGTTAGCAGTTCCTAGGGAGACCTAGGGGAACCTTTTATCAAGGTTCTTAGCTTCCTTGCATTTGGTTAGAACATGGTGCTTTTGCTCAGAGGAATTATTACTCAACTTCTGAAGCCTACTTCTGTGAATTCGTCAAAATCATTCTCCGTCTAATTTTGTTCCCTTGCTGATGAGGAGTTGTGATTCTTTGGAAAAGAGACGTTCTGGTTTTTGGAATATTCAGCCTTTTTGAGCTGGGTTTTCCTCATCTTTGTGGATTTATCTACCTTTGGTCTTTGATGTTGGTGACCTTTGGATGGGGTTTTTGCATGGGTGTCCTTTTTGTTGATGTTGATACTATTGCTTTCTGTTTATTAGTTTTCCTTCCAACAGTCAGGGCCCTCTTCTGCAGGTCTGCTGGAGTTTGCTGGAGGTCCACTCCAGACCCTGTTTGCCTGGGTATCACCAGTGGAGGCTGCAGAACAGCAAAGATTGTGGCCTGCTCCTTCCTCTGGAAGCTTCATTCCAGAGCAGCACCCACCAGATGCCAGCCAGAGCTCTCCTATATGAGGTGTCTCTCGACCCCTGCTGGGAGGTGTTTCCCAGTCAGGATTCACCTGGGTAAGGTACCCACTTGAGGAGGCAGTCTGTCCCTTAGTAGAGCTCAAGAGCTGTGCTGGGAGATCCACTGGTCTCTTCAGAGCCAGTAGACAGAAACATTTAAGTCTGTTGAAGCTGTGCCCACAGCTGCCCCTTCCCTCAGGTGCTCTGTCCCAGGGAGATGGGAGTTTTATTTATAAGCCCCTGACTGAGGCTTCTGCCTTTCTTTCAGAGATGCCCTGCCCAGAGAGGAGAAACCTAGAGAGGCAGTCTGGCTACAGAGGCTTTGCTGCACTTTGGTGAGCTCCATCCAGTTTGAACTTCCAGGTGACTTTGTTTACACTGTGAGGGGAAAACGCCTACTCAAGCTTCAGTAATGGTGGGCTTCTCTCCTCCTGACCAAGCTGGAGCATCCCAGATCGACTTCAGACTCCTGTGCTGGCAGCGAGAATTTCAAGCCAGTGGATCTCAGCTTGTTGGACTCCATGGGGGTGGGATCCACTGAGCTAGTCCACTTGGCTCCCTGGCTTCAGTCCCCTTTCCAGGGGAGTGAACAGTTCTGTCTTGCTAGCATTCCAGGCACCACTGGGGTATGAGAAAAAACTCCTGCAGCTAGTTCAGTGTCTGCCCAAACAGCTGCCCAGTTTTGTGCTTGTAATCTAAGGCCCTGGTAGTGTAGGCACCCAAGGGAATCTCCTGGTCTGCAGGTGCAAACACCATGGGAAAAAGCAAAGTATATGGGCCAGAGTGCACCATTCCTCAAAGCACAGTCCCTCACAGCTTCCCTTGGCTAGGGGAGGGAGTTACCTGACCCCTTGCACTTCCCAGGTGAGGTGATGCCCCACCCCGCTTCGGCTCACCCTCCATGGGCTGCACCCACTGTGTAATCAGTTCCAATGAGATGAGCCAGGTACCTCAGCTGGAAATGCAGAAATCACCCATCTTCTGCATTGGTCTCCTTGGGAGTTGAAGACTGGAGCTGTTCCTATTTGGCCATCTTCTATTCCTCACAATACACATTTTTAATATAATGGCTGTAATCTAATTATAACTTTTTAAGATAAAATACCTATAAAGAAATACTTCATAAAGTACAATATATCAATTAGTACTACTTGTCTTTGTATAATGAGATTATAAATTGATATTTTCTAATATTTTCTTTAAAAATATAATATTTCCATCATTACAACAATGACTCTATGAAGGACACGTATTTAAAAAACTGATAGGCTAGCATGGTAAAAGATAAAGATTTAAATTTTAATCACAAATTTTGTGGAGGGTAGTTGTTTCCTGAGGATTATGATATAGAGGCTAGCATGTGTATATTTCTGTAGATTTTTGTTTTCAGATTCTCTGATGTGATCTCAAGGATTCCTTATGATAAATAAAATAATTAACCAAATGAAAAATGAAGCAAATAAAAATAGTAATATAACTTTTTATATAGCATGTATGTTACACATGAGATCTAGCATAATAGACTATTATAGAGAAATATCTGGTTAATAAATCAAAAGAGTAATTATGTAAATGGTTTAAACTAGGTCACTGGAGGGAAAACTAAAAATCACAAAATGGATTAATTGTTACTTCAACAATAAAGGAGTTCTTCGGGTTAACAAGTTACACTAATTTATGAAAGATTATTAGATCATATATAAGGGCTGATTTCAAAATGTCAACAAAAAAATCAAATCACAGGTTTTTAGAAGTAGAAGCTGGTCAATACCGCAAAGAAAATCTGTATTACAACTGAAATAAGAACTAATATTCTTCCCATTAAATCACAAAGCCTTTTTATTTCATTCCTATGAAATCAAATGAATGTGTAATTGAATATCACAACCCTTTACAACCTCAGGCAAGCTTCTTAATGTCTCAGAACCATACTTTGTTATCAGTTTCTCATATTGATAGCGTTTATGTTATTGTCAGCAGGGGCTATTAAAACATTATTCCAATAAATATTATTGTTCACATAGCTTTTGCAATTTATCTCCACTTTAGATTTTTGAAGGTGAAATTCATGCGAGCCAAAATGGGCTCAATGTGGCTGTCAGGAAAAATGATATCTTTGTAATATAATCAATTTTTCTTTGATTATTAATACAGTTGAGCATATATATGTTTATTCATCTAAATCAGGGAATTTCTTAATATATTCATTTTCTATTTCAGATTTGCCTATTTTTCTAGTGAAATTTTTTTATTGATTTGTAGTATGTTGTATATAAAACCTGAAACACTTTAAACACCATATGTGTTGTATGCATGGTATTTTCTCTGTGTCTGCAGCTTATCTTTTCACTTAATGTTTATGTTATATTATTCATATCAAGTTTTAAATGCTGACAAAATAAAATCTGTCAAATTTTCCCTAGGGCTTCTAGCTCTTACAATGATTAAAATGACCAATCTTTAGGTAACTTTTATAACTATATACTACCCATCTGACTCCAGATTATATGCTTTTAACCACTTCACTATTCTTGTTTGAAAATATATACAATATTCTTGTTTGAAAATCAAGAATAGGGTAGTAGTTAAAAGCATCTAATCTGGAGACAGATTATGTAGGTTTAAATCCTGGGGCACCCTCATCTGACTAGCTCCATGACATTAAGTGAGTTACTCAACTTTCCTGTGTACAATTTTCTTGTTTATACATTGAATACATATACTTAAAGGGTTTACATTAGGGCCTGGCACATATAAGTGCTAAATAAACATTTGTTAATATTTGTTCCCTCCAAACATGTCTGTTACTCTAAGTAGATGTTTCTGTATAAATTCCAACCATGTGATTTTTATATCAGTATTTTATTTCATTTTTCTCATTTATTAATAACTATAAGTGAGTTCCTACTATGTACTTCTCAAGCCAGGCATAAAAAATACAGTAATTAATAAATATTAGGGCTGGGGTGCCATGGCTCACACCTGTAGTCCCAACACCTGGGAGGCCAAGGTAGGAGCATTGTTTGAGGCCAGGAGTTTGAGACCAGCCTTAGCAACACAGCAAGACCCTGTCTTTACAACAAATTTAATAATTTTAAAATAATTTGAAAAAATTAACACTGATGGTTCCTTTTATCATGGTGCTTGCTGTCTAGTACAAGAATGAGTAAAACTGTGATGTGACAATTCACAGAAAAGAAAGATAAAAATGTTATGATAGATTGATCTGTTCAAGAGCAGGAAGTTGCTTTCCTGAAGAAATAATGCTTAAATTGAAAATATAAAGAATAAATAGAAATTTCTGTGGAGAAAAGGGAAAGGAAGTCCATTTATACAAACCTAGCTAGGTAAAATTAATAAAATTACATTCTCAATTTATTTTGAAATTAGCCTTGCAAATACAAAGTAATTTTTAAGCAAGAGTTCTAAATATTGCTTTGCTATTCCAAGACTAAATAATTAAGAACTCCTCCAATTCCAGTTATTGGTGTGAATTACATAATGCAAACATTTGTAAAGAACAGATTGCTTTTAGAAAGTCTGATCTTGAATTTAATTTTTCTTCGTTTACTCTCTTGCAGACATGTCCATTGTATGCTCTCAAAACATTCTTATATTTTTCCAGAATATAAAAACACTGTGTGCAAATATTCAATATACATGTAGCTGGAAATAGATAACATTTAGGTGGAAGGCAATCTAATGTATACAAAGAGTAGATTCATGGCTGTGTATTTGCCAAATTAGAAGTAAGGCTAGACTTCTGATTTCTGGAGACCTTTGGTAAAGCAAAATATAAGAGAAAGAGGTTTAGACTTGTTCACTGCTACCTAAAATAGAAACTCTTGCAGAAAAAAATTACATTTACTTAATCCATCCTTTCCATAATTATTCACTTTGAAACTACTGGAATAGTATGTGAAAGATTAATAGTGCATTGTTTGAAAACCTATGCAGTTGACCCTCTTTCTCCTGGGTTTCTGCATCTATGGTTGCTTCTATATTGAACATGTACAGACATTTTTCTTGTAACTATTTCCTAAAAAATATAGTATAACTATTTACATAGCATTTTCAGTGTATTAGTTATTATAAGTAACCCTGAGACAACTTAAAGTATACAGGGAAATATGCATAGGTTATATGCCAATACTACACTGTTTTATATAAGAGACTTGAACATCCGTGGATTTTGGCATCTGCAGAGGGTCCTGGAACCAATCCCCCATGGAAACTGAGGGATGGATGTATAATATGGGTTAGGGTTTGTTTTTTTTTTTTTTTAAGTTCTTCCAAAGTTCTTGTTCTCAACCTTTTTTTAAATAAAGCCTACATAAAATATTCTCAATTAACATAACAGTAAAAGTATTTTGGAGCAGTTCAAATTCCTTGGCATTTTACTTTACAAACCTGAAGGTTGAATTCTATGTAATAGATTACAACATAAAATAGATCCATTTATATGAAACAAGCAAGTTTTTTTCTCATATTGTTTACACCAAAGAAAATTGAATTGATGAATAGGAAAAAAAAATAGCCTTATTTCCCCACTTCCTCAACACAATAAGAATGAAAGACAACTGAAATTATACTTTAATGATCTTTTGATCTACTCTCATTTAATCTGCTTTTATATTTTTCAGATTTGGCAGAACTCACAATAATCAGATGAGATTGGCTGACAGTAAAACCATATATGTCTCTTTCTTTTTGAAAGATTTACTAGTTCACATTTTTAAAAAGTTAAAATTAGAAATTTTAGTCATTGGAAAGTAATGAAGAAATAATGGAGTAATGATGTAAAAAAATGTAAAAATCCTAGAAAATATATGCCCAATAAAATGAGAATGCCTTAAAAAATGAGAAAAAAATGCCAAGTAAAATGAGAGATGAGAGAAATTAATTAGAAATAAAAGGTGCTGGGGGGACTTGCATCTACATTGAGTGTTGAATCCACAAATTATGGGAAAAATCAGTGAAAACTGCATTATCCATTTTTGGTGTTTCTTAGTGCTGATTGGAAATCTGCAATGTATATAAATACCAACCAATAAAGAAAGAAGAGGGGAGAAGAGTAAGGGAACCAACACATCAAATACCACAGGCACTGTGCTGGATCCTTTACTACAGACATTATTACGCGATCAAATTATATGAAACAAATTGTCATTTTCTTTTCCAATTGTTTGATTTTTGACATTTCAACAATTGAAATTAAAAGTGCTTTTTATAGTTAATTTTAGCTTCATAAATAATGGTAAGTAAAATATTTCCAATGAGTGCTTTTGGAAAGCTTTTTCAATTCCAGGAAAGGCTATGATTTTTTGGCTTATATAAATTATAACCTTCAGCAAAAGGTAGTAACTACTGCATTACCAAAGGGCACTCATCCAGAAAATGTGGATTCTGGAGAACACCATCACCTTAGAAAAACCATTTAATGACTCAGAGTCCAGCAATATATCTTTTAAAATAATACCACATAATAAAGAATATTAATCGGTCATTTTTCTAGCAAGAATACATGCATTTCTTTTGATCTTCTACATGAAAATGCACGTACTGGATTGACAAATGACAGTAAAATACTGAAAATTCTAACTTCAAAAAGGGTTTCATTTATCAATAGAACATAATATTGGCTTTGATTTTCAGATTGCCTACTGTGGAATAAAATTAAGTTACCACATTCTCCATCCGAGATTTTAGTCTAAATTCATAATGTTTTTATTGTTGTTGTTGAGGTAATTGTTTCCATAATTACTTTTTTTTAACTGACCATCAAAAAGTGAAATCTTCTATCACTCTTAACTTCCATTCTGCAGTTTAGAGAATAATGAAAGCAGTTAACATCCCCACTTACCCCAGATAATTGTCTAAAAAATGCCAGCCAAACATCTGAAAAGGATAAGCCATTTTTAGAAACTCATGTAATTTAAATTTATTTTCTCATTTAGTATTTTGCAGTTATGTTTAATTCACAGGCTAGAAGAGTTCTGGTATTTTTTCCAGAAAATAAAAACACTTTGTTTGGAGTACTAACATAAATATAGCTTGAAGAAATAACCTGTAAACTGAAAGTGAATCTAATCTATATAAATATCAGTTTGTTGTTCTGTTTCCCTTGTATAATATAGTAAGGCTTTAGATCTCACTTTACTATACTGATGTTAAGGGGTCACCAAACAGCAAAACACTAAGCATTTTACATTTCAGCTTTTTCAGAAATAACATTGTATTCATTTCACAGTGAATAAGAAGATAAGGATGATATCAGAGACCATCACAGAATATAACAAGAAATTGCATTTTACAATAGGTAAGAAAATGTTCCCTAGAATATTTACACTTAAAAGAAAAGTCTTGCTCCTCTGATATAACATCTCAAAGAAGAAATAGCAATAGAAGAAAATTGTGCTAAGCTTTAGACCGTGTTGTAGCAATATTTAAAATGCTGCCTCATTTCCTCACAAGCTAGAGAAGTTACTTTGCTCCAACTTACTATTTCTTCTTTTTCAAGTAAATGTTGCTGAAATAGATTTGTAAAGATTTCTGATTAACCCAATTACTTTAATCCCAACTCACTCTTCAAGACACAAGTCCAGCTTTTTGGAAGATAAAGTAACATAAGACTACAAACATTTTCCAGTTTTAGCATTTGCCAAAATTGTGATCATGGACCAGCTATTTGTTCTCTCTGTATCTCAGTTTCCTCCAATATAAATGGAACTTAACAATAGTAGATATCATCTATAGCTTTTGAGTGGATTCAATAGCTCGTGCACACACACATACACACAAACACACTCACATTTAGCAGATTGCCTTCATGTGATAGTCTTCAAGTCAATCTAACCAATACTTCATTACAATAATGATTAATAGTGGTAGTAGTAGTTGTGTGAATTAAGACAAGATGATCACATAAGTAACTATAACACATATTTAGTGAACAGTTACTATGTGCAAGACACTTTTTATGCTTGACATATGTCATTTTATTTAATCATGTTAACAACACAATAAGGTAAATGTTATTATAATTATCCTCATTTTATGGATAAGGAGAGCTGGGATACGGAGATTATGACAGACAAATGAACACAACACCAGAGAGAAACAAGAGAGACCTGTTTTAGAAGGTAAGAAAACAAGTTAGGAGATAAAAACATATTTTTTCAGATGCTATATAAAAATGGTCTACATTCAGAAGCAATTTGTTAACCAAATGTAAAACATAAGGATAATTAATGAAAATAATATTTTCATTATTGGTTTTCAGTTGTTTAAGGTTTTTAAGTATGTTAAGTATTAAGTATTTTTAGTTTTAAGTATTTTAAGTAGTTTTAAGCATTTTAAGACTTCAAGACTGACTTTTTGGACTCCTAGAAACATAATCCCATTTTTATAAGAAACTACTCAAAAATTAAAATATACAAATTTTGGCTGCTAGCCAATCCAAACACTTTCAATCCTTTTACCACATCATAAAGCAAACGCTAACTCCTACCTCCTAAGCATCCCAAAAGGGCCAAACTCTTCATGCTTTCAAGGATGTTATCTGTAAGCATGGTCCACAGGGTAGTTTAAAATTTCTGATTCTGCTTCCAAATTTGAACTACACTTACATCTCACTCACTCTCATCTCGTTTTCCCCAGCACTTTCTTCTCCCTCACCTTCCTATTTCTTATGGTTCCCAGGTCAGTTCTCCAGCCAAAAAGCCTTTGGTTACCTGGTTTTGCTAAGGACTTTCACAACTGAGGCCGAGTGGCAGTGTAATTGCCTGATGGGTTTGTATGATATTTATATTTCTTCTATATTTTTATTTTCAACTTCAGTAGCATTGAGAAATTTCCTATTAGTATATTTAGGTGCAATTGGCATTCTTTACAGTCTATTCATCTTCTATTCATATTATTTTGTGTACTGTGTTTTTTCCACTAGACTTTTTGTCAAGCCAGCCTGAAACCTAGTAATGATAATAAATCTGTGGCCCCAAGAGGGTGGGATGAACCTATATTACTTTTATTTCTCTTGTGCCTTCCTGGAGAAATTGCCTTTACAAAAATTATGACAGTGAAATAAATCTGACTTAAGTGACTCCATCTTGCTTCTAACCCCCAAGCTGCCCTTGCTCATTCCTGGGTGTATACAAAGCTAACTATGGGAGAAATTTAGTTCATGGCCTAACTTTGGAACAAAGATGATAACAGCTCCTTCCTGAACAAAACCTCTCCTTGCTTGGAGATCAGACTTCCTTTGTAAAACTAACAAAGTAGCCATAAGATTAGAAATTATTTCTCAGGAATCATGCAGCCAGAGGCCTCAAGATTCCTAACCTCTCTGATTGCTCCTGTGAATAACATTACTATTGTAAAACTTAAGGTTGATTTTTGAGGTATGTTTTTTAGGCCTTGCCTTCTGATGGACAAGGTGGTGCCACCCAGACTGGTAAACCAACTCATCTGGTCTCATGGCCCCCACCCAAGAACCGGCTCCACGCAAGAAGACAAGCTTTGACACCCTATAATTTCATCCCTCACCCAACTAATCAGCATTTCCCATCCCCTAGCCCCATGCCTGCCAAACTATCCTTAAAAAATCCAAGCCTCCAGCTGGGCGCAGCGGCTCATGTCTGTAATCCCAACACTTTCAGAGGCTGAGGCGGGCGGATTACGGGATCAGGAGATTGAGACCATCCTGGCTAACACAGTGAAACCCGTCTCTACTAAAAATCACAAAAAAATTGCCAGGCGTGGTGGCGGGCGCCTGTAGTCCCAGCTGCTCGGGCAGGGGAGGCAGGAGAATCACTTGAACCCGAGAGGCAGAGGTTGCAGTGAGCCAAGATCGCGCCACTGCACTCCAGCCTGGGCGACAGAGCGAGACTCGGTCTCGGAAAAAAAAAAAAAAAAAATCTGAGCCTCCAAATTTTCAGGGAGGCTGACTTGAGTAATAAAACTCTGGTCTCTTGTTTAGCTAGCTCTGTGTTTATTAAATTCTTTCTCTATTGCAATAACACTGTCTTAGTAGAGCAGCTTTTCTGTGGAGCAGACAAGATAAACCCACTGGGCAATTACATTGCCACTTGGCATCAGTTGAGAAAGTCCTTAGCAGAACCGGGTAACTAAAGCCCCAGTTTTTTGGCTGGAGATCTGGCCAGGGAACCATCAGAAATATGAAGATGAGGGAGAAGGAAGTGCTGGGGAAAATGGCACTGCAATGTTGATTGTGAACTCCTGGTATCAACTCCAAACCATGCTTATGTGGATCTGAATGTAATCAGTCTAATCGAAGGAACAGACCACTTCTCAGGTCAGAGACTAATAACCACTAACATTGGACACATTGGAATAACACAGCAAAAGCTTTAAAAATTGAACTGACATCGGAACCACAGACAATAGAATGCTAGATGGAATTATCAACTGATCTTAAGTGTGTTGATTGCCTGAAAAAACAAAAATATAAACATTCTCCATAGAAGGTAAACAAAGCTTCTTCATATAATAGTAAATATCTGTAGATACTTTAGTAGGCAGAATAATGACTCCAAAGATACCCAGATTATCATCCTCAGGACCTGTGAATATGTTACCTTACATGGCAAAAAGGGATTTGCAGATGTAATTAAGTTAAGGACCTCAAGATGGGGAGATCATCCTGAATTAACTGGATGGATCCATAGTCATCACAGGTGAAAGAGAGAGGCAGAAGAGTAGGTCAGTGTGATGAGTTGTGAGAAGAATTCAACCAACCATTGCTGGTTTGGATGACGGAGGAAAGAGGCCAAGAGCCAAGGAGCTCACAAAAGTGAAAAAAGGAAAGAGATTCTCCCCTACAGTCTCTAGGAAGGAACACAGCCTTGCTAATACCTTGATTTAGTCCAGTGTGACTAGACTTCTAGACTACAGAACTGTAAGATAATAAATGTGTATTATCTTAAACAACTAAGACTGTAACTTATTATTGCAGCAATAAAACTGAAAGGTCTGTTAAATGCCACTAAAATTGATAAAACTCTAGCAAGATTGTCAAAGAAATAAAAGGAGAAAGTCAAACTACAATATTATGAATGAAACAGGGAATTATCACCATAGCATCATAGGCATTAAGAGGATAGTGAGAGAAAACTAGAACAATTTTATGGCCATAATTTTACTTCTTAAATTAAAAGAACCAAATACTTTAAAGCTACAGATTACCAAAATTCAATTAAGAAGAAATATGTACTATGAATATTTTTAAAACCATGAAGGGACTTGATTCATAATTTAAACCTTCTCAAAAATGTCATCTTTGGTGATGATGTCATTGTTAGTTTCTAGCAAACATTTAGAAGCAATGCAATTCTACAAAATCTCCTCCAAAAAACAGAAGAGGTAACATTTTCCAATTCATTTTATGAGGCCACCATTACACTGATATCACAGCCAAAGATAGTATAAAAATGAAGACAAAGAAGGGAGGAAGGAGAGGAAGGAGAGGAGGGGGAGGAGGGGAAGAAGGGGGGAAAAGGTGGAGGAGAGGAGGAAGAGGATACAAAAATACAAACATCATATATTAGCATGTATGTATGTATGTCTGTACCACAACCAAATGGTATTTATTCTGGGTGTAAAAGGCTGGTCAATATTTAGGCATCAATGAAATCTGTATTAATAGTCTAATGAAAAATGTAACAATTATTTCTTTTTTTTTTTCAGAAAATGATATGGTAAAATTCAGTTTTCATTCATGATAAAAATTCTCAGCAAAGCAGGAATAGTAAGGAACATCCTCAACCTGTTGAAGAACATCTAAGAAAAACCTGCGACTAACATTATACTTAATGATAAAAGAATATAGGCTTTTCTCTTAAGATTGGGAACAAGGCAAGGACGTTCACTCTAACTTCTCCCATTCAATCTTGTGCTAGAAATTCTAACTACTACAATAACAATTTTAAAATATAAGAAATAAAAACTTAAAATGAAGAAATGTAACTGTCCCTATTTACAAGTGATATGATCATCTAAATAGAAATCTCAAGAAATCCACAAAAGACTCCTCAATCCAATGGAGTGTAGCAAGGTTACAGTGAGGTAGGAGACCAGCAGGACTTATTCCTGGTCTCAACAGGATGAAGTGAAGAAACCAGCAGGAACCAGTAGATGACAACAGAACCAACCTCTAGGTGTCCCCACTGCTCATCAGCATAAGACACTCCTACCAGTGCCCTGACAGTTTACGAATGCCCAGCATCACCCAGAAGTTACTGCCTCTTTTCTAGAGCGTTCTGAGCAACCCACTCCTTAATCAAGTAATTAAAAGTGGGCATAAATACTGCTAGCCCATAGTCCATATGCTGCTACTGTGGATGCTCAGGCTCTGGGTTAGTGCTACTCCACAAGGAGCTGTCACTCTGTGGTACACTGATACTTCAATAAACAGGCTTTCTTTCACCATTAGCTCACTCTTGAATTATCTCCTAAGCAAAGCCAAGAACCCACCTGGGCTAAGGAGGCTCACCTGCCCTGCATCAACAGGATACAAGATCAACATAAAACAAAACAATTTTATTTCTGCACAATATGAATGTAACTATAACTGAAAGTTTAAAAATAAATACCATTTACAACACCTCCAAAATTTGGTATAAATCTGGCAAAATGTGCAGAATCTGTATGCAGAAAACAACAAACGCTGATTAAAAGATATCAAATAAATTGAGACATATGATGTTCATAGATTGAAAGACTCAACGTAGTAAAATGCCAGTTCTTCCCAAATTTAGATTTATTGAAATTCCAAATAAAATACCAGCGGAAGTTTATAGATATAGACAAGCCAATTTAAAGATTAATATGGAAATTCAAAGGAACTATCATACGTGAAAGGGTTTTGAAAAAGAAGAATAAAGTTGGAGGAATCACCCTACCTAAATTTAAAATTTACTGTAAAGCTACTGTTATCAAGACAATGTGGTACAGAGAAAGAGACCAGTTGATCAGTAAAGCAGAAGATAGTCCAGAAATATATGGCCAAGTGAATTTTGACAATGTGCAAAATAATCCGATGGAGAAAAGATAGTCTTTCCAACAAATGATGTTGGAAAACTTGAACATTTATATACAGTTAAAACAACCTGACCTGGAGTTTGAGACCAGCCTGGACAACATGGTGAAACCCCAACTCTACTAAAAAAATACAAAAATATTAGCCGGGTGTAGTGACACATGACTATAATCCCAGCTACTCAGGAGGATGAGGCAGTAGGATCTTGAACCTGAGAGGCAGAAGTTGCAGTGAGCCTAGATCACGCCACTGCACTCCAGCTTAAGCAAGAGAGTAAGACTCCATCTCGAAAAACAAACAAAAACACAAAACAACAACAACAATAACAACAACCTGACCTATACCTCACTTTATCCAAAATTTAACTCAAAAAACATTATGACGTAAATATGAAATGAAAAGCCATGGAACTTTTGGAAAAAATCAGCCAGGGGTGGTGGCTCATGTCTGTAATCCTGCTTGAGCCCAGGAGTTCAAGACCAGCCTGGGTAACATAGTGAAAACCCATCTCAACAAAATTTTTAAAAATTATCTGGGTGTGGTGGCATGCACCAGTAGTCCCAGCTACTTGGGAGGCTGAGGTGGGAGGATATCTTTTGCCCAAGACGTCAAGTCTGGAAAGAGCTTTGATTGTACCACCCCACTCCAGCCTAGGCAACAAATTGAGACCCTATCTCAAAAAATGAAAAAACAAAACAAAACAAAAAACTTTTACAACTTGGTGTTAGTCTAAGAGTTCTTAGAGATAATAGCAAAAGCAAAAGCACAACCAATAATTTAAAAACAGATCAGTTAGATTTTGTCAAAATGTAAAATTTTTGCTTTTCAAAAGATACTGTTAGGAAAATGAAAAGACAAACTTCAAAATTGGAGAACATATTTTCAAATCACACGTCTAACACAGAACTTGTATCCAGAATATATAAAGCACTCTCAAATCTCAATAAAAAGAAAACAAACAACTCAATTTAAAAATTCATGATAATATGAAAAGGCTGGTGAGAATGTGCAGTGACTACCACGCTCTTACACTGCTGTTGGGCACTCTCTTGTTTACACTTCCCATATGCCTCAGCAATACTATTCCTGGGAATTTCCTTTAGAAAAATAAAATTTATGTTCACAGAAAGATAAGTACATGAATATAAACAGCAGCTCTATTCATAATTGCTGGAAAATGAAAACAAGCCAAAGTTCTGGCAATCAAAGCCTGACACATTTGACTGGCTAGAAAAAAAAAAAAAAAGCTTATGTTATATTTAGACAGTTTATTACCTAGCAAAAGAAAATGAGCAAAAATGCCAGATACCCACGTCCCTTATCTCAAAGGATGACACTGAAACAAAAATAGCGAATAATGTGATGATGTATCATCAGTAGTGGGAGCAACCTGCTGCTGAGGATCCAATTGCATGTTGCAGATAAGCAGTTTTATACTTTGCAGTTGTACCCAAATGACAGCGAGGCAGAAAGCCTCAGGCCTCTTCAAAACCCATGAAGTGATGACTAACCGTCTCATGGCAGCCTCCTTGGAAGACAGGTAGGGGGGTGGAAAATGGTCTTCTGGCTGCTCTTCAAAGCCTCCCACGCTCTCATGTTCCAGGCATATCTCAGAGCATTTTACCAAAACTTAGATCAGTCGTAGTTAAGCCTTGGCCAAATGGCCTCTCTAGAGACATGCAGGGCAGATGTTTATCATAAGCCCCAGAAACCTCTCTCCTGGAATTAGAGAGACCTTAGGGAGTGAAAAATGTTGGTCACACAAAAAAATTATATGTCAATGTTTGTAATCACTCTATTATAATCACACAGACCGTAAACAATGCAAATGTCTTTCAACAGTTGTAAGAACAAATTTTGGCACATTCATAGCATGGCATACTACTCAGCTCTAAAAAGGAAATAGTTATTGATACACTCAACACCGTGAATGAAACCACTGCGTTGTAAATTCTAGATTTGTGTTTTATTTAATAGAATTTCTTCACTTTTTAAAAGTGTTAATCTTATATTTTCTTTCTTTTGTCTATTGTGGTAAAATATACATAACACGAAATTTATCATGCAAGTCATTTGGATGTGTACAATTCAGTGGTATTAAGTGCATTCACATTGTTTTGCAACCATCATTTCTATTCCTCTTCAGAACTTTTTTATCATCCTAAACTAAAACTGTTCCCATTAAACAACAACTTTCCATTCTGCCCTCCCCAGATCCTGGTAACCACTATTCTACTTTCTGCCTCTATGGATATAAGTATTCTAGGTATGTATTATTAGTAGAATCAGACAATATTTGTCCTTTTGTGTCTGCTTTATTTCACTTAGCATAATGTCTTCAATGTTTATTCATGTTGAAGCAATCAGAATTTCATTCTTTTTAAAGGCTGAATAATAGTCCATTGTATGATAAGCCACATTTTATTTAACCATTCATCCTATGTAGAACATTTAGATTGTGATAATCTTTTGGATACTGTACATAATGCTGCTGTGAACATTGGTGTACAAATATCTGTTTGTGTCCTGGCTTTCAATTCTTTTGCTCACACAGTTGGCCCTTGAACAACATGGATCTGAACTGCGTGAGTCCACTTACATGCAGATATTTTTCAATAAAACTTACACTGACCGTTCCTGTCTCTCCTGCCTCCCCTTCCACTTCCTCATCTTCTCCCAGAGACAGCAAGACCAGCCCTTCATCTTTGTCCTCCTCTTTAGCCTACTCAACATGAAGATGACAAAGATTAAGACTTTTGATACTGCATTTCCATTTAATGAATAGTACACACATGTTCTTTCTTATTTTAATAAAATTTTCTTTTCTCTAGCTTTCTTTCAGAACATAGTATATAATACATACAACATACAAAATATGTGTTAAATGGCTGCTATCAGTAAAGATTCCAGTCAACAGTGGGTATGTATAGCTAAGTTTTGAGGGAGTTGAAAGTTATTTGCAGATTTTTCAACTGCACAGGGGTCAGCACTCCTAACCACTGCATTATTCAATGATCAAGCATATACCCAGAAGTAAAATTTCTGATCAGATGGTAATCTATGCTGTTTTTCACAGTGGCTGTACTATTTTTCATTCCCACTGGCAATACATAAGGGTTTCAGTTTCTCAACATCCTCACCAATACTTTATTTTCTTATCTTTAAAAACAAAATAACAGCTATGCATCACTTAATGGTGGGAATAAATTCTGAGAAATGTGTTGTTAGGTGATTTTGTAATCCTGCAAACATCATACCGTGTACTTACACAAACCTGGATGGTATAGTCTATCGCTTCTAGGCTAAAGCCTGTATAGCATGTTGCTATACTAAATACTGGAGGCAACTGTAACATAGGGTAAGTTTTTATGTATTTAAACATATGAAAACATAGAAAAGGTACAGTAAAAATAAAGTTTTATAATCTTATGAGATCATTGTCATATATGTATTCCATCACTGACTTAAACACTATTATGTAATGAATGACTGCATTTAGTAATTATTTATTTATTTTTTAAGAATTTCTTATATTGTCATTGAAACAAAATTTTGGTTATTTTAAATGAAATTCAATTTTTGTTATGATAGAAATAACAGATCTAACATTTTTTTCTGCCAAAATAGACAGCCAATTGTCAAAACAAATATATTAAATATTTTTTCCAGAATTATCCTAAATGCTACTTTAAATTCCTATTCCAAATGGATCTGATTATATGTTCTCTATTGTTTTCCATAGTTCTATTTGATTATTTTTGTGTCAGTACTATACTGTTTTAATTATGATGGCTTTTATGCTTAGTTTAATAGCTGGTACAAGCCTTCACTCATGTTCATCTGTCCAATTTTCTTAAACAGTTTAATTCAGTGCTGCCCTCGGACCAAGAAACTTGTGCCAGAATGTAAATTAAGTATAGCACTTACTGCACTGTTTACTTTATCTGATAGCAAGACTTTTTTTCACAAATTAACTGGTGCATTGATCTATATTCTGACACATTATAATAATTAACTAGTTAAAAAATAAAACAGTTCATGTAAGTTGCTGATGGGTGGACTGCACTTGAGTTACATTGCTTTAGACTTCTTGGCCATGGGTTATCTAAAGCCAGAGAACCATGTTTGTTCTAGAAGGTTTTTTTCTTCCCCCCCTACACACCTACCCCTCCTAACTTTCTATAGCACACACATCCCCGCAAGTCCTTTCTTGCATTTTCTCTCTAATGTTTCTGATGACTTTCCTCTTCCCATGCTGCAGCCCATAGAGAGACTGAGAATTAGGACTTTCTGAAGGGCTTAGGCAGCATGGAATCCCATAAAATCTCTGGTATCATCTCTTACTTACCAACTAGTTAAAATTTCATCTTCTTCCTGAGTGGTAGAAAAACGATTCTGAAATCAAATTCTGCATTCTTTCTTGCTTTATTATTTATAATGTAAACTCTGACTCCTTGGAACTCACAGATCTTTTTCTTTTTTCTCTCAAGAAAGTTCGCTTTTTATAATAAAGCCTTGTTTTTGACTACTGTTGTGCTTATTGGCTTAAAACATTATTCTTGTAGACTTTTTAATTCCTTAAGTTTTTCTCAGTCTTTTGTGGGGGGGGGGCACAAAAATGTGTTCAATGTTAGAGTCTGCTTTGAGCTGTACTTATGGTTGAAGTAATGAAGACACAGAAGTTGTAGCATGAGGAAATAATTACACTCTGGTAAAAACTGGTCATCAGAGGAGTTGAGAGAAGGAACAACAGAATACAAGTACAAAGCAGACATGCTTGCAGGATGTGTGCATTTCCCCAGGAATCACTGGAAACATTTTTGGAAGGTATCTGATAAAGACTGAGCATTATATACTCATAATAGATGAGTTATGGATAGTCAGATCATGCTAGATGAGCCCTGAAGGGAAGGGCAACTCCTCAGGGTAAAGCAGTTATAGATATTTGAATGGCATGGGCAGTAGAAACTTATATGTAGTGTATTATTTTAAAACAGTCCATTTATTCATGGCTATTATAAATTGCATAACAAAAAGAAGTAAAAAGTGAGTTGGAAGTATGTTTCTGAGTGATTAGGTCATATATTTCCTATGAAATTAACAACTGATGAGTAGAAGACTCAAGTAGTTTAGGATCCATCCCTACTTCTTGGGCAGAGTGTCAATAAGACTCTTGGCAGTACACTTCTTAAGGGATTATTAGGTGCCGGTGCTTATGATCAGTATCTTATATAATAAGGAGACATCATGTTTCACATGTAGAGCTTTGGTTTTCACTTGCATTATATATCTATATCTATATATATCTCAAGTGGAATATATTAGTAATATTTCAAGAGTACTGCAAATATTTCCTCATTTCAAAGACTGTTGTTCTCTTCCTTCTACTGCTGAGGTAATGAGGTAATGCTCTTGTATGTCTCCATTTTTTTTTTTTTTTTTTTTTTTGAGATGGAGTCTTGCTCTGTTGCCCAGGCTGGAGTGCAGTGGTGTGATCTTGGCTCACTGCAACCTCCACCTCCCAGGTTCAAGCAATTCTCCTGTCTCAGCCTCCCAAGTAGCTGAGATTACAGGTGTGCACCTGGTTAATTTTTTAATTTATTTTGGGTAAAGACAGGTTCATCATGTTGGCCAGGCTGGTCTCGAACTCCTACCTTGTGATCCACCCGCCTTGGCCTCCCAAAATGCTAGGATTGCAGGCATGAGCCACCATGCCCAGCTGTGTGTCTCCAATTATTAATTCTAGAAAAAGATAAAGGTTTATTTTATATAAATTCCCTCCATATAGATAACCTTTTTACTCCTCAAACAAATGTACTTATAAAGGAGCAGAAATGGGGCAAACAGGTTTAACTGCTATTTATTGACAGGAAAGGCCTTAAATAAAGTTGGGATGGAAAAGAGGATTCAATGTCATACTATATAATTCTTTATAAGATTTAGTTTGCTTTTTCTTGGAAGCACAGATTAATTTGGTGTCTTTTACCTTTACATATGAATTTCAATAACCTTTTTTTAAATTCTTATTGTATAAAATTGCCTGCCATTTCTCTCTCACAAGTAATATCATTATAATTTTAATCTAATTAGTTTGCGTACATACTTGCATTCCTTCATCTTCTTCCTATTCGATTTATTAATATCATTCTTTCCTCTGTTTATTACCTATTTTGTCATAGGAACATAGTTCAGTATCAAGTCAACATTTACTTGACAATGATACTAAAAATAACAAGACAACATTTCTTGAGGACTTATTAGCTCCCAGTGCATATGTTAAGCATCTTACAATCTTACACAAATTATTGTATTTCATTGTCAAAACAACTTTATAATACAAATACTAATAGTATATTTCATTTATGAGGAAGGAAACTGATATTTAATGATGGAGTAGTTTCATCAAGGTACTATATAACTTGAAACAGAAGAATCAGGATATGAACTGTCTCCATTCACAGTATCAGTAGAAATTTAAGTGATTTTTTTTAACTTAAAAGTAACATTTAACTCCTATAAATCTTTTTATTTTCTGAACTGTTTTTAAAGATACTTATCTAAAATTAAAGTTCAAAATGAAATAATTCATTTACATTCTCGGAGGAGGAATGAACGAAAGGCAGTGTATTAAATGGGTATTTCCTATCAAAATTCTTCTAGCTTCTGTGTTTGTCTTCTTTTCTGGATTGCTGTTATTTCTAAATGATATAGTCGAAATGATATTCTTTCAAATTTGACCTAGTTTAGCTATTTATCCACTGAAAAATGTCTTGTTGAAATTTGATGTCCAATGTTGGAGGTGGGGCCTGGTGGGAGGTGTTGAGTCATGGGGGCAGAACCTTCATGAATGGCCTGGTGCCCTTCTCAAAGTAAAGACGGAGCTCTTGCTCTATTAATTCCTTTGAGAACGGATTGTTAAAAAGATGCTGGCATCTCTCTCCCTTTCTTTCACCAAGTGATGCCTGCTCCCCTTCACCTTCCTCCACAAGTGGGGGCAGCCTGAGGCCCTCGCCAAATGCAGATATTGGTGCCATGCTTCTTGTACAGCCTGCAGAATTATCAGCTAATTAAATCTCTTTCTTTTTAAATTACACACTCTCAGGTATTCCTTTATAGCAATGAAAACATACTAAGACAAAATTGAGAAACTTCCCAAATAGATCACTCTGGGCTAAGTTGTCAGTGGAAAAACATGCGAAAAACTTCACCACCAAAACTCTGTAGAAATTATCAGAAAAACAATAATATATGAAAAATCATTTCCATGACTAAAGTAAGCTACAAAAGTTATGAGACTCATGCATACCCTCTAATCTGGAAAGAAATGAAATAATCCCCTATACTGATAGGGCAGGTCAGGAGAATCAGCCATTCCCTCCCTTGCTGCAGCCTTGTCAAAAATAGGTCTAATATAGGCTTTGGGAGAGCTGAAAGTCAGAACATAGAATGATGTTCTGGAAAAAGAGGCAAACCGTGTGGTCTGAACAGAGGGAGCAGCTACTTTCCAATTTTTTTTTTTTTTTTTTGTACAAATAAGTATAAGAAAGAAACAAGTTTCACAGACTGTTGGGAAGAGGAATGGATATTTAATAGCTTGGTCACAGAACCACTAAGAATACAAATTGTATTCTCAGCATTTGATTAAAACTTACTTATTACTTTTTAAATTAAATGACTTTATTAATATCTCTACCTTAGATACTTCCAAGAACTATGGGAAAGGGAAAGTATGTTAGTTAGGCAAAATTCCATGAAATAAAGTCCCTAGGGAACTTTAACCTTTGTTTCAGTTTTTCCAATGAACATGTATTATTTTACAATGGAAAATTTCCACTAAAATTATTTCCAGTAAGTTCATAATAAGTCTAAATCTCTCAACTAAAGAATCTAAATGTAGTTGTTATTCAGCAACTACTCTTCTTCCTGCTGGGTTTAATGCTACTGGACCGACTCATTCTTTTTCCACAATATTGTCACTCATACTTGCTTTCCTCTATGAGTCTTTATTCCCTTGACATAGTTGCTATTTCCTCCTCCACAGGGAGCAACTGTATCTCAGGCAGTTACAAAATCAAAAATTTTCTGTCAAACAGGAAAATACGGCTGGGCACAGAGGCTCATGCCTATAATCCTAGCATTTTGTGAGGTAGAGGTGGGTGTATCACTAGAGGTCAGGAGTTCAAGACCAGCCTGGCCAACATGGTGAAACCCCGTCTCTATTAAAAATACAAAAATTAGCTGGGTGTGGTGGTGCATGCCTGTAATTCCAGCTACTCGGAAGGCTGAGGTATAAGAGTCACTTGAACCTGGGAGACGGAGGTTGCAGTGAGCTGAGATCACGCCACTGCACTTCAGCCTATGCGACGGAGTGAGACTGTCTCAAAAAATAAAAAAAAAAACACAAAAACACCTTAGGAAAATAAGATTGTTTGTTCCACATGGTAATTAGTAAGAGAATAAATGAAATAGGGTGTGGACACAGACAAATGATAGCAAAATTTCAGAAACAACAGATGGCCTAATGATTAAAATAGATGTTAAAGCTACAGCTATACCATAAATAAATTGCCTGTTAGGAGTTAACAAAATGTCCCAACAGATACATTGTAAAACTTAACCACACACAGAACATAGTATATGACAACTCATTTTAAGATTTAGTGTAACAGTGACTGATCACCAAACCTCATGAGTGGTACACCATGAAAGTTCCCTCTTGGGGGATCACTGTGAATGTCCTTAAAGGGAAGAAAATGTCTTCTGAGACTTGTGGTTGGTTATAAAATTTTCAAACGTTTGAATAACTGTTCAGTCTTAGGATCATTTTTGATGTGACGATACATTAGGTCTATCTTTCAGAAATTACCCAGCACTTTGGCCCATGCCATAAAATTTCTATATCATGGCCGGGCGCGGTGGCTCAAGCCTGTAATCCCAGCACTTTGGGAGGCCGAGACGGGCGGATCACGAGGTCAGGAGATCGAGACCATCCTGGCTAATACGCTGAAACCCCGTCTCTACTAAAAATACAAAAACTAGCCGGGCAAGGTGGCGGGCGCCTGTAGTCCCAGCTACTCGGGAGGCTGAGGCAGGAGAATGGCGTAAACCCGGGAGGCGGAGCTTGCAGTGAGCTGAGATCTGGCCACTGCACTCCAGTCCGGGCGACAGAGTGAGACTCCGCCTCAAAAAAAAAAAAGAAAAAATAAATAAATAAATAAATAAAAATAAAATAAAATTTCTATATCAAATTAGAAAGTCCCATTAGGATATATTGCAGTAAGAATCTGGTTAAGACCTGCAATGAAGCATGTTTTTCAATCTTACTGTACATGAGGGCAAATTTTTACTTCCTTGCCTCTGCAATGCTGAGGCAAGTTAATTTTCACAGCCAAATCTCATATCACTGGTCTACTGGTTGAGAATCAGACTCAGGAAGCACATCCTGTCCATTCTGGACTGACCTGCTGCATGATCTTGGTGACCTGCCATCTCCTGACTGGCAAAGAAAACATCAAATGGATATTCAGAACATCACTGGGCATTAGTGTGGTTCCTATCCAGAATTTTGTTCAATCTGCACATGATCCAAGAGATTATCTGGCAGGGATCCCATAGAATTGTAACATTTTAAAACTGAGAGGAATATTAGAAATCATATAGTTTCACCCAAGTATGTGATAGATGTGACCAAAATTTATTGAATGGAAATAGTACAATCAGACAACATATCTACATGTCCTTTGTGATGATTAATTTTATGTGTTAAGATGACTCTGCCACAGTACTCAGATATTTGGATTAACATGTCTGGATGTTGTTGTGAAGTTATTTTTAAATTGAGGTTAGTTTTTAAACCAGTACACTTGAGTAAAGCAGATAACCCTCCATGATGTGAATGAGCCTCATCCAATAAGTTGAAGACTCTAGAAAAATGACTGACATCCCCAAAGAGAAATTTTGGCCAAAAGCCTGCCTTCACACTGGAGCTGCAACATCAACTCTTCCCTGGGTCTTAGACTGCCAGCCTACCCTGCATATTCTGGGCTTGCCAGTCTCCAAAATTGTATAAGTCAATCCCTTAAAATAAATGTTTCTCTCTCTACCACCCACACCCACCCACATACATACACTCACTCACCTACACACACACATACACACACACACACACACACACACACACAATCTATTGGTTCTATTTCCCTGAAGAACTCTGACCAATATACCTACATTCTTGCAAGGACCTTTCATCACACTGAGTCATTGAAAATCCATACCATGACCTATAAATTCCTCATGATCTGACTGCTAGAGACCCCTCTGACTTAATTTACTACCATTTTCCCCCCACCCATTGTGTCCAGCTACACTGACCTTCTGGGTCAGTTTCTATCTTGAGCTTTTGCATGTGATCCTCTCCTGTGGAATTTCCTTCCCCAACAAAAGTACCCTCTTTCATTTCACTGAGGTCTCTGTTCAACTCTCACTCTAAATCCTCACAACACAAGTGGGATTTATGAGCTAGTAGCATTGACATGACCCAGGTGTTTATTAAAAATGAAGAATCAATCACAGACCTTATCCTAGACCTACTGAATCAAAATCTACGTATTAATAATATCCCAGGTGATTCATGTGCATGTCAATGCTTGAAAAGTATAGATGTAAAGTGTCACCTCTCATTGTTCTTTGGCTCTTCGTCTGCCTCTTCTTCATGGCATTCATTACTAATTGACATTATACTGTTTTTTGTTTACCTGTTGATTGACTGTTTCTCTTACTGTAAATCCTAAATGGCAGGGACTCTAATCTCAAGACTGGAATCTGACTTAGCACATATTAGGCACACAATAGATATATTTACCAACAGCAGCAATAAATGTCAGGCTTGGCAGAATCTTCTTTCTCATTGTGCTTTTTGTCTATCGCATTCTTTATCAACTCTATGTTCCTTTAACTCCTACTTACAACTTAGGTCTCAGTCAAGGCAGTGCTTCTTTTGGGAAAGTCTTTTTTGATCCCTCTGGTGGTGATTGGACCCTTTGGTGTGCATTCACGCACTGACTCATTACAGCACTTAAAACACAAGAGAGTAGGTCCTCCATGAAGAATGAATGAGTGAATTCATGCTGGTTGTAACAAATAATTCTTGACTGACCACTCCACACCCTCTACTCTCTCCTTTCTATGCAAAAACTGATTTTTGTGCAGATATCTAATATCTTCCAATATGCTGTGCTTCAAACTATATCTCTTACCCACTCCCAGGGAACAAGATCTGACTTGCTCAAAACAAAAATGGCAGTCCACTTTTCTTTGCCAGTGATTGATTTAAGAATGGACAAGTGCTACAATCCTCATTAAGGAGAGAGGAGACCATGCCCAGCTGCTTAGTGAGAGGCACAAAATGAGGCAACTCTTTTCTGTCTCTGAAAACTTTTGCTGTGTAGGTGTATGTCAGAATTACTATAGCCATCATGCTAATAGCTATTAAGATGAAGCCAATCTGCATAAAAGGGTTTAGAGAGGACAGCAGCAGAGAAGTGGAATCAGAGCTTAGATTGTCCTGCTCTTGGACTTTTTTTCATAGTGTATGGTAAGTGAAATTAGCATTGAGTTATTTGAACCTAGAAGCATCATTTTACTTTGGTGATCTGAGTGTAAACTTAAATACTACCCAGTGGTTGAAAAGCGAAAGTAGTATTAGTCTTGTTAATGCACATAAGGTATTTACTTTTTCTTCCCCAACTAGAAAATTTAATAGTAGTAGGAGGACCTTCTGTAGTGTAATAGTAAGTAATGGACTCTTAAATTTATAAAACTTATTTGTTACTGGACATTAATCAACAAGTACTTACTAAAGGTATAACTATTATATTGTAATAGAGAAAACAGCAATTTTAATTTTGAAGCAAATCAAGAAATTCTTATTTGTTGTTAGCTGTCCGAAGGAGCATTTTTAGGTCACTTAGTTAAATTCGTTAAACAGTGATAGAATCAGTAAAGATGTTGAAATATCCCAAATCTATGATCTCAGAACTCCCAAAAGAAAAAAGAATTAATTGTGATGCATTTCAAAAAGTAAGTGTACAGAGAGATTACACCAGTTGGTTATCTGACTAAATTGCTGCAGGATTCTGTGTAGAAACAGTACATCTAACAAGGCATCTTTGAAAGGATACAGTATTTCCTGAACCACATATTGATGTTATTTAGACAGATTTTTTAAAAGTTTGATATGTACGTCAATTTAAAATTTAAAAGGGAGTCGTGGGTGGGGAAAATGGGAAAATGCTGGTCAAGGTGTACAAAGTTTCATTTAGGTAGCATAAACAAGTTCTGGAGATCTAATGTGCAGCATGGCGACTATAATTAATAATATTATATGATACCTTTCAAATTTGCTAAGAGAATAATCATAACTGTTCTCAGCACACACATGAAAATAATAACTATGTGAAGTAATGTACATGTTACTTAGCTTGATTGTAATAAGTATTATACAATGTATACATATATTAAACATCACGTTATATACCATAAATATAAAAAAATTGGCCAATTATACCTTAATAAAGCTGAAAAATAATAATAAAAAGCACTTGTAATGCCACAGTCCAGAGATAATCACAGTTGAATTTTTTGGTATTTTTTTCAATAGTTTTACATGCGTATTTTATGACTTTATGTATAAATCTATCATAATTTAATCTTCCCATATTTTTGATATACATTTTGTTTCCCTATTATAAATAGTACTGTAATGAATATGCTTTGCATAAAAAATTAAAAATAAATAAAACAGTAAAAAATGAATAAAAGGAGAGTCAATGAAAACCTGGATCCAATGCACAAATGCATGGTGTCATCTATTCATTCAATTAATATTTATTAAATACTTAGTTTGTGCCAGGTATTGTACTTGACACAGGGAATACAATGATGAACAAAACTGATGAAAAAATCTCTGATCTTTTGGAGCTCACATATTGGAGAAGGAAAACAAATAGCAACACAAACATATGTTTGTGAAGTATGAACAAACATTACTGGAAGCTGTCAAGGAATTTTCAGTGAGTGCAGAATATTTTAAAAGCTTGAGATATAAAAGATGAACAGAAGTTGGAAGGTGGGAGAAGAGATATCTGAGACAAAGGGTAGAGAATGAGCAGAGGTCCTAAGATAGGAGCGTTTATGGAGTCTTGTGGAAGTAAATGATTTTTTTTTGTTGTAACCCAGAGAACACGAGCAAGGGTGGCACAAGAAAAATATGGAAGTATAGTAGAATATCGGATCCTGAAATTGCCCGCAAACTATGTTCAACGTATGTTATTTATCCTTAAAAAATAGTGTGATATCAAATTATATTAAGCAGAGGGTGCAAGGGGATGCATAAAGAGGTGAGACTGAAGTCTGTGCATGAGAAGTTCAAATCTGCATTTTAGTATACTCTGCACTTCAGACACTGAGCTACAGATAAGCAAAAATAGATGTAAGTGCACCAGTTGAGGGCTATTATTGTGATTAAGGTGAAGGATAATGGAAGCTTTAACTATGATGATAGTAAAAAAAAATGAGAGAAGTGAACATAAGAGAAAGATATCTAGGAAGTAGAATCAATAAAATCTGGAGATGAGTTTGAAAGCAGGGTAGCCCTGAATGGAGGCAGATACCAGACTTAATTGAAAACATAAAGCAGGAAGAGAGGAAATGATGGTAGATCTCTTCTTCTATGAAGTTTGACTATAAAATAAAAGGAGAAAGAGAATGAGATAGCTTACAACTAAAGGAAATTTCACTTAAGTGAGAGAGACTTGTGCATGTTTAAAATATTTTGAGAATGATCCACTTTAAGTAGTAAAACACACATGAAATATAAAAATATAATGAATAGAGTAAGATTCTTGAGAAGACAGGAAGAAACAAGACCAGAATAAGCTGGAGACATGGGCTTTGGATAAGAGGAACAACAATTCCTCTATTGGAACTGGAAGAATGCAGAATATATTATAAGTGCTAGATTTTATTGAGAATACTGCTTTTTGCTATTTTTTTAATCTGTAAATTAGGAGACAAGGCTACCTGTCAAACATGAAAGGGGAACGCACCAACAGGAAGATTGAAGACAGTGGAGAAGGTTTGAAATTGTAATTGCAAGGAGTCAACATGATCAGAATAGACAAAATCTCTATAGGATTTGTAGATAATATGAGGTTTAAATTATAGTGGCAAGCATTAATTTTTAGTGATGTCAATCTGCCTGTTGTGTTTTAAATGTCTCTTGAAGCTCTTGGCCACCTGGCTCTAGACATAGAAAAGTGGATAGCTGGAATCATCCAAGATTAGAGCATCTGAATGAAGCATTCTAAAGCAGTTATGAATATGGATTTTGGTGGAAACCTGAGGCATTAACTATATTACTCAAGGAGAATGGGTAGACTAATAAAGACAAAGGAAGAATATATTAGAGTTGGACAAGCCAGCAAAAGAGACAGAGGAGTAGGTAGAAGTAGGAAGAAAGCCAAGAGAGCCTAGAATCATGTAGAATGAAGGAGAGAAAGCAAGAAAGGTCACTAGACATCAGGGTATGAAAGGGAGGTGGAGGCCGGGCGCGGTGGCTCAAGCCTGTAATCCCAGCACTTTGGGAGGCCGAGACGGGCGGATCACGAGGTCAGGAGATCGAGATCATCCCGGCTACACGGTGAAACCCCGTCTCTACTAAAAAATACAAAAAAAAATCTAGCCGGGCGAGGTGGCGGGCGCCTGTAGTCCCAGCTACTCGGGAGGCTGAGGCAGGAGAATGGCGTAAACCCGGGAGGCGGAGCTTGCAGTGAGCTGAGATCCGGCCACAGCACTCCAGCTGGGCGACAGAGCGAGACTCTGTCTCAAAAAACAAACAAAAAAAAAAAAAAAAAAAAAAAAAAAAAAAAAAAAAAAAAAAAAAAGAAAGGGAGGTGGAAACCAGCATTGAACTTTTAGTAATTAAAATGTCATTAATTATCTTGAAAAGAAGAGACTGCATGAGGTAAAAAATATATATATCTGAAGGACTAAAATCTGAGCAAGATAATTTCAAGACCTGTCACTGGAAGAAAAAAGTGAGAGAAGCATGCATCAATCAACTTAACTTTTACCAGCTTAAAATGGGTTATTTATTATTCTTCCATCTGTACATTTAAGAATTCAGAGAACATAGAGGGAGAAAAAACGTTCATCATCAAACAGCTAATAATGATAAATTCTGGGGAGGAAATGGCTTTGGAAATATGCAAGATCCTCCATTGTTTATTGTCCATGGTTCTCTGTTCCTTGAAAACTGTCATTGAAAAAAGTAGCCTTTTTTTGTAATGACAAAGTCAATTAAAAACTCTAGAATACTTCTAATAATTTGACACTTTATTTCTAGTATTATCTCTATCTTTCATATTTGATAATGTATATCTATGTCTTACATTTACCAATGCCTATCTAGTATTATTATATCTTTCATATTTTTACAGTGATTCATAAAGAATATAGCTATAGTAGCCATTCCTTCAAATATCTCAAGACTGTTTTGATTTCTAGCTTAAGTTTTCAAAAGTTCTTCAGCATATTGAGATGTTTTGTATTCTTTTTAGCACAGTTAAAATATTGCAAAATCCTTTTCTAAGCTGATTTTCCATTAATTTTCCATGTGGATATGAGCCTTTTTTGTTTTGTTTTATTTTACATCAACAATTTTCACAACAACAAATTAAATACAGCTTTTTATTTCACTGCTGAATGTTCTTCAGTTGTCTGTAAAACTGAATACATTAAATGATTTATTATAATTTAATTAACAACATACGTTTACATGGTGACATCACACATAAATGTCGGCTCCACCGTGAAAATGCTCCAACTTAAGACATGGTCAGAAGATATTTTTAATTTTGGTTGTTTTATTGTTGTTTGACTATTCAATTCTGGATGATAAATAAAATGCTTTCCCATCATGCTGTCCTTACACAGATTATACTCAAGATTGCTTTCTACCTAACTCAAACAAAAAAACCCAAAACTTACAAATATATAGTGGTTGCTGAAAATGCTGATACACTCAATTTGAATATATTTCAAATCTTTTATGGGTTAGACTTTTGTTTCTTGCTCAACTTCACACTGACGTATGTAAAAGTATGATAAGCATTTGCTATTTAGTTCATTACGTGCAAAACAGCAGATTGTTTAGTATTTTAAAATCCTCCATGGGCTTTTAACTAATGACTCAGTCACATGAGAAAAGCTAAAGGAAGAACAAGATGTTAGCCTATATACACATCATAGAAGCTTGAAATTGGCTAAGTACCTTGGCAGAAAGAAGGGTGCTTTTATTCTAGCGAACAGAACAAAGTAGAATGAATTTAGATTTTCTTTTAGGAGAGAAAAGTGTGATTTACACAGGAAGAGCCATTTAGTCCAGGTTTGTTGAGATTTGGGCAGTGTGTTCTACAGCGAAGACATCTCCCCTGTAGACTCTGGAACATTCTGTATTATCATATAACAGATGACCGGCCATATGGCGAAGCGGGGAGGAAAATCAGGGATATAAGAATCTGCTGTACTAGTAGATGCATGAATGAGAAAACAAAGGTTAAAGCCATATTTGGGGACTGTGACTGATATTCTCATTTTACTTTAGAGGATTATTTTTGAGTATCACTTCTTGGCATAAGTCAATATATTTTTAAAATTATATTTATGTATAAAATTTTCTCATGAAAATAGATTGTTAAAGTTCTCTACAATAACAAAATTGAGATAAAGTCTCATAATTTGTTATAATTCAGATACCTCTGAATTATTAAAATTAACTATAAAAACAAAACATCTAATGTTTCAGAGATGTTATAAAACATTTTGAAATATTTATATGAAATGACCTAATTCTTCCAGTATGCAAGTTCTTGCCAGTAGTAGGTTAGTAAGTTGTTTTAGAAATCTACAGTAATTCTTTCAAAACACAAAAAAATAGTGTGGTAGTAACTCATTTAATTTTACCTCAGTTGTTTAAAGTCAAACCAACTTCAACTCTATCTCAATATGTTATGCAGTTATTCATATAGCCTAAGAGCTAAAAAAAAAAAAAAAAGTTTTATAAAATGACATTGGCAGAAAAGAGATCTGACACTTGCCTCCCACTTTGCAACTTTCTCCGTGCTTTTGCTGTTTATTTAATTAACATACAAATTGTAGATATTTATGGAGTACAGTTAGCTGTTTTGATACACACATATATTGTATAACAATAAAATCAGAGTGTTAGCCTATCCATCACTTTATAAATTTACCATATCTTTGTGGTGAGGACGTTTTATATGCTTAGGCTTTGTGTCCCCAGCCAAATCTCATCTTGAATTCTAATCCCCGAAATCCCCACATGTCTAGGGAGAGACCTAATGGGAGGTGATTGGATCATGGGGGCAGTTCCCCCATGCCGTTCTCGTGATAGTGAGTGAGTTATCATGAGATCTGATGGTTTTGTAAGAGGTTCTTCCCCCTTTGCTCCTCATGCTTCTCTCTCCTGCTGACATGTGAAGAAGGCCCTTGCTTCCCCTTTGCCTTCCACCATGATTGTAGTTTCTTGAGACCTTTCAAATCACGTGAAACTGTCAGTCAATTAAATCTCTTTCCTTTATAAATTAAACAGTCTCAGGTATTTCTTTATAGCAGTGTGAGAATGGACTAATACAACTTTCAAAATCCTCTTTTCTAGCTATTTTGAAATGTGCAATACAATATAGTTAACCATAGTCACCCTTCTGTGCAATAGAAGAACAGAAGTTATTCTATCTATCTAACTGTAACTTGGTAGCTTTATTGATCCCTTCCACTCTACACTCCCTAGCCTCTGGCAAACAATATGTCTATGAGATGAACTTCTTTAGATTTCACATATGAGTGAGATCATGCAATATTTGTCTTTCTGAGGCTGGCTTATTTCACTTTATCCTCCAGATTCATTCATGATTTTGCAAATGATAATATTTCATTTTTTGAACGGTTGAATAGTATCCCACTGTGTATGTATAACACATTTTCTTTATCTATTCATCCAATGATGGACAGTTAGGTTGATTGTAAATCTTGGCTGTTGTGAATGATGTTGCAATAAACATGGGAGTGCAGATATCTTTAACACTGATTTCTTTTCCTTTGGATATATACCCAATAGTGGAAATGATGGATCATCCCATAGCTGTATTTCTAATTTTTTGAGAGACTTACATTCTGTTTTTCATAATGGCTGTACGAATTTAGATTCTCATTAACAGCATGTAAGTGTTCTCCTTTCTCTGCATCCATGCCAGCATTTATTATTTTTTTGTCTTTTCGATAATAACCATTCTGAGGTGAGGTGGTATCTAAATGTAGTTTTGACTGGATTTCCCTGATGATTAGTGATGCTGAACATTTTTTCATATACCTGTTGGTGATTTGTATGTCTTCTTTTGAGAAAACTCTATCCAGATCCTTTGTTCAATTTTTAGTTAGATTATTTCGTTTTGTTGTGCTTTTTGCTATTGAGTTCAGTGAGTTCCTTATATTTTCTGGATATTAACTCCTTGTCACAAGTGCAGTTTGCAGACATTTATTCTCATTCTGTAGGTTGTCTCCTTATTCTCTTGACTATTTCCACTGCTGTAGAAGAGACTTAGATATCCATGCCTTCTAGTTTCATGTAACTTAAGTTGTTGATTTGTTTTTGTTGTCTGTGCTTGTGAATTCTTGACCAGACCAATATTATAAAGCATTTGGAAAAGTACAGTCTCTTCAATAAACAGTACTGGGAAAGCTGGATATCCACATACAGAAGAATGAAACTAAGCTCCCATCTTTCACCATATTCAAAATCAGTTCAAAATGGATTAAAGACTTAAATTTAGAGCTCCCAAAATATAAAACTACTAGTAGAAAACATAGGGGAAATGCTTTATGATACTGGGGTCATTTATTTTTTTCTCGTGTACGTTTGTTTAAGTTTCCCATAGACTCTGGATATTAGACCTTTCTCAGATGGATAGATTGCAAAAATTTTTTCCCATTCTATAGGTTGTCTGTTGCTCTGATGATAATTTCTTTTGCTGTGCAGAAGATATTTAGTTTAATTATATCTCATCAATGAACCCATTAAAAAGTGAGCAAGGGACATGAACAGATACATCTCAAAAAAAGATGTTCGTGTGGCCAAAAAACATATGAAGAAAAGCTCAACATCACCGATAATTAGAGAAATGCAAATCTAAACTACAATGAGATACCATCTCACGCCAGTCAGAATGGCAAAATGGCATTAAAAAGTCAAGAAACAAAAGATACTGATGAGGCTGTGGAAAGATAGTATTGCTTTTACACTGTTGATGGAAATGTAAATTAGTTCAAACATTGTGGAAGACAGTGTGGCAATTCCTCAAAGACCTAGAACAAAAGATACTATTTGACCCAGCAATCCCATTATTGGGTATATACTCAAAGAAATATAAATTATTCTATTATAAAGATACATGCATGTGTATGTTCATTGCAGCAATATTCACAATAGAAAAGACATGAAATTAACCCAAATGCCCATCAATGATAGACTGGATAAAGAAAATGTGGTACAAATGCATCATGGAATACTATGCAGCAATAAAAAGGAATGAGCTCACATCTTTTGCTGGGACATGGATGGAGCTGGAAGCCATTATCCTTAGTAAACCAAGGCAGGAACAGAAAACTGAACACTACTTGTTCTCACTCACAAGTGGGAGCTGAACAATGAGAACACATGGACACAGGGAAGGGAACGACACATGAGGCTTATCAGCAGGAAGGGGGATGTGGGGAGGGAGAACATCAGAAAAAAATAGCTAATGAATGCTGGGCTTAATACTTAGGTGATGGGTTGACAGGTGCAGCAAATCACCATGGCACATGTTTACCTATGTACCAAAACTGCACATCCTGCACATGTACCCTGAAACTGAAAATAAAATTAAAAAGTGAGAGATAGAACACAATTGATTAACAGATTTCTATAGCACATTTTATTACATTTTTGCAACACCATTCTTCTTGGCTTTTCCTTCAAAAATGATTTCCTAAATTTTGTACTGAGATAATTAAAAGGCAATTGAGTTTTTTCTAAAATAGCTGATTAAAACTTGTTTCTATTAGTGTTTATTTTTGTTACATATTTATTTTATTTGTTAAATGATGAAAACTATTTACTTTCTATTTTTAGTATGTATTATTTTATTACATACTGCAGAAAATATATTTCATCTTCATGTTATAATTCACAATGTTATATAAAACCTCTCTACCTCGGTAGAGAAACATTATGGTATTTCTCTGTCATAAATGAGCTGAGAAATATCAGAACATTTGAAGCTATCTTCTGCTATGTCTCATCTTAAGTAAACTTGGAATTGATTATTCTCTGACTAGTTTGGTACCAATGACTCCTTAGAGTGGCATATTTTTCTTTGTGTTATTTCATTGATATTAGTGTTTGGTGTCAAATTAGCAAGAAATTTAGATATTTTTCTCAGGTCCTCCTAAGTCACATTCCTTGCCACTGACTATCAAACATTCAAAAATGTATCCATCATTTATATTAGTATTTAACTCTCTCTCCAAATAAATTCCTGCTTTGATATACTCTGATATTTTATTACAACTGGCTTACAGAGAACTTTTTGTTGATTTTATCATCCATCTTTATAAATTATATTTCATAATCTATGACATTAATGTCCGTATTCTCTGTTATTTAACCAATAAATGTAAAGATGATGAAGGATAATATATTTGATATACATCAATTTTTATTTCTAAAAAGTTTCCTTTGTATTATTTGAATTTAGAAAATTTCAACTAAAATGGCATTTCTGGACCTTATTAATATTCTGACTAAATTTTCGAAATCTTGTTTGTCTTTGGGTTTACCTTTTGAATCTTTTGTATATTTCAGAGCTTTTAAAATGTTGATGCATCCATCATGCAAGAATTGGACAGAACATTGTTTTTGACAGAATCGGCTTAGGGGAAGTCAATTTGGGAATGCATTAAGTTTAGGTTTAGTGAGTTCTATATATGTGGTTGACAGTCATTTCAATGAATGATGTAGAAATGGCTTCCAGGAATATTTCTACCACCCACTCTGACAATTCACTCAAACTCATGGCAGGAGAGTACAAAAACACATATCATATCGCTATATGAATACATTCTACAACCACATCAACTCCAGCAAACACAAAGGAATGTATTGATGGAGGGGAAGTTATAGTTTATAGTTGTCTTTCTAGGTCTGCAGAAGCATTTCTTGCCTGGATCATAGGGCAATACAAACTATAACTTCACACATCAGGAAGCCCCTCATATCACAAATACTTATATAAAATATTTGTTAGATAAATTATGGGCAATTCTCAACCAGGATCTACATTCACAGCAGATACAGTGCAACTCCTAACTTTAAACATCCACTCTCATAAGTAACATCATCAGGCCCTAAGGAAATACTTCTCAAATCTTGCCTTAAATTCTTGAAACAAAAGGTAATTAATTTTGAATGTCATCAAGACTTGCGTGAGTCAGGCACTGCTTCTGAGTTCATAAAGTGTTTCAATAGCGAAAGCATTTAGATAAAAGAAGAAACAAATGAAATAAATAGTCAGATCTTCCTTTCAAATAGCAATAATGCAATAGATTCTTACATAATGCAGCATTATTTTCCAGCAGTGCTCCAGCATGCAGTTTTATTCTTCATTCTGTGTTCCAATTTGTTGTTCCTAGGTATTCAAAAAGTTGTGCAGTATGCCCAAGATTTACACATACAGGCTAAGAATGATCTTACAGTATTAAATGATGGACTTTAATCTTAAATTCATGTACATGTCAGTGTCTATTGGTAGTATGTGTGAAGTACATCTTTACACTGACAATGAGATGGACACTAAACATTAGCATTGCAAACAGATTTTACACTTGAAAATATTTTATCAGGTTTAATAAAATGTTCAAGAATATTAAGCATGTTCAGCTTTATTAAGATAATTTTTATTGAAAATTTTGAAATATATAATTGGTATTTTTAATTTAATAAATAATTAAAATATTTTAAAGAATATATTATTTTAAACATGTGTAAACTAATTTCATATGTAAACAAATTTCATTGTATAGGAAATTTAAATTTTTTATGAAAAATATAGCCAATTTTTTAAAATTTGGAAAATAATCATGCTTTTAATCCTTTAGATCATTATTAGCAATAAAGCATAATGCTATTAAAATTTTAACAATGTATTTAGTAATTTTGCAAGTATAATGTAATTAAAATAAATTTCATGAAACCTATAATTATTTAGAAATATCTATGTTATTTTATTCCTCACCCAACATCCACTGGCCCATCTACTGTACTCCCAGATATGCAGAATAATGATAATATTTAGGAATTGGTATTTTGCAGATTTTTACTTATATATAATTCATAGCTGTATACTTGTGACTTCTTGCTAAACAGAATTTTTCAATTTTAAGGTAGATGAATTTATCATATTTCTCCTTATAGGTAATAATTCTTTTTTTTTTTTTTGAGACAGAGTCTCGCTCTGTGGCCCAGGCTGGAGTGCAGTGGCCAGATCCCAGCTCACTGCAAGCTCCGCCTCCCGGGTTTACGCCATTCTCCTGCCTCAGCCTCCCCAGTAGCTGGGACTACAGGCGCCCGCCACCTCGCCCGGCTAGTTTTTTGTTTTTTTTAGTAGAGACGGGGTTTCACCGTGTTAGCCAGGATGGTCTTGATCTCCTGACCTCGAGATCCGCCCGTCTTGGCCTCCCAAAGTGCTGGTATTACAGGCTTGAGCCACCGCGCCCGGCCATAGGTAATAATTCTTATGTCTAGTTAAGACATTTTTTTCCTAACCCAAGGTCATAAAGATATTCACCTTTTTTACTTCCTAATATTATATAGATTTTGTTTCTTTATTTAGATCTTTAAACTATGTGGAATTGGTTTTTGCACAATTTTTGAGATTTGCATCTAGTTACATTTTTTAATATTTCTAGAATCATTTATTGTAAAGCCTACCCGTTCCCAACATCTCATAAGAACCACATCTATTGTCTATCAAGTCTGTACATATGCTTGTATCTATATATGGACTCTTAATTCTCTCTCATTATCTATATTCATATCGAAGTCTATATACTCAATTTGTATGCCAGTACCACACTTCCTTAAATACTAAATCTCATGCTGGCTGCTAGGGCAAATATGTTCAAATTCTTGTTCTTGAGGGCCTCAAGAGCTTTTTAGCTTTTATTGACTCTTTGTACTTTCATATAAAATTTTAGAATAAGCCGATCACTTTTCACACACAAATCAAAAACATATTGTGATATTAATTTAAAATGCTTTAAATCAATACATTAATTTTTGGAAATGTGACATCTTTACAATATTAAATATTATAATCATATAACATGGTTTATTAGTCCATTTATTTTTGACATGTCTCTACCAGCACCCCTTAGTCACAAATCATTATATTTTCTTTCAAAAGTGTATTAAAATATGTGAATTGTAAGTACTTTGAAATTAAATAAAATTCAACACATATGTTTATCCCATATTATATTGTAAATGTTGTGGTAAGACAAGGGTATGAAACCAAGGAAAGGCATGCTTATTATGACAGTGTTTTTTAGGTGTGTTTTTAACTCTGCATCATTTTTGAATATTGTTTATTCCTTTTCAAAATACTTTAGCTGAATTTGTTATCTGGTTTGTGTTTTGTGTGCCCTACAAGATACTAATATCAATCTAACATCTTTCTGCACATTCTCATCAAGAGATCAAGAGAAAGACTTCACCACAACATAAGAATTCTTAAAAATACCAAAGCATTCACACACACACACAAACACACACACACACATACCCCAGAACTTACAACTCAGCCAAGATTATGCAAATTATTAAGTAAACCTAATGAACTGAAATCTAATATCAATCTGGAAATGACAGGCTAAAACTGAAGCTGATTTAGAAAACAATCCCAAATGGAAACTAGATCTGTTTCAAGACAGTTTTCATTTCCAAAGCTATTTACTCCTTGTTTGAGTAAATAAACTAGAGAAATTCAATTTCTTCTCTATTTCAATAGCTCATTTAGCTATATATCTCGCAGTTGTAGTCATTTTCAAAGTATAATTCTGGAGGTGGTAAGATAAAACAGCATGTTCCTAACTATGACTTATTTATTTAAATTGTAAGATTTATACTTTTCTTGGAAATTACGAAAAGTAAAATTATTTATTTGCTAACTTTGATGTTCATAGCTCCTCTAATCAATCATGTACTTCTGTGTCAGTGTATTTCTTTCAGTACTTTTCATTTGCTCTTTTAATTATTCATTCACTTATTTAGTCATTTATTCTTTCGACAAATAGGCACTGGATAGATGTCATTATAAAACAGAAACTTGGCCTCTGTGATCAGATACTTTACAGTCACTCCAATGATACTATATAATTTTCAGATACTGGCAAAATAATTTATTTATTTTATTTTTTGAGACAAAGTCACACTCTGTCACCCAGGCTGAAGCGCAGTGGCACGATCTCGGCTCACTGCAACCTCCATCTCACAGGTTCAAGAGATTCTCCTGCCTCAGCCTGCTGAGTAGCTGGGACTACAGGTGCGTGCTACCAAGTCTGGCTAATTTTTTGTATTTTTAGTAGAGACAGGGTTTCACTGTGTTAGCCACAATGGTCTCGATCTCCTGACCTCGTAATCCACCCACCTTAGCCTCCCAAAGTGCTGAGATTACAGGCATGAGCCACCACGCCTGGTCTCATTTAGATATTTTCTAAGTATACGTAAGTATTGTTGCAGAAGCATGTCATAACCTTTGAATTTGATACTACTTCATGAGTGAAAACTGACTTCTAATAAATTCATAGATAAAAACTATTTTCAAAGCATACACAGTGAGTAAATAAAGGAGAACACCAAAATTAGAAGAGAACATAGAAATAATTCAATGCAATTCAAAAAGTTTATATGTATAAATTGGTAGGTGTAAATGTATATGTATATATGAGTATATGTGTGTTTGTGAGAGGGCAGTTTTCACTACAAATTCAGGGTTACTGTATTAAAAATTCACAGCAGTGAGAGGGTATTTAAAAATAAAATACACTTTACAGTTTTCTAATGCAAGCTTCCCATCAATTTGATTAGCTGTAGATTACTTAAAAATCAGATATTATTGACAAAACCAAAAAAAAAAATGAACAAATTCATTATTCATCCATTCATTCAACAAATACTAATTATTATAAGTATATGCTGTTTTAGGTATTGGGTATACAGAAACAAAGCAAAAACCTTACTGCCTTGTTTCTTGCATTGAAATATCAAACACTAAAAATAATAAGTAATAGTTGCTATATAATCAGTACATGGTATGAACGACATGCGTTGGTCCATGTATACATTTTGATTTTAGCTTTAAACAGCACAGTAACACAGGTATTTGTATATCTATGTTAGAAAGACATGAGGATGATAGTTTTTACATGCCTGAAAGAAAAAAAAAAAAGATAGACATGAGAAAATAAAGATCATTAGGGATGTTATTCTTCATCCAAATTAGGTATAAATTTATGTGTATGTTTTTGTATGTATTGGGGGAGGAAGATAAGTTCTAGCTGAAAGTGAGATTTTTGTTAATAACCTGAAAGAACTTCAAAATGAAAAACTGCTAACAATTTGTAATGTCTAATACTGGAACTTAATTTTATGTATAAAGCAGACTGTCCCTTTGTGTTGGAAAACCAACACAGTTGAGCATATCATATTGAAAACAAGTATTCACTGTTTTCGGAGAAAAATAAAAAACAAGGTAATATGAACTTCGGACTGAAAATGTAACTGTTTTGCTTTCTAAATGCATATTGTGTGTGTCTATCTTTAACTACCAGTACCTCTAATAACTCAGGTTTACTAAATGTAGGGCATTTTACAGAGGCTTTAAATAAAATGCCTCATTTAATCATGACACTATCCCACCATAGTTTTTACAGACATTGGATAGATGAAGAAACCAAAGCTTAGGGGAATTTCAGTTTATCATTCCCCACACTGCTTTTAAGTAGGAGACTTCTGAGCTGATGCGTTAAACCAAGAAATTATAGTAATATTTTTAAGATAATATTTCCTTTTTACTAAGTATGCATTAACAATTCAGTTTACCTGTATACTACTGCTTTTTTTAAGTAAACATACATGTGTGATGTATGTTATTGTCTGAACATTTTTCACAGGAAAATGGACATAGTAGTTAAAAACTTCGGCAAAGGTACAGGCCTAGTTTTTTTCTTTTTTCTTTTTTTTCAGTCAACTGAAGAAGAAATCGTAAATAAATTAGTAGGATTTGGTATAAAAACACAGCTCACTTGGGATTGTTGATGATATTTAAACACAGACAAAAAAGTTTTTGTGCCAGTTTCCTTTGTGCAATGTGGGAATTAAGGAAGAGGCATGGTCCGGGGGGTTGTTTCATCCTAAGCTGATGGAAATTCCAGGAAAGCTAAGCCCAATGGAATAGCACTCTTATGATGACCAGCATCCAGTGTGGAGCACAGGAGAGACTGGAGTTAAAGAAGGACGTTTTCCTGAGCCAATAAGACAGCACTGTCAAAAACACTCAGCAGTAGCTGGGGGAAGACTTGCAGGCTAACTATATTTTTCAAGAGACTTGATGGATATTCTAATAGTTAAGAGGACAGATTCTGAATTTGCATGGCTTGAATGCAAAGTCTTCCCTACTTATTATTGTATACCTTTGGGCAAATTAATTAATATTTTGGAGAAGCAGTTTCTTCAACTCAAGATTGTGGAAGAGGGTTTATTTGGACTCCTGAGAGAATTAAATATCCTGATTTTGATAAAGTAATTAGCATCACACCCAACACAGATGAAATGGCGAAGAAAACTTGGCTATTACTTTTTATCATTATTATAGATGTATATATATGATTTGTGGCCATGAGCTGCAGCTTGGCATTACATAGAATTGAGGGCAAAAGGAAAATATTTATCCTCTGGCAATCTTCATTTAACTAAGTTTTACTTATTAAAAAATTATCAACTACAATCTCAAAAATAGGTTCCCTGACATTTTAGGCTGGGTGATAAAAGAGTAAAATTTTAAAAAGTGTCTTTATTTGTTTTCTTTACCTCCTACAGCTCTATTCAGCTTTGAGAGAGAAAGATGTAATATACATGATATTGGAGACACGGACTTTGGTTTATTGGAGGAACCCTGCAGTTCATGGAATTCTTGCATACTGTTATAGATCAGGAATAGGTTAATTTGTCCCTGAAATTACTCTAACCCCAATGGTCATTCTCATCCCCACTTACCCTTATAAATCTTTAAGGCCAAACCAGATGGGGCTAATGAGCACTAGTTTTCACTGCCAAAAATTAGATTAACTTTCAAAAAGAGAGAAAAAAACTAAAAAAAAATAAGATCTATCTGGAAAAAGTCACTATGATATTAAATACTACTCTAATTTCCTCATCATACTGTACTACAATACTTTTCCCTCACTTTAGTTTCTTAAATGATGAAAAAGGTAAAAAATGAGAACTACTTCTCCAAGGAAGTAATATTACCCTATTTTCCCTGTGGCTGCTATAAGTATATTAGCACCCTTGGAGACCAAATTAAACAAAATAAAATAAACAAATAAACAAAAACCATGTTGCTAACGGAACCAAAGCTCCTGGAACTCAGAAAAGAAGCTGTGTCCAAAATTTTGTTTTCCTATACTCGGAAAGGAAAAGCATGAAATATCATATTAAAATATTTCAGTTTATTTTTCTTCTTCAAGAAGCAAACTACACTGCTAGACTTTTTTTTTTTTCAAAATATTCAAACAAATAAAATGGTTCCGAATTTTCTTTGAGGAAGTAATTTCAGTTTAAAGTTTTAGAGAAAGACAAAGAGGGTAAGTGAATTCATTGGTTTAAAAAATTGCATTTTTTATTTTACGTATTTGAGACTCATATATTTTAGGATATAAAAAAGAGAAAAGAAGAAAGAATAAAGGAGTGTTTGAAAACATGCATGGATATAGTGTAGTCCCTTCTGAGAAGCAACATGATAATGTGAAAAATAAAAAATAGAGAAAGATATGCAATCAGAAAACATGGGATTTGTTCAAGAATAACCATTATTAGGAATCAGAAAAATTATACAAATAAAACCTGAGTGACAGTGACTACAACATGATGAACTGCAACTCCTTTAAATCAGTAATCAAAAACCTCCCAAAAAGGAAAAGCTAAGGACCAGAGGGCTTCATGGGTGAATTCCTACCAAACATTTAGAGAAGAATTAGTTCCGATCCTTCTCAAACTCTTCCAAAAACTGAAGAATAAAGAAAACTTCTAAACTCATTTTAGAAGGCTAGCATTACCCACATACCAAAGTCAGACAAGGGCACTGCAAGAAAAAAGAACATATATAGGCCAATAGTCTTTATAAATATACATATAAAAATCCTCAACAAAATACTAGTAAACTGATTTCAAAACTCATTGAAAGGATCATGTGCTATGATAAAGTGGGACTTATCCCTAGGATGCAAGGATGGTTCAACCTATGTCAATGAATGAATGTGCTATACCACATTAACAGAATGGAAAAGAAAAACCATACGATTATCTCAATAACTACATAAAATCATTGACAAAATTCAACATCTTTTCATGATAAAAATACTCAGCAAATTATGTACAGGAGGAATGTACCTCAACTTAATATAGGCCATATATAACAAGCCCACAAACACCATAATCAGCGATGACAAGCTGAAAACTTCTCCTCTAGGATCAGGAATAAGAAAAGTGTATACACTTTTGCCAATTCTATTCAACATAGTACTGAAAGTTGTATTTAGAGCAATCAGGCAAGATTTTTTTTTTAAAAAAAGGTATCACATTTTAAAAGGAAGAAGCACTGTTTATAGATAACATGATTTTATATATGGAAAGCCCTAAATTTTTCACACTCAAAAACAACCTGTTAGAAATAGAAAACAAATTCAGTAAAGTTGCAGGACACAAAATCAATATACAAAAATCAGTTGTGTTTCTCTACATTAACAGGGAACTATCCAAAAGATAAATTAAGAAAACAATGTCATTTCAACATCATCCTAAAGAGTAACATACTTAGAAATATATTTGACCAGGAAGGTGAAAGATCTGTATACTAAAAATTATGAAACATTGATGAAATAAATTGAAAAAGACAAATAAATGGAAATATATACCATGTACATGAATTAGAAGAATTAATATTATTAAAATATCCATACTACTCAAAATAATCTATGGATTCCATGAAATTTCTATAAAAATTCCAATGGTATTTTTCACAGAAATAGAAAAAGCAATCCTAAAATTGACATGGATCCACAAAAGACCATGAATAGCCAAAGGAATCCTGAGCAAAAGAACAAACCTAGAGGTATCACACTATCTGACTTCAAGATATACTACAAAGCCAAAGTAACCAAAACAGCATGGTTGGCATAAAAACACATAGACGTGGAACAGAAGAGAGAGCCCAGGAATAAACCCATGCATTTACAGTCAATTGACTTTCAACAAAGGTGTCAAGAACACACAATGGGGAAAAAACAGTCTCTCTAACAAATGGTACTGATAAAACTGCAGAAGAATACAATTAGGCCCTTATCTCACACCACGTACAAAAATCAACTTTGAATGGATTAAAGACTTAAAGTTAGGATCTGAAACTTTAATACAGGAGAAAGCACTGTGGTGTTAGGTTAGGCAGTAATTTTTCAGATATGACCCCAAAAGTATAGGCAGCAAAAGTGAAAATATAAAAATGGGATTACATCAAACTGAAAATCATTTGTACAGCAAGGAAACAACAGTGAAGTGATAACTGTGGAACGGAAGAAAATATTTTCATATCATACATCTGATAAGGAGCTGATATCCAAATTACATAATGAACTCACTGAACTCCATAGCAAAATACAAATAAGACAATTTTTAAAATGTACAAAAAATGAACGAGCATTTCTCAAAAGAAGACAAATGACCGACAGATATATGACAGAATGCTCAACGTCACTAATTAAGGAAATGCAGATCAAAGCTACCTTACACCTATTAGGATGGCTGTTACCAAAAAGACAAGAGATAAGAAGTATTGGCAAGGACATGGAAAAAAGGGAAGCTTTGTACACTTTTCGTGGGAACGTTAAGTGCTACAGCCATTATGGAAAACAGTATATAAGTCAAAAAAACTAAAAATAGAACTAATATCTGATCCCACAATCCCACTTCTGGGTATATATCGAAGGAATTAAAATCAGTATCTTCCAGAGAAATCTGAATGCCCATGCTCATTGCAGCATTACTCACAGAAGCCAAGATATGGATATAACCATTCATCAACAAATGCATGGATAAACAAATACGCACACACACACACACACACACAATGAAATCTCAGTCTTAAAAAAAGAAAATTGTCATAAATGGACCTGAAATACATTATGCTAAGTGACAAAAGCTAGGCACAGAAAGGCAAATATTGTAGGATCTCACTTTTATGTGGAATCTAAAAAAGTCTAATTCATAGACGCAGAGAGTAGAACAGTGATTGACATGGGATGGGGTAAAGGAAATGAGGTGTTGCCCAAAGGGCATAAACTTTCTGTTATAAGATGAATAAGTTCAGGGAATCTAATGTACAGCATGGTGATGATAGTAATAATACTGTGCTGTTTACTTGAAATTTTTAAAAGGGCAGATTTTAAGTGTCCCCACTCCCCAGCCATCTGGCCCAAATGCTAATCATAGGTGGTAATGAATGTATTAATTAATTTGATTGTGGTAATCAGTTCACATCTATATGTTATCAAATCATCATGCTTTAAATCCTGAATATATACAATTTACTATTTGTCAATTAAATGTTTTAAAACAAAACAAAACAAAAAACCTTACAATCTCCTGCCTACAGTTAAACAACACAAACTATTCTTCACCAGTGTGTTCAAATTTATTTTGATAACAAGAAACTAAAGTAAATGTTAAATTTACTTCAGAAATATCTGAAAAGACATTTTGGTAAATATTCTTTTAAAAGCTTGGTGGCTGTCTCAAAATCCCTCTGGAAAATCTTCAGAAACATTTTACCAGGAATTAGCAAGTTAAGTGCTGTAAACCAACCTCATCCAACAGAGCTATTTGTGTATATGGGTAGAAAATCACTGCCATCGGCAGTCAAAGTCTGTGCTCGTCCTCCCATAGCTCTGACACAAAATTATACTTTAAAAAGTTTTCCTTCGAATTCTGCCACCCCTCCACATACTTATTAAGTAAATATTTATTAGCAAGCAAGCAAAAGTCACTTATACAATCTTTCTATAAATTGACAAAGTCACAGATCTCTGTCTTTTGATGCAATTAGACCATACCTTGTATGATAAATCACTTGAAATAACTATAGTAATATTCCAAAGAAATGATTTCATTACCTTTGTAGTTAGCAATAAGAACCTAGAAATCTCCTTCATGCATGGACACAGATGGGTTAGGGATAAAGCCTAGGCAAGGCTATCTTTACGATAGTCTAACTAATCTATATACCTTGAATTCCACTTATTTTACCAGTGAAAGCCCACTTCTAAAATCCATTATACTAATTAACAGGTCACTAATTTCACCAATGAAAACCCACTTCTTTCATTTTGCTAATTGTAAATGCCTTTGGTGTTGATCAAAGATAATGATAATGGAATGGCTATTAGTAGTTCCTATGGAGTGAGCATTTTCTGATTAGAATGCCAGTGTGAATTCCTGATTAACCAAATGATTGTCCCTACAGTGCAGCAAAAATCATTTATACTTAAATATCACTGTCTTTAAGTTGAAGTTTTTCCAATTAAATTATAGACATCATAATACAAATATTTTTTAAAAACAGCTGTCTAATAAATTATATATGAGTAACTAGCACATGGGAAAAGGTCATATGAACCATCATAGGAGCTAGAGATTTTTTTTTTTTAATTGATCATGCCTCTCCAAAAAAGCCTAGAGCAAGGTAGGGGAAAAGATAGAATTAAGAAGACCTAAAAAACATTTTAAGAACTTTACATGGAACGACATGTGATCTAAAAAAGTAGTTTTTTTTTTGTTTTTTTTTGTTTTTTTTTGTTTTTGTTTTTGGTGTGTCAAAGGTAAAAGGGTAGATAGGGAATAATGGATTATAAACCACTGAGAAGTAAGTGAAGGTCCTGTTGAAAGTGAAGAAGAGAGGAATTTCAATCATTGTGGTTTATCTAGGAAAAATTAATTTGATCTTTGGAGCCTAGAAGACAGAGGTAGTGAATCAAAGAGTGCTACATACACAGGATGCATTGACAAACCAAGGTTAGATCACTCATCAGAACTGACTGATATCTACTCAAGAGTTTGAAAAAACCCAGAAGTCAGATTATCAAAATTTTACTCAGAAGCTATTAACTTAGCTTTATAAACAATCAATGGGTCACAGTAAAAGCAGCTGTCAATTCATCTCTTGTCCATAAACAGTTCATGAGAGAGTCTCAGTTACATTTCAAAATATTGTTTGGATAAAAAGGACATTAGGAATGGATTGAAGGACAACTAAATAGCTCAAGTATTCTGTGTGTTTTGGGGTTGTAACTCATAACAATAGATGCCACGGAAGAAGAAAAAATCGAGGAATGTCTAACTGGAGGAATTATAGAAATTATAAATTACAGGAAATTTAATGCATAAAGAATAAAAACTAGTCACTATTTCTTCCTCTTGATACTCCCAACATTATGTACACACACACACTTGCGCATGCACATACACACAAACACATGCACAGCTAAAGAAGCTTCCTAAATGAAGCCCTCCCTCTCCTTTACTCTTTCGTGAGGCTTTAGGTATACTTATCTCATGCAAGTTATGAAGAACTTTGCTGTGCTGAGGTTCAACTAGATACTTCAGGAAGGAGCCAGTCTCCAAACTCATTGGAATCTTTGTTAATGACTGGCAATTACGGGATGCTGGGGCAAGAGATTATAAAAGTCAGACATAGACTACCATCACCTACTGATCTAACTTGTCCCCAAAGCTTGGAAAACTTGGCCAAAAGGCCTTCTATTTAGCGAAAAATACCTGCAACACTCTGGGCATAGAGAATGGTGGTTTCCATTTTTTGAGTAAACGACATTGGCGAAGGCATTTTATTGTCAGCTTAGAGTAAAGCCAATTTATTTCGATAGTTTCTATCAAGTGGGAATTAGAAAAATGGATAACCCCTTTGTTCAACACATTGATATGGCTAAACATATCTATTCAAATTCTAGACTATCTTTTGTGCTTCATTTTGTGGGGTCTCTTTTCTGACTTTGGACACAGCCATAACCTCTGAAGCCTTTACCATTTAACTTCCTAATTTTATATTTTCTGAATTTTAGCTATTTACACTACTAGAATGAATTATATAGTATTTTTCATAATATTTTTCACATAGTAAGTATGTCACATTTGTTTAATACACATCAAGTTTGTAAGATAAAAGTTGAGGAGCAATATGACATCAATCTTAAAAAATAAATATGATGAAGGGACAAGAACTTGTTCTCTCAATTTGTAATGCTTGAAGCCTTTTAACCTGAAACAGATCATCTTCCAACATATAAACAGAAGTATATTTAAAGACAGTGTAAGCAATACATGAACTTATTTTTCTATGATCTTATACAGGTTAAATCTGTGACCCTATTAATAGAGAATTGATGTAAGTTCATGAACCAGAGATAAACAATTTATTAGTGAGGAAATAGATTTGGGGAATATGTCTATGGTATCATTAGGGCAGTTCTCAAATGGGTCAGTTCTCTCAGACTAAATTTCTCTGCCCAATTGAATTCATGTGGTAGCAGGGCCATGGGAAATTAAATGCAGCCAAAATAGCAGTTCCTAGCAGAAGCATGTGTGTAGTTCACATGTTCTCTTTCCCTGGCCTTTATGCATGAGGAAGCATATTTTGAGGCATAGTCTTCATCAGTGTGGGTCTCTGCGTGACTCATACAAGCTGACACCCCTTGCTGATCTCCAATGAACAACTAATATACAATGTAGTGAGAAATGAACCTTTTCACTTTTCATTTTAAGCTGCTGACATGTTTCATTATTTGCTACCAATCCTTTAATCCAGCTTGCCCCACATGATACAATTCCCCAAATCTTATGTTCCTGATATCTTGAAATTCCTCAAAGCCCTTTAGGCGCTCAAATAAATGGCTGAGAGTAACAGAGAAGAAATGCAATTGAAAAGCTGTTCCAGGACCTTAGACACCTAGAAACTCATCCATAGCCACTACACTTTAATCTATTTTATATAGATATTTATGTTGCTCTCAATCCATCTTCCCAAAAAAAATTGTACACCACTATTGCTAGGGATAGATTTTTTAGTCTTGGCCTATAATAGTATATCATGTTTCATTCATTCTACACATATTTGACAATAGCCTATTGCATACAAAGATAGGTTACAAGATGTTGTAGAAAATACCAGAAGAAAAAGGTAACATTTCTTGTTCTCCAGAACCGTATAATCCAGCTGAAACAGTTTATAAAATTTCTTTGAAAATTGCTCCAGATGGAGTGGAAGAAGCCTGTGAACTTTTAACATATTTATTTAATCCCAAAGAAATGTACAGAATTAAATGTAATGACCATTTTATTTTTAAAATTAATATTCTCTAAAAAAAACCCTACATATTTGCCCATGAGAAATAAGTACTATTTTCTGATCTCCTATATGAAGCCCTTTTTATTTCAGAATCCTTTTGCCTGCTCTTTTGGTAAACAGACATCCTTAAATGGATTAGGAAAAAATTTGTCTTTTTGTATCTGAAGGAGGCAATAGGAATTAAAATAGGATTTCAATAGGTAGCCAATTTTGAAATCAGGCAGGCTAATTTTGTTACAAATAGACTAATTAAAAGGATTAGAAAAAGTGCTTCCTTTGGTTAGACTGACACTCTTACAATAAGATGTGAACACACATAAGGGCAAGGAAGCATGTCATAAGTACCACTAGTGGCCATGATGTCAGTCTCTTTGTTTTGGATATCCTTTTTCTTCATCCCCATTTTAGTCTTCTGAGTAGCATCTATCCATCAAGGTCCATTTCAAACTTTCTCTCTTTTTTTAATGTTTCCTAATCAATCCACCAGGGATTGTTCTTATTGTCCCTCTGTACATATGAACACTTCAGTGGTTCCCGAGTTGTTTCATGTGTTTTAGCCTCCTTTCCTCAAAGAGAAATTGATTTGTTACAAACTCCCATTTCCTACTTTTCTCAATGTTTCCCACAAGAAAATCTTGACTATACCTAACACATTGTAATCCTCTACACACCATCCTTTTTTGCATAATTCCCTTCATCTCTTAATCTAGAAACCCAGAGAAGAAAATACACTTATTATAGGAGGCTCAATTTCTACTGAATTCATCATCTTCTTTATGCTTTTTGTTTTTGTTTTGAGACAGTGTCTCACTCTGTCACCCAGACTACAGTGCAGTGGCGCAATCATAGCTCACTGTAATCTTCAACTCCTGGGCTCAAGCAATTCTCCCACCTCAGCCTCCTGAGTAGCTGAGACTCCAGGTGCACACCACAAGGCCCAGCTAACTGTTTTCTTTCTTTTTTTTTGGTAGAGACAGGGTCTTGCTATGTTTCCCAGGCCACCATCTTCTTTGCTGTTCATGCTCATAAATGATTTAAACTTCTATTGTGGAAGTTTGTTGAAGTTCAACAATGATAGCAATCACTTATATTTTCCCCATTTTTTGACAACAGGAAGTGGATTTTCCCTTCAGTTCTCCAGCATTATTGTTATTCCCTGTGGTTCTGCAAAAATAACTGAAAATAGTTCTACATCAACATCTTCCAGTTCTCTCAGAATTCTGGAATGTGACTTGTCTAGCCTAGAGGCTTGAAGTCATTTAAAGCAGCCAGGTACTTTTACTATACCACCAACTGTGCTTTGATTCCCTTAACTATAGTTATTATACTCCATCTAAAGATCATTCTCCTTGATAGAGAAGGAAGAAACCAAATAGGAGCTGAATGGTTCTGTGGTTTTTTTCCTGTTATCTGATTTCTCACCATCTGGCCTAAACAGTTGGGTTTATCCCTTCCTTGTTCTTCTTTGACATGAAAGGGGAGTTTTATGAATTGTTTTGAAAAAGGAATTGAAAACTACTGTGATACCAAATCGAATTGAAAAGCACAGATCGTATCTAGGGAAATGTAGTGAGAATATTACTAATTGCTAGATCAAATTTACAAAGAATAAGAAGACAGGAATGAGACAAGGAGATGAAATATTCATCTGGAACAATTAAAAGATCAATGGTGATACAATTATAAAACAGGAAACTAATGTTCTAACCAAAGCATGTTTTCTTCTTCAATTAATAATAATACAGTGTGCTGCACTATATAAAATAGCTTTATAATGTCAGTTGCATTTCTTTTGCAAAACCACAATGCAAGACAGACCAAAGAGATGGATGATTTGCAACAAAGACAATGCACTGAAAACAGGAGCTTTTAATAGCTTTCTAAATTTGTTGTAAGACCTGTAAAAATCATCCTGAACCTACATCCATCTACTCTCCCAAAGAATGTGCTTAAAAGGTTAAGAAAGCAGTAGTTTACATCTCCCTTGTCATTTAATTCTTTGGGAGTCTAAGTGTTCGTGAACTTTCAAATTTACCTGGCACTTTTAATTTTTTGTTGTTGTTGTTGGGGAGAAGGGTTGGCTACACATTTAACTACAGCATTTTTTTTTTTTTTTTTTTTTGAGACAGAGTCTCGCTCTGTCACTCAGGCTGGAGTGCAGTGGCAGGATCTTGGCTCACTGCAACCTCCACCTCCCAGGTTCAAATGATTCTTCCGCCTCAGCCTCCTGAGTAGCCAGGACTACAGGCACGTGCCAACACGCTTGGCTAATTTTTGTATTTTTAGTAGAGACGGGATTTCACCATGTTGGCCAGGCTGGTCTCGAACTCCTGACCTCAGGTGATCCATCCACCTTGACCTCCCAAAGTGCTGGGATTAGAGGTGTGAGCCACTGCACCTGGCCTAACTACAGTATTAGTAACGCAAAAAGTCCCTTCACAGAGACCTGAGGACATCATTTGTTGCTCAATAGGATCTCTAAATACAAAATAAATCCAGCATTTTAAAAATCCAGAAAAGAAAACTTGGTCCGATTAACCAGTTGAAGATTACAGTAGTGTGTAGCCGATATTGCCAGGTGGTATTTCAGGGTATTAGACCCTGTTCATTCCATACTCTCACAGAGACAGTAGGAAACATGGTAAAATTTCTAATATCATAATTTTCCCTTGTAGAAGCTATGGTTTATTATTCTTCTATTTCTACTAAAAATATTCACAAGATTGTATCTAAGTTTTGTCTTCCATTAGCAAAGAAGTATAACTTTGGGTAATAGGCCACCTACAGTAATATCTTCCAAACTTTTAAGACTGGTGGGAGCAAAGGAGTAGAAGATAGAAGAAGAGAAATTGTCTTATCCGACATAGAAATTGTTGAGAGATTGGAAGGTTAGGACATAGGAAATGTAATGACTACAGAATGGAAAGGGGTCAAGCCATTTGTTTTTAAGTTAACTTTGATTTAGAGTCAACCAATACTGTTGAGAGGATTCTATACCACAGTCACTGTGTTACGCACTTTCACAACCACTGTCTATTACATTTCAAAAATTATCTGGTCATGTAGGAATCATCATTCCCATTTTACAGAAGAAAGAATCAAAGGATGTTAAGCAATTTTCCCAAGGCCAAATAGTTGGTGAGAGAGTGCACATGATAGACTGTGATTTCCCTTGCCAGTTGAGGGACTACAGCTCTCCCTTATTGCGTGTTGAATGCAGAAAATGCAGAAGGAAATGTGTGAATGGTGCCCACGTTGCATGTTGTATTGCTAGCCCACCAAATATTTGCCATTGTACACCCCATCAGCCGCCAGTTAAATGTGTCTATTTATCAGTATATTAACATATTCACCACAGTAGCATGGCATATGCATAAGCCACTATGACTTAGAAGAATAAAGTTATTCTTTGGCTAGCCCATAAACTCTCAGAGTTCTTTATACATCCCACCACCTTAGCAGCCAAACTCCAGAATTGTTTTTTATGAGCAGAGAAAAGAAACCAAATTTTATTTGAAAAAATTCAGATTAATAAGTGTGAAGAAAGCTCATATTAAACTGTATTTTAAAGACCACATGTAGCCGTAACGAGATACAGACTTGAACTTGGTGTAATCAAAGAGGCATTAATTTAAAGGAACTATGGCTAAGGGAAAAAAAATCTATTATTTATATATTTTGTTAGTGTCTGGAGATACAAAGGTCAATGTAGTAATCAATGACATAGCTGCGATTCCTTACAGCTCACTAGTCAATATCATAACCTAAAAGTATCTGTGTAATTGGGAAATTCAGCTCAGCTTTATTGTAGAAAAAAGAAAAACAAACTGGAGGTCATTTTGGGGTTTTTTTGTTGTTGTTGTTTTAAGATGGAGTTTCTCTCACTCTTTCGCCCAGGCTGGAGTGTGGTGGTGTGAACTTGGCTCACTATAACCTCTGTCTCCCGGGTTCAAGTGATTCTCCTTCCTCAGCCTCCTGAGTAGCTGGGATGACAGGCATGCACCACAATGCCTGGCTAATGTTTGCATTTTTAGTAGAGACAGGGTTTCACCATGTTGGCCAGGCTGGTCTTGAACTCCTGACCTCAAGTGATCTGCCTGCCTTGGCCTCCCAAAGTGCTGGGATTACAGGTGTAAGCTACTGTGCCTGGCCTGGAAGTCATTTTGTTTAGCTTATTTATAGAAACTATTTCCACCAGGCAGTAATGACAACAATCTAAGGAAATGTCCTAACAACCATATTAGCATAGAGTGATAGATAAAAAGATATTATTTTTATTTTCTGTATCATTTTCACATTCTCCCTCAGTTAATTGAACATGTAGCTGAGCAATATATGTCATGTGTCATATATTGCATGATGAAAACCTTTTACTCTAAGGAAACAGGCTTTAGTATCACCATATCAAACCTGAAAATCATTTTAATACCAAAATGTGAACCTTGATTTTTTTTAAATTCCATAGTATAATCTGATTAATAGCTGTCATAAGGAAACCACTTTGCTATTGGGCATACAAAATAAAATAACACTCTACAAGTTATATTTTAAAATGATATATCTGCATAAATGTGACAATATAATTATTTCAAGTTTGATTAAATGCTGTAATCACTATCTCATTACTACAATAATTAAGAAAAAATATAGAAATATTATCACATGATCTATACCAGAATTAAATTAAGTAGGACATTACATAAACAAGAAGATTCTTACACAATTCCAAAGTTGTCAAAAATAAATTCAGGTTTGAGGGACAATAAAGAAGGAATGTTGGGAAGGAAAGCTGGATAATTATAGCATGGTTGCTATTTATTCATTCAGTGTAAAGGATCAAAGAAGTAATTGTCTTAGTGTTCTCCTACTTCACTGAAACAAAACTTTTAGTTGACAGTGAACACACTACAAAGGAAATTAATTTAACGACCTTTATTGAAGCAGTACTGGATACAAGGTACTGTTCCTAGGTGGTTCAGAACAAGGGTGAATAACAGCTATACTAGTTTGTTAGTGCAGTCATAACACAGTATCACTGACTGATGTGGCTTAAACAACAGAAATTTATTTTCTCACATTTCTGGAGGCTAGAAGTCTGAGATTAAGGTGTTGACAGGGTTTGTTTTCTCTGAGGTCTCTCTCCTTGACTGACAGATGGCTATCTTCTCCCTGTGTCTTCACAGGGTTTCCCTCAACACATGTCTGTATCCTAATTCCCTCTTCCTGCAAGGACATCAGTTATATTGGATTGAGGCTCATCCTAATGACCTCATTTTAACTTAATTACCTCTTTAAAGACCCTATTTACAAACACAGTCACATTCTGAGTTACTGGGGGTTATAATGCCAATGTATAAATTTGGGAGGGAGACATAATGCAGCACATAATAAAGCATTCTTGCCCTCCAGGATTTTCAACATAATAGAGAAGAAACTATATAAAAATAACTATCACAGAAGGCAGAAAGTGATAAAAGTTATAGTGCACAGTCAAAATTATTGGGTTGGTGCAAAAGTAGTTGCAGTTTTTGTCATCACTTTGAATTACAAAAACCACAATTACATTTGCATCAACCTATATAAAGCATAGAAAAGGACTGGATAATCAAGAAAGGTTTAATGGAGAAAGTGGTTTTCTAGGAAAAGATTTCTGCATATTGAGATAAATATAATGAAAAAGATAAAAAACAGCAAATTAGAAGAAAGCATTGTATAGGGCTAATTTTTCATTTAATTATAATTCATTTCACCATATTAAGATAATTATGGGGAAAGGATGAGAAAAAACATGATTAGAAAAAAGCACTGTATAGGGCTAATATTTCATTTAATTATAATCAAACTGTACTCTGATTGACATGGCATATTTTGTATTTAAGACAATAAAGATCATTTGGTTGCTGATAGAAAAGCAGAAATAGAAAATCATGTTTTCTTCAGTTTTCAATGTAAAATACACCACAGGCCAATAACCAGACAAATAAAATAATTCTCCACCATCTTCCAACATATCATTTGTACATATGGACATTTTTCAAAAGAAATAAAATAGGGAGAAATTAGAATTGTACCAGTCATAAGCCAGAAGAAGACATAGATAATAAAAGTCTAGTAGCGATTGGATCGTCCTTTTAGGAAATCTATCAAAAACCTATGCTTATAGCTTTTTGTTCAGAGGGTCAGTACCCAAATTTATGTCATACAACAGTATTTTAAATTCTTTCCTGTAATAAAATGTCGCTGATTTTTTTTGTAAGTAGAAATGTGATATTTTATCACCACGGAGTACAACCTAAGTTCAGCTGCCCAATACATTATTCTTAGTCCTGTGTGATAAGTAAATCATATTTCTGATAACGACAACGAAATCTCAAGTTTGATTACTTCTGTTTTAAAAGAGCATAGGATAATAGTAAGGAACAATAATACAAAATACTGTTCTAATATTTATAGAGGAGAAAATACTGAATTTTTATGGATTTATAATAAATATGTACTTCCTTATGACTTCTTACATGTGGGTCACTGGCAGATAAACTTAATATTTACTTACTACCTAAAACATATGACAATTCAATGGTGTTCAGCCAGGTGATATTAACAGCATGGCAAAAGTAAAGGATTTTCCTTTTTTTAATACAACTTATCCAATGGCACTTTCAAATTTTCCTCCTCTGCTATTATGGCAATAATTTAGGCTCATGTCAGAAAATGTTTGAAAGACATACAAATCCCACATTTCATATCACTTGTTAGTGTCTAATTAAGCAAAAAATTTTGAGTTCAGTGAATCACAAAATCAAATTTAAAACACATCAGATTTTACATTAGGTAATAAAGATCCTGGCATGTAAACCTTTAGCACTGTGGGAAATGAGCTTCATCTCTTACACTGGTGAAAGGTGCAGAGGGATCACTGCGTGCAATGATATAGCTATAAGGAGCCTTGATTTGTAAACAGTACTACACCAAAGAAAAAATCGCGTTGCATAATTGCGCTCAATTTTTGCAGTCTAACTAGAATAGTTGTGCTGCATACATACATCTGGCTTTGTCTAAAGTCTATGTTGGGCAGCTGTGAAATATAAAGAGTAAATTTTGCCCTTCATCACTTTGGACGTTACTCCTGTAAAAATCATATACGAGTTTATTTGAGTAAAACAAATTTAATTAAACAAATGTTTATTAGGCATCTGCAGTATACCATATATTGTGTAAAGCACTGCAATGAAGTAAAACCTAATCATCTGTACAAATCCACAGTTGTCGGTTCTTCTCTTTCTTTGACTTCATTTTTTACTAATCTGATGTTTTTCTTGTTTCCCCCTACCCATTCCCACATGTACATTTTCTTCTAGAATCTTACTAACTTCTGGTGGGGGAGGAAGGAGCCTTATTTTACCGCCAAAACCATATATAATCTAGGTCAAAAGGATTTTTATATTGCCTTAGCAAATCATGCAAAATTAACCAGCTGTGTTTGCATGGACAGCCAAAGAGAAAGGGACTTCAGCTTTTGTTCATTATTTGACTTAACAGCTGAATAAGTAACAAATCAAAAACTAGGCTTAACAGTCAGGCAAATATTTTTCCTGATTTAGAAAGGTTCCAGATGGAAAAACTTAGAATTACGATCTAAACATGGCCTCCATATTTTGACACTTAAAAAGATACAGAAATTGATTTGAGAGGAAGAACATTTTTTTTTTGACACAGGGTCTGTATATGTAGCTCAGGCTAACCTTGAACTCCTGGCACGACAGGGAAAATCAATTTTTAATAGAGAACAATAGGCTGACCAGACTAGAGGATATATAAAACTAACATCATTATTATTTATTGTCTTAGAGAATTTGAGCAATTAAATAATTATCTGTGACAGTTAATATTAAGTGTGATTATACTAGCCAAATTCCTTCCAGGTGGAGCAATAAATGAGAAAATACCTATGGAACTCCTAGAGATCTTGGGATAAAGGGTTCCATACATTAACAGTTGCATTTCCTTTTTTTTTTTTTTTTTTTTTTAGACAGAGTCTCGTTCTGTTGCCTAGGCTGGAGTGCAGTGGCACGATCTCTGCTCACTGAAAACTCCACTTCCCGGGTTCAAGCGATTCACCTGCCTCAGCCTCTCGAGTAGCTGGGATTACAGGTGCCCGCCACTGCACCCAGCTAATTCTTGTATTTAGTAGAGATGTGATTTCACCATATTGGCCAGGCTGGTCTCGAACTCCTGACCTCGTGATGATCCACCCGCCTTGGCCTCCCAAAGTGCTAGGATTACAGGCGTGAGCCACTGCACCTGGCCAATAGTTGCATTTCTTAAGAAAAAAAGATTTTAAAAGCCATAAACAAAAGTAAAAAACAAAACTCACACATGCACTATTTATTATAAATCCACTAAAAAATTCAGCTATTCAAACCATAAAAATATTGATACAAGAAAATTATAAATTTATTTAGTCAAATAGTGATAGTATAAATACATATCATGCTTTAATAAAGTATTTTAATTAATCCAGTCACCACACTTGTTCTTGCTAAATATGGTAGACAAAAGATAATAAAATGCTAACTGGCTTACCACCCTAGGTAAGTTTTAATTATTCCATGGTAGTTTTATATACTTTGAATATGATGTTAGCTTAAAATTCAATGGTCAAAAATAACTTACAGAATTTTAAATAAGTAGATTTTCTGATCTACTTTAAGAAGAAAGGGTCAAGTCACAAGGCCAAGGCTGACTATCTCTACCTTAATGAAATTTCCCATATAGTTAGGTAAAGAGTATTTATATGTAATTTAGGTGTGAAACATAAAGTACATGAATCACTACCAAGACAGTAAATGCATATTTGCAAGTAAATATTAAATCATGGCATGGAAATTTAATGTTGCCATGTCACATTATTTAGATACACAAAAAGGATATATTTTTCATTCCTCCCATGACCATTTTCCACATAGAGTATTACAACTGTACCTGAAAACTAAGTTTCACCTACAACTGAAAGTCTCTGAAGTTGATTAAATTACAAGGTTATAAGGGATTGTAGGGTAGTTGGTCTAGATGTCAGTGAATATTTTAAAGTCAATATTTTTAATTGAGACTTTGATTTTTCGAAGTGTCAAATATATCATTTATTTTCTGGTTTAGAATTTTAATAGTTATATTCTACTGTTAACATGTGGCAGTTACTGCCCTAATGCGATGAAAGCCTGAAATCTCAAAGCCACTGATTCCCTACAAGAAAATCTGACAGAGGAAACAAGCATTTGCAAAATTATTTATAAATGAATGTAAAGCGTTAACTTATTTATAAATTCCTGGTAATTACACATTTTAAAATCTTATGAAGAACCAGATTGAAATTTGATTATTATTATACATCTATAATTACTATAGAGATGAATGAAATCTATCACAGTGAACATGGATTATGTTTTGCATCTTATTTGAATTGTCATGTAAGTCTTTATAATGAGCTACTAAATGCCAATATATGAAATAGTGATCACAAATTCAAGTAACAATGAAGAATGATGAGGTTTCAAAGACTGGTTGTCACAGAATTACTTTGCTGATAGAAAGATAGCCTTGGTGTCTTCCCCAACAGAACCTACTTTAACACACTCTAATTGTCAGGTGAGGCTTTGTTTCCCCCATTAGACTACAGATCTCTTGTGAATAAGTCCAGTAGGCCTTATCCACCATTTCATCTCTAGAGTGAATAGTAATTGCTCAATAAGTATGTGTTGACTGACACAACAAATGATTAACTTGTCAACACGAAAGTGTTCACTGGGCACTTGGCTTCAAAGGCATTCATTCCCCGATACTATCAAGATTGCTATAAAGATGGCAGCACAGAATATCATTTAAATCATGTTGTGATGCTCCCGTGAGAAACTTTTCAGCTTTGCTTTGAGTTTTCATATACTCAGAGTAAGAATATTCTATTGCCAGAAGGAGATTCTGATTCTTTTGATGCCCTAAATCTCCTAATCCAATAGATGGAAAATGTCTGTCATGCAGATTTGCTTATGAAGAGGCAAGGGCTTTCATCAATATCTTTAGAACCAAAAAAGAAAAACTGTAAAATCCTGAGAAAGGTTACACAGGGGACATCAATTATACATGTAATAACAAGTATGAGAAAAGTTAAGACTCAGTAAGTCTTCTTGGTAAGATAATATTGTTTGTGATTCTATATGCTCTAATCTTTTATGGATGCTTGAAATATTTCAGAATAAAAGTATTTTTTTTAATCTAGCTATCCTTTCCTCACACTCACTGACAAAACTGGAATGAAAAATGATATAAAACTTCAGAAAGTATTATTCTATTAGAGTCTGACCCTGGGTGATAAAGGTTTAGGTATTTTTCATTTTCACAAAGCATTTTTTAAACCATATTACTGAGATTCACAGTCAAGAGCAAGAATATTGGATGATCACAATTCTTAGGTGAGTTTCAGGTACTGATATGTGTTGGCCTGGCATGATCTCTCTGTTCCCCAGGCACAGACTCATCTATGTCATCTGGCTTTGCACCCCAACATCTACTTCTCCTATTCACTACATAACTTGTATTATAAATGTTTAAGAAAAGTAGACATCATAAAATATACAAAATAATCTGTCTACCTCAATAACATGCACTATTTTTTCTATCAGATTTTGCTCTGATATAATTTTTAAAGAATAAAGCATTGTAGGTAACACCAAAGTCCCATATGAACTATTCCTCAGTCTCATCCAAGACCCTCCCTCTCTAAAGTTAATTACTGTTATGTATTTGATACACATGGCATTTATACATCCTACTGTCCATAAAACTTGCTCATCCACTCAATATTGCTTAGAAAATTTCTCCTTTTAACATATGAAACTAGTTCATTTGTCTTAACTACTATGTTTGCTGCTATTTACTCATTTCCCTATTGATGGAAAAAAAACTCTATAATGATCATACTTGTACCAGGTTTTCCTTATGAATATGTGCACAAGTTTCCCCAGTAAACCTAGAGGGGGTTTTGTGGCAACATAACCCAGGTACCACATGTTGTTATTTTGTTCTTCACAGAGAATATAACAATTTACATTCCCAGAAGTATTGTATGAGAGTACTCTTTTTAGTATATCACATCTAATAATTGAAATTATCAGAATTTTTTTACTTTTTAATATCTGATAGTCATGCACCCTAGCTCTTAAGATAATTCTTCAATTATTTTGGTTAACTATATAGTATACTATTGTGATAGGTTGAACAAAAGTGCTCCTTAAAGAGATTTATCTTTCTCATACTGGTTTAAATTTTAACACTGGCCTGCCAATAATGTCAGTAATAATGGTTATATTTTACTAGGCCACTCAAATATCCTAGACACTATTCAAAACATTTAAAATATATAATTTATTCAATTCTTCCAGTAGTAAAAGAATGTGAGCTGTCAGGATGCAGAGGGTTTTGTCTGTTCTACTGACTGTTCTATCTTTAAAACAGTCGTATCACCTACTAGGTGCTAACCAAATACTTATTCATATGAGTACATGAATGAATAAACTATATAATTAACATTTTTCAAAGAGGCATTTAGAGAGTCTGAGTGGTTATTTCCCAAAGACCATAGATTTTGTAGGAAATGACAGAATTTTCTATCTTCAAGTATATGTAACTCTCTCCAAACAGATTTTTTTTTTTTTTTTTTTTTGAGATGGAGTCTTACTCTGTCACCCAGGCTGGAGTACAGAGGTGCGATCTTGGCTCACCATAACCTCTGCCTCCTGGGTTCAAACAATTCTCCTGCCTCAGCCTCCTGAGTAGTTGGGATTACAGGTGCATGCCAGCATGCCTGACTAATTTTTTTTTTTTTTTTTAGTAGCGACAGCGTTTCACCATGTTGCCCAGGCTGGTCTCGAATTCCTGACATTGTGATCGTCCCGCCTCAGCCTCCCAAAGTGCTACGATTACAGGAGTGAGCCATCACACCTGGCCCAGATTTTTCTTTTTCTGTGTTCAACATAGTCTCTAGAGAGAAAATCCACCATCTTCCTGTCAAATCTATAAGAATTACTTTAGTGGTAAAATTTTAGTAAGAACGATAGGCACTTTGTAAGAACATAATTCTTTTTATTTCTTTTTAAATTATTTCTTTTTAAATTAACAAATATGAGTTGTATATATTTGTGGTGTACAACATAATGCTTTGAAATATGTATACATTATGGAATGGCTAAATCAAGCTAATTAACATATACATTACCTCACATACTTAATCTTTTTTTGTAGTGAGAACATTTACCTGTTCTCTCAGCAATTTTCAAACATACAATATATTGTTATTAACTATAGTTAGCTTGTTGTATGATAGATCTCTTGAACTTATTCCTTCTGTTTAACTGCAATTTTGTATCCTTTGACCAACATCTCCCCAGTCCTGTCCCCCTACCAGCAGTCTTCGGTAACCACTATTCTACTCCCTGCTTCTATGAGTTAGACTTTTTAGGACAATGTAACTCTAAGCTGCATTTTAAAAACATACAGAACTTGTTCACAGCACAGGCTCTGGAGCCATTCTCTAAGCAAAGGTTTTTACTGTTTTGTTAAAATTCCCCAGGATGCTTTCTAAGTCCCTAAGTCTATCGCAACAAAAACTCATAAGATCAGATACATGATCCCTGTTTTCAAATTTTTCTCTCTGCACCCACTTGGATAGTAACATTGATGCTGTTCTCACCAGCCTAAAGCCCCTTCAGCTCTAGCTGAAATCTTCGTTCTCTCACAATGGCCAGGAACATGTCTTGGGCTCATTTATAGGTAGGAATGTGCTGTGTGGCAAGGAGAAAATTTCCCTGTAATCCTTCATCTAATCTGTAAAATACCCTAAAGGATTCACCATATTAACAACTTTTCCTCATCCAAATTACACTGATTAAAGGTGGTTAGAGTTGAGATAACACCCACAAATAACTAAATACAAATAAAATTCTGAGACTTCTTTTGAGTCTCTATTTCGTCGTTGAAAGTCTCTGTCAATATATCTGGCTATTGAAAATAATATGGCTTATTAATAATGCACATACACTCACCGAGACAATTTTAGGCAAATTGTTTATAAAAAGTATATTTTATCATTCACAGCCTTTGTCAGTACATGGCACATACATCTGAAGTATTTAGAAACTATTGTATTATTCCGCAAGTCTAAAATACAAATCCTTAGGGCTATTTACTTTATCGGTAAGATTATTAATCATTACTCTAGGTATATGTTAAAGTTATAGCAAAAATTTTCAAATCTGGCTTATTATTACAGTCAAAAAAGGACTCCCAGTTATGGTCTTTCTAAAGATCTAAGTCACAATATTTGAAGAACAGTCCTGCAGTCTACTTACTGTTTATTCAAATGAAAGCAACTTAAGTGAACTTACCTGTTAGTACATGAAATGATATGTGATAAATTCCAGTTCACATGCCCAAACTACTCTTCAGTCATGTAAGTACAGGCAGTAATTCAACACATAATTACCAACAAAGCCATAATTGAGTACTTATGGGAAGCCTATTCAATCATTTTTGAATAGGCTTTCACACTTTTCTCTCTGTCTTTTACCGTGACCTATATAAAGCCATGTGTCCATTTCTCTGCAGTCTCCACAATAATCCCTGAACCATATACTGTCACATGAAAATGTAATCACAGGTGATTCAGAGGAAAAAGAAATTACAGCCACGAAATCACTGTCTCTTAATTTTAGCCAATGTTATAGAAGATCCTGGCTGCAAGTCATCACTCGCCTATCCTGACGAAGTTTCTTGTCTCAGTAAAAGGAGACCTTGGTTATTCAGCTTGAGCTAGGATGCAGTTATCAAGCTGGTTCTCACCTTCCTAATATAACATCTTGAATGTGTCAGTCACGTGCTTTCATTTTTTGAAGATGAGATGGAGAAAATGAGAGAAAACTTATTTTATATTGGATTTACTTTCATTTCTAAGAGCCATTAGGGATTATTTAGTACTACATCACTTACTTCTACAAGAAGTTGGCATCTGGAGTTGGTGTTCTAAAAACTGATAAAGTATACGATGTTACTATTTAAAATTTCAGATGGCTTACTGTCTCAGCCTGCTTGTGTTGCTACAAAGGAATACCCAAAGCTGGGTAATTTGTAAAGAAAAGAGGTTTATTTGGTTCACAGTTCTGCAGACTGTATAATAAGTACGGCACCAGCACCTACTTCTGGTGAGGGCTTCAGGCTGCTTCCACTTATGGCAGAAGGTGATGGGAGCCAACATGCAGAGATTACATGGTAAGGGAGGAAGCAAAGGGTGCGGGGTGCCAGGCTCTTTCAAACAACCAGCCCTTGCAGGAATAAATAGAGTGAGAATTCACTCATTACCAAAAGGATTGCTCCAAGCTGTTCATGAAGGATCCACACCTAAGGCCTAAACACCTCCCATTAGGCGCTACATTCAACATTGGGGATCCAGTTTCGACATGATATTGGAAGGGGTCAAATGTCCAAACCACAGTATTTGCCTTTTCCTATGGGAGTTCAGGACCCTATATGAAGCCATCTGCTGACTTTTCAAGCTCAGCACCAATCCTGATGTAGTCTATGCTTCTTTTATACTGGCCAACTTGCTGTCCCTCAAACCCACCATGAATTTTCACATTTTTTCCCTCTTTATGGGGTACTTTTCCAATTTTCTACAGGTTCAATTCAATAATCCAGTTGAACAGCTGTTTCTTTAAAAATATTTCCTCAATATCCCAACACTACAGCAGCATTAATTATAAAAGATTTTGTTTATGTGACAATTATAAATCTTTTGAAATCTGATTCATATACACCAGATTGTGAGTTCTCCCAAAGCAACTTCTGTGTCTTTTTCTTCTTTGTATCTTCTTTCATTGCCCAGCATACTGTTTACACATAATATTCAGTTTAATTTTATCAAAATCATTTTTTCAAGAGATGATTAACAGTCTCCAATGTAAAAGATATATTGGTATTGAACCATGGCTTGATACTTTTAATCAAACTAAATTTTGAGTAGGTGTAGGTTGAAGAATAATATCTAAGTGCAATGTATGGTAATAGGAAATAAGTTATAATTATATTGTCTAATTAATCTTTGCATAGATATATACTATATTGGTCATCTTTTATCCCAATCCTATAAAATAAATATCATACTGAGATTTAATAGTCCTTAGTTTTGATGCAGTTAATTTAACATTTTGCTCTTTCTAACATTATTATGTGTTTTTTGGCATAAGCTTATGAAAGAAAATGGAAAATAAATTGATTTTCCATTTTCTTTGTCACATTTAGATTAAAACTTTGTAGAAGCCAAAGGTCATGTTCACTATGATGTCATGGACAAAAAATCCTTTGTTATTACATATTTTTCATTTTTCTCTTTTTTTCTTTCAATTTTACTTGACACATAATAAATGCAACATATTTATAGAGTACCAAGTGACAGTTAGATACATGTATACAGTGTGTAATTATCAATTCAGGGTAATTAAAATATTCATCACCTCAAGTCATTATCATTTGTTTGATGAGAACTTTCAAAATCCTCTCTTCTAGCTTTTTGAACATATGCAATAAATTATTAACTATATTCACCCTACAGTGCTATAGGACACTAAAATATATTCTTCTTATCTAGCTGGAACTTTATATCCATTGACCAGTCTCCCTCTATCCTTCCTTCTCCTTTACTCTTCGCAGCCTGTAATAACCATAGTTCTACTCTCTAATTCTATGAGCTCATTGTTTTGCTCCTACATATGGGTGAGAACATGCAATACTTATCTTTCCATGTCTGACTTATTTTATTTAACATAATGTCCTCCAGGTTCATCCATGTTACCAATGACAATATTTCATTTTTTAAATAGTTGAACAATATTCTGTTGTGTATATATATATACACACACATATATACATATATATATATATACACATATTATATAAAATATTTTCTTTATTCATCTGTTGATGGACATTTAGGTTGATTCCATACCCTGGCTATTGAGAACAGTGCTGTAATAAACATGGCAGTACAGATATCTCTTTGCTATGCTGACTTCCTTTCCTTTGGATAAATACCCAGTAGTGGGATTGCTAAATCATATGGTGGTTCTGCTTTTAGTATTTTGAGAAACCTCAATAGTATTTTCCATAATAGCTGTACTAATTAACATTCCCACTAACAGTACATAAGAATTCCCCTTATGCCACATCCTTGTTAGAATTTTTTTTTTAATCTTTTCCCTTCGTTCAGATTCTGGGGAAGAGTTTCTTGGGTTTGTTTATTAAATGACTATTAAAATTATATTAGTGATGTTGAACATAATAAATTCTTACAATCTGATCCAATTCTTTTGCCAATTAAGAGTGTGGTGATGCTGGAGCAGCTCTTGTTTTTAAGGTGCTTTTAGTTTGAGTATGGTCTTAAAGACCTCTGTTGCCACACTCCTGGTGCAACAGCTTCCCTATATAAGCCACAATTTTGATACTTTACACTTTTATAACGTATAAACTTCTGGAACTTTGTTTTATATAATTTTACACTACTTAAATTGTGGATTTCTTCCTTTTTTTGAGCTTCCATATCGGAGTGAGAAGATATGGTGTTTGACTTTCTTTTCTTCTTCTTTCACTTAATGTCATCCAGTTCTATGCATGTTGCAGTGAATGACAGGATTTAATTATCCTTTATGGCTGACTAGTATTCCATGTGTATATATACCACATTTTCTTTATCAATTCAACCTGTTGTTGAACACATAGATTAATCCCATATCTTTGCTATTATGCATAGTACTGTAATAAACATGGGGTTGCAGATATCTCTTTAATACAGTGATTTCTCTTCTTTGGGATAGATTCTGAGTAGCGAGATTGCTAGATCATATGGAAATTCTATTTATAGTTTTTTGAGGAACCTCCACACTCTTCTCCATAGTGGCTATACTAGTTTATATTCCCACCAACAGTATATAAGAGTTCCATTTCTTCTGCATCATCACCAGCATCTTTTTTTTTTTTTTTTTTTTTTGTCTTTTTGATAATAGCAACTCTGACTGGTGTGAGATGATACCTCATTGTGGTTTTGATTTGCATTTCCCTGATGATTAGTGATTTTGAGCATTTTTCCATATATTTATTGGCTATTTGTGTGCCTTCCTTTGAGAAATGAATGTCCAGATAATTTGCTCATTTTTAAATTTGATTATTTGTTTTTGTGCTGTTGAGTTGAGTTCATTATATATCATGGATAGTAGTCTCTTACCAGATTAATAGTTTTTAAATATCTTCTTTCATTCTGTAGGTTGTAACTTAACTCTGTTGACTGTTTGCTGTGTAGAAGCTTTGTAGTTTTTATATAGTCTGATTTGTCTATTTTTGCTTTTGTGGTCTATGCTTTTGAAGTCTTAACCATAAAGTCTTTGCCTGGATCAATGTCCTGCAACATTTCCCTTACCTTTTTTTAGTACTTTTAAAGGTTCAGTGTGATATTTAATTCTCTAATCCACTTTGAATTGATTTTTTAATATAGTGAGAGATGGTTTTCTAGTTTCAATCTTCTGCTTATGAATATCCAGTTTTCAGAGCACCATTTATTGAAGACGGTGTCATTTTTTCAATGTATATTCTTGACATCTTTGTTTAAAATCAGTTGACTGTAAATATATAGATTTATTTCCGGGTTCTCTATCTTATTCCATTGGTCTATGTGTCTGTTTTTATACCATACCATGTTGTTTTGGTTAATATTACTCTATATTATATTTTGAAGTCAGGTAGTGTAATATCTCCAGTTTTACCCTTTTGGCTCGATATTGCATCAGGTATTTGGGGTCATTTGTGGTTCCAGACAAATTTTAGGATGTTTCTCCATTTCTTTAGGGAATGTCATTATTATTTTGGTAAGGATTGCACTGAATCTGTAGATTGTCTTGGGTAAAATGGTCATTGTAACAATATTAACTCTTTCAGTCCAGAAGCATGGAATGTTTTTAAATTTTTTTTATCCTCTTCTATTTTTTTCATCAGTGCTTTGTAGTTCTCATGGTAGACATCTTTGACCTTCTTGGTTAAATTTATTTCTAAGTGTCTTTTTTTTTTGTAGTTACTGTAAGTAGGATTGCATTTTTAATTTCTTTTTCACCTAGTTCATTATTGGTATATAAACTACTAATTATTTGTGTATGTTGATTTTTTTATCCTGAAATTTTAATGAATTCATTTACCAGTTCTAAGAGTATTTTGGCAGAGTCATTAGATTTTTCTGTTTATAAGAACATGTTGTTTGTAAAGAGAGACAATTTGACTTCCTCTTTTCCAATGTGGATGGCAATTTCTTACTTTCTTTTTCCTAATTGCTCTGGGCTAGGACTTCTAGTACCACATTGAACAAAAGTAATGAAAATAAGTATCCTTGTCTTGTTGCAGTTCTTAGAGAAAAAGCTCCCAGTATTTCTTCATTCAGTATAACGTTAGCCATGGGTTTGTCATATATGGTCTTTACTGTGTTGAGGTGTATTCCTTCTATGCCTAAGTTGTTAAGAGTTTTTTTTATCATAAAGGGATGATGAATTTTATTAAATGATTTTTCTGTGTCTATTGAGATTTGTTTTTTAAATTTTATTTTGTTAATATGATGCATTACATTTATTGATTTGCATATATTGAACCATCCTTTTATCTTTGGAATAAGTTCTACTTTATCAGGCGTATTATCTTTTTGATGTGCTGTTGGGTTCAATTTGCTAATATTTGGTTGAGGGTGTTTAAATCTATGTTCATCAGACATATCGGCCCATAGTTTTCTTTTTTCTGTTGTGTCCTTGTCTGATTTTGGTATCAGGGTAATGCTAGCTTCATAGAATTAATTAGGAAGAATTTCTTAATCTTCAGTTTTCTGGAATAGTTTGAGAAACACTGGTGTTAGTTATTTAAAAGTTTGCTAGAATTCATTAGTGAATCCATCTGGTCTTGGACTTTTCTTTCTTGAGAGACTTTTTGTTACTGATTTAATCTTCTTACTTTCTATTGGTCTGTTTAATTCTATTTGTTTTTGGTTCAATCTTGGCATTTTATACATGTGTCTAGGAATGTATCCATTTTCTTCAGGTTTTTTAATTTGTTGGTGTGCAGTTGTTCATAACAGTCTCTAATGATCATCTGTATCTTTGTGGTGTCAGTTGTAATATCTCGTTGTTCATTTCTGATATTATTTATTTAGGTCTTTTTCTTTATATAACAGTTTGTTGATTTGATTTACTTTTTCAAAAACCCATCTTTTCCACGAATCTTTTGTTTCTTTTCTTTGCCTCTAATTTATTTCATTGTGTGCTGATTTTATTATTTATCTTCCTCCAATAACTTTGGGTTTGGTGTGTTCTTGCTTTTCTATTTTTTAAGGTGTATCACTAGGTTATTTGAAATCTGTTTTTTGATATAGGTATTTATTCCTTTAAGCTTCCTTCTTGTACTAATTCTTCTGTGTTCCATAGGTTTTTGGTATGTCGTGTTTCTGTTTTCATTTCTTTCAAGAAGTATTTAAAATTTCCTTCTTAATTTCTTCATGAATTCATTTGTCATTCAGGAGAAGGTTTTTTTTGTTTGTTTGTTTTGTTTTTTTGAGACGGCGTCTCACTCTGTCACCCAGGCTGGAGTGCAGTGGCCGGATCTCGGCTCACTGCAAGCTCCGCCTCCCGGGTTCCCGCCATTCTCCCGCCTCAGCCTCTCCAATAGCTGGAACTACAGGCGCCCGCCACCATGCCGGGCTAATTTTTTGTATTTTTAGTAGAGACGGGGTTTCACCGTGTTAGCCAAGATGGTCTCGGTGTTCTGACCTCGTGATCCGCCCGCCTCGACCTCCCAAAGTGCTGGGTGTTGTTTAATTTTTATGTATTTTTACAGTTTCCAATGTTCCTGTTGTTACTGATTTCTAATTATATTCCACTGAAACCTGAGAATACATGGTATAATTGCATTTTAGAAAAAATTATTTACAGTTGTTTTGGGCCTAAAATAGGGTCTATCCTAGAGAATGTTCCATGTGCTGATGAGAAGAATGTGCATTTTGTAGCCATTGGAAAAAATGTTCTGTAAATGTCTATTAGGTTCATTTGGTATAAAATGAAGCTTAAGTACAATGTTTCTTTGTTGACTTTCTATCTAGATTAGCTGTGCAATGCTGAGGGTGAAGATGGTGAGGTGTTAAAAGTTCCCAACTATTATTACATTGGTGTCTCTATCTCTCTCTTTAACATTAATAATATTTGCCCTAAATATCTGAGTGTTCTGGTGTTGGGTGGATATATATTAACAATTGTTATTTCCTCTTGCTGAATTAATTTTTAATCACTATATAATGACCTCTGTCTTTTTTTATCTTTTTATTTTTAATAAACGTCTATTTTGTCTGATACAAGCATTGCTACCTTTGCACATTTTTTGTTTCCATTTGCATGGAATATCTTGTTTAATCCGTTCTGTTATAGTCTATGTGTGTTTTTAAATGAAGAGTGAGTTTCATAAGCAGCAAATAGTTGGGTCTCAGTTTTTTAATTCAGCCAGTTTATATATTTTAATTAGGGAATTTAAACTGTTTACATTTAAGGTTGTTATTGATAGATGAGGACTTACTCTTGTCATTTTGTTAGTTGTTCTGTAATTGCTTCTATAGTGTTAGTTCCTTCTTTTATTATTTTTGTGGTTTGGTGGTTTTCTGTAGTGATAAAATTTTATTCCTTTTTTTTTCTCATTTGTGTATGTGCTTTACCAGTGAGTTGTATGCTTTCATGTTTTCCTTAAGTGGTAGGTAACATCTACCAATGATATAGATATGTATCTGCTTTTGCTTAATTGATAGATAATCCTTTCACTCTCAGAGGTTGGAGTACCTTAAGCATTTCTTGTAGGCTCGGTTTAGTGGTGATTAATTCCCTCAGTCTTTGTATGTCTGGGAAAAATTTTATGTCTCCTTCCTTTCTAAAGAATAGCTTTGTGGTTTATTGTATTCTTAGTTGAAAGGTTTTTTTTTTTTTTTTTTTTTTTTAAATTCCAACAATCTGAATATATCATTCTATCCTCTCCTGGCTTGTAAGGTTTCTGCTGAGAAATCTGCTGTTAGTCAGATAAAGATACCCTCATATGTGACTTGATGCTTTCTTTTAGTGTTTTTATAATTCCATTTTTATCTTTGCTTTGACAATTTGGCTATCAGGTGCCTCAAAGATAACATTTTTGGATTTAATTGATTTGGGAACATTTGAGCTCCCTATATTTAGATATTGTCTCCCAAGAGTTGGAAACTTTTCAGCTATTGTTTCATTAAATAAATGACCTATTCATTTTCTCATTTCTTTTCCTTCTGGAATTTCTAAAATATGAATAGAATATTTGTTTGCATAGTTACATTCCAAATGCCATGTAGACTTTTTTCATTTTTATTCTTTTTTTTTTTTTTGCCTAATTGTAGCATCTGTGGCTTCACGGTGTCTTATGCTCTGGTTGTTCCCAAAAGCTGTGGTGTGACTTTGTTGGAGATGGGGCCTCCAGGCAGGCCAGTCCTTGGATCCCTAGGGAGTGCACAGGCACCTCTGGTGGTATGCATTGCATGGACCAGTTCTCAGGATCCTGGGTAGTACACAAAGGTACTGTTGTTGGTGGGGCAAGTTTTGCTGGGTTGTGATGGTGGCACATCCCAGACAGGGCAGTCCTTAAGCCCTAAGTGGCAGATGTGGGTATCAGTATTCATGGCAGTGGGTCATAAGCAAGCTGGTCCTCAGGCCCCTGGGCAGTGAGTGCAGGCACATGATGGCCCGATTGCTGCAGGGAACAAGGTCACTGTCATCAGGGAAGGTGGCTCTCAGGCTCTTGGAAGCATGTGCTTTGGATTCCCATGTCTGGGGAAAGCCTCCCTGATGTGCAGAACTGCCTGTTCCCTGGGATTTAGGTCTCTGTGTGGGCTCAGGTAACAGGGACCCTGTGGCACCACTGGGTTCAGCTGGTAATATAACACTGCAACCTGCTGGGAGGGTGTTGGGGGATGTAGGCTGTGCACCTGTGATGTGGAGATGCAGCAGCAATTAGGCCCCGGGGCAGGATGTAGTCTGGTGGTGACGCTTGTTAGTGCATTTTTCATGGCATTGAAAGTTACCTTTGTGTTACTAAACCAAGGTCAAAGAACATTGTGATGATTAATGCTGAAAGTTATTCTTTCATAATTTGAAGATTTTTAAAAATATTAATCCTGGGGCTAAACACATTAAAGGAATTAAGAAGACATAAATCTGAAAAATTAATGTTGATACAGAATTTAAAATGGGAATAAATACTTTTATTCATTCAGCAAATACCTATTAAGAGACTTAAGGCAAAACCGTGGAAGTAAGAGGTCCTATTAAGATTCTACAGCAACTTAGGCGAAAGTTATTTGAACTGGCGTAGTAGCAGTGAATATGGAGGAAAAGTGAACATATTTAAGAAAAATTTTAAATACAGAATAAAGCACATCTTCAACTATCCTTCAATACTACAATTCACTAAAGATCAATATGATATTATAATCAGAACACTACACAATAAGGGAATAACATTGTTAATTCTAATATAGAAGTGGCCAATCTAGTTTTCAAAAAATTCAAAAACCATTGTCAATCACTTCCACCAATCCTCGTTTGATCTCCACTGTTACAGTTCTTTTGCAAGTAATCTCTTCCACTACCTTTTACTCATTGTTCAATCTCCACTACCTTTCACAGGCGTTAGCACTCATAATTATGAAATATTAAATAAACTAAGGAATAAATAAAAGAAAGGTTGTATTTTTACAAACCTTCATATTTAATCAGTTCTTAGTAATTACTGAACAATTCTTATGGTAAAAATAATTCATCCCTTCTATCAAAGTTATTAGCTCATGATGAGTCAATTTATGCAAACTAACCTCTGAAAATATATGTTTATCATGAGACATTTGCTGATGGTATGAATAATTTTTAAATGGTCATTGAAAAACTTTCAGTTTTAAATATATAACTGCAATGGATAAACAGAAGACATCTGTCATTAGAGATACCCTCATTTCAAGAATCTTTAGTCAATAGTGGACCACTGAATCTTATTAAAATATTATAAGCAAATATTTTATCACATGTGATCTTCCTCTGTGCTAATAACAAAAAAAAATAGTTTAAAGTCTAAGAGTCCTTCACCACTGATTTTAAATTTATATTTTTCTTTATATTTTAATGTAGAGAGCTGATATTCTGAGAATTCCCAAGTTTTCACAAATGATTCAGAAGAAAATGGAAATCTGTTTTGGACCATTTTTCCATCTATCTATCTATCTATCTATCTATCTGGAAAATAGTCTCTCTCTCTCTCTCTCTCTCTCTCTCTCCACACACACACACATATACACACACACACATATATATGTGTGTGTGTGTGTGTGTGTATATATAATATTAGTATTGACTCCTGAAAGAAAGCCCATGAGTGGCTAAATGCTTATAAAAATTTTTAAAGTAAAATTTTCTCTAAGTAATTCACAACACAGATACCCTAAGAACTAACTGGACAATTGATCTACCTGACAAAAGATGAACCAGAAATCTCTGAATACAAACCACGACATATCACTCTAAAAGATCATTGTATTAGTCCATTCTCATGCTGCTCTAAAGAACTGCCAAAGACTGGGTAATTTATAAAGAACAGAGGTTTAATTGGCTCACAATTCCACTTGGCTAGGAAGGCCTCAGGAAACTTACAATCATGGTGGAAAGGGAAGCAAACACATCATTTTTCACATCATGCCAGGAAGGAGAATGAGAGCCCAGTGAAGGAAGAAGCCTTTATAAAACCATCAGATCTCATGAGAACTAACTCACTATCACAAAAACAGGATGGGGAAACCACCCCTATGATTCAATTATCTCTCCCTGGTCCCTCCCACAACATGTGGGAATTATAGGAATTATAATTCAAGATGAGATTTGGGTGGGGACATAGCCAAGCCATATCAATCATTCTACACAAGTACCAGATAAGCTATTTGCTATTAAACACATCTGTAACTTTTCTAAGAAAATCTGCCCCCCGCCCCCCACAGAAGATGCAAGATTGTGGCAATTCTCATCACAGCTATTCGAACTATGATTAGCCATCTGAAAAAAAAAAAAAAAGTAATCCATCTATTCATTGGTCTTATTTTGGACCTAGAGCATCTAGGCTGGTACGAAAAAGATCCAGAGGACCAGCTAGATTCTTTCTCTTTTGTTCGACTGGGAAAATTTTGAGAGAAGATGCCATAATCTGTGGGAGCAGATGTTGAAAAATTTTGATGTTACAAAAAGATCACTGGTAAAGAATCATAGCTAAACTAATATAAGGTAAGTTTATGCAGGCACAGAAACTTGAGAGAGCAGTGGAAACCACTCACTATATTAGTCAAACATGTCTGGTTGTCTGTTTAATGGCCATTTCTCTTTTTTTTTAACTAACAAATCTCTGATTTTCTTTGTGTAGTAAGTGACTAGCAATAAAGGTTAAACTGTGGCTGGTCTAAGCCTAGTGTTCAATTAGAAACTGTTTATACCAGCTCACAAGAGCCGATTCTATGCATTTGGTACCAACTCAGTTCAGTGACATCACACTGGTAGCTTAAAACCTGCAAAGGTGGGAGTGTTTGTGCCACAGAAATAAACAAATGCTACAAATTAGGACTACCACTGCCTCTGGCTTCTACTCAGTTGTTAATCACTTATTAGTACTCTCTAAACTCATCTTGGAAATCTAATTTTCTTTTGCCAGTGATTGGCTCAAGATTGAGAGAGGAACCAAGTTTTGACCTATGACAAGGAAGAGAAACTGATGAAAATCATCTGGGAAAGACTTTTTTCTCGAAAGTTAAAGCTGCAAGCCAGCTTCTTTTTCTGTTTTAAATAGTGTTGTGTAATGCTTGGAGATGCAATGCTTTAAGATGCAACCATGAGGGAACATCAACAGAATCCAGAGATGCTTACACATTAATAACCTTGAACTGAGCCGGGCATGGTGGCTCACGCCTGTAATCTAAGCACTTTGGGAGGTCGAGGCGGGTGGATCACAAGGTCAGGAGTTTGAGACCAGCCTGGCCAGTATGGTGAATCCCCATCTTTACTAAAAAATACAAAAAAATTAGCCAGGCGTGGTGGCACATGCCTGTAATCCCAACTACTTGGGAGGGTGAGGCAGGAGAACTGCTTGAATCTGGGAGGCGGAGGTTGCAGTGAGCTGAGATTGCACCACTGCACTGCAGCCTGGGTGACAGAGTGAGACTCCTTCTCAAAATAATAATAATAATAATAATAATAATAATAATAATAATAACCTTGAACTGTCAGAGGCATGTGAACCAGAATAACTCCATCTTGAATAGGAGCTTGGTAAAATGAGGTTGAAACCTACTGGGCTGCATTCCCAGACAGCTAAGGCATTCTAAGTCACAGGATGAGATAAGAGGTCGGCACAAGATATCGGTCATAAAGACCTTACTGATAAAATAGGTTGCAGTATAGAAGCTGGCTAAATCCTACCAAAACCAAGATGGCCACAAGAGTGACCTCTGGTCAACCTCACTACTACACTGCCATCAGTCCCATGACAATTTACAAATGCCATGGCAACATCAGGAAGTTACCCTATATGGTCTCAAGGGGGGATGCATGACTAATCCACTCCCTGTTTAGCATATCATCAAGAAATAACCATAAAAATGGTCAACCAGCAGTTCTCGGGGATGCTCTGCTAATGGAGTACCCATTCTTTCATTCCTTTACTTTCTTGATAAACTTGCTTTCACTTTGCATTGCGGACTTACCCCAAATTTTTACTTGCACAAGATCTAAGAACCCTCTCTTGGGGTCTAGAATGGGACCCCTTTCCTGTAACAGAACTACTACCAACCAGTGCATCCAAAATGTAGAAAATTATGAGCAGTCCACCCTGGGCATAGAAAATAATGTGCATTTTCTGTACAGAATTTAAAAATAATAATTAAACATATTAACCATCAGTCCACTTTTTATTATCCTCCTGTACAGACAATTCTAAATAATGTTAGCCATTAAAATATCCCTCTCCACATAGCTTAACTGCTCCTACACAAGTCCTCTGTATGCTAAGGCCAGTAACCCTAGAGCCAACTATATCAAACATCTAGCTATGTGGCAATGAAGGGTTTTTGTTATTTAAGTAACTTTACATGAGTTTTCTGTTTCTTCTTTATGTTTTGAACCGCTTAAATTGTCCATGAAAAGAAGCAGATCCAAAATATTAGTATATCAGGTTAATCTAGCACTAAAGGGAAAAACTATTAATTCCTGCTTAAAGGACCTACAATATCCCTGAATTCCAGGCCTCCCCAGGTTCTAATCATGCAAAGATTGGTAAATTATGGTTCCGGTTCCCCTTCTTGCGTGTCCAGAGGATTCTCCCTATGTGCTGTCAGTATTATTATATTAAACTATCTTTACATTGATGAATGTGAGTAGGTTCCTTTGTCTTTTAACCAAAACACAGAAACTACTATTTAACAATCAAATTACAAAAGGCTTTTCCAATATAAGGTGTAGATTGAATTTACTTTGCAAAGTCTTTATGAAGGAGATAGCAAATAGACAAAAATATGCTTAACATTGTTTATAATAATTAAAATTACTATTTATCTAAATGCTAACAAAAGAACACAAAAATGAATAAGTTCTTGAATAATATACAATCATGCAGAAATATGCAGCCAAATATGTGTAAAAACACAAGTAACATAAATATATATATATATATAGGCATGATACACATTTGAAAATATAAATATATATTAGAAAAATGGTGAACAGAAAAAACATCAGTTAGCAGTGGTTATTATTCCTGAGTAGTGGAAGCAAAGGCCATTAATTTTTTTCCCATACATTTTCTATATTTTCAAAGATTTTGATTCTATAAAAATAAAGTAATTTTAAAATATGTAATTAACATATATTCAATTTTCATTAATGTATCATGAAAATATAGTTGGTTTCTGGAATAATTTTTCATTATGAGAATGCTATACATACATGAAAGCAATGAAGTCAATAGGTTAGACTGGACTAAATCAGGTAACTTTAAAAAATGAAGTTGGATATTCATGAGAATTTGCATTTTATAAGAAAGAATATTATCACATTCCAAGAAAATCCTTCTCTCACAAAAAAGAAAACAAATGTAATTTATTTTATAGAGAGGATTACTTTTTGAGAGAATAAAAAAGACTAAAAATGTGTTTAGTTCTTTGTTCTTACAACACAAACAAAACTTGAATTATGCTTCTGAGGATATTGATTTATAAGAGTATCTTCACAATCCTGTGGGATATTATTCTAATTTGTGATGAGATAATAATCTGGGCTTCACATGGAATCTCAAGCTTGTCTGTTGAAGTTAGATATTTAGACTTGTTTATTTAATTATTTAGATTAGCACTGTCAAATACATATAACGGTTGTTGAATTATCATATTGCATCTGTGAAAGGAAAATAAATCTTGGGGCCCCAAAATGACTAAGCCAAAGGGAAAAGTCAAGCTGGGAACTGCTTAGGAGAAACCTGCCTCCCGTTCTACTCAAAGGCATCTCTCTGCTCAGTGAGATAAATGCATATCTGATCGCCTCCTTTGGAAAAGTTAATCAGAAACTCAAAATATTGCCACCATTTATCTCTTATCTACCTGTGACCTGGAAGCCCCCTTCCCGTTTCTGCTTGTCCCACTTTTGCTTCAATTTGTTCCACCTTTCTAGACTGAACCATTGTTTATCTTACATATGTTGATTGATGTCTTATGTCTCCCTAAAATGTATAAAAGTAAACTGTGCTCTGACCACCTTGGGCACATGTCATCAGGAACTTCTGAGGCTGTGTCATGGGTGCATGTCCCGAACTTTGGCAAAATAAACTTCCCAAATTGACTGAGACCTGTCTCAGATTTTGTGGTTCACACATTTCAAATCAATGATGTTTTCCCATTAATATATTTTTTTCCTTGAGGGGAGAAAAATTTGATTGGAAAAGAAGTACAGGGAAATCAAGATATATAAATTTATTAGAGGGAGAAAATGTGGATTTATTTGAAAATCTAGGAAAAACCTAAGACTTCTAGGTATTATTTTCTAATATGTTTTGGCCATGAATAGGAGTTTCTTTTATAGACTCTGTATAAATTGTTAAATTTAAAAGGATTACAAGAGATGAAGCTTGTAATCCCAGAGTAGACCATGGATGACGCAACTGCTGCTAATACATGGCAACATATTGCATCCAGAAATACAATCAATTAAATGTTTACTATATTAAATAAAAGTAATTTTATTCAGTATTATTCTTTTGTTTGTTTGTTTTTTGTTTTGTTTTTTGAGATAGAGTCCAGCTCTGTTGCCCAGGCTGGAGTGTGGTGGCATGATCTCAGCTCACTGCAACCTCTGCCTCCTGGGTTTAAGCAATTGTCCTGTCTCAGTCTCCTGAGTAGCTGGGATCACAAACATTAGCTAAGACACCCAGCCAATTTTCACAATTTTAGTAGAGCTGGGGTTTCACCACTTGGCCAGGCTGGTCTCGAACTCCTGATCTCAAGTAATCCACCTGCCTTGGCTTCCCAAAGTGTTGGCATTTCAGGTGTAAGCCACCATGCCTGGCCTAGTATTATTCTATTTTATAAAACTGACAAGAGAAAATAAACAAATTAAAAGAATAAAAACATACCAGATACAGCAAGGAAGTCATCAATGCTTGTAATGTCATCTACGGCTTCAGTGAGGACATGTATATGATTCTCCCATGTACGCTTGTACATTTCCATGGTGTTTTTGACCACTTGACTTTTGGGTCTTGCAGCCAAAGCAAGTGCAGCATTAATAATCTAAAAAGATAAGGATTGAAAAAATTACCTATTGGTTACGATGTTCACTATTTGGGTGATGGGTACACTAAAAGCCCACACTTCACCACTATGCAATATATGCATGTAAGAAATCTGCACTTATAATTCTTAAATATATAAAATAAATAAAAAATATTAAAGCAATGAAATAAAATTAATTAAATTATATTCATTCATATTAAACATAAAAATGGAATTTAAAAAATCTGTAAAGATGTAGAATGTTTACTCAGTGATTTCTTTAAATACATTGTGTATTAAAATTAGATTATTTAAATTAAATACTTAAATACATTCATCCTCGACAATAGGAAAAACAGTAAAATGTCTCCACATATATAGTTTATATTGAAAAGTATAAAATGTTTTATGTTTATTAATATAAATTATATAGGTATAAATAATTTTTATTTTTAAATTTTTCCTACTCTATCATTGCAGAGTGAGTTTTTTAAATATAAACTTTGTCACCATAAGTTCCATCGAGTTCAAGACACTTTTCTAAGTGATGATATTAGGCATTTAATCTATCCTTAAAGAACTGATGATTCTGGGAATTTAAACATGTCAATCCAGTCTTTTTTACATTATTAACTGGTGAGAAATGGATGCCTTTAACAGATTTTTTTTTCAAATTAGTAAACAAAAAGAAATCAGAAAGAACCAAATTAGTACTGTAAGTTGAGCCCAGTGATTTCCCGTGGATATTCCTGAAATATTGCCCTTGTTTCAGGAGATAAATGAGCAGAAGCACTGTAATGGTGAAGAAAGACATTCTGGTGACACATTCTTGGGTATATTTCTGTTAAAGTTTCGGCTAATTTTCTCAAACCACTCTCATAGTAAGCAGATGTTATCATTCTTTGGCCCTCCAGGAAATCATTAAGCAAAATGCCTTCAGCATATCAAAAAACTGTTGCCATAACCCTTGTTCTTGACTGGTCTGTTTTTGCTTTGATTGGATCACATCCATCTCTCACCAGCCATTGCTTTGATTATGATGTCTTCAGAATTGTACTTGTAAAGCTGTGTTTCATCTCCTGTTACAATTCTTTAAAGAAGTAATTCAGGATCTTGATCCCACTGATTTAAAAATTCCATCCAAAGCTCTGCTGTTGTCTGCAGCTGATCTGGGCACAATGGTTTGGATACTCATTGAGTGGAATGTTTGTTCAACTTTAATTTTTTAGTCAGAATTGTGTAAACTGAAGCCATTAGGATGTTTATGGTGTTGGCTATTGCTTGTGCTGTTAATCACTGGTTCCTTTCAATTAGGGCATGAATAATATATTTTTTTTTAAATCACAAATGGATGTGGATTGGCTGCTTCTGTGAGCTTCATCTTCAACATCATCTCACCTCTTGTTAAAATGAGTTATCGGTTTGTAAACTGATAATTAATTTGGGGCATTGTCTCCATGAATATTTTGTAAAGCATTAATGATTTCATCAATCTTCCACTCAAACTTCGCATAAATATGATGTTTCTTCTTCAATTTTAGCAGAGTTTATGTTGCCTTTCATAGGGGTTTGATATAGTTTAGCTGTGTCTCCACTCAAATCTCATTTTGAATTGTAACTCTCATAATTCCCATATGTCATGGGAGGGACCTGGTGGGAGGTACTTGAATCATGAGGGCAGTTACCTCTATGCTGTTCTCATGATAGTCAGTTGAGTTCTCACAAGATCTGATAGTTTCATAAGGGGTTTTCCCCTTTTGCTCAGAACTTCTCCTTCCTGCCACCATGTAAAGAAGGACATGTTTGCATCCCCCTCTGCCGTGATTGTGAGTTTCCAGTGGAACTGTGAGTCAATTAAACCTCTTTCCTTTATAAATTACCCAGTTTTAGTTCTGTCTTTATTAGCAGCATTAGAACAGACTAATATAGAGCTCTTTTCAAAATGATGTCTCTTATTTTCAATCAGTCAAACCAGATCCTATCCACACACATTATTACAAGTTAGTACAAGTTTATTTTGGTGCAAAAATGTTGAATTCTATGCATAACTTTTTCATAAAACACATGTTCAATAAATGTTTTGAAGACCTCTCATACAATGATAACAATAAGAAGAAGCTTTTTCTACTGAATATCCTAAAGATGGCACCTTAAGTCACTTCCTGTCACCACATTATTGGAGGTAGAAGATGGAAAAAATTAGTTGCCTGAGAATAATATATTTAAATCCCCCTTTTTATTTCTTTTCTATAAAAGAGGAACATATTAAATTTTAAGGAAACACCCTAACTTTAGAAATAACTACTGTGCAGTATGCCTTGACTTCAGTTTTAGAATTTTATTAACCTATTAACTTACAATGTACCTTTGTGTATACTGCAATGTCTCTGGTCCCTGGTGTTTCATTGTTCTTGCAATTGGACAACTATGCACACATGTGGTTGTACTGAAATTATGCCTTCACAGCAAAGTATACTTTTAAAGTACTGGTGTAAAACCCTCAGTGGAGATACGAAGTTATGAATATAAGACAGGCTATATTTTATAAGAATATTTTCAGTTCTGCTGCTGATCCAATTTATCTGATTCAACACTGCACACTATGAGGAAGCTTTATCCTACTTGACTCTTCTGATATTTAGCTTACATCTAAAAGAAGACACAATTCAGAATTCTTCTTCTAACCCTCTTTAAGGCAGAAAAATGTTCATCCCAATGTCACACTCCTAGAATTTTAGCCATATATCTAGAGAAAATAAAATAACCATTCTTAAATCTTCTTCATGTAAAACTAAAGCTTTTTAAAAAATGAATTATGTTGCTTTCTGAGGCATTTTGTTTCTTTAAATTATGCTTGAAATGTTTACATGTCAGTCACTTGACCCTGATAATTATGTAGTCTGTCAGTTCACCTTTGAAACAGTTTCTTTTAAGTTCAGGCCTTATTATATCTTAACTGGGCCGTTCTGGTAGCCTTATACGTTTCTACTTCCAGTCTCTATTTGCTCTGAGACATTCTCCTTAATGCAAACACATTTCTTTCTCAAATGCCAAAGTGATAACCTTTGATAAAATCCTAGTTGACTAAAAACAAAAACCATATTTCTTTTCAGTAATTCGCAGTCTAAACCCATCCACAGGTTGGTCCTTACCTATAGTTCACTCTGCTGTAATAATCTTACTCATTTTAGTTTTTGTTCCAGCCACAGTTTTCAGCTCCATTTCCTTATCACACCACTCATCTTTGTACCTCTGTGACTGTTTTTACAGCTGACTCTTAACGTCCTTGCTCCATCCCTTTTTCTGCTCTACTCCATCTCAGGAAACATTTTTTATATTTAGCATATCCATGGAAATATCACCACATACTGTGACGCCTATCCCATTCCCTATACCCAGCAAACTGAATTGCTTTCTCCTTTGTGTTTAAAAAATATTTGTCCATATAAATAAATAGTAGCTATTCTATTGCATTATTGCTCATACACATGTCTATTCCTGGGTAATGAGCTCCATCATAGGAGGGACTATGTATTATTCATCTTTGCTTCTTGGTATACTAAATATGTTAATTACCATAACTGCTATAGTTATAAACTATCCCTAAGAGAAACTATTCTGCTCACGGCTCACACTGAGAGGACAGCCACAGGGGGGCAGGTTTGGTATTATTTTCTCTTTCTTCAACACTATTTAGTTCATAGGCAAGTACCCAATTCAAGAAGAGTTAATCTCTTGGCTGGCTGGTGATAGGTCATGAGGTTTGATATAAAAAGCTGTGTTGTGTTAATCAATCTTGAAAATTTGAACTAGAATTTATGGAGAAATCATTAGTTAGCAGTCAAGACCAAAGCTGAAAGTTTCTGTAAAGAGCAGCCATCTTATAAAATCAGAACCAGAGGGGGCCAATGGAGCTGAGGCTACAAGGAAACTAGAGCCAAAGTGTAAGGAAGAAGAAACTGTAAATAGACTGAACCTATGACGTTTAAAAAGAAAAAAAAAAAAAAGGGTGCGGTGGCTCACGCCTGTAATCTCAGCACTTTGGGAGGCTGAGGCAAGCAGATCACCTGAGGTCAGGAGTTCAAGACCAGCCTGACCAACATGGAGAAACCTCCTCTCTACTGAAAATACAAAATTAGCTGAGCATGGTGGTGCATGCCTGTAATCCCAGCTACTCGGGAGGCTGAGGCAGGAAAATTGCTTGAACCCAGGAGGCAGAGGTTGTGGTGAGCCGAGATTGTATCATTGCACTCCAGCCTGGGCAATAAGAGCAAAACTCCATCTCAAAAAAATAAAAAAGAAAGAAAGAAAGAAAGAAAAAACAGAAAGGCAAAAATAAACAAGCAAAAGCAAAGTGTGGAGTAAAATAAGCCAGTGGGTGGCAAGAGGAGAATAGGGAAAATATATTAAGAGAGTCAACAACATCAACAGAGAGAAAATGATACTCAGAGAAAAGACAAAAAAAAAAAGGAGTTGACTGTTTTTGAGAGTATCCTATTTTGGATTACAAAAACACAGAAATACTAATAACGATAATAATAAAATACTAAGTCCATACTTTGCACCATGCACCACTGTTCCAAGCACTTTCTACATATTCACCTTATTTTTTTAACTTAATTTTTACATCGCAATGAGGTTGGTAGGTATTGTTATCTCCATTTTCAGATAAGGTTACCAAGTTATTAAGGAGAAGTTGTCAACTTGACCTAGACTTCCTGCTCTTAATTGCCACACTGTACAATCTTCTATAACAATATTATACTAATTTATGATGCTATGAGTGAGTGATGACCCTTAAAACCATAAAGGCATCACTAAAGAAAACATTACAATGCCTGGTGTAGAGCCAGTGTGTGTGTGTGTGTGTGTGTGTGTGTGTGTGTGCACGCATGTGAAAGAGAGAGAAAAAAATGTATATATAAAATTTGCTAAGATAACCATTTATAAAATTCAGTGGCATTAAGTACATTCATATAGCCATGCAACTATCCATCTCCAGAACTTTTTAGTATCTCAAACTGAAATTCAGTACTCATTAAACAATAAACTTCCCATTCTTCCTTCCCTCTAGTACCTAGTAAGCTCTATTATACTTTCTACCTCTTGCTGTTGACTATTCTAGATACTTCATATAAGTGGAATTATGCAACATATGTCCTTTTGTGTCTGGCTTATTTCCCTTAACATAATCTTTTCAAGGTTTATTCAAGTTGTAGTATGCATCAGAATTTCATTACCTTTGAAGATTAAAGAATATTCTATTGTATGTACATACTATGTTTTGTTCACCCATTCATCTGTCAGTGGACACTGGGTTGTTTCCATTTTTTGGCTGGTGTGAATAATGCTGTTATGACCATTGTTGTACAAATAACTGTTCAAGTCTTGGCTTTCAATTATTTGAGATATATGCCCAGAAGTGGAATTGCTGGATTATACGACAATTTTTTTTAAAATGGGGTCTCACTCTGTCACCCAAGCTGGAGTGTAGTGGCTCGATCTCAGCTCACAGCAACTTCCACCTCTCAGGCTCAAGCGATCCTCCCACCTCAGTCTCCCAAGTAGCTGGTACCACAAATGCACACCACCACACCCAGCTGATTTTTTTTTGCATTTTTGATAGAGACAAGATTTCGCCATGTTGCCCAGGCTGGTCTAGAACTCCTGAGCTCAGGTGATCTACTGGCCTCAGCCTCCTAAAGTGCTGGGATTCCAGGCATGAGACACTGTGCAAAGCCTGACAATTTTAAATTTAAGTTATGAATATTGCCACATTGTTTTTGGCAGTAGCTGCACCATTTTATATTCCTATCTGCAATGCCGAAGAGTTCCTATTTTTTCATATCCTGGCCAAAACTTATTTCCCCTTTTGTTTTTTCCTTTAATCCTCACCATCCTAACGGGTGTGAAGTGGCATTTCATTGAGGTTCTGTTTGCATTTCCCTAATGATTAGTGATGCTGAACAACTTTTCATGTGCTTATTGACCAACTGTTTATCTTCTTTGGAAAAATGTCTATTCAAGTCTTTTGCCCATTTTTAAATTGTTTTTTTATTGTTGAGTTTTAGGAGTCCTTTATATATTCTGGTTATTAATCTCTGATTATATATATGATTTGTCAATATTTTCTCCCACTCTTTGGGTTGCCTCTTCCCTCTCTTGCTAATGTCCTCTGATATACAGAAGTTTTAAATTTTAATGAAGTCCAATTGATTTTTTTCATTTTTTGTGCTTTTGGTGTCCTATGCACATTGCCAAATCTGATGTCATGAAGTGTCACTCTGTGTTTTCTTCTAAGAGTTCTATATTTGTAGCCACTATATTTGAGTCTTTGATTCATTTTGAGTTAATTTTTGTATATGGTGCAAGGTAAGGGGCAAATTTCATTCGTTGCCATGTACTTAAGTTTTCCCAGCACCAATTGTTGAAGACTATCCTTTACCCATAGAATTATCTGGGTAGACTTGTCAAAAATCATTTGACCATAAATGCAAGGGTTTGTTTCTGGGATATCTATTCTATTCCATTGATCTATATGTTTGTATCACACTTATTTGATTATTGCAGCTTGTAATGAATTTTGAAATTAAGAAGTGTGAGGCTTCCAACTTTGTTATTTTTTCAAGATTATTTTGGCTACTCAAAGTCCCTTGAAATTCCATATGAAATTGAGAATGCGTTTTTTTCTATATGTGCAACATACATTGTTGGTATTTTGATAGGGATTACATTGAACTGGTAGATTGCTTTGGTTAGTATTATCATCTTAATAATATTAAATATTATAACCCACGAACATATGATGTCTTTTCTACTTTTTATGTCTTCTTTAATTTCTTTCAGCAATATTTTGTAGTTTTCAGCAAAATCTACAAAGGAAAAGACATTCAGGTAAAAATCTTTCACCTCCTTCGTTAAGCTTATTCCTAGGCATTTCATTTCATATGATGCTATTATTAAGTGAAATTGTTTTCTCAACTCCCTTTCCAGATTGTTCATTGTTCGTATATAAAGACACACTGATTTTTGTGTGTTGATTTTGTATTCTAGTGAATTCTGTTACTAGCGTTAAGATTTATGTGTGTGTAATCTTCAGGATTTTCTAAATGTAACAGTATGCCAGCACTGAACAGTGATAATTTTATTTCTTCCTTCCCAATTTGTACACCACCAAAATAAACTTTTTTTAATTCATTTAAAGTTGGATTTTGTCAGGCAAGTAATAAGAAAGGAATTAATTGAATTGATTGAGGTTATAGGAGGAGAACACAGAACTTCAAGGAACTGCTGAAAGCACTCACCAGCCTCCTCTTTGAATCTGGCTTCTGTTATTCCAAGTACATTCCCTACCCACGCTCGCTGATAAGGGCTGTGTTTGATCCTCATTTCTCTCTCCTCAAACAGGCCTGTCCAAATTAGCCCCTGTGCATTAGGCTGTCTGGTACCCCTGACAAAAGTCAGTTTAGTTAGCTTCAACTGGTCTCATTCTATCTTCTTTAGGCTTCTCCTCATTTCTACTGGTATATGTGGTCAAGACGTCAACATGCCTTAGGCTAAGCTTCCTCATATTTTTCTATTAAATCAGACAGACTATTTTTACTACATTCTAAACTCATTTACCTTGGGAAACCCTTGAACATCTAAACTACATTCAGAATATTTAGGATTTTCAGACTGTCTCAAGATTTTCATTGTTTCCCTCTGGGTATTAGGAGCTTGTTTTTACAGGAATCTCATCTGTCCAGACACCTTCTAAGACCCATAAGAGACTCTAGAAATGTGTTCACATTGTCATTTGTTCTAGTAAAATCTGCTACAAATAGTTTTGGGATCCAGCTAAGGGGAAGTTGAGTTGAGGATACATTTAGTTTGTGTTTAGTGGGTAATTTCAGGTGTGTTACAGTCACTTCCTTGTATCTTTTACCACCTTCACACTTGTGGTATTGATATCGGATCATGATAGAACCAATAGAGCCTTTGCCTGTCCTAATGATATGTGCTTTCCTTTCTGAAACACCTCCAAACAAACTATGCTAGAATAAACACTGAATTATCTTCCTAGTTTCTACATAGAAAGTGACATTACAAAATAAATCGCTGTGATTTTAAAGGTGATCAAGAGTGTGCAGTGAAATAAAGATAGAAAAAAAGAAAAGAAAAAAGAAGATTCATGAGGGTGTGTCTGACAGATCATTTATGCAAATATATTATTTTTCTGGATTTTGCTATATTTTGATATTTGGCAGTATTTTAAAATTAGTGTCTAGTTGGTTTTCGTATTCTAAATAAATATTCACTTTTTCTTAAAGAAGGCCCTCAAAACTGTGTATACTTTAGGCTCCACACAGCCTGGCCTGTCACAATCAATGTATTATTTATTTATTTTATTTATTTATTTTTCGAGACAGAATTTTGCTCTTATCACCCAGACTAGAATGGAATGGTGTGATCTCGGCTCACTGCAACATCCACCTCCCAGATTCAAGCAATTTCTCCCGCCTCAGCCTCCTGAGTAGCTGAGATTTACAGATGCACGCCACAATGCCTGGCTAATTTTGTTTGAATTTTTAGTAGATATGAGGTTTCACCATGTTGGCCAGGCTGGTTTCGAACTCCTGACCTCAGAAGATCCACCTGCCTTGGCCTCCCAAAGTGCTGGGGTTACAGGCGTGAGCCACGGAACCTGGCCAAACAGTGTTTTTTGTTTGTTTGTTTGTTTTTTAATTAAAAAAACACTATCTTCTGAAATGATGAAATGAAAACACATTCAACTGCAATATTTTAATTCTTTACAGTGAAAAATGACTTATTTCCCTTCACCTTCCTTTTGATGTGACAATAGTTTTCTTCGAAAAGGTTTTATTTTGCTTTTCATTGTTTTCCTCTAGGTATTAGGAGCTTGTATTTACAGGAATCTCATCTGTCCAGACACCTTCCAGACAGCTTCTAAAATATAGCTTTTCCTATATTTGTAAAAATGGAAGAATAGTGTAGTAATTATAAAAATAACATTACTGAGGACCTGCAATGTGCTGGGCATGTTTCTAATTACTTGATTTGCATTAATGTTTTTCTTCCACTGAGAAAGATCTTACCGGTATCTCCAATTTGCTGACAAGACAATGGAGGCACAAAGGGATGAAATAACTTACCCCAAATTATAGAAGAAACTCTAGATTGGAAGCCAAGAGGCTCAAGTTAAAGTTTTACTTTGCTTCAAACTGATTTTATGTCCATAAAAAAAAGTCATATTACCTCTCCAAGACCTATTTTCCCAGAAGTTACAGGTATGCGTCCACGGGGGTGGGGTGTGGAGACAGGGTTTGAATTAGCCCATGCCTCAGAGGTTCTTCAGATTTTAACATTTGATTTAAAGCTGATGTATATACTTCTCTTGAAAGATTTCTAAAAACAATTACTTAAAATGTGAAAATAAATTTACATAATTTAATTTTTCCCAGAGATAGTTCAATATTGGCATTGATACAAATAATCTTAAAAATTTTAGTTACTATAACAAAAGCACTTTGGGGATTAAAAAGATGATTTATACGTAGTACCTATAGGTCTGATTACCTCAGTGTCACGGCATGTAGAGAAAATTAAAATAACTAGATATATGATGCCTCAAATATATCTAAGGTTGTATGTGAGATGAATTTATGTAACATCCACTTAAACTGGTAACATCATCATAATTTCAGAATTGTAGCAATTGGAGTAATGGCATCAAATTCAATGCTCTAATTCTGTACATCCTTTTCTCAGTTGCTTAAATGATGTCCTACTACCAAATATTTCTCACTTTCTATGCTGGCTTTTCCACATTTCTTTATTTTGATAACGTTTTCTAATTTACTTGCTCTCATATTTTACTTCATCTATGGCAAATTACCTTTACACTTCAGATTATGGCTTGCAATACTTCCCACCATGAATCTCCATTGTCAGAACTTTATGTTAAATGATAAAAGCATTTCAGAGTAGGGGAGGATGTGGTGCTGAGGAGACATAACTTGCCATGGACTCCAGATTTACAATTAATGAAACTGCATTCAACTTTGGCCTCACAACCTTTTTTGTAATCTTCTTACTCCATGAAGGGATGATCTCTGCATGATAGGATCACTCACACAGAAACTCCTCACAAGACTTTCATTTGCCTTGGATACACATATAAGAAACTAAACTATCCTATCCCAGGGGTTAAAAGTACTTTTTAAGGAGAGAAGGGGACAGAGTTTATTTCTGGGAGGATAGAGCTTTCTGTGAAAGTATATGCCAGTATAAATTTTCGTATCTCATAAAACATACTGCTGAAGAGGAAAAGTTCAACCTAGGACTATTTCAGTTATGCAAAATGTAATAAGCGGGAAATATAATGCTCCCGGAAGGTCTGTAAAAGGCAATAATTCCACATGAAAATCAAAACATTTATTTTACTGTCTTTTATACTAAATATTAAGACTGGACAATCTTCCAAATTAAATAAGTAAAAGAGGAAAAGAATATAAAATACATTGTTTGTGATGATAAAATAAAATCACCAATATGTAGGTTTCGCCTGTCGTGGGGTGGGGAGATGGGGGAGGGACAGTATTAGGAGATATACCCAATGTAAATGACAAGTTAATGGGTGCAGCACACCAACATGGCACATGTATACATATGTAACAAACCTGTACCTTGTGCACCTGTACCCTAGAACTTAAAGTATAATTAAAAAAAAAAAAAAGAATTTGGAGCAAGGCCTCCCATTTTAATCCAGCTCCATTACTTAGTTTTGTGTGGTTTTAGACAAATTGCTTACTCTCTAAGCCTCAATTTCCTAATCTGTAATGGTCATGAAAATGATTATTACAAAGATTGTTGGTAGAATTAAATTAGATTATGGTTTTTTTGTTTGCTTGTTTGTTTGTTTCTGTGAGATGGAGGCTTGCTCTGTCGCCCAGGCTGGAGTGCAGTGGTGCAGTCCGGAAAATTCAAGCAATTCTTCTACCTCAGCTTCCTAAGTAGCTTGGATTACAGGCGCCTGCCACCACGTCCAGCTAATTTACAAATGCTTGCTTCTATACAGATATTTTGAGAATAAAATACAAGAATGCTTCAGGGATTTAAAAGAATACTATTTACACAAATATGTATACACACAGAATTTATAATTTTGTTGAACTCAACAATCATTTTAATATTCTATTTTTTTAAGTTTGAGTTAAATAAATATAAATAAGAAAAACTGAATCTACACACAAATTTTTAGGGTTTTTCTGTAACATGAAACTAAAAGAGAAAATTTGCCTTAAAACTATCTGATACCAATAACACATATTACAATTTAAAGTAATAAAAAATACTTTAGCTGACAATGATGAAAAAATAAACATAGACAACAGAGATTTTTTGATCCATTATAATTTGCTACTCAGGGATTTAATAAGTTTAGAATTTGGAGTGGAAAAAAATTGGTACTATCTCCCAAATCATTTCAGTTCAAACGGAGAAATTTAAAATGAATTTAATATTTTTTCCAAATCTCCTTTTTTAAAAGGAATTTTATGTCAGAAACATCTACAAAGTTTCTCTTTAACGTACCATCCAATTTCATGCAGACATAAAGTCAAAATGTAAGCAATTCATTAATTGCCAAAGTGTATTTTATATAATAAGAGGTTGGCAAAAGTTAAAAAAAAAAAAAAAAAAAAAGACCGGGCGCAGTGGCTTACACCTGTAATCCCAGCACTTTGGGAGTCCGAGAGGGGTAGATCATGAGGTCAGGAGGTCGAGACCGTTCTGGCTACACGGCGAAACCCCATGTCTACTAAAAATACAAAAAAATTAGCCGGTCGTGATGGCGGGCGCCTGAAGTTGCAGCTACTGGGGAAGCTGAGGCAGGAGAATGGCGTCAACCCGCGAGCCAGAGCTTGCAGTGAGCCGAGATCGCGCCACTGCACTCCAGCCTGGGCGACAGAGCGAGACTCCATCTCAAAAAAAAAAAAAAAAAAAAAAGGCATGTATTTGAAATGCCTGACTGCTTGGGATTAGACATATTCTTTGTAAGTTTGGATTCAGCTTTGGTTTTAGCACTAAAAAAGAGTTCACATAACATTAAGAAATTTAACTTTCTTAATTATCAAAGGATATTTGCTCTGTGTCTACCATTTATCTAAGTTAGAAAGCATAAGATAGGAAAAGCTCAGACTTCACTTTAAGTGTTCTAAGGGAGGAAAGTCATGCATAAATATTCCATAAAGGATAACACGTATATGAAATCTATATAAGCAATGTTTTCCCTGAGTTGCAAGGGCATGTTAAGAAAATATGCATACAAGGTATAAATTGGGTTGAAATAGTCAGGGTTGACTTATCTTTCTCATTCCTCTCACATTGTTCATGCTCTTGCATGCTCTCTTTCTCTCTCCTTCTGATGGGTTCCTAGAAATTTTATTAATATCCTTGACCTATTTTGACCTCCAAGATACTATGTCCACTGCTGCAACCCTACTCCACGTGATCATTATCTCTCAGTGACAATTGAGGTAGCTTTAGTTCTGTTCCTAGCCACTCTTTACAAAGCGATGTTTCCAAATTACTAATTTCACAAAGTTCCTGCCTCCTCTTTTATCATAAGATCAAAGTGAAAGTACTTAATTTAGCCTAAGGCCCTGAAATATTTGGCCCCTGTTTATTTCTCTAGCATTATTTCCTATCAGCCCCCCTCGCTGTCCACTCTTCCTTGTCTAGGCGCATTCGTCTATGCTTTTCTTTCTGCAGGGATTTACCTCTTGTTAGGTAACTCCAATTTATCCAGTAGGGCTCACCTAGAGCATTATTTTCTCACGGAAACTTTATTAAATCTAGGTCAGGTTCCTAGATTGTCATGGGTGAGCATTTATCTCACTATCTCAAGTATGTCAAATCTAGGTCAGGTTCCTGGATTTTCGTGGGTGAATATCTCAATATCTCAAACTTTATCAAATCTAGGTCAGGTTCCATTGTCATGGGTGAGTATTGATCTATCTCTTCTCATTAACAAGATGTTCACCAGAGTGATCATCTGATTAATGTCTAATCTCTACTTTCCATTATTATAAAACAGCAGTGATTCTAATGTCTTTATGTTATTTCCCCAGGGTATGTGGAAAGTGCCAAACAGAATCCCTCTTCCCATGTAACTAGTGCTCCAGTCTAAGGCTCCTTCTTACTTTGCAGGCCTACAAATTTATTAAAGGCTTTTCCCAAGTGATCAAGTCTATCTCTACAGCGAACTCTTATACCAGTAGCTATGGTGATGAAAATATGTGTATATGGTCAGGTATGGAGGTTCACACCTATAATTCTAGTGCTTTGGGAGGCCCAGGTGGAAAAACGGCTTGAGGACAGGAGTTCGAGACCAGCCTGGGTAACACAGCAAGACTCTATCCTTACAAAAGAGTTAAACATTTTTTTTAATGTACATATCATTTGGTTTTATTTATAACTCTGCAGTCACAAAAAATGGGGCCACTACTAAAGTACACATTCAACAGCAAAGTGTTCATCAAATAGCCATATTAAGCTCTTCTAAAGATTATTCCAAGTGAATTACCAGGCTTTCCTTGTTGATCCATCCTGTGCTCAACTCTAGTGAGTCTGAAGTTAGCAAAAGGTAAACATTAAGGTTTCATTTCCCCCATGGAACTGCTATGCTCAAAGACTGACCATTTTGCTATTTCTTGAGATTTTAATTACATCACTCGGTTAGCTAGAGGTCAGAACAGAAAAATAAGAATGAATTCAAGCTGGAAAGGCCATTTAGAAATACTGTAGCAATTTTACCAAACATTTAGGGTAAGAAAAGCTCTATAATCTATTTAAATTGACCCGAAACAAAGTTCTTTATTATCAATATAGGTGGTAGATTAAAAATAAAGTATAATAAAAATAGAAGCTACTATTAAAAGGGAATATTGGATTTTCCCAACTAGGATTTTATAAAAATCATACACACGCACACACACACACACACACACACTTATGTTTATATATATAAGAGAGAAATAAAATTCCCTGAGACTAGAATAGTGTCTTTCTTAAATTAGAAGCTCTGCCTATAGTTGGGGCAACCCATTCTTTGTATCTTTTTCCCCCTTAATCTGTCAAATTGGTAATATATAAAATTATTTAGTAAATTATATCATTTATAATAATTTAATAAATTATAGTATTTACTGAATAGCAAAGATCATTGGGAGTGATTTGAAAACATAAATGAATTATGTGAACTTCAGGAATTATTATATTAAAATTAAATTTTACTTTCTAAAGTTATGAAGCATTAAAGTTCGGAAAGAACATCTTTTTCATTCTGGAAATGGAAAAAAAAAACCATGTTTTCTCATTAAATAATTACAAACATTACCATTTAAAATGTGCTACTCTATTGGACAATTCCTCTTGGCCTCAACAGATTGCAAAAATTGCTAATGTTTATTTCATTCTCCAGGACCTGGAGTCCTTAATTGCTGAAGCATATTCACTGGCGCATGCAAAGTACTGCAGTGATGCACTACTTATTGTAATAATTACATATTAAAGAAGCAACGGCCTACATTCAGTCAGACTCACTTTGTGAGTTTACTTCTTAAGGGGGGGAAAAAATCCCTGAATTACCATTACAAAATGAGTTAGTTGATAGACAAAAATTACCCTAGGAAAACATAATCAATAATATACACTGGAAAAGAGCTCCTCTTTGTTGAGCACAGATCTACAATTTTTAATTTGAAGTGTTATTTATTTTGTTCAGGGCAGGTCGAGCTGTAACATGCCTCGTAAGAGATAAATACGGCTGTAGTTTTTAATTACAGACTTGAATTCACTGGGCTATGTACAGAACCAGGAATAAGGTACTACTGTTTCCTGGGAGTTGGACTATGTAAATTAGATTGAGTAGTAGGACACAAAGCTATGAATAAGAGGGAATTATCTCTGAGGAAATATAGGTGACAAACCTACAATGGCTTTTAGCATCTGGCAGGGTCTATTTGAAGAGCTAATGTCATTCTATGTAATGGATTAGGAAGAACTGGATGCACTCCATAATGCAGGCCAAGCATAATTTCCATGATGACTGAGTCTTCTAACATAGCAGACACTATAGCTGCCTTCAATTTTCTAGTCTCATTTTCAACCCTGTGGTGAGGGATGCGGAGGGAGAAGTCTCTATTCCTCCATAGTCAGCTGAGGCTACAACAGCTGTGAAAGCAGGATTTGAGGGATAATTAACATGTAGAATTCATAGAATCATGACCAGTTGAATGTGAGAGATAAGAATTATGAAGGAATCAAGGACAGTCTCAAATTTATGGCTTGATGATTTAATTATTCTTCATTGAGCATTGCACTAAATTATACACAGTAGTTCTTTGTACCTCTCTCTTTCTCTCAAACTCTCTCTTTTCTATTATACAACTGGGTATATAGGAAGGAATTTTATGTATCCTAAAATGTTTAAAGTGACATTTACGTGGTGAAAATAAGCTTCACTCTTCTGGGTCAACTGTGAAATAGAATAAAAAGCCTGAGGTTAAATTAGAAGCAAAGCATTTTCTGTCAAACACAGTTTTTACTGAAAAAAAGACTTACATAAAATGTATAACTATGGGTGGCTCATTTAGTTGTATATGGCAGAAATTTTTCCCTTACAGAAATTGTTTCCATTTTCCAAATAACTTGAGTGGTTTCTTCAGTTTGACAAATGGTTATAAAAACAAGTTTGCAACATAAAAGAAAATGTGGCAATCAGCTCCTGCACAAAAACTGATTATTAACTAATAAGTCATAGAAACTAATGGTCAGGATTGCAATTACAGTCACAAAGACCAGACCACATCTTTATGTTGGAGGGCATAGAGTTCACTCACATTCAAGGTTCAATATGCTTGAATACAAAGACAAGATGGGTGATTACACAGAACCCAGTCCATGAGATGACTTCATTCATTGGAAAATCCTCCACTGAAATTAGACTTTTCTTAGTTTATTGATATTTATGTGAGATAAACTCAAGGCAAACTTGTATGACCCCAAACATTTCCCTTGTCACTCCAGGAAAGGGAATTATTTATTAATTAAATTATAAATTTATTTATAATAATTATAAATTATTGCTATAATTTATTTATAACAATAAAAATATTCACAATGCTTTAAGAATGGAGTCTTAGCCAGGTGCGGTTGCTCACTCGTATAACCTTACTACTTTGGGAAGCCAAGGCTGGAGGATCACTTGAGACCAGGATTTGAGACCAGCCTGGGCAATATAGTAAGACCCCATCCCTATGAAATTTTTTAAAAAACATCTCTGTGAAGTTACTAAAATCAGCAAAAATGGGTTAATATTTTTCCTCAAAGCAGCAAAAACAAAACAAACAAACAAAAAAAGATCTCCATAATTCCCAGGTTTTTCTTTAAGAACTTTACTATATTGAAAGGATAAAAGATCTGTCATTCCTCAGAGCATATCACAAAGTTATCTTCCAAAAACACCCTCCATACCATCACTGCATGGCATAATAACTTCCCTATCATGAAGTAGTAAAGAATCAATCATAGATATTTTCTTGACATTGGATAACACACTATTTCTCAGGGACTGTCTGTTTAAGGGTCTTCTAAGACACTATGGCCTTATTGCCTGAAAACAACCAGTTCCTCACTGGCTACTCTTTAATAACACAACTTCTTAGTTTCCTTTTTCCCTCCCTCTTCATTTAATTGATGTGCACAGGAGAGCAGATAAGGGTGATGTTCAGCTAATGATCAGATAAATATTTTTGTCATAAAAATCAGCAGAAACCTCTATTCTAGCATTTTCAGGTGGTGGTCTTAGAGTCTTTCAGGTAATTGGTTTTCTTGGACTCAGCAAAGGCAGACTTGCTTTTTCTGGGGAAGATATGTTTCCAGAGGTTAGTGCTTGTAAATCTGCTGTTAGGTGCTGGTATATTTAGTGACTTTGGATCTATGGAACTTGAACTTGAGAAGTCCTTCCTGGGGCAAATTTAAAAATAGAGCAGCCTTGCAACAAACATAACCAAAAAGAAAGTGCTTGCCTTTCTGACAGTTCAGCTTGAGTGCTTCCAGAACAGATACGTGACTCTCCTGAATCAGGCATTTGAGACTTTACTGATGAATCTTTTAAATAATTACCAAAAGGTCACTTACATATGCTGTTAGATAGACTAACCATTGAAAGCATGAGAAAAACTGCTGATTTTAAGTAGCTTCAGTGGATTTAAAGAAAAGATAAATGTCTTCTGTCACAATACTGTCTTATTGTAAACACATTCTATCCTAACTAGAGATTCGCTGAACAGAAAAGGAGCACTTTTAGAGACAGTTAATGTATCGGGTTTAACTGATTTTCATAATGGTGTTTTTAAAAAAATTTTCCCTAGCTTTATTATTTTATGATTTTCTAACTTGTCAGTTTCATTTGTTCACACATTACCATCTATCTTACCTATCCTGTAGAACTTCCGTTCTAGTAATATGGTGTATATTAAATGACTATTGTTGTCATCATTGCTGTTATTGTCATAATTATATTACTCATAGAGTTGTTTAAAACCTTGTTGCTCAAAGTGTCATCTGCTGACTAATACGACATCGGAAATGAGTCTCAATCATCAAGGTTTATTAGTCAGCTACAGTGTACATCCGGAAACACAGGAGGTACAGACACTTTTGTTTTTCCAAAGAGGTTTTATGTGGGTATTTATAAATTTCCTTAAAGTGGGAGAAGACAGGTAGAAAGAGGGGCAGGTAAGCAGGAAGGCAAATGGTTACATTCCTATGAGACTTGGGCTAGTACCCAGTAAATCTACATTTACACAAGATAAAGTGAATGTCTGAAGAGAAAAAGAGAGTAAAGGAAGAGGCAATTATGCAGATGCCTCTGGGTAGGTGGAGGAATGAGTCTTGACATTGTTCAGCACCTGGGAAGATAAGCTCATACTGGTCTTTACCAGTGTGAAATCCAACAGACTTCAGTTTTAGGGGCTAGACTTACATTGTAGCCCTGAAGTTACAATTGGCATTTCCTTGTTTATAGGAGAGGCCGGCACAATTTTACTTTTGAATGATCTGTAGGGACGGGCCTTTTAGATGCTTGAGGTCTTTTACCTTCCCATGGGGATCTGGCTAAAGAATAATATTAGTGACAGCTATTGATTTGGAAGAGGGTGTGGCAGGACAGGCTTCACTCTCATTTGCATAAGAAGTTTAGGGTTCCTGAGATTTTAAATTTTTTCCTTTACAAACAACATCAGCATCACCTGGGAGCTTGTTAGACATGCAGAAGCTCAGGTTCTACCCCAGACCTACTGAATCAGAACCCGCATTATAGAAGAACCCCAGGTTATTCATAGGCACATTAAATATTTAAAAGCACTACTCTAAAGGGATAAAATTACTTAGGTAAAATACCTATAATAGTCCTGGTCAATGTTTATTAAATGTTGTCTTCCCTCCCTAACTCAGAAAATGGATTAACTCATTTTCTCTCTGTCTTAGAAAGCTGACCTTCTTTTGTTTTTTTATCACCAAACATTATCATCATAAATAACAATAAGAAAACGTATTACATCCCTACTGTTTGTTACAAACATTGGGAATATAAGTACAAGCCATGATCCCTGAAATAGAATATATAATCTATTTGGGATGGCAGGACATTTTATATAGAGTACTTAAATATGAAGTATCTATGTAAAAAAACTAATTTTCTGTCTATGAAAAATAGCATCCCAACAAAATGACTAGATAGCTGATACAGTTGGAACAGTCTCACTTGAAATAAAGGCAATTTGTTGTACATGAAATTCACGTTGGAAGTTTCTAGTTTAGAGGCAATAACTTCTCAGAAAGTTAGATGGTTATCTGTGAGATGAACAGAAACTGAGGAACAGTAAAGGAGGACCACCTGGTCACTGATTGAGAGAGACTTGCCACATGTATCTGCTACCTGGGACAGAAAAGAAACAAAAGAGTTTCTGTAATAAGCTCTTAGCTTAGATGTCTTAAAGTACAGAAATAAAGTTGAGCCATTTCTCATGTAAACTACCATAAACCGTGAACATAAAAAGCAGTATCTTTAGGTCTCTCTCTCCTTTTTCTTTCTTTTCTTTTCGCTCTTCTCTTCTTTCTTTTCTTTTCTTTTCTTTTTTCTTTTCTTTCCTTCTCCCTTTCTCCTTTTGTCCCTTTCTCCCTTTCTTCCTTTCCAGTACAGCACCAGTCACCTAGTTTAAGATTATCAGAAATTTCGGAGAGCCAGGGTTGGGTCTAGGTGAGGGCTGACAAAAGAACCACTGCGTTCCAAGTTCTAGTCTATGAATTGATAAACCTGTGTCTACGTTTTACAGACCTTTCAAGAATGTATGAAATTAGATGTTATTCCCTCTCAAACTTTATCTTTTAAAAGAGATGGTCTTCACATGTAAATTCTTCCAACTCATTGTATTCATTAAATTTACTGAAGTCTTTTCCATATCCACTTAAAATAAAGTCAAAGTATAGCAATCAGATCTACATGGAATATTTGTGGCATCTGCTAACCTGCTTTGGACTTTTTTTCTCTCAAAAAGAAAAAAACTCTGTTAATAATAACCAACTTTTTTAGCCCATTTGTCTGCATCAATTTGGTGATTTCAATGGAGAATCTACAGGGATGCTCAGGTCCCTCCTTTTTGCTATCCCCTGTTCAAATCTCATCATTGTATAGGTGTGGCTTCAATTATTTTATCTTAAGCCAACATTGTATTTATACCAAAGGAATCTGACTTGTTTGACTTCTGCTAAGCCTTCCAGAGCTCTAAATACTTCCTCAAATTTAATTACATCAATTTGGCATTTCCCTGGTATTTTCATTCTGTACTTTCTCTTCTGGATCATTTGCAAGAATATTCATGTATTAGAATCCCAACAAGTTTTTCTGTCAAGTAAAGTCCTGATTAGCCTTCTGTTTCTTCCCTGCATCTGAGCTACTTCCACACATGATTACAATCTTTCTCGGTATAAGAAGTAAAGTTCCTATATTTAATTCAACTCTCACCAATTCCTTAACTAACCTGTTAAAGGATTTTAATGTATTGTGAGGTAAAATGTTCTACAGAAATCATCCAAACTTTTCTCTATAATGCATGTTTCTTTAGATATTGTAGGACACTGAAACTTGAAAGTGGTCTTGACATTATACAAAGTCAATATTTATTTTTTCTAATGGATAAACTGTTAGATTCTGAAACATGCGGTTACCCCAGGAGAGAAGTCTCCTCATTCTTCCCCTTACTACTCAGTGGATTCTAACTTCACAACACTTAAGAGATTTATACTATTAAATATCTGTTAAAGACTAATTTAAGAAACGTCTATATGTCTGTAAAGTGTTTTGCAATGCATATTTAATAACTTGAAATTTGCAGATTTTAAAATAGAAATTCTACTTTTAGAAATGTATCTAATGAAATAACTAAAGGTAAACATTGAAATTTAAAAGACCACAGTATTTTTTAATAAATAAACACTATATAGTAAATTATAAAATGTATATCCACTAAGTAAATTAGAATGCAGATTTATTTATTCATTTATTTATTATTATTATTATTTTTTTTTTTGACAAGAGTCTTGCTCTATCGTTCAGGCTGGGGTGCAGTGGCGTGATCTTGGTTCACTGCAATCTCCGCCTCCTGGGTTCAAGTGATTCTCCTGTCTCAGCCTACTGAGTAGCTGAGATTACAGGTGCCTGCCACTGTGCCTGGCTAATTTTTGTATTTTTAGTAGAGACGGGTTTCACCTTCATGGCCAGGGTGGTATCGAACTCCTGACCTCATGATCCACCTGCCTTGGCCTCCGAAAGTGCTGGGATTATAGGCGTGAGCCACTGCATCCACCCAGGAAGCAGGTTCTTCATGAAATGCTATGCAGCCATGAAAAATTACATTAAACAATATTTAACAACATGGAAAGGGGTTTAAGGCATTCTAAGTGCAGCAAAAAAAAAAAAAACAAATTAAAAATGTATGTGATATATTTTATAGAGATAACTACGTACACAGAAGAAACTGAAAGGTTATACACCAAATATTATTCATCATGATTTCTGGTAGAGAAATTACAAGAAATTTCTATTTTAAAATTTCTGTTTTTTTTTTTAATGAATTACATTTCTAAAGATAGAAAAAAATGAAGTTCTCTTAGAGCTGATTCAAAATCTTTTCTATCAGAATCTCTGTTCATCTCTGAATCTTATTTCAATTATAAGGGAAGCTGTGAATAGCATGTAACAACATCCAATTCACAATTGTGAGTTAATTTTTTAAAGTTTCTTCTCCCACTGTATATGGTGAAATAGGTGAATGTATTAAAATTGCTAAATTATCCTTTTTCTGAATGTAGCTAATCCTTCTTGAGATGTGTATATATATATATATTATATATATAAATATATATATATTTGTTCTTCAGCATTTTTAAAAAATTTTATTCTATCTCCTTTTATTTGCCAGCTCCATTAGTAATTTTATTTACTGCTTCAGCCTTTGAAACAAGTTAATGCAGAAGATTTAATAGTATTTTAGAATTTACTTCACACAGTAATGTGACTCAAGGCTTCATCGGCTATAATGTCCCCTTTGGCATTAAATATTTTAATATGCTAACTATGACAGATACAGGATGGCCAGTTTCCCAGTAAATGTACTAGCCTCCTAGTAAATTACCCTTTCCCACCTTATACCATGCAGCTTATTAACCTATAAAATCTCTTCTTTTCCAATATGGGCAAGATGTCTTAACTGAAGACTTAATGTTGAACGCAGCCTAAAGCTTGACAAGACCTTATTTCAGAGGGATGGGAAAGGAAAACTAATTATTGCAAGCAAACTTTAAGTTGCTAAGACTACACATGCCACTTTGGTTCATTTCCTATTACCATCGTTTGATGAGGATATAGTCCAAAAACCAAGCTAGATGAGTATTTTAATAAATGTGAACTGAGATTGCTTTTACACAAAATATAAGAAATTTCTGTGCTTTTAGTAATATATCCTAGGTTCAAATTGATAAATCTCTTGGTTATTCTGTGCCTTAAACTTGCATGATCATCTAATCATACCACTTGAGCGAATAAGTTACCACCTCAGGAAAAATGAAGTCAGCACTCAATTTATATCTATAGGATAATTGTGTTTTGTTTTGCTTTTATCTTAAGCCCACACTCTAGTAAACAAAAGCTATCAGAAGCAAGCTTTGTAAAATATTACAGAAAGTGTTGTTAAATAATATTAAGAACTTCCTTGCATTTCATGGAAAAGATAATACATATTGTGTACTTTTCATTATTTTAAATGTGTCTAGGACCAAATAAACCAACAGTGTTCTATTGTTCTTCTACTGGTCTGGGAAAAGATTTATGTAATTAGTTAGAAATCATAAAAGATGAGGACTGTTGTTCCTGTAATTAATCACCCTATAGTAGAACTCTCTCACAGTAACTTAATAAAATACACTTATATATGAATCTTAAATATGCAGAAGGAATACCAAAGTTGAATGGGTAGGATATTTTATATTCTTCTTTTAAGCTTTCATATGGTTAAATAAGACAAAAATTAAAAGTCTATAAAACAGAATGTATAGCTTTAAAAATAATTATAACCAATACCCAAATTGTGAAAAAGAACATTATCATAAATTACACACCCCTTATATCCTAATTTTTCTTTTTAATGTTACTGCATAAACATGCATTTCTGAACACTCTAGTTTTGTTTTACTTCTTTTGAAATTTACAAAAATAGCAACTTTATTTCTTGCTTATTTTAGTCAATATTACACTTGTGAGATTCATCCAGATTGCTGTATGTAGCTATAAATCATTTATTTTGATGTTCCTTTTTTCATTATATAAATATAACACAAATTATTCATTCTACTGTCAACCATTTGGGTTGTTTCTAGGAAATTACAATTAATGCTGTTACTAATATTTTCTATATATTTTCTCATTCTTATATGCATGAATGTCTTCAGACATTCATGTGTCTGGGAGTGGAATGGTTGGATCATAGAGTGTATTAACTTCTTATTTTAGGAGACAATGCTAAATATGTTTGTAAAGTGTCCATACTGATGTAGTCTCCCAGCAACATATGAGTATTCTTGATATTCCACATCTTCACCACTTGGTATAGCCATTAGGGAGAGAATATAGTTGTGTTTTTATTTGGAGTTACCAATAACTAAAGAGATTAGACTGTTTTCTACATGTTCATTAGACATTTGGGTTTTGTCATTTGTTATTAGTATATTTAAGTCACTTGTCCATTCCCAAGTGGTTAGGTTTTTTGTATATTTTATGTATCTTTATCTACAAACATATACATATGTTTTATATCTACATTAAATTATATATGTACATTACATATTATATCTTTAAATATATTTATATTTATCTTCTGGATATGAACTCGCCAGTTAAGTATTTTGCAAATATATTTTTCCATGTGAAGGCTTATATTTTCACTCTCTTATGGATGTATTTTGATAAACAAAGGTCCTTAGTTTTAGTGCAGTATAATTATTTCCTGTTTATTTCTATGTTTAATACTCTTATTTCCTATTAAAACTTTTTCATATCACAAGTTTATGAAGATATTCTACACTATCTTCTAAAAACACATGTTTTTGCTTTCACTTTTAAGTTGCTAATCCACATGGAATTGGTTTACATGCAAGATATGAGGGAAAACTCAAATTTCATTTACTTTCACATGCACGTAATTGTCATAGTATCATTTACTGAGAAAATATACTTTCCCCACTTTTGTAGCATCAAATCATAATAATAATCATAATAATAAATTTATATTTCTGTATTTTTATTCCATTTGTTTATCCTTTATTCAGTACAACATGGTTGTATTAGTCAGTTTTCATACTGGTATAAATAACTGCCGAAGACTGGGTAATTCATAAAGGAAAGAGGTTTAATTGACTCACAGTTCAGCATGGTTGGAGAAGCCTCAAGAAACTTACAAATATGGTGGAAGGTGAAGGGGAAGCAGGGCACCTTCTTCACAAGGCATCAGGCAGTAGATGTGAGTAAGTGCAAACAGGGGAAATGCCAGATGCTTATAAAACCATCAGATCTTGTGAAATCACTCACTATCATGAGGACAGCATGGGGGAAGGCACCATCATGATCCAGTTACCTCTACCTGGTCCCACCCTTGCTTGACATGTGGAAATTATGGCGATCATGGGGATCACAATTCAACATGAGATTTTGGGTGAGGACACAGCCAAACCATATTCATGGTCTTAATTACTTTATTTTTATCAGACTTGATATGTCCCATAGAGTAATTCCTTCCATGTTACACTGTGTTTCCATCAGAATAGATTATACTGCAATAACAAAGAAGTTTACATTGCAGTGACCTATAACAACAGAGCTTTTTGTTTTGTTTTTCTTGATCTCTCTAGTTGTCCATTTTGGGTTGTCTGGAGAATATATTTGATTTCTCCTAATTATGGGGCCCAGACTGATTGAATGGCTACTCTCTTACACATACTGCAATTGCCTTAGCAAAAGGAAGTAAAGTGTGGTGAATTATTTATTGGCTCTTAAATCTTCTAGCCAAGAGTCACAAATGTCACTTTCACATTTCATTAACAAAATACATCACATGACCACTCATCACCTCAACCAGGAGGGAAAATAAAATATTGGATAGACAGTACTAATAATTAACTTAATCTTTTAAATGAGTGTATAACTTACTCTTGTTCCTTTGATTTTTCTATATGAACCTTCTTATTAATGTGTGAAGTTCATAAATAAATATTTTTAAGAGTTTGATTGGTATTGCATTAAATTTATAGGTCAACCTAAGGTTATTTGCAAGCTTGAAAATATTTGGTCTTACAATCCATAAACATAACCATAGATAGATTGAGAAATACAGACATAGATTTCAGTCTTCATGCATGTTCCTTTCAATTATGATTTTTGGTTTTCTGCACACAGGTCTTGCATAAGTTTTTGTTACATCATTTCTTAGTATTTGATTTTTTTTTTGAGATGGAGTTCCGCTCTTGTTGCCGAGGCTGGAGTGCAAGGGTGCGATCTTCACTAACTGCAACCTCCACCTTCTGGATTCAAGTAATTCTCCTGCCTCAGCCTCCAGAGTAATTGGGATTACAGGCATGTGTCACCATGTCCAGCTCCCATTTTGTATTTCTAATAGAGACAGGGTTTCTCCATGTTGCTCAGGCTGGTCTCCAACTCCCAACCTCAGGTGATCTGTCCACCTTGGCCTCCAAAAGTGCTGGGATTACAGGCGTGAGACACTGTGCCTGGCCGTATTTGATATTTTTGATATTATTGAATATGTTATATTTCATAAAACTTAATTTCTTATATATTTTTCTAGTACATAGAATTGCAATTGATTTTTTTAAATACTGACACTGTAACCAGCAACTGGCTAACTCACTTATTAAGTATTATAATTTATGTTTGCATTGTATTTTCTCTACATTAATTATTTCCAATTCTTCCACTTTCTGCTCTTTTTCTCATATTTCATCCTCAATTAGAATCTCTAGGACAATATAAGTGTGATTGTAAATATCTTTATTTCATTTCCAATTTCCAAAGGAAAGCTTTCAAGTATCATTATTCCATTAGATGTTATAGATTTTTTTGTCAGATATCGTTTATCAGCTGTGAACAGTTTCCATTGATTCCTAATTGGCTACAATTCTGATTTTGTCAGATATTTTTCTCCATGTATTCAAATGATCATCCAATATTTTAGTATTTTGTAAATTCATGTGTTTAATTAAATCAATTAAAAATCAATTACAACAATTGATTTTTGAGTGTTGCAGCAACTTTGCATTCCTGAAAAATATACATTTTTCTCATAATACATTTTTAAATGTTCCAGTTGGTCATAACATATTATGCGTTTATATACTATTGGATTTGTTTTGCTAATATTTAGTAAGGATTTTTTTTTTGCATTCATATTCATGAAGAATATTTATCTGTAATTGTCTTGTTTTTATAATGGAAAGGTTTTGGCATTAAAATTATTCTGGCTTAAAATATGAGTTGCCTTTCTTCTTTGAATGTCTAATTGAATTAACCAGTGCAACTATCACCACTATAAGATTTTTTGTAATAACCCCTTACCTATTCCTGATAATGATTATTCTTTCTATTCTTGATCTGAATAGTTAGAATTTTGTCAGTTTTGTTGGTCCCTTCAAAGTGAGTTGTTCACTTTTTCACCTGTTTTCTATTTCATTGATTTCTACTTTCATCTTCACTGTTTTCTTTTATCTGCTTACTTGCTAACTTACTTACTTTCATCTTGTTAAGGCGAAATCTTAGGCATTTAGTTTTAGATTGTTATCCTTTTCTAATATAAGCATTTAAAGCTATGGATTTGCTGCTAAGCATTACCTTAGCTTTTCCTACAAATTGCAATATTTTATATTTTCCATGTCATTCAGTTTAAAACATTTTTTAATTATCTTACAATTTTGTTTAAATTCATAAATTATTTAGAAGTGTGCTGTTTAATTTATAGATATTGGGTGTTTTCTTAGATATCTAGTTTGATTTCTACTTTATGTTGTGGTCAGAGAACACACCTTGTATGATTGTTTTTTAATTTATTGAGATTTATTTATGGCCTGGCATAGGATCTAATTTGGTTTATACACTATGCACATGTGCAAGAATGTATATTTTTCAGTTGCATATACTGCTGTATTATACTAATATGATAAAGACATATCTTTAATGTTTTCATTGATTTTTGTCTAAATGTTCTATTTATTGCTGAATTAGAGGTATTAAATTCACTACTGTAATTATGAAATTGTCTGTCTCTTAAATTCTGTCAATTTATGCACCATATAATTGAGGCTTATTATTAGGCACATATACCTTCATAAATGTTATGTCTTCCTGATGAATGCCTCTTTTATCATGATAAAACTTTTACAATCTCTCATTATACACTTTGTCTTGAAGTCTACTTTATCTGATACTAAACTATCCCCTCAATCTTTCTTATGTTTACAGATTCCATATCATTTTCCTTTCACTTACCTTCAGTCTATCTTTATAGATCTGTATCTTTATAGTTGAAGTAGCTTATAGTAAAATCTTACTTTATTTTATCAACTTTGGCATTCTCTATCCTTTAACTGGAATGCTTAGGCAAGGGATATGCAAAATAGGCCCACAGGTCAGCCACCTAATTTAGTAAAAATCCTTTTAAATTGGACACAACCATGACCATTCATTTACATATTTTCTATGACTGCATTCATGCAAAAGTGATTAGCTAAGACAGACACCATATGGCCTGCAAGATGAAAATATTTACTCTTTGGCCCTCTAAGAGAAAGTTTGCCAACTACTAGTTTACATCATTAGCTGTAATGTTGTTATTTTGTTGTTCCTCTATTCCCACTTCTCTGTTTTCTTTTGGATTATTTGAATATTTTTATTATCTCATTGTAATTTCTGTCTACTGGCTGACTTTTTTTTAATCTGTTGATTTTCTGGTTATAAATCTCTGGTTATTATTATTTTTTTCAGTTTGTTCTAGAGGTTATAATATGCATATCTAAGCTATCATGGTTTACTAAGAGTTAATATTGTATCAGTTAATATAAAATGTAGAAATGCTGCTACTTTATAAATCCTTTTGCCCCATTGAATTTTAGGTTATACTTACCGCATTTATATACATTGAAAACCCCACCGGATAATTATTTTTTCTTTATTAAGTGAATTTAAAGAGAAAAATAACTTCGTTTTTTACAGTTCCTCTAATATTTACCCTTTCCGGACATGCCAGAATGTCCAAATCACTCTGGCATCATTCCCTTTCCTTTTGTTAGCCAATGTTCAGGGCAGATCTGGAAGGTGATAATTTTTCTCAATTTTTATTTTGCATCCCTTCCTGAATGATATTTTTAGTGGATATAAAATTATGGCTGTTCTATTCTTTAAAATGTTGTTCCCTTGTCTTCTGACCTTCATTTTTTTCTGATGAGACCTTCTCATCAGAAGAAATCTTATTCAGATCACTGCATTCCTGTAAGTAATATATGTATCAGTTTTCTCTAGCTGTTTTGAAGATTTTCTTCATCTTAGAGTTTTAGGGGTTTATGATATATCTATGATTTTCTTTGGGGTTATGCTGTTTGGGGTTTGCTGAGTTCCTTGATGCTATAAGCTTAAGACTTCCATCAATTCAAAAAAATTTAATGGCACTATATCCTCAACTTCTGCTCCAGTCACTCTCTTCTTTCTTATACTGTTACATTAGTAATTCCTTTTGATATTGTCTCATAAATTATCAAATTTGGAATTATATCTTGTATGTGTTTGATAAAATACTCTGTAATATGTGGATCTTATAATACTCTGAAGAACATTGATATTTTTATTTTAGTAGGCATTCAACTCAAGTTCCATTTTACCTTCTGAGAATGATAGGGTATAAATTTCAGTTTAGTTCTCAGTAGGTTTGATTTACTGTTTTGGAGCTGTCCATACATGCATAGCTCATGGTGATCCTGAAAATTGTACGGGCTTATTCATGGAATTAGTGAATCTTTTCTTTTCCTTTTTTTTTTTTTTTTTTTCCTTTTTTGAGACAGAGTCTTGCTCTGTCGCCCAGGCTGGAGCTGGAGTGCAGTGGCGCCGATCTTGGTTCACTGCAACCTCTGCCTCCTGGGTTCAAGCGATTCTCCTACCTCAGCCTCCTGAGTAGCTGGGACTACAGGTGTGTGCCACCATGTCCGGCTAATTTTTTGTATTTTTAGGAAAGGCGGGGTTTCACCGCGTTAGCCAGGATGGTCTCGATCTCCTGACCTCCTGAACTGCCCACCTCGGCCTCCCAAAGTGCTGGGATTACAGGCGTGAGCCACAGTGCCTGGCCGGGATTAGGGAATCTTCTTATCAGACTTTCTCTATGCTGGGATTTCCCCTCACTCTCCAGTCTTCTGGAGCTTCTCTTTTTGGTTCTCTGGACAGAAACGTGAGAGCTGTATTGGAGTTTTAGCCAAAAAGACCATTACCACCATCTGTGTGACGCTTTATAACTGGGCCCACTTTTGGGAGCAATCCACAAGAGAGCATTTCAAACACACACACATACACAACAGGAAAATCAACCCTGTGAAATTGCTTCTCCAAGTCTGGACTCTCCTCCAAAGTTGACATGCTTTTTCTGCTTTTCAAACTAAAGTCAGGTAGTCATTTTTGCATTTTGTCAGCATTTTCAGTTCTGATCCATGAGACATATGGTCTCTAGTGAGCTTACATCACCATGCCAAAACTAAAACTGCTATTTTCTAATGGTTCTAGAGTCAGATATCTTGTATTTTTTTCTAGGGATTTCGTATATGTGTTTATTTCAGAGGTTGGAGTATAATTTTTCTTTTTGAAAGGACTCATTAGGCGTACTAAAGTTTTTTATATATCTATGAAAAATTACATCTTTATCTTTATGAAGTGATTATTTCTAGCCTCACTATTTTTTCCTTTAAGTCTATCTTCTCTGATATTAATATAGCTTCTCTGTCTACATTTTTCATTTTTCCCCTTAGCCTATTTTCTTTGATATTTGTTAAAAAAAAATTTCTGTCCTAAAATCTTTTTTCTCTGATATTTGATAAGTATTTTAAAAATATGCTGAGTGATTTTTTTGCACTAAAATCAATTTTCTTTGACATTAATATGTTTTTATGCATGAGGTCTATTTTCTTTGATATTGGTTATTTATTCATTTGTTTTGCTGCCTTAAATTCTATTTTCTCTAATTACTAGCAGTATAGTGTATTTAATTTGCTTAATATTTGCATGATATATATTTTGTAATCTTTTTATTTTGAATTCTCATGTTTTAAATATAATTTTTAAATAGTATGATTTTTATCTTTTAAAAAATGAGTCTGGTAAACTTTGCTATGTGACTCATTTTCTAATCTATTTATATTTGTTAGAATTACTGGCATGGCTGAATTCAAATTTAACACGTTGGCATATACTTTATACTCTATATTTGTCCTACTAAATGTATGTTTATTTTATTTTTTGCTTCCTTTTGGTTGACCATTGTTATTATTGCACATTGTTTTCCACGGTAAGTTTGGAAATAAAGCATATCTTCTTTTTCAGTGACTACCCTAGAAATGACAGCATGAATTATTCATCAATGTCTAATGATGAACAATATTTTACTCTCCTTTTGAACAATAAAAGGACCTTCAATCACTTAACTGTATGTTTGGCCAAGTTGAATTATAGGCTATTTTTGTCATATATTTTATTCAACTTATAATTTAAATTTGGCAAGACATTATTATTATTTTATTGTGTCAGTGCTCATTTACCCACTCCTTATTTGTTACTCCTCATTTTTCTCTCCCACACAGAGTCATTTTTCTTCTTTCTGAAAACACTTTACAATTTTCCTTTGTGCTTGTCCCCTGGTGGTGAGTTTTCTTATTGTCTTTCGGAAACTGTTAATTCTCCAGCTGGAAGAATAGTTTCTTGGGATATGTAAATATAAATTGGAGGCCGGGCGCGGTGGCTCAAGCCTGTAATCCCAGCACTTTGGGAGGCTGAGACGGGCGGATCATGAGGTCAGGAGATCGAGACCATCCTGGCTAACACGGTGAAACCCCGTCTCTACTAAAAAATACAAAAAACTAGCCGGGCGAGGTGGCGAGCGCCTGTAGTCCGAGCTACTCGGGAGGCTGAGGCAGGACAATGGCGTCAACCCGGGAGGCGGAGCTTGCAGTGAGCTGAGATCCGGCCACTGCACTCCAGTCTGGGCGACAGAGCGAAACTCCGTCTCAAAAAAAAAAAAAAAAAAAAAAAAAATATATATATATATATATATATATATAAATTGGAAATTATTTTCTTTCAACAGATTGAGTATATTATAAAAATATGTTTCAGCTTCCCATTGTTTTTGTTAATAAGTAGTTGCCTTTTTTCCCCTGAATATAGATTTTTTATCTTGATTTGGCTTTATACAGTATATCAGTGATATGTCAAAATAGGGATACACTTTTATTTATCCACCTTGAAATTTTTTTAGACTCTTTGAATCTATTATCTACTATCAGTTTGGGGTAATTCTTAGTCGTAATTTTCAAAAAAATATTTTTGCCTAATTCTCTCTTTTTTCCTTCTAGAGATTCCAACGGCAAATATGCCAGACCTTCTCCTATTTATAATAGCTGTTACTCTTTCTTTTGCATTCCAATCCTTTGTATCTTTGCATTTTTTTTCTGGCGAATACCATGCAGCCCATTTCCTAGTCCTCTGTTTACCTGTATATAATATTCTATTTAACCCATTTACTGAGTTATCATTTGCAGCTATTTTTGCCCATCTAGGATTTCTATGTGGTTCTTTTAAAAAATGTAGTAAATGTAGTATATCACTTTCTATAAATTACAGTTTCCATATTTTGTCTTTTTATCTCATTAACAGAATAAGTACAGGCTTCTTCCTTCTTCCTTTTTTCTTTCCTGTCTTTCTCCTTTCTTCATTTTTTCAGTCTCTCACTAATACTGTTACTATCTGGTATCCCTGTTCTTCTTATTTTTGGTCATTTTTTCTCTGCTATATTTTGTTCCTATGATTTTCATCTTATTGCATACTTGGCTCTCTGATTATATGTTGGATCTTAGTTAAACAATTGTAGAAATAATTTGAGACCTAGGATGACGATTCCATTTAAGGGATTTTCATGGTGTCCTGGGCGTTATTAACACATGGCTGTCTTTGCCCAATTTCAGGGTTTGAAATTTTCATGGTTTCTGAAATAACTTGAAAAGGAGTTCTAGTCAGTGTAGTCTGGTTTCATTATGCTTCACTTTGATTCCTATGTGTAGTTCTTCAAGGTCCCAGCCATAAAACAAAACAAGACAAAGTTGTGGTGATCTTCCCTTTGGCAGTTCCTTACTTAGACTTTTGCTTCAAATTCTTGAGATGTTGCCAAAAGTTCTGTCCATCCTCTCAACTGCTTCTTCCAGAACTGCAAATGCCCTTAGACTAAGGTTGATAAACGTTAAAAAAACCAGAATGCCCAGTTACATTTACATTAAAGATAAACCTTAATAACTGTAAGTGTGAGAATGTCCCATGCAATATTTGGGACATACTTAATACATTAAAAATAATCGCTGTTATAGGAAAGTCAGGTGTAACTGTGCATTCCATATTTTATCTGGTACCCGAGGCCAAAAGTACCAAAATGATTGGACTACCTCCTGATTTCCATTTTAACCTAGATCTTAGCCCAGGACCTCCTAACTGTTCTGTGAGCATTTTGATGCTTTTAAGGTGATATTTTAAGCAATATTTTGTCCAGCTATTTTAGTTCTCTTAATGAGGAAGTTTAGTCCAAATTACCTAGTCTACCACCAACATAATCAAAAGGCTAATGTCCCATTCTCTTGGTAGCTTTAACATCAAATATAGTAAAAATTACATCAAGAAGCTTAAAGATAGCTCCCTGACATTGACCCTGGAAATAACTTTTGGACATTACAGCAAACAAAAGCACAAATAAACAGGTGGAACTATATCAAATTAAATAGCTTCTGCACAGTAAAAACAAGCAACAACAACAACAACAACAACAACAAAAAACCAGCAATAAAATGAAATGGCAACCTATGAAATAGAAGAAAAATATTTGCAAGCTAGGCATCTGATAAGGGGCTAATATCCAAAATACACAAGGAATTCACATAAATCAATAGCAAAAATAAAAAACAAACAAAAGCAAAAGAAACCAAATAGACATTTTCCCAAAAAGGCATTAAAATGGCCACAAGGTGTATGGAAAGGTGCTCGACATCACTGATAATCATGATGCAAATCAAAACCACAATGAGATGATATCTCACACGTGTAAGGATGACTATTATACAAAAAATGAAAGATTGTAACTCTTAGCAAGGGTGAGGAGAAAAGTGAACCCTTCCACACTGTTAGTGGGAATGGAAATTAGGGCAGCCATGATGGAAAAGAGTATGGAAGTTCTCCAAAAAAGAAAAATAGAGTTACCATGTGATCCTGAAATCCCTCTTTTGGTATATATTCAAAGAAATTGAAATCAGTATCTTGAAGAGATATCTGTACCCCTATGTTTATTGCAACTTTATTCACAACAGCCAAGATATGGAAACAATCTATATATCTGTGAATGCATATAAGGAAAATATGATATATATGTACATATATCATCTATATATACACACAATGAAATATTATTTAGCCTTAATAAAGGAGCTTCTGCTATTTTCAACAACATGAATGAACTTGGAGGACATTAAGCTGAGTGAATGAAGATATATACAGAAAGCAAAATACTGCATGATCCATTAATATGTAAAATCTAAAAATGTCAAATACATAGAAGCCAAAGAGTAGAAAGCTGGTTATCAGGGGCAGAAAGGTGGGAGAAGTAGGGGAATATTGGTCAAAGGGTACAAAGTTGCAGTTATATAAGATGAATAGGTCTAGCGATTTAATGTTCAGCATGATGACTATAATTAATAATACTCTATTTTACACCAAAAATTTGTTGAGAGAATAGATTGCAGGTGCTCCCAGCAGGAAAACCAATGGTAACCATCTGAAGAGAAAGATCTGTTAATTCACTTGACTGTAGTAATCAATTCATTATATATATCAAAATACCATGCTGCACACCTTAAATATATACAATTTTATTAAAAAGTAAAAAAGTGTTAACATTTAAAATAATAAACACAACTATGATTTTTTTTCATTTTCATACTCATCTCTTTTATGGCTGCTAGGTGCTTTTTAAGCAGTGCTTTCACGACTTGCTCAATTCAGAACTAAGCATCTAAAAGAATATACATCTATTTTTTGTTGAATTGAACAATGTGCTTATTATGTGTGCATATTGGGAGAAGGCACATATGCTACAAAATGGGGAAAAACAATATTCATCATTATTTCTAGCATATCAATTTTCTATAAGTTCTCTGAAATACAGGTGACACCATAAACAAGGCCCAATAGAGTTGTTGACTAAATGACACCTATAAATAAATGACCATTATCAATTTCCCATGTATCATTCACAAAGGTGAAGATAATGGTGTCATCATTAACTATTCCATACATGCTTTGATATGATAACACAAAAATTGGTATAAACCATGTTCAGTCTCTGGTCAAAAAAACTGTAAATATATAAAGCATGCTTCAGTGAGGGTTTGTTAAAATAACGATAAAGACAGCATAATGAGTGAATTTTACCATTTCCAAGGGAATTTTCTGCAATGGTAGGGTTTTTGCTTCTCTCAACATCCCATCTGATTGATTACAATGTCTAAGTGAAGTAACAGACAGGACTTCATCATTTCTGCCTGCTCACACATAACTATACTCCCACAACTGAAGTGCCTATATTTATCTCCTTACTTAGTTTTCAGAATTGTTGAGCTACTCCTTTTCCTGATTATGAACGAAATGTTCTTAGTCTTTCTTTTTCATAAGAACTAAGACTTACAATATTCTGATTGTCTGATTATGATTAAAAATATTTTTTACATCACTTCTTTCCTGTTACCAATTTTGAGGTAGTTTTATATGTTTCATTTATTTCTGGTGATTAAATTCTTGTAGAAATAGGCATTAGATATAACAGTTCACTAGTAGTTGAGTCTGTGGAGGTATTTCCGTTATATTTGTTTAAAATAATTATGACCTTCAAGGACAATTATACTCCTTATCCTTGAAAATGACATTGTCAGTGATACTGGAGACTGCCAGAGAACTGTGAATAGAAGGTGTAAAATGAGAAAATAAGCACGGGGGAAGCCTGGGATATGGAGAAGCACATGCCATCATTCGGAAAAGGCTGCAGGTACATTTGGCCAGAGCAACTAGGTTTCTAGCCTTGACCTCCCAGGTCCTGCTGTAAGACACGAAGCCTTCAGTTATGCTTGTAAGAGTCATCTCTCTGGTTGCCAACTCCAATCTTTTACAAAAAGCCAAAGCACTTCTACTTTTCTATATAAATAATGGTTTTAATTTAAATGTCTTTCTCTCCTACTCTTGCCAAGATTTTGTTCATATTATCATTTTCTCTGGGGGAAATGGAAAAAAATAACTTTTACTCTTTAAAGAGGTATATTGGGTATTAGAAATCTTTGACACTTTCCCAGGATTCACTGATGGCCTGCAGTATTCCAGAGGAAAAATTTAAGTAGTACTTTTGTCTTATAATAACTAGGTATCACATATTGCATAAATTCCTGTGTGGAAATAAAGGCCAAAATGCCCTGATATTGATAGTTTCTACTTTGTTGTTTTTCACACCTTGTGGGTGTGCACAAGTGTGTTTGTGTGTACTGATTTGTGTCTGTTTCATTATTGGAATAAGATAGATAAACATTTTAAATATATGACAAATTCATCAATGTTTATGGTACACCTGTCAGCAAGAGTCTGAAAAGGAGTTGAAACTGCTGTGGGGGAAATTACTGGTTATGACTAAAATCTCTTTCAGGGTAGACAAAACATCCAATTTCACATTCACAGTTTTAATTAGTATCTATTCAAATCTCACTAAACAATTCTATCAGTCTCTCTTGGTGCTGCTGATCCAAATCCACATGTCTTTTTATATTTCACCCTAATTTTAGAAAAGTCACTAAAAAACAACATGGTCTTCACTCTTCACATCTGTTCCATAAATCAGTAAATGGCATCATCATCTATTTATGTGAGCAAAACTAAGGATTCATCTGTGACACCTCCTTTTCCTTTAGGTTCTTATATCCAACCCAAATATCTCTCATATCTATTTTCATTTTTCCTTTGCACCAGAACCTCCCTACAAACATCAGTTATTACCTATTCACATCATCTCCTCCTAGCTATTCTCCTTCTCCTTGCAGTCAATCTGACCCTTCTCCAATTTGCTTCTCTTCTGTAGCCACTCTGAGACTTTTTAACACAAATCTGGTCTTCTTGCTCCCTTTCTTAAAAATAAGGACAAAAGGCCTTGATATGACTACAAGATCAGGCATGATCTGGTTCTTACCTACCCCTCCCACCCTAACCTACACCTTTTTTTTCCTCACTTATTCTCAATGAGGCACAATATTGTCTCCTTCCTGAGGACATTTTGCAATGTTTGCAGCTTTTTAAAATTTATCAGCTCTGGGTCAGGTATTTGCCTTTAGCATCTAGTAAGCAGCGGTTAGGGATGGTGCTAAACATCCCACAATACACAGGAACACCCCCCACACCAAACTCCAATTAGCAGCTGAGATTCTGCTTCTTGGAGAATTTGGTGTACAACATTGATTTTCTTTCAATTTCTTACGCCACCATGCGCCCTGCCTCGGATATCGCGACAGACTTTTATACATGCTCATCTCTGGATCTGAAATGTTCTTTCCTAATTTACTGGATTAGCCTGTACTCATATTTTAGAGCACAATTTAAACCACAAATTCCTCAGTGATCCTCTTCTACCCTCTTGACCAAATGAACATCTCTCCATCCCACGCCACCCCCTTTTAAGCCCTTATAATACTACATAATAATTCATTTTTAGTGTTTCTCTTATGAAATTTTACTTTCACTTAAATAATATTTGGGAAGTGTCTGTCTCCACTTCTACATCATAATCTATTTTTGTTCACATTATCTCCTAGAGCTTAATCTAGCACTCAACACACAGTAGGCACGAAATAAAGACTTGTGGGAAGAAGGGAGAGAGGAAGCGATTGCATGACTCACAGGGATTTCTCAGAAATGGTGGTTAGAGAAAAAAGCCATAATATGCTTTTCATCTTTGTTAAAAGTTTAAACTCAACAATTAGAATTATTCCGTAATATTTCTACTTTTTATTAAGCTGGTCATAATAAAAACTCCTTATGTTCCACCTTCTAAGCAAAACACGGCAAGAAGATTTTTGGTTTTGTTGTCAGATTACTCAGGTTTTGAATTTGGAGATGGAAACGTGAGCAAATTTTATAACTTTTTGAGTCTTGGCTTTCTTATCTGTAAAACAATAACCTACCTCATGGCACTGTTGTCATAATGAAATTGCCTACAAAGCACTTGATTCATAATAGATGTACAATAAATACTTTAGTAGCTATTATTCCACTGATACCAAAGCTAAACAAGTAAGAAAATTATCTATCTTGCAATGCATGGTTATTGCAGGAGGCGTTGCAACACAGGTATCAAGAGCTCACAGCTACACCATTGTTACTGTATTATCATGACTTTTTTGTACTTTTATTATTTTGGAATCTAAATAGCTTTATGTCCTAGTCTATTTGCAAAGCTAAATTGATATTATTTTATAAATTCATTATTCCAAAAATTTCATTATATTCTCAGTCTTGATCTATAATGGGGTGTGGTATGAACTGAATGTGTCCTCCAAAATTCATATGTTGAAGTCTAATCCCTAATGCGATAGTATTTGGAAGCAGGGCCTTTGAAAGGGCATGAGGTTGGAGCCCTCATAAATGGGATTCGTGCTTCTTTAAAAAAAGAAATGAGAGAGCTTGCCTGCTCTCTCTCTCTGACTCTCTGTTCTCAGCCATGTGAGAAACTAGCAAGAACACAGCCATTTGTAAACCAGTAAGTGGACCCTCTTGAGACACTGGATCTACCAACACCTTAATCTTAAACTTCCCAGACTGGAGAACTGTGGGAAATAAATTTTTGTTGTTTAAGCCAGCCAGCCTAAGGTAATTTGTTATAACAGCCCAAACTAAGACAAGGTGACTCTAAAAAAATAAAATAAAAACTTTAAACTCAAGAAAAAAAAATGTCAGAAACATCACTACAAGTTAGACATTACCAAGTTATAAAACAGAGTTTTACAGGAATTTTATCTAAAACCAAGAGGAGTAGAATCCTAAAATTTATCAATGTCCTTCATTTTAAAAATTCTTTTTGTTCCTTTGACATACAATGCACAAATGGACTGAGAGGGCAAGACAATGGACAAAACACACTGGAAAAACTACAGTTGTGAATTTATGTTACATCTAACAATTATTATTAAATGTTCACTGTGTGCCAGACACCATACTTAGTACCTTACATATATTGTCTTAATTAATTCTCACAGGAAAGACATATCACAGAACTATTTTTCACATTTTTATCAGATACATTAATAAACTTGCCCAACATCACTTGGCTAGTACACAACAAAACCAAGTTCTATGTAAAGTGATTGGGCGAGAAGGGTCTAACCAGGGGAATAAAGGAGAATCAGAGTTTGCAAAGGTGAGACCAGGGTTGGATGATACTCAGTATCATAAGAGAGGAAGTTAAAGGACTCTGATGAGAGGAGACGTTCAAACCAGGAAGCGAGGAGATTGTAGACCTGGATGAATGGACTAAATAAGCAAAGGAAAATGTTGCAGGGCTTCAAAAACTCTACCTAATGGAAACTTTTGAGAAATTTTTAGCATGAGGATGACCATAGGATTTATGAAAATAGGGATTTCCACACCCAGTTTTTTGTTGTTTGTATGATCTTAAATTTTACATTGTCATATAGGATTTGCATTGCTCTATATTGTCAATAACCTTTAGTCAGGTTGGCAATATACATCATGAGGATGGTTTGGGAGGGGGAGATCAAAGACAAGGGATTGAGTACCATATATGAGACGGCTCAGAGAAGAGGGAAGATAACAGGTGAGAGGTAAGAGCTAAGTATGAATAGAAGTTCAATGAAGAGAACTAGGAGTCAGAAATTACTATGAAAACCTAAGACCTAGAGTTTTGTAAAAATTTATACACACACGCACACATATTAGCAAAGACATAGGACACTGTGCATCTCACAGAATGTTGGTGATAGCACAGGTCAATTTTACTGAAATCTCATTGTTCAAGGAAAACTTCAGCTAACAGCTTGACTTTGTTTTCATATATAAGGTAACTGACAAATTTCTTTTATTTTCGTTCTCTTTAATCCTTATTTTAGTCATATAAATGTAAACATTATTATCCTTGTTTCAAAAAGAAGAAACTGAGCTCAGATGGGTTAAGCCAACTGACTGATGTTCACACACCTAAGCAGATAGCCCAGCTGGGATTTCTAACTCCCAAGTCCAGCTTTACTTTCCCAGCAGCACGTTTATCTCCTTTAAGTAATGCTAAGTCCTCCTCTATCCTTTCCTCTTTGAGAGCCTATAACACAATCATGTGAGGAAAATTTTAAAAGAAAGCTACCAAAAGCACAATCAATTTTAGTATCATCGATTAGTTAATATTTAAGACTACATTAAGTGATGTCAGGTAGATAAAAGCCTTACCTAGTGGTTTGAGCATAGAATATGCTCAGTTTTATTTTTGTGGTTGTCATTGGATTATGCTAATATGTACAGATCAGAGATAATTTTAGGATCTCTTTTAGTTTATTGATTGTAAAATAGTCTATCTATATCTATTATTTTATAAAATAATACTTTTAAGTATATAAATATTTTGTTCTAAGAAGTTTAAAGCATTTCACTGGAAATATCTTTACAGTATTTGTTCAATAAAACCAATCACAGTTCATCCTAACTCCAACGTAGCATAACTCCTATTAATGATCATTTTTATTGCATTTCAGGAACATTAAAATAAATTTTCTTGAAAATATATAATATAAGCCTGACCTACATACACATTTTAAGGGAGGATGGCTTCGTGAATACATCATCCCTTCCTATTGCTTTTTTTTTCCCTATTGCTTTTTATGTGTCAGTGTAGAACTGTCACTGCCAAGGAACAGTAGATGACCACATAGCACTCAACTTCCCTTAGTGTTGTATAGACTGTACTATCTTTATCATTGCAAAGTTAATACTTATATTACATAATGCAGTATAGAATAACCACTGCTTTTTTCTTTCAAATCTCTATTATTAATAAACATGAGTCATACATACATTACCACAGCTGTTTCAGATCGGAGCACTGTTTCACAAAAAGAGAAACAAATCAAATGAAATAGTCATTTCTCCTTTATTTTGCAAATTACAGAAGAATTAAAAGTAATTCTTTTTACCAAAAACTTCTTTTTCTCTATGAATACGGGCATACCAAATTCTGACTTGGTTTTCTTTGCTGAAAATATGCTGTCATTTTGCAATTCACTTAAAAAGATTTAAAAAAAAAAAAATGTTGTTCCATTACAGAAAAAAAGATTTTGTAAAGATATAATTATATAATCTCTTTGCTAGTTGTTTCATATGAGAAAGAAAAATAAATCTTGGGGCCCCTAAAATCAGTAAACCAAAGAGAAAAGTCAAGCTGGGAACCATGTTTGGCAAACCCTCCTCTCATTCTATTCCTACACAAGATAGCTAAAAAGATAAAATATCTACATACCCCCCTTACAATTTGCCCACAAGGAAATTCCTCGTGGACAAAGGACAGACAGAACTAAGTCACCCTTCTGCTCAAATGAGACAAATGCACACCTGACTGCTTCCTTTGTCCTATTGTTTCACGAAGCCGGACTAAGACATACGTGACTATTCCTATAAATTGTGTATTCAGTGAAAGGCTAATCAGAAATTCAAAAGAATTTCTCTTATCTACCTATGACCTGGAAGCCACCTTCCCACTTTTGAGTTGTCCCGCTTTTCCAGACCAAACCAATGTACATCTTATATGTATTGATTGATGTCTCATACCTCCCTAAAATGTATAAAACCAAGCTATGCCTCCACCACCTTGGGCACATGTTGTCAAGACCTCTTGAGGCTGTGTCATGGGCATGTCCTTAACCTTGGTAAAACAAACTTTCTCCATTGACCGAAACCTATTGCAGACATTTTGGGTTCATGATACTCTCCTTTATAGGAATAACTGATACAGTTTTATGCACTTATAATAAGGAAAAGACTTTGCCGAAAGTAGTCTACCTGGTGCTATGTTCATGCTTCCAGAGCTGAAAGGCAGAGTTAAATGATGAGCAAGTTCCTTATTGCTGTGTGCCTGTGACATACTACAGACCTTGCCTCTAGCCAGGACCCATAATGAGCAGATGTACCATGGCCAGACTACCAGGAAAGGCTTCAGTGTCATACAGGATTCAGCAGGGCTATGGTCTCTGAATATGGGTTACTCTTCTCTGTTCACCTCATGGCCCTGCTTCATCCAGATGACAGTTCTCTTCCCCTAGCTTCCCCAAGCCTCTCTGCAAATGGAAAGTGATGATGCCATTGGGATTTGATTGTCTCATTGCTTAACTACTGGTTGGCATATAAGGAGTGCTACATCAGTTGTTAAGTGAGTAGACAAGCGAGTCACATGTGAATGCTGAGGTCTTCTCTTTCTGATTTTGAGGGGACTTGAAAAGCACAGACTCTCTCATTCTCAGTAATCTGCCTATGCTATCATATCCTGACAAAGTTACCAAAAGTGCCTCTACCTTGAAGGATATAAAAGGAAAGGAAGGGACAAGGAAGAGAACTAACATATAATACTGAGCCTGAAATATTTGAGCTAGGCAATCTATGGATGCTACTTATTCAATGTTTATAATAAATGAGTTGGGGAAGGGTTATTTGTATTTTATTTTTTCAAGTGAGAGAAATGAGTCGCTCTTCAGTTAAGGCACATGCTCAAGTCATAACTCTAGTAAAAGTCAGAAATAGCATTAGAACCTATGTATCTTTGGGTATTTCCATAGGGCAGCTCTGCCTTTAGTATGCATATCCGGGAACCAAAAATACCATTCTACCTTGCTTCCCTTTGGGAAAATACATTCCAGGTTTCAAATTACTGAGTCATAAAACAATAATTGAAATATTTCACTTCCTTATACTGGAGCTTCTTGGAGTAATGACATTGTAAAAAAGAAAAACACGATCTGTAAATATTTATTATCTAAAGCCAATAAAATTGACAGCACCTATAAAACAATCCCTACACCAATTTGCTGTTAAGTACTACTTGATCCAATGGAGATACTCAGTTTTTATGGTTCTAGCACCATTTTACATTCTGGGACTACAAAGGATACATAAGAAATGAGGAGAGAAATAAGTAAAATGTGTGGGTAACAATGAGATAGATGCCAAGTAATAACTAATTTATATAAAATGATGTGGAAACTGAGAGATGAGGGCCATAGGGTTCAAGAAGAGAGGTCATTAGCAATGTCAGGGAGGCTGCACTTAGAAGTAATATATGAGATGGATCTTAATTAATATTCCATAAAGGGAAGGATAGGAGAAAGATAATTAAACGGAGTTTTACAGAACATCAAATGAAGTGGGAAAACCTGAGGCAGAGGGTGAGGAAAACTCACAGCAGTTGAAAGATGGCAGGTTGCCTGCTGTAGCCAGCATGGAGTCGCGCCTGAGGTTGCTGCAATTCATTCTCCAGATCTCTGTTTTAGCAACATAAACTCAGGAAAGTTTTTCGGAGCCCCAAGAATATGTCAGGTCGCTCAGGTACAGGCTTTCGGAGCTCTGAGCTCCTTCCTCTCATTGTACTGATCTCTCCTTGTGAATAAGCATTTGCATTATTTGATTGTTTGCTCCCTCACCCACATGGGCAGAAAACATAATGAGAAAAGGAGATCTATCTGGTGTTTCTCTTCATTACATCCCAGCACCTAGTACTGTATCTGACATATTAGCAGCCACTGAAAAGAAAAAAGAAATCAGGTAAATAAATGTTGAAAGAAATCCCAAGGTCAAGACAAGCAGGTTGAAACCAGAATGCTAAAGGATTCATGGACATTGTCCTGTGGATAGTGGGAAACACTAAATTTTATTTATTTACTTTCAGTGGGAGGAAAACATAATCAGGGCTGTTTTTAAAAGTTAGCTTTGGCTGCATTGTGGAGGACTGGTAACTAAGAGTAGAGCCTGTAGGCATTAAATGAATGTTTCAGCATTCTCTCCAAGAGATAATGAAGTCCCACAATGGAACTGTGATAGGACTTGGAGAAATGAAGAAAGACACGAGTTGAACATATTCAAATCCCCAGGATTTGGTGACTGATGGGGGAGTGGCAAAGAGAGGAATCAGTGATGATTATCACTAGTGTCCTAGATCATGACAATAAGTATAAAACTGCTTGAAATCTAAAGAACAGAAACTGGTTCTTCTCAACAGGAACATTTTGATGATAAGTCTGTGCGCAGATTGAAACGCAGCTTAGCTTACATAATTGAAATAATCACATCTGAAGTATTCAAACAATTCAAAATCAAACGCAAAAACAATTTTCATGAATTGAGTGGGAGTATTTATTGTTGAGTTGCATGAAAATGTTTTTGACTAGATGACACATGGTAAGAAAAATAATAACAGAACCAAGTATATGCAGTACAATGTGAATCTCCTTCTCATCGCTGTCTCCTTGTCCTTGTCTTCATGCTCCAAGAGGCAACCCCTGTTACCAGGTTCCTGTGACTCCTGAGTAGGAGCCTGGCTAATCATCCAAAAAAGGTCAAAAGAGAAATCAAGGTGAATTTCTTTCCAAAGTTGAGATTTGAAATAAACTGCTAGAAGTTGTCACTGAATGTGGATATTAGCAAATAACTTTAAGCTACAGAAACATCATAGATTTCTGCTTTACTACTTTTCTGAATTTGTAAAGCACAAAGAGAGAGGGAGAAAAAGAGAGGTGGAGAGGTGGGAGTGGGCTAGGGTGAGGGCAAGAGCAAGGGGGAGAGGATGATATGGGGTGGGGAGTAGAGGATGATATGGGGAGGGGGGAGGGAGGAGGTGGGAGAAAAAGGGCAGAGAGAGGGGGACGGGGAGGAGGGAGGGGGAAAGAGGGAGGAGAGGGGAAGGAGAAGGAAAGAAGGAAGGAAGGAAGGAAGGAAGGGAGGGAGGGATGGAGGGAGGGAGAGAAGGATGGATGGATGGGGGAGGAGTTTAGGTGGCTTTTGAAGTCTAAAGTTCATTTTTCAACATCACTCAATATTATGTAAAGGGAACTCATAGGCAGTTGACAGACACAGGTGAGGAATCCTATGATTAGAATAAATAGTGGAAGGTGCAATGACAGAGGATGGCATGGGAGCCTATGGAGAAAGAGATGATGTTTCCGTATATTATACGTTCTCTAGAAACAAAGAGTTCCAATAGTCTATCAAGACTTCACTTCCCTGGCCAGGCGAGGTGGATCACAAATGTAATTCCAGCAGTTTGGGGGCCAAGGCAGGAGAATTGCTTGAGCCCAGGAGTTTAAGACCAGCCTGGGTAACATAGTGAGACCCTGTCTCTATGAAAAATAAGAAAATTAGCTGGGAATGGTGGTACATGCCTGCAGTCCTAGCTATTTAGGTGGCTGAGGCAGGAGGATCATTTAAGCCCAGGAAGTAGAGGCTGCAGTGAATCATTATTGCATCTCTGCACTCTAGCCTGAGTGACAGAGAAAGTCTCTGTCTCAGAAAAAAAAAAAAAAAAAAAAAGAGAGGAAGATTTCATTTCCGTTAACGGCAAAGGGCTTCATTATAAACAAATTTATCATCCTGCCATTTTACTAAGATACTGTTTTCGCACATCCTTCTTTCAGGTCATTGCCACTCAACCATGTTCAATCTTTACCCTCCTCATCTCTGAGCTGGCATCCATCCATCTCGGTTGATGATTTTTTTCCAGCTCAGAGACTCAGTGCTCCAGCACAGCAGTTCTCCAAGTTACAATAATAAACTTCTTTGCTCTACTGACAAATCTAGGTCCTGAAAATGTTACAGCTGACACAGTTGCAGCACCATCCGTTGGAACAATGACACTAAAATATAGAGATTGTGTTCAAACATGCATACTTCACATCTACAGTAATTATTGTGGCTTTACTTTCATTTCCATCTCTCAGTTTTCCTTCAACCTGCAACAAGACAATCAAGAAAAAGCAGGTAGTAGGTAGCTTCCAACAGAAGAACAGACAAAAGAGAGCATAAAGAAGATATTAGACAAGAAGTGATGCTTCACATTTTTTTCAAACTGAAATCTATTAAGGACCTTAAAAAATCATCTGTTACAGCCTAACTGAAGTAGTAGCTGAGAGTGCTTCATTGAAAATCAATTAGAGTCCAACTTGATTGTAGACAGTGTCCTTTCAACAGAACTGACAAGCATTATATCTCTATTTTGATAACATTTATATCCAAAATGAGAAAACACTAGAGAAATATGAAAATAAGACAATTTCAATGTATGAGTTATATCCCCTAAGTCCATGGGTGACATTAACTAAGTTCTGACACCAATACCCCGAGCGTGTGTTTATTTCATTCCCCCTTCTGGAAATGACTGAATAATTTATAAAGGATATATCTTGGGGGTGGCCACTTCTACTTCCTGAGCCGCACACAGAACATAACATTTTTAGAGCTCAGAATTGGGTTCACTACCTTCCATTGCACAGTTAAAGAGACTGCAGTCCAAGAAGGGTAAGGGGTTTGTCTGCTGTCACAAAGCTAGGGAGCAATAGAACCAAAGTTCAAATTCAGCAATGCTGGCTGCAACTCTGGTATCTTCTTTGCACTCTTCTGCTTGTACCAAATCAGATGTTAACAGAAACAGATGGAATACTAAGAATACTAAACAAAGAGAAACTGATAACAGGATAATTTATATACATGGGGCAGAATGACAAAGGAAACCAACCTGGGAAGCGAAGTCTGCCAGGGCTAGCAGCAGAGAAAGGCTTTGCTTCTTATCTCTACATTCTAAAGGAATAAGGAGGAGGAAGAGAGAAGTAACTGAAATCCAGAAAGAACTCTGACTATAGCAAAGGATCTGCAGGAACTGTTGCCTTGGAAAGGAATATGCCCTCTGATAAACTGTGGCTTTGTCAGGAAGAAGCTAGAGAATAAAAGCCAGACAACATTTTGCTCCTGGCCTCTAATCTCCTCTTAGTGTCTCTCATTAGCCTTGCCTAACCAGATGCCAGAGATCAAAGGAATCTGCCCCATTGATGCTCTCCTAGGACCACAAGAAGAGAGAAAGGGGATGTGGAGGGACAAATGGAAAATATCCAGCCAATGTTTCTTAGCTGCACCAGCCTTTTGCTTTGCAATTTAGTCTTCCTTACCATCTTCTACTTTCTTTCATTGGGACAAACATTATCAAGGTTAATAAGAGATAATGACCCATGTAAAAAGAGTATTGTATTCTTTTATGGACTTTACCTAAAATTTACTCAACTATAACAGAATTCTGTAGATGGAGCATAATATGCAACAGATACACTCTGCCATATTTAAAAATAATTAATCTCAAAAGTAATCATCTCAGTACTATGACTCATTAGCCGGAAGAAAACAGTAATAATATGTTTTGTGCACAGAACAATTTTAATTAATAAGCAGGACATATTTATTCAAAAATTATAATAAGACATTATTATTCTTAGAACATGAACTTTGATGGTAGGTGTTAGCATCCTGTTGGGTCTCAGAGAATGCACTACTGGATATTAAACATGATGGCTTTGAGGCCTCAAATATATCAGCCTTGTACAGCCAGCTATTATCTACACTGACAATTGTTTATAGCTTTAAATCACCCATGCTTGATGTGATATCTGAAAGTACCTCAGTAAGATATTATGAGCAATATCAGGTGTGGGTGGTGTAAAAGTCATTTCAGTAATAAAACAGAGTTCAAAGAGTTGATTCAAGGCAGAGCCATTACTAATAAAAATAATATAGGTAGATACTTTTTAAATGTTTTCTCTCTTTTGAAGGGCAATACTATGAAAGGAGAGTGAGTATAGGGAAGTTGTCTGCAGCCTCTGAGCCACAGACCTTTCTTTGGTCTAACACATATCTATGCTGCCATTAAGAGTGACTCTCATCTCTTGCCTTTCCAAAATGAGGTGTAAGAGAAGTCATTCTGGTATAGACAGGAGAGATGTTACCAAAACAATCCAATGAACCCTTTTAAGGATACTTCGGTTAGAAGTTTTAGCTCTGTGTGGGTTCAGTGTCTCTCCACATTACCCCTGAGACCTAGATCCCAGAGAAAATCTTAAAGGAAATAGATGCTATATTTTTATTATACCTTTCCCAAAATACGATTTTTTTTTTTTTTTTTTGACAGTGTCTCGCTCTGTCACGCAGGCTGGAGCAGTGGTACAATCTCAGCTCACTGCAACCTCTGCCTCCCGGGTTCCAGTGATTCTCCTGCTTCAGCCTCCCCAGTAGATGGGATTACAGGCATACACCACCACACCCAGCTAATTTTTGTATTTAGTAGAGTTGGGGTTTCATCATGTTGGCCAGGATGGTCTTGATCTCTTGACCTCGTGATCCGCCCACCTTGGCCTCCCAAAGTGCTGGGATTACAGGCGTGAGCCACTGCACCCAGCTGACAAAATATGAATTTTTAAAGACCAAACACATCAGAATAAATCGGCTAACTCGACTTTTAAAAACCACTTGATTTCACACAGGTCTCAGATGAAACAAAAGTAAAAAAAAATAATAATAAAAATATAAAGACATCCCACTTGAATTCTAGACAAAATTTTATATTATCTGATGGAAATGTCTTTTAAACCACGTAAACTGGTGAGACATATCCTTTATCCTATGAAAGAAAGAAGAAAAAAACAGTATTTACTAGCTGAACAAAATGCCTTGAGTGAAATGTCTGTGAGCATACATTTTTAATTTCCTAAGATGAAAACAGTTTTGAGCAAGGAGCTCTCAAAAAAATGTCCTGATGTTCTCCTAATACACCAAGAAATAAAATCTGTCAAAGTGCTGAGATTCTTATAGGCTTTGGTACATGTTCCCAGTCGATTTGATATGATTCCACATGAAATATATTATTTAAGCAAGATAGTTATCAAGGTAACTAACAATTTTAAAAATTACTTCAAAGCATATACTAAGTCTTGATTAGTGTGTATTTATTTTCTTTCCATTATTTCTAGAAGGAGAAAAATTTCATTATATTTTAAGTTTTATCGAAGCATTTGTTCTGCAACTTTCTGATGCATTAGCAGGTTCTACCTTTAATATAGTCATATGTGTAGGTGTATTATCATGCCTGCTAGACCAGAAGAAGTGAGAGCCTGAATTGGTTATCGCATTCCCTTTTGGAGATTAAAAAATAGCATTACAACTATCTGTGTTGCATTTCAAGCTAAATCCATACTTTCATATAAATTGTTTCACTTGGTCTACATAATAATCCTGTGAGGAAAACAGGGCAGCAATTACTGCCCCATTTCATGGATGAGGAAATTAGCTAAGAAAAGTTAAGTGGCTTACTCAAAGGCACATGGCTGAGCAGTTATGGACCTCTGACTCATAATTAAGCCCAGTTCAGGAAAACACGTATTTATTCAGAGCTTTAAAATTACCACCCTAAGTCTTTTGGGTACAAAGTAGTACACATATGGCAGACGAATGAACAAAAAGAAAAGTAACATTTATACAGTATTTATTATACAAGAGTCCCTGTTATAAGAACTTTATAGATAATAGGGTCATTATAGATTTATCTCATTTAATCCCATAGCAACCTTGTTAACAATGAGATAAATCTGTAATGACCTGTAACAATTTTGTTATGGAGTTCAATGAGATAAATCTATAATGACTCTATGTCATTATCATGTCACAGATGAAGCAGACGAGGCACAGTACAGATGATTAATTTGCATAGAATCACAGAGGTATTTTTTAAAAAATTAAAAAATTAATTAGTGTGCATTCATACTACTTGTACATATTTATGAGGCAATTTTGATTTTAGAGTCCATGTTCTTAACCACTATACATATTGCCTCTAGAGATTCCAAAACCTATGGACATCTTTTCATTGTGCTACACAGTCTTGCATGAGCAGGGTATGAATAAAATCCAGATATGAGGCTGGGCGTGGTGGCTTAATCCTGTAATCCCAGCACTTTGACAGGTTGAGGCAGGTGGATCACTTGAGGCCAGGAGTTCAAGACCAGCCTGGCCAACAAGGTGAAACCCCGTCTCTACTAAAAATACAAAAAATAGCTGGGTGTGGCGGATGCCTGTAATCCCATCTACTCGGGAATCTGAAGCAGGAAAATCGCTTGAACCCGGGAGGCAGAGGTTACAGTGAGCCAAGATCGCACCACTGCACTCCAGTCTGGTTGACAGAGGAGACTCTGTCTCAAAAAGAAAGAAAAAAAAATCCAAATATGAATCCAAGCAAACATATTCACATAAACAGGCATACATACCTAGCAAACTACATGTCTATCTCTACATCTACCTACCTATACATACACCTTATGCTGAGGGACTTGAATATGGTTGATAATCACATTCTGTGCAGCTAATCGCATTTAGGCCAGGACTCAAAAAAAAAAAAAAAAAAAAAAAACATGAAATAAACCAAAATAACCTAGATGAGTGAGAAATTCTAAGTTTGAATTTTAACTGGGGAGGAAAAAAGATAAAGAAAACTTCACAGATTGGAGGCCACTTATCTCCACATTTAACTTTCAAAACCTTTCTCAAAATATCTTTGTATTTAAAAGAATCCATCAGTCTTTGCAAAGAGAGGAGAGAAAATAGACTTGAGGAAGATGTTTCCTTCTGTGTGCTGTGTGACTCAGGACACATGCTTCTTCTGTGCAATGCTTTACCATCATCTGCCAAAGACGTGTGTGCAAATATCAGTCTTGCAAACAGAAAATATTTGCACTACATTGAGGATAACCTGCCATCTGGTTATCAGATGTTCGGAGTCCAAATTGTACAGTTTCCCTTGTGTTTCCCCTAATGACAAATTGAATGCTGAGGCTCTGATTACAAGTGTCTGTGCACTGGACTAATACTACATCCTTAGGTAGAGTAATGGAAACAGTGCATCTAGGGGAAATGGTTTATATCTTGACATTGTTTAAAGAAAAGAGAAGTATTTTCTGTGGCTCAGGTTCACATGAAATATAAACCTCCTAGTTCACTAAAGTGTGATATATTTTTCTCAAAATTTGGAGAACCACTGATGTTCTGGGCAACTGTATTTCAGTGTTAGGCCTAGCAGAATATATCAACTAAAAATGCAATCACAGTGAAAAATTCTAATGATATGCATTATTTCTAAATAAGCAAATGCCAGAAGCACAATCCCAACATATTACGAATGATGTGATTGACTACCAGGGTTGCTCACAGCCCATAGCTTTAGGTAACACAGCTGTCTCTTCCCATTAACAAGAAAAGAGATAGCATTTTCTGTTTAAAATTAATAACTGTAATGCTCCAGGATTATAGGAAAAATTCTAAGTGTTTCGCACAAAGTACTACACAAAATTTTACTGAAGTTCAACGAAATCATTATATAACAAACACATATGAGAAATTCTTCGTTATGGCTTATGCTATTGAGTTGCCTATTCATTTTTGCCTTTCCAGAATCCACAATTTTCAGCAAGATGAATATTAGCAGAAATAAAAATGCCCTTTCTTTTCAATACCCCCTGTTCTCAATTAAAAGATAACTGGTTAGTCATTTAGTATCTTAGAATATTTCTTACTTATAACGAATTAGGCATTAATTATATTCTATATAACCAAAACAATTTTTTAGCAATGGACAACACTATTATTTTCTAATTCATGTTAATTTGTTTTAGCATCCCTTTAGGCATTGGCTCACTATCAGCAATATCTAGAGAATAACATCATCCTTTGAAAAGCTGTACTACTGATGTACTTTATAGATAAATAGTAAAAATGTTTAATGTACACCTAAAACACAATTGAAATAAATGCCATTTCAGGAATTTGAAAGTGTGTTGAGATTACCAAGATTATCTATGATCCTTTTCAAACAGCAATAATTTACTCAAAAGGATATCATGCCTGCTTACAAGACTGTGCAGATAGTTGACATAGATGAAATTAGTATTAATATATTCATTTTAATTTCTACTCATTTGCTGTCTTACTAAGGGTAATTTAACTCAGAAATGCCATCATAGTAGGGTGATAATCTGATAATCCAGGGTGCAGTGGAGGCAGGGGAGAAAGGAATGAAAAAGAAAAAACAATGACAATTAATGGCATAGGCAAGAAGAAAGCAATAATGTAATAGTTTACTACTATGCTTTGTTCAATTATCACTGAAAAACACAGAAAGATATGAAAGGTGAGCAAAGGTTCTACCATGTTTTTGTAAAAAAATAATAGTTCACTGAAATATTAGGGAGAAATGGAATCAAAAGTACCAATGAAAAAAGCAAAAACAAGATAATTTAAAAAGAAGAAATTAGAATAAGAAAAAAACTAGGAAATATGTTCTTTACATGTGAATAATATTTTTCTGGTTGAGTTGTAAATCACATATCTGTTATTCAAAATTATTTCCTGATTCATTTGAAAAGAAAACATATTGAAAAGGGATCTAAACAAAGGTTTTTTTTTTTTTTTTTCTCTTTAAATGTTGTTATGTCAAACAATTAAGCTGTAATCTGAGTATTGAAGTACAAAACACTTAGGAAATATAATTTTCTATTATTACTTTGAGCTTCCTGTAAGTGTAACAGTTTTTTACTACAGTTTTCCTCTCTAAAAACAGAGATGCACCATATGGACGCAAGGATGCTTGTGCCATACCCTATGCTCAAAAGAGGATTCTTAGTCTACATTCCAGATTCAACTGGAGTCTATATTAACTGCATCTATTCTTTTAATGTTGGCCATCTTGTATAGGTTGGATGTCCCAAGAAGGCACTTAACTATGGGTGTGATTGTCTATTCAAGAACCTAGAAAAAATGGTAAACTGGTTACATAACAACACATCTTGATCTAAGTCAAGAGGACTGGAGTCCTCTAGCTATATTATTTGAAAAAATGCAATCATGATTTAGTGACAAATTGAATAGCAACTTCATTAACCAGAATTTGATTGTAAACCCATGCACCGTCCTAGCCAGTATCTCTTTTCTCGGGAAGAGAGGCATGGGAGGAGGGGAGAGAAAAAGGTGACCTATACTACTTTACAGTCTCAGGCTAGTTCTGTGAGGTTAATATAACTATTATTTCCTTTATTTACAAAACAAAAAATGAGGCTCAAAAATTTAAACAACTTGTGCCAAAGTCACAGAGGTAAGAAATGTTAGGGCAGGAATTGGTCCCAGGTCTGTGTACCTCTGAAATTCACTTTACAGCTGCACAGCTGATAAGTCTGCTCAGAAGATTTAATTTATAAGACGAAAAAATGCCTTGCATCCCTGGCACTGTGCCTGGTTCTTTCCTCAAACTGAAAATGATACTTGCAATTTATTGAGCATTCGCCATGTATCTGGAGCATTTCAATTAATCTTGACAATGCTGGTCAAGGGACTATTATTAGTCTCATTTTGAAGATGAAGCTTAGAGAGGTAAAATAACTTGCCCCATATCCTACAGCTGGTGGGAAACAGAGGTTGCATTCTCACCAGCTCTCTCTGAACTCAAAGCCTCTGCTTTTCCCATTTATTCCATTCTGCCTTCTCTCCAGGAGTCTTCATAATAACTCTGAGTTCAGCAGCTATTTTCAATGAGGATATAGGCTCAAAGCGAATGCAACATAACCGGTACATGGTTAGATTTCTAAGTCTCTTGCCATTCTGCCTTGTGGACAAGGACATCAAAAGACAATGAAAAATGGGTGCCCTGCAAATCAATACATCTGTTCTTTAATACCTGTGATCACAGCTGTGAAATCAAGTGCTCTGGTGCTTTGAACTAGGCTTAATACACAGCCTGAAAATATTGTTGTGAAAATAACTCTGTGTGTTTGGCTGTTAAGTAAAGTTCAGCTGGACACATGATCTAGTAAGAGGTGCTAGGTTGCTGCACGCAAAGGAATTCCATTAGAAAAGGCAGAGAGGTATGGGAGGAAAGCCAGCACAAAGCAGTGTGTCCACTGATGAGAGAAGTCACTCCCACTTTGCCCACAGATGGTGGCATTAATAAAGATATCTTGTACAGTCTAATGATGTGAATCTCATTCTTCAGCACGGATAAGAATCACTGGGGAGCTTGTTAAGAACACAGTTTTAGTGTCATCACACCTAAGATTCTGATTCAATAAGTCTGGCGTGGTGCCCAGGAACCTGAATTTTATAAACATTCCAGCTGGTTTTTTTATTATTATTACGATAGGTTTCTACTTTTATTCTAGGTTTAGTGGTTACACATGCAGGTTTGTTACATGGGTAAATTGTGTGTCACTAAGGCTTGCTGTATGAATGATCCTATCACCAAGGTAGCGAGCATAGTACACAATAGGTAATCTTCCAATCCATGCCCCCCACCACCCTCTCCAATGAAGCAGTCGCCAGAGTCTTTGTTCCTATCTTTGTGTCCATTTATATTCAATGTTGAGCTTCCAATTATGAGTGAAAACGTGGAATTTGGTTGTCTGTTCCTGCACTAGTTTGCTTAGGATAATGGCCTCCAGCTGCATTGATGCTGCTGCAAAGAACATGATTTCATTCTTCATTTATGGCTGTGCAGTATTCCGTGGTATATATGTACCACAATTCCTTTATCTGGTCCACTACCAATGGGCATCTTGGTTGATTCCATGTCTTCGCTATTTTGAAAAGCACTGTGATGAATACATGAGTGCACGTGTCTTTTTGGCAGAACGATTTATTTTCCTTTGGGTGTATACCCAATAGTGGAATTTTTGGGTCAAATGATGGTTCTGTTTCAACTTCTTTGAGAAATCTCCACACTGCTTTCCACAGTGGCTGAACTAACTTACATTCCTGCCAGCAGTGTATAAGCATTCCCTTTTCTCTGCAACTGAAACAGCATCTGTTGTTTCTTAACTTTTTAATACTAGCCATTCTGACTGGTGTGAGATGACATCTCATAGTTGTTTGAAATTGAATTTCTCTAGTGATTAGAGATAATGAACATTTTTTTCAGGTATTTGTTGGCCACATATATGTCTTTTTTTGAGAATTGTCTCTTCTTGTCCTTTGCCCACTTTTAAATGCAATTATTACATCTTTGCTTACTGATTTTAAGTTCGTTATAGATTCTAGATATTAGACCTTTGTCAGATGCATAATTTGCTAATATTTTCTCTCATTCTTTAGGTGGTCTGTTTATTCTATTGATAGTTTCTTTTATTGTACAAAAGCTCTTTAAGTTAATTAGACTCAACTTGTCAATTTTTGTTTTTGTTACAATTGCTTTTGGGAAATTAGTCATAAATTCTTTGCCAAGGCCCATGTCCAGAATGGTATTTCCTAAGTTTTCTTCTAGGGTTTTTGCTGTCTTAGGTCTTACTTTTAAGTTTTTAATCCATCTTGAGTTAATCTAGGTATGTGGTAAAAGGAAGGGGTTCAGTTTCAATCCTCTGCATATGGCTAGTCAGTGATCCCAGCACCATTTATGGACTAGAGGGTCCTTTCCCTACTGCTTGTTGTTGTCAACTCTGTTAAAGGACAGAAGGTAGTAGGTTTGTGGCTTTATTTCTGGGTTCTCTAACCTGTTCTATCAGTCTGCCTGTTTTTGTACCTGAATCATGCTGTTTTGGTTACTGTAGCCTTGTAGTACAGTTTTAAGTTAGGCAGTGTGATGCCTCTGGCTTTGCTCGTTTTGCTTAGGCTTGCTTTGGTGATTCAGTCTCTTTTTTGATTCCATATGAATTTAGAATATTTTTTCTAATTTTGTGAAAAATAACATTGGAACTTTGATAGGAATAGTATCAAATCTGTAAATTGCTTTTCACAGTATGGTCATTTTAACAATAACAATTGCTTTAACATATGGTCAGCATTGTTAAATCCTATTCTGTTGGATAGGAAGAATATTTTTCCATGTGTTTGCATTGTCTCTGATTTCTCTCAGCAGTGTTTTGTAATTCTGTTTGCAAGGTTCTTTAACCTCCTTAGTTAGCTGTATTCCTAGGTATTTTATTCTTTTTGTAGCTTTTGTAAGTGACACTGTGTTCTTAATTTCATTCTGAGCTTGGATATTATTGGTGTATAGAAATGCTACTGATTTTTACATATAGATTTTATACTCTGAAACTTTACTAAAGTCACTTATCAGTTCTAGAAGCCTTCTGGCAGAATCTATGGGGTATTCTAGGCAGAGTCGTATTGTTTGACTTCCTTTGTATTTGGATGCCTTTCATTTCTTAGTCTTACCTGATTACTCTGGCTAGAATCTTCATTACTATATTGAATAGGGATGGTGAGTGTGGGCATCCTTGCCTTATTTCAGTTCTCAAGGGGAATGCTTCCAGCTTTCACCTAATCACTATGATGTTGGCTATGGGTTTGTCATAAATAGCTCTTATTATTTAGAAATATGTTCTTTTGATGCCTAGTTTCTTGAGGGCTTTCAGCATGAAGGGATGTTCAACTTTATCAAAGGCTATTTCTGTGCCTATTGAGATAATGATGTGGTTTTTGTTAATTCTATTTATGTGGTGAATCACATGTATTGATTTGCCTATGTTAAACCAACCTTGCATCCCAGGAATAAAGCCTACTTGATCACAGTAAATTAACTTTTTTATGTGCTGTTAGATTCAATTTACCAGTATTTCATTGAGAAAATTTTGCATCTCTGTTCACTGGGATATTGGCCTGATATTTTTCTTTTATTGCTATTGCGTCTCTGTCATGTTTTGCTATCAGAATGATGCTGGCTTCATGGAATAAGCTGGAGAATTCCTTCTCAATATTTTGGAATAATTTCAGTAGGATTAGTACTAGCTGTTCTCTGTATGTCTGGTAGAATTCAGCTGTGAATCCATCTGCTCTAGGCCTTTTTTTTGGTTGGTAGGCTTTTTATTACTGATTCAATTTCAGAACACATTATTGGTCTGTTCAGGATTTTAATTTCTTCCCAGTTCTTGGGAGGGTGTATTTCCAGGAATTTATCAATTTATTTTAGGTTTCCTAGTTTGTGTGCAAAGCTGTTCATAATATTCTCTGAGGAGTTTTTATATTTCTTCATGATCACCTGTAAATTCACATTTTTCATTTCTGATTATATTTACTTGGGTCTTCTCCTTTTTATTAACCTAGTTAGAGGTCTATCAATCCTGTTTAATCTTTCAAAGAAACAACTTTTGGTTTTGTTGATCTTTTATATGAATTTTTGTCTCAATTTTATTCAGTTCAGTTGTGATTTTAGTTGTCTCATCTCCTGGCTTTGGGGTAAGTTTACTCATGTTTTTCTAGTTCCTCTAGGTGAGTTATTAGGTTGTTAATTTGAGATCTTTCTAACTTCTTGAGATAGGCATTTCACATTGTAAACTACCTTCTGAACACAGCTTTAGCTGTTTCCTAAAGATTTTGGTACACTTTGTCTCTGTTTTCATTGGTTTTAAAGATTTTTTTTTCAAATTTCTGCCTTAATTCCTTTACCCACAAGTCATTCAGGAGAAACTTAATTTTCATGTAATTGTATGGTTTTGGGAGATCTTCTTAGTATTGATTTCTATTTTTATTGTGCTGTGGTCAAAGGTACTTGGTGTGATTTCTATATTTTTAAAATTTTTTTGAGACTTTCGTTATGGCCAAGCATGTGTTGGATCTTACAGTAGGTATCAAGTGCACATGAGAAGAATTATATTCTGTTCTTGTTGGGTGGAGTGTCCTGTAAATGTCTATTAAGTCTAATTAGTTAAGTGTTAAGTCCAGAATACCTTTGTTAGCTGCCTCAATGATTTATCTAATGCTGCCAGTGGAGGATTTCAGTCTCCCAGCATTATTTTGTGATTTGTCTAAATCTCTTTGTAGATCTCCAAGAATCTGTTTTATGAATCTGGGTGCTCCAATGTTGGTGCATAAATTTTTAGGATAGTTAAGTCTTCTTAATGGACTGAATTCTTTACTATTATGTAATGCTCTTCTTTGATCATTGTTAGTTTAAAATCTGTTTTAACTGATATAAGGATAACTTTGTTGTTTTCTATTTGCCTGATAGATCTTTCTCTATCCCTTTAGTTTGGGCCAGTGGATATCATTACCAAGGAGACTGCTCTCTTGAAGACACAAAACAGCAAGGTCTAGCTTCTTTGTACAACTTTCAATTCTATGCCTTTTAAGTGGGCGTTTAGTCTGTGTACATTCAAGGTCAATATTGATATGTGATGATTTGATCTTGTGATCATGCTGTTAGTGGATTGCTATATAAACTTTATGGTATAGTTACTTTATACTGTCAGTGGGATATATGCCTAAGTATGTTTTTATAGTTGAATGAATTGCTCTTTTGTTTTCATGCTTATTACTCCCTTTAGGAGCTCTTGTAAGGAAGGTCTAGTGGTAAAAAAAGAAAAAGAAAAAAGAAAAAACTCCCTTAGCACATAATTGCCTGAAAATAATTTCATTTCTCCTCCTTCACTTATGAAGCTTAGTTGGCAGAGTAGGAAATTCTTGGTTGAAATTTCTTTTCTTTAAAGATATTGAAAATTGGTTCCCAATCTCTTCTGGTTTGTAAGGTTTCTGACGAAGGGTCTGCTCTTATTCTGATAGTGTTCCCTTTATAAATGGCCTGCCAATTCTTTCTAGCTGCCTTTAAGATTTTTTCTTTCACATTAACCTTGGAAAAATCTGATGATTATGTGTCTTGGGGATGGTCATCTTGCATAGTATCTCACAGGGGTTCTCTGAATTTCTTGAATTTGCACATCAACTTCTTGTAGTGAAATTGAGCAAATTTTCATGGATTATATCCTCAAATATGTTTTCCAAGTACCTTACTCTTTTTCTTGCTTTTTCTGGAACACTAATTAGTTGTAGGTTTGGTCTCTTTACATAATTCCATATTTCTTGGAGGTTTTGTTCATTTTTGAAAGTTATTTTTTCTTTATTTTTGGCTGTGTGTGTTGCTGCAAAGGAGTAGCCTTCAAGCTCTGAGATTCTTTCTTCAGCTTCAGCCGGAATACCTTCAGGTCTATTCTGTTATTAATGCTCCCAATTGTATTTTGAAATTATTATAGTGAATTTTTCATTCTGGAAATTCAGTTTGGTTCTTTCTTAAAATGGTTATGTTGTCTTTAAACTCTTGGATCATTTTAGTGTCTTCCTTGAATTGGGTTTCAAACTTCTCTTTTACCTTGATGGCATTCCTTGCCATACAGATGCTGAATTCTATGGTTAACATTTCAGCCATTTCAGTTTGGTTAGGATTAATTGCCGAGGAGCTAGTGAGATCATCTGAAGGTAAGAAGACATTCTGGCTTTGGGAGTTGCCAGAGTTCCTGTGCTGGGTTTTCCTCATCTGTGAAGGCTGATGTTCTTTTATCCTGTGAAGTTGCTGCCCTTTGGATGGGGGCTTGTTGTTTTTATTAACTTTATTGCCTTTGAGGGTTTGACTGTGGTACAAGTTAGTATACAGCTGAAGGGCTTCAATCTGGATGCTTTGAGGGGCAAGGCTCAGCTCCACATTTCTGGGCTACATGCTCCAACCCTGGGGAACTGGTATGAGTCCACAGCTTTGCCCTCTGTTGCCTCAGGATTGAGCCCTGACTGAGCTGGAAGGGAAGCTGACAAACAGCTCTTTGTAAGGGACATCAGGAAGTGATTGGGCATAAGTGCTTCAGTGGGAGTTGCCACAGGTGGGTAGTGCCAATGGTACCACAGGTGAGGGTGCTTCACTGGGGAGCACCAACAGAGAGAGGAGCTCCAATGAGGGGGCACCATGGGCATGGACATTCAATGGGGAGTGCCGCAGACAGGGTGCTCGGTGAGGGTGTACAGCAGGTCTTGGGCTCTGTCAGGGGATGCCAAGAGCGGTGGGCACTGGCAGGGAACATTGTGGGTGGGGCCTCCAGTGGTAGGTGCCATGGGTGGGAGGCCCTCTAGCTGTAGTGGCAGGAGTGCCACAGGCAGGAAGTGCTCAGGCAGTAGTGGCAGGAGCAAGAGGTACACCCATAGGGATGCTGCAGACAGAAAGTGTCAACTGACTCTGATATGAATCGGCTGTGGAATTTTTTGTTTGTTTGTTTGAGGATGCTAATCTAGTCGATAAGGCAAGTTTTAGATGCAGCTGCCAACATCAAGCTTAAGCCGGTTCAGAAAAATGTAAGATTAAAAAAAAGGTCTTAGAAGTCAGGAAATTGGACTTCTCAATATTCCCAGTTATATCACATACATATACTTTTAGATTGTTAGATTATTAGAGTCTGTAAGAAACACACTCAAAAGGGGAGGTGGGGGAGAGAAAAAGAGTGAGAGGGAGAGAGAGATAAGAAAAAAAACAAAACAAAAATCTTGCAGGGAGTTATTTTACCATGTTCACCAAAAAGCATTTATTTTCCCTATATAGTCACAAACCCCAAGTTATAGCTCTGTTAAATTACAAAAGAAGTTCTTACATCAAGCATTACAGAAGAATCAGTAGTATCTTCTTGGGCAGTATATGCCATCAGATTATGCATGGATTATAAATGCAAATAGACATGTGTAACTTTTAAGATACCATGATCTATCCAATTTGAAAGAGACAAAGTGGAGATTTCAACTCCTGCCACTATAACTCTAAAGTATGATCTTTATTTTGGCAGAATATTCAGACTTAGAGGTATTGTTTTCATCACTTTGTTTTGTTTTTATCCATAGCAACGCCTTCAATAATCTTTCAAGCCACAGAGTAAATAATACAAGTTTTTGCATTGTTGATACTTCAACCAAAACAGTCTTTTAATGTAGATCTGCTGGTGTCAAATTACTTTATTTTTCCTTCATCTCTGAGAATTTCTTGATTTCTCCTTTATTTCTGAAGAGTATTTGTTACTGGATATATGATCCTGAGTTGACAAGATTTTTTCTTTCAGCACTTCAAAACTATTGTAATTTTTGCTGGCTTCCCTGGTTTCTAATGAGACATCCATTGTCATCTGAACTGTTCTTTTTTCCATAGAGAATGTGATATTTATTCCTAACTGCTTTAAACATTTGTCTTTAATTTTTAGAAGTTTGTCTATGGTGTGACTTCATGTGGATTTCTTTGGGCTTATCATGTTTGCGGTTTGCATTATATCCCATATATTTCTGAGGTTGTGTTTTGTTTTTGTTTTCTTTAAAGTCTATTTTGTCCCTGTTGTTAGATTGTGTAATTTCTATTTGTATTATTTTTCAGTTGACTGGTTCTCTCCTCTGTCTCCTCCATTCAGCTATTGAGCCCATATGTTGATTTTTTAAATTATTATTTTGTTGGTTAATATTTTTAGTTCTAACATTTCTATTTCATTCTTCTTTGATTTGTTTGCTCTAACATTCTATTTTTTTATTTTTCTTTGGTGACATTCTTCCCCTTTACTTATTTTTAATTTTTATGGCTACATAATTGTACATATTAATGCGGTACATGTGATAGCTTGATATGAGCATACAATGTATAATAAAATCTAGGTAATTTGAATATCAATTATCTCAAACATTTATCATTTCTTCGTGTTGGGAACATTCCAAATCTTCTCTTCAACCAATTTTGAAATAGGTGATATTTTTTCATTTGTTTATGATTGTTAATTTTTTTTTTTTTTTTTTGAGAGGAGTTTCACTCTTGTTGCCCGACTAGAGTGCAATGGCATGATCTCGGCTCACTGCAACCTCTGCCTCCCGGGTTCAAGTGATTCTCCTGCCTCAGCCTCCCTAGTAGCTGGGATTACAGGCATGTGCCACCACGCCAGGCTAATTTTGTATTTTTAGTAGAGATGGGGTTTCTCCATGTTGGTCAGGCTGGTCTCGAACTCCCGACCTCAGGTGATCCGCCCACCTCGGCCTCCCAAAGTGCTAGGATTACAGGCATGAGCCACCGCACCCAGTCTGTTCATTCATTTTTGTAATGGCTACTTTGAAATTTTTGTCATATAATTCTAACATCTCTGTCATCTATTAAATGTATTTTTTAAATTCAGCTTGCGATCTTCCTGGTTCTTGATATGACAAGTGATTTTTGAATGAAATGAAGACATTTTGGTTATTATGTTAAAAGACTCTGGATCATATTTAAAATTCTGGATCACATTTCTGCTTTAGTTGGCTTTTTCTGAAACCGCTTTGGCAGAGGAAGAAGACGGCTGCCTCATTACTGCCTGGTGAGGGTAATCTTTAGGGGTAAAAGTGGTTCTTAGTTACATGGATGAATTGTATAATGGTGAAGTCTCGGATATTAGTGCACCCATTATCTGAATAGCATATATTGTACTCAATAGGTAGTTTTTCATTTTTTACCCCCACCCCTTTTAAGTCTTCGATGTCTGTTATACCACTCTGCATGCCTTTGCATACCCATAGCTTAGCTCCCACTTATAAGAAAGAACCTGCAGTATCTGGTTTTCAATTCCTGAGTTACTTCACTTAAAATAATGGCCTCTAATTCCAATCAAGTTGTCGCAAAATACATTATTCCATTCTTTTTATGGCTGAGTAGCATTCCATGATATACATACATCATATTTTCTTTATCCACTCATCGGTTAATGGACATTTAGGTTGACTGCATATCTTTGCAATTGTGAACCGTGCTGCAATAAACATATACACACAGGCATCTCTTTGATATATTAATTCCTTTTCCTTTGGGTAGATACCCAGTAGTGAGATTCCTGAATCAAATGGTAGATCTACTTTTAGCTTTGAGAAATCTCCACACTATTTTCCATAGAGGTTGTACTAATTTGTATTTCCACCAGCAGCATATAAGTGTTCCTCTTTCACCACATCCACCTGAGCATCTGTTTTGTTTTTTTTTTAATTTTTAATAATGGTTATTCTGGCTCGGGTAAGGTGTTATACACTGTGGTTTTAATTTACATTTCCTTGACAAGTAGTGATGTTGAGCATTTATTCATATGTTTGTTGACCATTTGTATATTTTCTTTTGAGAAATGTCTATTCATGCCTTTTGTCCACATTTCAGGTTTTAAGTTGTCTGTTTACTGTAATGATTATTTATTTTGTTGTGCAGAAGCTTTTTAGTTTGAGTCCTATTCATTATTTTTATTTTGTCGGATTTGCTTTTGGGGGTCTTAGTTATAAATTCTTTGCCTACGCTGGTGTCCAGAACAGTTTTTCCTAGGTACTCTTCTAGAACTTTTATGGTTTCAGGTCTTAGCTTTAGGTCTTTAGTCAAAGTAAAGTCAATTTTTGTATCGAGTGAGAGACAGAGATCCCGTGTCTTTCTTCTACGTGTGACAACGCAATTTTTCTAGAACCCTTTATTGAATAGAATTGTCCTTTCTCCGATTTATGTTTTTGTATGTTTTGTCAAAGATTAGTTGGTTTTAAGTATTTGGTTTTATTTCTGAGATCTCTATTATGTTCCATTCATCTACTTTTATATCAGTACCATGCTGATTTGGTTACTATAGCCTTACAGTAAAATTTCAAGTTAGGTAATATGGTGCCTCCAGATTTGTCCTTTTTGTTTAGGTTGCTTTGACTATTTGGGCTATTTTTTGATTCTGTGTGAATTTTAGGATTGATTTTTCTAATTCTGTAAAAAATAGTGTTGGTAATTTGATAGAAATTGCATTGAATCTGTCGATTGCTTTGGGTTGTATGGTCATTTTCATGATACTGATTCTTCTAATCCATGAGCAAAGAATGTATTTCCATTTGCTTCTGTCTTCTACAATTTATTTCAGCAGTGTTTTATTTTTCTTGTAGAAATACTACACCTCTTTGGTTAAGTATGTTCTAGGATATTTTATCTTTTTGTAGCTACTGTAAAAGGGATTGAGTTTTTTATTTGATTCTCAGCTTGGTGGTGGTTGTTGATGTATAGCAGCGATACTGATTTATGTACATTGGTTTTGTAATGAGATTTTGCTGAATTAAGTTATCAGATCTAGGAGTCTTTTGGAAGAGTCCCTAGGGTTTTCTAGATATAAGATCATTTCATTGGCAAACAAAGATAATTTGACTCCATGTTTTACAAATCGAATGCCCTTTATTTCTTTCTCTTGTCTGATTGCTCTGGCTAGGATTTCCTGTACTATATTGAATAGAAGGGATAAAAGTGGGCATCCTTGTCTTGTTTCAGTTAATAGGGGAAATACTTTCAACTTGTTCTCATTCAGTGTGATGTTGGCTATGGGTTTGGAATATACAGCTTTTATTATTTAGAGGTATGTTTCTTCTATGTCTAGTTTGTTGAGGGTTTTTACTCATAAAGTCATGCTGGATTTTATTGAATGCTTTTTCTGCATCTATTGAAATGATCATATATTTATTTTTTAAAATTCTGTTTATGTGATGAATCACATTCATTCCCTTGAATTTGTTAAACCATCTCTGCATCCCTAAAATGAAACCCATGTGAATATAGTGGATTATTTTTTTTGATGCACTGTTGGATTTGGTTTGCTACTATTTTGTTGAGCATTTTTGCATCTATATTCATCAGCGATATTGTTCTGTAGTTTTCTTTTTTTTGTTCAGTCTTTTCTTTGCGTTGGTACCAGGGTGATACTGGCTTTGTAGAATGTATTAGGGAGGATTCTCTTCTTCTCAATCTTTTGGAATAGATTTAATCAAATTAGTACCAATTCTTTGGAGGTCTGGTAGAATTTGGCTGTGAATTCATTTGGCTTTGGACCGTTTTTATTTGTTTGCAGTGTTTTGGTTTTTGTTGTTGTCATTGTTATTGTTGTTTGTAAATTACTGATTAAATCTCACTGCTACTTATTGGCCTGTTCAGGACTTCTAGTTCTTCCTGATTCAAGCTAGCGAGGTTGTATGTTTCCAGGAATTAATTCATTTCCTCTAAATTTTCTAGTTTGTGTGCATAGAGCTCTTCACAGTAATCTCAAAAGATCTTTTGTATATCTGTAGTGTCAGTTGTAATGTCTCCATTTTCATTTATAATTAATCTTATTTGGATCTTCTCCCTTCTTGTCTTGGTTTTAATCTACCTAGTGTTCTAACAATTTTACCTTTTCAAAGAAGCTACTTTTTGTTTCATGGGTCTTTTGGATTTTTTTTGTTTCAATTTTAATTAGCTCTGCTCTGATCTTTATTATTCCTTTCCTCCTGCTAGCTTTAGGTGTGGTTTGTTCTTATTTCTCTGGTTCCTTCAGGTGTATTGTTAGGTTGTCAATTTGTGATCTTTCACAATTGGCATTGTGATGTTGGCATTTTACACTATAAACTTTCCTCTTAGTTTTGCTTTTGTTGTATCCCAGAGGTTTTGATAATTTGTGTCACTGTTGTTATTCATTTCAAAAAAAATTAAATTTCCATCTTGATGTCATTGTTAACCCAAAAATCATTCAGGAGTAGATTGTTTAATTTCTATGTATTTGTATAGTTTTGAGGGTTCCTTTTGGAATTGATTTCTAGTTTTATTTTACCGTGGTCTGACAAGAAACTTAATATGATTTTGATTTTTAAAAATTTATTGAACTTATTTAGTGGCCTATCATATAATCTATCTTGGAGAATCTTCCATGTGCTGATGAGAAGAATGTATATTCTGCAGTTCTCGGGTAGAATGTTCTATAAATCTCTCTTAGGCTCATTTTTTTCTAGACTGCAATTTAAGTCTAGTGCTTCTTTGTTGACCTTCTGCCTTGATGATCTGCCTAGTTGTTGTTACTGGAGTGTTGATGACTCCCACTACTACTGTGTTACTATGTATTTTCTTTTTTAGAACTGGTAGGAATTGCCTTATGACTCTGTGAGCTCTAGAGTTAGGTGCTTATAAATTTAGAAATGTTATATCTTCTTGTTAAATTTATCCTATTTTAATTACATAATGACCTTCTTTGTCTTTTTTTAGTATTGTTGCTCTAAAGTCTATTTTATTTGTCTTAAGAAGAGCTACTCCTGCTTGCTTTTGGCTTCAATTTCCAAGAAATGTCTTTTTTCACTCCATTAGCTTGAATCTGTAAGAATCCTTACATGTGAGATATGTCTTCTGAAGATAGTGGGTATCTATTTGGTTTGTAAATTTTTAAAATCCATTCTGTCAGTGTGCATCTTTTTAAAGTAGAGCATTTAGACCATTTACATTAAACATTGAGATGTGAGGTACTGTTCTAGTCATCATATTGATTGTTACTTAGTGACTTTGTTTTCTTCATATTGTTATTGTTTTATAAGCCCTGTGAATGTTATGCTTTCAGGAGTATTTGCTCTGGTGAGTAACAACAACTTGTTTCAAGATTTAGAATTCTATTTAGCATTTCTCATAGAGCTGGTTTAGTATTGACAAATTCCTTCACCATTTATTTGTCTGAGAAACACTTTATTTCTTCTTTATCTATGATACAGTTTTGCTGGACACAAAATTCTTGACCAACAGTCATTCTGTTCAGGAGACTAAAGACAGGACCCCAATTCCATCTGGCTTATAAGGTTTCTGCTGAGAAGTCTGCAGTTAGTTTGATTGGTTTTCCTTTAAAGGTTACCTGATGCTTTTATTTTATTGCTCTTAGAATTCTTTCCTTCATGATGACTTTAGATAGCCCGATGAGTATATGCCTTAGTGATGTTTTGTTTTTGCAATGAGTCTCTCAGGAGTTCTTTGACCTTCTTATATTTGGATATCTATGTTACTAGCAATTCCAGGGAAGATTTCCTCCCTGGAAATTTTTCCTCAAATATGCTTTTGAAATTCTTGCTACTTTTTCTCCCTCAGAAATATCTACAATTCTTATATTTGGCCATTTTATATAATCCACATATTTCTTGAGACTTTCCTTCTTCTTTTAACTCTTTTTTGTTTACTTTTGCTGATTGGATTAATTTGAAAGTCTTGTTTTTGAGTTCTGAAATTCTTTCTTCTGCTTGATCTAATCTATTTTTAAAGCTTTTCACTGCATATTGTAGTTGCTGAAATGTGCAGTCTTTCATTTTCAGAAGTTCTGCTTGGGTTTCCTTTAAAATATCTATCTCTTTAGAAAAGTTTTCATTCATGTCCTGAATTTTAAAAAAATTATGTTGGTTTTCAATTTTCTTTTGTGTCTCCCTGATTAACATAATAATCAACTTTTTTGATTATTATCTGGTATTTTATGTTGGTTTTCAACTTTCTCTTGTGTCTCCTTGATTAATGTAATAATCAACTTTTTGAATTCTTTATCTGGTATTTCAAAGATTTCATCTTGATTTGGATCCCCTGTTGGAGAGTTAGTGTGATTTTTGTTGAGTTGTAATAGAACAACTCAAATGTTTTTTATGTTTCCAGAATTGTTTTTATGGTTCCTTCTCATTTGTGTTGACTATTTCTTCTAATTATTTTTAAATTAATTTTTGATTCAATTGGGTTTAAAAAAATTTTCCCCCTTGAGGATGTGACTTTAACATTTATAGTTTATTTACACTTGGTTTCAGCTCTGGGTGGTTTCAAGTGGCAAAAACTGTATGAGTTCCTTGGTTACAGAGAATCATTGTGAGGTGTCTTTCTCAGATGCCAGTTGTAATGGCAATGGGCTGGGTGTGTGAGTAGGTTCACTGTCTCTTAAGGGGCTAGAATAGCAGAGGTCTCATGAAGCTTATTTTGTTTCCCAGTGGTGTGCACTTATAAAAGTTTTTCCTTCCAGCATTTTATTCACTGAGTTGAGTAGTTCAGGCTTCAGGCCAGTAGGAGGTGCCCACAGGTAGACACAGGTTGTGGCTAAAGCAGGTGGGTAAATGCAATATCCAATGGTTGGAAGAAGTCCCAGCCTTGACAGAGGCAGCTGGCAAAGCTCCTCGTGAAATGCACTGAGGTCTTTTCAGGGGGAAGTGAGGGAGCCACCCCAGCTCTCCTTCCAGGCAAAGCAGGAAAGCAATCCACCTCCCAGTCACACTCCTGACCTGGTGTTCTAGCTATTCAGATCAAACAGGTACTTCTTTTTATCTGCAAGAATGCTGATGTTCCCTATAGAGAGGGGTAGTATTACCTCTTGTGTAAATCTGAACCTGGATGGCACAATTCCTGTGGGATACAGTAACCTTGAAGTGTTCCAGAAAATCTGTCTACAGATGCATCCATGCTGAGCTCCCATGAGAGAAGCCCCAGCTCTCTGCAGTGTTGGGTGAGGGGAAAAAGAAATCACCTTCTCAGACCCTTCATGAGGGCTATTTGACTGTTGGGGCAGAGCTGCAGACTTTTCCCACTGAGCCCAGCACTGCACTGTGTCTCTGCCGAAAGAAACTTCTCACATATGGGAAGTTCAGGGACTCAGGGTTCCTGGTCTGCCTTCTTTCATACCATGGGATGTTCCCTTAATGTGGTTCACTACTCTTTCCCAAAGAAATAGTAGTCCCTGAAAGCCAGACTACTCTAAATTCTACTGCTCCTCTAGGTCCAGCTGTCCGGTTGGGCTGCCACAATTCAGGCTGTATTGGAGAATGTCTGCAAGGGATCCAGTGATGTGAACTATCCTCTAGTTTCCCAGCACCAAGTGCCAGCAATAGCTCTGATGGGGGTGGGTGGGGAGTGATACAGACTCTGATATTTCTTTGGTTATAAAGAGCTTTAGTGTTTTGTTTTTCTCAAATGCCAGCTGTAGTAGTAATGTTTTGGGCACATAGACAACAGACTCAAGCCCTCCTATTTAGCTAAGGTGATACTGGCAATGGCAATAGCTGAGGTTGCATAAAAGTTCTTTGCTTCCTGAGTGCTATGTTATTGTTTCTACAGATGTTTTAATGGGCTGTGCCAGTTGGCCTCCAGCCAGTAGGTCATGGCTTGTAGAAAAGCACCAGCTATGGAGGTAGTGGTAGAATTTGTGCTTGCTTTATATCACTCAGGGAGATACTCTTGTGTCTCAGGTAATGGGTAGGGTCATGGAGCTCCCAAACATCCCTGTATATTGCATTGTGCTACCAGCACAGGTGGAGGGGCAAAGTTGGGTATGGGCTAGGTCAGGCAACTCCTTACTCTGGCTCCCCACATGCAGGCACAAGCAGCGGCCCCAATGGGGATCGTAAGTCAATTCCTTGGCTACCCTGGTGTAATGTTTCAGGGAGTAGCACAGCTGCCTTTGTTGCACAGAAAAATCCACATGGGATGCAGGGGTTAGCAAGCAGCAGTAAGCCCCACTCAGCTTCTATGCACTTGGCAAGGCATATATCCCACTCACAGTATTGTATTCGCTAAAAGCAGCAGGCTGGGTTCCAGGCAGCCTGTACTTAGAACTAAAAACTGCCCCAGGCCACAAGCCTTCCCAGTGGAGACTGAAACCACAGCTTTCAGGCCACACCCCTTCTGGTCTGCCTGTGAAGCAGGAGTGCCCAGCTCCGGCACCCATGGCTATAGCAAACTTCCCACTTGCCCCTCAGTTCTGGCCAACAGTGTTCATCCTCACTCAAGGTTATAATCTCTTATCTCAGTTGGGAGCTTCTCTCAACCTGTGACTTCAGCTTGACTTAGCTGGTAGACTTCTGTGAGGTCCCGTGTAAGGCAGGATCAGGAATGACTTCCCTCTGTCCTTGTTGCAGTGTGAGAGTGCAGGCAATGTGCATCCTGATACCGCTTCTTCTCACCCCATCACTTGCTAAATCAGCTCCAGCACTGGGTAGCGTTAAGATCTCCCTCCATGGCCTGAATTGCCCGGCTCTCCGGTGGGAGTGTGTGTCATGGTGACAGGCTCTCCCCCTCTCACACTCTGGAGACTCACAGTTTTCCATCTGGTTCACAGTGTAGGCTGCTGTTTCTTCTTTCAAAGGTTCTGTAGTTTCTTTCAGTTTTTCTGTTAAGTTCCTGTGTTGCTTCTTAGAAAGAAGTGCACAGTGTGAATCTCTACACAGTATTTTGTCTTTCCAAGTGGGAGAGGCATGCTAACAATGCCTCCATACCACTGGGCCATTTTAAATAACACATAGGCCAGATTTTTGGTTAATACAATTCTTAAAACACCTGCAACTTAGCATGCTTCTATGTGACATCATCTGGGGGTCTGTTACATTATTTGAGAAGTCTGCTATTAGTCTGATAGGTTTTCCTTTATAGGCTAGGGTATGCATCTGAAGACTACTTAGCATATCCACCCTGTTTCATTTATCTAATTATCCTATCACTTTCATAATCCAAAAGTCAGACACAAAGAAAAGGAAGAATACCAGCACATTTGGATGGGAAAAAAAGATGAGAAATTTATTAAGCATCATTATTAGGTGCATGAAATCTTGGGTGATCTAAGGCACAAAGTAGGAATTGGACTTTTGTGGATGGACAAGGCAAAAATTCCTTAAAATTGAACCTAATTATAAGGATATTGTCATGATATTGCTAGTGGGAGTATAGTGGAGATTAAAAAAAGGTCTCTGTCTGAAGCCAACATCAGTTAAAGTGCTTTTGGTGATAAAAACCCAAAAATTAACTCAAATAGATTAGTAATTAAATACATTTGTTAACTCAGGTAATAGAAAACTTCTAGTTTTGTTTCTTAAGCAAGGATAGATCTGACAGCTCAACAATGTCATTTAAAATGTATCTTATTTTTCTTTTCCCTTGATTTACATTGTGCTTTCTGAGTTTCATGTTGTCGTGAAGTTAGTTTCCTTTATAGTTATAAGAGGGCTTCCAGTGACTCCTAGGTTTAGAAGGGTCCTTGGTCACATCACATTCAGAGAGAGGGGCATCAGGGAGAAGATGGGGATAAATAGAGGAGAGGGGAAGCAGAAGAAAGAAAGAGGGATGAAAGGGGTGGGAAGTTCCCTAGCTAGCTAATGAAATTCTTCTATTTCACTCTGATTGTGGCAATATATGTCTATGCCCAATACGAGAGTTGGTTTGAGTTAATCAGTACCTGCCCCTGCCCCATGAAACTGAGAAAGTGAAATCGACATGGGAAAAACCAATAGTGTTTTCTACATTAACATTTTCTCTTTACTATAAACACCCATGGTTGTTCCTCTACTTATCATTGCACATCAATATCAAGGAGCTTCCCCTCCCTTGGGTTAGAAAACTAGCACACATATTCGACTGGGCTTAACTCATCAGTGATAAAAGCACCCACTCTTTGTTACAATTTCAAGAGTGGAATATATAGTCTTAAGAAACGGCATTCAAGTTGAGATGTGTTCATATTAACAGAAATAATGGCAGCTGTTTAATCTGTTCTAAAACACATGACTTAACATGCTTTGACTCATCATTTGTTTCCATTGCTTTTTGCCTTAGATAAGATCACTTAAAAACAGTGTTAATCAGATAAAAGGAAGGACCATCCCACACATTTCAATGGGAATAAAGCCAGTGGGCTCAGTGTACTGTGATACATGAATTGTTTTCGTGATTTCCATCATAAATGCTGCCTTAACTGTGTTATACTTTTCAACAGTAAAGTAGAAGAAAATAAAGTACCTTGCTCTTAAGGAGTATAAAGAAATACTGAAAGGAGTAAGATTTTTTTGAAAAAAAGTTTGGTAGCATAAACTACGTTTAAATAATATTGAAGTTTGTAAACTGCTAATTCAATGATACTGTTTCATTCAAATTATAATTAAAATATCTGTTATGTGTTTAAAGTATGTTTTACAGGTACAAACTAGGTTAAGGCTTCCTGAAATAGAATATTAAATCTAGAAGGACTATTAGACATCTAGTCCAAATCCACCCACTTACGAAGGAGGAACTGAAGAATCTGAGAGTTTAAGATTCAAGTGACTTGCTTAAAGTGACACCATTAATTTGTGAAAGAAGACTAGAGCACCCATTTCCAGACTGGAAGCCACTGCTCTTTCTAGGTTTTACATACATGAAATATGAAATCACACGTACCAGACAACTGGATACCGGCAAAAGACACATTACATATTTCATTTTGAGACAAAAGTGAAATTCAGATTATCCTACCATTTATCAAAGTGTATAATTAAAACAACATACATCCGTCTAGATACAAATCTGATTATGATTCTGTTGAAATAGTCTAAAAAGTGAATTAGGAAAATATACAATGAGAAAAATGAGGACCATGAATCAGAAAGCCAGCCTTATATTTGATTCAGTGAGAGTAATTTCATTTATTAAAATTGCTATGGCATTTATATTTTAACATAGTCAGGTAACATGTGAGGATAATGTTAAAATTAGTTAAAGTTTGCCTTATTTCCAGAGGGAGAAAAATACTTTGCAGTAGTTCTAAATAGGGAATTAAAAAGTATTAGAAAAATTATAATTATAAAGGCCATAAAATATCCTCCTAACTGATAATGCATTTGATTAATAGAGGGAGAAAAATGGCTTATATATGTGCAGATATAAAAAGAGATGACATTGCTAATGTATCTGAAGCATCTTAGTTTTTTGTAGAATCTAGAAACACAGGGACTTAGTTTTTCACACAGAGTACAATGTAATACGGTTTACTGAGTGGGAGTGGCTTTAAATGAGAATTATTTTCCTGTCTCCTCTTATTAAGAAAATCAAAACAACAGTTTTGTCCCATTTTGCTGACACTGGTTTCTGCAGTGTGATTGCTATTGAAGCGGGAAAGAACAGAATATCAGCTGTATCATTTTAAGAACTTGAGTTGGCTCCTAGAAATGTTTATAATTGCCCTAGCAACAGAGAGCAGCCTCAGCAGGTTGGAAAATTACCAATCAGTCAACAAGTGTTTATTGAACTCCAGCAATGTGTTCCGAATAGTACTGAGTGGTATATAAAACATATTTTTCCCCCCTTGGGAACTTTCAGTGAAAGGAAGATTGTTGGGAATATTATCAATGCACATGGAATAAAGAGCAATTAAGTACCTTAATAATTAAATATGGTCTACTAGTGAAATTACATATCAGGAGGAAAGATGATATTTTGAATAAGAGCAGCCTGAAGGCAACATGAGAGAGATAATAAAATCTCAAAATCATGAATGATGGAAACTGCTTTACTTGATCACTGTTCTTAAAGCAGCCCATTCCTCTGTTGGGTTGCTCTGACTCTAGAAGAGATACTCTTGACATTGACCTGAAACTTACCCCTCTTTTATTTCCAGCTATCCACCCATCTTTAGCTAACTCTCAGATGTTCCAGCCCTTTCATGTGGTAGAATTTTAATGCAGCAATAATATTCCCACATAGTATTCTCTCTTTATCCTGTCAGCAATGATAATGATGCCATCCTGATATTCATCATCTTTTTTTGCTCTATACTTTGTTAAAATCCTCTTAAATATAATATTCAGAAAAATACAATACTCAAAATAAGCATTGGCAAGTTAAGAATACACAGGAAAAAAATCTTTTTCTTGATCTGAACACTATATTTTTTTAACTGCAGAATAAGAATATGTTAGTTTTATTGCCCGTGTATAACCCTATCAGCTCATATTGAGTTTTAGCAAGTTTTATTTGACCTCTCTCATGAACTGCAGTTAAGCAAATTTGTAAGAACTTATAAATATAAAAGATGAATTTAATTTGAATGTAGACTTTATAGTTATTGCTGTTAAATGTTCCTTGTTGATTTCTGAATCATTCTTCTAACTTGGCAAAAAAAAAAAAAAAAATGGTGACTCATGACTCAACCATCCATAACATTAGCTTTTCCTCCTGAATTTACATTAACCACAAATTTAATAAATTAGATATGTGGTTTTTTAACAGACCCATACAGTAATACTTTTCATAGGATTGTTGTAAGAATACAAATAAAATAAGATCATGAAAAAAATGTTTATCACAGTTAGTTTTTAGGAAACAGAGGTTCCATAAATGCCAGATTATTTTCCTTTCTTCAAAAAATATATGAAAAGGACATGAGCAAGTTCAGAATCTCCTTCAGGATAAAATTTACCTACTTACCAAAACCCTTTGTGTTAACCTCCTGCAATGTTCCCCAATTGCACTATCATCCAACCTCCACTTTTCCATCCTGGCCTCCACTATATATTCCATCCTAAGTATATAATTAAAGACCACATTGATAAAATATATCATTGTATCAGAATGTATATGACAGATAGAATGTATGTGGGGAGTCAAAACATATAGAATTAAATGAACATAGGCCAGTCCTCTACAGGGTTATAAGCAAAAGCTGAGACATGGAAATATAATCGGTAAATTTAAAAGATGAAGGGATGGATATATGTTATTGTGGGCTGAGGAATATCTGGTAATTTGTGCTGGGTTTTAAAACAATAAAAGGAGATGGAAATTGATGCAGAAAGCAATAGCAGCCGTTGGATGACTTTATGTCAAGGTTTGGAGGAAAGAGGAGGGAGACACCGAAGTGTCTAAACAGGGTAAGTACATTAGGCAGATAAGTTAGAGAAGACTTTCATGGAGGTAGGAGGTAAGCTACTGTAATCATAGAGGCCAGAAGCAATGAAAATCTAGATTGAAATAATGGTAATGATAACAGAATAAAAGTTCTGAATTCACCCATTATGGTGAATGAAGAAGAAAGCAAATTCAATAACAATTTTCAGAATCATGCCACAAGAAATTTATAAGAGGGAAAGGAAAGAACATTTGAGACATATTAGGAAATAAAAAAAATTAGTTTTGATAATTCTCAATGTGTGGGACTTTGACCATTGCATCAGCATCATGTAAGAACTTATTAGAAAAGCCAATTCATAGGATCTAGCTTAGACATACTGAATTCAGCAATATCGGTGTGTTGGTGATGGTGATGGTGGCAGGGCAGGGTAAGAACCGAACTAATCTGTAATATCGAAGATTTTTGACTTTTCTGATTTCTGTACTGCCACCATGGCCAATTTGAAGTCACTGGTCACATAGAATTGTGAAAAAAATGTACACATTTCGCTCCCCAGACTCTATACTAGGCCACTCATGTACACCACTGGCTCCAGGTGAATCTGTAGTTTGCATCAGAATCAGCTGGATGATGATCAAAACACAGTTGGACCACATCACCAAAGTTTCTGTTTCAGTAAATTTAGGGCTTCAATACTTGCATTTCTAAGTTTCCAGGTGATACTGATACTCCTGGTCCGGGACCACACTTTGAGTATCACTACATTAAGTGTCCCTTAAACCACCTTATTTAGAAATGTAATTAGCATACAGAGCCATAATTGCCAAAGTCACAGTGAAGCAAAATGTTTTTATTACTTCTGTTTGTGACCAAAATCCAGTCTCAAGTTCTCATTATACTTAAGGTCTCAAGCAGGAATTGCCATAGGTTAAACACATCCTTCTTGAAACTAATTCTTTAGTGTTCCACTATCCACAATCTCGTGATTCTCTTTTTCCTTCTTTGGCTATTCGTTCTCAGTTGTTTTCTGTAGATTACTCCTTCCCTGATAGCTGAATTTTGAACTAGGCCTCGTTGCTTTCCTTTGCTGATGGCTGAATCCTCCCTCTATGTTATAGTATTCCATCTGATGGTTTTAAATATCACCAAAATGTTAATGACTCCAAGTTTTCCTACCTAAAGTTCTTCTCTGAACTTCAAAGTAGAAATATCTCTGCCACTTGACACTTCCATTTGGGTATCTGAAACCTAATATTGACCAAACAGAATTTGTTTCTCCCTTGCTCCTTATGACATCTCCTCAAATCTTTCCCAGCTCAGTAAATGGTAACACTATCCACTCTGATGCTCTGACCTGGAACCCCAGAGAGCCTACACCTCACCATGCCCTTTTATCACATTCTACATCCACTAATTCCTATTACCACTCTTTCCAAAACATTTTCTCAATGTGACAAGTTTCAGTGTTGCCACGACCATCACCTTTGGATAATCCACTATGATTCTTTCCCAGACAATTTCAATAGTTTCCTACTTCCGTCTTTTTCCCTTATAATCCATTTGTCATACAGTAATCATGGATCTGATTAAATTCTTCCTGTTTTACTGCAGTACCCTTAGAATGAAATCTCCATCCAAAGCATAGCTCTACATGATCTGGTCCTTGCCCTATCTTCCCTATTCCCTACTCAACTCTGCATCTCCTCATTCAAACAGGTTGCAGTCATCCCATCTGGATGCTTTTGCATTTGTTTCTTCTGCCTGAAAAGCTCTTCTAGAATTTTACATGGTTTGTTCCTTTCTGCTATAAAACTATCAACTCAAATGTCACCATCTGTAGCAAGGCATTTTTTTTTTTTTTTTTGCACACAGTCTCTCTCTATTTCATAATTTATTTGATTTTCCTGATACAGTAGTATGTAGTATGGTAGGCAACAGTATGGATTATAAAGCCAAATCATCTAAGTGTGAATCTTAACTCTCAAGCTTCTTTCTCTAAATTAGGCAAGTTACACGAATCTTTTGTACTTTACTTTCCTTATTTTTAAAAATGTATACATAATAATAACTGCCACATAAGTTTATTATAAGGATTAAATGAGTTAATATATAAAAATTATTTATAACTGTGTCTGGCACATATAAGAGCTACATGCATGTTAGCAATTATTGTCCATAATTATCTTGTTTGAGTGATATCAACAAGACTGTGGAACTGGAGGTCCCAACCCTCAACCCCCAGAAGAAACACCAATTTTAACAAACACCCATGGTCAAAAATACCTTTATGTGAGCTGAGGAATCCAACTAAGATTCCACTGATCCAGCATCACAGTGAAATAACAACCACCACCAAAATCCAAGAAGAGATGCATTAAAAAGCACATGAAAAACAATTTCACTTTACCTATGTCACTGAGTGCCAAGAGAGACCCATAAAAGATACATTTAGTTTGAATGTAGACTTTATAGTTATTGTTGTTAAATATTCCTTGTTGATTTATTTTATTTATTTATTTATTTATTTTATTATCTTTTTAATTTATCTTTTTGAGACAGTCTCGTTCTGTCACCCAGGCTGGAGTGCAGTGGCACAATTTTGGCTCACTGCAGCCTCTGCCTCTTGCGTTCCAGTGATTCTCCTGCCTCAACCTCCTGGGTATTACAGGCACATGCCACCACACCCAGCTAATTTTTGTATTTTTATTAGAGACGGTGTTTCACCATGTTGGCCCGGCTGGTCTCAAACTCTTGACCTCAGGTGATCCGCCTGCCTCAGCTTCCCAAAGTGCTGGGATTATAGACGTCAGCCACCGCATCGGCCTGTTGATTTATTTTTTAAAAGAGACAGACTTACTCTCTTGCCCAGGCCAGAGGGCAGTAGCAGGATCATGTCTCACTGCAGACTCAAACTCCTGGGCTCAAAAGATCCTCTCTCCTTAGCCTCTTGACTAGATGGGACTACAGGAGTGCACCACTGTACCCTACTCAGCTATTTTTTTTTTTTTTTTTTAGAGACAGGGGTTTCACTATGTTGCATAGGCTGGTCTTAAACCAGTCTCGCCTCAAGTCATCCTCCTCAAGTCATCCTCGACTTCCCAAAGTGCTGAAATTATAGATGAGAGCCACCACGCCCAGTCTCCTTGTTGACTTTTGACTCATCTTTCAAGTGCAGCACGATATGGTGACTCATAACTACCCCTCATCCTACAACTTCTCTCTGGAGAAAAGTGGGAGCAGCTTCCTTCCTTCCTAGGAGACCCACTTCTGTCTCATCCCACCCAGAATACTGACGGGATTAGCAAAATGAGATCTTGGGGACACTAGGAACAGGGAAAAGGGGTAGGGGCCGTGGCAGCCTATATGTATATCTCAACAACCGGCCATAAATCCCACTGGTTGGCTCATGGTGGTCTCCATTAGGATCTCTGCCCACAACCCCTGTGGACTCCTCCCACTAACTGATATGTGCTCTCAGGATTCTATGCCCCTCAACTAAAATGGTTAAAGCCCTGCTGTCTACTACATATGGTACCCTATGTTCACCCACAGACAAAACAGCATGTGTAAGCTCCCAAAGATGGCAAGCAAATATCAGCAGCTGCCTTGACTCTGCTGGATTGGAAGGAATCATACTATATTAAACAATTCAGGACACTGTCTTAAGAAAAATAAGTGAGAGTCTCTTAACACCAAGCCTGGCTTTGCACGATCAAGAGAATATACAAAATGTAAATACTTACCTCCTTGAAGAGAGAAGAGGAATAGAGTGGGTGCCTCTACATACAAAAATGTCTGAAAGACCCTCCAAATCTCTAACAGGGCTGACCAGTCAAGGTTTTTCTTTACCAGTGTCAGACAGTAAACACTGAAGGAGATGACTCCTTCTTCAAATATGAAGACACCATCGAACAGCTTCAAGAAACACAAAGAATCAAAGAAACATAACACCACCAAAGGAACAAAATAAAACTCCAGTGACTAATCCCAAGGAAATAGACTGCTAACAATTGTCTAACAAAGAATTCAAAATAATTGTTTTAAAAAAGCACAGTGAACCACCAGAGAACACAGATAGACACCTAAATAAAATCAAGAAAACAATACATGAACAAAATGAGAAGTTCAACAAAAAGATGGAAACATGAATAAAAAAGAACAAGACAAATTGTGCAGAATACAATGAAATGAAAAAATATAATATTAAGCTTCAATAGCTTAATATGAGGAAGTCAAATTGTTCTTGTTTGTAGACAACATGGTCTTATACATAGAAAACCATAAAAACGCCACTGAAAACTGTTAGAACTAATAGGAAAATTCAGTAGAGTTTCAGGATTCAAAGTCAACATACAAAAAATCAGTTGAGTATCTACACATTAATGATGAACTACAAATCAATAAAATAATTATATTTACAATAGCTGCATAAAGAACAAAATACTTAGGAATAAATCTAACTGGAAAGATGTAAGATCTGGATACTAAAAACTAGAAAAAATTGATGAAAGAAATTTAAGAAGATAAAAAGAAATGGAAAGATATCTGTGTTCGATGATTGGAAGAATTAATATTGTTCAAATGTTTGTACTACCCTAAGTGATCTATAAATTCACTGCAATCTTTATCAGAATCCCAATGGCATTTTTTACAGAAAGAGAAAAAAACTGTAAATTATATGGAACCACAAAATACACCAAATAACCAAAGCAATTTTCAGCAAGAACAAGCCTAGAGGCTTCACACTTCCTGATTTTGAAATTATATCACAAAAGTATAGTAATCAAAACAATATGTTACTGGCATAAAAACAGACATATAGACCAGTGAAATAGATTAGAGACCCCAGAAATAAACTCTTGCATATACACATTTGTTATAAAAGCGCTTTCTTGAGAAAAGCACCAAAGAACTGCAACAAATGACTGAAATTATACTTTCGTTCAGGCTCTCAAATGTTTGCCTTTGAATTCATGATTTCTAGGCAACATCGGGCAGAAACTGAAATAATGATTATTATTTATTGGCAGTTGACAGTATATTCCACTCAGAGAGGCAAAGACTTCAATGGAAAGATAGCTGTCAACTCTTTAACATCCACAAAGGTTGGTTAATAGGCAAAGGCCATAAATGTAAGTATTCACTTAAGAGCACAACCATGAATTATTCCTGGAATGCTGACAGGCAGTTTTGCAGTCATGGCTGTAACATTCCCTTCGATTTTTGGCCCATTTCTCCTAGGCTGCCCCCATGCTAGAGTTTGCTTTTCTATACTAGAACTCCTATACTTTGGATTACCCATGAAATATTTCTTATTACACAACAATATATTCTGAAAAAATACAGTAACACCATATAAGCCTCTGAAAACTCATTACAGGTGTTTTTCTTTCCTTCTACTTTTTTTTAAAAAATGGTGGGGATAAGCAGCCTCAAAGTATCTTAGGAAATGAGTTCCAGTGCTTGCTTCAAGGCCTTCAAAAGAAACTGCACCATAAGCAAAGAAACTGTTCACCACAGTTCCTTCCAGACTTACACTATGCCAGTCCACATATTAAGTAACTCTCTGGCCTCCACTTTCCACCAACATAATTCAAATATCTTCAACATCACCACCAAAAATATTCAATAGCACCTCTATGTGAGACAGAGTAAGTGTACATTCCCTTAGGTCACTATGTGATCCAGAACTAAAGTCTTTGGGAAATGTTCACTTCTTATTCAATGATTCATTTCTAGCTAATAACTTGCCAGATTAGAAAAATGACTTGAGATAGTACAAAGTCATTGTTGATATGGAAATAAATAATGAAAACCAAAGTAGACAAAAGAAGCAAATTTAACAACCAGGCTAATACAGTTGCTGAGATAGAACCTCAAATTTATTTTGAACTCACCTATACTAACAACCTAAAGTGGAACACATTAAGTTACATAATTATTTAACTGATTAAAGATCTGATATTCAGAAAAATGGTTTTTCATGACAGCAAATTCTTTAAAAATTAAGTATATTGTCTTGGATCCCACGTGAAGGTTTTAATACAAAATATTATTTTAAAGAAAATAAGAACATATACCTCGAAATAATCCAATTCTTTAAATTCAGTCAAATTGTTTTTTCTAGTATCACTCATGTGTGTGTTCAAGGGACCATCTATTGCTCTAATACCTTGAAATATACACTTTTATACCCAGACATCACCCATAAAAATCAGCTTTTTAATTTTTAGTCAAAAGCTTTGACTACTAGACTTTTTGAAAATATTATGCCAAAATTGCATAACATATTGATCCATCATTTTTTACCTCAGGGAGTTCCTGTTAAGTAAATAAGGATGTTAAATGATTTGGCGAGAATTGTATTTTAACTTCCTCTCCCTCTTTGCTGTGTAATCTTACAAAACCCACAAAATCTCTCTTGGTATCAAACCTAACCAAGTATGATACAGAAATTGTAAAGCTTGTTTTAATAATAAAGTGATACATAAATGTCAAGTAATATTGACATCCTTTCTAATGGAGCTAAGGCCTTGAATTATGAAATAGCAAGCCCTAAATACATGACAGTCAAAAGCATTGTAGACCTAAATGTTGAAAAGTAAGATTCCTAGGATATTTTCTTTACCACATCTTTTATAGCAAGGGGTAGTAGAAAAGTCTATGTTCTTTGGAGAATTACACAATTATGAATAAATTAAACTCTGACTGATGAAATAATTCTAAAACCAAGAAAATTATTAGTGTTCACATCCTAAAGCATTTTTTTTTGGTTCTTTAACTTTAGAGTAGTTACCTAAAATATCTGAATTTCTTCTTCTTTATAATAAAATGAGTCCAATAATGTGTATGTCACAAGACCACTGCAAGAATTAAACATGGTAGCTCTAGGAAAGCACCTGCCGGATCTCAAATGCATGAGAAGAAGTCATCTTTTCCTCTATAAACATTTGTACCAAGCACACAACCATAGCATGCCCAGAAGGTATCTATATGTTCAAAAGCAGATTCATTACTTTAATGTACCTTTCAAAGAGCAGAAATTGAGAAATTGAAAAAAAAAGGTAGTTTATTTTGTGAGGCATCTAACTCATGTTGCCCTCCATTTGGCAAAAAGTAGAATTTTTTTACTTTTGGAGTAAAAAATGGAGGGCATAGTGGCTCAAGCCTGTAATCCCAGCACTTTGGGAGGCTGAGACGGGCAGATCACGAGGTCAGGAGATCGAGATCATCCTGGCTAACACGGTGAAACCTCGTCTGAGGCAGGAGAATGGCGTGAACCCGGGAGGCAGAGCTTGCAGTAAGCTGAGATCCGGCCACTGCACTCTAGCCTGGGCGACGGAGCGAGACTCCATCTCCAAAAAAAAAAAAAAAAAAAAAAAGAAGAAGAATTTTATTGTGCTATAAGTACAGTTATTTTATTTCTGCATAAGCATGACAGAGATTAAAGTTACTTTTAAAACAATAAACGATGCAATATCATATTGATACCTTGCTACTTACTAGAAGCAACATTTGACTCTCAAGTTCCCCAAAACCAGTTCATTCTTCCTATGGAGCAATTACCTTATAGCTTCTGATCTCAGTGTAGTTCTGTTTCAGCTCTCTAGACCCAGTTTCTGCACACTGTCTGTTATACTAACCATCTGTAATGGTAGGACTGCTTAGATTGTTTTAAATTATCCTTGTCCCATTCTTGTGTAATCCAAAATGACAAATCTTATTTTATAGAATATTGCTAACAAATGCAGCCTTAGAACAGAAAAAAATAGAAAGTATAGAATGAAAAAATAATGACTATTGGTATACATATAATAGACTTAGTGACATTTATGCTTAAGTCTATTTTATTGCTTTTTAACACTGCCTTTCCCAGATCATTGCCCCAACCAGCTTATACACTCCAAGAAACCTGGAGTGAACTGCCAGTCCTAAACTTTTGGTTCAGTGTAGATATGAAGTTAGAACACTCTCCTCTTGAACAGAATGCAGAAAACCTCTCTAAATCTAAATTGGGATGTAGGAGACACTAGCATTATCAGTTACGACACATAAAATGAGAGTCCAGAGACTTTTAGTTATAGAACTATAATTTGTAATCTTGATTGTAGTACAAGGAAGAGCATAAATGATTGCTTAGATTTGTATAAGGTCTTTTGGTTGGAAAACTTGTCATGACTGGGTATAGAAGTTCTTAGGACCTACAGGCATGGGTAATTTTCATATTAACCCTCAAGACAAGGTTCTGGGGCGAAATAGTCAGACATTCTCCATTTGGTTAAACATCCTGCTACAAATGACATTTCATTTCAGCCTCACATTTAAAATGACATTTAAAAATAATGTTATGAACAAAATATTTTTCAGTACTAACATTACCTTCTGAATTACATAAAAGTATCTTAAGTTTTAAAGCTTTTTAAAAAAAATCTGTTTATGTATTTGAGGTTAATCTAAGTGTGAACCACCTACAAGTCCAGGATATCTTATTTACTTACTTATTAATAATAGTGAGAGCTCATACTAATATTTAGCTCCACAAGCTTGAGTTCACTGTATAAAAACATACTTTAGAAAATGCTGCTGGAATTGCTTAAAAACCTACTGCACTATGTAGATTCTGAAGACAAAAGGCAATATTGAAAAATCACTGTGATACCAACACTAGACAGATTCAACAAAAAAGGAAACCACAGACCAATATAACTGACACATATAGATGCAAAAATTTTCAACAAAGTACTAGCAAACAAAAACCAACAATACATTAAAAAGACACTCACCATGATCAAGTAGGATTCATCCCAGGGATGCAAGAATCTTTCAACATACGCAAATGAAAAAATGTGATACAGCATTTCAACAGAATCAAGGACAAAAACTGTATGATCCTTTCAATAGATACTGAAAAAGCTCTTGATAAAATTCCATATCCCTTTATAAAAATCTTCAACAAATTTTGCATAGAAGAAATATATCTCAACACAATAAAGGCCATATGTAACAAACCTACAGCAATCATGGTGAATGGGAAAAACTGTAAGCCTTTTCACTAAGATCTGGAACCAGTCTACAATGCCCACTTTTGCCAATTTTATCCAACATAGTACTGGAAGTTCTAGTCACAGCAACTAGGCAAAAGAAAGAAATAAAGGGTGTACAAATTAAAAAGGAAGAAAGTCAAATTATCCTTGTTTGTATATAGCATGATTTTATATTTAGAAAGGCCTACTTCACCAAAAAACTCTTAGAATAGATCAATAAATTTAGCAAAGCTGCAGGATACAAAACCAAGACACAAAAATTAATAGTGTGTCTGCAAACTAACAGTGATCAATCTGAAAAAAAATCAAGAAAGCAGTAACATTTACAATAGCTAAAAATATATATTACACATAGGAATAAATTTAATGAAGAAGTGAAAGGTGTTTGCAAATAAAACTATAAAACACTGATGAAATAAGTTGAAGAGGACACAAAAAAATGGAAACATATTCTATGCTCATAGATTTGAAGAATTATTGTCAAAATGTGTCTACTACCTACAGTGAGCTACAGATTCAGTAGAATCCTTATCAAATATTAATGATATTCTTCAGGTAATTACAAAAATAAATCCTAAAATGTGTATGGACCCACAAAAGACTGAAGAGTTAAAGCAATCCTCAGTAAAAAATGCAAAGCTCGACATTGTACTACATGATTTTCAATTGTACTACAAAGCTATAGTAACTAAAACAGCATGGTACTAGCATGAGAAAAGACACCTAGAACAATGGAACAGAATAGATAATACAGACATAAATCCACACTATTACAGCCACTGATTTTTGACATAGGTGCCAAAAGCATACATCAGGGAAAGACAGACCCTTTAATAAATGGTGCTGAGAATATTGGATATTCATATGCAGAAGAATAAAAGTAGATTCCCATCTTTCACCACATACAAAAATCAAATCAAAATGGATTAAAAACATAAACATAAAATCTGAAACTATGAAGCTTCTAGAAGACAACATTGGGAAAACATTATAGGACACTGGTCTGGGAAAAGATGTTTTTAGGTAAGCAAAGGTGAAAAAAGCAAAAATAGATCAATGGGATCATATCAAGTTAAAAAAGCTTCTGCATAGCAAAGAAAACAATTAACAAAGTAAAAAGACAATCTACAGAATGGCAGAAAATATTTTTAAAACTATCCATCCAACAAGGAATTAATAATGAGAACTTACAAGGAACTAAAACAGTTTAGTAGCAAAAACAAAGAATAAAAATAAAAACAAAATATCCAATTAAAAAATGGACAATAATCCCCATGCTAACACCACCACCAGCGTGACTGCACGCACAGTCGCCAGCAGGGGCCCCCGTTCCCGAGTCATGCTGCCTCCACCACTGTGGTGGTGAATGCCCTCATGGAGGCAGGTGCACTGATACACATTAGCACCCTGCTGCAGCCGATAAACCTGCACCTGTCATGCTGTGGCTGCCACTGCTGCTGACACACGCGAATGAGGACAGATCCTGCTGTCACCACAGTACGAAATGCTTTGGCTGACACCACCCATCAGAGAGTACTGACTAGAATTCTGGTAACACCTCGGCCCCCCTACTGTAGTAGATTTCTAGCCTCAAGGAGCCAAAGGACACTGTCAGGGCACCATTCCACTCCCCTAGAGTTACAGCTCCCAGTACTGGACCTGAGAGCTAAGTGTTCGCTCCCTAAAATCTTCCAGAAACAAAGCCAGTTGGCAGAATTCACTTCATACTATAATCAAACCCTAAGGGTCATCGAAAAGGATAAAACAAAAAAAAAATCCAAAGGTCAACAACTTCAATGACCAAAGAAACACTAGTCCACAAAGATGAAAAACAACCAACACAAGAACTCCAACAACTCAAAAAGCCAAAGTGCCTTTTGTCCTAAAAATGACCACATCACCTCTCCAGCAGGGGTTCTGAACTAGGCTGAGATGGTGGAAATGATAGAAATAGAATTCAGAATATGGATGGGAACAAAGATCATTAAGATGCAGGAGTACATTGAAGCCCAATCCAAGGAAGCTAAGAATCAGAATAAAACTATACGGAAACTGACAGACAAAACAGCCAGTATAGAAAAGAACGTAAGCAACCTGATAGAGCTGAAAAGCACACTAAAAGAATTTCATAATGCCATCACAAGTATTAATTGCAGAGTAGATCAAGTCGAGGAAAGAATCTCAGAGGTTGAAGACTGGCTTTATGAAATAAGACAGTCAGAAAAGAATAGAGAAAAAAGAATGAAAACATATTTCAGGATATCATCCATGAGAACTTCTCCAGCATAGCTAGAGAGGCCAACATTAATATTCAGGCAATGTGAAGAATCCCAGTAAGCTACTTCACAAGAAGATCACCCCAAGACATGTAATCATCAGATTCTTCAAGGTCGAAATGAAAGAAAAAATGTTAAAGGCTGCTAGAGGGAAAGGCCAGGTAACCTACAAAGGGAAGCCCATCAGACTAACAGTGGAGCTTTCAGCAGAAACCCTACAAGCCAGAAGAGATTGGGGGCCAATATTCGACATTCTTGTAGAAGGGAAATCTCAACCCAGAGTTTCGTATCCAGCCAAAGTAAGCTTCCTAATTGAGGTAGAAATAAGATTCCTTCCATACAAGCAAATACTGATGGAAATTCTTGCCACCAGACCTGCCTTACAAGAGCTCCTGAAGGAAGCACTAAATGTGGAAAGACTGTTACCAGCCACTACAAAAACACACTTAAGTATACAGACCAGTGACACTACAAAGCAACCACACAAACAAGTTTGCATGATAACCACCTAACATCATGATGACAGGATCGAATCCACACATACCAATACTAACCTTAAATGTAAATGGGCTAAATGTCCCAATTAAACACAGAGGGGCAAGCTGAATAAAGAACCAAGACCCAACGCACATGCAATGACACCCATAGGGTCAAAATAAAGGAAAGGAGAAAATTTACCAATCAAATGCAAAATAGAAAAAAGGGAGGTTGCAATCCTAATTTCAGATAAAACAGACTTTAAACCAAAGATCAAAAAAGACAAAGAAGGACATTGTATAACAGTAAAGGGTTAAATTCAACAAGAAGACCTCACTATCCTGAATATATATGCACCCAACACAGGAGCATCCAGATTCATAAAGAAAGTTCCTTGAGACCTTCAGAGTCATAGACTCCCATGCAATAATAGTGGGAGACTTCAACACCTCACTGACAGTATTAGATTATTGAGGCAAAAAATTAACAAAGATTCTTAGGACCTGAATTCAGCACTGGATCAAATGGACCTGAGAGACATCTGCAGAACTCTCCACCCCAAAGCAAGAGAGAATACATTCTTCTTATCAGTACTTGGCACATACTCTGAAATAAACCACATAATCAGACATAACACACTCCTCAGCAAATGCAAACTAACTGAAATCATAACAATCACTCTCTCAAACTACAGCACAATCAAATTAGAAATCAAGCCTAATAAATTCACTTAAAACCATATAATTGCATGCAAATTAATTATATGAATAACCAGCTCCCGACTGGCTTTTGGGTAAATAATGAAATTAAGGCAGAAATCAACAAGTTCTTTGAAACAAATGAGAACAAAGATACTACATACCAGCATCTCTGGGACACAGCTAAGACAGTATTAAGAAGACAATTTATAGCACTGAATGTCCACATCAAAAAGTTAGAAAGATCTCAAGTTAACAACCTAACATCACAACTAAAAGAAGTAGGGAACCAACAGAAAACCAAACACAAAGCTAGCAGAAGAAACAAATCAGCTCAAATTAGAGCTGAACTGAAGGAGACTGAGACACCAAAAAGCATTCAAAAGATCAACGAATCCAGGAGTTGGTTTTTTGAAAAAATTAATAAATTAGATAGACCTTTAGCTAGACTATTAAAGAAGAAAGGAGAGAACATCCAAATAAACACAATTAAAAATGACAAACAGGATATTACCACTGACCCCACAGAAATACAAATAATCATCAGAAAACACTACGACCACCTCTATGCACATAAACTAGAAAATCTCAAAGATGTGGATAAATTCCTGGACACAGACACTCTGCCAAGACAGAGCCAGGAAAGAACTGAATCCATGAACAGACTAATAATGAGCTCTGAAATTGAATCAATAATAAATAGCCCACCAACCAAAGAAAATTCAGGACCAGATGGATTCACAGCCTCATTTTACCAGATGTCCAAAGAAGAGCTGGTATCATTCCTCCTGAAACTATTCCAAAAAGTTGAGGAGAATGGACTCCTTCTAACTCATTCTATGAGGCTACCATCATCCTGATACCAAAACCAGGCAGAGACAACAACAACAACAAAAAAAAAAGAAGAAGAAGAAGAAAGAAAGAAAAGAAACTTCAGGCAAATATCTTTAAAGAATTTTGAAGCAGAAATCCTGAACAAAATACCTGCAAACTGAATCCAGCAGCACATCAAAAAGCAAATGCACCACGATCAAGTAGGTTTCATCCCTGGGATGCAACGTTGATTCAACCCAATACATGTGATTTATCACATAAGCAAACTAAAGATGAAAACCACATGATTTTCTCAATAGATGCAGAAAAGGCTTTCAATAAAATTCAATATCACTTTTATGTTAAACACTCTCAATAAACTAGGTATTGAGAAAACATACCTCAAAATAATAACAGTCATCTATGACAAACACACAGTCAATATTAAACTGAATGGGCAAAAGTTAGAAGCACTTCCTTGAAAACCAGCACAAGATAAGGATGCTCTGTCTTACTATTCCTTATCCAACATAGTATTGGAAGTCCTGGCCAGAGCAATCAGGGAAGAGAAATAAATAAAGGACATGTAAACAGGAAGAGGGAAAGTCAAATTATTCCTGTTTGCAGATGACATGATCCTATATCTAGAAAACTCCACAGTATCAGCTCAAAACTTAAGTTGATAAAAAAAACTTCAGCAAAGTCTCAGGGTACAAAACTAATGTACAGAAATCACTACCATTCCTATACACCAACAATAGTCAAGCCAAGAGCCAAATCGGAAATGCAATCCCATCCACAATTGCCACAGAAAGAATAAAATATCTGGGAATACAGGTAATCAGGGAGGTGAAAGGTCTCTATAATGAGAATTACAAAACACTGCTCAAAGAAATCAGAGATGACACAAACAAATGGAGAAACATCCCATGCTCATGAATAGGAAGAATCAAAATTCTTAAAATGACCATATTGCCCAAAGCAATTTATAGATTCAATGCTATCCATTAAACTACCAATGACACTCTTCACCCAACTATAAAAAAATATTTTAAAATTCATATGGAACAAAAACAGCCCAAATAGCCAAGACAATCCTGTGTAAAAAGAGTAAAGCTGGAGGCATCATGCTACTAGCTTCAAACTTTACTATAGTAAACAAAACAGCACACCAAAATAAAAACAGAGACTAATGGAATAGAATAGAGCATCCAGAAATAAGGCTGCACACCTGCAACCATCTGATCTTCAAAAAAACTGACAAAAAACAAGCAATGGGGAAAGGACTCCCTATTCAATAAACGGTGTTGAGATAACTGGCTAGCCATATGCAGAAGGTTGAAACTGGACCCCTTCCTTACATCATATACAAACATTAATTCAAAATGGATTAAACATTTAAATGTATAACCCCAACCTATAAAATCCCTGGAAGACAACCTAGGCAATACCATGTTGGACACAGGAATGGGCAAAGATTTCATTACAAAGACACTAAAAGCAATTACAACGAGAAAAAATTGACACTTGGGATATAATTAAACTAAAGAACTTCTGCACAACAGAAGAAATATTCAACAGAGTATAGCAGACAACTTACAGAATGGGAGATAAATTCTGCAAACTATACATCTCACAAAGGTCTATTATCTTTTTTCTTTTTCTTTTTTTGAGACAGTCTTGCTGTGTCACCCAGGCTGGACTGCAGTGGTGCGATCTTAGCTCACTGTAACCTCTACCTCTCAGTTTCAAGTGATCCTCCCACCTCAGCCTCCCAAGAAGTTGGGACTACAAGTATGTGCCACCATGTCTGGCTAATTTTGTTGTTGTTGTTGTTATTTTTAGTAGAGATGAAGTTTCACCATGTTGCCCAGGCTGGTCTCAAACTCCTGACCTCAAGCGATCTGATCTGCCCTGCTCGGCCTCCCAAAGTGCTGGGATTACAGTTGTGAGCCATCACACCTAGCCAGAGGTCTATTATCTAGTATCTATAAGAAACTTATATAAGTTTACAAGAAAAAAAAAGCAACCCCATTAAAAAGTGGGTACGTTTAGAAAAGTGAACACTTTTCTAAAGAAGACATACATGTGGCCAAAAAAATATGCAAAAAGCTCAACATCACCTATCATTAAAGAAATACAAATCAAAACCACAATCCAATGCCATCTCATACCAGTCAGAACAGCTATTACTAAAAGGTTAAAAAATAACAGATGCTAGCAAGGTTGCAGAGAAAAAGGAACAACTTACACACTGTTGGTGGGAGTGTGAATTATTTCAACCATGTGGAAAACAGCATGGCAAATCCTCAAAGACCTAAATACAAAATACCATTTGACCCAACGATCCTAGTGCTGGGTATATATCCAAAGGAATATAAGTCATTCTATCATAAAGACACATATATGTGTATGTTCATTGCAGCACTACTCACCATAGCAAAGACAAGGAATCAATGCACACGTGCATCAGTTGGTAGACTGGATAAAGAAAATGTGGTACCTATACACCATGGAATACTCTGCAGCCATAAAAAAGAATGAGATCATGTCCTTTGCAGTAACATAGGTGGAGCTGGAGGCCATTATTCTTAGCAAACTAACATGGAACAGAAAACCAAATCCTGCATGTTCTTACTTATAAGTGGGAGTTAAATGAGGAACACAGATGGACACATAGAGGCCAACAACAGACACCAGTGCCTGCTAGAAAGTAGAGGGTGGGAGGAGGAAGAGGATTAGGGAAAGTAACTAATGGGCACTAGGCTTAATACCTAGGTGACAAAATAATCTCCAGGAACATACTTCATGTGTATCTTTTGAATAGCCTCTAGTTTGTGTGTAAAAATACCCAAGGGGCTATGGTCCTGGAGCAAACGCTTCAGGCCCCGTGACATGAGCTTACCCTATAGAACAAACCCACACATGTACACCTGAACTTAGAGAATTTTTTTAAAAAGCCATATAGTAACTATTTTAGGTTAGATGGATGTTCTCTTTCCTTGTTGTATGAAAGCAACTGTAGACAATACATAAAGGAACTCACATGGCTGTGTTTCCATAACAGTTTATTTAGACATGTTGGGGAAAAAAATGGCCCAAAGACCTGAATAAACATTTCTCAAAAGAAGACATAACTAGTCATCAAGGAAATTCAAATCAAACCACAAAGAGATATAATCTCAGGCCAGTTCGAATAGCTATTATTAAAAGGACAAAAATTAACACTAGCAAGGATATGGAGAAGGGAGAATGCTCGTACACTGTTGGTGGGAATATAAAGTCATACAGCAAATAAGGAAAACTGTATGGAGGTTTCTCAAAAAACTAAAAATAGAAGTACCATATGATCCAGCAATCCCAATGCTGGGTATATACCCCCAAAGAAAGTAAATCGGTATGTTAAAGAGGTATCTGTACTCCCATGTTTATTGCAGCACTGTTCACAATAGCCAAAATATGGAGTCAACCTAAGTGTTCATTAACAGAGGAATAAATAAAAAACATGTGGTATATGTGTGTATATATACATGCACACATACAATGGAATATTATTCAGCCACAAAAAATGAAATCCTATCTTTTGCAGCCATACAGATTGAACTGGAGGTCATTATGTTAAATGAAATAAGCTAGGCATGGAAACAAAAATATTGCATGTTCTTACTCACTAAAACTGTGGATCTCATGGAGGTAGAATGGTGGTTACCAGAGGCCGGAAAGAGAAGAGGGAGCAGTAAAGAGAAATTGGTTAATGGGTACAAAAATACAGTTAGATAGAAGAAGTAAGTTCAGCTATCAGATAGTACAATAGGAAAATTATAATTGACAATAATTTATTATATGCTTCAAAAAGCTAGAAGTGAAGAACTGTAGAGTGTCCAACACAAAAAAAGGATAAATATTTGAGGTGATGGATATTCCAATTACCCTGATTTGATTATTACACATTGTTTATGTATCCAAATATCATATGTATCCCCAAAATATATGTAACTATGATATACCAATTAATAAACATGCAAATGAAGGAAAAAATAACTGACAGTAAAAAGTATGGTAGGACTTTATGGTAAAAGTCTGCAAGTGGAGCTTCCCAGTGATTCTCTTTTCCACAATTAGGTTTATTTTTCAATTTAAGGGGGAAAATAATCTAGGAATGTAGCTTCTGGCCCCTGCCCTCTCCTCATTTCTCACAATGCTGCTGAAACTATTATTTTGTTAAGATGACTTCTTACTTCCTAATTTCCAATTGTCAGTACTCATCACTCTGTACCTCACTGGAGTATCTGGCTTAGATGATCACTGTGCTGAAATGCTCCCATTTGCTAGGCTTCCAGCAAGCCACACTTCCCTGACTTTCCTCTTACTTTGCTCATTGTTCTTTTTGGGGTTCCTCTTCCTTTTCTTTCCCAGATGTGTTTTCTTAAGGTTATGCCTTTGATTCTTTTATTTTTATTTTGCTCTTTAGCAATCTCATCCCACATTTATGGTTCTAATTATCACATCTACATAAATGGCTACCATAATCTAGTGATGACATCTCAAGTTCTTGTAGTTTTATTTTCTGTTACCTCAACGTGGATCTTCTGGTAGTAACTTAAATATATTCATTTCTGTCCTTAAGTGTCCCTTTCTTCATTTTGTTTCCAATTTCTTCTAATATAACCACTATCTTCCCAGGTACTATAAACCTCAAATTCATTCCCTTTCGCCTCATCACAATCATCTAATTTGTTTTCAATTTCTGATCAATTTATATTATCCATTTGCAATTTGTACCATCTTAAAAATTTTTATTCTTACATCTCTTATTCAGGCCCTGACTTCTGCATGTAATATTCAATTATCTTTTAGCAGGTCATGCCTCTCCCTTTTGCAATTCAGTTGACACAGAATTTTCAAATCAATCTTCCAAAAGCACAGCTGTGATGATGTCACTGTCCTACTCAATACCTGTAGTGACTAAACCAAATCTATGAAACCGATCTAAACCACTTCACTTGGCACTAACGGTTACAACTTATCTTTCCACAGACTATGCCCTCCCACTGGTTCTCAAATGGGGCAACACCACTTTACTAGGAGGTTTATGGAAATGTGTGAAGGCACTTTTGGTTATTAGAAAGACTGGACTGGGGGAGGTGCCGATTCTGAGCTTTCTGGCCTCCCCAGAAAAGGCTGAGCCCCACCACTGTGACTGTATCACACAACAAAGAATTGTTCCACCCAAAATCCAAGCAAGCCTCCTGTAAAGAAACAACATGGCTTAGACAGACTTGATTGCTTACTTTTTTCAATTTCTATTATATGTTTTTCCATCTCCTCTGCCTAGAATGCCCTTTTCATATTTTCCCAAATGTGCAAATCTTGCTTCTCCTTTAAGGCTCATGAAAAATGACACTTTTCTGTGGGCTCTCCCTGTATCCCCTGACATGAATCCAATTCTCAGGCCACTTCCACCGATCCCTCCCAAACACCACTTCCTTTCTATCTGGATAATAAATTTCCCTTTTGATTATAAACGTAATGTCAGCAAGGCTCTATCTTTATTTTCCTCCATGACTAGAAGAACATTGTACAGGCCAGCACAGATTCTTTATGTTAATGTGCTTAATATCACAGCATACACCATGATTATAAATGAGGCTGTAAACACTTTGGTTTGTAATTCATTCTGAGATTCTTGCCTTGGCCTGCATCTGAAACCATGCTTATTCTATGCTACGTACTTTACAGTCATTATCTAATTTTTTACTCCATTTCCCCACTTGAGTTTGATGACCATGACTTCTCCTCCACAAATTCTGTTTCTTCTGCCAGGACACACCACCTCTGATTTTCCTTCTAATAAAACTTAGACCTTAAATTTCTTCTTTCTCAGAACTGCTCTGTTGAGTACCCCCTAAATTCCCACTCCCTGCCCCTGGCTCACCCTAGCTTCATGGATGCTCCCAGTAGGTGGTCTGTAAGTATTTGTTGAATGAAGAGATCCTTGGAGTGAGTGGAAGAAAGTGGCTGTGTAATTGGAACAAGATACAGAGCAATGATAGGATAAAGGCACAGACATTTCCAGTCGTAGTAGCTGTGCTCACAGCTGCACCCAAGCACTGTCTCCCCACATAGATACCACACCATCACTAGAAAGAAACTGGTACTAAACTTACATCTGAAATCACCCTAGTCAGTCTTGAGGATATACCACTCAATTATTATAAACGTTTAAAAAACAAAATCACCTCATTTAAGTCTGTTTTACATTATGACACAACTGATGGTTTCCAAAATTTTAAGAGCATTTGTGCCATTCCCTGAAGTGAAAAGAAATAAATTAGGCATAAATTATAAAAGGCCTGATATGGCTCTTACATGATTCTTAAAGAATATGGTCATTTTACATTGAATATTTGGGTCCTATATTGTTTAGTTGAAAACAAAACATCCATCATCATCATTAACAGTAGATGAAACAAAATATATTTACTTCCCCAAAGCTTGATACTTAGAAAATTAAGTGCTTTCAGTTCACAGATATGAGAGCTTCTCTATCAGAAAAACAAATAAAAATCCCATACAAATAAGTACATGGTTTTCCATTTGAAAGAAACAGTCTAATGCCCTTACTGAAGTGTGTACTAAATACATCATAACTTAATCAGAACAAGTCGCTGTTTTTGCAAAATAGTCCTGTCTATGCAGAGAGAGATAATGCCAGTCACTTCACATGACTTGTACTTCAACAGACAAAGTGTCGTACTGGGACTTTTTATCACTTTGATTAGAAATTGAGAGTTTCTACACTCCCAGAAAACGAAGAAGGAAGGGGAATAGTAATGCCTTCCAATATTACCTGCCAATGAATATAATCCTAAAAAGGTCATTGAGGTATAATCATTCACTCAGCCTACTATGTGTCAAGCATTATTCTTAGGATATATCAGCAGAACAAAAATTCCTATCCTCATGGAGTTTATAGCTTTCTATGTTAAAATATGAATACAAGTGACCTCCAGTGCATGCCCTAACCCAAATACTTTGTTCTTTTTATATTTCACATGCTTCTCTAGGGCAATGTTGTCTTTCTTCCCTACTTACCAACACACCCAATATATATCTCTTTTAGAAATTATAGATTTTCAGTAACAACTTATAAAAATATTATCTCTTTGTACCCAACTACATCACTGAAAATAAATTAGGTACCTCTGGAAGATGTTTTAGCCCTGTCAGGTCATTGGATACTACTTGGTGAGAGCAACAGAGATATAACAAAGCAGTACTAGATACTGACTCAAATTAGACAGTGATTGGAAAACTTGATTTATTTTAGAACCACATTTCTCTCTTTTGATTCTGGAAAATCTAAGTACTTAGGAGGGTCTGCCTAATTGAATGTGTGTTCACCACAGGGAAAATACCCTAGGTTTTCATAATGATTTTTGTTAATTAGTGAATCTTATTTATGGAAAGAACACTTAACATGATCTAATTCTTCTACCTCTCAATAATGAAATTCTCTCTCCAATACTTTTGTCAAGGTATACCCTATTTTGCCTTTGTTTAAACACTTCCAGTAATGAGGTGACAGCTCACTATGGCTTAAAACAACTTATAAAAGCTAACTACCTTGAGCTACTTTTGCTATAGACCATGAAAAGGTAGTTAGCTTTTTTTCATATAGTGAAATTTAATCAACTTTTTATTCTGAGGTTTTATATTTACTACTTTATCAGAAATATTTGATTTCTGAAATAATAAAGTAGATAATAGTCTGGTTAGACCCAGGTTTGAAATTCACTGAACCAGATAGCAAATGTCCCTCTCAAGTCCTGGTGCCCCATGTGCATTTGATGTGCAATAGTTTCACTATACGCTCGTGCAATAGATTGTATTTAAGCTTAAGGTCTGACTTTGTATTTGCCCTTATTTAATTTCAGCTTATGAGTTTTCAAACATTAGACTATTCTGTCTATCATTCTCAGTTTTGTGCCTTACGCAAATATAAAATGTTTATTTTTTCAATATTCTTTCAAGTCACTTGTTAAAATGGAGCAAGGATTAAGCCCTATAGATGGCTTTATCCTTCCACCAGGTTGAGTATAACTGTTCACACACCTGTAGTACTCCAGCAATGCTGCTATCCAGATCACAGTTCTCTGTTTCATAAAATAGACAGATCCATTAGAGGATCTCAGGATTGGGTTTCAAAAGGCTTCTAGACCCACTTTTCACCCAAGGTTTGTTTGTGCCCCCCATTAAAATACCTTGGTCAACTAGTTACTCTCCTTGTGTTAAATGTCTGTAGTGTTGAGAAACGCCAAATCCTGTGTTCTCAATGAAGTTCAATTCCTGTCAGGATAGCTCTGCTAAAAACACTCATCTCTATCTTGAGATAAAATTTGCATTCTTCTAACATCTGCTCACAGGTTGTACTCTGCCCCTCGGGGCCCTTCAGAACAAGTCGTTCACATCATAGTCCTTTAAAGACATAATGAGAGTGATTGTGTTTCTCCAGGTCTTTTCCAGGCTAAAAATTCCCTATTGCTTTTCTGAGGTGTACATATGACATAGTTTCAACTCATGTCACGATTTCAAATATCTCTGCTAAGTATGCTCCAAGTGATAAATCTTTTTTGAAGGGTGATACCTATAACTGGGCAAAGCTTTACAGTTGAGGTCCTTTGTGCACAGTAAGAACCAGAACAACTCAATTCACTGAAACTTAGGTGAATTCAATTGTACTTAACAAACAGAAATTCAGGGCCACCCTATCAGCTCCTCGTGACCCAGAACTTACCTGACCCACTCTAAAATCAATCTAGCCTATGAATTCAGATCTCATACTTGGACAGTATCTATACATAAAAAAGCCACTGTAAAGGTTTTTTTTTTTCTTTCTGTCAGTTACAGCTCAAAGTGATTATACTGCCTTTTTTTCATCTTATTAAAAATAAGACACATCATATTAAGAAATATATCAAGAAGTTTTTGCCAAAATCCTCCCTGCCCTTTATGAACACAGAATGATTTATCATTCTAGTAACCTTCTCTCTCATGTATATACTGAACAAATATTTATTGAACATCCAATATATATTTTATTTCTCCTAGGTACAGGGGATATTAATAGCGAATAAGGAAGATCAAATCATTGACTTCATGAATTTTCTTCGTGAGTATGTAACATATATAATAAAGGTAACAAATTAATATAAAATATAACTTCAGGTTGTGATATAGACTCTAAAATAAGCAAGTATGGTAACATAGTAAGTCATAGCTGGAGGAGTGATTTAGGGAGAAGGGAGATTGATCTCTGAGAAGATGATATTTAAGCTGAGTCCTCGTAAATTGAACATAAAAGAAGTTGTCCATATGGCCATATGGGAAAAGAACACTGGGGAATTATGAAGTGCAAACTCTCTACCAGGTGGAAAGGGGGTTACTGTGTTCTAGAAACACAAAAGGAACTATGTAGAGATCTAGTGGGTGAAAAAATAATAATATGGAGTGGGGTTGGAAGTTAGGCAGTAGGAAAAGCATATAGGTCTGATTAAGATATAAAAATAGTCTGCATTTTAAAAAGCTAAGGAAAGTGACTTTTCTGATAAACACCTTTAAAACTTTATCTTTTACAGAGATATGAGTGTAGGCATGGAGACCATATAGAATGACATTTCTGTAGTCCAAGATAGAAATGATGGTGGCGTAGGCTAAGATGTTGACAAACAAGATGGAAAGAAGTATATAGATTCAAGATAGATTTTTTTTTGCGAAATGATAGGACTTGTTAATGGATGAGGTAGAAAAAACAGCCATTAGATATCATTCCAACAACAACTTCACCAAAGCAGGCATTTTTTGTTTATCATTCGTTTTCTTTACTATTTTCTCTCTAGATGCATTAACAGTGCCCACCACATAGTAAATGTTCAATAAATAATGAATGAATGAGTAAAGAAAACCTCCCAGGTTTTTAACCAGAGCTATGAGGTGAATGGCTGTGTCATTAACTAAAACTAGGAACTGAAAGAGAAGTGGAATAAGATGAAGACGGAGAAATTAGAAGTTTCATTTAGGCTATTTTAAGTTTTAGATGTTTTCTAGATATCAAAGTAAAGATGCCAAAGGAAAAATTAGGCATATGTGAGTCTGGTTTTTCAGGGGAGATATTTGGTCTGGAGAGAAAAAATTGGAAATCAACAGCAGTAGAAGATATTCAGAACCACGATGTTTACTAAAATAAATAATTAAGAAAACAGTATCTCTGAAGGATAACTTTTAAAAAAGATCTGATTATGGAGATACAGTAATCCTCCATTCTCTGCAGAGCATATGTTCCAAGATCATTCAACAGATGATTAAAACCTCAGATGGTACCAAACCCAGTTATCATCAATGAGAACACATTTTCCGTTCATGTCTTCTGCCCAAAAACTTAATGCCTTTTCCATCTTATCATTCACTGTGGCCATAACTTTTGCAATTTGAGGTGCGACAGCAAAATGAGCATTAATTTCTTTTTCCTTCTTCACAATTTCACAGAGGATCCGTTCTTACCATGGGTTTTAGCAACCACAGCATATGATTTTTTTTTTTTTTTCATATCTTAATCGCCAGAGTCACTACTCTTGTATTTTGGCACCATTATTAAGTAAAATACAGGTTACTTGAACATGAGTACTGCGACAGTTGATTGGATAACCACGACGGCTGGTAAATGAGTAACAGGAGGGTGGTATTTACAGCATGAATATGCTAGACAAAGGGATGATTCATGTCCTGGGTGGGACAGAGAGAGATGAAGAAAGGTTTGATCTCAATATGGGGAATTACATGCAATTTAAAACTTATTATTTCTGGAATTTTTCATTTAATAGTTTTGGTCTACAGTTGACTGAGGGTAACAGAAACCATCAAAAGCGAAACAGCAGACAAAGAGGATTACTGTAGATGTAAGATGTTTATTAATGGAAAGATTCAATATCTTAAAGGGGTCGTTCCCTAAAATAATCTATAATTCAAAACATTTTAACGTTTTAAATCTAACTTCTAATGTTTTTTCATGATACTTGATAAGTTAATCCCAAAAGTTATATAAAAATTAAGAATGACAGCTATAATTTAAAGAAAAAAAAATAAGATGAGCCAGCTTGCCTAGAAGATATTAGGATTTAATGTAAAACCATGCTTAAAACATTATGATACTGTTACAGGGATAGAGAAATAGACCAATGGAACAGAATAGAAAGTCCAGAAACTTGTGTACCTTGAAATGTTTCACTTTGTCTATCAACCTATCTTTGCATGTGGAACAAACTAAAAATAATTATACATTGTTATATATGTATTATATATTTAATGCATTATATAAATTTGTATATGTGTATGTGTATTTATGTTTATAAGTATATATGAACATGTATACAAATATATATTAGACAATGGAAATATCTGTAAGTCTTCATGGGATATGTGTGAAACAATGGTAGAATTTCAGAGTAATTGAGAAAAGATCAACTATTTAATATATGATGGTGGCCCAAATGTCCACACTACAAAATGAAACGATCTCTACCTCATGTTAGACATAAAAATATATTTCAGAAGGAATAAATACTTGTATGTTGAATAATAATACTTTACTCTTTTAACAACATAATGTGGGAAATACGTGACATATTTGTTGGTAGAATGTCTTAACAAGGCACAAAACCACAAACCAGGGCACACAGTAGGTGCTCCATAACTACATATTAAAATAACTAAAAGATAAATCATACGTTTACGTTAAAGTTCTTAAAGTCTGCGACTGAAAAATTATTTTAAAAATATTTCAAAAGACATGAGCAACAGAGATATTTTTAACAAACCTAAGCAAATTAATTACAAAAAAGACAACCTAACTAAAATTGGAAACTTCGTAAAGGATATAAGCAAGTCACCGAATTAGAAAGTCAAATAGTCAATAAATATTTGCGAAAAGAATGTTCTCACTAGCAATCAGAAAATTACACATTAAAACCAATGAGAAATGCTTAATACTTTCAGATTGAAAAGGCATTTTAAAAAGTGATAACCTTGAGCGTTATTCACAATGTGCAGAGATGAGAACACTTACAGAATGTTGATGGGAGTGTATTTCATTCAACTACTTTAGAGACCTTGTTGGAGTATTCTGTTCCCTCTGGAGTTTCATAGAAAATTGACATCAGTTGGGAGATCTCAGCTGCAGGTCCTCTAGACTCCACTTTTCCAGCTTGTTCTTACTTGTTAATCACCATTAAGTCCAAAGATGCAGTTTCCTTCACAGTTTCCTCAATATTCTTAGAGATGAAATTGTCAGCAAGGCAAATCAAGAATTTAACACATGCCCTACTTTTCGTAGAATGAGAATCTCAGGAGACATCCAGAGAATTAAAGTCCCTAATCTTTGTTATATTTATCATCCTTATAACATTTGTGGTCTTCATTAGGAAGTATCCATATTATTTCCTGCTTCTTCTCAGACAAGAGTGTTTACATTGCCCTACGTGTATGTTGATTCATGGCTTCAAAACTATTTGTTATGTAGTTTTAAGATTTTACTTAAAATCTTCACTCTTTCAGTGAAGACTCTTCAGATTTTAAGAAACATCTGAATTACTGACAAGAAAATATTTAACTTTTTTCAAACACATATCTTCTTTGATAAAAGAAAAAAAGAGTCAATCCTTTCAACCCATTTGAAATTTCAAAATAAATAATCACTAAAAACAAATCAAATCATTTGGACCAAGTATCATTGCCTCAGGAGATTCCAATATGGCCACTTAAGGAATGTTAGTCATTTTCTCTATTCTCTTTTTAAGAATCACCTTAGGACAATTCAGTCCTCTATGCTTCAAATAAACATTTTGGCCGAGCACGGTGGCTCATGCCTGTAATCCCAGCACTCTGGGAGGTCAAAGTGGGCAGATCACTTGAGGTCAGGAGTTTGAGACCAGCCTGGCCAACTTGATGAAACCTTATCTCTACTAAAAATACAGAAACTAGTCAGGCATGGTGGTGCATGCCTGTAATCCCAGCTACTCAGGAAGAAGAGGTTGCAGTGAGCCGACATCACGCCACTGCATTCCAGCCTGGGCTACAGAGTGAGACTTGGTCTCAGAAAAAAAGAAAAAAAAAAATAATAGTGTATTTTCATATGCATAAAAGCATTAGGAATTAATTATATATAATTTACAGACAAAAAGACAGTAACTTAGTTATCATACCTGTGGACACAAGGTTTCCAAATGATTGGCTGCAATTTTGACAATTTTAATTCCATCTTCATTTGTTGACATGGAACAAGCAAGATTTGCCACCTTAAATACAATCCAAAACAATGGAAATTATTTTAGATTATCAAGGAAATGTAGCAACACATACTGAACAAGAACATGTACACATTCATTGAGAATCTCAATGACAAAGAACATTCTCAAAAACATCACTGGTATCCATTTTATGAAAGAATTCAGATAATCTATTAAAGCAAATAGCAATAGAAGGACCTAGAGAATTGTTTAAAATGAGGAGAGACTAGTGAGTGAATCTGTAAACCCTGTATAGTCTCTTGGTATCAACACCTAACCCATAATAAGAAGCTATTATGAGACTGGAAAAAAAATGTTTATGGATTGAATGCTAATAGGTTTTTGGAATCTCATATGATTGTGATTTATTTTAAATTAGTAATTGGTTTATTATTTCCCAGAGGTCTATTACTCATATTTAAGTTGCATTAAGTATGACTGTATCTGTATATATGTTTTGTTTATATCAAATACACTACAAAGCTGAACAAATACAAGATAATTCACTTCTTCCTGCTCTTGATTTTCCACTACAACTTCATGGGTACTGTTTGACATTCCAGCAGTGCATTTGATTCAAGCATTAGTGACACCCAAATTTCTCTTATATTATTGCTTTTGAAATTTACATTTTCTTCCAACAAAATGGGTGCTCTTTTTTTACCATTATGTCCATGACCTAAATCCAAGGTTTATAAATACTTTCTCCCAACCACGAAAGAGCCACGATAAAGAGTGGGAGATTATTTTCCCTTCCTCTGAACCCCGCTCTTGTTCAACATTCTTCTTACTAACAGAGTAAGGCTTATGGAGAGAGGCAATGTTCTCTCTGATCTACAAAATATATCATTATCTTTATCATTGCAAGGAGATACTTGATCTAACAATAATTTTTCTATCTTTTAAAATATCTCTGTCAATTGTTTTATACTTTAACACATTGCAATTTTTCCTGCTAAGATCTAAAATACATCCAGTTGTGGAGAAACCATGCATTAGCCACATGAGTAGAAATAAACAACATATGACTTTGGATCACTATTTTAAGAGTACCACAAAATGTTATTGAAATGGATTTACAGTCTTTGCTTTTTTATAACATTTATTTCAATATGCCACTAGTGAAATAACTCCTTGGTTTTCATTCACATATAATGAAATAACAGCCATACATTATTTAACTGTGGAAGGGCATTGTTCACTTCATTAATGTACATGGGGATGGCTTACTTGAAAAGGTCTTTTGTTGGCTTGAAGGTCACCATGCCTCAACTTTCATATCTGACACATAATTAGCACATTTGTGAGTTATTTGAAAAGGGCAACAGTTTTTGTGCCCCTTTCTACTCCCCAAACCCCAATCACTAAAAGTGAAACTTGACAGTTTAATTGCTTTAAATATGTATTATATTAATTCACACTGCATTTGCAAAAAATACTGACCTGTAAATTTGAGCACTGTTTGTTTAAAGTAAAAAAAATAAAAATAAAAATCATTGACTCAATGTGGTCAAATTACAAGAATGATGGTTAACCCAAAGCTTAGAAATTACAGAAAACTGTCCCTTTGTAGATGCTCTTTTACTTTACTTACTCATATTTAATGTATCCTCATTTTCTTCTTTTTCCTTTTGAAAATATGCATTCTTCTTCCGGACATTGGCTGGCCACTAGGCTTATTAAAAGCCAATTAAGTGACTGACATAGTATGGAAATTATGTTAAACACAGTTTGTGTCTATATTAAGAGAATTAATTTTATACAACTCTCTAATGAAAATACAACACAACTGAAAGTTGTGTTTTCTACTTGAAGTTTTCTTCTCAGTCATTATACTAACACTCTTTTTGTCTTCATTTATTCTATGCCTGCACATACCTGAACTTCTCCTTACCAGAATTGTTTTGTCAAATAAAGTTTCTACGTAATAGAGTATATTTCAAGGTATGTGCAGTTTTAGTGCTATTTTGTACAAACAAGGTCGAATTTTAAGATACTTAGTATCTGTGACAAGTGTTAGAAATAAAATATCTTTACATTTCAAATGTGAATGATTTTGTGATGTATTTTCTAATGTGACATCCATGTGTGAATGAAAGCCAAATTTCTTCTAATGATGATTCTTCCTAAATTCTGCATGGCTCTTTAGTCAAGTATGTTCCCAAGAACAGTAGAAATGTAATTCCCTCTGGTCAAAGAATACAGCCTACAAATAAGATGTTTTGTAAAAATAGTTTTAGATATTTGGACATTTGATGTCCTTTGTGTATCTGGGAAAAATTTGGGCAAAGCTTTGTTGGTATTCATAAGATCTCTGTAGCATGTTTCAGCTCACTAAGGGAAACAAGGATATCGGGAGTTTCTGGAGACAAACAGATCTGGGTTTGAACCCAATCCCACAGTTAATAAGCTTCTGATCATGAGCAAGATATTAAATTATTTGACCTTGTTTTGTCACCTATAAAATGGGTATGATAATGACTACCTCACTGGGATGCTTTGAGAATTCAACGAGATAATGTATGGGGAGAGTCTGATACCTGATGGCCTTCACCATGTATGAATTGCCTTCCATTTAATCTATCTCTCAACCAATGGAAAAAGAAAAAGAGAAAAAGAAAAAAAAGAAATTTCATTCTCTCAGAGGTTTTGTAGAATGAAAGCCTTAGGAGCCTAAAGAAATTTAACAGTATACTGACCCAAGAGCTACAAACTCAAATGCTTTCAAAAGCCTTGCAGGGGATACAAACGTTGAGTCTAGATTGACTCAGCGGTAGGGTAGGGTGGTGGGTCCCCAAACAAAATGATTGTGTATGCCCCACTGAAAGGCATTCGTTAAAACAAGACAAATGAAAGGAAAAACTCAATGTCTTAGCCAAACTAACGTCTGTTGGCTTACTTTAGTTCATAAGTCACTGTTTTGTGACCTCTAACCCCACTCTCTAATCCTATATTGTATAAATAAGAAAACAAAATTAAGCAGGGGGATAAAACATACTCAAATCAACCAATGGCAGGGCGACTATTAACTAGCGATATGTGTGTGTCTTTTTTGCTACCCTGAAGAAAGTGTTGAAAAGCATTCTTGCAGTGAAATGATTGACCAGACTTTTTATTGATATTGTGCTACGGCCTTCACCAAGTCTACAAAAAGCAGAGGCTAAATTATCCTAAATAAACGGGACGAAAGGTAGTTAGTTAAATTTACACATTTATTGAAAAGAAAAACCTGGGACAAAATGTTCTTTCATTTTTTACAAAAGATTAAATTACATCCTTAAAATAATTACCAATATTGTAGTAATTTAAAACCAAACAAGAAGTCTTCAAACAGGGATATGCGTCTTGATATGACAGGAGAGTGAAATTTTGTATTAGGATCCCTCCCTTGCAGCTCTTTCCTTCCTACCATTTCTTCTGTCCTCTAAAACGTATGGTGTATTCTAGGCCCTTTAAACATAGCTGACCTTATTGCCCTATTTGGGCTCTAAAAAACATTGTAAATGAAAACGCCTGACCAGACAATTACTCACCTGAACAATCACGTTGATGTTTGTTCCCTTCTTTCTGGTTCCTAGTTCATTTTTAAATTAATTAACTTATTTAGAGATATAGTCTTGCTCCATCGCCCAGGCTGGAGTGTAGTGGCTCGATCTAGGCTCACTGCAACCTCTGCCTCCTGGGCTCAAACAATCCTCTCACCACAGCCCCTCAAGTAGCTGGGACTACAGGTGTGCGCCACCACACCTGGCTAATTTTTGTACTTTTTGTAGCGACGGGGTTCCGCCATGTTGGCTAGGCTGGTTTCCAACTCCTGGGCTCAAGGGATCCATCCGCCTCGATCTCACAAAGTCCTAGGATTACAGCCATGTGCCAAGGCACATGTTCCAGTTCTGTATACTAGTTAGTATGTTTCTGTCATGATTTCCATTTGCTGGACTTTGAGTCTTTCCTTTCACTCAGCAGAGAACATAGTATCCTTCACTCTCTAACCCAGGGTTTCCGGTGAGAAATTCCCTGTTGTGGAGCCTGGCGTTGTAGAATCCTGACACCCAGGCTAGTTCTGTCCCTCACTCTCTATCAAGGTCAGGAGAATGACCATGCTTGACATAAAAGAATGACTCACTAGTGGTAGAGCCAGGGACAGCAATGAAACAGATATTTTGAGATGGAGAATGTCCCCAATGACCCTTTACAAATATCTACTATACTATAGGTTAAGTCTGCTTTTTATCATTACTTTTTTCTAATCTGGTAAAGATATTCTATTTTAAATACATTGAATGTCCGCGCATGCTATGTTTTAACATTCTAGTATTAAGTTTTATCTGAAATCTCAGGAGCACTGGTAGTGTTCTCAGTCATCTTAGACAACTGAAATGGAATCATTGTTAGGAATGAGTACACTATTTGGACAGCTGCTTATCACACATCATTCAGTCTGTCACCAAGAAGTTCCCACATGGGTATTTACCTGTAATATGGTCTCTCCAGAACACGAAGCAAACCTTGATGTTTGCTGAGATTTTCATTGTCACACATTCATTGTATATATATTGTTCACATAGTTAATTGTTATATCATGTCACCACGTGTCCTAGCTCTCAATGGGGGAGAAAGGTCACCGTCTCATTTTCATGCATTTTCCCATCTGGCAGTTGGTCATGCAACCCTTGTGTAAACACTTGCAGAGTCAGAGAATTTACTGTCTTGCAGGGCAGTCTAGTCCCATTGCAGGACAGCCCAAAGTTACAAAGTTACACAAGTTATGAAGTTCTTCTTTATAAGGAGACGAAATATTTCTCTCAACTTTCTCCTAGTTGTTCTAGAATCCAGAACGGCAAATATCTTTGATAATGGAAATAAAATGGGGTCTACAGAAAATTCAAATCAATAGTCCTCAAATTGTGGGATAAGAGAGATGGTAAGAATAATAGAATCACCAGTAAATAACTATTAAAAATAAAAGTTCAATTCTCTTCTGTCAAGATATTCTGATTTATTAAGTGTGTATATGCATGGAAGTCAGAGGTGTAAGGGATGTATAATTAGATTTTTTAAAAGTTCTCCCAGGTGATTCTGATATACCACCTCCCCCATTCCCAATACACACACACACACAACAACAACAACAACAATACACACATGACAACACACAGATACATACTAGGATTTTGGTTAATGTTTATTTGTTTGAATAGACACTCTTTCCTGAAGATAAATGTGCTGAGGTGAAAGTCTAAAAAAGAATGACCTGAATATTTACGGGATAGCATAGGAAGTTAAATAGAAAGCTTCACAAATTAGAGGCAAGAAATAATGACTTAAACTTCTACTTGAGAAATAGAGAAAAAGTTAACAACTGAAAGAAGAAATTCAAGTATAGGATATTTCTGGCCTTCCATCCCAAATCCATTCCTCCTTTTGGTAATAACACTGATTTCCCTTGGAGAACAGCTCTTTCTCTAACCTGGTGGTGTAAAGTCTTGGTACGACTGTCAATCAAGGATCCTGGTCCTCCCCTAGATTTAGCCTGGGCATATCCATCACTTACTACTGCCACCTACAGCCCTGAATCACTCTTTGTTCTGTGGAATCTTAGCCTGCTTTCATTTTTATTTATGTGCATTATCTTATGTCTTCCAATAAAGTCTTTATTTTCTTTTTTAGTAAGCCAAATGTATTTTATTTTACATACAACCAGAGAACCATGATTCTTAGTAAGTACTGAGCCAGAAACTTATACTCCTAGAATGTACTAATCTCAGATGGATACTTTCAGCAAAGTTGAAAGCTGGTAATGTATAACCATAATTATTTCTGTGAAAGGCACCTTCTCATTAAATGCCTGCCTCTGGGTTTAGTCAGCCTGGATGTCCTAGTGTCAGGGAAAAATGCAAGGAAGGAGACAGTCATTTCACTTCCTGCAAATATAGATAAGTGTCTTCCTTTGACGATCTAATTCTTCAGTGTCTATTAGAACATGTGACATATCAGGTACAAGAGAACATCTAATTCTTGAAGAAAATAATTTATCATTTTTGAGTTTATCTTTCAGAAAGCTGTTCATTCTGTTTGAAAACCACCCCTCACATACTCTTTGAAAATCATACCTATACTTCAAGGTCTGGATCAAATATTGTCCCTTCCACAAACTATTTTCAGATGCCCAGGATCCATATCTTCATCTTCCCGCACTCTCGTGTTATAGCAAATTCTCATTCTCCCTAAGCTCACTTATGTATCCACCAGAAGGTGAGCTGCTTGAGGGTAAAGACGATGATATATTTTTTAAAAAATATTTTTCCCATCAAGTTAAATATCCTGAAAATAGTATTTCATCTATGTAAATAAATAAAAATAATAATTTATCTCTATCTGGAACTAAATCATCAATATAAATTGCTGTCAATTGTGTCTGAAATTAACACATTTGATGAATTCTATTTTTTAAAGTCCTGTGTACAACTTAATTTGTTCATTGGAAGCTATGTCCTTTCTTCCACTCCTTCCTAATAAAAATAATCCTAGTTCTGTACCATATTAATATAAAGGTAAGTATTATTGCTTTAGGTTATGGGGAGAAATATCTGAGAAAAGGAAGTCCTTAGGTTATTAAACTTAACTGCCCTGAGTGGATTTCAGTCTGGCTGTGTATATTCATTGGAAACATCAAGGTTTGACAAATCTGTAGCAAAGATACAAATAAACAGAGAAAAACTTTGAATAGAAGTGTGGAAATAATCTAGCTGAAACAGGTTATTTTTAACTTGTATTGGCAAAGGAGACTTGGGCTTCTTTCTGAATTTAGAAATGAATGGCAGTTCATAAAAGCTTATGAAGACGCATGAAAAAGGAAAAATGATGTCTATGCTCCTTGGACATGGTAGCAAGTAGCAAAATTACAGTCACTAGCCAAATCACTGATAGATGGAATACTAGAAGTTCTTCAGGTTGGTGGGAGACAGCAAGAGTTGAACTAGATACTTTGAGTTTGAGTTGCCACTGAGATACATAAGAAGACATAAACTATATATAGTTAGATGTGTAGTTAAAAGGGGGTCTTCAGTAGATATATTAATTAAGAAGTTACTATTTTATTCATGGTAATTAGATATTATGTGAGGAGAAAAAGTTCTTGGAGTATATAAGATATTAATATTTGTTAGGCAGAAACATGAGGTTACTCCTTCAATGAGTCTTAGAAAAAGTGACCAGAGATAAGAAAGGTGACCCACTATACTGTGATGTCATGGAGACCAGGAGAAGAAAAGGTTTCAAGAAGATGATAACATATATCAAATGCTGAGAGAACAAGTAAGATATCCCTGAAAATATCCAATTCGGCCACAGAGACAACCATGCTAATCGTTCCTAGAGTGTTTGAGTGAAATGACGATGGTTAAACTAGCCGGGCAGGGACAGAGGACTGTGTATGGGGTAAAGTAATCCCATGAGTCTTATGACTCAAGGCAGAGAGCTACGGGTCGCCTGTATAATACTCACTCTCTCATTCTCACATATATACATTTTAAAACATTTTACCTCTCAGTAATATCCCAAATCATGTATTAGGTTGGTGCAAAAGTGATTGCGGTTTTTGCGATTACTTTTAATGGCAGAAACCGCAATTACTTTTGCACCAACTTATACTTTTGCTGTCCTCTACCCTAGGTAAGATTTTGATCAGTTTTCTTTATTTTATTCTTGTTCCAATTTTAGCTTTTGTTGTCAACAAATGTTATTTCTCTATGATACGTTCACATTGCAGCCCACAATTTTTTTCAGATGCAAATTTGGTTTCCCCATCATCACCTTCCCATACCCACATCATACTCCCATCCCTGCTAGATCTTGCAGTGCGGCCCAGAGTCATCATATGTAGTTCTTGTTCTCTCTGTGCTTCAGCTATATCAATGTACTTTCGTGTATCAATGTTTGCTTCTGCCAGAAAACATCTGTACATACTGTTCTCTGTTGACTGGAATGCTCTCTTCCTCCCTTTTCACAGCTACCTTCAAACCACTTATACTTGCCTAACTGCTATCCATCAGATCTCTGCTCAAACGTAATTCCTCAGAAAGTTTTTCACCAACACTGTCCTCCACCTCCACACAGAATACCTGAAACCTCTGCCCACCTAAGTCAGATTTTTCCTTCAGAGCATGACTCTCAATTTGTAATTATATATTCACTTGGGGAGATTATTTGATTAGCATACATTTCCCCAGATTTATAAAAGCAGGGGCCACACCTCTATTTGCTCATCATTCAGCCCACAGTGCCTAGTACCCGACACACAGTAGATAATCAATAAATAGTTCTTCGGGGAGTGAATGAATGCATGAATGTCTGAATCAGTATGCTTGAGAATGTATCATCTTCTTGATGAACATGAGATGAAAAAAGGAAGAAAAATGGGTTTGAAGGGAGGAGACAGCAGCAGAAATTCAGGACAAGAAATAAAGGAGAATGAAATTTTTCCTTTGAAATTTATTTGCAATATTCTACAAAGGCTTAGACAACTGGACTTCAAAGAAAAGTAACATGTTTCTCTTCTAGTCTGGACATCATACTTAACAAGACTTCAGGGGCAGCTTCTTTCCAGTTTTACCTTCACTTAAGATACCAAATTTGGAAGTACTGAATAGGTCCCAATTTAGCTTTTAATTTATTTATTTTTAATCAAGTAAAGTAACTCTTCAAAGGGCCCGAGCTGGATGCCAAATGCCAGCAAATGTGGCAGATGGAAAGAGACACAGTAACTTCCGTCAACAAATCCAGGAGCTTCATTGTCTATTTCAGAATGTAATATATGCTCTGCTTCTGGTAACTGCAGAAAGAGCTGTGATCTCCCCATGTTGGCACCTGAGTGACCTCTGGCTAACAAGTCAGCCCTTCTCTTTCTCCTAGTGAAGCAGTGCTGCTTTGCTTCCCTTAGTAGTAATAAGAAACGACTATGAATTATGGGTTTTGTAGAATATTAAACTAGTATAACTGTGCTGTAAAAGCACATAGCAAAGTGCAGGGAAACAATTTCATCAACTAACAAATATTGATTATGCACCTATTATGTGGGCTGGGAACTGTCAGGGAAATCATAGAAGTCAAAATCAATGAAAGTGAATCTCAACAAGCACAATCTATTTAAGGGGACACGTGAAAGGATCTAAGACTAAAACTCTAAGTCTTCAAATACTATAACAAGATAGAGGTAGGTGAACTTCATAGAGATGACTGTAGTAAGAGTGTTACATGGAGATAAATTATTACTTAGGAAATTCATATTCTCTTGAACTTTGCAACTCAAGCTGCTTCCCAAATTTTATGAATCCTCAATCACACAATCCGTTCTCTGATATTAGTTTTGCTTTACCTCTCTGTCTTTGGTCATCCATCTATAAGATGAGGAACAGATTGACTTCATTTCTAGACCTCTTTTCATTTCAATAATTTTATTTTACTGCTTATATAACTGATAACAAAATTAGACAGAAATTAGACAAAGGAGCAGAGCTATCAGGCAACTTTTCTATTAATTTAAACATGAATTTATAGATGAAATATTAGCCAATTTAATTCAACTGTGTAATAAAAACTAGTAATAAAGCAAGACAATGTCATTTATTCCCAGAATGAATAAATGACTCATGACTGAGAGATCTAACAATGAAATTCCTTTTTTAACCAGATATCAATAGATTTTTTAAAAGCATTGATGACAGGTTTATGCCTATTCTGATTAAAGTGAAGCAAAACTACACTAAAAAACAAACTCAAAACCTTAGCAATCAATGAATAGGAAGAATAATTCTTAATCTAAAACAAAATCCAGAAATTTCCAGCAAGTGTCATGCTCAAAAGTCAAGATTAAGATAAGCATTCCCTCTACTATGGAGGTTAATCAATATTTTACTCAAGGTTCTAGTAAATCTAAATGAATTTAAAAAAGCAATAGCTGCAAATATTAACAAATAATTATATTTATTCCCAGGTCTCAAAATTGTCTACCTAGGGAATGCAAGATTATCTGAAAACTGTTATTACTATTGAGTATTCAGTAACGCTTCTTCAAGCAGAATGAATGAGAGATGAACAACATATTTTTCTACATATTATAAAAGTTTTCATGACAAAATTTGTTATAGTAACTAAATATCATAAATTTCATAGCAGTATATATCTATTGAAATAAACACTATTATAGATATGTGTGCATATGTATATATGTATTAAATTTTACTTAATGATGTAAAAAAAGAATGGAATGACTAGTGAGAAATATCAGATTCTTGGATGGAAAAACTCAGTATTGTAAAATATAATGTTATCTCTCAAGAAATTTGTCTATTAAATTTATAGAGCTACATTGAAGTTAGGTAAACTTTAATGTGCATCTGGAAGAATATATGAAAGGCTGTCAAATAAGTTTTATAAAAAAGGGGAATGGGCCGGGTGTGGTGGCTCACGTCTGTAATCCCCTCACTTTGAGAGGCTGAGGCGGGCGAATCACCTGAGGTCAGGAGTTTGAGACCAGCCTGACCAACATGATGCATCCCCATCTCTACTAAAAAATACAAAAATTAGCCAGGCTTGGTGGCGCATGCCTGTAATCCCAGCTACTTGGGAGACTAGGGCAGGAGAATCACTTGAACCCAGGAGGCAGAGGTTTCACTGAGCCGAGATCGCGTCATTGCACTCCAGCCTGGGTGACAAGAATGAAACTCCATCTGAAAAAAAAAAAAAAAAAAAAAAAAAAAAAAAAAAAAAAAACGAAGGGAAGTATTATGTGCCAGTAATTAACAGTACAAAAATTAGTGTTTTTCAGGGTAATGGAAAAAACATATTGGTGATGGCCCAATTTCCTGCTATCTACTTTCAGGAAAAAAGTACAATGTATGTAAAAAGACTAGAATATATTACTACATAAAAATTTTTTAATGTCAAAATATTGAAAATAAAGATAAAATACAAAAGATAGGCAAAAATGTGTTTTTATATTTGATAATAAAAAATATTATACATAGGTATAAATAGCTCCTAAGTATCAACAGACTTTACATATGAAATATGACTAATAAATAAATGAAAAGATTCTCAGTCTACCTCTTGATTTATTAAGCAGGATATGCAACTAACGCAAGAAAATTACGTTTTTTTGCTTGTCAGATCAGAAATATGTAAAACGTTTGATAGTATCCAATACTGCTGAGAATATGGGGACACAACTGGGAGGTAAATGGCCAACTTTTCAGAGAGCAACTTAGCTTCATCTATGAAAATTTAAAACGTTCAGAACTGTAGCAATTCTACTTAATGTAATCTGTCATTCAGAAATACTTGCATATGTGAACAGAGTCACAGCCAAGTGAAAACTTTATTTGTAAAAGCAAAAATGAATGTAAATATTTAACAGTGGAGAATAAATTACATAACAATGCTGTAAAAAGGAAATAAATGTTCTGCTGCTATAAAATTTCTCAAGTATATAATTTTAAGTGAGATACTGCAGAATGGAAGATATGATTCTATTTAAAATTATTTACTTATTATAGGGCTGGGTGTGGCGGCTCACACCTATCTGTAATCCCAGCACTTTGGGAGGCAGAGGCGGGTGGATCATGAGGTCAGGAGATCAAGACCATCCTGGCTAACATGGTGAAACCCCATCTCTACTAAAAATACAAAAAATTAGCCGGGCGTGGTGGCAGGCGCCTGTAGTCCCAGCTACTCGGGAGGCTGAGGCAGGAGAATGGCCTGAACCTAGAAAGCGGAGCTTGCAGTGAGCTGAGATCATGCCACTGCACTCCAGCCTGGGTGACAGAGCGAGACTCTGTCTTAAAAAAAAAAAAAAATTATTTAAAATTATGTATAAATGCAAAGTATAATGTCTACAGTGATAAATTTCCACTGTTAATTTGAGTTATATATGGGAGAGAAGGTAGGATTACTATTGCTATGAAGAGAAGTATCCCCTTTTAACTATGTTTCTATATTGACTGAAGTTCTTCCAAGTATATTTTTCACTATATTAATAATGAAATTAGTTTTTAATTTACAAAAATAAAGTGACTGATGAAATAGTTCTATATGTATTGACATGGGAACACACCAATGACAAATAAAACAGAACATGTAACAATCTCATTTATGAAAGATGGGAAGCTTTTGTGTATGCATATGGAAATGTGATATCCAAAATGATCCTCCCTAAAACGGCAATTGTGATGATTACTGATGAGTGAAAATCAAGGTAAGTTCAACTTTCCTTTTCTATATTCTTAATAATTTATAATTTGGCTTATTATAATAAAAATGAATCATTGAAGAGAATGAAACCTGTCTATACCTGTATGTGAATTTTTAAGACCAATCAAGATAATTGTATTAATCATGACACTTATTGCAAAGGTAAAGATATCGAACCATTTATAAATAAGGTTTTCAGAAAATACACATATATAATGATTACACAGAAGAAAATGCTGCTAAGCAGAAAATAGTTTTCATGGTCTCATATGCTGTTATGTTTAAAATGATGATTCAGAAAAATGATTGGGAATTCACAGTAGGGAAACCAGGCACTGGTTTTACCTTGTCTTAATGTCAAATAATGGCACAAAAACAAGTGAATTAAAGCTTATTATCAATGACAAAATCAGACCAGCCAATATTGATCTTAATAATGAATCTAAAATCAACATGTTTGAAAAGGTACTCTGTGCATGGTGTGTGTGTGTGTGTGTGTGTGTGTGTGTGTGTGTGTGTGTCTGCAGCAGACATAAGGTAATGACTCTTATGATTGAATAATTGTAATATGATCCTACTTTTTTTCTTTTTCCTATCTTACTCACACCTCCAATTCTATTCAAATTTGTGTCTGAACTTCTTGTTCCTCTCAAATAAGTCATTAAAGATGAAAATATTCATTGTCTAAGTGGATATATGTCAACATTGTTCTGCAAAAGAGGTATCAATATGCTGTGTCAGAATGTGCCATCGCAAAAGAAGCAAATAAGATGAAAACACACATACACACAAACTCAAACACATTTGGCTGTTACAGTATTATTGCTTCCAATAAATTATGAGAAATATATGTTACATAGCTCAAATTGAAGTCTGCAATGTAGACTGCTCTAAGAGTCCCATTTTGCCAAATATATTTCCCTTTTAGTTTGGAACAATATATAACTGTAAATGGACACACACACCTCATATTGCTGTGTGATGTAAATTATAATGGTAAAACCAGCTAGATAGTTTATTCAAGGTCCCTCTCTAAATTAAGCTATTATTCACCTCAGAACCACCACTCAAAGGATAAAAGTATGTGTCACTTGCCTAGTAAATTTAATATAACAAACAGTACCAAATAAAATCTATTTAACTACCAAAGAATGGAACAAATCGAAACTATAAATTAAAGACAGGATTAAGTGTTGTTTCCTGAACTAGTGTTATACTTTGTTGTCAGCTGAGGTCAAGCATAAATATGAAGCATGCAGGTCTAATAAGTATTTATTAATAGGATCACTATGTAAAGGGTAGATGTCAAAACAATGCCATAATTAGCTTTCATTATCATTGAAATTGCCATCAAATTTCAAAGCAATTTTATGACCAGTGACCTGATTTCTCACATGGCAAAAAGAGAATGGATTTTCTTAAAGAGAGACACAATATATTAAAGCCAATATAAAGTTTTTAGTGAGTCTAATTCTGAATCAGCATGTTTTGTACATATTGCACTGTTCAAATGCTACCATGGGAACAGAAGGTGTTGTATAGGACAAAGTTAATTGAATTGCAATTTCGCAAACTTCCTAGATATGGATGAGACCATCATTATCACCTGATTCCCTAACTAATAATGAAATACACACCCAGATTCATTCCTTACTTTCACAAAAGAATGGGTCTCTTAGTAGAATGACAGTTGGCAATCAATCATCTGGCAACGTCTATCTTGGAAGATACCATAACAATAATCTGTGAAGCTATTTTTTTCCCGTAGGCATCTATTTATTATGACTTTGAAGGAAATAGGCAAAGAAGCTTTGAAATTTACCATAATTATAATCCCAGAGAGAACCCCTTGTCTTTGAGTATAAATGGCCAGTAATGAGTAAGACAAATTGAAAGAACACAGAGTATGTGTGTGTATGATAGAGACTCTGTGTGTGTGTGTGTGTGTGTGTGTGTGTGTGTGTGCGTGCAGTGGAAGTGGGGCAAGCACATTTGTGTATGTATATATGAAGTCCCAGCAAAATTTACGGATGTGTGTACGTGCCATTATTAAATACTATGATTTCATATTCCCTCATTATTGGGTCCCTGAATCTCATGAGGGTTCCTTGAGTGTGTTCTGCATTTAATTATATGATAAAAATGAAGTATAGCTAATTATGTAATATAGAATTAAAAGAAAATAAAAGATTTAGGTCCTTTAACATTAGCAGGGGCATAAGTTATTACAGGTTTAATCTTAACTATCCCTGTACCTCTACAGCACACTGAAATACTGGACATATACTGTGAGTAGTGGCCATTACTAGAGGATTGAATAAGACACTTGCAGTGTAATCTTAGTAGTTTTTTTAAAAATACATATTATTTATGGTTCCCAGTAGCTCTAGAAGGAAGGAGGGAGAAGTAAGGAGAGATCTTGAATACTAACCTCCCATAATTAGAGCAAACCAACATATTAATTCTATTTCCACAAGGTTAAACTGTGAAATCCTTGAAGATAGAAACCATCTTACTCCTCTTTTTGGTTCTAGATATTGCAAGCAATGGGTTCTTAAAGCTTGTGTTGAATACATTTAACCCAACATTGCAAATAAAATATTTTTCACATTGCCTTCTCTGTACATATTTATGATTGATCTCTTTACAGAGGCCTAAAGACAATAACAAAATCCACATATGTGTATGATCTATCAGGCACTGGAGGAAGAAGAGAAGATGGAGAAAAGGTAGTTGCCATGCTTCAAGAAACGAAAGATTTAGATATAAATACACAAAACATTTAGAGCTATGAATAATGAAAAAAATTTAAATGACAGTGTATACTATACTAAATGAGTAAAACACGAAATGCTGATGGGCTTCAGAATAAGGAGATAATGCAGTGAAGCTTTAAAATATGTTAGCTGGATAGTTTTAAAAAAAGTCTTGAAGACAGTTTCTATATATCAAATGAATTGTTTTAAAACTCTAAAAATAATATTGTCATATAAAAATGTGTTAGTAGAAAACATAGAAGTTTTAATATTAATAAATTCCAATATCAGAAGGTTTTTGGATAAATCAGAAATGTTTGGTTTAAATACAAATTCTCTTTAAGAAATAGTGAATGGTTTCATGAAAACTGTTATTGCAAATACTGAAAGTTACATTGTATGTCATTTTATTTCTATCCTTATTACAATACTTCCTATGTATTTAGTTGTTTTCAATTCTTATCCCAAGTAACATGAAACTTAAATCAAAATTCAAGAAAGCAATGCTGCATTCAAGGTAGTTCCATGTACATCAGCCACATGGCACTACATGGCTGCAACAGCCAGGCCTGGATTCTCACCAGCATTGCTCCAAGGCTCTGAGTCTGAGCAGACCACAGGAGTTGGAGGGCATTTGCCATCAACTAGTCCAGTTTTTGACTCTGTTTCAGGAAGCTGGCTTGCTTGCACTGCACCTGGAGCCTTTCAAACCGTTGTCAGGCTCAGTCTCTGAAGAAAGAAATCCCACAGCGTTCTGGCTTTGCTCAGGGTATGCAGTTTTGTTCCAAAAGTCAGGAGACAGGTTGCTTCCTTCCCTGGCTCTTGAGGGCAGAGGCTGAGCTTTCTCACCTACGAGATGGTAACCTTAATGAGCACCCACGCCTTGGGACACAGAGTACAAAGTGTCCCGGATGCTCAGTAGCCAGAAACAGAGAACGCCCGTAAAAGTCCAGTTCATTTCTCATCACCCAAGTTAGAGTCCTACCCTCACCTTCAGCCTCTGACTACTGTGGATCCCTCCTTCCCTTGGCTGCCAATCTTTGGAAAGCACACCCACATCTCGTATCTATCTCTCCTGTTGGTTAATTAACACTAATGGGCAGCTGCCATCCCTGCATAAAACCACAACCATGGCTGGATTGCTTAAGGGCTAATTACGCTGCTTGTCCAGGCACAATGTTTCTCTTCCTTCTAACAGCCTACCCTTCAGACCCTAAGGGCTCATTATCACCTTCCACCACTAGAAGAACAAGACAAGACTTGTCAGCTGTGCCACTTCTCACATTTCCAAGAAAAAGCTTAAATCTAAGCAATGGCATTCTAGGCGTTCTCTGCAAGGGTTTTTAGCTTAGCAAAATCCCTCTTGCAATCTCTGTTCATAATTTCACCTCGAATTCTGAATTATCTTATTAAGAACTAGAAACTGTTCCTGCAAGTGACTTGTTTTTAAATTTGCTTTGCAGACATCTTTAAGGGTTGCTGGCAACTCAAGTGCAATTCTTGATTTCCTCTTTCCCAGCACATTCTATTAAGCCTATTAATTTCAAATGAATGTATTTTCCCCACATCTTCTAGAAGCGGACTTCAATTGAATGTAATATCCTCCTGCCGCTCCACCCCACCCCGACCCCCGCCCGGGTCCCAACTCTAGAGGTGGACTTCTGGGCGGGGGCAGGCAATCACATTCAATTGAAATTAATAGGCTTAATCTATTCACTTGAAATTAATTAGGCTAAAATATGTTACTCTTTCTTTTCCCATAAATAAACTAATGCCAGTCCCAGTTGTCTTCCTCCATTCATATTCCACATCCTCTTTTTTCAATGCCCACCCCATCATCATTCCTTCTCTGAAACTGAATTCAGTCTCTACAGAATCCATGTACTGCCATGATCACAGCTGGTCCTTTCTGGTATCTCCAGGCATCACAGATGACCTACCTTTATTGATTTCTGGGCTCTGAACTACCATTCTTTTCTCTTTTCTCCCCCGCCCATTCATTATTCTCGTCACACAGTTTCTTTCCCCTCTCATTAGCTGTCCCATCTTGTGGAATGCAAAATCCCTCATACATTCTGCTCTGTTCACATCACTGTCTCTGTGGTAAATAAAACATAACAAACAACATGATTTTTTTAAATCTTTTCACTTTAAAGATATATTCATGTGCTTTCTCTGTTGGTGAATAATTCATTTCCTATTGCTTTGGAAATACAGTCTGTGAGCCAGGGGCTAGTTTTATATCTACGTTTAGTAAATTGAATAGAATATTTTGCTATAATGCAGTAAGTGTACCTAAAATCACTGTTTTGGGAGCCACAGATTCATGAGGGAAAAGCCTCAAATGCTATGGTACATTAGTTGAGCCATAGAAAAATAAATCAATTATAATTGCTTCTCTAGTTAAATATTATGAGTTACAGTGAGTATTTAAGATAGTTTTGAAAAAAAATTTTATTATTTCAGGATCTGCATCCTAGTTACAGTGGCCATTTTTATTAGTGGTTCCAATAAAGTATTCATATTTATCCTTGCTCTGTCAGCAGGTGCTGATGAAGTAGAGGTTGCGCTATGAATATATGAAGCAGTATGATTTGAAAAAAGGAGAAATGGCAGTATAGATATTAGAATCCAGAGAGAATGAACTTTCTTTACTGTTATATTATATTTTACTTATCTTCCATGAAGATGACTAACCCAAAGGGTTTCATATTTGTGGTCCCCTCAAATATGTCCAGTTAGTGGAAACACATCCTATATTTTAGAGTATGACTCAATAATAAAACTTTAAATCCTTCTAATTCTCCACTCTTTCATATTCTCCAGTAAAAAGATAAAACTCGAAATATTTATTTAGAAGCCACTATGCAACCCTGTGCTTTGGGAGTTCATAACTACCTTACAAAGACACACTCTGTAACAAGAATCATTCTAATACTGTGTGTCCTTTTATGTTTAAATAAGTAGGCCTGTAAAGCAAAAATAACATGAATAAATTTACCAAGTCAAAGATTTTACTTCATATATGTCACTTTTAATTCAGTACTGTAGTCATTTTAAATCCCTGGGTAAGTTAAAAAAAAAAAGACTCGTTTCTCTTCTACAATTATACTATGGATGAACTGTGCACCCCTCTCTCTCTCTCTCTCTGTATATCCACATATATGTAGATACATTTTACTTTAAGTGTTCAGAATTCTTATAATTTCAAAAGGAATATGTGCTTAATTTAAAATTTTTGGAAAACAGTTAAATATAAAAGAGTAAATACACAAAATACACATTTTCAGTGTGGTAGATAAACTCACCCAATGCCTACCCCCAACTCCTCTTTCCTTTGTCTTTACTACCCTCTATTGCATATCATAGAGCTCTGGCCAGATTCCCTCTTCATATTGGATACATACATCTTCCAGCTGCTGGGGATAACTGCTATTGACCACTCATAGTCCTTCATTAGGAACTGTCCTAGGTTGTAGGAAACTACCTTCCCCAAGGCAATGTCTCTTCCCAAGGGAAGCCCACAATTAATGACAGAGTGAGTTAGGATGACAAAGACCTAGGCCCCTTGCCTCTACATGTGACAATTCTGAAAGGTCACCTGAGCTCCAGAGTCCCCAAGAGTTCAGGTAAGGTTTCAGTTGCAACCACATTCATTGCAAGCTAGCTGCTGCTTCTACATAACCCTACCTTTCTCCCTTCATTACAGGCTTAACTCTGAAGATTACTCCCCAGTAAATCCAGGACCCCTGCTCTGGAATTGTTCATGAGTCCAAGCAGTTGTAACTGCATCTAGCAAATAATGGTCTGCTTTGCTGTCTCCTTGTTAAAAGTACATCAAAATGTATGCCCAATATTTCTTATAGCCAGTAGGCTTCTCATTCCTTGCTAGGGACCCTGTAAATGAAAAACAAAACAAAACAAAATAAAAAACCCAAAGCTACAGCAGAACACATTTGAAATTATGAATACAACTGTAAAAATGGCAATTCTAGGGTAAGGTTTGAGAATACAGAACTTATCTGAGCCTATTGCCTCCTTCTGTGCAAAAGAACCATTATAGGTAAACAGGCAGCAGATAGTCACAATTCAATGCCATGATATGGATAAAATGAAACAAAGGTCAAGCAATTAGTTTACTTCTAGATGCTCTTTGGGTCAGGCTCATCTATCCCTAACTTCTCATATGAAAGTTAAACTGCCACAGCCTGAAATAGTAGACAATTGAAATTCTTATTCTCTTCAGAAAATTCTGCAATTAAAACATTGATAATTTCTTTAAAACACACACACACATGCACACACACACACACACACACACACACACACACACACATCCCTGATATCAAATCTTACATTCCCTCCAGAAAACATGACTAGGTAATTTAAGCAGTAGTTGAATATATTTAGAGAAAATCAGCAAGTCAGGTAGAAAATTACTCACCATACACACCAGTTGTGTGAGTGTTGCAGAATATGAATTGCTGCCAAGATATCTGTTATTGGCATATCTCCACTTTTCAATTTGATACAATGTGTTTAACCTACCACTGTTACTCAGTGTACTATAACTGCTATACAAGCACCTGTGTGTTTACCAGAGCCTTACTGTTCCCTTGGCTAGAAATATTTCCAAACAACGTAATAAGTATAAATGCCTGCCATTTTCAAAAATATATATAATAAACATTTTCCAAATACTTTGAAAGCCTACAGTTACCAATAAGCTTTTGTGTACATAAATTAGAGAATAAGGGGCAAAGAAAACTTTATTAGTATACCATTAAGTACTTAATTTATTATTTTTGCAGTGACATCCTCGCAGGATTTCTTTTTTAACATGAAAAAGTCAACACCTTAACTGCTGAAGGCTCTACTTTAGAATCCCAGGGGCATTTCCAGACAAGTCCTAGTGATTATTGTGAAAGTACCTGTTTCTAGACCAACTCTTTAAGCAGACCACTGAAAAGACCTTTTCAAATCTCCCATGTAAAGGAAAGCCTTGAAAGGGAGATAGATAGATAGATACATAGACATACATACATAAATAGATGACGGAGATAGATACAGAGAGGTCAGATGATAACAAAGATCAGATTATAACAAACTTAAACGTAGGTGCACCAGTTAGCTAACAGAGAATAACAAATCATCTCACCGTTTAATGACTTAAAACAATAATCATATAATTTACAATCTAACTTTGTGAGTCTTGTCAATAGCAATCAGGAGTCCACATTATCCTTTAAATTAAATTTTATTTCCAAGTATAAAATATTTTCTTATTTAATTGCATGCTGATCTGAATTCAATATATCTTGGACATGAAAATAGCAGCTTGGCTCTGCTGGGTAATTGAAGACCATGTATGTAACTGGGAGCATGATATTAATCTACTTAAAATCTTCATTCCTTAACAAAATCTACTCCCTGTCAACATTTATTTTAGAACCTGAAATTTTTGTGAGCATAGCTATCTTGGCATCATAAGCTCTAAATGGAAGACTACTTTTGGGCATTTTCTTATTTCTAGTAGAGTTAATGTCATTATTACCCAACTATTCTGATGAAATAGGTATCTAGTATAAACATCAATTATCTTCTTTTATAACGAGTTGATAATTCCCCATGGCCGCTTGCTCTATTTTTCATCTGTTGTAACATATAAAGGGGTTCAACAAATACTTTATTCTAAGCTTTCTCTGCTGCAAACCAAAGGTTACTAATTCATTTCATTAACAATTTCAAGTATTTGATATCTGTCCTAACAAATTCAAAATTGACCATTTTATAAAAGACACATATCATTTTCCCTTCATTCTACATTTGTTAGGTATATTTTTCTATTTCCAAATATTTATTTTATTCCCAAATTATGATTCATTCAAATAAGTTTTACACAAAGAAGAAAGTACAAGATGTGTAACAGCTCTAGCAGAGAACATTTCAGCTGTGCCACAAAAAGAAAACAGCAATATTATGGCATGCTGACAAAATAGGCCAGGCATGGTGGCTCAGGCCCATAATCCCAGCACTTTCAGAGACCAAGACAGGCGGATCGCTTGAGCCTGGGAGTTCGAGACCAGCCTAGGCAATATGACAAGTCCCCATCTCTGCCAAAAATATGTAAATTAGCCAGGCGTGGTGGCACATGCCTGTAGTCCTAGCTACTTGGTGGGGTTAAGGTGGGAGGATTGGTTGAGCTTGGGAGGTTGAGGCTTCAATAAGGGGACAGAGAATAGAAGACTGTCAATAAAGATATGCCTGTATGGGAATACATATGTTGTGTTGGTAATCTGCTAAAACCACATACTTTTAAAGGTGAAGGAGAGATGAAAATAAATTATGTTATTAAGGTAAACTCTAATTTGCCAGGTAAGATTGAGAAAAGGCATGAGGCTTCCCTGATAGAGGCTCCACAATTAGAACCAAAGCAGTAGAGAGCAGCAACCTGAGCTTCAATCATTCACTCACTGGGATTCCCATCAACATACGGCATCCTTGGCAAGTCTTGTTCAGATGGAAAAGCAGTCACAAGAGAAGTGCTTTTCTAATCCTGTGCTAACCAATCCAAAAGCATTTGTCACTGAAGTAGTGGAAACTCTGAACAAAATTACCTTGTAAATTTTAGAGTTTATAGTAGCCCAGATATTTGGCAATAGTAGATTCCAAAATGCTCAGAGAAAAATGGGTATAATTAATGACCTCTTATTCTGACATTTTGAGAAGGTTTGAAGGATATCAATAATAATTCTGTGATCTTAAGAAAAAAAGAAAAAAAAGAAAAAGGATGTGGCTGCACCTCAGACTCCATGAGAAGCTTACATGTATATGGACAAAATTCAGATGAAATGAGTGCCTCGCACAGGCCTTAACACACAAGTTGTGCTTAATCATGTTTGGTAAAAGAATGAATGGACATTGTAAAACCAAAAATAAACATGTAAAGAGTTCATATACTACAAGCCAGGAGAGTCAAAGTATACATCATCTGTTCATCTAATCATTCTGTCATTAATTTATTATGAGCTTCTTGCTTTCAGGGTCCCATAGTCCAGAGTGAAAAAGTGATATGTAAACCAAAAAATCAAAATACAGGAAAGTAACTACAAATAGGTAATTGTTTAAAATGCTTTGGGAACAGGCAGGCTGGAGTTATTAATTAACTGTATTTGGGGAAAGGAAGACTATGAAAGTCTTTACAATGTAGTTAACATTAGAGTAATTTTGAAGAATAGTAGAGATATAGAGTTATAAAAACTCTTTTTTTCTTCGAGACAGAGTCTTGCTCTGTCGCCTAGACTGAAGTGCAGCGGTGCGATCTCAGCTCACTGCAAGCTCTGCCTCCCAGGTTCAGGTCATTCTCCTGCCTCAGTCTCCTGAGTAGCTGGGACTACATGTGCCCGCCACCATGCCCAGCTAATTTTTGTTTGTTTGTTTATTTTTTGTTTTTTTGTTTTTTTTGTATTTTTAGTAGAGATGGGGTTTCACCATGTTAGCCATGATGGTCTCGATCTCCTGACCTCGTGACCCAGCCGCCTTGGCCTCCCAAGTGCTGGGATTATAGGCATGAGCCACCGCGCCCAGCCTAAAAGAACTCTTTATATATGTTTTTTAAAAGGAGAAGAAAAGAGAAGCATATGCTATTAAAAAATAAATTCAATGCTGGAACGATAATGGGCTCAGAGAAAAAGTAAAGAGATAACTATAGATTGTTTGGAGAGCTAAACTGAACCCTCCCTAGCCACTCCCAAAGATGCAAGCCCCCTATAAAAATTTGGAGCACCTAACGCTACAAAGGTTGAAAGAATATTACCTTTTATATCATTCTTCCCTGTCTCTTAAATTCCATGTTTCCGTCTCATTGACCCTGCTTTTATGTATCCTCCCTTGGCCTAGCAGTTCTCAACCAGAGGTTTTAAACCCTGACAGCTCATTAGTGTCACCAGAAGAACTTTTACAAAAGCCTTCCACTTATGTCCCTTCCCCAGGGATTCTGATTCGCTGGTTTGGGGGAAGGGACCCTGTGTTGCTCACAGTGACTGATGCCCATCAAAAGGGCATTAGGAAAATCACTCTGCGGGAAATCACTCTGGCTCGCCATGGTGAATGAGTGTTTTTAAGAGGATTAAACAAACATCAAAAAGAAAAAATTAATGTCATGGAGTTCCATACCATTTTAAGACTTAATGATTCATATGCCATTATACAGAAGGAATCTGCCCAAGATAGCTGTGAATTGTAGCCATGATCTCTAAAAAAGAGTCGAATATGTGAATGCTACCTAAAGATCGGGGACAAGGGATCCTTAATTTATATGAACAGTAATGGGGAACCACTAAAACGTTTTCTGAAGAACACTGACAAATTAAGATTTGTACATTATAAGAAATATTCTAGCTACATACAAGAAAAATTGATTGCAAAAAAATCAAAGATGATTCCCGGACTTTTTGTTTGGGAAACCAGCTGAACATAAATACCATTCACTGAGAGGTAATGGAGGAAAGAGTACAGGTGTGGCAGTGTGATTAAAAGAAGACAGAAGTTCTCCTTTAGATATGTTGACTTTTGGGTATATATATTACATAGTGGTTTATATACAGGTTGGAAATTTAGGAGAAAAATCGTTACAGATGGGAGATATGTATTTGAGATCCATCTGCATATAGCTGGGTTTTTAAGGCAAATAAATAGATAAGCTTGCTCTGGGAGGGTGTGTAGAATTCTTTTTAGGAGAAGAATATCTAGGGCAGAATTTAAAGGAATGCTAACGTAGGCAGTAGAAAAATACCCACAAAGTAGAATCATACGAAATGGCCAGAGAGGTAGAAGGAAAACCAGGAGAGTGACGCATAATTGGTGCCAGGAGAAAAGAATGTTTAAAGAAAAAGTGATTGAACAATATTTGCAAATGTTGCAATGATTTCAGTGGAGAATGGGGCTGAAGTCTGATTATAGTGAACTAAGGAGTAGATGGGAGATAAAATAAAAAGTAGAAATAATAATTAGAAAGGGTTTATAAAGCTGGTGGAAGAGAACTTTCCAGTGCTTATCCCCACAGACAAACATTAATTTGAACAACCATCCATGCACAAACAAAAGTTAACAAGAGCAAAAGAAACCATGTGAGAGATTACAGAAGCTGAGTGGAGCACAGAAATAAGAAAGACACACTGATAAAGGTAAGAAGGACAGTTTTACATCACCTGTGAAGCCTCTTCACAAGCTGTATACAGCATGACACAGACAGCAATACCCATCCCTTAGGGGAAGAAAAGTAAGCTCCAGACTTGCTGTGGAACCTAACACTGGGCCTGCTCCAGCAAAACTCAGCTTCATGCAGGTACCCATGGCCCCAGAGTACAGCCTGATACTTGCAGACTAAGCTTCCAGGCCCACCTGGATTCAAGCATAGCTCCCACAGCCCTGGGATCTATGCCTGCTTGACAGACTCAATCTCTGGGTCTGTCCCACTGCAAGGCTGACCCCAGTAGCCCTAGGCTCTGGACCAGCCCCAGTATTGGGCAAGCCCTCCCAGCCCTGGCCCTCAGTCAGAACCGGATATCACAGATGTAGACACAGGCCTGACCCAGAACCAGGTCAGCCCCAGCACTCTCAGACTTTAGATTGCCCCCAACACCAGGCAGGCTCCCATGGCTCCTGGCTTCAGACCTATCCCAGCACCAGGCTGATCCTTGAAACCCTAGTCATCAGGCCAGCACCCTGGGACCCAACCTCCAGGTTGGGCCTCATAGACTCGGGCTTCAGGCTCACCCCAAGTTTCAGACAAGCCCGAAGCTAAAACATCCCATGCAGTCCTAGGCCGCAGGCCCCAGCACCAGGTTAGCACCTCTGGTCTCAATAGCAGGGGACTCACATATCCTACTTGCAGCAATGGGAAAATTACCCAGACAAAATATCAATAAGTAAACGTCAGATTAAAACTATACTTTAGACCAAGTAGACCCAACAGACGTATACAGAACATTCCTATTAAGCAGCAGCAGAATACACCTTTTTCTCAAACACACACAGAACATTCTTCAGGATAGATCATATGTTAGGTCATTCACAAGAGGTAAAGAAACCATGTGAGAGTTTAGAGATCCTGGGTATAGCACAGAAATAAGAAAAGACATATTGGCAAAACAAGTCTTAACAAATCTGAAAAGGTGTAACCACATCAAGTATTTTTTCTGATCATAATGGTAAGAAATTAGAAATCAGTTAACTGGAAGAATTTCAAAAACCTCATAAATATATGAAACTTAAAAAATATGCTATTTAACAACCAACAAATCAAAAAAGAAAGTAAAAGAGAAATTAAAAACTATTTTGAGATAAGAGAAACACAAAACATCAAAACTCATGAGATGCAGCAAAAGCAGTTCTAATGTTACACCTCAAGGAACAAAAAACAAAAAACAAAACAAAACAAAAAACAAACAAACAAACAAAAATAACCCCAAAGTTAACAGAAGAAAGGAAATAATAAAAACCAGAGCAGAAATAAATGAAATAGTGACTGAGAAAATGATCGTAAAAAAATCAACAAAAGTGGCTTTTTGTAAGTTAATCAAAATGGACAAATATTTAAGTAAACTAATAAAAAAGAGAAAGACTCAAACAAAATTATGAATGAAGGAAGAGACATTACAACTGATACCACAGTAATGCAAAAGAGTATAACACACTATTATGAATAATTATATGTCAATAAATTGAATAACCTAGAATAAATGGGTAAATTTCTAGAGAGATATCACCCACCCAGACCGAATCACAAAGAAAGAGAAAATCCAAACAAATTCATAATGAGTAAGAAGATTAAATCAGTAATAAAAAGTCTCCAATCATAGAAAACTCAGGACCAGATGGCTTCACTGTTTAGTTTTACCAAACATTTAAAGAAGAATTAATTCCAATCCTTCTCAAACTCTTCTGAAAAACATTGAAGAAGAAATACTTCCAAACTAATTTCACGAGGCTAGCATTATCACCACACAAATCCATGAAAGAACACTACAAAAAAATAAAATTACATGCTAATATTCCTGGTGAACATAGATATAAATATCCTCAACAAAATACTAGCAAACCAAATTCATCAGTATATTTAAAGGAGCATTTATCATGATCAAGTGGGATTTATTCCAGAGATGTAGGTACGGTGGAATATATGCAAATCTAGAAATGTGATACACCACATTAACAGAACAAATGACAGAAAAATATGATCTATGATCATCTCCATAGATGAAAAAAGCATTTAACAAAATTCAATATCCTTTTGTAATAAAAATTCTCAAAAAATTAAATATAGAAGTAATGTACCTTTACCCAGTAAATTCCGTATATGACAAATCCATGACTAACATCATACTCAATGCCTCTAAGATTAGGAATAGGACAAGGATTCTCGTTCTTTTAAGTTCTGTCCAACTGAAGTACTGGAAGTCCTAGCCAGAGCAACTAGGCAAAACAAAAATAAACGGCACCTAGATTGGAAAAGAGGAAGTCAAATTGCCCCTCTTTGCAGATTACGATCTTATAAATAGAAAAACTTGGTGACCTCACTAAACTACTCTTAGAACTGATACATTCAGAAAGTTGCAGGATACAAAATCAACATACAAAATTCAGTAGTATTTCTATAGACTAACAACAAACTATCCAAAAAAGAAATTAAGAAAACTATCCCATTTATAATGGCTAAAAAAGCAATAAAATATGAAGAAATAAGTTTAAACAAGGAGGTAAAAGACCTGTGGATTGAAAACAATGATACATTGATAAAATAAATTAAAGAAGACACAAGTAGAGTTATCCCATGTTCAATGATTAAAAGAGTTTATATTGTTTAAAGTGTCTGTATTATTCCAAGCTATCTACAGATTCGATGTAATCTGTATTAAAATGCCAATGTCACTTTTCATAGAAATAGAAAAAATTCTTAAAATTCATATGCAAACATAAAAGATGCTGAATAGCCAAAGCAATCTTGAGCCAAAATAACACAATCAGAGGTATCACATTCTTTGATTTCAAAATATACTACAAAGCTATAGTAATCAAAACACTGTGGTACTGGCATAAAATCATACACAAAGACCAATGGAATAGAGAGTCCCAAAATGAACCCATGTATATATGATCAACTAATCTCTGATTAGTTGATTTCTATTCCAATAATAGAAAATGTGGAAAAGATAGTCTCTTCAATAAATTTTGTTGGGGAAATTGAATATCTCCATGCAGAAGATGAAATTAGACCATTTTCTCACATCATATGTAAAAATCAACTCAAAATGGATTAAAGGTGTAAATCAAGCAATATCTGAAACCGTAAAACTACTAGAAGAAAATATAGAGGAAAATCTCCATGACATAAGTCTGGGCAATGATTTTTTGGATATGATCTCAAAAGCAAAGGCAGCAAAAGTGAAAATAGACAAATGGGATTCCATTACGCTAAAAAGTTTCTTCACAGCCAAGGAAACAATTAACAGAGTGAAGAGACACCCTATGGAAAGGAAGAAAATATTTGTAAACCATATATCTGATAAGGAGTTAATACCCAAAAGGTATTTGAAACTTCTCAATAGAAAAAAAATGAAATAACCCAATTAAAAAATAGGTAAAATATCTCAATAGACATTTCTCCAAAGAAGTCATACACATTGGCCAACATGTACATGAAAAACTGTTCAACTTCACTAACCATTAAGGAAATGCAAATTAAAACTACAATGAGATATCACCTTACACTTGATACAATTGGTATTATCAAAAGGACCAAAGAAAAGTATTGGCGAGGATGTGGAGGAAAGGGAACTTTTGTACACTCCTGGTGGGAATCGAAATTAGTACAGCCATATGGAAAGTAGTATGGAGATTTTTCAGAAAAATTTGAAAATACCACTAGAATATGATCTAGTAATCCCATTTCTGGGTATATGTCCAAATGACATGCAATTAGTATGTCAAAGAGATTGCCTGCATTCTCATGTTCCTCACAGCATTATTCACAATAGCCAAAATATGGAATTAAACTAAATGTTTGTCAACATATGAATGGCAAAGAAAATATGGCATATACACACAATAAAATACCATTTAGTCTTAAATGAGAAGGAAATACTGTCAAGATGACATGGGTACACCTGAAGGAAATTAGTAAGTTAAATGAGACAGGCTTGGAAAAACTTATACCACATGATCTAACTTATATGTGAAATCCAAAAAAGTTGAAATCATAGAAGCAAAGAGTGGAACAGTGGTTAACAAGGGCTGTGGAATGGGGTAGAATTGGGGAGATAATGGTAAAAGGATACAACATTGCAGCTGAATAAGATGAATAATTTCAAGAAATCTATTGCACAACCCAGTGAGTACAGTTAATAGCATTGTATTCCTGAAAATTGCTTAGAAAGTATTTTATGTTCTTACCACAAAAAAATGTTAAGTATGTAAGGCAATGCCTGTTAATTATCTGGATTCATCCTTTCCACAATGGACACATATTTTAAAACACCATGTTGTACATGATAAACACAATTTGTCATTTAAAAAATTACTTAAGTTTTAGAAAGTAGAAATCAGAATAGTTACCTCTTTAAAGATATTTGCAGTCAATTGAAAATATTTTTCACTTTTCTTTTTTGAAAAGTAACATACATATAATTTAGTAGTAAACCTTAACAGATATTTTTTTTAAGAAGACAAAATGTGAACACTTTAGTTCTTATGAAGAGAATCTAAGAGAGAAAGATGGTGATGCTAAACAAATGAGAGATTATAAAATACAACAAGGTACCTGGGACAGAAGCAAGGCAGGTAGAAAGATTCACTCATGCTTTGCCCTGCCAGGAGGGAATATTGCACTATAATGGGCAGAAAGGAAGAAAACATGGAATGAATGCAATATGATTAAAAGTCTGGTGATAGGATAAGGAGGCATCTCTAGTCTAGTGGCTTCAATTTTCTCAGTAAAGTAGGAGGACAATTCTGATAGCAAGGAAGGAATGGCAGGATTTCAGTTCTGAGAGGGTGAAGTAGGTGAAAGAATTGCAGAGACTGAGGGAGATAACTAGGAATTATAGAAGAATTACCAAAGAGCATTGAAGCCCCAAGACTCTTCTTAAGTTGGATGAGTGCACAATTTTAGGAGCAGAGATAGGTAAATGGCAGAAAGTATATGCAAGTATTAACTAACTTCAGGCTCAATTCCATCCACCAAAATGTTGGAACTTACAGAAAAGCAGATTCAATACGGAAGATGTGGCTCATACCTGTCATAGGAATAATAGAAGAAGTAGTAGTAAACATTTATTTAGTACTTACTGAATCTTTTGTTTAAATGTTTTACATAAATTATAGTACACAGTCAGTAAATACTGTTATTATTTTCAATGTTCTAGTGAGAAAACCACAGCACAAAGAAGTTGAGTAATTTCCCCAAGGTCAACTAGCTACAAAGTGCAGAGTTTTAAACAATGAATCTGATGCATGCCCAGAGAAAAGTGAGCAGGACAGCAAAGGATCTCTGCAACATGAGGAAGATAATTGAGGATATTTTGCCTAAATAAGACAGGCAGCAGCAAATGATGACTGCTTCAATATTTAAGTAGTTGCTATATGGAAAAGGAATTAGACTTTTTATTATGTTCCTTCAGGGAGCAAAACTAAAACTAATATGCAAAAGCTGCCATGAAGTAGATTTTACCTGGAAAGAATGATTTTTGTAGTCAAGAGAAATACAGGTGAAGTAGAAGGAGCAGCCTCAGAAAGTGAAGTCCCAGTGACCAAGGTGTTAGAGCCCAGAAAGGAATGTTAGAAGGACTTTATACATAGGTGAGAGAGGACATGCTAGTTTATGTAAAGTTCAACAACCATTCTAACACTGAAAGTCTGCCTCTAGTGTGCATTTTGTTAACCCCAATAAACATTTACTTTTTTCATTTTCTCCCCAGAGTAAGCATGTTGGCAGATACATGAAGCATTTGGATCCATGTTACGACAATATTTGGATATAACAGATAAGACATAATGCTTTGCCAGGACTGCTAGACCTGGGCTTTCCATTGCTTCACAGGCTATAATAAATTCAGATGTTGGGGGAAGAGAGAGGAAAGGAGAGAGTAGAGAGTGTTTTTGTTTTGTTTTGTTTTGTTTTTTGTTTTTTGTTTTTTTTTTTTTTGCAATTTAGCTCCTTCTCAAGAGTAAGAAAATATTCTTCTGACAATTGTAAAACTGTTTCCTGCCAAAATTACCATTTTTAAAGCTTTTAAAAGATAATCCATATTTTCCCACACTTCACACTCTTGCACTTTCATGCAAAGGGCTCAAATAAGAAAATTTGAAGTTATTCTCTGAGTAGAGGTCAGTGTTTCTGGTGCAATGCCAGTTTTAATGAGAAGATTTTATTTTCTCTCTGTCTTAAGAGAATGGTACGAGGAAGCCGCATGTTAAGAAGTTAAGATGGTCTCTGTCTGGACCTGATGCCAAAAGAAGGTTCATGCCATATTTTATTTGACATTTTGACCTTGATTTGGCTGCCCAATTTATTGTAAAGACTAATATTCTCTACAGGTTTTAGATAGCAAATTTTAAGTTTTGATCCTGACCTACCTTAGAGAGCCTTTCTTTATAAGGCTACTGTCAAGTGCTAGCATACAAAGATTTTTAGAAGGAGTTTAAGTTTTGTCTAGAAGGAGCTGAGTTTTGTAATTGAGATCTTTGATTCTATTATATTTTCTAACAGGCTGTTGTTAGAAAAGGCTTACAAAGACCTATTGTGTACTTACAAGGAATATTTAAATGCCTAAAGTGGAGCTGCTATGGTCTGAACGTTTTTACAAATATTCATATGTTGAAATCCTAACCCCCTAGGTGATGGTATTAGGAGATGGGACCTTTGGGAGGTGGCTGGTTAATGAGAGCAGAGCCATCATGAATAGGATTAATGGCATTATGAAAGAGTCCCAAGGGAGCATGTTTATCTCTTCTGCCATGTGAGGACACAGTTAGAAAGTTTTATCTATGAATCAGAAAGTGGGCCCTCACCAGACATCAAATCTGCCCAAGCTTTGATTTTAGACTTCACAGCCTCCAGAACTGTAAGAAATAAACTTTATGGTATTGTTTTATAGTAGCCCAAATAGACTAAGACCCTAGGAGATTTAATGAAAATAGAGTACTTCTAGGATCTAGGAGTCGAAATATCATTATGACAATATTGACAATATTCCTGGTTCTTTTTTTCTTTTTCTTTTTCATAGTGACAGGGGCTCACTAAGTTGCCCAGGATGGTTTCAAACTCCTGGCCTCAAAAGATCCTTCTGCCTTGGTCTCCCAAATTGCTGGTATTACAATATGAGCCACTGTGCCCAGCCTATTCATCATTCTAAGAGAGAATAGGGAATTAACCTATGCACATGGGTTCTAAGATCTTCTCTGCCCATTTGCTCATACAACTGGTGACTGTTCATTGGCTAAAAGAATGGAGAAAGGGGCTTTGCTCTATTTCTACTTGTGTACCTCAAGATGCCAGTGTGGTTCTTCTGCAAGATCACTAAAATATTACTTGATAGTCTTTTAACTGACTGGTTTTTGATCCATGAGGCAGATAAGATTGTCTAATTTGTGATATGCCTCCAACTTCTTAACTTGTAATAACTCTAAGGTTAGGTGGGACATCCATATTTCTTTAGGGACAACTTTCATACTGCTGTACTTCTTAGAGTTGTGCTAGTGAGACAAAGTTATGGGATTGAGTCTTGCAAAACTCAGTTACCAACTTGTCATCTCATAAATATGTGGTTGGTTACAAAAGGTCCCTGATAAGACAGTATTAATGCATACAAAATGTATCACAAATTCCTTCAACATAGAAGGTATGATTTTGCCCCAAGAATTTTAACTTGCTATTTCTTCTCCCTAGAATGATTTTTCCTCAGCTGATAACATGTATCACTTCTTTAATTCTTTTCAGGTTTTTGCTCAAACCTCAGAGAAGTCTCCCTTCACCTCCCTATTTAAAATTGATCTCTACTCTCATTATACCATATCCCCATTTCCTGCTTTATTTTCCCTCCAAAGCACTTATCACCTTCGAATATATTTATTTCTTATTTATTGACTTTTGCCGATTAAAATGTAAGCTCCATGGGGTCAGGGATTTCTGTATCTTTTATTCAATATTTTCCCAAGGCCTAGGGCAACTAATAGTGGTTGAATGAATTAATGAGTTCTTAGTATGTTTTTGTTAGAGTTTGGTACATTAAGTGCTCAATACAGTGAATACTGAATAAATTATAGCTATAATTATTATTCATAAGCCAACTGAAATAGATATTTTTTGACACTAAACAATTGGATCAGCCACATTAGACCATTCATATTAGACCATTGATACCACTATTTTCAATTCTGCCAATGTTAGAATCTAATGTTGTATTAGTCCATTTTCATACTGCTGATAAAGACATGCCTGAGACTGGGAAGAAAAAGAGGTTTAATTGGACTTATAATTCCACATGGCTGGGGAGGCCTCAGAATCACGGCGGGAGGCAAAAAGGCACATCTCACCTGGCAGTGGCAAGAGAAAATGGGGAAGACACAAAAGCAGAAACCCCTGATAAACCCATCAGATTTTGTGAGACTTATTCGCTATCATGAGAATAGCACGGAAAAGACTGCCCCCTATGATTCAAGTACCTCCCCCTGGGTCCCTCCCACAACACATAGGGATTCTGGGAGATACAATTCAAGTTGAGATTTTGGTGGGGACACAGCCAACTCATATCAAATGTCATTTTCTTTTTAATCCTCTTAAAACATTTATATTACTTAAAAATAATTTCATAAGGCAGAAGTAGTAAGTCTTGAGGTATAAAGGACTGATCTCTACTCTCATTCTCCCCTGTTGGTCTCCAGGGTTTTAAGGGCACCAAAACAAAACAAAACAAAAAACTAACAACTATGCACAATGTACACCTTGGCCACTATTGCTAGAGGGCTAACTTTCATTAGCCTGAAGGTTGTTAATGCAGCCTTTATCACTGAAGAGATTAATGCAAAATTGCTGAGAGTCTGCCAACAGGGTAAATGTTCCCAGAGAGATGGCAAAAGCAGCAAGGTAAGAGATTTAAGTGCCTTAACATTTCTTATTAATTTTTAGTAAAAATGTTAAACAGTTGAATCAACATTTGGCAGATTTACAATTCAGCTCACAAGTTAGTTTGTAAAAATTTCACACAGCTTCAAAAAGTCTGATTCAAAAACTGGTGCACTGCTCACAATCCATACACATTATAAAATTAAAAAGTTCTGGATGCCACAAATGACCTCTACCTTTGCAGGTGTTAAATCCAAGAACTTTAGAAGGTAGGAAACATATGCTTAAAAACGAATTGTTCTTTATCTAAAATTCGAATGTAACAGAGTCTTCTCTATTTTATCTGGCAACCTTAATTCATGGCGAAAATACATTCTACTAAAATTCTGCTGCTAAATTAACTTTTCTTAAAACAATGGAGGCACTGGTATCCTTAACAACATTAATCAATTAATTGAGACATACATTCTTGCAACAACAAAACATACAAAATTTGCTTACTGGTCTCTCTGAATTCATAATCACTAACTTTAAGAGGGCGCTTAGTGTACACCTGCAATCCTACTACATTTTGCTGGAACTTTCCCACGGTCCTGGAAGACCATCTACTAACTTTTCTTCTCTTCTTAAATATGCAACAACCTTACCATTGTCTTTTGTTTTTGTAGGTAAACTTTCTTTCCCTTTCATTAACAAATAGAAGCAACTGGAAGAGCTCTTCTCCTTACTTTCTTAACATCTATTCACTCTCCCAGTCTATGTCCATGTCCTTCCTTCCTATGTCCTTTCTGTCTCAGTCCTAAGGACAGTCCTTCCTCTTAAGCACTAGATCCCATCTCCTTTTGCCTCTTAGGGGTATTTCTACCACAATTGTTGACTGCTTCCCTCCTTCAAGATCCTCAACTTTATCTTCTCTAATGGATTATTTCCATCAGAATTCAATCATGTAGTAATATTTTCATCTGAGAGAGAGAGAAGGAGGGGAGGAGGGAAAAATGGGGGAAAGGAAAGGAAGGAGAAAAAATGCCTCCTTTGGTCTCATATCTACCTTCAAGTATAATTTCATTTCTTTGTTTCCTCCTTCACATAAATCCTTCTTAAAATGTTTACCTACTTACTACTTCCAATTCATTTCATGGTCTCTCCTCTCTTGAACTCACTCCAGTTAAGACTTTGACCCTTCCTCTTCACTGGAATTGCTTCCGCCTAATTCACCACTGACCTCCAGGAGCTGAATCCAATGGCACATTCTTAGTCCTCACGTTAATTGCTGTATGAGTTTCCTAGGGCTGTTATAATAAAGTACCAGTCTTATCTTACTATAATCTATTCTCCACACAGCAGTCAGAATGATCTGTTAAAAGGTCAGATCATGTTACTTCTCCATCTAAAACCCCTAATGATTCCCCCTTTTTTCAGAATAATTAACAATGTCCTTACAATGGCCTAAAAGCTGACCCCTCCCCAACCATGACCATCAACTTCCAAACCAATGCACTGTTCCCCTTATGTCCCTTTAACATACTTCAGAATTTACTCTTCCCACTGTTTGGGATCCTCCTCCTCCAAATTTGTCCAGGATATTTTCATGATTTTCTCACTTAGTTTCTTACTTCTGTGCAAAAATGTCCACTTAAAAAGGTTTTTGTTAAAAAAAACAAGAAAACAAACAAAAAAAACCTCACCAGTTACCCAATTACACCTTTCCCACTTTGCTTTTCACCTAGGCCTGAAACCACCTGACACATCACAAATGAATAAAAGCAGTTATTTTGTATCTCTCCAGTTTGTTGCCTTTCTCTCCCACTCTACTGGAAATTAACTTCTAAGAAGATTGAGATCTTTATCTCTGGTTTTCTATTGCTAGTGTTGAAAGAATCACTGAATGAATCAGAACATAACTATTAAAAATTAATCAGAGTTCAATTCTGTACACCAAGTTAAAGTCTTATAACCAGTGAATACCTAGAGTAAAATTAAGAAAAGATTGTCCTTTAGAATGCAGAAACCTATGCATACTTTAAAAATCTTATAAAATTTGTATACTGTGAATTAAACATAGTTTTCTTCTTTTTAAATTATCATTAGTCTCCAAAGAATTTTTTCTAGTTGGACAAAGACAGCTATTGCTTATATTTTCTCTCCTTTCTCACCTTAAAAAGTAAAGTTTTTTGCCAGTTATTCTTTTGTTCCCCTTAATATAAGATTAGAACCTATATAGCCATTTCAACATACAAATTCAGCCTATACCTCTCCTGCCAAATGTCTTCTGTACTAATTTTATATTTTATACTAATTTTTTATCATATACAAAAGGTTAATCTTTTATACAAAAGGTTAACCTTTATTCTCTGTCCTGTTGAATACTTATCAGAAGTTTAATCTCCCCCAGACACTTTTATATGAATATTTATAGGGTTGACATTGAATAATAAAATGAAATCTCCTGATACTCTTGCCCTGTCACATCTCAAATAGTTTTTTAAAAAAGTGTCAATCAGATTTATAGCACTAATAAGTCACATAATTGAGCACAGTTTGAAGACCCTAAATTTACCAACCATAAAAGGAATAATTTTAGGAAATGTTTGCGCTCTGTACGTAAGTAACTGGCAGAGACCTTCATGAATATTGGTCCCATCTCCATGCACAGAAGAGAAGATCTTGGCCTCTGATCTAGATGTGGGGTTGGATGAAGCTAGCCTAGTAATTCTGAGCCTTGTCTGGCCCTTTGGGAAATGACAGATACAGGCTCATTATCTTTGGTGCCATGACTACAATAAGCCTGAAATCTAGAAATATGACTCTTAACTGACTGGAATCATCTACATATGTTCTGCCTCTCCTATTCTTCCTGGTAGGGAGCAGAACATAGCAATCAGCCCAGAAGCTGATGTTGCTAGAAAGAAAAATCCCATGGAAAAAAATCTCTCTCACTGATATTTCTCGCTGGGAAATGCTCATTGAAATAAACTCTTTCAGAATTCTTTGATAATGCTATTCAATTTTGTCCTTACAATAATATTATAAAGCTTTGCTCGTCCACCCTGGCTGAATATATGAGTCACCTGAAGAAATTTAAAAAAAATAGAGATCCAGACCTTCCTACAAACTGGATAGGACCCAGACATCTCTATTTTGAAAGGACTCTCCCAGTGATTTAATACAAATACACAGAGAGGATAAAGAATTATGTAAAAAATATTGGCTGAGCCAATGTAGTTACTCTGAAAAACAAGAAAACAGTTCAGACAGGTTAAGTGACTTATCCAAGGTCACACTGCCAACATAAGGTCTTCTCTTGCCATCATATCATGGTGCCCTCTCCCAGCTTCCCCAATTTTCCCTATTTCATATAAATTTTCTGCCTTTTCAGCTAATGAAGCTTATTTCAGCTCACAGGAGAAAAACATGAACAAAATTGGACTAAAATGGGTGTACGAATGGTTCATGGAAGATCAAAAGCATTGGATTTCTTTCAGACCCTTCAGGATATGAAACAGGGTCAAAGAAATCAAGTCAACACTACTAATAATAAAAACAAAAGCAACAACTCTTTTGGTGTTTTACATAGTAAAGCCCTTTGCATGCTGTAATTTTAATAATGATTCTGCATATGCAAAAGTCACACAATTTTATCCCAGTCTTTGTATTCTTTTTTACTTCAGACATTCTTTGTATAGGTTTAGATTTAAACAACATAAATATCAGAATCTTTACCCAATCATGAGTCTGAAAAAGTCAATTGATGGATTCTTATAAACATTGTCTAACTTCCCTGACCCATCTATTTCATTGCCAGCATAGGCCAGTAATGCCACATTTGTCCACTGAGGATTTAAAGGCCTGATGTTCTAAAAGTATGAAAGACACTTAGTTATGGAGAGATGACGGTGTCAGAAATTCCTGACTAGCAATATATTTATATGATAGTAACTTCTCTTTAATCATAAACACCTCTTTTGTTTTATAAATTTTTTCCCTTCACCTTTCTAAACTATTCTCAGAGATTAGACTTTCAAAAAATGATATTTTTGTCACATATGACAACTCAAGGGCCAAAACAGCTGGTTTATGATTTATAAGTATTTTGTAAATTGCTTGAGCTGGTGGGAAAGGTTAGACAATAGGATCGATGTTTTCCTACTATAAATCATTGAATCACAGAATCTTAGCTTTCTAGAACTAGAAAAGATAAACATAACCTAAGTCCAACACACTGCAAGTAAGAAAACAGGCCCCTGGATGTTAGTAACCAATTGGGGCCAAACAGGGAATTCTGGACAGAGCAGATAGTAGAAGTCAAGTTCGTTTGCCCTACTTCCATGTATTTTCTTAAGCCAGACTGTCTACTTTGGAGTATGAGATCCTTTGAGCACATCTAACTCTGTCTTCTCCTTCAAGATTCATTTCATTTCCTGCCTGGTATTAAGGAATGTCAGGAATGAAAGAGATGCTAAAATCATCCTATCCATTCAGGGTTTGACTGTTTTCTACCATGTTCCCCACCACAGGGTCAAGTACTTTAGTAACAAAGAAAACTCCTAATGAAGCAGCCTGTTCCATCTTTGGACACTTTGGATTAAGTAACTTATAATATTTAGCTAAAATGTTTTCCTAAAGCAACTGGTAAAAAATTGATCACTTTTGTCATATAAGAGTCTCTCACATACTTGAACATAGGTATAAGGACCCCTTTTTTTTGCATTTTCCCTAGAATAACCATTGCTTGCCTTTAAAACTTCTTCATGTTGTGCCATCCTAATTGCTCTCCTTTATATGCCATTAGGTTTTGAAGTATGTGTTAAAATGTGGTATTCAGAATTGAACACATTATTGTAAGGACTGCTAAGAACACCATTTTTCTTTCTTCATTCTAGAATATTCTCTATTAAATAAAGCCCATAAATTATCAACAGGAGGGATGTCACCCCCAAGAGGCTGAAAACTGGTTCTTGGGGGGAAAAGTCTTAATTTTTTAATGTATAAAGCACATATAATTAACAGATGTGTTATGTACTTAACAAATATCTGTGGTATTCAAATTTCATTGGGGAAGTGATCAGAAAAAAACATTTTAAGGGGCTCCTTAAAGGGATAATAGTTTTTAAAAAAAGGTTGAGAAATAATGACATAGCCTAAGATCACACTAGCACACTAGATGCTTTATCAGAGAATCATACGAATAACCCCTGTTAAGGTTATAGTCAAGCAAAATCATTAAAACTATCTATCTACCCTACTTGTACAACTGTTGAAAGGTATTTCCACTACCTTGAGGTTTCCAGTGTGCTTGGTTGATTAGATGATTGGTTTGTTTTGGTTTTTGAAGAGTAGTAAAATTTTTTTTTTGCCTAATTTTGTTGCTATAAGAGCACAAGTTTAAATTTATTTCTGTAAAATTGCCCTTGTTAGGTTTTATCTATTCCTGCCTGTCCAGATATTTTGGAATGCAACACATTCATTATTTTCTGAAACTCTGATTATTTTCAAATTTTATCTCCTATCATCTTGATTGCTCATGCCAGTAATTTGCAGAAACAACGTTAAGAGAACAGGGCTGAGAATATTGTCCTGCACACACCTCCTCCGTTTTGTGTTAAAGTAGCAGCAGTATGTTTTGATTAACATTTCTTCATCCAGTTATTAGTGTTACTAACTGTACATTTCCTTACAAAAAAATCCACAGTTTTCTATTTTTTTTTATTTGTACTGAGAAAGAATGTCAAGTGTCTCACAGAAATCCAGATTGCCTGGCTCTAGTATACTTTCTAACAGCCTAGTAAGCCAAGTGAATAAAGAAGCAAGATTTAGTCTTTTGTTTTTTCATTAATAATTCTGTGCTGGCTCACTCTCATTACTTCTTTAATTTCTCTATACTTAAGAGGCTCTTTATAGTAGTCTGTACAGACATCTCTTCCCAGCACAGCTTAAATATTCTATTGACTGTATTTCTCCCTATAACAGTATTTGTCAGTTAAATCTAGTTGACTTTTGCTCTGTTTGTTTTCATGGATATATGCCTTAACCTTTCAAAAAAGATTATAAACTCCAAGGGTTGAGGCTTATACTCTTATAGTGCCCACAGCTGACCATTAAACTATCACAGAAGATTATAAAAAATAAAGTGTTTAATCTACTAATAACAAACTATTAAATCAGATTGACGAAAGGATCATGAATCATTCACTCACACCCTAGCCCAGGTTTACAGATTGTTTTAAGTGCTTGCTTCTAATAAGGGTATATTAAAAGAGTTAAATGCTTGCTTCTAATAAGGGTATACTAAAAGATTTTTTTTTCCAACATTCAATTTACTAATTTATCACTAAGAAATAGCATTTTTGCTAAGTAATAAGGAAATTAAGAACTGATGATGGAAAAAGAAACTATATAGGGGAATATAATAGGAAACATAAAAGGGAAATATGTCTGCAAAAAGTGGGATTACAAGGTCATGTTTCTTTAGAATGAGGAGCCTCGTTCCATTTTCACCAATTAAAATCATTTAAAAGCAGACATACATGCGCATGGATAGGAAGAATCAATATCGTGAAAATGGCCATACTGCCCAAGGTCATTTATAGATTCAATGCCATCTCCATTAAGTTACCAATGAGTTACTTCACAGAATTAGACAAAACTGCTTTAAAGTTCATATGGAACAAAAAAAGAGCCCGCATTGCCAAGACAATCCTAAGTCAAAAGAACAAAGCTGGAGGCGTCACGCTACCTGACTTCAAACGATACTACAAGGCTACAGTAACCAAAACGGCATGGTACTGGTACCCAAACAGAGATATAGACCAATGGAACAGAACAGAGTCCTCAGAAATAATACCACACATCTACAGCCACCTGATCTGTGACAAACCTGAGAAAAACAAGAAATGGGGAAAGGATTCCCTATTTAATAAATGGTGCTGGGAAAATTGGCTAGCCATAAGTAGAAAGCTGAAACTGGATCCTTTCCTTACTCCTTATACAAAAATTAATTCAAGATGGATTAGAGACTTAAATGTTAGACCTAATACCATAAAAACCCTAGAAGAAAACCTAGGTAATACCATTCAGGACACAGGCAAGGACAAGGACTTCATGTCTAAAACAGCAAAAGCAATGGCAACAAAAGCCAAAATTGACAAATGGGATCTAATTAAACCTAAGAGCTTCTGCACAGCAAAAGAAACTACCATCAGAATGAACAGGCAACCTACAGAATGGGAGAAAATTTTTTCAATCTACTCATCTGACAAAGGGCTAATATCCAGAACCTACAAAGAACTCAAACAAATTTACAAGAAAAAAACAAACAACTCCATCAAAAAGTGGGCAAAGGATATGAACAGACATTTCTCAAAAGAAGACATTCATACAGCCAACAGACACATGAAAAAATGCTCGTCATCACTGGCCATCAGAGAAATGCAAATCAAAACCACAATGAGATACCATCTCACACCAGTTAGAATGACAATCATTAAAAAGGAAACAACAGGTGCTGGAAAGGATGTGGAGAAATAGGAACACTTTTACACTGTTGGTGGGATTGTAAACTAGTTCAACCATTATGGAAAACAGTATGGCGATTCCTCAAGGATCTAGAACTAGATGTACCATATGACCCAGCCATCCCATTACTGGGTATATACCCAAAGGATTATAAATCATGCTGCTATAAAGACACATGCACAAGTATGTTCATTACCGCACTATTCCCAATAGCAAAGACTTGGAATCAACTCAAATGTCCTTCAGTGACAGACTGGATTAAGAAAATGTGGCACATATACACCATGGAATACTACGCAACCATAAAAACAGATGACTTTGTGCCCTTTGTAGGGACATGGATGCAGCTGGAAACCATCATTCTCAGCAAACTATCGCAAGAACAGAAAACCAAACACTGCATGTTCTCACTCATAGGTGGGAACTGAACAATGAGATCACTTGGACTCGGGAAGGGCAACATCATACACCCAGGCCTATTATGGGTGGGGGGAGGGGAGGGATTGCATTGGGAGTTATACCTGATGTAAATGACAAGTTGATGGGTGCTGACGAGTTGATGGGTGCAGCACACCAACATGGCACATGTATACATATGTAACAAACCTGCATGTTGTGCACATGTACCCTAGAACTTAAAGTATAATAATAAAATAAAATAAAATAACAAACAAACAAAAAACAAAACAAAACAAAAAGCTAGGCATAATAGTTATGGTTCCCAAAATATTTTTAAAAATAAAATAAAATAAAAGCAGACATACTTATTAGGATGGGTTCCTAAAACTTTTTTCCCAATTCTTATATATGTGTGTGTATGTGTGTGATACACATCCACATATATGCATACATACACACGTATATTCAAAGATATATAATCTTATATATAAAATATATTGGCCACATGCAGTGGCTCATGCCTGTAATCCCAGCATTTTGGGAGGCCGAGATGGGTGGATCACTTGAGGCCAGAAGTTCGAGACCAGCCTGGCCAACATGGCAAAACCTGTCTCTACCAATAATACAAAAATTAACCGGGCATGGTGGTACACGTCTGTAACCCCATCTATTTGGGAGGCTGAGTCATGAAAATCACTTAAACCCACAAGACAGAGGTTGCAGTGAGTTGAAATTGCACCACTGTACTCCAACCCGGGTGACAGAGTGAGACCCTGTCTCAAAAATAAATAAATAATAAAATATCTCATATATATATATATAGTGTGCAAAGTTCTCAAATTAGACATTTTGACATTAAAAACACACTGACTACTTGGATAAAAACTGGATTACCAAATTATCTAAATGAGCCATTGGTATGCTATTTGATGGTGGTATATTTTTATATCTTGAATATTACCCATATACTAAATACATAAGTTCCAATATGTGAAACCTCTAATACAATTCAATTACTTGAAATAACATATTAAATAATCTGAGAGAGAGAGGAGAACAAATTAAGCCTCAATTATTTTTATAATGTGTTTTATGCTTGGTGTTAACACAGGTGTTCATTCATTATTCTCAAGGCCTTTTTGTGTATCTAAAATATTTCATATTATAGTTAAGTTGTTTGTCGTAGCAGATCATGCTAAAAGAAATCTAAAGTTGACTGAGCGCAGTGGCTCACACTTGTAATCCCAGTACTTTGGGAGGCCAAGGCTGATGGATCACTCGAGGTCAGGAGTTCGAGGCCATCCAGGCCAACATGGTGAAACCCCAACTCCACTAAAAGTACAAAAATTAGCCAGGTGTGGTAGCGTGTGCCTGTAGTCCCAGCTATTCGGGAGGCTGAGGCACGAGAATCACTTGAACCGGGAGACAGAGGTTGCAGTGAGCCGAGATCACACTACTGTACTCCAGCCTGCGTGACAGAGCGAGACTTCTGTCTCAAAAAAAAAGGAAAGAAATCTAAAGTTAAAAAAAATTCTAGTTTCCATTTCTGCATTTAACTGCCATGTTTACCCTCAGCTCCTCTCTTCTGGTAGCTGTTTTCAGTTAAGGAAAGGAAACACTGGTGGAAGATGGGACAGGAACACTCCTTTCACAGAGAGCTCTGCATGTAGCAATCCCCTTGAGCATGAATCTTCCAAGCTTTGATAAAATCTATTGAGGAGGTAAAGAGAGGATTCATCTTTAAAATACTGTCGATGTATAGTTAATGAAATAGAGTTTAGCCTGCTGCAATCTTACAGCCCTTAGAGGTACAGAATGCTGAGGTTCATAAATGCTGTCAGCAACACAGTGAAGCAGTGAGGGTGAGGAGGGGAAGGGGGGTTAAAAACAATTGCATGAGCCGGCCGCGGTGGTAGGTGCCTGTAATCCCAGCTACTTGGGAGGCTGAGGTGGGAGAATGGCATGAACCCGGGAAGCAGAGCTTGCAGTGAGCCGAGATCGCACCACTGCACTCCAGCCTGGGCGACAGAGCGAGACTCCGTCTCAAAAAAATAAAATAAAATAAAATAATAAATAAAAAATAAAATAAAAAACAATTGCATGAAAAATAGAATAAATTTTGAGATTTCTTCTAAATCAAAGCTGATGCAATATAAGAATTGAAAAAAAAAAATGAACAAGGAACATTTGAGATTCGTGTTATAGAAATCTCCCTTTCCCTAAACATTCTTTAAGGTCTTCTTTCAATTGTTTCCGACAGTTACCAAGAATAACCGCCTGAGAGTAATATGTCCACCATGGGGGGGATACGCATTAGTTCACTGTTGTTGCCATAACAAATTACCACAAACCCAACAGCTTAGCACGACACAAATGTATTTGTTCTCAGTTCTATAGGTCAGAAATCTGGCTGGGTTCAGCTGATTCCTGGGGTCTAAAATGTCCAAATCAAGTTGTTGGCCAGCTGGGCTCTTATTTGAAGGTCTGAGCAAAGAATGTACTTCCACGCCCATCAGGTCAATGGCTGAATTCAGTTCCATGCTACTATAGAACTGACATCCCCATTTCCTTGGGGCTGTTCTCCAGGGATGGTTCTTAACTTCCAGAGAGCAGTCACTTTCCTTGGTTCAGGGTCCCCTTCCTCCATTTTAAAGGCAGCAACAATAGGCTGTGTCCTTCTCACATTTTAAATCCTTCTGACCTCCCCTTCTACCTCTTCTCTTCTAGGCTCCCCTCACCTACTGATTTTTCTGCTCTCCAATTCTGCCTTTAAAGGGCTCATGTGATTACACTGATGTCACCTGGATAATCTAGGATAATCTCCTTTTTCTTTAAAGATCAATGATTAGTAATAGTAATTTCATCTTCAAAATTCCTTTACAACATTACCTAGGTTAGTATTTGATTATAACCAGGAATGGGAATCTTGCAGAGACATTTGAATTCTGTCTACCACAGAGTGTGCCCAGCAGATTCAAAGAGACCTGCCAACCAGAAACTGACTGTTTGATCTATATTTCTCAATCTATGAAACATAAAATTTTCTCTAAATGAAGCATTCTTAAATATTATTTGATTACTCAAGTGGATAACTTCATGGCTAATGATAAAGCTTTTCTATTAGAAGTTTCCATTAAGAATGCTTTTATTTGAATTGTTTTGTGTTTTAACAGAGGACTTGGTTTCTTGGGAGAAGCTGTTTAAACAAAGGAGAGAGGATATTCTTTGATTACAATTAAAGATGTCTTTTTGTAGGAAGCAATTATCAGTATAAATTAAGAACCAAATTGCAAATTCAATTATTCCTAAGTATTTACTAGAGAAACATTAGTTTAACTGCAATTCTTCTGGAAATTAACCCCATAAGATACGTTATAAGAGCATTAATTGCATTTTAATAGTTAAAATATGATGCAATAACAATATCACAAAAGCTACTTGATCCATATTAATTTTGTACAATTACTGAAAACCATTTATTGAAATTATTTTATTAATATTTGAATTGGAGTGCATTAGGTTACTCCTTTGAAGATTTATGCATTACTCAAGAAAGAGAAAACCAATTTTAAAAAAATACCAATTAAATGAAGATACTCAGTTAAATTAAAAATCATTCTAATGCTCCAAATCCTTACTGTGAATTTGCTTATTGTGGAATCGCAGCATATTTGAAAGAATGAAAATGGCCGATTTTAAAGTACTTTTGAATTTTCTGTTACTTTTCTTGTTAAACCCTAAATAGTTATAATAATTGTAAAGAAAATGTTTTCAGTCACTGACCTCCACATGAGTGGCAACATGAGTTTCACACAGTTATACATATTCAGATGATAAACCAAGTAGCAAAAGGAAATGATTAAAATCACAGGACTCTAAAGTCAGACTACCTGGATTTCAATCCCATTAGTCACTTTATCTGAATGGCTTGAGGCAAATTATTCAGCCTCTCTATGCCTCAGCTTCCTTCTGTAAAACGGGGATAATAATAGTACATATCATTCCCAGGGTTGCTGTGAGGATAAAATAAGATAATATAAACAAGTAAATACATATAAAGTCATGTAAATGCTTCATAGTGGGTATGTGCTAAATAAATATTGGTTATTATTCTTAAAGTGATGTCCAACGTTAGGCTCTAGACTGACAGAGACCTCAACTCTTCAAACCTGTCAGCATTAGGGCATAGAGGCAAACAGTCTTGGCCTCAGTAGAACTGACCTGTAGTCAAGTCAGCTGATCAACAGAGAGAATGGAGGAAGGGGCTGAAGAGTCCCTACAGAACTCCAGCAATTAGCTCTGTACTCCTACTGGCTAGCTATGTTTTCACTGATACATCTCTCATCCTGGCCATTCACCTTGGTCATTCATTTTTCATCAGAAAAAAATAGTGGGTACCTACAAAGTTATAGGCTCTGTGTGAAGAAGATATATAAAGAGTTGAATTTTGCGATTATAAAATGTTCTACTCTTAAGGAGTTCACAGACTTGCAAACAAACACTAGCAACCCCAAGCCATCCTTCCTTTTGACTCACTGATTTAAATTGAACAAGAGAGCCACTTTCCTACTGAAAGTAATAAAAATTAGGGGAAAAAGATGAAAATGGTATCATGAGATGTTGAAGTTGACGTGCTATCAATGCTTTGGGGGAGATGTATCAAAATTTCCTTAATACTCTTTTTATGACATTGCCACTCACAGTTTTATTAAAACAGATACTCAAAGGAAAGCTACGGAAAAATAACACAGTATCTCTGGTTCCTACAAGGTATTTGGATATGATGGGAGAGGAGATGTAAATTACCTCTTTACTTCCACGTACCCTCCATCACATCTGCTTTTCTCCACCCACCCCGAGCAATATCCACTATCTTAATACCAAGTGCTATAGAATCAACTCAGTTAAACTATTTTCAATTTAAGCTCAACAAAATTTAGAAGAGTTCCTTAAGGAGTAGCAGTTTAGATCCAAAAAGCTCTTAAGATTGATCAGCCTTCTTTCATGCAGTCTATATTCTGAGGGTCTCAGAATTTTAGGCTTAGAATAAAATTTTAATATAGAATAAAATTCTTTTATTTTTCTAAATATTTAAATAATTTTCTCAAAGCCATCTGGATGTTAGTTGCAAATCCAGATCTGGACCTTAAATTCCATTTCTATTTCAACTTCTTTTGACATCAGCATGTATTATAATTGAATATAATAGGCATTTACTACTGTCAAGGATAGATTCAAAGTACTGATTCAATCTATTGCTAATGAGGCATTAAATGTCCACAGCTGATAACAAATAGCATGAAAAATATTTGAAAACAGAATTTATCATCATTTAGCACCACTTTGGTCAGATTGCATACCACCTTTGTTTAGGTATTCCATCACGCTTATCTCTTTGTTAAAGATTTTTGTTCCTTAAATCACCAAACAGGCATATTAAATACATTAATGAAATTATAAAATTGACTTTGAAGTTGATGTAGCTAAAAAGTATTGTGAAAAGAATAAAAGATTAATTGTGTTGCTAAATTGTAAGTGGTTCTATGTTACATTTCCAAACAAACAAAAGAAATCATCTACATACAACATTGTAAAAGTAATGACCACAAATAAAATAACACTTTAATACAACAGGCTTGCTCCAATACTGAAATGTTTCTTTTAATTTAAGATACAAAACTCGTAGATACTCGTTTAAGAATATCTTTATTGGTGGAAAATGATACATTTAAGGTTCCAATTTATCAATAATTAAGTTCCTATGATTAGACATACCAAATACAGCCACATTATCAAAGGATATACTACATAATCTTAAAGGCAATGAAGATTAGATATGGACCCTATTATATTCATTATTTCAAAGTAAACATCAAAAGATTTCTGAATAAAATAAACAGGAGCTTTTATTTTTATTTTTATTTTTGCTTGTATCAAGTACTTCTGAGCACATTGTCTGGCATATTTAGAGTGTCAGATTAGAAGTTCAATGCCCATTTGATTCTTTCCTTTGTAAACTTTTTTATATTCTATCAGGAAGTTTATAGGTTTTTCTTTTTCTTATTGAAATTTAGAAATCTCACAATAATGCCTAGATATGAGCCTTCTTTCATTATCACTGTACTAACTCAGCACTAGCTAATTATTTTTTGTTTTTTTGGTCTGAAGCCTCAAGTCTTTAGCTCAAGAGAGTATCTTCTCCTGTGATTATTCTTTCTCCTCAATCAATTCCTTCTATTCTTATAAGATTTTATGTATTGGGTGTTGGTGCCAAAATTCTGTAATATTTGCTGAGATTTTCTAACTTCTTTTAAAATCTGACATATGGGATAACTCCTTGGGTTTGCTTCTGGTTTTTATTGATAGCTGCTGTGTTCTTTTCTTTTCCTAGTAAGGGTTTTTATTTGCTTTTGGGTTTTTTTGTTGTTGTTCTTTTATTATTTATTTAAAACAATGGTCACCTTCTTTTCAGTTTCTAAGCCCTCCGTATCCAGTGTATAGTGTAATTAAGGTTATGGGTACTGAATTTAGGTCTTTCTAAAGTCTTGAGTTAGCACTTTACTGGCTATTTTACCTTGGGCAAGGTGTATTAACTATGCCTCAGTTTTCTCACCACACAGAGATAATGTGCAGTAATTACCCTATTGCTCCTTTGCATAGCAGTGTGTTTGCTTTTTACAGAGTTAAGAAAAACAAAAGCTCCCAAATATCAATGAGGACATCAATTAGAATTCTAAATCATTATCTTTTGGCTACCTGTAATATCTATACTCCATTTGTTCTATTTCCCAGCTTTCTCCCTATTCTCTCCAATGACGAGTACTACTTTATTATCTCTTCATATGTATGCGTTCAGCTTTAGATTGCCCATCCTAGTGGTTCATACGGGCTCCCTCTGCTTAGGCCACCTTTGATGTTACTAAATTTCTGTGATTAGGGTGTAAAGAGGAACAGAAAGGTTGATTTATTCCCAGGTGCATATGCTGGAAATGAATCTGATATATCTGTTTCAAAGAGAAAAAGCAAAGTTAAAGTGGGTAGGAAAAGCTCCAACTGCATTTAGAATGCTGATGACACCAAGTGGAAGAAGCACTAGGGCAAATATTTTAGCCATCTTCTCTCTGCAGAGCTCTACTAAATCCTAGAGGGCCTATTGTGTGATTCTGTCTGACATTCCCACTCCTTCAAATTGGGGTTAAATAACGCCACAGCTTCCCAAGCATAAGATTCCCACAGTTTTCTGCTGGAGAGAACTGTCTACTTGCCTCTCAGGGCTTCCTTACCTGGTTTATATTGAGTAAAACAAAAGCCATTGTTAGCTCCTTGAGTAAACCCGATCCAACTGCTGCTTCTTTTTTTTTTTATTTTTAAATAAATTACTGAAAGAGTATGCTTGCTTGACGTTACTCTTCCTATTTTCTAGTATTGCTACACACTTTTTTTGCTCATTTTGTGCTTCTTGAATCATTTTCATGGAGTTAAGGTGTGAAGGGAAGAAAAAAAAATGAGTTGGTTTAACTTCCCATCCTAAAGCTGCAAATTCTATTTTGGATCTTGAAAATGACCAAAATGTTCATAATTTTTATGGCAGTTGAGTTAGTTGAGGAACAGATTCTATGTAATCTCATGTTAAGTTGCTTATTTAGCTAAAACGATACAAAGTAAACAGCTGTCAACATGATTTAAATTACTTGCAATCTGAATTTAATTACATTGAGAACTGTGTTATTTTCCTACTTTCTCCAACTTCTGGCCACTTAATTAGTAAGACTTACTTTTAGTTCATCTCTAAAATTTCTGTGCTCATGGTCAAGAGTGACTATGTGGACAACTCAAAAGAGACGTCCAGCCTGAATCATTTGTATTGGCACAGATACCATTATGTGACTGCTTGGGTTACTATTTGCCTTCCTAATAATATTATCTTCAGCCTAATATATGAAAATAAGATTTCAATCCCTGTGCCTATGACAGAATATTTGGGAGATACTATCTGGAGAAAGCAAAGGCTAAGCCAGCCAGGAATTTGAATCTAGAAACATAGAAGTTGCAACCTGACTCCATAAAATCAAAAGGACCAAAGAGAGGTGCAACATCTCAGAGTTATTATTTACATAAAACCAGTCATATCTAAATCATTGGAAGAAAGCTTTCGTACAACGGAGGATTTATTTTCTGTTAACATAAATAATAGGAATTTATACATGTTAGAGTTAGCACCCTTAAAACACACACAAACATACACACACACACACACACACACACACACACACAACTGCAATTTACCTTATTCCTTCCAGGTTGTGAAATGCACTGGGGGGGAAAAAAAACAGTGACAGAGAAAGAGGTTATAGACTGGCTTGTTCTGTGTAGGTAGGCTGTCAAAATGGCTGCTGGGATAGGGAAAGGTATTCAATTTTATCCAATGAAGGAAGCCGTACAGACTCCTCCTGAGCGTCTGTGAGGTCAAACGCTATGTACCCCAATCTACTTCCTGAAATTAATAGCCAGGTGTTATGCTAGTTACTGTACTTTAATCATTAATTATGACTGTGGCGGCAGGAGAGAAAAAAATTCTGGGACACATGAGCTAGAGTGATAAAGGGAAATCATCAATCATGCATAACAGGAAAGCCAAAGGTACCCTCTCTCTGCCTGGGATACTTTCATTTGTGACTGCAGATTTTCTCCTACATCAGACTTCAAACTTCAGATAAACCATTTCTCATAGCCTGCCTCTCTCTCTTTCTCCCTCTCACAACCAGCTATGGTCCTAGGACTCAGGAGGATGAAAACAAATAAAACTCATTTGTTAGTAATGCCATATTTTCCATGTACTACCACCAGGATCTAGTTGAAATTAAAGGCAATTTATACAAATAAAATATTCAGTCAAGAGATGATTTATTCAAAACAGCAAGCTACAGCAAGAATGGAGTTTAGAGTCAACAGTTAATAAACATTCTGGCAGCACAGGCTGGCCCACATGCCTTCATTTTTCTACAGTGTCACAAATGTGTTTCATGTCATCTTAAACAAGTGGGCAGACCAGGTGAATCTCCCTCAAAGTCTCATGGCACAATCTAGTATGTTACAAATCTCGATAAGCAGAAACCCAAGCCACATTCTGATGGTAGTGAGTGGTCGGAAATGGGGTATTTGGAAGTAGGAAGAAAAACATTAATACATTAATTTAGTGGAATGGAAGGAAACTAAGTTGTGTTCTACTTTACTATGGTATTGTAGAGCGATTACTTGACTTCTCTAGCATGGTTTTCTGTCTGTAAATGACTGGTTTGAGCCAGATTAGGAGCCCTTATTCTGGGGTTGACATAGGAGCTTCAGAGGATCTGGCAGGAAACTCAAATTATAGGAGAAACTGTTCAGCAGATTATTTAAGTGTTACTAAAAGAAGACACACACTAAAGGAGTGCTTCTCTATCTGTAGTGAAGAACTAGCACTTTGTAATTTCCAATCTGCTATGAACTACCTCCTTTTAAAAATCATACAAAAATGTCTCTACAAAAAAATGCAAAAAAAAACTAGCCGGGCGAGGTGGCAGGCGCCTGTAGTCCCAGCTACTTCGGAGGCTGAGGCAGGAGAATGGCGTCAACCTGGGAGGCGGAGCTTGCAGTGAGCTGGGATCCGGCCACTGCACTCCAGCCTGGGTGACAGAGCGAGACTCCGTCTCCAAAAAAAAAAAAGAATCATACAAAAATGAAATAAAAAATAAACGTATACAAAATAGAAGCTGAGATTTTTTTTTTATTAGACTCAATAAATACAAAAATACTCTGTCAAGTTGCTATAAAGATGATATGGTTTGGCTGTGTCCCCACCCAAATCTCATCTTGAATTGTAGCTCCCATAATTCCCATATGTCATGGGAGGGACCCACTGGGAGGTAATTGAATCATGTGGGCGGAGCTTTCCCATGCTGTTTTCATGATAGTGAATAAGACTCATGAGATCTGATGGTGTTACAAAGGGGAGTTCCCCTACACAAGCTCTCTTACCTGCTGCCATGTAAGACGTGCTTTTGCTTCTCATTTCCTTTCTGCCATGATTATAAGCCTCCCCAGCCATGTGGTACCTCTTTCCTTTATAAGGTCCACTAAACCTCTTTCCTTTAGAAATCACTGAGTCTCTGGTAAGTCTTTATTAGCAGTGTGAGAATAGACTAATACAAAAGATTTTTAAATTTTCCTATCAACTTGGGTCATTGTAATGGACTGACCAGAACTGGACCATAGATCAAACTTTGAGTAGCAACTATTCTAAGGTTCCTTCCAGCTCTAATCTTAAAATTTTCTATGTAAAAAACAGATATTCATACATCCATTCAGCCTCAACTCCTCCTGCCAAAACCATACAATCTCAGTTGCCATTGCATTCAGCACTATAAATGGAACGCAATCTAAAGGTCTATCTTCCTCGAAATGCAATGACTGTAAATAATAATGACAATGACAACAAAATATGCTTTCCCTTGTCACTTGTGATTACTTATGTTCCCTGAACAACAAGGATAAAAAGGATAAAAAGGAGGGAAAGCCTGTAGGACTACTTATCACTAGAACCTAGGCCATCTGCTACCTGACCTACTACTAGTTCCCTCATCTATGCTTTTCTGCTCTCATAATTATCCTGACTCAGAAAGTCTTCACTAGCCTTTCCCCTATTTCCTATCTGCAGTCTTTCCAAGATACCTTATTGCATTTATTGGGTACTCAAAGCTTATCTATTAAGCACTTACAAACAGAAGAGGATAAAATTATAATTATTTGGTCCCTGCCACACACACACACACACACACACACACACACACGTGCACACATGCATACATATATATATATATATATATGGTCCCTGCCCTTCAGTTGTTTAGAGCAATACAATGTTTATAAGTACATTATATGAAGAATCACAACAGGGGAATACAGAAGGGGCAATGAAAAAAGTCAAAGTTAGACTAGAAGGGTCATGTAAGACTTCTTAGAAGAAGTCTTTTGGGGCTATCTCTTGAGTCATGACTATCTGGTGATCTTGCCGTAATATTAAAGAGGCTTAGTCAGTTCACTGGACTATTATGTGCAGTTCTTCACTTCCTTTATTGCTACATGTTTGGTCTACAAGTACATTCTTTCCAAAGAGTCGATTCTTCTTTGATCAAGAGTGTTCTAATTAACTAAGCGGGGGGAGAAGGGGGAATGTGTGTATGAGAGTGTGTGTGTTTGTGCACGCACGCATGTGTGTCAGTTTTATGTGTTTGGTGGGAGAAAAACAAAGAATCTGGGAGAGCAGTGCATGTAAAGTAATGTTTAAGGGCTGGAAAAGGAGGGACCACCAGGTCATGATGCTTCTTGTATATTTCCCTAAGGATTCTGGATTGATCCTGAGCATACTGGTGACTCATTAAAAGGTTTTAAGTAAGGGTGCAATATGGTCAATGTTTTGTTTTTAAAAGACTCTAGCAGCATTATGTAGGATATCTAGGTGGTGAGCAGGGTGGATCTGGTAGTGCCAAGCTGTTCATCTAATAATTCAAATGAGAAATCACGAAATCCTAGACTAAGTCAGAAGCAGACAGGAATGCAAAGCCGTTTCAATCTGAGACAGATTTGAAACACACTAAGAAGGCAGAATTACTAGCTATGGATCATGGACAAATGAGTGAATGAGTTATGAATGATTGTGAAGATACTAGCTTGAGCAATTGGGGGATTGGTGATTTCATTCCCTGAAAGAGAAAAATGCTAGTGTAAATACAAGATGAGAGTGTAACAAACAAGAATTCAGATTTAAATAAATTAAATTCAAGGTGTCTGCAGAATGTTTATAAGGAGAAGTGTGTAAGGAGGTAGAAACAGGAGACTATAGTTAGAAGTTGGGTCTGGACTAGAGAAAATAGTTGACCAACAGTAACTGAAGGCTTAAGATGGGTGTGATTACTTCCACATACCTTGCCTGAGGAACTTCATTACAAGCAAATAGATTTGATTTTACCCCAGAAGTACTGTTCATTTTTATCTCCTGTATGTTTTCCTTAATAGGTATTGTATAAAAATCTACTCTTTTTTTACTAAATAAAAACATAAGTGGGAAAAATAAGCTAAAGGGCCAATGAGGTACAGCAATAAAGATAAAGCTGGACTGTGACTTACACACAACACACAAACTACTTGATACCATTTACTGATCTCTGGTTCACACTCTGACACCACACTTTCAAGCAGCAAGGCAAGGGGGAAGAAATTACGAGTTACATATGTAATACTCATACAATAAAAGTAAATTATTTTCTCAATTATTTATGCTACTGTGAGCTGAGAAAAATTTCTCCTGAGGGTCCTCATAAGAAGAACACTCACCATATTAATGGTGAGCAGTTTTCTTTTTGTTTTGTTTTTGACACAGATTCTTGCTCTGTCACCAGGCTGGAGTGCCTTGGCTCGATCTCAGCTCACGACAACCTCTGCCTCCTAGGTTCAAGCAATTGTCCTGCCTTAGCCTAGCCTCCCAAGTAGCTGGGACTACAGGCGCATGCCACTATGCCCAGCTAATTTTTTGTACTTATTTTTAGTGGAGATAGGGTTTCACTGTGTTAGCCAGGATGGTCTCAATCTCCTGACCTCATGATCCACCCGCCTTGGCCTCCCAAAGTACTGGGATTACAGGTGTAAGCCACCACATCCGGCCAGTGAGCAGTATTCTTAATCACATCCCCATAGTAAATAAAAAAAACACACAATTATTATATCCAACAATGTAGAGTGATAGTATAATAACAAAGAAGAGTAGAAGAAAGGCAATTCAAAGGAAGAAGAAAGGCAAACTTCTGTCATTTATGGGCACAGCCCATGTGGACTGGTGTGTATGAATGAATAGCCACATTTCCTCCAGGTACTCATCTATAATACTTGGGATATATTTTATCTTCCAAACTAGACTGATATGTCCACATCTGCCTTTCCACTATTTAATGTCCACAACTTTCTTCAAGATGCATCTTTTGTTTCTTCAATAGTCAGTAACTTTCTGGACTAAAGTCATGGAGGACTGAGTCTTAAAGGATACTTAGGAATGATTCAGACATGATGGGAGACAGGGTGGGAATAGAAACACTTCCAAACAGACCAATATGTAGCATGAACAAAGCTACCAAATTAAGAAAGAGCTTGGTATGCAAAGAAATATATAAGCAATTTAGCATGACAACAATGATAATAATAAGGCATAGAGACTGATGAGAGAGGAAACTAAAAAGGTAGACAGGAGAGCATTGAAGGAATTTTTTCTTATCTCTACTCTTTGCAAATACAACTCTTGGGGACTGAGATCATTGTAGCCTTATATGTAGCCTTATATGTAGCATAAGCTGTATATATGGCACAGAGGTGGTCTCCAGTGTCTACATAAACTTTGTGCAACTTCACTGATAAAACAGTTTGTGCCACGGCTGGAGAAAAGCATTTGGATGCATATTTATTGACTGATGTATCAGATGTGATGTGATATTTAAAATACGTCATAAGAGTGCTTTCTAGAAGAATTACCCATTTGTTCATTATGTAAGAGAGAAATTGTTTCTGGGCCTCTAGAATAAGACTTTGGGGAGCAACTGCATATTATCCTCACTCATTCTGCCATCGATGTGCTGCACCATTCAACAACTGCTTCAACTCACTCGGTCCTAAGTTTGGCAGCTCCAAATTCCAACAACCTCACAGAATATACCTGGGGATTCAAACTGGAAATGGCTCATTAGATTCAAAGTAGGAGGATATATTTTAGGAAATAAAATCTAACATACCTTTACTGGCTCTTAAAAAATTAGATTGGAATAGGTGGTCTGAAAATGAATTTATCCAGCAAACCATATTAAAAACCAAAACAAAACAATATTGCTGTCCTGGCCTAAATCAAGTGGTTGGTTACTACCTCCCTCTTCAATCACCTTAGGCTCTTGTAGCAAAAGGACTTTCACCATATTAGCTGCTACGCGATTTAATTAAGGATATGATGTACTATATCCTTCATTTTGCTAGGCAAGGCAACATTCTAAATAAGATTGAATGTTTGCCAATATTTGGAAGAGGAACCTCAGGGGTTTCTTTAAAAATTCCCTCTTTTTCTATTGCTCTAAGACTGATTTTAACCTAAAGCTTATTTTTTCTTTTCATGTATACAAGATATCTTTGTTGGAGTTTGTTTTTATTTCCCCTGAAGAAGGCTTTTCAGAGCTTTGATTTTAATGGAAATTTATTGCTGGATATTTGATAGCCAAAAGGACTGTGTTTTGATCACAGTCAAAATGGCAATTTTCTCCACAGTAGCATAGCAGCATACTAGTACAAGGCCACTGCAGCTAGTAACCTGTGGGTGTGTCAGGTCCTTTGTAGTGAGTGTCAGTAGCACCTGCAAGAGCCCAGTCCCTAGCTGGGCTGGAAGGAGGTTTGATCCTACTAAGTTTTAAACAATATGTCAGTTTTTCAGTTTTGATACAAATTCCTCCAGAATTATCTATTTTTCCCATTTGTGATAGAAGACTTCGTGAAATGTGTAAAATCTAAGAGGGTCTGTCTCATTTTCTGTGTTGGGAGAGCTTTGGAATGACCTCAGACTCTGTCAAGACTAGCATTTCTTGAGCTTTCACCAAACCAATTAATCTTTTCATTTGGGGGTTACACAATGCTTGCAAATGCATAAGAATTAAAGGTAACAATTAAAAGACAATAAAGAAATCGTATTGTATAAGAATTAATGCAACACAAACATAGAGGCCGTCTCCTCAAAACTGACCTGGATGGCTACAGATTAAAATATGGATGGAAGGGTGACTGAGAAAACAAAGACATAGAGAGCGAGAATTAATCTAATGGTACATGTTTGGTACACAAACAACAAATCAAATTGAGCAAATTATTTTCTCAGGAGATTCTCTCAATCACCGTATTTTATTATCTGTAAATTCCAGGAAAATCTTCATTTTCCAGGTGGAGGCTTTCTTTTTTTGAAAAAAAAAAAAAAATCTGCTAAAACTGTATCTTTGTTCTTTTTCCTTTTTCAGGTTTTATTTTAGATTCGGGGGGTACATGTACAGGTTTGTCATCTGGGTATATTTCATGGTGAAGCCCTTTCAATAACAAAAGGAAGAGGTAAATAATTATGCAAGCAAAACAACAAAAAAGCAACATTAAAGAATACATTTAAATGTGACTCAAAAGACCTAAACTGAGGACCAACAAGCATTTGCTCTGTCACTTCACTTTTCTGTGCCTCAGTTTTCCTTTCTGGAAAATGGAGGTCATGATAATATTCATACCTGCCTTCCTCATTTCACAGCTTGTGGAGCAAATGCAATGAGTATGGATCAATCATTGCCAGATCTTAAAGTTGTACATAAATGTTAATGACTGAGGACAATTATTTAACCCCTATGAGCTTTCATATATCCATCTATCAAATAAAGCTGGGATACTGGCCTGCCTATCTGCAAAGTGATCTTATAAAAATCAAGTAAGGTGATACCAGTGTATGTTTGAAGTATTAGCTGCTATCAGTATTAGACTGTTAAATATATTCACACAACTGTGTGGAGGAAAAGATTGTGGTGGACCAGAAATAGCCAAACTTTAGAAGTATTCTATAGTCTTTGGGAATAAAGTTGGGATGTATGAAAAACCTTCTTGTGATATTAAAATTTTCACCTCTGAGGGAGAAAGTAGATCAGTTTCACTATCAAAATTCTAGAACATTAACTACCGATACTATTACAAGTTGTTAGGAAACAGTAAATTAAACTTTGTAATGCTTTCCCAGAGGAAGTAGAAATACACCATCATTACTTACAGTTTAAATTGGATTGGGAACAGCGGGCCAGCATGTATTACGGAGAAGCAGTGCTTCAGTAGTAGCGAAGTGAACCAAATGACACTGCAGATCTTATCCATGTTTAATGTTTGACAGGCAAAAATACTTACATTAATGCAGTATCGTGCTATGCAACTCACCACCATGCAAATACTCAATCAAAGCTTTAATACTGTTTAATAAGCATAACACTCTGAGAGCATATTTTCCCTTTCAAGTACAACTCATTCAAGTTTGAGTGAACTGCTAAATTGTCACACTTGGCAAAATCTTGAATGACAGCCGATCTAAACAAAAGCAATCATTTTGTATTTTGGGCTGGTTTGAACAAAGATAGGAAGTGTGAGGTAGGCAGGGGGATATAGGATACCCCAAAGGCCACGATAATCAGACAAAACCCCCTGCAATATTGCAAAGGTAGGATAGACAAGAGAAGGCGTCGATGCTTTGAAATTGAACCTACGCAATGACCTGATATACACAAAAAAGATGGAATTTTGATCAATGGTGAAGTTTATTTCAGGGGCTGGAGGTATGAGACATGGCTCCTAAAAGTAGGTGTGTCAATGACTAATTATCTAATCTACAATAAGTTGACCTCTCTATGATTCTGTCCCACTTTTTCAATTTCTAAACCAGCAGTTCTCAGTCGGGGAGGGGGAGGAGGATAAATTTTGTCAGGGATATTGGGGTTATTTGGCTTGTCACCACAGGGGAAGAGTGGTGCTACTGGCATCTAGAAAGTGGAGTCCAAGGATACTGCTACATAACCTATAATGCACAGGGCAGCCCTCCACAACAAAGAATTATCTAGCAGAGAGTCAATAATACCAAGCTTGAGGATACATATGCTAAACTAAAATCATCCGAGAAGTATATTATGGGGTAAAAAGGGACCTAATCATTCTTAGCATAAAAGCAATTTTCTAAAAATCAATATTTTATTAATATTACTGTTATTGCTTAAGCTTCTTTTCTACTGAGTTTCCTTTTAATTATAAAGCACTTGGCAGAAAAATAAGATTCATTTCTATAATAGGCTTAGTGCTTTCTTTTTCAGCAGTCTTTTTCTTCAATTAATTAACATTTAACTGCTTTCTTATAATGAAGGCCAAAAAATGAGCTGTCTCCTTAAACTTCCCAGGAAAAGTGATAAAACTCTGTGAGTATATTAAATTTTTCTGATAAAGTATTTGTAGGACATAGATTTAGGAGGTCTTTCTCTCTCAGGAATGTTACTTTTAAACATTTCTTGGAAGTCTGAGACAAAATTAAAAACACGTGCACGATTCTGGAGGCACATATGCTATTGATGCTGAAAATAGAATGTTGGCACTGGAGAGTCCTTACTATATATGTGGATGAAGATGGACTCCTATTTATTAGTAATCGTGTAGGAGTAAACATGGGATGATTCTAAAAAAATTATCTTACTATCTTTGTTGGTATTTATTTTTAAAATAAGTGAAAAAAACTATAACAAATATGCAATTCATAGATCTTCTATCATGGCTAATAGTTCACATTCTGTAAGCTATTGGTTTGAATTATTGCATTTGCTACATATAAAAATTATTGCATTTGCTACATATTCATTTCTAAAAGAAAATGAATAATATAAAATATTCAGATGAAAACCAAAGCAAGCTATAAGGCATTCTTACAAGAACTATATATTTTTTAAAAAGTTTGCCACTGTAAACAAGATATTAAAAATGACCATGAACAATTTTTATATATCTGTAGGCTTCCCTCTTTACCAGAATTAAAGTGTGGGGTCCTGGAAGAGGCAGAGAGCTAGAAGCCAAGACACTTGGGTTTGTCTCCTCATCTTGGCACTTTCTGAGATGTTAAATTATTCAACTTCACTGATTCTCCATTTGCTTGACAATAAATACAGGGGATTAGATAGAGAGATATACAAAATCCCTCCCAATTCTAATTTTTTATAGTTTTATACACTTTTTTGAGTTTAAAATCTTTTGATCTTCATATGCAATAAACATTCATAATTTTTGTATCTTTATTTCCATACAGACAGTTTATGTTATGACAAGAACCAACTCAAACTAGCTTACACCAATACAGGAATTGATTGGCTTGTCTTCCACACAAATTCAGTCAGCATGCAGATCTTGCTCCAGGGACCCACATGGCATCCTCTGTATTTGGTTTTTCTACATATCTCAGCTCTGCTTCATGCAATGTTTGTTTAATCCTTGAGATACACATAGTAATTCCCTATTGCTCCAAGAATACTCTTCAGCAGCCTGTGCAACATGGCGAAACCCCATCTCTACAAAAAAATACAACTAGCCAAGCCTAATGACACACCTGTCAGCCCAGCTCCTTGGGAGGCTGCAGGTGGGAGGATCACTTGAGTCTGGGAGGTTGAGGCTGAGATTGCACTACTGCACCCATGCCTGGGTGACAGAGTGAGATCCTGCCTCAGATTCTGAATATAAGCTCCTTAACTTCAGAAAATATATATTTCTTCCCATTTTCAAATTTTAACAATAAATAAATAAGAAGCCATTTTTATTTTCTTCTCTCTACTGTCCTAGCAAAAGTCTGCTTCTTTCTAGTTTGCTTTGATTAGACTATAGGTCTCTCTTTGAACCAATGATTGCAGACATAGAAATAGGATAAAAAGATTTAAGTAGCATGAATGACATGTCCTCTCCTGGGATCAGAGGTGAGGTAAATGGAAAGGATGTTCTTGAAGCAACAGGAAAATACAATGTATATTTTGAGTATTAAGCCAACATAGCAAAAAGCAGAGCTGAGAGAGAGAAATCAAATAATGACAATATCATTTGAATCCCTAAAAAAAATACCTGTATGAAGACTGAAATTTTATGAAGGACAAACCAATAAAGCTCTGTGATTTGCTTAAGTTTGTTTGAGTTATTTTTGTATTTTTTTGTCACAATATAATTAGTACCAACTGATTTAAAGATAATTTTTAAAATTAGAGTATTATATCCGATATTAAAACAAATAAAAAATTTTAAGCTCAAAGAACTTGATGATATCTTTGATATAAATGACATACTTTATACTTAATAGGCTCCCAATAAATATGTAACGTTTGGTACAATGTAATGAATATAGAATTAAAAGAAATATGTATGTACCAAGTGAGTATGTACCAACTAAGAGGAAAGGAAAAAGAGTACGTTCCTTTCCTATCTATATAGAAATATGGCAAAAGAATGGAAAAATATACACATAAATGATGCAGTAAGGAGGCAAAAAAGGTGGAAAATTTCAAGGTGGAAACACTCAAGACATATATGTTGTCCTTCGCCAAGAAAATTATAAAAGACCTTGATATTGAAGGCTTCTTCTTTATCTTCTTCATGCTTTCCATTTCTTCTCAGTGAATTTCATGGGTACATACCTATCCTAATATGATAATAGAATTTTAAGAAATACTTGTAAATAATATTTTCCCCTATTCTGTTAGAATATAAGCTCCTTAACTTTAGAAATCTTTGCTTTGTTTTCTAATATATATCTTATACTACTAAATATATCCCTTGAATAAATAAGAACATAGTAAAATAATTGTAGGATGAATTTCAAACAGGTGATAAAATGAAGAGGCCTGAGGAGACGGACAAGCAGGATATGAATTGTTCTAAATTCTTTCTTCTACCTTTATTTCTCACCTTAAAAACTCTGGTCCTTATCACCTGTATTGATTCATACACACACCCCCCACTTAAGTCAGATTTCAGGATTCAGAACATATGGAAGATGGTGATTATCTTCCAGACCCTATATTCTAACGAAAGATAATATTTTCTTTGGGAGGCATTTCATATATTTCATAATTTAGTGGTTGTTGGAAAAATGATATTGAGGTTAATTATACTATAGAGTTTGTAGGATAACTGTGTTGAAGTTTTTAGATTTGCTGGGCTTGGAAGAAGAAAGGAAGAAAGATTGTGTCAAACACCAAATGAGAAGCTGTTTTGAGGGTAAAAGATACTAGGAAGAAAAAAATGTGGTAGATTTAAAGTAAAAGTATATAAAATCTAAAAGAAGATTCCTACCCTTGCATTCCTACTCTTGCATTCTAGATAGGGCTAGAAGGAAATGGGATTTACACGGCAGGAGACTATAAGAGATGACTCAAGTATTTCTATGAAGAAAAAACATGGAGAGCATGTCCATGGTGTCATAAAATCACATCACACTTCTGATCAAAAGCAATCAGAAACTTCCCTTAGATTTTATAATAAAATCCAAATGTTTCCCCTGCCTGTGTCCCTTATTATTACCCATTTGCCTTCATGATATTCTAGTTACACCAGTCTTCTTGCTGACCTCAAAGTCGCCATATTTGTTTTCATTCCACCGGATTTTTGCGTGGGTTGTTCCTCTTCCCTGGAATGTTCTGCCACCCCTCAGTTCCCAACATTCCTGTAACTAGCTCCTTCTCCTCAGTCAGGTCAAAGAACGAATGATGTCACTTCCTCAGAATGACATCTTCTCTGACACCATCTACGGTAGCCACTTCACCAGTTACTTTCTGTCAACTAGATGGCTTTATTTTCTTCACCTCGGCAGAAGATTTTTTGTTCATTTATTGTTTGACGTTACTATTTTTATTTTCTAAAATTGAAATTCCTTATGAGCAGGGACAAAATGCCTATTTTGTTTAACACCCCCAATTACCTAGAAGAATACTTGATATACAGCCATGAATCTATTATTATTGAAATCTCCTGTGTATGTGTGCACATGTGTGTATCCATGAATTGATGAATCAATGAATCCATTAATCATCAAAAATTAGGAGAACTTGGGGCAAGCCTGAGACACTTAGGGTAGAGAGGGAATGAAGGTTAGAGCTGCTTCTGAAATGGGCAGAGTAAGCAGTGGTATAAAAAGTTTTTTTGAAACATACTGAATTGAAGACTTCCAATAAAGGGCCCAGGTCCTTTAAATGAGTTTGTTGGCCTAGACAGCTGTCCCATAAAGCTCTCTCCAAAATTAGTGTGGCTTAAACTTTTGGAACAACCCCAATTATTTGTTAAGAGTCACTTGCTATTAACATGAACAAAAGAAAATTTAAAGAGGTGATATTAATTATATCATATTAAAATATTATGGTCAGTTTTCTAGCAGCCCAAGAGTCCTTGGAGACATTTAAACAGACAATTTTGATATCTCAAAGCTCTCTGACATATTAATAATATTGAGTGTTGCCTTACTCTTTAATGAGGAGTCCAATAATCTTCTAAATCATAAATAACAGGTGGATTCAATGAAATAATAAGACAGTAACTGCTGATATTGAAAAGTAATGAGAAGACCAATAAAAGAGAATGCAGCAAGACTATAAGGGAGAGAGGGGGAAAACTGAGAAGAAAATACCTCAATGCAGCTGGGGTTTCACGGTATTTCTAATACTTGTACCTAGTCCCACAAACACAGTAGAAAAGACACAGTGAAGGCAAAATCCTACAGATCTGCTTTCTCCATGCTTATTTTAACATTTTGGAAAATTTTTGAAAATAGAGCAAAAAGGATAGCAATGAAACTGCAGAGAACAAAAGGACAAAGCTGATGAGTATTAGGCCCAGGGAAATTTGGAAAAGGGAAATTAAACAAAGGAGTCTTAAAGCTTAATAAACTATCCCTCAAAAATAAAGAATAAGAGGTGTGTAACTGAGTATGCATGTATATGTGTGTATTTGGGTATATATTGAATGAAGGTTCATCAATGGTGGCTCTAGAAATAGATCATGGGAAGAACTTAGGTACAGACTGAATTCTAATATAATTTTATTTACAGATAATGAAATTTGAATTTTACATTATTTTTATATGTCACATCTTTTAATTTTTTTCTAACTTTTAAAAGTATGTAAAAATAATTCATAGGTTGCAGGATATACAAAAACAGGTAGATTAGGTGCTCGCAGGCCATAATTTGCCTCTGCCATAAAACAATAGCATACCATAATCTACATCTGTGAATTTCAAGGGATCACAAACAGAAAAGCACAATGGCAGCTGAGAATAATAGGGGAAGATACGTTTTTATTACTGTTATTACTTATTCCACTTACACAAATGCAAAATGCTATTTTTAAATTTGGTATTTCCTCTTGTTCTTCCTCAGAAATTACACTAAATTTCTTTCAGAATTCATTATTAATGTGCCCAGATTGCTTCAGTATAAGATTTCTTCATTAAGGTGATTTCATTTTGAACAGAGGCAAAGAAATACATTTGGCTGTTTACTAACTATAAAATATACAACTGCTGAAAGCTCTATGGCACCTAAAGGAATTGACCACTTTGTTATCCCAAAATGTTCTGACACTTCAATGTCATTGAAATAATGCCAGGGATATTTCAAGGGATTTCTTTTCCTTTTCAAAGAAGCACATTAAATAGATTGCTATGTAAAGCTGATACATCATCTAGTCCTCCCCAAAAGGGAAATGCAGGTGCAAGCATATTTGCCTCCTGATTCTCAGACACCATAGCTGGGAAATAAAACAAGCAAGGCTGGGAATCTTTGGAGTCAGGCAAATCTGGGCTCTACTCCTTAGGAAGTATTTGTTTCTTTGGGCAACATGGAGTCTTAGTTTTCTCTCCACTGAAACTTGGACCTTAGCTCCCTCACTTCTAAAATGGAAATAGAAATTTCTACTTCCCAGGGAAAATGAGAGGTTTAAACTTAAATGAAATGAGAAAGTATATGTAATATTCGCATTGCTAGCACAATGTGTAGAATCTATTATTATCCTCGAATACCCTCTGTGATACACATAGAAATAGACACAGCTTCTCCCAGCAGCCTAGTAGTTGGTTGAAAATTATTCTATATTCACAATAAAAGTCATTCCCAGAAGTTGTTGCAAGGAAAGAAGTGATCCTGTTACAGATTTGTTGAGACAGGAAGATACAAGGAGACAAAAATAAAAATATTTCCTTAATATTGTTATTGGGCCATCTGATCTCAGAAGCTAGATTCCTGCTTAAAAATTCATGACTAATTTTTAGCATGAAACAGCAGAAGTTTCCAATTCTCAAGAGATCCACTGCATTGAAAATCCTGGGGGTCTTTTTGTGTGGTCCAAAACTAATGGAGCTAACTTAGCCCATCTAAAAATTGGGTGAAAGAGACGTGATGGCAGGGGGCGCAACAAAAATATATTTTTCTAGCTAGTTTTCAGGTATCCATATTCCAAAATAGAACAGCACCTTTGCCAGAAGTTCAAGTTATTAAGGAGTTGGCATTCTCACTTACATAAAGTATGGGCACCTCTGAACAATGACCTAAGGATTACTAACAGGTATGCAACATATTTAAAACGTCAGGTACAGCAAAGCAAATGACTTCATCAAAATGTAAATCACACTTTTAGCAGAAAAAACAACAGTTATCTGAATTTAACATCAATTTTTAAGTGCAAAGAGTAATATTTTGTGAATTTTCTAATTTTTTTTTTTTTTTTAGATGTCATCAGTGTTTCAGTAACTGATTTCTTTCATTTTAAAATAAAGACGTGCTACTTACTTCATCATTTTCCAGACTTCCTGATAGGCATATACGCACATGAGGAGATACAAAACTGAAAACATTATCTCATTACAGACTATCCACGATTTAAACCTTCAAGCTGGTAATATGTATTTAAATAATATGTCATAAAAACCTCTTGGTACATAATAATGTAATGAATATGAGAATGCCTTTAAGGTGAACTAACTTATTTTCCCAACTGTTAGGTTATTCCCTGCTATGATCCTATCACCAAGTGAAATTTTAGGCATATTCCTCTGGGGAAAGGAAATAGTTACGAGGAAGAAATATTGCTAATCCCAGCTGAAATAAGAAAGCCTCTTAATTATCTAAAATATTTCTGGGGCAGATGCAGTAGCTTGTGCCTGTAATTCCAACTTTTTGGGAGGCCCAGGCAGGAGGATCATTTGAGGCCAGAAGTTCAAGATCAGCCTGGGCAATAAAGTGAAACTCTGTCTCTATTAAAAAATAATAATAATAATAATAATAAAGAATTATCCAAGCATGGTGGTGCATGCCTGTAGTCCCAGCTACTCAGGAGGCTAAGGCAGGAGGATCACATGATCCCAGGAAGTTGAGGCTGCAGTGAGCTCTAATCATGCCACAGAGTAAGATATTGTCTCTAAAGAAAGAAAGAAATACAAAAATAAAATAAAATAAAAAGTTCTCTATGGGCCAGATTTCTTTCTGCTTAGGTCAATTAAACTACGCATTTCTCAGTGATTTTTGAATGTTCAATCTCCCAAGATGCCTAGTTGGAGCATCCACAAAATATACCTGGGGAATCTCAGATTTCATTCACTGCATTTAAAAATGGAAACAAGAAAATCTTCCTCTTAGAAGAAATTTAATCTTTTACCACTTTTATTATTCTTATTATAGAAATATATATGTATATGCATATATATGTGTATGTATTTATGTGTGTATATACATTAGATATATAGGTATCTATATATATTTCATTTTGTCATAAGATTTCAGGATTTCATTTTGTCATCTTAGGTGAACGAATTTTTGCATTTCTGGATGATTTCTTCTATGACTTCCATACAATATGATCTTGTGAGTGTGATACACTTGTGCTACTGATGAAGATTATGAATCTTAAGCAGGAGTCTGCCCACTCCACCACCATGTGAAATACCACTTAACTTTTTTTTGTAATCAGTGCCACAGGCCTTTTAGATCTCACTTCTGATACCACCTGCAGGTATTTGGGGTATATATATATGTATCTATGTACCTATATGTATCTATGTATCTATATATACATCTATCAGAAAGCAAAACTTACCTTCATTAGAAAAATGGAGATTTGGGGAAATTGTATTGGAGTCTAGAAGAATAAATGCTAGGAAACACAAACACACAGTATACACACACACACACACCTCACACCTTGAGAAAACATTTTATATAAACACTCATACACAAAATATATGGATTATGCATGTATCTCTGTGTGTATATATATTAAAATATAGGTTTATTCACCAAATACTGAAAAATTACATCATAAACTACACCAAAGGAGTAGTTTCGGGACAAATGGCAAAAAATAGTACCTTACAGAGTTGATAGTTTGGAATTGCCATGCTTCAGATGATCACGAGCTTTAAAAATGCTCAATGAGCTTGTCTATGAGTTTCAAAATGGTTATAAATTAAAACTTATTATATTTTTTAAGTTGCATTCCCAGTACATGTAAAAACATTGTCCTGAGACTACCTCTTTGAGGCAATTTTCAAGGATTCGTGAATGAGTATCGTGAGGAATAAACTAAAGCTGCATAAGAGAGCTATAGTGCATAAACTCTGCTAGCATATCATCTTTGGTTCCAATCACCTCATAAGCATTGCTACACTGACTCAGACCAATGGTTGTCTCAAAACAATGCTTTCATCTCTATGAACCATTTATTCTTTCAGAACATAACTCATTGTTGGGTTTCAGGTGACTATTCTGACTGCCATTCCAAGGAAACAGGCCTTCTGAATATGAAACAAAATCTGTAAACAGGGATATTTCCTTTCAGAGATATATGGAAACAAGCTCTGCCTTTTTACCCATGCCATAATGGGTCTTGCGGATAGTTTGCTTCAAGAACCAGAACTCAGTATATGTAAACATTCCCTTAAACAGATGCACATATGTTCTTAATATAAAATCTTCCAGATGTAAGTTTCATGCAAAAAAGCGAAGTGACCTAGCAAGAATTGAGCTTTCCATATCTGGTGAAGCATTTTTCTTAGTATGTGCCACAAGCAGTTATTCTGAGAAATCATACATCTGCTCCTGTTCACATGGCCATTCCACTTCTGATGAGACTACGTTCTTGGAAAATGTAGGCAGGAGCTTAATTCAATCTTACAATGTGTGTGTGCTTATTCCTTCCATCTATCACTTACCCAAAATACCTGCAGGTGGTATCAGAAGTGAGATCTAAAAGGCCTGTGGCACTGATTACAAAAAAAAAATGTTAAGTGGTATTTCATATGGTGGTGGAGTGGGCAGACTCCTGCTTAAGATTCATAATCCTCATCAGTAGCACAAGTGTATCACATTCACAAGATAATATTGTATTGAAGTAATAGAAGAAATCACCCAGAAATGCAAAAAATAGTTCACGTAAGATGCAAAATCTTATGACAAAATGAAATCCTGAACAAATAAATAGATCTGTATCGGTATCAGGCCCTAAAGCCTATATTACTGAGAGATAAAATGTGGGGGACAGCAACTTAGAGATAGGGCTATTACATTAAATGTACCATTACATTAGCTAAAAAGAAAAAGCATAAGAGATGAAGCAAAACATCCAAGAAACTCATCAAGATTTATGCTTCAAGTAACGTCCTAATATCTGAGAATATCAAGATATGAGGACACTAACAAAAGTATTATTATTCTATTGGATCATTTTAAAAACTCCTTTTTTTCTGAAATCAAATAAAAATTAACAGGACCGGTCTGAGTAGCAGAATATACATTTCACACTTTACATTTGTGTATGTCTATATATGTGTACCTTTACACATACACACATACACATAAACAATCACATCTGTATTTCACATCTGTATTTCATCCTTCTCCATTCACTCATGAACAGACATTTAGGTTGATTTCATATCTTGTATATTGTGGATAAGGTTGCAATGAATGTGGGAGTGCAGATATCTTTTAAAGGTAGTGATTTCATTTCCTCTGGATATATAACCAGAAAAGGGATTGTTGGATCATATGGTAGTTCTATTTTTAATTTTTTGAGGAAGTTCCATACACTTTTTCATAACTATACCAATTTCCATTCTGAGCAACATTGTACCAGGGTTCCCTTTTCTTCACACTCTCACCAACACTTATCTCTTGGTGTTTTTCTTTTTCAATAACAGCCACCTTAATAGGTGTGAGGTGATAGCTCATTTTGGTTTGATTTGCATTTCTCTCATTAGTGACGTTGAGCACTTTTTCATATACCTGTTGGCTATTTTTATGTCTTGTTTAGAAAAATGTCTATTCAGGTACTTTGGTCATTTTCTTAATAAATACACAAACATATGTACATGTGCACATATACATGGGTATGCACATACATATGCATATTTTAATAATTATGAGCACCCAACGATATTTACAATTCTTTTTTTTTTTTTTTTTTTGAGACGGAGTTTTGCTCTTGTTGCCCAAGCTGGAGTGCAAAGTCGCGATCTTGGCTCACCACAACCTTTGCCTCCTAGATTCAAGCGATTCTCCCTCAGCCTCCCAAGTAGCTGGGATTACAGGCACGTGCCACCATGCCGGCTAATTTTGTACTTTTAGTAGAGATGGGGTTTCTCCATGTTGGTCAGGCTGGTCTTGAACTCCGGACCTCAGGTGATCCGCCTGCCTCGGCCTCCCAATGTACTGGGATTATAGGCGTGAGCCACCACAGCTGTCCCACTTTGGTCATTTTTTAAATCAGGATATTTGGTTTTGTTATTTTTGTTTTTTGCCATTAAGTTGTGTGAGTTTCTTATATATTTTAGAGATTATTAACCCCTTTTCAGATAGTTTGCAAATATTTTTTCCAAGCTATAGTTTGTCTTTTTATTCTGATGATTGTTTGCTATACAAAAGCTTTGTGTAGTCCCACTTGTTTAATTTTGCTTTCAGTGCCTGTGATTTTGGTGTGATGTCCAAAATATCATTATGAAAGACAATATCAAGAAGAAGTTTTTCCCTTGTTTTCTTCCAGTAGTTTTAGAGTTTCACCTCTTATGGTTAGGTCTTTAATTCATTTTGACTTAATTTTCATATATGGTGTAGATAAGCGTCCAGTTTCACTCTTTGCATGTGGATATCCAGTTTGCCCAACACCAATTATTGAAGAGACCACCCTCTCCCCATCATGTCTTCTTGGCAGCCTTGCTGAAAATTAGTTGACTTTATAAACTTGGGTATATTTCTGGGCTTTTTATTCTGTTCCATTGGTCCATGCATCTGTTTTTATGCCAGTAACGTAGTGTTTGGTTACTATCACTTTGTAGTATAACTTGACATTAGGGAATGTTATATCTCCAACTTTATTTTTCTTTCTCAAGATTGTTTTGGCTATTCAGGGTCTTTTGTAATTCTACATTAATTTTATAATTTTTCTATTTCTGTGAAAAATGCTATTTAAGTATGTACATCATTTTAAATTAATTATAATAGTGAAGGTATGCCCTAGTCTAAATTGTTCATTTTATAAGATGTGCCTTACACTTTCGCACCTTGCAAAATGAGCATTGAAAATTAGGAACAGTATTTGGCTAATTTGTTCCTGTGATCTAGAACATACAATTTTATTCTATAGCAGGAGTTGCATATTATCACTTCGGAAGAAAGCAATATAATCCACTTGTATAGCACATGGTGTAGCTAATAAATAGCATTTTATACCTTGTCCCTTTTTTCCTCTTCCTCTCATACTTTCCCACTATTTTTAACAGCTTTATTGAGTTACAATTGACATAAAATAAACATCCCATATTTCAAGTGGATGTACAATTTGATAAATTTTTGGTAGGTTATTAATTGAATTTTTTGCATGAATAACCAGTTGTTCCAACACCATTTGTTGAAATGATTATCCTTTGCCCACTGAATTGCCTTTGAACTTTGGTTGAATATCAGTTGTCTACATCCATGTAGATCTTTATGGACTCCAGTCACTTCTATTGGGGGCCCATGTCTAAACACAAAATTCATTATGTTTTATATGCACTTTATACACATAGACTGAAGGCAATATACAATGTTTTAATAATTTTGTTAATGAAAAAAATTGCATATTTTAAAACATCAGAAAGCAAAGGTGTCACCATGTTGGCCACCCATATGAGCCATCTGTGGTTGTTTGGCATCACTATCATTCTTGATTTTGAATTAATATGCTACTGATAAGCAACAATTTCTTTAATTTATTTACCCATAAGTATTTATCTGCAAAAAAAATATGGTGTGCCATTAATACAGTAAAAAAAAAAATGTATATAGGGTAACGAAGCAGCACAGTAGCATCACCAGAATTCCTGTATCAGCTGTTGAACAGCAGCAACAACCAACAATGGCAGGCTTTCAGTTTCCACCTATGATGCTGTGTTTTGATTAATAGGTTACTGTATGCTGAATTTTTGTTTAGGTGAGGGAAAAAAATCAAAATAGTTGAAGGACCAGGAAGTGAGTCCTCTAGGGATGAAGAGGCATTTTGTGGATGACTTTTAAAAATGTTTCCTTCAGAGTCATCTTGCCTCAATTACAATGGTTTTTGTCTTAGAAGTCTCTCTTTGGGATTACAGGCATGATCCTCAGGTGGATCACCTGAGGTCAGGAGTTCGAGACTAGCCTGGTCAACATGGTAAAACCCCGTCTCTACTAAAAATACAAAAAAAGTAGCCAGGCATGGTGGTGGGTGCCTGTAATCCCAGCCACTCAGGAGGCTGACGCAGGAGAATTGCCTGAACTTGGGAGGTGGAGGTTGCAGTGAGCTGAGATCATGCCACTGCACTCTAGCCTGGGCAACAAGAGTGAAACTCCACCTCAAAAAAAAAAAAAAGAATAAGAATAAGAATTAGTAGTAGTAGTAGCAGTTGTCGTCATCGTCGTCGTCATCTCTCTTTGGCTTTATAAACTGACATGATTTCTTGTTCTGTTATAAATGCACAGTACTGTAGTCCTTCAATAAGCCCGTCACACATTTTTAGTTTGTCCACAGGAACTTTTTCTTCAGTGTTAACATCATTTTAATCATCACTACTATCACAATCAACTTGATTCAAAACCGTTTGGACTATTTCACCATTGGTCAATGAATTAAGAATTTGAGTCTCATTATTGATGTTAAAAATAATCAAGTTCTCTGATATTTACTTCTGCTAGCCCAGGGAAAAGCTCGGAAATTTTATTTTTTGTGTATGTAAGGAGGTCAGACACCATCTTTTTTCTCAGTTGGCCCACAGAATTCTTCAAAGTCACCACCTTGCTCATTGAGATCACTGAATATAGTCACAGGCAAGAGGTTGTGCCAGGAATGTACTACTGTGTCTTTAGTCACTGCCTTCCAAGTGTTAGCAATGGCATAAACAGCACCCTTCATGCTAAACTTCTTCTGGAAACCTTCCACACCCACACCTCTCTTCACTGGTGCTGGCATGATGTTCAAGAAAGTGTTTTTATATTTACTTTTCATCAATCTAAGGATACCTTGGTCACATGACTGAATTAATGAAGTCACATTTGGGGAAAGTATATGGCATAAGCATTATTTTTGATGAAAACTTCAGCTGAAGGATGAGCAGAAACGTTGTCAAGGAACAATAAAATCTTACAATTGCCATCCAATCCAGCTTCCTTGCAGTAATCTTGAGTCTCTGGTATAAAATGTTTGCGAATTCAATCAGAAAACATGTCCCTGGTGATCCATACCTTTTTGTTAACATAATAGTGGACTGCTAAGAAACTCACTCCTTGAAAACAGTGAGGATGCAAGCTTTTGCCTATCAGAACAAGTTCATATTTTTGTATGCCTGCTGCATTAGCACACACCAGCACAGTTATTGTCCTTGGCATCTTTAATTTTTGTAGGGGCTACCTCATTAGCTGTTGTCAGCGTCTTTCTGGGGCAACAGTACCAAAACAGTGATGTTTCATTAGCACTATAGACTAGTTCTGGCATCGGATTTTCATCAGCGATGACTCTGGCAAATTTGTCAATGAATTTTTCCACTACTACATGACCAGAAGATGCTTTATCACTACAAATCTTTAAAAAGTAATGTCATAGTTTTTCTTAATTTTTGGCAGCCAGCCTGTTGAATACTCATGGTTCCCTTCAATGTTCATTTCATCATTATAGATCGTTGCTTGTCTCATGACTGGTATTCCATTAAGTGACAAGTGTTCACTGCAATGGTAATGGATCCACTCTTTAAGTACACAATCAAGATTTTTATTGTTAGCTGTAAACAGTGCTTTTCTATTTTTCATTGACTTCTATTCATCACTTTCAGTACAAAACTTCAACAGTTTATCCTTCTGTTTCTTCAGGTCATATATGGTAGTCATTCCAACACTATACTCTTCTATAAAACATTTCAATTTCCACCACTGTCCCGTTTCTTCAACAGTTTGACTTTCTGTGCTGTAGAGAAACAAAAATGCTTCTTTTTCTTATCATTGCTACCCAATACTGATATCATAGGGGTAACTACAGGACTTTTTAATATTTTTAATAATCCTTATACCTTAGAGCAGAGAATAAGAAAACAAAAACACAGTAATGCATGTAGTTCTTGGCCCCATGTGACACATTATTGGAAACCTGCCATTGGTGTGTTTGGCCTTCATACGTGCCATTTTATTACCCTTTATGAGTGTGCTTGCATAGTGGGGGTGGAGGAATCTGGGTACTTAAGAAAGATATATCTGGGTCTGAGAGGGTCTTTTTCCCCTTGGGGATGCTGAATAAACTGTGTGCTCAGAGCCTGTTTTTTGACTATACCTGTCACATGAAGTCATATATAGAATTTTCCACTTATGGTATTATGTAGGTGTTCCAAAAAGCATTTTGGATTTCCAGATTAGTGATACTCAACCTGTACTAGTAGATTCCATCATATTTTCTACATAAATGATCTCATGTCATCTGTAAAGTTTTACTTCTTCCTTTCTAATCTGGATGTCATTCATTCATTCATTCATTCATTCATTCAGTGTTTTCCTTATTGCACTAGCTAGAGCATCTGGTATAATGCTGAACACAAGTGGTAAGAGTGAACATCCTGGCCGGGCGTGGTGGCTCAAGCCTGTAATCCCAGCACTTTGGGAGGCCGAGACGGGCGGATCACGAGGTCAGGAGATCGAGACCATCCTGGCTAACACGGTGAAACCCCGTCTCTACTAAAAAATACAAAAAACTAGCCGGGCGAGGTGGCAGGCGCCTGTAGTCCCAGCTACTCGGGAGGCTGAGGCAGGAGAATGGCGTAAACCCGGGAGGCGGAGCTTGCAGTGAGCTGAGATCCGGCCACTGCACTCCAGCCTGGGTGACAGAGCGAGACTCCGTCTCAAAAAACAAAACAAAACAAAGAGTGAACATCCTTGTCTTATTCTTGATCTTAAAGTATCCAGTCTTGCTGCTCTAACGATGTTTGTTTTTTATAGACCCCACTTATCAAGTTGAAGAAGTTTCTTTCCATTCCTAGTGTTTACTTTAGTTGAATTTGGTCATATATTTGTCTGTGGAAATAATCATATGGTTTTCTTTTCTTTTCTTTTTTTTTTTTCCGAGTCTAATCTTATTTATTTGTTACTCAAAAAATCGTATTTCTGACTGGATTCAGACTTAGAAGTAGAAGCTCGCAGAGAGGAAAGTCTGCGTCTCTTCGCAATTTGTTCCTGGCGCTTCTCCTTAGCCTCCTTCATTCTTTTGGCCAAAAGTTTCGCATATTCTGCAGCCTCTTCCTTGTTTTTCTTAGTACGCTGCTTCTTCAGAGCAATACGCCGTTTGTGTTGCAGGACACGTGGAGTAACAAGACGCTGAATCTTGGGTGCTTTGGTCCTAGGTTTCTTACCTTCTTTGTTTAAGGGCTTTCTTACAACATACTGGCGGACGTCATCTTCTTTAGAGAGGTTGAACAGTTTGCGGTTTCTGCTAGCTCTTTTGGGGCCCAGGCGGCGAGGCACTGTAGTATCAGTCAGTCCAGGAATATCCTTCTCTCCTTTTTTCACAATAACCAAGTTGAGAACGCTCAGATTGGCATCCACAATGCAACCACGAACTGATTTTCTCTTTCTTTCTCCTGTTCTCCTTGGTCTGTAACAGGAATGCCCCTTACTCAGTAGCAGGCGGACACAGCCATGGGTCAAGACACCCTGCTTCATGGGGAAACCTTGTTTGTCGTTCCCACCACTGATTCGGACCACATAACCCTTCCATTCTTCACCCAGAGCGTCAGCAGCAACTTCTGTGGCCATACGCTTCTCATAAAAAGTACGAAGTTTGCGTTCATCGTCCACTTCAATGAGTTTCTGGCAGCCAGTGGCTGGGAAGGAGATGTTCAGCTTCATCTTGAAGCAACTGAACGCCTCCGAGGTGCCACGGAAAAGAGAATCATATGGTTTTCTTTATTAATTTGTTACTATGGTAAACTTACATTGATTTGTTTTAATGTTAGCTACCCTAGTATTCTTAGGATAAATCCTGTTTCATTAGGATATGTTAAGCTTTTAGATACTGTTGAATTCGATTTGCCCACATTTTAAAAATAAATTTTTGCATCTATATTCATATCGATCCATATATTTACTAATTTTTTATAATGTCTTTGGTTTTAGCATAAGGATAGTGTTAGCCTCAGAGAACGAGTTGGGAGGTAGTTTCTCTGCTCAATTTTTTGAAAAATAATTGTATATAATTGGTAATTGGTACTATTTCTTACTTAAATGTTTGGTAGAATTCATCAGTGAAGCCATCTGGGCTTTGAATTTTCTTTGTTGGACGGTATAAATGTCAGCTGGATTAAATTGATAATAATGCCATTTAAGTCATCTACATCCTTAACTAATATATTGGTTTGAATGCTCTATCAGTTATTGAGATTGAGGTGTTGACATCTCTAAACATAATTGTGTATTTGTTTATTACTCCTTCTTTCTTTGGAAGCATAATATTCCTTCCTTTAACAAATTATATTATTTTATTCAATTTGCATTTTTACTTTTTATCATGTTCTTTTTTGATCCTTTTAAGAATACTGTTTGTACTAAATAGTACCCATGGTTATACTGATTTTTGTCTTAGCCCTTTATTCATTTCTAGCTCAGCTGTATCTTCCCACCTCTTTTTTGAAACAAAAATATTCACTTTTCTCTATAAAGTAGGAATCCCTTCTAATCCTAAGCAACACAATTCTCCTAGACACAAGTATTTTCAAGCCAGTCATCTTTGACATCACTTCATAGCAAATACATCTTCTCAGCTAAATCTTTACTCAAGTAGTGTATTATCCTCCCTCTGTTACCAGTCTCTGACCATACTTCACGTTGTGATATTTTAAATTATTGTGGTAAACCTCTTCCGCCTCTAGAACAGTATTTCATACATCATCAGTGTGCAACAGAAACAAGAACATCCCCAGGTTTACTACTGCCTACAAAAAACAATTGAAATTCTCCAGTCTATCCAAATAAACCAGTTGTCCTCCCTTGGCAACTCTCTGTCTCCTTCCATCCTTCATTCCTTCTTCCTTTCTTCCTTCCTTCCTTTCAACAAATATTTATACTCGCTCTTAAATGCAGCTTTCATGCAATTAATCTACTCATTGTTCTCAAAAGATAGCTTATCTTATTTTTTTTAATTGGACCATATGGCTCCACTGCTCTTCCTATGCAAGTCTTGCAAGGCCCACTTTTAGCCCATCTTCTGAAGGAACATTTTCAGTCTCCAAAGACAGAGATTTTTCTCATTTCTGGGCATATTATTGACTGTGTACATAAACACACCAAACAGCAGTGGATCAAAAAAACACACAGAAGCCATTACTGCCTCAATCAGTTAAACAAGAATAGTTAAAAATAATCTGCTGTTTAAACTGATGGCAATAGGAAGGAAAATGTCAGCTTGCTTTTTCGGCTGTTGTCTTCCTGATAACACTGGTAGAAAGATAATCCTTTACCCTAAAAATTAATACTGGATTATGAGGAATAAATGCATACATAGTTCTCCCAGCCGTGCAGTCCATATGAAAACCGGGGTGGGGGGGTCACAACAGTTTAAATAAAAGAGAAGTTTCAGTTTGTCTGTAAATGTCCACACCATAATGAAAAAATGATTTGAAGTCACAGTAATGAGAGAGTGTTTCAGTAGAATGAAGTGTGAAATTTGCAGGAAGGAGAACCAAGACTGAAAATACAAAAACATTAGTAGGAAAGAGACATTGCAAAATACTATAATATGTATGGCTAACAGAATTAGCAGAGAATATAAGAGACACACAGGAAGATTATAAAAGATATCAATACTAAAGAGACAGAGTGAATGTTTAAAATAATAAGAATACTTACGTGTCCGATTTAAGCATTTAATGATGTTTAAATAAAAAATAAGCCACCCTTTAAAAATTCCTTATTTATCTTAGAGTTCCCAGATAAAAATATTGGGAAGGTATTTTTCAATCAGTAAAACAAACTTCAGTTAGAAAAATTTACTATAACATTATTAATATCTATAAAAGCTGCATTCATATTGATTTAACCTACATCCACTTTGTACACAACGTATGGAGAAAGAACAGCTTATACAATTAATATCTAGGCAATGATGGCCACAGTGCATTTTAGGCATGACCACTTTTACAGTCTTTTGTAATAATTACATTTTAATTTTTTTTGTCTTAGCAACTAGATCATAAAATCTTTGAGGGCAGGGCTCCCTCTTACATTCTGTGTATCATGTATATTATCCAGCAAGGTAGAAATTAAATAAGATTTCCTGAATTATTCCCTAGCTGCTCATCTTAATTGTAGGAATACATAAATGTCTTTCCTATTGATTCTAACATGTTGGGAGCACCAAGTATCCTTAAAATTACATCCTTGGACTAGAGATTTAATAGAAACACTTCATTTAATATTAAGAGAAAAGAAACTAACTCAGAGTACCAATTTCTTGGGTGGAAATACATGGATAATAAAGAAGTGATAGGGTGGTAGAAAAGCAAGCTATCTATTTCAAAACTGTCTTTCATGTGTCAGCTGGTGTTAACTAACCAGGCAACTAGGATGGATATAAACAATCACTACAGACAACACTTTCCAAGTCTTCATATCGTACCTCCTTAGAACAAAGCTATTATCAAGCACTTTTGAAATCCACTTAAGCCTTTTCAAAATGTTTTACAGATTTACTTAGGACAAAGTGTTCTGTTGTATTTAGTCATAATTGGTAGGAAATATCAATCGTTTCATTTGTCATAATGTTAAAGTCACTCAGCCTAGGGTCTTAGTTGATTTCTCTTTTCTGAAGAACTATAAAAGGTACAAATAAACTTTATAGAAACAGGAAAATCCCAAGCATATATTTAAAAATAATTCTTGCCACTAATTATAAAATACATCATCTCTGTCAAGAGCCTTTCCTGGGGAGCATAGTGTACAAGGTCTAGATGTGACAATCATACAGAGATTTTTTGGTTTGCCAGTGCTGCCAAAACAAAACACCACTGACTGGATGTAGCTTAAACAATATAAATTTATTTTCTCCTAGTTCTAGACGTTAAAAGTGCAAAATCAAGGTGTTAGCAGGTCTAGTTTCTTCTGAGGCCTCTTGCCTTTGCTTGCGGGTGGCCTGCCTTCTTGCTCTGTCTTCACATGGACTCTCCTATGAACTAACATTCCTGGAATCTCTGTGTACCCAAATATCCTCTTCTTATAAGGACACTAGTCATGTTAGGTAAAGTCGCATCCTAGAAGTCTCATTTTGTCTTAATTACCCCTTGTAGGACCCTATCTCCCAAATGCACTCTCATTCCAAGTAAGGTGCTAGGAGTTAGGGCTTCAACATATGAATGAGGAGGAGGAAGGAAGAGATACAATTCGGCCCATAACAAGAGGTCAGAGAGCTGTCATGAAATTTCAGGAAAGATATAGCTCTCTCAAATAATATTTTTACTGAGTATCACTGAATTTAGAGACAGAAGAGACCCCAAAGTTGATCATGTCTCACCACCCAGGCAATGCAGAAATTCCTCATAAGGTTGTAAGGTTTTGCTGACTATTCTCAGTCTCTGCTTCCTTATCCAGGGAATTCACCACTACCATGGAAATAGATGCCATTTATAGAGAGTTAATCATTGTGTGGTGGGATAATAATTTTGAAATATCAATCCATGTTTTTTCTTTTCCATTTTTCTATTTTCCCCAACTCTAGTGAGCTTTTATTCTATACTTATCACCTCACCAAGTAATATACACTAGAAGTTTTTAGTGTTAAAAAGTCTAGGCCCTGTAAAGACCAGGAAGGATCTGGCATTTGCAGTCTCCCAGGCCTCATTTCCTCTAGACCAAACTCATAAACACAGCAGCAGAACCTTATACACAACTTTATATGAACTTGTGAAAATCTAGAATGTAGGGAAATGAGATTTCAGGGTAGAATGGCTTGCTCTGTGTCTGTTTCAGGGCTCTGTGTCTCCTTAGATGGACCTTCAACAGTCCACAGAATTTCCTGTGCTTGGATCTGGCACAAGAACATGACTCCCATCTTCCAAAAGGGGACTTAACATAGCTGAGATAGGACTTGTAGACAGGAACAAGCATTGATTCAGTAGCAACTTGCATGGGCGAATGACTAGAAAGGATAATGAGTCTCAGCAAATGTCAGATGAAATGGAAGCATAAAGGTCATCATCCCTTGGCAATATGGAAACCCCCATAAATTAGAGAGCTGCCAAATGGCTAAGGTTTAATTTTTGCCATTCTGTCTCAAAACAGAAATTATTTAGAGAAAAAGCATCTATTTTTTGATACCTGGGTTTATGACTACCATTAAATAAAAATACTTATTCCTCATTACTTCTCCACTGACTAATATTGATTACAAAAGTATGAATTATATTAAAAGTTGGTGTTGGTTATTACAAACAAGAATTGAAACGAGATCAACTAGTACATATGTTTTTATATGTAGGTAACACATGGTCATTTCAGTGCCCAATCTTTAAGACTCCTTGGGCTTGTAAAATAGGAAATACATATTAAGAGGTGTGGATAGGTACAATACCAGCAAACATGGCTGATTATGAGCCTCCCATTCTTTAACCAAATCAGAACCCTAATGTGTAAATTTCACTACTGTAGTAAGAAATATACAATGATGATGTTTGAAATGCTATTAGAAATTAAGAAAGAAGCTAATAGCACTATACGTTGCTTTTGCCCCTAATAAAATACTCATAAAAATAAATTAGGTGTGTCAATGTGTCCATCCTTTGAGATCAAGGCCAATTGTAGTGACATAGAATGTTGAAACTGGAAAGGTTCTTAGACGCTATCTGGCAAACACTCTCATAAATAGATGTGAGAATTGAGATCCAGAAACATGAAAAGATGTGTTTAGGGCAATAGCAGTCACTGGCAAATCCAGTGTGGAAGATGGTGTCTTCACACATTCCACTTCTTTTTCTGCAAAGCATCTCAAGGTCACAGCAGAATCATTTCTTCAAGGTTTTCCTACTCTTCTATACGGGCAATCACATGATTGACACTTATTTAAAATATTTAAAACTATTTATAATCATGAATGAAATTTAAAAGAGTCAAGACACTAGATACTCCAAAAGTTGGCTTTCCCTTTTGAGAAAATCATTTTCTAACTGATAGAACATTTGGTTTCTCAAATTTTATCTATCATTAATGACATGCTCTGCTGCCAGAATGATGGAACGGCCTAGATTGTTTAGAGTACACGAAATTATCTTTAATGAAGATAATTTCATTATCTTTGTGATGATAATGAAGAATTAGCCTATCTTTGTGATAATGAAGAAATAAAGTTTTCTTCACAATAATATTATGAAGAAATCTTAACAATAAGCTAAGCTGAATTTAGAAAAATTTATATGTGGCTCCTAAAGCATTCATAATTATATATGAAACCCTTTAATAATGTTTTTCCTAAAGTTGTCAATATATATTCTAGACATATATTCAAATATATTTTAAGATACATTAAAAGTTGTAATTTTAAATATAGTTTGAGGCAAGAATTATACTCTTTGAGATATTTATAATTCAACACTGAAATAAATCTGAAAACTTTGTCATGCGCTTGTTACAATTACAGTTTTGTAATTCTGTTTGCATCAGGTAGGTTGCAAATAATACCACTTCTTTATTCACATAGCACTTTCTACCTATAGAACATCCTTTAAATATACTACTAATTTCATCCATGCCTTGCTGTAGAATCTTTAAAAATGTGTTAGCAGTTTATGCAGTTTTTTCTTCTAGTTGTAGATCGAAAGATTCAGTTAGCCACCCGAGTAGGCAGTGTGGAAACCTACTCTCAAAGACATTTTTAGTGAGTGAACATAATCCTATTTTCTACCAGTTCACACAAATCTCAAACTGATTTGTTAGAACATATATTCTGCATATAGTCAAGCAATACAGGACCTGGAATACACAATTAGTCTCTTCAAGAAACTTTATTCATCCTTTCACTGTGAACAAGAACCAAAAAAAAAAAAAGTAAGAAACTTCAGCAAGATAAAGAACAAACTTTAACTTTAGCTTCAGAAACTTCAGAAATTTTAATTGAAATGTTAAAGAAAAACAGCTATATATCATGAAATATATGAATTTAAGTACTTGACCTCTCTAATAATGTATCCTCCTAGGTGTCCCTCATTCCATTATTCAATCTGCTTTTGTCTTCCTTGTACTTCTATGTGTTGCTTCTTTACCCATTCAACAACATAATTTAGGATTACTGGGTGGGCTTTTCTTTTTTCTTTTCTTGTTTTCTTGAGACAGAGTCTCCTTCTGTCATCCAGGCTGGAGTGCAATGGCATGATATTGGCTCACTGCAACCTCCACCTCCCGGGTTCAAGTGATTCTCGTGTCTCAGCCTCCCTAGTAGGTGGGATTATAGGTGTGTGCCACCATGCCTGGCTAATTTTTGTAAATTTTAGTAGAGACAGGGTTTCACCATGTTGGTCAGGCTGGTCTCGAACTCCTGACCTTGGTGATCTGCTCATCTTGGCTTCTCAACGTGCTGGGATTACAGGAGTAAGCCACTGCACCCAACCCTTCCTTTCAAAAGTTCTTACTTTTCTTATGTTTTTACTATTTAGAATATTTGGCTGAAGTTTTTACTCTTTCTTGTTGCCTTCCCCAAGCCTTGGCCCCAGCCATCTTTTCTGACTGTGCCCATTTTTGCTAGGCAAAACCTAGCAAGAACCTCCTTCCTTCACACCAAAAACAAATTTTCCTAATGCCTCTTGTCAAGGTCCAACAGTGGTAGAGCTGAAACAGAGCCAATGGAGTTGTCTATATCATCCAGCTTCATATTTATTAGCCACATATGTGCTGCAAATCTTAGAAAGGGAAGGATGGTGCTAAGTTCTCTGCAGATGCTCAAATGCTAAATAGTAAACATGTGATACAAGCTGAGATTCACAATAAAGACAAGGAATATCCAAAACATGGACTTCAAAATTATATCAGTTAATTCCCCTAGGCAGTTTAGAACACAGGATTTTAAAATTTTTGATGAGTAAAGAGGGAGGAATTAAATGATAGGCAAACATGTAGACTGCATGTTGAGTAAGAATTCATTGTCCCAAAGAGCTGTTATCCCAAATCAGCTGGCTCTGATATTTCCATATTATTCAAGAAGGTAGTCAGTCACCATTTTAGGAATGGTTTAACTTTAGCTGAAAGTGATTAGCAATTTTTTCTAAATATAAAATATGGAGAAGTTATTCATAAATGTCAAATCAGTCTCTCTTAATCTCTCTCTTACACACACACACAAACACACACACATTCACACATGGCATGAGACATTAGAATATATTGTCAACTTTCATTGGCTTACTAACGCTATGACACACCGGAATGTGTTTCTTTCCTTCGGAGCTCTATAGTAGCATAAGAAAATCTTGCTGAAAATTGAGCAACACATTTTCAGGCTGAATTATTTTATTTTACATTTCCTCTGATACAAACAGAAAAGACATCTCACATTCAGCTACCTATGCTAGACTGCACCACAAATACGCTCATACCCTTATAATGTGTCTACATGACAGTAACAACTGTAGTGAGCATCATTCATATGCCTATACTTATTTCCTACATCTTTACTTAACATCAAGGAACTACTCTCGAGGTAGTGTCTCTGGTAGTTTTGGGAAAGCTGGGTGCTTCTGGGTTACTAATATACTAAGACCTTAAGTAAGGGATCCTCCTTACGTTCTAGGGACTTCTCGAACCTCTCTCTGAAACCCTCAAGGTAACAGAGCTTTAACTCCACACAGGAGGCTCGAGCACCACCAAGCTAGCAGGCTCCTATGATCTGGGTCTCTCTAATGCCTGTGCCTGCCCATATCTTATTTCTCCTTCTCAACAGACAGAAATAAGTTCCAAAATCTTTTCAAATCATTTCTTCCTCTGGCAATATTCAATAGCAGGACCCTCACCTTGGTTCCTGCAATTGCCTCACTTCCCATCTCTCTTAATCACTAATGGCTTCTTTCCTTTTCAGTTTTGGTTCCCAAACTAACTCTAACCAGAGAATCTCTTTTATATGACAATATTTAGCAGATTGGTATTTTAAGTGTTTCAGAGTGTGGTTCCCGGCAGGCCTTTTTTGTTGTTGTTTGGTTTTTGTCCTCACTGTGAGCAATAAAGATCTTAATTAAAGAAATTAACGAAAATGGTCACCTAGAGTTGGAAGCCCAATTCACAGTGTTGGGTTGCTGGTTCCCTACTAATAGATTATATCCTGGCAACACTGTCACAGTACAGCAATAAAAACTGTTCTGGCATCTTCCAGGTCCACCACAGAGTCTCATTCTCACTCTTATGTCTGGACTAACCTCAGAGTAACCCAGAATCTTTCTCAAACAAGCCTTGTCCACCTATATTCTATTCTCGAATCATATCTGAATCATCATTTAAAACTCAAGTCACTCCTCCCAATAAAACCCTCTAGTAATATCTCATATCATTCAGGACACTCATTATGCTTACAAAACCCCATTTCAACTGGTCCCCTGATACCTCTCTGTCCTCAGCTGCTCTTACTCTCTCCTTTGCTCACTTCCTTCCTGTGACACTGTACTCCTTGCTATTTTTTAAACATACATTACAAATTCCTAATTGCCATGTTTCTCACACCCTTCTCCATCTTTCTTCTCTTCTTCCTTCTTTCCCAATCTCCATCCACCTACATTCATCCTTTCCCCCTTCTCCTCTGCTACAGTCTGAATGTTTATGTCCCTCAAAATTCATATGCTGAAATCCTAATCCTCAAGATGACGGTATTAGGAGGCGGGGCCTTTGGGGGTGATTAAGTCATGAGGGTGAAGCCCTCGGGAATAGAATTGATGCCCTTACAAAAGAGGCTGCAGAAAGACTCCTCATCCCCTTCTACCATGTAAGGTAACAGGAAACAGATTGTCTTTGAAGAATGTGTCTTTGAAGATGCCTTCCCAAGATATGGCATCTGCTGATGCCTCGATCTTGGACTTCCCAGCCTCCAGAACTGTGATAAATACATTTCTGCTGTTTATAAACCAGCCAGTCTATGATATTTTGTTAAAAGCAGCCTTAACCTACTAGGACACCCTCCTTTCTTCACACAGTCCCCTCTAGATAGCCAGTTAATGTCTCCTCCTCGTTACATACTCCTCTTTCAGGCCAATGTCTCTAACCTCCCCTCTACTCTCAACTCCAGCCTCCTTAGGGACTTTCTGTACTTTAATGTAAGGAATGTATTATTTGATTTATCTAATTTGAACAACTACTGAGAGCACTTTATCCATCAAACAAGTTATTTGTAAGAGATCAAACCTTGTAGAGGGGAAAGGACTTGAATGGAGTGTGCTGAGAAAAAGAAAGTTACAATTTAGTATTTTTATCTTTTAAAGTATCTACAGTAACAGTATTGATACTTGACACTGAAAACCTTCCATTATGTCCTGTCATTGGCATATGAAATAGTATTCTTGTGTGTTAAATATTCTTGTGTGTTATTCCTTGAATAGCAACATTAAGATCCTGGGGAAATATTTCCCCACATTTGTTGCCCATTTCTTTAAAGTCTTAAAATAAAAAAGGGAATGTGCCCAAATAAGGTGAAGGTTTGTGGGTTGTGTTACTGTCTAGATTCAAGAAGGACAGTTTCCCACTGTGAAAAATCTATGAGCAACGGAAGTACTGAGAGAAGAGAAAAAGATAAATTAGGCCGGGCGCGGTGGCTCAAGCCTGTAATCCCAGCACTTTGGGAGGCCGAGACGGGCGGATCACGAGGTCAGGAGATCGAGACCATCCTGGTTAACACGGTGAAACCCCGTCTCTACTAAAAAAAAATACAAAAACTAGCCGGGCGAGGTGGCGGGCGCCTGTAGTCCCAGCTACTCGGGAGGCTGAGGCAGGAGAATGGCGTAAACCCGGGAGGCGGAGCTTGCAGTGAGCTGAGATCCGGCCACTGCACTCCAGTCTGGGCGACAGAGCGAGACTCCGCCTCAAAAAAAAAAAAAAAAAAAAAAAAAGATAAATTAATGAACTCGTTAAATCATCTCAGATGGATGCAATATTTTCTTGCATTTGGTATTATGTTCCAGGTATACAAAGTATTTTCTTTCCTTGTTCTAATCCTTTATTTTAGCAGTTCCTACAATAGTCACAATAGTTCCACATGGTGATTGAAGAATATTTTGCAATATTAAACAATTTATGTCGCTCTTAAACATGTTTATATATAGGTCGAAACACCATTCTTGAAGTGTGACATCAAATATTTATATAAGCAATGAATTCTAAACATTATAAAATTGTTACTGATTAGACAATTTTTAAATTTGCCCGTTTAATTAAATCAAATTTGAGTGTGGGTATGCGTTAATCACAATTTGTACTTTTTTTTTTTTCTTTTTTTGTGACGGAGTCTCTCTCTGTCACCCAGGCTGGAGTGCAGTGGCTGGATCTCAGCTGACTACAAGCTCTGCCTCCCGGGTTCACACCATTCTCCTGCCTCAGCCTCCTCAGTAGCTGGGACTACAGGCGCCCACCACCATACCCGGCTAATTTTTTTGTATTTTTTAGTAGAGATGGGGTTTCACCATGTTAACCAGGATGGTCTCGATCTCCTGACCTCGTGATCCACCCACCTCTGCCTCCCAAAGTGCTGGGATTACAGGCGTGAGCCACCGCACCTGGCCAATTTGTACCATCTTTTTAAAAGTTACATTGGCAAAGCCTTTTAGAAAATAAGTAAACATTTCTAATTTTGTAATTTTGTATTTTTCTTGAAGAAACGTTTTTGATACAACTATGTTTAAATTTTGAGCACTGGAATACAATTATGTTTTATATTTTAATCCTTTAAATCATTACTGTCAATAAAATATTAATTATGTAAAAATTTACTATAGTAACCTACTTGGTAATTTCACTAAAATGATGTAAGGAATATAATGGAATTAATATATAACATGTAGGAACCATGTCTGTCTGTATTTTATGACACATATAATCACCACACGCTCATCAACCAAAATCCCAGAGATGCAGAATAAGCAAATCCAGCCATCTTTGATGTTTTGCCAAGTTTAAATTATATGAAAGGCATAGCCTTCCATATATTTTGAAAATTTAGTTATTTAGTTCTATTTGTGAAGGTAGAAGAACAGAACATATTTTCTTTAAGAGTTTGTTGGCTTGGTTTATAACTTTCACATATTTACGTATTTCAACAAATGGAAGGGGACACCTTCATTTATACTCTTGCCCTGGTTCATTCAAATATTAAGGGTGAACTTGCATCCTGCCCCCTGTTAAATAGAATAATATTAATTTTGCTAAGCCTAAAATAATATTTTAAAGTAGAAGGATATACTAGAGAGAAAAATCACATGATAGAATATAATGAAGTAAAAATACCCATTCTGACAGATCTACCTTGTTAGACAGTAATTAAGTAAAAGGCTTGAGGCACTCTCCAAAGAGGTGACCAATCCTTAACCACACCCAAAATGATCGAATCGTGATGGTGTATTGACTGCTATTGATAAATAACATTTGCGTATTAACTATATTGACCTCAAACTTCTAATGGAGCTAGTATATTCTGTAAGTAAATAACTTTCCGTCTTCTTTGGTTCAGCACACCCAAAGTTCAGTAATCCAGTTGTTGCATGATATTCAATTAAATTGCACCTTTACACCAATGACTACACATGGAAATCCATTCTCTTTCTCTCTTTCTCTAGATTACGAACCTGGGCTCTTCCATACCTTCAAAAACAAGCCAGATACAGATTTATCCTCAACACTTGTGTCTTCCTTATCCAGACCTTGCAAATTCAGTTAGGTACTGTTTCTTAAAACTCTTATTTAGACCCTTCATCACTGCTTACATAAAACTCTATTTTTCCCAACTTTATTGCACTAATTCCCATATCTTGTCTACTTTCTGTAGATTCATCTTTCTAAACCATTCACCATCCACCTCTGCTTTTTTGAGCTGTGCTTCTTAAAGTATGGTTCCCACATCAGCAGCATCACATCAGTCAGGAGTTGTTAGAAATGCAAACTCTTGGGTTCCACCCCAGAACTACTGAGTCAGAAGCTCTGGAGGTGGGGCCCAGCCATCTGTGTTTCAACAAGCCCTCCAAGTGATTATCATGCATTTTAAAATTTGAAAACCAAGGTTCTAAAGTCATATTTTTAAAAGGCAAAACCAATCATGTCATTTGCTTGCTTAAAACTTCTTTAATGAGTCTCTTCTGAAGGATAAAAGCCAGGCTCTTGGGAAGAAGTGTAATACCCTTTCTGTTCTCATATTTCAGCCCTTCTCTTTCCATTTCCTCCTTCCCACCCAGTGTTTTAGTCATATGAAAGTTTTGAAATATTGTGAAGCAACCTGCTTTTTCTGCCTTTTTGCCTTTTCCTAGTGCACCTCTTCCCACACACAATTCATCCACCTGGAGGGGTTCTATTCATCTTTCCAGATCGAGCTCAAATGTCCCCTTTTTCAGAATGATTTCTGAGGGTTAATTTCAATAACTTACAGCCTGTTCCAGTTCTTCCAGGTCCACCTACATAATTTTCCCGAATTAAATTTTTTTACATTCAGCTCTTTAAAAAGAAAGAAAGTCTGTTTACTGGGCAAGGAGGCATAGGAAAAAATAGAAAGGGCACTGCTTATCCCACCTCACATCCTCCCACCCCTAGTTCACAAGTTAAAGATTGTCATCCATCTCTTGGAATAGTCATGGCTCCTTGAGGATGTTCATGCCCCCTCCTAGATGCTGTCTCAATTGCTTATTGGTGAGCCCACTCCTAGATATGCAGGACCCAAACCAACAGTAGAAATGGAGGCCCACAGACCACATGTTTAAATATTTAAAAATTATTTAAAAACTAAGAAACTTTAATAAAATATGTTCTATCACTGTGCTGCCTTAAATATATAATTTTTGATGACAAATGAAAAGTATTGTGTAAGGCAATAGTTCTTAGGTGACTAAAAGTTGGCAAAATGTCAAAGATATTAAATTTAATATTTGAGAGCATACCTGGGCATTCTCTTGTTGAGATGGCAATGTTTATATAAGTAATAAAATGAAACCAGCTTAATTAGTAAACACACAAGTATTCCATAAAATTTATATTCCTCCTCTTTATTTCATCAAAATTACATTGCTGTGGTCAAGATTTTTAATTAATTTCTTGACAGTGATGAACCAAAGGATTTAAACTAAAATGAAATTGTATTAAAGTTAGAAATTTCAAATATATTTTATTAAAAATTAAATAATTATGAATTAAAAATTCATAATTCTTTCTTAAATATTCAAATTACCTATTAAGTCAAAAACTGAAATGCATGTAAGGAATATCACATTTTAATTTCAGAATATTTCATTAAAGCTGACATTTTCTCATTTAATTTTGTCTCATTTAACATTGAGCATCCACTAACCATTTGCTTGCCAATATGAAGAACTGGTAGCACACTTCATATTTTCTCTAACCCCACATATAGAAAAGTATAGGACTACTATGATTTATTTAATAATCCAAAATACACATATCATGTACAAATGCTATGCTAATTTGTCTGGACTTTCAAATCTACCAATGAAACATGAACAGATACAAGAAAAGTGATGTTCAGCTCTACCTAGGAAAACAATCCTTGATTATGCAATGATTTGGTGTGTTCATTCCACAAGAAAGAATCTGAAAATAATTTACGTATATTTTCTTTATAGTGCTCAAACCTAGCCCACCCCACTACCCTGCTGCAAAATAAGATGTTCATCTCTCATGTTGACAGCAGTTCAAACTGCAAATGTTTATGGCATTTGAGCTTTGCTATCTTTTCGTCACTAGGATGTAAGAAAAAATGTGGAGAAGAATTTTCTGGTAGCCCAAATAATATTAATCATGAGAGTGAATGTTTCAGATTGCAGTGAGCCAGTGCTGTAGGCCAGAAGTGAGGTAACAGAGGCATTTATGTTTGTGTTTTTGTCATATGTGGGGCCCTCTAATGCATGGGGCCCATGACAAAGACCTTTCTTTCCTGGATCTAAGCATGGCACTACCTAGGTGTTTGATGTCTTTACCCTGGGAATAAGCTTGAATTTTAAAGTGCTATCCTAGGGAATAATTTCAATATATCTTGGAGTTGGAACTTCTATACATTTGCAGTGCCTCGCCCGACTTTGGCCTACCAAAGCAAAAAAACTTGGTCAGGCTTTGGTGCCCAGCTGTCTGGTCAAATATTTATCTAAATGCTCCTGTGAAGGTATTTTACAGACGTGGTGAGCATTTCTTAATCAATTGACTTTAATTAAAGAGATTACCCCCGATAATGTAGGTGGGCCTCACACAGTAAGTTGGAAGCCGTAAGAGCAAAAGATAAAAACACAAACAAAAACAGTAACAGAAAACTGAGGTATCCCCCAAAAGAAGGGATTCTGCCTTAAGACTAACATAGAAATCCTGCTTGAGTTTCCAGCCTGCCAACCTGCTCTACAAATTTCAGATTTAATACTGCAACATCAACTCTTGCCTGAGTTTATATAAAACCTACGCTATAGATTTCAGACCTGCCAGCCCCTACCATGTAAGCCAATTCGTTTTGGAGGACTCCGACAGATACAGGTAAATATTTCCATCTTCTTTTATCCCAGTCCCCAAAGGCAGATAATGAAAATGTAAACATATATATGTACTATATACCTTATCTCTATACCTTCTTATAGTATGTTAGACTAACCAGTTTCTAGAATTTATGGCATAGTATTATAATCATAGGTTTAAAAGCCTGTCTCCTATTCTCAACTGGAAGTTCCTTGTGTGCAGAGGCTGTGTTATTTATCTCAGTGCTTTTTGAGGCTGGAAATAAATGTTTAATACATGCCTGTCAAATGTTAGAGAATCAAAATTAACACATTACCTGGATAAGTTGGCATGTGCTGGGGACAGGTGTAGGGGATGGTGGAAGCGCAAGGAGGAAGAAACAAACAATGTGGACGTAGGAAGCAGTCTCCCTGAAGCTAAGACACCCCATGAGATGGTACTCATCCAGCTTTGCCAAGCTCCCAGCACAGTCTTAATCACTTCTCTCACAGCGACTTTGAGACTCTGGCTAAGGAACTTGATACCTGCAAGCAATTAACTTTAATAAGCCAGCAGGTGATTTCCTTGAGCATGCTGACGATTCAATTTGCTGACAGCAGCTCTAGATTCTCTGGCTACTCAGCCATGGCTTCTACCTCTGCCCTTATGAACCCAGTCTGTGGTTGTGAGTAATAAATGAAAAGGTAGCCAAAGTATGAATCTTTAACAGTGAAAATTATAATCAGCTTTAAGGCATGATTATATATTACAGACAGAACCAAAAGGTCTTCTATAGTTATGAAGAAAAACAAAAGCCAACAAGTTGTACAGCTACACTGGCACCAAACTTTTATAGTTTCTGTGAACGTTAAATGAAGGGATATAAAAGTACTTTCACCTGTATTAACCCTTTTTGTTTTCTGTTACTCATCATCTCATTATCTAACGCAGAATCCTGGGAATGATTTTAAACTCCTTCTCTCTGTCTCAATAATCCTAAATGTTGCAATTGCCTTATTGTCCTATTTTATTGAATTATTTTTCACACAGTGGCAGCCTAATGAGTTTCCTCAGTGTTAGTCTCAGGCATTACCTATCAAACAACTCCACTCCTTGCGTCCTCGTCCCAAAATGCAAATATTATTTCATTTGCATGTAATTTCTTAATAGTTCTCCATTGTTAATTGACTACAGTGGAGTCAAATCTTAGAATTAAATTTTAAGGTAAAAGAGGCAAAAGACCTATTTTACTCAAAACTAACACTGAATATTTCTTAAAGTGTCCAAAAAATACAGTATATTCCCCATTATATGTGAAACTATGTGTAGCAATATATGTTTGTATATATAATAATTTATAGTAAATAAATTTATAATAAAACTATAATAATTATAATATAATTAAATATAATAATAAAATATACAATAATATAAAATAAACTTATAATAAAGAGAATGTAAGCTTTGTGAGGACAGTGATTTTCATTCATTTTGTTCACAGATGTACCCCAAAGGCCTAAAACAGTGCTTGTCATAGCAGGTGATCAATGAATACTTGTTAAATGAAAATCACGTAACAATTGATTAACAACATTTTAACAATTGATTTGACAATTGATTGTTAAGTTGCTGACAATTGTTTGTTAAAATCATTTCAAATAACTTTATTTTCCCTTTTTGTGCAACCATTTATCACTAACATAATATAGAAAGTCTGTGTGTGGTGAAATGTCATTAATTTACATTGCTTTCTATGTACTACAATCTTTTATGATCTGTGCTATCAGTTCTGCACTTATACTTTGGCTTCAGTGTATCAAATCATTCAATGTTCTCCAAATATGCTGTGCAAAGAACTTTGCACTCTGATTCCTCAAGTCAATTTAAGTGCCCTGTGATCTTAAGAACTTTATTTTTCCTCCATTTTCAATGTTGATTTCATTGCATTTTATCGTTTTCTTGTGGGTCTGCCTTCTTGATCAGGTTCTAAGACTCTTGATTATAAAATATATGTTTTAATAGTGATTTTAATACTGTCTCTAGTACAATGCCTGGTGCATCAATAGACACATACAGAGTATCTGATTTATATTAAGTATTTATTTGTCTGTCTGTTGATCTCTCTATATGCTTTGTTTACTATTATTATTTTATCATGGTTGGCCCTCCATTTAGTGCCATTATGACCACATATGTTACCTTTGACAAGCCATTTGAACTTTCTGACCCTAAGTTATCATCTGATAATATGTGTTCGACTTTTTAGGAGCGAAAGATATACTCAATTATTTCAACAAATTAATGAACAAACAATTTGAGTCTCAGCCTGCAGCCCATACTCTTTGATCCAGTATCCAGGATCCAGTACACAGTATCCTCCGTGCAGCAGCTTCTGCCCATGAGGCATCAAAGGAACCACCTCAGAAAAACTGCTAAGACCAGAAATATTGCAAAGAGACGAGGGTAACCAGAAGCACGATCATCTCAGAAGATACCTGCAGCCACACGCCTACAGTGGCCTTATACAGTTTGTGGGCAAGAGACCATTGTGAGGAGGTCAGAGAAACATATTTGAGTCACTTTGTTCCGATGCAAATATATGCCTCCCAGAGATCTTAAGATAACAGAGAGGGACTTTGCTGTGGGAGAGGAGAGAGATGTTTTTTGGCCTCAATGGTAGCAGCTAAGCACCAGTATAATTAGATATTAATCTAGATGCCTGCATTTCAACTCACGTCTCAGGCAAGAATATGGATTCAGGCTTTTAGAAAGCTTTTTTCACAAGGGGTGCCAAAGTAGCAAGTGAAAGAAAAGGGTAAAGTGGAAGGAAAACTTTTTCCTGGTGATTAAGCAGTTCCTAACATATGTACATGAATGCATACATACAAATATAAATACAAGCTTAAAGAAGAATACCCTATCCCAAGCACTCCAGATAATTAAATGTTTATTTCACTCTGATTTGGGATGCCTCATGATGCTAAGGAAAATATTGGAAAGACCTTCTCTCTCCTTACCTCACTTTCAGTTAAAAAAAAAAAATGAAAGACAGAAGAAGGGAGAAAAGAGATAAATCGAAGGGCTATTCTGAAGGTAAGAAGGTGAAGGGGCTATTTGAAGGTAAGAAGGTGAAGGCAGTCACCTTTTATGCCTTCCTCCCTTCCTCCTGTCAATCATCCACTCTGGTTGATTCCCAAGCTTGCTTTATAAACAGCCGGAGAGCAAAGCAAAACTTCAACTCAAGTCATCCTTTCATTTGCAATACGTTGATAGGGCCATTGCTGTGCAGGTTTGGCGGGCCCTGGACAAAACTGTATCAGGTTGCCTTCTCCAGAATGGGATTTGGAGCAAGACCCTTCTCTCTCTAATGTGACTGAGGAAAACAGAAGGAAGGTAGGCAAAGGACACCTGTTCTAGCCCAGGCACAGTGGCTCATGCCTATAATCCCAGCACTTTGGTAGACTGAGGTGGGTGGATCACCTGAGGTCAGGAGTTCGAGATCAGCCTGGGCAACATGGTGAAACCCCCATCCCTACTAAAAATACAAAAAAAAAAAAAAGCTGGGTGTGATGATGGGTGCCTGTAATCTGAGCTACTTGAGAGGCTGAGGCAGGAGAATTGCTTGAACTCAGAGGCAGAAGTTGCAGTGAGCCAAGATCGCACCACTACACTCCAGCCTGGGTGACAGAGAGTGACTCTGTCTCAAAAAAGAAAAGAAAAGAAAAAATAAACAAAAAGACCTGCTCTCCAGTAGCCTCTGAGGCCTCAGCTTCCCAGAATGGGAGTGTTGATCAGGACCTATGGTAAATGGTTTCCTACTCCAGTCCAACAGCTCACTGGGCTAAACAAAAGAGGCCCTTCACAGCCTCAGGGCAGACCCACAAATTTATCAATCTATCTATTTATTTATTTATTTACCAAAAAACCTTAACTTCTGTAATCTTCAAGTCAATCATCAACTTTTCTTGGATTTTTGAAGACCTGAAAAGAAAAATAATTTCAAGCAACAGCACTCAAACACCATATACATTTGTAATGAGGCACAGCAATCAGTTTTTTTTTTTTTTTTGGTGGGGGGATGGAGTTTCCGTCACCCAGGCTGGAGGGCAGGGTGATCTCGGCTCACTGCAACTTCCACCTCCCAGGTTCAAGTGATTCTCCTGCCTCAGCCTCCCGAGTAGCTGGGACTACAGGTGCGTGCCACCACACCCGACTGATTTTTGTATTTTTAGTAGAGTCGGGGTTTCGCCATGTTGCCCAGGCTGGTCTCAAACTCCCAACCTCAAGTGACCTGCTCACCTCGGCCTCCCAAAGTGCTGGGATTACAGGTGTGAGCCACCACACCCAGGCCGGCAGTCAATTTTAAGCCTCGTATTTTCCAGGTTTTAGCTTAATAATCCTCATTAGTTTTTCAGATTTTTGTTCATCTTGTTTTGGGGCTATTTTGCCTAACTGCGCCTAAACAGAATATTAAAATACATTAATAATCCATACTGAGAGTAGAGTATAAATGGGTTTCTCACTCCCTAGAGACACAAGTGGAAACAATACATCCCATGAATACAGGTGAATGCCCCTGGTTATCCCTAAGTTGGGCAGTTTCACACAATCATATGTTATCTGAGGCCAAAGTCTGTGGTTTGATCATCTTAGCAGCTTCTAGAACAGAAAGTAGGTTTACTTTGTCTCCAATTCCTTTTCTCAGTGCTCGAGAAGAATGCCCTGCTTTCCTGATCTCACCACGAAAACTCATGGATGGATGAAGCCTTCCCCTTCCAGGTTTCCAGAGAAGCCTTCATTCCAGGCTCGGAAGAAGTTGTACCACACTCCCAGATGGATAAATCCCATAAACATCATCTTCTGCCTTTGTGGACCATAGAACTTTTTCTTTTCATCCAGGAAGAGTTCTCCTTTGAAATAAGGCTGGAAATCCTTCACTTCGGTCCTGATGTGCTCCTTTACAACCGCATAGAGGGGGACGCCCAGCTCGTCCAACATGTGTTTCAGGGAGGACAGATCCGCAACTTCCTCTAGACAAGGAAACAGCCTGGCCTCCGCACGGCCATAATCACAGCTCCATTTTTTTCCTATAGCTCCTTTGCTTTCAAAGTCCTTGGTTCCTTCTCTAGTGTTTTCAGGTCTATGTCCTTCAGGTACTGCAGTGCTGCTTTCTGGGGCTTGGACAAAAACACGTCTGTGTTGGCCAGCAGCAATGCCAAGGCAGCAGCCCCCAGGGCTCCTGCACCAATGGACCACATCCCCCATGATGAAGAAACTTGGGTCCTTGAGTGCCTCCCTTCCTTCTCCCACCCCAACGGCCGGGCACTTAGGGACAAAACCAGCAGGCCTGGACGATCCCAGAGGCGGGCCCTGCACCTGCCAATATTTTTATTTAATTGGTTTGAGATGGGCCACAGACATTTTGAACTGGTCCCCAGGCGAATCACATGTACAGACAAAATGTAGAAGCACTGGGTCAGAGGGCCAGCATGAGGGCTAGAGTGATAGTTCAGATGCTGCAGAGACAGGCTATGGGATTTCCTCATGGAAAGAGACCAAAGGGTGTGGAAGGCATTTTCTGGATGATGACTGAGGTACTTGCTTTGTGGGTAAGACAGTATAATTTACAAAAACACGATAATCCCCTCGAGCAATGCTTTTCAAGCTGTGCACCCCAGAAGGTGTGCAAGATGAGCCATGACAACATATAAGAAAACAACTGAATGTACCATTTCCATTCCAATGTTTAGAAAATTTCTTTGTTTTACTTATTAGTATAGTAGTGCATATGTATTATTTATAAATAAATAAACATATATTAGGAGTATAGCCTCAACATCATTTTACTAATGGGCATAAATAACTATAAAATTTGGAAACTAGTGTTCTAGAGAAGGACCATGATTCCTCACTGAAGGCTCAGCTGAGAAAGCTGTGATAACCAGGCAAACCAGAGAGGAACTAGAGGCTTCCTTCCTCCAGGTGCCTGGTAAGAATGATGAATATTCTGGGTTGCTAAGAAAAGACATCAGGCAGAAGGGAGCAAGAGAGGCTGCCCTGCTGGGGAATGTTTGGGACACATAAAAACAGAAAGTGGGAGCAGCAAGAGGGCTCTTCATTACTGCTGTTAATAACAAAACAAGAGCAACAAACAATACCTGCTCTTACTTACTGAATCCCCAGTGAGGTCAAGCACTGTGTTAGGCACTTTATGGGCATCACTGTTAATCCTCATGATGTCATACCCATTTTACAGATTAAGAGAAATAAAAAACCTTAAAAACCATAAGTGGTGCAACAGAGATATTCCACTCCAAACTCAGCATTCCTGACATTATGTCATGCTGTTTCAAGAGCATGGATCATGAGTGACATTAGGAAACTTAAAGAAGCATATCATAGCACTTGGGGGTATTATAACCAACTTGAATTGATAAGCTATCTTTTCTTTCAATTAAAATGCTAAACTGTGGTTGATGTTTTCATAAACAGAGAATTGGTGCTAGCTTCCTAGGCAATTTGGGAGACTAGATTTTTCTTAGTGTAAGTAAACCTACAAGTTAAAAGAAGTGACATTCACTGGGAGACTCAAGCCAGATGTGATTCCTTCCATACAAAGTCAGGTTTATCAACTCCCTCCCCACACCCCACCACACACACACACACACACACACACACACACACTTAATACTTGCTGTTACACTCTGCATCTGTGGTCACTTTTTCCAGTGACCCTCCATCCAAATTTGTGGTTCTAAAGCTCTGACATCAACAGTGTATTCCTGAGGGTACTTCTCTAGGACTGTCTTCATTTTAAGTCTTTGCTCATAGGCACAACTGTAAACTTATAAGAAGTTTCAAGCAACTGTAGAGTAATAAGAATCAGATCTGTCCTGGGGTTGTGGGGCTTGGGGGAAGTGTGGTTCTTGAGTAGACAGAGGCTTGGCATCACAGTCCTTGTTTAGGATTGAGACTCAAGTGACTCCAGGAAAGTCAGTGTCTCTTCTGTCCAATCACAGTGTGAGGCCAGGTGATTCTGGCCTTTTCTGCTCTATCATTCTAGCTTCTTAGCCACCCTTGTTGGTTTTCATGGATTTTCTTTTTAACCTAATCCTGTCTAGGAAGAAAGAATAAAGAAAAGGGAGAGGAGGGGAGAGAAAGGAGCTGACTCTGCAGACCACAACTTCATAATTATTTGAATATAAAATTAGCTGTTAATGATTCTCTCTTTATGCAGGGTATGAGATATATGACAGTTGTTTCTAGTAACATATGTTTTCTCATTTTTATCTTTTAAAATGTTTTTGAGTATTCCTGACTTTTATGGCTATTAATGGAAGATGCTGCTACCATCCTACCCAAGGGCCAGTTTTCTAAATCCTACAATCCTCTACAAATGGAAGCAATAGCACTATAGTTAATACTCCAAATTGTACCCTTGTGCACACACACAGGCCTAAATCACTTGGCCTTACAGCCACAAAACACAATTAGGAAGGACTAAGGTCATCAAAAAAAAATCCTAAATGCCAGTTCACTGCACAGCACACTCTATAGTCATCTTACTTACTTGTTCTTGATAAAAATGAATCCCAGCAGGGACTAGAATGATGACCCTGATTGTGAATAATGGCACACATGCAGTGCCCCACAATGGCTACCAGAAAACAACAGCATCAGTTAATAGCCTATGTTGTCTCTTAACTGCCCATTGCCAGCAATAGGTTTTGCTCTATATAGTCTGGATTCCCAGTTTCAAGGGTCTTCACTCCTATCAGGCAAAAGTGCTGTAATGAGAACAAGCCAAGAAAGGAATGAGGCAGGCAACAAGCCAAAATCCAGGCGGTGTTAGAACAGCCTTGTCAGGGAAGCAGAGAAACAAATAACTGAAATTAGAAAAAAACTAGCTTTTCAGAGGAGTCTCATAAATCAGACTTGAAAATTTAATTTGAGGGCTTTTCTCTTCCTTGCATCATATTTTTTTTCCCCTTCTGGAGCTGTGCTACAGGCCTGAACAGAGGAAGCAGAATGTAATTAATCGATGTGAATCTGCTTCATTAATGGATTGCTACTCCCTGTGTTTCCTCTAGTCAAGAATGCTTCTGAAAGTGCTCTCTGAAAACAATGCTGTTCACAGTCTGGATAATGGTACCAGGCAGGAGAAGAAACGATGCAGTACTTGCATGAAGGGAGCCCATGTTTGCTATTGACTGGTAGAGAAATTTAGTTAGCTCATTAAATGTTCTGCTTACAAACCCTATTCATGCTTTTTAATCAATTGATACTTGTCCTCCTTTCTCACATTGATTAAATACCAGGAAGTCCTCACAAGATAGTGAGATGTGAAGCTCCCATTGCAGTTAACAAATGGTCCTAAGACCCTTAGAAAACACATGGTTGTGCATCTTTATACCCACAGGGAATATACCATTAATCTGAACTAATAAAGGGGAACAGCAGGCTAATCATAGCTCATTTATATTTGGCCCTGGAATGTGTTATGTGGTTTTTGGCAGAAGATTTACCTTACTAATTATGTCTTACTTAAATTAATAATACAGTTAATTTGCATTCCCTTAGCAGACACCAGTTGACAGTGAGAAGAAATGTGCTAAGTGATAAGGGGAAATCATCTAAAAATTTAAAAGCTTCATTGAATAATTTGTGTATATATGTATGTGCTGATACTATATACATTTAGGACAAAAACTCTCAACATACTTTGGAAAGAGAAGTTAAAATTATGTGTGAAAATCCCTACATCACCATTGTTTCAATATTTTATCTCACTACTTCTGAGACCAATAAATTAGAAAGTTAAACCTGTAATCAATGAATATGTGTATATGTAACGTACTATAGCCTGAGCACTGTTCTCAGTATTGTAAAGGGATTTGAAGAAATATACAGTCATTACTCTGTTTCAGTGTGGAGACTGGTTCCAGGACTCCCATGGACACCAAAATTCATGGATGCTGAAGTCTCTTATATACAATGATGTAGTATTTGCATAAAACCCATGCACATCCTCCTATTTACTTTAAATCATCTCTAGATTACTTATAATTTATAACTCAATGTATATGCTATGCAAACAGTTCTTATTTGTACACTGCATTGTGTAGGGAATCATGACAAGAAAGGAAAAGTTTGTAGATGTTTAGTACACACACAACTACTATAGGCCTAGCCACATTTTTCATCTGTAGTTGGTTAAACACATGGATATGGAACCCACAAATACTAAGGCCAACTGTAGGTGATTTTCTGTCTTAAGATCTAAAAATCTGGAGAAACAAATATTTTTTTTTTTTTTTTTTTTTTTTTTTGAGATGGAGTCTGGCTCTGCCGCCCAGGCTGGAGTGCAGTGGCCCGATCTCAGCTCACTGCAAGCTCCGCCTCCCGGGTTCACGCCATTCTCCTGTCTCAGCCTCCCGAGTAGCTGGGACTACAGGCGCCCGCCTCGTCGCCCGGCTAGTTTTTTGTATTTTTTAGTAGAGACGGGGTTTCACCGTATTAGCCAGGATGGTCTCGATCTCCTGACCTCGTGATCCGCCCGTCTCGGCCTCCCAAAGTGCTGGGATTACAGGCTTGAGCCACCGCGCCCGGCCGAGAAACAAATATTAAGAGATCTAGCACTAATATGCTTTAGGTGATCTTTGCCTTGTTTCTAGAGACTACAACTCATTTACAAACCATCTCCTACAGACCTGGATTGCTGATATGGGGAAGATTTAATTAAGGGGTCTACCTTTAAGCAGAGTCAACAAGGTTAAGATCAGGTATCTGATTTTCTGGTAAATGAAGTTGATGGACACAATAAACCCATGTATCATTGCTAAAGTGCTGTAAAGTGGAGCTCTAATGCCCTCTGCCAACTTAGAATCAAGAGTAAATATACACTAGCAATTCTACACTGGCATAATAACATTGCCTGGTTACTCTACTTTTGATACCTTCCCAGACAAACACAGACAGTTGGTCACAGTGGCAGATATGAAGATTCAAATATGTTTGAGCTATATGAAGTACACGATCATGTAATGTTGATCTATCTGCTTCTGGATGCATGAAGCAACGGTCCAAACTTGGATATGGAAAGCAAACCTCACTGGTTTCACAAATCACAGGCATGTTTGTTTCAGATATTGTAATACAATGATTTTCACCTCTCTCACTTCTAGCACAAGTGTTGCATAAGTCCCTTGGAAGTTGACCTAATACTAGAGATATCACTGAGTGTTTTCTATAATCTATTTCTGATTAGTTAGTCCTTTAGGATAACATATACTTAATATCATTATGACATTGCAGGAAAAACAAAACAGATATGGGTGGATTCATCTCCTCTAAACTTCTTTCTTTATGGACTTGAACAAATTACTAAATTGTAATGAGCAAAATATGTATGCTAATGCCCACATTATAATGTAGCTATAAGAGCTAGAAAGAATGTATGTTGAGTGCTTTTGCAAAGTGCTTTACATTTTAGAAATACTCTCCTTTTAGTGCAGCCATACTTTGATTCTTTTTCATTGTAATGACATGGAAATTTCAGGACACAAAAATCAGAGTGGACAAAGAATTTCATGGGCTCTTTTCAAAGGATAAAGCAGGAAATTAGAAAGGATAAATATAATTCAAAATGTAAAGCCAATATCTCACCAACTTATTAATATATAAAATTATATGCCAACCTTAAACTTAACAGAAATGAATGCTACAATGTGGTTTGCTGAGCTAATTCAATAGGACTACATTAATAAAGTTCCTATAACAATTGAGATGGTAATCCCATGTTACAGTTTGCTAGTTTGGCCAATCCAAGAACACTACCTTCTATTTTTAACATCACTTGGAGTGGTATTACCAAAAAATAAACTGGAAAGCATTTAGACAAGAGTGGCTCAGACAATGTAAGAGCTAAAAGTAACCATTTGAAGGAATTATAAAATGCACCTCAGAAAAGAGGAAGCATATGGAATACATGAGGGCTGACTTCAAATATTTCAAGAATTGTTGCCAGGAAGAACTTTAAACATAGAGTAACTGATGTTTAACTCATGCCGTGAACTCATCCACTGTATGTTTGAAAACCAGTAGCCCAGTAGCCTGTTGGGAAGACAGATTTTTTTCACATGTAAGTAAAGACAACTCATCTTATTGAAAAAAGCATGGACATATGATCTGATACATCCAGTAGAAAATTTCACCTTCAATCAACTAGCAATGTGACCCTAAATATAAAACCTCTTTGAGCTTATTTTTTCAAAATATAAATCATGTCAACAATAAGGCTGGTATAAGGATTACCTAAGAGAACATGTTTAAGAGCACTAGCATAAAGCTTTACATTTCATAGGTGTTTACCAAGAACTAATGCTAACAGTCATATGTCAAAGATGTTCAAAGATGGAATTGAGTGTTATGGGAGACAGTAATTTTCCTATCCTAGAAATTGCTTATGCAAAGGCTAAATAACCACTTGGAAGAATATAAAAGAGGAAAGTCAAGCTTCAGAACTAAAATTAGGTTACTTTCAGGATTCCTTTCAACTCTAAATCTGAAGATCTTGTGATACAAACATTTTTAAAAAGTTTTCTAGGAAAAAAATATCAAGAATAGCAACAGTTATATTTACAAGAGTTAGTAAAAATGGACTAATATTGGAAAAATGAGTCTATCTGCCTTTTAAAGTATATAGTATAATTTATAACTCTTCTAAACTAGTCAAGGGGAAAAATAAATAATATGGATAAAACTCAATGCAGATCATGTTTCATTAAACAAGAGCATCTTTCCTTGCTAGATGTATAGGTTCGCGCTGCACTTTCAGAGGCTGATATGATCATGATCATATCCAATAACCCAGCTGTCCATCCTTGATATTAATAATTAAAGAAATATTTCTTTTGGAGAAGTTATTCCTTTAAAAAATTCAGCTGGTAGGATAAATCTATAGAGAAGTAACACATAGCTAAAAACAGAAGTTTTAGTAAATTAATGAGCGAAATGTTGAATTCAGCAGTAGCTTTCATTAATGTTGTGAACTCATTCATTGTATAGCAGAAAAATGTACAGTGTGTTAGAAAATAATTTGTGAAACCAATAGCCCACTTGTCTAGGAACAAATGCACATCAAGTAATAGGGAATATTTTTTATAAAATTTGGAAGATAAGTTATGGTGGAAGGTTTTATACACAAATGTAAAGCTTTTAATTCAAATGTGATAAAGGAGATGTTTGTGGATTTATTTAGGGTATAAAAAGTCACATTTTTAATTTGAAGCTTTATAACGTGAAAAAATTTCAGAATTAAAAATAGTAAGACACTTACATCATATCCCTCACTAAATGAAGGGCATATTGTTTATGAAATAATGTTACATCAGAAAGAAGATAATATTGCATATACATATAGACAAAGCCATTAGCTATCCATAAAATCCAGTTTTTCCTTCATTACTAGTAACAGATGTGTAGAGTTGCAAGTAGCTACCAGAAACACTACATTTCCCAGTCTAGCTTGTAGTTGGGAGGAACCATCTGGCTAATTTCAGTAAAAGGTAAGCAGAAATCATGTGTGACACTGATATCCTTAAGAGTAGCCCTCTATTTTTCTTGTACATTTGTTTTAAGTTCCTTGTACACTCTGGATATTAGAACTTTGTCAGATGGATAGATTGCAAAAATTTTCTCCCATTCCATAGGTTATCTGTTTAGTCTGATGATAGTTTATTTTGCTGTGTAGAAGCTCTTTAGTTTACTTAGATCTCATTCATCACTTTTTGCTTTTGTTGCAATTGCTTTGGGTGTTTTCATCATGAAATCTTTGCCCCATGCCTATGTCCTGAATGGTATTGCCTAGATTTTCTTCTAGTGTTTTTATATTACAGTTTTTGGTTTTTCATTTGTCTTTTTTTTTGGCAGTCTCACTCTGTCACCCAGGCTGCAGCATAGTGGCGCAGCCTCTGTCACTGCAACTTCTGTTTCCCATGTTCAAGTGATTCTCGTGCCTCTGGCTCTCGAACAGCTGGAATTACAGGTGCGCGCCACCATGCCCGGCTAATTTTTGTATTTTTAGTAGAGACAGGGTTTCACCATGTTTGCCAGGCTGATCTTGAACTCCTGACCTCAAGTGATCTGCCCACCTGGGCCTCCCAAAGTGCTGAGATTACAGGCGTGAGCCACGGCATCCAGTCTTATTTAAGTTTTTAATCAATCTTGAGTTAATTTTTGTATATGGTATAAGGAAGGGGTTCAGCTTCAATTTTCTGCATATCACTAGCCAGCACTCTCAGCATGATTTATTAAATAAGGAGTCCTTTCCCCATTACTTGTTTTTGTCAAGTTTGTCTAAGATTAGATGGTTGTAAGTGTGTGGTCTTATTTCTGAGTTATCTATTCTGTTCCATTGATCTGTGTGTCTGTTCTTGTACCAGTATTATAAAAAGTGGACATGAACAGACATTTGTCAAAAGAAGACATACATGGAGCCAACAAACACATGAAAAACAGCTCGACCTCACTGATCATTAGAGAAATGTAAATCAAAACCACAAAGAAATATCATCTCATGCCAGTCAGAATAGCTATAATTAAAAAGTCAAGACCAGGGGCAGTGGCTCACACCTGTAATCCCAGCACTTTGGGAGGCCAAGGTAGGCACATCACAAGGTCAGTAGATCAAGACCATCCTGGCTAGCATAGTGAAACCCCATTTCTACTAAAAATACAAAAATGTAGCTGAGCGTGGTGGCAGGTGCCTGTAGTCCCAGCTACTCAGGAAGCTGAAGGAGGAGAATAGTGTGAACCCGAGAGGCAGAGCTTGCAGTAAGCCAAGATCACCACTGCACTCCAGCCTGGGTGACAGATGAGACTCCGTTTAAAAAAAAAAAAAAAAAATCAAAAAACAACAGATGCTGGCAAGGTTACAGAGAAAAAAGAACATTTTTACACTGGTGGTGAGAGTGCAAATTAGTTCAACAATTGTAGAAGACAGTGTGGCAAGTCCTCAAAGATCTAGAGGCAGAAATACCATTTGACCCAGCAATCCCATTATTGGGTATATACCCAAAGAAATATAAATTATTCTATTATGTTCACAGCAATGTCGATGGAATTGGAGACCATTATTCTAAGTGAAGTAACTCAGGAATGGAAAACCAAACATTGTATGTTCTCACTTACAAGCAGGAGCTAAGCTATGAGGATGCAAAGGCATAAGAATGATACAATGAACTTTGGGGACTCAGGGGAAAGGGTGGAAGGGGGCAAGGGATAAAAGACACAAATTGGGTACAGTGTACATTGTTTGGGTGATGAGTGCACCAACATCTCACAAAACACCACAAAAGAACTTACTCATATAACCAAACACCACGTGTTCCTCAAAAACCTATGGAAATTAAAAAAATTTTAAAAACATTCTATTATAAAGATATATGTATTCATATATTCATGGCAGCATGAGTCACAATAACAAAGATATGGAGTCAACCTAAATGCCTGTTAATGACAGACTGAATAAAGAAAATGTGATACATATACACCATGGAATACTATGCAGCCATAAAAAGGAATGAGATCATGTCGTTTGCAGGGACATGGATGGAGTTGAAAGCCATTATCCTCAGCAAACTAACGAAGGAACAGAAAACTAAACACTGCATGTTCTCACTTATAAGTGGGAGCTGAATGATCAGAACACATGGACACATACTGGCAGGGAACAACACACACTGGAGCCTGTAGGGATGGGGTTGGGGGAGGGAGTGCATCAAGAAGAACAGCTAATGGATGCTGGGCTTACTACCTAGACGATGAGATGATCTGTGCAGCAAACCACCATGACACATGTTTACCTATGTAACAAACCTATACATTTTGCACATGCACCCCTGAACTTAAAATAAAAAAAAAAAAGACCAGTCCTTTCTTTTCAGATTCCTCTGATCTCTTCCTATGAGCTGGAATAATGAGAACCAGAATGATCTTTGATATCACATGGTGAAGAAGGCAGAGGCACTATCAGAATAAGACCCTGAGTGACTATGTGGAAGGAAGGCACTGCTAACCCAGAGTAATCATTTGCAACTGTTATGTGAGAAAAACAAACTTCTATCTTGTCTGAGCTATTGAATCTTATTTTATTTGTTTGTTTCAGTAGTTTAGCATTCGACCCTAAAAACTACTCTGATTAAAACTATGCAAAAATGCATGTTTATATAATCAGAGATAACAAGAAGCCCTAGGAAAGTACAAATAGTGATTGTTTTAAGGTAATATTTTACAACATTTAAGTATTTTCCAATTATGTGACAACATTTCTTTTGGAGAATTAATTATTATGGATCAGTCAAGGGCCAAACACATAACAAATTTTTAAATAGATTCAGTCTTCCTCTCAAATCCAAGGAAGGCCATATATAAAAACAGGAGCAAATTGCTAGGGGAATTCACATTTGATTCCTAACTGTACATTTACCAGAAGAAAATTTGGCGTTTGAATTCAGCATTTAAATTCACTACTATTCAACAGCAATCTGAATCCCCAAGTTCAATTAAAAAGGTCATTACCCTCTAGAACTGAAGGTGCTCTTTTAATTACAATATCGCTAATGAATTGGGAGACAACACATTTTGGCTTAGTTCAATTAGCACATTTAAGTCAAAGCAAACTTCAGCGAATGTGGGTGACTTTCCCAGTGGCATGCTTTTTTTTTTTATTCCCTCCTTCTCTCTCTCCCTTCCTTCTTTTTGTGTCTTCCCTACTTCATTCTTTCCTCGGAAATTTAAGCATAACTCTGGCATGTAAGTCTCTCGCTTCCATTTTATCTGTAAACTGCTGCAAAAGCTGTTAATAGCTAAGGACCTACAACCTCATTTTTGTTTTGCAAAACTCTTCAAATTTATATGAATATTCAGAAAACATTTTGATGAAAAATTTTTAATGTACCTTTCTGAAGCAGAGTAAAACATAAACTTCACTTTCTCTGGCTAAAACAATAATTATCCAATCACTTTATCATGGTGTATTGCCCGTGCTTTTGCTATGGGAAAGGGGAAAAAGTGAACATATTTAACACTTTGCTACCAACAATGGTTTATTCAGGTTAATTTATATTTGGAAAGTGGAGTTTCAGGATAACATTCCAAAATAAAGGATACTAATGAATAGCTCCTGGGCTCTGAGCTTTCCTATCTGGCTAGGATTCACGTGACATGACCTTAAATGTAACAGCTTTGGGTGAAAAAGAGAAAATCTTCCCTTCAAAGTGATTTGTAAAGTTCAAAAAATTAGCTCTTATGCTCAAACTAATAGCAATAAAAACACCGCTACCAGATTAAATTTAAAGAAAGTTCATAATAGCTGTTTGTAACGTCTAGATTTAACTTCAGGGGAAATAATTGACTCAATTTGCCCAGGTTATGCTCTTCCTTTGCTATGCCAGTAGGGGGCTTGGAGAGGTTGTCCATGCAACATATCCTACAGATTTGAGTCAGCTAGACTGGGTGTTTATTCATTTATTCAGGAAATACACTGAGCAGCCTACTGTGAGCTTGGAGGTAGGCAACAACACAGAGAAAAAGCTAGATCTCTCTCTCTGTAAATTGACATAAAGATAGTTTTAGCAAAGGAGGAACAATTTCCTTCTAATTTGGCACTACATTATTTTCTCCTTGGAAATTATTTTCTCCTTGGAAAAGCCATCCACTTGGCTTTGTACCCTGATTAGTCTGTTCTCACATGGTAATAAAGACATACTCAAGACTGGTTCATTTACAAAGAAAAGAGGTTTAATTGACTCACAGTTCAGCATGGCTGAGGAGGCCTAGAAAACTTACAATCATGGTGGAAGGGGAAGCAAACATCTCCTTCACATGGTGGCAAGAAGAAGTGCGAAGCAAAGACGGAAAAGCCCCTTATAAAACCGTTAGATCTCGTGAGAATTCAGTCACTATTATGAGAACAGGAACATGGGGGTAACTGCCTCCATGGTTCAATTAACTCCCACTGGGTCCCTCTCCTGGGATTATGGAAAATACAATTCAAGATGGGATTTGGGTGGGGACACAGCTATAGATAAACATTATCCCCTAAAAAAAGTCATGCTTTTTTTTTTTTTTTTTTTTTTTGAGAGAGATTCTCACTCTGTTGCCCAGGCTGGAGTGCAGTGACATGATCTCAGCTCACTGCAACCTCCACCTCCCAGGTTCAAGTGATTCTCATGCCTCAGCCTCCTGAGCAGCTGGGATTGCAGGTACCAGCCACCATGCCCAGCTAATTTTTGGATTTTTAGTAAAGACGAGGTTTCATTATGTTGAACAGGCTGGTCTTGAACTCCTGACCTCAAGTGACCCTCCTGCCTCAGCCTCCCAAAGTGCTGGGATTACAGGTGTCAGCCACCACACCTGGTCAAGTCATACGTTTTAAAAATATATTCTTTTTTATTACATTCAAGTAAGATATGTTCTTTAAAGAAAATTTAGAAATAAAAGAAGAAAACACAAATACTTTCTTTCCCAAAGCAAAAACTGCTAACATTTTAAAACTTTTCTTTCAAATTTTGTTTATCTCTTTTTCTCTCTTGTGTGTAGTTGGAAAAAAAAGCTGTAATTATACTGTTTTTTTAAATTTGTGCTAAGTATTAATGCAAACTTTTCATAAAACATTTAGTGGAAGCATATTCCATAATTTATAACATACTATGATTTTTCTTATTGTTTTCTTCACTGCAGATTGTAATTAAGATGATCAACTTTTCAGATAACACTTTCCTAGGAGAAGAAGTGTTGAGTCAAAGAATAAATATGTATTTTTTTATTTTAAAGTACAAATGTATACACGAACACACACAAATATATATATAATATATATATATAATTTTTATTTGCTTCATTTGTATTGTTAAAGGGCATTTCCCAAAGATTGAAGCAAATTACACTCCATCTAAAAAAAAAACTTACTTAACCTCACTCAGGTATATACATAATGCACAGCTTACTCAGATGTATATATAATTTTATAACGCATTAGGAAAATGATTGCATACCTAATATTTTCTCTGTATTTGTAACTAAAGTATGGTGATTTGTGAAAAGCTTCTTTCCATCTATTTTCTATTAAGATATTGCTAAATGTTTTGCCTATCTTTGAGGTTTCTTTTCAATGGCTTATTGTGTGTAAAATAAACCATGATAAACCTCTTTAAAAAATAATTTCTAAGAGTGCTGCATATATTAAAAAATATGAACTTTATATTGGCCACATTTATTGCAAATATTTTCCCAGATATAATTACTTTTAATTTTATTTATGACCTGTTTTACAAAAAAGTGCAAGTTTTATATAACTAATTGTGTTGTATTTCTTATATCAAGATGTTAACCAATATTTTTTATTCAATTTTTATTATTCAGTTCTGATAAATTTCCTTGGTATTTGTCTCAAAGCCCCACATATTTCTTGTTATTCCTTAAAAAGAACTATTGACTTTTTAAAGAAACTTCTCTTACTTATTGAATTTTATTACTAATTCCAAAAGTGGTTAATTTTCTTCTCTCTTTCCTTCTCTCTCCCTAAACATATCATCTAAAAGACACCTTTTAAGTTGTTTTTCTTCTCCAGTAATTATCTTCCTTATTTCTACTCTTATCACAGAAGCCAAACTTCCAGAACTATACAAAATAATAATAATAATAATGGGAATCTGGACTATTCGTTGTTAATATAATATTGATATATTTTAGCATGTTAAGAAAATATCCTTTTTATTTCTAAATTTCTCGAAAGTATTTTGTTGGTGATGCTAGTGGAGAACTATTTTTACATTTAAATCCAGAAATGATTAGTTATATAAAACTCTGACTTTAAATGTAAAAAAGTGTATTACATTATGAATTTTATTACAGCAGGGCGCGGTGGCTCACACCTGTAATCCCAGCGCTCTGGGAAGCCGAGGCAGGTGGATCACGAGGTCAGGAGTTTGAGACCAACCTGGTCAACATGGTGAAACCCTATCTCTACTAAAAACACAAAAAATTAGCTGGGCGTGGTGGCAGGTGCCTGTAATCCTAGCTGCTCTGGAGGCTGAGGCAGGAGAATCGCTTGAACTCGAGAGGTGGAAGTTGCAATGAGCTGAGACTGTGTGCCACTGCACTGCCAGCCTGGGCAACAGAGCAAGACTCTGTGTCAGAAAAAAAAAAAAAAGAAGAAGAAGAAGAAATTTTATTACATTGCAGAATCTTTTTTAAAGCATTTGCAATATATTCGGTGGCTAGCTTTGCAAAAAGTTCTTATGAATTTGTTTTATAGATAAGATGTTCAATATTGTCAGCATTTTTTGATTGAATATCTTTTTTATCTTTTATTGATATAACAATATTTTTGATTATATATTATTAAAGTAAGTTATTCCGTTTAACAGATTAAGCAACAATAAAAGCTTTCTAAATGTTTTCTTGATTCACCTTTATATTGAATTTTGCTATCTTAATAAAAAATTCTATAATCATTACCTTTTTGGTATCTTTGTCAGGCTTTTTATAAGGATTATATTGGGAAAAATAAATGAATTGGTAGCTTTCCATCTTTTTGTATGTCTTATCACAAATTCTATAGCATGGGACTAATTCTTTTAAAACCCTAAAAACTCCGGGGCCAAATTCTTATTTAGAGGTAACTAACATTTTGATACTACTAACGACTAATGGTACATTAAGAATGTTTTTACCTCATGGCTCAATTTAGGTAATGTATATTTTCTCAGAAAAAAATGGCTTCTGAGACCTCCAAACATATTAAGATTTAATTTTACATAGTATTTCCTTACTTTAAAAACTTACTCTTAATATCTTTCCATTTTAATTTATAACATTTATAACTTTTTATATATTTATTCTACTTTATTCACTATGGGTCAGTGTTGTTTTGTCTGAAATAACCAGAGTTGATTAATTTATCAACTCTTCGGATATCTTTCTTCTAATAAATAGATTCTTGCTTTTATCTCCATCATTGTCTTTCCTCCATTTTCTTCTACTTTTTTAATTGAAGAGGATATTACAGAAAAATTGTTATTTCTTCACAATTCTTCCTTAGTTCTCTCTCTTGCCGTGGTTCACTGTGGGCAGAGTAAATTCCTTGGCTCCACTGACCTAGGCCTGCCCATGAGAGTTGCTTTAAGTAGTAAGATTTAGGTAGAAAAGAAGTTGTGTCACATCCAAATAGGGGCTTTACGGAGCATTCCATGTGTCCCTCTCCATGTGTCTTGTGTTCTTACCCTTGCCTTGGGAACATGCTTCCCATTTGGGGGCTGATCCTTCAGTCAGCATCCCAGAAACAGAGAAAATGCATACAGCAGACATCAGTCCAACCTGCAGAGTGCGGCTGAGCAACAGCAACTAACAACGACCCAGCCTCTCTTATTCAACTTGCTGGGAAACAAACATTTATTGCAGCCATTGAGATGGTGTACTGTCATGGAGGAAGACCTAGTGAAAAGTGACGAATACAATTTATTTATTTATTTATTTTAGACAGAGTCTCGCTCTGTCACCCAGGCTGGAGTGCAGTGGCGCGATCTTGACTCACTGCAACTTCCGCCTCCCGGGTTCAAGCCATTCTCTTGCCTCAGCCTCCCGAGTAGCTGGGACTACAGGCGCACACCACAACACCCGGTTATTTTTTTTTTTTTTTTTTTTTTTTGTTAGTAGAGACTGGGTTTCGCCGTCTTGCCCAGGCTGGTCGCAAACTACTGAGCTCAGGCAATCCGCCTGCCTCCACCTCCCAATGTCCTAAGATTACAGGAGTGATCCACCATGCCCAGTTGACTAATACAATTTTATATTATTCTTTCTATCATAATAAATTGAACCCCTTCTTAATGCTCCATCTTACCTGTTTATTAATAATAAGGCTAAAATTATGCCACTGTGTACAGCTTTGTAAATGTGCCAAAAATTTAATAATTTTATGTTAAAACATTCTAAAAAGTATGAAATTATAGTTATTTTTTCCTATTTGACCTAATATATATTTACAATATATATTTTAAAATTTCTATGTGCTTTTATCATTTAATCCATATTATTCATTTCTAGCATTCTTGCAGTGTTTTCAGAGAGATGTGGTCTTACAATTTTTGGCTTTATGGATTTAGGTTGCTTTTATGGCTTACAATGTGATATTTTAAAATTGTTTTGGTAAACAGTTGAAAAACATTTGATTTTTAATAACACTTTAAATGTTTTAAACTTAATCTGAGTATTTGAATTTAGTTTGGGATATAAATCTAGGTGCTTTGATTATGATGACTGGTAAGATTCAGTTTATCTCTGCATTGTTTGCTTTAATTTTCTTCAGTGACACAAAATCAAAACGTTTATATCCTCCTAAATTTTTAAGTGCATTCCTAAACCATTTCCTCTGATTAATAAATTTATGAAAAATACAAAAACATTGGCCTGTGCATGTATCATCCCCCAACACACACAACTAGTGTAAAATAATTTATTATTTCTACTTCACTTAAATTTTCAGTATTTGACAACATATTTTGAGGTTACAGTTGTTGATTATGACTGTTTAATGACAAAACTTTTCAAATATTTATTCTCTGGGAATTTTTTTAACGTTTGCAATATATTCCATGGCTAGCATTGCAAAAGTTTTTAAAAATCTTTATGTTGAACTGGAATCATGCCCACACCACTCCATATATGTTATTTAATTCTCTATTTCTTAGTTGCCAAGTTCTCATTTTTCGCTTTATTGGAGCATATTTTCAAGTAGGATTATTCAAAAATGATTCATCAATGATATATGTTTTGAATCCTTTACATTTTCAAGAATGTCTTCACATAGAAATGACAACATGGCTACACTTATAATTATTGAAATGCAATTTTTTTCCCTCTGAGACTCCATATAAGTGACTTCTAGTATTTATTATGATACAAACTTTGAATCTAACTTAAAAGTTGTACTTTTTTTTTTTTTTTTTTGAGATGGAGTCTCACTCTGTTGCCAGACTGGAGTGCACTGGCGTGATCATGGCTCACCGCAACCTCTGACTCCCTGGTTCAAGCGATCCTCCTGCCTCAGCCTCCTGGGTAGCTGGGATTACCAGCATGCGCCACCACACCTAGCTAATTTTTGTATTTTTAGTAGAGACGGGATTTCACCATGTTGGCCAGGATAGTCTCGATCTCCTGACCTTGTGATCCGCCCGCCTTTGCCTCCCAAAGTGCTGGGATTACAGGCATGAGCCACCGCACCTGGCCAAAATTTGTGCTTTTAAGTAACATCCCTCTCTTCCCTGCACTGAAGGATATGACTTTGTTACTGACATTTTAAAAATCTGACAGTATATTCTAGGCATAGGTCTTTCTCACCAGCTTTCCATGAAACATAGTGATCCTTTTAAACTTACAAAGCCAAAATCTTATTCGTTTTATAATAACTCTTTTATTATGACTTTGATTATTCTTTTTGGTCAGTTTGTTTTGGCTAGATTCCTAAGGATTGTCAGCTATCTACAAATTGCATCTTTGTTTTCTTTCCTCGATATCTATTGTTTTTGATTGATCTGCATTCTTAGTGTACTTTTCAAAATTGTTCTTTAAGTCACTGACTAGATTTCATAGTTTGCTGATTCTGTTTTTATACTTCCAATGAATACTTTTATCAGTTTAATATGTTTTTTCTAATTTTCCTTCTCATCCCAGACTTTTTATGCTCACAAGCTGTATCTCTGCAAATGACCACCTTGTATCATCTTTAATCTCTTCTTTAGTGAATTTGTCTTTTCTGGTTCTTTATTGAAAAAGCAAATATACATTCTAGAAAAAATATGTTTCTAAAATAATTATTTATTTGCAATGTTAGGACATCAAATTCTTCTTATGTTATTAGCTCTTTCTGTAGAAAGAGTTTGGTCTTCATCGATTCAAACAAGGGGATCCTTACCCATATCCACATGTTTCATGCAAATAAGTGTATGTGCTCATTTTAATCTCCATCACTATTTCTCTGTGTATATCCAGACATTCCTTTTCTAGTATTGTCAATGAAACCCAGATTAAGTGAGATTGTATCAACTCCTGTTTCCCTAATCCTTGCAGTAAAATAGGTGTATTTACTTCTGGATTATTTTAAGCAGCCTGTAATTATTTTCTTCTCTTTATTTCCCACACTACTGGTATTTTATAGTTCTACTTATAATTTGCTTCATAAATGTGTTGTATGGTTTTCCCAACCCTTTACACCTCTGAATATGCTATATGGAAGTTGTAGTCTCCAGAATAGAGAAAGAAAGATAGTGATGTGGATGGTGCACGTGGAGGAGAATGCGAAATAAATGTCAGTCCTCTCAGTCACCCATAGACCTGGGATTATCACTAAATTCTCTGGATATACACAGCGATTATAGATCTCTGAACAAAGGATCCAGAGTGGGGATGGATGAAAGACATCTCCCACGCATTCTAATCACTTCTGAATCCACTCCAACTCTACTGTATTTAGAGCAATGGTTCTCAAACCTTAGCATCCATCAGAATCACCTGGAGGACTTGTAAAAACAAAACAAAACAGATTGCTGCCACACTCCCAGACCATCTAATTTAATAGGACTGAGGTGGAGCCTGATAATTTGCATTTCCAACAAGTCCCAGGTGATGCTGATGCTGCTGCTCTGGGCATCAAATTTGAGAATCCCTAATTGACAGCAATTCTTCCAAGGGAGCTCAATCACAGATTGAAATATTTTTTAACTTTGTATCAGTGCATATTTTCACAGATATCCCATGAGCATGTAAGGAAAGGTGAATTAAGCATCCACAGCTAGTGATTTAGTTAAAATATGTTATGTTTATATATTTTTATTTACATTATTTAAGCATTTTACTATTAGATTTCTTTTTAAGATTATCTTATATATAGATATTTAAAAGCTAGTTGGAAACGAAGTGTGTTTCATTATCTAATAGAACCATTAAAAGTACATTGTTAAGACTAATTTGTAAATGTACTGGCCACAATATCTGGAATAAACTTGTTTTTAATGGGGGATTAAATAAAAATTTCTAATACAAAAATTGAACTAAGTCTGATTGGGGAAAGTACATATATACGTGTGTGTGTGTGTGTGTGTGTAGACACAAACATATACATAAAATATATACATACATGTATACATATATATCTGAGAGACTTGCTAAAGGTTATACAAAGAAAAATTCTAATTTCTGGCTGTGTGTGTTAAAATATGAAGAACAAAGCCCTCCTGAGACTACATTAAGCATGTGCAAGATGACATGGGAATGGAGCAGGAAAGGTGTTTGTTCCTGGCTGGCCAGATTCAGATTATTTGGGGAATCATGTCTTGAGAGCAGAATTGTGGGTCACTGTGTTTCTCTTTCTCTTTGTTGCTTTGGGTTATTAAAAAAGAGCTGGGGACTTTATTAAAAAGAAAATGGTATTAATGTTTTTGTCCTGTCAGTATCTTGAAAGTTGTTTCCCTAAGAGTGGCCAGACATACTGAGACTTAATCAGCAAAAATACCACCATGTACTTTGATAATGAAATAAATTAGACTGGGGTTATTGTAAGAACAGTTTCTGAATGATGACGCAAAATATAACAAACACTGAAGCCCCACACTGGCACAGCATCTGTGAGGCTCTAGGCTTTACTCTCCCTAGGTTTAGAAAATTTTATGTTTCAACTCCAAAGACAGACATTTTCAGACTACCTTTATGTGATTACACTGTAATATTCAATTTTGTCAAATTATTTTTCTTTTATACATTGAATTAGTCCCTTTTTACCAATTCTCTCCAGAATTAACAAATTTAGATTTTCCAGCACATGGCAGTTCCATTTAAGTGGAATAAAATAAGCTCTGTTCATTTCTCTTTTGCTCTCTACAGTTTGCTTTTCTCTATGTGAAAAGGCTATTTCTTTTTCAAATGTATTATTATTCTCATAGACGCAAACAGAAGCTCCTTTTGCAATTGACTTGCCTCTCTTTTTGTCATTACAAAATTATCACCATGGTAGTTTCACCAGTTAGAAGCTAAGTATGATTAAATTCCACTTGACCTTGTTTAACCCTTCATTCATAGAACACTTCCTAGAGCAAGGGAGTTTGAAGCTGAAATATCGCTTTGAAGCTGATACATAATATGGAGAGGAAAAGCAGTCTTGCCTTGAACTTTGAAAAGCTTACAATCTAGACTGTACCATTTTTCTCAAAGTGTGGACCATGAGCAGCATAGGTATCACTTGTGGATCTGTTAGAAAGGCGGATTCATGGAATTACCTAGTGAAACAGAATTTTTGTTTAAACAACCCTTCCAAATAAACTGTTTTATAAAATCCTTTAGATGATTCTTATGCATATTAGGTTTGGAGGCTACTGCTATAATCAAAGATAAATTATGATTAGATTTGTTAAAAATGATATCTTAGTAGATCTCAGAAGTGAACGCAATGCCTTCTGGTGCAGATAAAGGAAGTCTTCTGGCACTTGAACTGAAAGTAAAGAAGGCTTTTTTTGGGTTATGATGGTGGACCAATGGCTATGTGGAAGGGAAGAGATGATACAAGCAAATTCCCAAGGCCAGGAAAACACAGATGTATCATTGCATAGGGGGCTGGTATGTCAAAATACAAAGTTTAAAGACATTACCAAAGGACTTTGTGAGTACCATGGAAGTAAACGTCTGATACTAGGAAGAGTGAGGGGAGGCCTCACAAAGCGATTTATATAAGTCTGGACTGAGACGGGTAATTTCAGTTTACAAGTCATGTAAACTGAGGGCTCAGAAAACACAAATTCAGATTTTCAAAGCTAAAGAGATCTTCAGCATAAACTAATACAATTCACTACACAATGCATAGGTTCCTCCTCTACAACAGGTTCGATGACTGTTTGGCCTCTGCTGGGTTCTACTGTACATTCACCAGGATTCTCGCATGCATTAGGAAGATATGTAATTATCAAGACAAAGCATCCTCTCCTGATGTTCTCAATTTTTGTTTATTTGTTTGACATTTTTACCTGCTCATGAGTCAGTATCTCTAATGATGGAATATTTTAATATATAAACATCTTACCTTTTAACTATACTGCTCAGTTAGTAGGTATATATTTTACATCATGTCCTCTGCCCCTGGTTTTCTACCATTTACACATGATTTTACTTTTGAATAACAACCTGAAAGACCAAAGCTCTAACTTATTGTCATTGATACGGACTAAAGTGGTATATATTTAAATTATGGGACCTAAGATACAAGGTTGTCCAACACACAAACTGAGAATGCATTTACCTTCATGGTATGATCACAGGAACACTAACACCTGGCTGACCCCAAACACCTCCCCACTGGCTGATTATAATAGATATGTAAGATACATGTATTTTATAGGGATAAACTTATAATATTCTTTCAGACATCTAAAAGGTGAATAGGCATCATTGTATTCATTTAGATACAGAATAGTACCTAATCTCTAAAGAGGAAAAACCACTAGAATTAGAGGAAAAGATCATACATATTTACACTCTACAATAACATTAATAAAGTCATCGGCATATGACATTTTACCTAGATATAGACATTTGCTTATATGCAAATTAACTCAATATGAGATATTGCAAATATTTTCTGAAAATATGAGACTTTATCTGGGTTTATCTGAGACTGATACTCTGAAGCCGCTTTGGAGAGATACTAGAGTATATTCTTGAACAGACATGACTTGCCTATTTCTGCTTTAAGGAAAACTACAATCCACCTAATTGGATTGTAACATAGCTGGTGTGAGGTACTTCTAGTTATTGATAAAGGAGAAAACTGTATAGGAAGAATGCATTCAGAAGGAGTAGAAATGAGATCCATGGAAAGAAAGAGGAGGAGGTCGGGTGCAGTGGCTCATGCCTGTAATCCCAGCACTGTGGGAGGCCAAGGCGGGTGAACGACAAGGTCAAGATATCGAGACCATCCTGGCCAACATAGTGAAACCCTGTCTCTGCTAAAAATACAAAAATTAGCTGGGTGTGGTGGTGCGTGCCTGTGGTCCCAGCTACTTGGGAGGCTAAGGCAGGAGAACCACTTGAACCAGGGAGTCAGAGGTTGCAGTGAGCCGAGATAGCGCCACTGCAGCTCTCCAGCCCGGGCGACAGAATGAGTGAGATTCCATCTCAAAAAAAAAAAAAAAAAAGAAAGGAAAGAAGGACGAGGAGAAAGGGGAGGGGAGGAAAAGCAGAAGGAGAAAGGATGAATGTAAACTGCAGGTAACAGGGCCTCAGTCTGCAATGACTACTATGACGGACAAATGCATGTTCTCAGACCTATGAGCTTCTAAAATGATCCGAATCCATGCTGAAAAAGGAAACTTTGGATCACTTATTAGGTTTTACAAATCATCTGGATGCACCAAAAACTGATATGATCAATTTGTTAAGGTTTGTTTGTCTATTTAGCTCTTCTTACTATAGTTTTTATTCCTTTGAATTGACCAAAAATACTGTTTCTTCAGATAATTAAGGACTCTATGTCTTTTGCACATGACATTCTAATTTGGATCAAAGAATTAAGTTTTGTTTTTGTTTTAGTGTTAGAAGCACCTTATAGATCATCAACTTCCATATTTTTAATGAAAAGGTTAACATTTTGTCAAGATCACTCAACTAGTTAATGAGAGCATTGGAGTGAGGACAGGACATTTGTCTTGTGATTCAGGACAGCTCTATTTCCACTGCTCCATATCACCTTTTTCTAGATATTATCTAATGATCACTGGCTTCTTAGAGGTTAGTAGAGAAAAGTTGTGTGCCTTGCATTCACATTGTAAATATTTGACTTTATTACAGGATGTTATTATATAATTGGCTAATTTGCTTAGTTTAAAATCTCAAATACTGTTTCATAACGATTATTGTCTAATTCATGCTCCTAAAATAAAATGCTTACCAAATAACAGAGAAAAATAATCAGTGTAATTAAGCCTCTTTTGTGTATCAATAAATGAAACTCCTGAATCTGAGGTATAATCACTATATCTTTAGGAGTTCTAGGGTTTTTATGTTGAGGAATAAATTGTAATAAAATATTTCAGAAGTCAGAACCCAAAAGTGATTGTTTAATGATCTTTGAAATATCTTACTTGATTTAAAGGTGCTAAATTGTTTTAACCACACTAACACAAAAGCTCTTTAAAAGCTAAAAGTCACAATTTAAGACCATGGATTCATTATTTTATATGGATTGGCACAAACTCAGTCACCTGTTCACAGCCAGCTCCACCCCCAGCGCTTCTCAGCTCTCATCCACCATGCTGTTATCACATTCTTAGTTTTCAGTCACAACAAGGTCTGCAGCTCTCTTTACACTGTATCATGTTAACATTTTATTTGTTAGCTTCAAGTATAATGCCTGTTCAAGTTTGGCATATGCAGAAGTATTTACATAGGTTCTAAATATTTTTAAACTTGATGTAAAAAGTCCAGATTACCTCATATTTAGTTATTCTGCAATTGGCCAAGGTCAACCAGTAAACTTGGTAAAAATCACACCAAAGAACAAGCTCATCTGCTTATATTAACTCTACCATTTAAAAATGCATTGTCAAGATGTGCAGAATATCTAAAGGACTAAGGTTTCTGCTCACCATCCCTTAAAAGCCAGGCCTGCTGATAAAGGATATACTCCTTAAGTGTCTGCATTTATTAAATCATTTAATTAACAATTGTAGAATAGCTACTACATGTCCCATACATGGAGGATCTAATGGTATATAATGCAGACAGCCATTATTTTAAGTGCTGATAACATAGCTGGGAAGAAAAGACACACAATATTATCTATGATAAGGCATTAGATAATGAGTCATATTAACGGTATTTACAATTGAGATATCTGGTAGTCAGTATATGCCATTGGCATGTTTCTTAGTTTTCTTAATTGCAAAATGAAAAAAATTGCAAATTAGAAGGTCTGTTAAACTTTTCCACCTCTCTGTCTGTCTTCTGTCCAATCAGATGTAATAAAGTTGGTTTTGCCATTTGAAGCAAATGCTAACAAATAATACTAGACAATATTAGGAAAACAAATTTCAAGGTAAAATCATTAGTGAAGACAAAGAGAAATATTTTATGAAAGATATAATAGAAAACAAAAGATTATGGGCTTTGAATCCATTTAGCCCTGAGTACAAATTCTAGCTCTACTATCTTCTAACAGTGTGACGTCAAAAAGCTGATTCACCATTCTTAACCTTCTATAAAATTTGGCAAATAACATCTAACTGAGATAAAGCCTGTAACGTTGTCTGGCACGCAAAACCATTTACACAGGATATCTATTAATTTACTACAAGTATTATTTGCATAGCATTTTTCTTCTTTTCTAAGCCCTCACACATGAGCCTTGTCATTTTATCTTCACAACTACTCTGTAAAGTGGTATTGTCCCCATTCTGCATTTGAGGAAATGGAATCACAAGCGGTTCACTCACTACAAGTTTCACTCACTGCAAGGTTCAGTCACTATAAGTGGATATCTTCTATGTCTCTCCACACAAAAATTGTGGTAGAGAGACGAAAGTGAGAGTCCCTTGACTCCCCACAAGTATCAAATTTTGCACAACTATTTTTCTCCCAGTAGAGTCAATCCTTAAAAGTCTGCATCCACAACTTTAAAAATATTCCTTTTATATGTTGCCAAAAATGGATGCACTGTGTGAATGTGTGTGTGTGCGTGCATGCACGCACATGTGCACAAAGGAATGCAGTGTCATGGAACTGTGATTAGGAATTAGTAGGGATTATTCACAGCATACTTTATACATTTTCAGTCAATAATCTCAAGATGTTTTCCAAGAGAAAAAAAGTCTTTTAATCAGTCTGATGGAGATTAAAAGCATAACAGAAATAAAATGCTGGTGAAATCTATTTTATCCAAAGGCATAATAGCCAAAGTCAAGTGACAGAGCCAGGAATAGAACCTAATTCAAATGTTTTGACTTTATTTCACTTAAATGTTGTTTACAAGCTTAGAGAGTATATATTGTCTCGGGCCTTAATGCTTTTTAATTTTTTACTGTGAGTTCATATCTTGGATAGAAAAGGCACTCAGTCTGTGAAGAAGGTCAAAATAACTGCTTCCTACTCTTAGGAAAATAATAAATAAACTTGAAATTCTTCAAAACTAAATAGTTAATAGTAGCCATATTTGTGATTAGGAAGTCTGCCTTTAAATAATGATCACACCATGGAAACCTTGAGACCTCTCTAGCTCTGGTAAAACTGCCTGCAGGTCACACTCCCACGGCATCACTACAATCCTGTTTTAATGCAGCAGTTAGCTTTATAGTTGTGAATTTTCTGAACATAAATTGAATTATGGAAAACTGACCTATGCACATCACTTAGCTATCTGCCAGTCATAACTCATATCTAATCTTTACTAGCTCCCTGCAGAAAATGTCTAAGACTGACCACAAATGCCAGAAATTACATGTGGGTTGGTCATGGAAATGTGATTTTCATATACTGGGGGATTTAGAAAACAGGATTCCAAAAGCAGAGACACCTGGGCCTGTGATGAATAACTACTCTGGTGTGGGCTGTTCTGCTCCAATTCTTAGGGAGGAAGGTATCCTAGAAACAAGCAAAGAAATAGATAAATCCTGGGTGATCCCTATGCTTTTCCTCATTTATCTTTCTCTTGCTTTTTAAAAAAGGTTTATAACAATCATAAAAATAATACAATTACGTCTACAGTGAGGGGATTTTTTTCTCCACTGGCACGAACTCATAGGTCAAATGGGATGTTTGTACTTCTACACAGCAGAGTCCAGACTTCTACACAGCAGAATTGACAGTGACAGTCCATTTCTTAAAGAAAGTTGGTGTCTGTGCTTCCTGCTGTCAGTCCTTACCACAGAACTCATTGACTCTGGCATCAAAGGTATCAGCACCACCTCATGCCAAGCCTATACGAGGGAAGCTAACTGCACAGGGGCTTTGGAAATTGAAAACGTTTGATTACATAAAACGTAAAAATCTGGAGATTAATAACCTTCAAAGTTCTGAAAACAAAAATACGAGATTCATTTATGCGTCTCTGTGTTTAAAAAGCAATTCCACAGACATTTTCACTGACTTCAAGGTTATCTTTTAAAAAAATGATACTACTGTTTTCATGTTTCTGTTCTGCTCCTTGCCAATGTAGTTAAAAACTGTTCCATTTTTGAAATCAGATAAATCTGCTAATTTGAGTGTGAATGTCCTCTTGTGGCTGCTTTCCTAGGTATATTTTATAGCTGACATGCTGCTAGCTGATAGATGTACTGCAGCTCCTATATAATTAATATCCTGGAGTTTCTATGTTTAAACAAAAATGCTTAAATGATATTATTTAACTGTTGATCAGAGATAAATTAAAATTTTCACTAATAAAAGACATTTTTAAATGGGACATTGTCTCAGCATTTCTTTTATCCCACCAGATTTTCATTTTACCTGGGATTTGTTAAATGAATAAACCAATTAATAATTAATAAAATAATTAATTAATTCAGTTTATTTTTAGAGCAATTTTAGGTGCTCAGAAAAATTAGGCAGAAAGTACAGAGAGTTCCCATACACCCCATCCTCACACACAGACAATATTCCCCTCTGTCTATATCCTGCACCACAGCGGTACATTTGTTACAATCAATGAACACTGACACTTCATTATCACCCAAAGTCCATAGTTTACATAAAGATTTTCTCCTAGGTTGGGCGCAGTGGCTCACACCTGTAATCCCAGCACTTTGGGAGGCCTAGGCAGGCGGATCACCCGAGGTCAGGAGTTCGAGACTACCTGGCCAACATAGTGAAACCCCATCACTACTAAAAAAAAAAATTAGCCGGCAGTAGTGGCAGGCACCTGTAATCCCAGTTACTCAGGAGGCTGAGGCAGGAGAATCACTTGAATCTGGGAGGCAGAGGTTGCAGTGATTCGAGATTGTGCCACTGCACTCCAGCCTGGGCAACAGAGGGGGACACCATCTCAAAAAAAAAAAAAGAAAAAGAAAAAGAAAAAGAAAGAAAGAGATTCTCCTAGTGGTGTACATTCTATGGGTACTGACAATAATAACATGTATCCACCACTGGAAGTACAAAATAGTTTCACTGCCCTGAAAATCTTCTGTGCTCTATCTCCTCACCTCTCCCTCTTCACTAACCCCTGGCAACCACTAATCTGTTACTGTCCACATAGCTTGGCCTTTTCCAAATGTCATATTGTTGGAATCAGATAGGATGTAGACTTTCAGATTGGCTCTTCTCACTTAGTCACTATGCATTTCAGTTTCTCCCATGTCTTTTCATGGCTTGGTAGCTCATTTTTTTCAGGGTTGAGAAATATTCCATTGTCTGAATATACCACAGTTTATTTGTTCATTCACTTACTGAAGGACATCTTGATTTCTTTCATGTTTTGGCAATTATGAATAAAGCTTCTATTAACATCCATGCAGAAGTTCTAGTGTGTACATAAGTTTTCAAATACCTTGGGTAAATATCAAGGAGTGTGATTGCTGGGTCTTATGGTAAGAGTATGTTTAGTTTTGCAAGAAACTGCCAAATTGTCTTCCAAAGTGGCTGTACCATTTTGCATTCCTGCCAGCAATGAATGACAATGCTTCTTGCTCAGCATCCTTACCAACACTTGGTATCGCCAGTATTTTGGATTTTGGGCCATTGTATTAGATGTGTAATAATATCTTGTTGTTTTAGTTGGCAATTCCCCAATGATATATGATGTTGAACGTCTTTTCATATGCTTATTGGACATCCATATATCTTCTTTGGTTAGAGATTTGTTCAGGCCTTCAGTTCATTTTTCAGTTTGGTTGTTTTCTTATTGTTGAGTTTTAAGAGTACTTTGTACATTTTGGATGATAACAGTCCTTTATCAAATCTATGTATTTCAAATATATTATTCCTATGTGTGGCTTTGTTTTCTTATTCTCTTCATATTATCTTTTGAAGAACAGATTGCTTTTATTTTAATGAAGTCCAGCATATCAATTGTTTCCTTCATTGATCATAACTTTGATGTTGTATCTAAACAGTTGTTGTCATTCTCAAAATCATCTTGATTTTCTCCTATGTTATCTTCTAAAAGTTTTATGGTTTTGCAGTTTACATTTAAGTCTATGACCCATTTTGAGTTAATTTTTGAGCAGAGTGTTGGGGATGTGTAAAGATTCATTTTTCCACATTTGAATGTCCAGTAGTTTCAGCATTATTTCTGAAAAACTATCTTCTCTCCATTGTAATGCTTTTGCTCCTTTGTCAAATATTGGTTGACTATCTTTATGTGCATCTATTTCTATGTTCTCTATTCTATACTATTTATCTATTTACCTTTTTTGTACAAATACCACACTGGTTCAATCATTATAGCGTTACAATAAAGCCTGAAGGCAGGTAATGTCAGTCCTCCAATGTTGCACTTCTCTTCCAATATTGAGTTGGCTATTCCGTGTCTTTTACCTGTTCATATAAACTTTAGAAGTAATTTGTCAAGGTCCACAAAATAACTTGCTAAGATTTGTATTGAGATTGCATTGAATCTATAAAGTTGTGAAGAAGTGACATGTTTGACAATACTGAGTTTTCCTACACACAAATATGGAGTATCTCCATTTATTTAGACTTCTAAAATATCTTTCATCAAAGATTTGTAGTTTTCCTCATAGAGATTTTAAATGTATACCTAAGTATTTCATTTTTGAGCGTGTTAAGGTAAATGATAATATGTTTTTAATTTAAAATTCCAGGCCGGGTGTGGTCGCTTATGCATATAATCCCAGCACTTTGGGAGGCCAAGGCAGGTGGATCACAAAGTCAGGAGTTCGATACCAGCCTGACCAATATGGTGAAACCCCATCTCTACTAATAATACAAAAATTTGCCTGGCATGGTGCTGCATGCCTGTAATCCCACCTACTCAGGAGGCTGAGGCAGCAGAATCACTTGAACCTGGGAGGCAGAGGTTGCAGTGAGCCGAGATTGTGCCACTGCACTGCAGCCTGGGTGACAGAGTGAGACTCTGTCTCAGAAAAAAAAAAAAAAAAAAAAAAAAAGAAAGAAAGAAAGAAAAAAGAAAATCCACTTGTCCACTTGTTTCTTGCTAGTATATAGGAAATCAGTTGACTTTTGTATATTAATCATATATTTTGCAACTTTGGTACAATCACTTGTTAGTTCCAGAAAGCCTTTTTTAGTCAATGCTTTTGGATTTTTGATATAGACAATCATGTCATCTACAAACAAAGACATTTTTATTTATTTTTCCCAACCCAGGACTTTTTAGGTTTATATTTATTGCAGTATTATTTGTACTACCTCATTGAATTTTCCCAATAAATGAATAGGTGTGCTGTCCATAGACATTGTCTTCATCTTCCTAATGAGAGAATTATGGGCTAAGTTGCTCAGATTCACATGGTATTGAAATCAGGATTTGTTTGACTCCATGCTCTTTCCTACTACATTAGACTACACTGCCTTCCAAGGTTCTAACAAGTTTTTATTGTAAAAGCAGTATCAAGTTTCTTACTTAAATTAGTTTCTACATCAAATCAGTTAATTTAATGGGCAACTTTCCTAAAATTTCTTTTAAATGTACCACACGCAAAAAAGAAAAACACATAAACCAACAAAGTAAGTTAAAAAGCTTACAATGGATTTATGTAGTATAAAAACAGGTGGCAAATTTTTTAGCAATTAAAAATGTTTGAATGCTAAAATCTATAAACATTGATTTAAAAAATCAAAGGAGGCCTGAATAATTGGAGAGATAAACCATGTTTGTGGATTGGAGAACTCAATACTGTTCAGATCTCAATCCTTTGTAAACTAATAGAGCGATTCAATATTATTTCTATCTTAATCGTAACAATAATTGTATAGGTACTGATAGGTTTATACTAAAATTTACATGGAAAAACAAAAGAAATAGAGTATCCAAAACAATTTTCTTTAAAAAAAGAAGTTAGAGGACTGACAACACCTGATTTCATAACTTACTATAAAGCTACAGTTTTAAAGACAATCTTGAATAAACGGTAGACACACAGATCAATGAAACAGAACACAGAGACCAGAGGCATACCCGCACATATAGGCCAATAGATATTTCACAAAGGTACAAACATGATTTAAAAGACAAATGACAGTCTTCTCAGCAAATAAGGCTGAAACAATTAGACATCCATATGCAACAAATAAGTGAACTTTGACCCCTTATTTCACACCACATACAAAAATTAACTAATATACAATCATTAATGCAAACCCTAAAATTATCAGACTTCCAGAGAAACATAGACGAAAGTCTTCATAACTCTGGATTAGACAAAAGTTTCCTATATAAATCATAAAAGCGTAATCCATATGTAGTAAATTTAATAAATTTGATTTCATTGAAATTAAAAGTTCTGCCATGGACAAGATACTCTGAAGACATTAGAAAAACAAGCCATAGAAACAGAGAACATATTTATAAATCCCATAAATAATAAAAAACTTGCATTCTAAATACATAAACAACTTTAAACAATGCAAAAATAAGAAAATAGGGCTTGAAAATAAAAGATATCCAAATTGGAAAGGAAGAAGAATAGCTATATTCTCAGATGATATGATCTTGTATATAGAAAGTCCTAGGGAATACACACACACACTGTATGAACAAGAGTGACTCTATTTAAATGTTAATCTGCCATGTGACTCCTGACTAACCCTAAGTCTAGGAATACCTCCAAGATGTCTAGCCGTTGTGTTACTTTTTATATAGAAATACCTGTTCACTGTAAGTTTTCCCTTTCCTCCAAGACAACCCTCGATGGTGTTGCATACATCATAGGCTAAGAGGCCCATAGCTACCTACTCATTCCTTCCAGAGCACGTACACTTTTTCCCCAAATTAAAGCCCTGTGACTAGGGAGTCATAGTGCAGAGATCTACCTGTCTTGCAGCTGCATAAGACATGCTTCCATTTGTAAGTTCTCCCAATAAATCACTCTTTTCCTATAATCTAGATCTGTCTGCCTCACTCTTTGCTTTCTTCACTGTTAGCCTTTTGGGAATGCTTTGTATATATAGCCCTTTCAGGGAACACACATGCACACAACAACAATTAGAGCTAAAAAGTTCAGCAAGGTTGCAAGATTCAAAATTAATGTACAAATAACAGGCCAGGCATGGTGGCTCACACCTGTAATCCCAGCACTTTGGGAGGCTGAAGTGGGCAGGTCACCTGAGGTCAGGAGTTCAAAACCAGTCTGGCCAACATGGTGAAACCCTGTCTGTACTAAAAATACAAAATTAGCTGGGTGTGGTGGCGTGTGCCTGTAATCCCAGCTACTTGGGAGGCTGAGGCAGGAATGTTGCTTGAAACTGGGAGGTAGAAGTTGCAGTGAGCCGAGATTACACCATTGCACTCTAAACTGGGCAAAAAGAATGAAACTCCATCTCAAAAAAAGAAATAAATAAATGAATAAATATATATATAATAAATTCTATTTCAATACACTGCAATAAAATATCTGAAAATGAAATTAAGAAACAATTCCATTTACAATAGCATCAAATAGAATAAAATTTATTGATAATAAAATTTACTGAATATATTTAATGAAATGAGTGCAGACTGAAAGCTACAAAACATTGTTGAAAAAAATTAAAGGAGATCTAAATAAGTAGAAAAACAACCCATGTTCATGGATCAGAAGATGTAATGTTGTTAAGATGGATATACTCCCAAACTGATCTACAGATTCAATGCAATTCCTATCAAAATTTCAGATTGTCATTGAATAAATGACAAGTTTATCCTAAGATTCCTATGGACATAAAAGGAATCTATAAAAGCCAAACTACCTTAATAAAAAGAAGGACAATAGTGGAGGACTCATACTTTCTGGTTTTAAATCTTACTGCAAAGATAAAGTAATCAAGATAGAGTGGTACTGGCATAAAGGTTGACATATAGATCAATGGAATAGAATTGAATCTTGAAATAAACCCTCACATTTAGTGTTGATTTATTTAAAGCAATTTAATTGAAAAATAATTGTCTTTTCAAGAAATGACCTGGAATAATGGGAATCTACATGCAAAAGAATGAAATTGGACTCTTATCTAACACCAAGTGCAAAACATAACTGAAAATAGATCAAACATCTAAGTATGAGAGCTAAAAGTATAAAACTCATGGAAGAAAATATAAAAATAAATCTTTATGAAATTGGATTAGGCAATGACTTCTTAGATATGGAACCAAATGCACAGATGACAAAAGAAAAAAAATAGATAAGTTGCATTTAGTCAAAAAGTAAAACTTTTGTGCTTCAGAGGATACCATCAAGAAAGGGAAAACAGAACCCACGGCATGGAAGAAAAATTTTGCAAATCATATATCTGATAAGGGGGTTACATCTAGAATTCATAAAAATGGGCAAAGGATCCAAACAGATATTTCTATTAAAAAGGTATACAGATGAACAATAAGCACATGACAAGCTATTCAATATCATTAGCCAACAGGAATATATGGAGAAAAGCCACTTCACCCCCACTATAATGGCTATAATCAAAGACAAATAGTAACAACTGTTGGCATGTAGAGAATTGAAGCCTTCATACACTGCAGATGAGAATGTAAAATGGTAGATCCTGGCACCACTGAAAAACAGTTTAATGCTTTCTCAAACTGCTAAACATAGAGTTATCATATGACCGAAACCCAGAAATGTCATTTCTATGTATATATCCAACAGAAATGAAATAGTACATCTACACACAAACTTGTATATAGATGTTCATCAGAATTATTCATAACACCCAAAAAAGTGGAAATGACCCAGATGTTCACCAACACATGGAGAGAGAATGAAGTGTGGTACACAACAGTATACAACAGAACTGGCCATAGCAAGAATGAAGTACTGATGCATACTACACATAGATGAACCTTGAAAACATTATGCTGAGTGAAAAAAATGTTATAAAGACCACATATTGTATAGTTCCTTTATATTTAACGTCCAGAGTAAGAAAATGTGTAGAGATAGAAAATAGGGCTTGAAATTAGATTAATAGTTTGATAGATTAATAGTAGATTAATAGTTCCCTAGTTTGAGGGAGATAGAAAAAATGTTTTAAAATTGATTGTGGTGATAGTTGCACAACTCTGGAATATTGGAAACAATCGAAACTAGTGAATTGTATAGTACATGACTTATATCATATAAAATGACTTTGTAATTAGGGAAATGCAAGTTAAAGCATTATGAAATAATACTACATACATATTAAAAATAGCAGAAAACAGAACACATACACAAATTGTCAATATGAAATACTGGCAAGGATGTGGAGCAACTAGAATTCTCATACATTGTTAGTGGGAATGCAAAATAGTCTAGCCCCTTTGGAAAACAGTTCGGCAGTTTCTTATAAAGTTAAGCATACATGTTCCATATGACTCAGCAAATCCGCTTCTGGGTGTCTACTACAGAAATAAATATTTGTTTACAAATAGAAATCTATACTCATTCTTCAGTCTAAATGTTGCCAGTCCTTCTGTCTCTAAACTTTCCCTCTATTCTCATCTTCTTTTCCTAATTCAACTTTTAACCCCTACATTCTCTTTAGTTCATAGTTTAGAAGCCTACTTCTCAAAATTGGAATGTTTAATCCTAAACTAACTCAATCTCCACATAAGTTCCCATAGGACCCAGTAGTTCATCAGTTATTACAACCATACACAATTGCCATTTGCTCATATTTAGCTCCTCCTAAATGCTAGGATCCAAAAGGGCAGCATATACTTCCTCTGATTGTGATTGAATATCTAGCACCAGCAGTGCTTCTGTTTTATTTTTAAATTTATTTGAAGAACATTTGGCCTTTTGCAAGCATAATGCAAACTTTAAACATCATATTGCTAGCTAAGAAAAATTTAAAGCAATGTAGATAGTTCTCCTTTGACCCAATGATCTGACTAGACCAATAGCTGAAATAAAATAATGAGAGGAAGACTTTAGAGTGAAAAAAGGAGAGGAAGAGAGATAATTTGTAATACACAGTCATTAGGCTAATTCAAAGCACCAAAGTGAAACTCTCTAAGGATCTTTCACTTTTATATTGGAACTCCACATATAATTTCATAAAAATGCCAACGTGATTTTGAAAACTCAAGTCTCCTCAAGTTGCTTATACCTTAGACAAAGTGATCAATGCAATTCAGAGTAAATTTGACTTTGTTTTTTAGTGATGGGAGCATTTCTTAAAAGGCATCAACTCTAACATTTCCGTGTTGCAGAAAGCACCAAACCTAGTTAATTTTCTCATGAAAGGAACTTTCTGGATATACAAAGCTACAGATTTAACTAGGTCTAATACACACATGAATGATCCTTTGGCAAGGTCCCCCTTCCTCTCTCGACCCCTACCCTAATATTGCTTGTAAGCAGCAGAGGAGATAAAGGGGAAACAGCTGATCTCCTCTGTGTTTCTCTAATCCACTTCAATTCACCTCCTAATTCAAGATAAATCACTACAGGAAAGAAAGCTGGGAAGAACCTACTTCCCTAAATCAAGTTCCCTTCCTATATTTTATTAGATAGTTGCAATACCTGATTCTCACCAAAATAACATTCTCTAGATCTTATCGACATCTTTAACAAAAATCCATCTTGTTGAGTCTTGTCTTTTCAAAACTCGACTCTAGACCAGAAATTGCAAAACTAGTGATTCTTGGCATTATATATTGTCATAAGTGATGGGATTGTATTTTTGCTTTAATTTTGTTTTAAATTGATTTAGCTGTCTACACTTCAAAATAAACAGGCTTTTACATTGAAATCCGTATTTCTTAGTTCTTTTGAGAAATGTGAATGTCTGTCAACACTAGGCCTGCATTCATGCACAGCAATAATTGACTGGGGATAAGTTGAGGCCAACCTCTTTAGACTGGGTGTATACGCATTATTTCACCACAGCCTCAAGCTGCTGAGCTCTTTCTTTCACTCATTACTTCTTTTTAACCTACTGTAACCATGTGAATTTTCTGTCTCTACCTTAGGGCTGAGAGGGGGCTGAGTGACAGGGAGCGGCAACTCTAAATTCATTTTAAAGATTAGGAAGAATATTCCTAATAAAATGCCCTTCCATTCTATACTTCTAATAGGAACTCAATAACCTATTGAGGATTAAGTAAGGAAGCTAACTAGTATACACAACACTGGTTAAAAGACAAAACGATTCCGAGCAATCAACCTACAAATGGACTACTTGTACTTTCTCATTAGAAGATGATGACTGATTTTTGTAGGTCTGGTGTCCTGGGCTAATCACTAAGCAATAGGTAAGCAGTTACTCAAGAGTTAGAAAGAATGATTGCATGCAGATTTTACAGGCAGAAGTGTGGGCTTCCCAGCTCTCTGCTTCTCTAATTAAGGAAGCCAGAATAAGAAGAAATCTAATCAACTCAGAATTTTTGCAGCCTGATGTACTCAATAGCAGGTCTTTTGCCCAAAAGTGTTCAGAAAGGTTTCTCTTCTCTTCATTTAAATAATTAAACATAAAACTTGGGCTCACTTTCTACTTTTAAATTTATTATGCTACCTTTATCCGTTTAATCTCTGGCATTGATAGAACTGAGCTGATATCTACTCTTTCATATATTAGCTGTGTGATCTTAAGTGAGTTACTTAATTTCTCTCAGCTAGGGTTTCCTTATCAGCAAAATGGTAATAATAGTATTTATCTCCATCATTGTGAGCATTGATATAATGAGGTAATGAGTGCAAAGTACTTCGCATGATTTTGGCACAGATTACTAAATATTTTATTTATTTTCCTTTATTTTCTTCCCTTTACTTTTTATTATTTTAAAAGTTATTTTCATCCTATAAAAGCCATAAAATAACCACTCCTGCAATATGTCTAGTTAACTAGCCTCTTCTATTCACCATCAAATTACCTACACATATGAAACAAATAAAATAACTCTCCCCTCTGGTTTTTAGAAACTGAATGCCAGGAATGGAGAAAGTTATTTTAATATCACATCCTCCATTTATAGATTATGAAACTGAATTCCAAAATTCAGTGATTTGTTAAAAGCACTTCAGCATGGGAGTAGAACTTACTCATTTTAAAACACAAAAGACAAAAATGGAACGAGGCTTTAAACAGTAGGGTTCTGTATATATAAGCCCTAAAGAGCACATTGTAGGGACTCATTATGCTTGTGTTTAATTGAGTGGAATAGTGAATTGATTAAAAAGAACAGATCATCCCCAAAGTGCATGATCAGGCTGATGATTAAAACAAAGTTTGGTTTCAAGACTGGGATTATTCTTCAGCTAGTCGTCAATTAGCATGTTTGCTTGTTACCTCTTGACCAAATACCATGTTGGAGATCAATCTGGGGAAGTTTCCAAGTTCAGAGAAGTTTCACACACCAATTAATTGCATATCAAAACTTTGGGCCAGGCACAGTGGCTCACGCCTGTAATCCCAACACTTTGGGAAGTTGAGGCAGGCAGATCACCTTAAGTCAGGAGTTTGAGACCAGCCTGGTCAACATGGTGAAACCCCGTCTCTACTAAAAATACAAAAATTAGCCATGCACGGTGGTGGACACCTGTAATCCCAGCTATTTGGGAGGCTGAGGCAGGAGAATCTCTTGAATCTAGGAGGCAGAGGTTGCTGTGAGCTGAGATCATGTCACTGCACTCCATCCTGGGCGACAGACAGACTCGTCTCAAATAAACAAACGACAACAAAAGAACCTTGGGTACATAATTTTAGCAGAGGATTTTGCATATGACAACTTTTGACCTGTTAATGTTGCTGAAAAACAATTCTATCTAAAATTGAAAGTTGGATACAAGGGTCCAACAACTATATACATTTGAAAATTACCTTAGGTGAAATTTTCAAAAGGAAAATTTGTCAGAGGTATCTGAAGATTCAGGTGATCTCTTTTCAGGCAAGATTTTTGAGAAAAAAAATTAGAGAGGAAAGGGAAGACAAATGTTTCCTGAACGATGATGTCCACATTGTGTGGCATTTGGTACTTTAATGCGTTGGTATTCATAGGATCCTACTTTCTTCATGTTGCAGTGGAGCATCTCTTTTACAACGCAGAAATAAGAGCTATTAAGTGTTTTTCCTAAGAACACCTCGTCAGGATTCAAACCCAAGTCTGTCTCCATATTTCATACATTACTCAATAAATCATGTTGTTATGCATATTTCAAGATTTTCTATAGGGTTAATAGATGTTCATTTATTCAATAATTCATTCAATATTTATTGAACACTGTGCTTACTAAATGTCAGACTAGGAAACAAAAACAAAGGTTCTAGACAGTATGTCCAGGGTCCAGCACAGTATATGGTCACAATAGACTTTAAAGACATATGTGTTAAATAAATGAATAAAGACACTTCTGCTCTCAACTTGCTCATTATCTACCTAGAACTGCACTGCCTGATATCTGGCCACCAGCCATGTGGCTACTGAGCACTTAAAATGTGGCCAGGGTAGATTAAGATGGGCTTTAAATATAAAATATAATCCCAGATTTTAAGTCTTAGCATAAAAAAGAAATATAAAATATCTCATTAGTGGCTTTCATATTGATTTGATTTATATTGAAATTACAGTGTTTGGGGTATATTGAATTAAATGAAACACATTAAAATCAGTTTACCTGTTTAGATTTTTACTCTTTTTAGTGTGGATCCTAGAAAATTTAAAACTATACATGTAATTTCTTTCAATTCCTATTGGCTAGCCTTAACCTAGTGCTGTTAAGTCCTGGGGCACTTGCTTTTCTGTTTCAAGTTCATTATTAAAAATAGTTCTATTCTCTCTCTTTTATGTATGATAATAAGTTAGGTTTTAAATGCAGTTTATTTTAAATGCAATCTATGTTTGTGAGATTAGAATCAATTGTTAGAGGTTAGAAATTTTTGTATTCAGATGCAAAACAGTCCATACGCAGGCTCTACTAAAATATGACTTCCCTTTAGTCCCTTTCCTGATGAGGAGATACCACAGTTCTCCAAATATATTACTGCCAGCTATACAAGATGAAGTCTAACCTGTGCAGCCTGATAATCAAATATTTAAGGCTATTCAACTGCCTGTATCCCATCTCATGCTCCTGCCAACTTAGCTATCTAGATTTCTTTTTTACAGTATTCCTGGAACACAGGAATGAGCATTGTGCCTTTATTCATGCTGTTATCTCTACTTGGAGTTCTTTTAAAACAAAATCCAATGCCTGCCTAGTTTTTAAGGTTCAACTTATTGTTTACTTCTTGCCAATTCCCAAACTACTATAATTCCATGTAGTTTTCTCTTTTCTCTGAATTCTAAGACACTAATATTCCATTTAAAAATATCTATACTTGACTGTGGGAAGGCTCTTACTTTTCTATAAATGAATCATTACCCTTTTCTTATATTCCAAACACTGTCAGTGGAAAATGCATACAGAAATCACTGCAACATAGAAAGGAACTCACTGTACATTCAGGTTAGGCTTTTAAGGGTCATGTTCAGCCACATCTTTCTAACACTAAAAGGAATACGATGCTGAGCAGTTTATAAGCCAGGGAGTGGGCAGTCACACCGGTGTGCTCTGTTCTACATAAGTAAAAGCATTTCTGACTATAGCATCCCTTCCCTACCAAAACAGGAGAGTTGCCAAGATGCTCACTTAGAACAGTTGTTGGTTTGTGTACAAGTGTTAAGTATGGGTTTGTTCTTTTTCTTTTATATTTTTTTGAGGGAAAGAAGAAGGAAGAATGGAAGGGGACTGTAAAAGCTGTATTTATTTATAATCAAACATATCCTTATTTGATAACAGATGACCAATTAAAGCAATGTGTGAAACTTGAGCAGCATTCTGTCAAAAAGCAAAGAAATTAGTAGAGCTCATAGCAATCAGCACTTCTTGCAAACAGCAAGAGTCCCCTCTAAAGCCTTCTGTCTTGGCACTGGGGCTTTGCTAAATCTGGCTCACCATTTTGCGAGCGGGGACAATCAGCTTTGTAGGTGGTAGGGAAGTATTATAATTAAATGTCCACCCACTTTTTCCTTTCTGATGAAAGGCTCCCATGAAACTTACTAAAATAAGGTGTATAAAGATAGATGAATTTTTGATGAGTAAGTCGAAGCACCAACAAACCTGGCTTTCCACATAGAGAAAATTATTCAATTTATAGAGAAATTTCAGGCCTAGATCATTAATACCACCATATTTAATGATAACTAACATGATAAAATCCATAGGGTCTCTGGAGATGTCACTGTTTTTGTTGGTAGTGATTGTAGTGTTCAGCATGAACTGACTTGTAGAAAACAAATAGAATTCAAAAACAAGAGTGAAATTTTTCAAAATTGATTTTAGAGAAATATTAAATAATAGCCATTTAATCATAATAGCCTTTATAATAATAAATAATGCATTTATTAAATGTAATGGCATTCCTCTGAATAATAGTTATGTTACCACATTAGGTTTAGAAACTATATCTCTGGGCCGGGCGCGGTGGCTCAAGCCTGTAATCCCAGCACTTTGGGAGGCCGAGACGGGCGGATCACGAGGTCAGGAGATCGAGACCATCCTGGCTAACACAGTGAAACCCCATCTCTACTAAAAATACAAAAACTAGCCGGGCGAGGTGGCGGGTGTCTGTAGTCCCAGCTACTCGGGAGGCTGAGGCAGGAGAATGGCGTAAAAACCCGGGAGGCGGAGCTTGCAGTGAGCTGAGATCTGGCCACTGCACTCCAGTCCGGCGACAGAGCGAGACTCCGCCTCAAAAAAAAAAAAAAAAGAAACTATATCTCTGAGATAGCAAATGGCTTGAAAGATGTTGTTGAATTGTCAGAAACCTTTTATGATGGAACTCTGGAATAGAGTCTATAGTGTCTGCTTTTGATAATTAATGGTAATGGCATTTACTAACATTACTGTGAAGAATTAATTTTAAGTACTTACATGCAGTAGAGTAGGGAGCTTCTCTGCTTAGTAACTGAGCTCAGACATATATTTCAAGTCCAGTTACTAGAATCCACAAAGTCAATATTTTAGAAAGAAAAAGAAGTTAAAATTAATTGGTACTATAAATGTTTTCCTTCATTCAATATGGATTTATTGGGCATGAGCTGTATAGACTTTGCTATCAGAGGAGTCTCAAAGCAATAATCCTCTCTAGAACTAATGAATATTTTTATCTATAAACTAAATTTCATTTTTTTTTTTTTTTTTATTTTGAGATGGAGTCTTGCTCTGCCGCCCAGGCTGGAGTGCAGTGGCCAGATCTCAGCTCACTACAAGCTCTGCCTCCCGGGTTTACGCCATTCTCCTGCCTCAGCCTCCCAAGTAGCTGGGACTACAGGCGCCCACCACCTCGCCCGGCAAGTTTTTTTTTTTTTTTTTTTTTGTATTTTTTAGTAGAGACGGGGTTACACCGTGTTAGCCAGGATGGTCTCGATCTCCTGACCTCGTGATCTGCCCGTCTCGGCCTCCCAAAGTGCTGAGATTACAGGCTTGAGCCACCGCGCCCGGCCAATTTCATATTTTTATCTTCCTATTCAATAGATTTTATTGGCAGAAGCCAGTAGAGATAATGTTGCCCTAAGTCACCAATAAGGTTAGATCAAAGTACTGGGGAGCATATGAACACATATGTCATTAATTGAACACCTTTGTCATTCATTGCTAATCACTATGTGAAGATGACTTTTAAAATACTCCTGACTACTTCTTATCCTTCCCAACTGTGGTTCTGTGGATCCAAGAACACAGAGTAACTTGGATGCTCAAAGGAGGAAAAGTTTGCATAACAGGTACTCAGTTCAGCATAACTAAGATAAAATTAGTCACAAAGTTCTAGATTCTCTAGTTACTGGCACTACCTAGGGTTTTATAACCATCATTACCCATGATCATTTTATACTAAACTACAATAATAGATGTGGTGACGCATCTGAGGCCTCCTCCTGTATTAGTACAGTGGGACACCTCAGATGTGTCACCACCAGAGAACAGGCATGTTCAGACCAAATTCATCGGCCACTGTCCTCCTCATTCCTGTTGGTTTTTTCAAATTCCCCAGATCTTTTTGTTTTTCAAATTATTACCCACATAATTTTTCAGTATTTCATTTTCTGCTTTGTGTTTAGTCCTACTTTTTACTATCTTTTTGTCAAAGTTTCACGTTAACCATTATTTAAAGAGTTCCTTTAACAGTGTGGAGGTTTTCTTCAAAGATTTGATAGAAATCTTTAAAAATGGGCTTTTTTCTCATTTAAGTCTTACTTCAACACATTCACTGATTTTAGATTTCTCTGACAAACATGGTTGAGGTATCAAAACCCAGACATGTTGATAACAGTTTTTTCTCCAAGTCACTTAGAATATAAGACTTTCTGTCCTGCTATGTCAAATTGCCCAACTAGGGAATAAGATGAGTGTATGTGCATGTCTTTGAGGTGGGGTGGTAGGGAGCAAGGAAGTGGGGGATTGTTAAACAGTCTATACAAGGAGAACTCACATTGTCCTCCCAAACTGATATATTTAGGCTCTCCTGTTTTCCAGGAGTCTATCATAGACACTTCTGTCTCAATGTTTGTAGTAAATTAATGAATTAATGATGATTTTCGCTGTTGCTTTGGTTAGGAATATCCTTTCAAAGAAAGATTTTTCTGGGAGATAAATGCAGTACTTTTTTTTCTTCTTCATGAGATAGACACACACACACACACACGGGGGGGTGGGGAACAACCTAGTGTGCAAGCAGTATGCCTAAAAATCATTTTCATTTTCTCTTGTTATAGGAAACTATAAGTCTGTAAGTCTCTTAGTTGAAAAAAAAATTTGTCACATCATAGAATTTAAGAAACTTGGAGTGACCTTAGATATTATTCTGTCTAACTTTCATTTTATAGATAAAGCAAATGAAACCCTGAGAAGAGTAGTGGCCACAAATACTTTGCTATTCCTTCTATTGAGAAATGCAATCTCACTGCTCCCTTTTCCTGTGTCTGGGCAGGCTCCGTAATTGGTTTGACCAATAGAATACAAATGACAACTTCGACTTCCTATTTCTTGCTTGCATTTGGGACTTCTCATCTAAGAACCCAACCACCATGCTGTGAAAAGCTGAAGCTACATGAAGAAGCCAATGATTGATGCACCAGTCGACAACAACAGCTAAGCCCCCAGCTGACAGTTAACATGCACTTTCAGTCATGTGAATATGCCATTTAGCATGTCTGGACCAGGCCAACCTTTGGCAGGCTCCATTCCCTGCCAGTATCTGACAGCAATCACATGAGAAACCTTAAGCAAAATTTGCCCAGCTCTTCCTAGTTAACCCATAGATTAGTGAGAGATAACAAATAGTTGGTTTAAGCCATTAAATTTCAGGATGGTTTGTTATATAGTAAAAGCTAATTGGAAATGAAAGTGACTTAGACCAAAGCTTCTAAGCATTACCAGAGTGAAAACCAGAACTCATATATCACCCAAACCTCATATAATCTCATTATCTCATTATAATGTGTTAAGGTAGCATGTTTGTTAAATGAGATCCAGTTTCAGTCTCCCAATAGTTCATAATTCCAAAATAGTGTCTTCTTTTAAAACTCACATGGAATGCAGAATTTCCAAAATTCTTCAACTTTAAAACCAATTCTTAAAGCTGTGTCTAACTAACAGTAAGCCATCATTTGGTATAAGGTAGCATTCCCAAGTGTTCCTCGAAGGTAGTGTCTTAGTAATGTACCATGAAAGAAAGAGAGACAAGTTGATTTAATTTGTGTAAATTAAATTAAAGTGGTCTCTTTGCTTCAGGATTTTTCAAGAATGTAAATTTTCCAAGAGGAGCTATAGATAGTCCTTTTTTCCTAAAATTGTTTGACCAGGGCACCCTTCTTCATCAAAAGCTAAATTGAGAAATAGGAAGAGGAATTTAATTTTGTCAGCATAAACCAAGTTTTGCTTTCAGAGGATTTCATAAAAAGAAGTTGTTTTCATAATTTGGTCTGTCCTCAGCTTAGAGAATACATTTTTAGATAACACTTTTATGACTGTCAGGGACTATGCTTAGTTATGTTTTTTACAACTTGTTCCCATTGCTTTCCCCCCTTACTTTTAACATTCTTTTGTGTGTACAGTTAATAAATCTTCCTGGAATGTGTAGATGAAGGAATAAATAAAAGTGGATAAATAATAAATAATTCAATTAATTAAAAATTATCCTGAAATGTTTCATTAACAATGTCAATGACTATGAATGGGCCCAAAGGTTTTTGAGCCAACCCCTCATTTAGTTTAATAACCTGGAAATTAGCTCCAACTCTAATTAGCTTGGTTTGGGTTTTGTATCTTTATTTACATCTAAGGCCAATTGAAATGGTAACACTTGCCGTATCTATCAGAGTTCTTGGGAAATTCAAAGGAGATTTCAAAGTTGGAGGTGGAACAGTTTTGGGCTACAAAAGTTGCAGCAATCATGTATTCATCCATTCCTTTCATTTTCTAGTTCTGGAGATTGAGATCCAGAAAGAGAGTTTATAGTGCAAATGCTAGCGGCATTGGAAACCTCCTCCCCATGGATCCACGTTAAAGATGTTAGGGAAGTTCTCTTTTTTAGTAGATGTTATATTGAATGGTGTGATTCCAATTCACATCCTGATTATTAGTCAGAAGCTTTACAAGCATTTGGGCCACAAAAACATATTTTGCCACAGAATTCATGACTGGTATAGGAAGGTGTGGCAGTCAAAACATTTAATAACCCGTATGGCATGGCCACTGACAACCAGAGTAGACACCAGCCATAAATGACTGGTGCAGCCATGCTGACGAGTATGAGCCATACTGAATATCATCTCAGCTCTAGGGATCTAGTAAATAACATTTCCCACTTCTTGCCACTGGTTTGTGGCCTTGTGAATACTGTCATCTTATTTGTATTAGAAATTCCTCCATTCGGGCTGTCTCTTAAAGTATACTTCTGTTATTGATATCCATAATACAGTAAGTTCTATTATCTCTCTCCTGGGAAGCTATCAGCACTTCACAGCTCCTTCAGCAATATGCTATCCTGCTCCAAAAGAATCATGGTGCGTTCCCATGTCTCCACTTTCCAAGCAGAAGGAATAATAGCTTTACTGTCTTCTTTTGTCCCTATGGGGACATGAGCCAATTCACTACCCCTACTTACTTATTCCTGGATCTCTCTACCCTGTATATCCTACATTCTTGTTCTGTAGTCATGCTACATAGTTAAATATGACTTGAAAGGCTGACAGAATAATGCAGCTACAAAAAGATGGCAGAGAAATAATAAAATAATATGAGATAGAGTATTTGATACTTTTAAGTCAGAATGGGAGGAAAATATTTGTAAGGATAAATCAAAGTATCTGCATTTAGCCAGTTCCTTTGTGAAGTTCTGATAAAATATGCATTAAAAAATAAGACAAGCCAATGTGGAGTGATCTATACAATTGGACATATATACCTTCATATTACCTTGACCAGACTCTGCTGTATTTGTAACATGGTGTCAAAAGTTTTTATTTGGGTACAATTCAACATAAATGGAGAATGGGAGCCTCATTCTCCCAGACTTTAGTGAGTTACAGTTCTAGCATGCTTACCTCTACAAGCCTGCTGGTGTGTTCATGAAATATCGCAGCATATTCTTTTATTTCCTTTTCCCGGCCATTCTTAGCAGCTTCAATGAGGACCAAAAGTGGGACTGTCGTATCCAAGAAAGAGTCTGACACATGATCTATAATAGCCTTGCGGAGCTGAGAAGAAATGAAAAATTCAGGTTTTTTTTTTTTTTTTCCAGGAAATAGTTCACTGTTTCCTTTTCTTACAATCTCAGTAGTTACACAACTCATTTTATTCATTTTTGCCAAGTTCCTAAAATCACAATATTTAAGGATATATAAAAATGTCCCTTAAGAAACTAAAAAACAAAATATCCAGCCAAAAAAAAAAAAATCATCTAGCAATAGTTCCTTTCCTCTCAAAAGTAATTTTTCTTAAGTTGCATTTAACCTGGAAGTCAGATTAAAAATGGTAATACTTACTTTCTTTGTTGCTCAAAGAAATTGTGCTATTAGAATACGTATGCATGTGTATAAATAACATTGTACATCTTGTATTTTCATAATTACAAATTATAGAATGTTTTCTACCTTGTTGGAGGACCTGATGATAAATTTTGATTAGCTAAATTGTATATTTCATGGTAATTAAGTCAAGTTAGATCACCGATTATGCCAGTTGATAACAGGTTAATAGAGCAGGAAGAATAATAAATGAGTTTGATGTCCAATTTTCCCCATTTGCATTAATTGTTCTTGTCCTCACACCTTAAATTATGAAACAACTATAACATTCTGCTACAATTAAATTAGATTACATGTAAGCTTATTAATGACAATTAGGCAATTACTCTAGTCAGCAGATATTTTCTGAGATTTAAAACTGCATTGAAAAATTAATTCATTGTATTTATATAATATCAAGTCTTTAAAGATCATAATATCGGGTGGGGCACAGTGGCTCATGACTGTAATCCCAGACTTTGGGAGGCCAAGGTAGGAGAATCACAAGGTCAGGAGTTCGAGAACAGCCAACATGGTGAAACCCCGTCTATACTAAAAATAAAAAAAATTGGCTGGGCATAGTGGCAGGCACCTGTACTCCCAGCTACTCGGGTGGCTGAGTCAGGAAAATCGCTTGAACCCGGGAGGAAAGGGTTGCAGTGAGCTGTGATCACACCACTGCATTCTAGCCTGGGTGACAGAGTGAGATTCCATCCCCCAACCCCACCAAAAAAAAATCATAATATCCTGAAATGTTTCACGAACAATGTCAACAACTATGAATGGGCCCAAAGGTTTTTGAGTCAACCCCTTCATTTAGTTTAATAACCTCTGTACAATAAAACAAAAAAATAAATAGCTATCAGACAGAAAAATGTAATTTTTTCTGTGAAAATTATATTTTAGAGTTTTTTTTTTTTTTTTTTAAGCCAATAGATACTTAGTCTAGTTTTAGATTACTTGGGAATGAATGGTAATACATTTTGGGGGAGCTGAATGATAGAGCTACATAGAAAGTACTGTCTTCTATTATGATCATAGAATAATAAATCCGTAATAATTATAGGTTTCTGGAAGAAAAATACCTCTGCCCAAAATGGTGAGCTTGCTCAGAAGCATTGTGAAAATTTTCTGACTATCAACAGTTTAAGAAAGCCTTCAGGGAGATCCCCAAGGAAGGATTCTGCTTAGTATGCAGAAAGGCAAATTACTACTGGCAACTAATTAATATTTACTGAGCACTTACTAGGACAAAGTATAGAGTGCTAAGGGGTTACAAGGCAAAGAGAAGACCTTAACTGAATGAATAATGTGTTTGCTCTCTATAGGAAGTACACCAGGGAAGTCAGGCATAAGGTCGCTAATTTATTTGAGCTGGGAACTACAGGTTGTGTAAGTTTCAGACACTGAAAAGAAAAGTAGAGATTCCTTTTAATTTCTCAGAGTGGGGGCATTTTTTAAATGATTATCCTCCCCTTTATTCTTTTCTTCTTTCATTCATAATTGGGACTTGTAGATTATTCTTTTCTTCTTTCATTCTGATTGAGACATGTAGAAGGAAAGCTCAGATGAAATCTACACTAGAGATATGCTATGAAGGGCCAGCATATGGGAACTAACTCAAACGGAGAGTGTGGATGAGACCATATAGAGTGAGGAGACCCACGAAGGACCTCTTAGGAAACACTACCATTTACAGGAGTCATGCAGATTAAAGAGTAGGCCCTAAAAAGAGACTGAGATAACAGCCAAGAAACAAAGAGACAAATTACCAACAACTAAAAGACAAACTTTCAGATATATCTCTGTGTTAATGCTCTTCAAATGTAGTTATCCTACCAAACATAACTATAATATTCACATCATGGACTTGTTAAATCTTCTCTTCTGTGTAAATGATTTCATTCAACACAGTAAATATTTCTGGAAACCATTTCCTCATCTTTCTGTCAAGAGAAAGGCATTGAAGGAAATGTTAAGATGGAAATTCATGATCCCTTATAATCTAGTAGAAGAGTGAATATTACAATAATACATTAAACATTACAATAAAGAAAAACTCAGAGACTGACAGCAAAAAAAAATTAGAGCCAAATTTTAAAGATAAGTTAAATTTTAAAAAAGGAATGAGACTTGTCCATTGGGCTTGACTACTAAGAGGTTATTGATAAACTTGGTAAGAGCAGTTTCAGTGGAAAAGTGGGGTCAGGAGTCCTATTGCTATGGTTTGAAGAGTAAATGAGAGACAAGGCGGTAAAGACAGTGAGTATAAACTCCTGTTTTTAATAATTTGATTGTGACGTAAAGAAGCAAGACTTAGTATTTGCTACTCTGAGATATATGTTTAAAGAGTGACTGTTTTGCATAAAAAAAGACATCGCTATAATTTCCCATCTGCAACTATAGCCAAAAAGTCTTATTACTCCCCATCACTTTGCTGGAAATACATATTGATTTATTGTCAAAGCAAGAATAAGAGGTGAAAAAGAACTATTGTCTCACATTGTGCCAACCTTTGTCATCTTTTCGTCCCATGACAGAAGGAAATGTCCAGAAATCAGTGACTTGAGTTGGACGTGAACAAAACCTTTAGGAGCTAGCATATGGTCAGAGGCAGGGAGGTATCTCTCCCATGGAAATCATCTTAACCCATGCATAAAACAAAGTGTAACTAATTCAACCAACCCACAATATTCTCACCAGCCCCTGTCGAACTTGTTGGTTCCTGATCCTTTACCTTCACTATTATGAACACATTATAGACTTTTGGTGCCTTATATCTCATCCTCTGGATCTATCTCTGATTTCAGCTTTTGCTGGGGGAACTGTTACATGTGCTCTGAAGACATTCCATGCTTCTTGTGTGCATTCCTTGTGTCTCTTTGTTATTCTGTCTCAGGGCCTGTTCCTAGTCTCTGTGAAATTCTCAACCCAACATAAACACTGCCTGGAAGTTCTTCAGCGTCCATACCACCGGGGGAAACCCTCAACCTGTGGGGATAGAAACTACCATATAAAATTCGTAGCCTCCGTCCATTAGTCAGACAATTCTGGGAAACAGTCTGTTAGTTCTCAGAGATCCGCAAGCTCTCATTGCCTACAGCATTATCATTTCCTCTTTCCCTGACTCACTTTTCATGTTCTATTACACTTGCTTCCAGGAATCATCTCCTAAATAAATGACCTGCACTAAGGTCCTCGTTTTAGTCACTGCTTTTACGAAAACCCATCTAAACAGGTACTTTTGTCTGGTATTAATGTTGTTTCATCATGCACCAAGTAAGAGACTCCAATGTCTTATGTAAACTACTCATTGCTAATTATACTCTACTACCTTGGCTCTGTACATCACTGAGTTTTGTTCTGCGATACCCTGAATTATACTCACTGTAAAAGAGGAATTATTATGAGATAGGACTAGAAGTGTAGGTAGGGACAAAATGTGAAAGGACTAGAATGTTATGTTAAGCAATTTTCTTTATATGTTCTGACATATTCATATGGGATTGTTTTCATTAAATTGTACAGTCATATATACCTACATGTAATACCAAAGTAGCCTCTATCTTATTTATTTCCATATTATTTTCCTGCCCAGTGGCACAATGCATTCCTTCCAACTGGGTGATAAACAAAAAGTTTAAAGAAGAATCCAATATGCCAATATAGAAATAGAAGCCAAAGCACTAAAATCTGAAGTTAGTGGGAGGCCAATAGGAATTACAAGTACATACTTTCAATAAATACCTGTTTGTGGCCAGGTATGAAAGATGTTAGAACAAAACCAAACTGAGGTGCTTTTCATCTTTTCTCACTATAGTTTAATAAAAGGCTTTGAGACATCAATTTTTCTATTTCCTACTGATGTAAGTGGTTTGGGATCTCAAAATAATATATATCTCTACAATTGAAGCTCAAAGTGAAAGCCCTGTGTGAGAAGTCTAAAAAAGCCCCACCATTGCCACCAAATAAAGGAACAGAAAGAATGAAATTGTGAGGGGAAGGGGAATGGAAAAGGGAGAAAGTGTTTCAGGAACGAGTCATCCTCGGGGAAACAGAAAAACACATTTAGACTAGAATATTTTAAATTAAAATATTGTATTAAATTTTAAATAAATTAACAGTATTTAAATTTTAGTAAATATTTTAAATTAAAAGCTACTTTAATTTAAGTCAAATAGCAAAATGTGATCTTTTAAAGCTTGTCTAACAGGAATTAAATCAACTAATAATTATTTCACTGTGTATGTACTATGCAAATTTAGTGAAACTTGTCTCTTGTGGATACATAACGTTATTTGATGAGGAGGATGATGACCAGGAGGTATAAAAGCCTACATATTTTTTTCTGAGTGGTGAACTGGTACTATGCAACATAGAGGAGAGATGGACCTAGCAACTCAGAAACTCAGCAACTCAAGAATTAATCAGATTTTTGTTTTGTCTGTTTTGACCAAAATCCCATTTGACATACTTCATCTTTACTCTGGCATTTGTGAAATAAAAGACATTTTTTCTTAATATACACAAATAAAAATTTTAGACTGCCTTTAGTGAAATCAAATATATTTTTTACTATGTATAATAAAATAGAAATAAGATATATTTGTTGCTTAAATATTTTTAATAAAGGATGTTTAAAAAGTCTTCCTCCTTTTATTGAGAGAGTTACAATAGGTATACAGTTTTCAAATGAATGATGGAAAAGGAGGCTAAAGAAAGAAGAAAATTTAATTTTAAAAAAGCATTTAAAACAAATAAGAAAGAAAATAATATGTGATGGTAAAATCAGTGTCTTAGGCACTGGGAGGTTCTGAAAGTGAATAGGCCATAATCCCTAGTCCCTGGTGTAGTGACTACACATATGGACTGGGGTTGGATGGACCTGGGCTAGGACTGTGTCTCTACCACTTAGCTGGGTGATGTTTGCTATGTTAACTCATTTTGGGAGACAGATATAACAATACCATGGCATTATTTATTGTTTCAGAAATAAAAATCAATAATGAAATGAAGATACTTGGTAGAGAGCTTTGCAAAGCATTTAGTAAATGAGAGATGTTGTCATAACTATCATTATAAGGACTTAAAATGCAGTAGGAAGAAAACTCATTATAAAAGAAAAAAATACAAGAATATAATCATTGCTGTAATAGAAGTGCACATGCTGTAAGTGTTCCAGGAAGAAAAAGATCCATTCCAGCTGGTGAAAACAGCAAAGGTTTCATGGAAGCAATAGCATTTACCGTACTCTGGAATGTAGTTGCTTATCAGTTGGGTGTGTGTGTAAATAGAGTGAGTAGAGAAGGCTTCAAGCTGTACAAGTCATATCTACAAAGATGCAAGTGTATTTGAGGGGGAGGTGATGCAAATTCTGGTAAATAAGAAGTAGACTCTTTTGTCAGAAAACAGGTTAATGTGGGCCTGGCGCAGTGGCTCACACCTGTAATCCCATCACTTTGGGAGGCCGAGGTGGGCAGATCACGAGGTCAGGAGTTTGAGACCGGCCTGGCCAACACGGTGAAAACCCGTCTCTACTAAAAACACACACAAAAAGTAGCAGGGTATGATGGTATGCACCTGTAATCCAGGTACTCGGGAAGCTGAGGCAGAAGAATTGCCTGAACCTGGGAGGCGGAGGTTGCAATGAACCGAGTTCACACCACTGCACTCCAGCCTGGGTGGCACAGTGTGACTCTGTCTCAAAAAAAAAAAAAAAGAGAGAGAGAAAACAGGTTAATGTGTTGGGTGTGATGAGGAGGCGACAACACTGAGAAGGAGAGTTGAAGGAAAAGGAACATTAAGAATAATGGGGATTGGCCGGGCGCGGTGGCTCAAGCCTGTAATCCCAGCACTTTGGGAGGCCGAGACGGGCAGATCACGAGGTCAGGAATCGAGACCATCCTGGCTAACACGGTGAAACCCCGTCTCTACTAAAAATACAAAAAAAAAAAAAACAAACTAGCCAGGCGAGGTGGTGGGCGCCTGTAGTCCCAGCTACTCGGGAGGCTGAGGCAGGAGAATGGCGTGAACCCGGGAGGCGGAGCTTGCAGTGAGCTGAGATCCGGCCACTGCACTCCAGCCCGGGGGACAGAGCAAGACTCCGTCTCAAAAAAAAAAAAAAAAGAATAATGGGGATTAAGTCAGGGCCAAATCACAGAGAACCTAGAACACCATGCCAAGAACATTTGTCTTTGTTCTCTAGTAAAACAACCAAGAAAGTCACAGAGGAAGAAGGTTGAAACAAATAAATACTTTCACCTTCTAGAACATTCCATCTTGATGTCCTCAAATCTATAATTTGCTTCTCCTCAGATATTTCTAAGCAATCTCCATCATTCCTCATGGAAGAAGTCCAATCACCCTTTGAACTAAAGCTGAAATGTTTCTGCATTACTGATAGAAAGGCCATAGTACATGTACACGTATGTTTATTGCGGCACTACTCACAATAGCAAAGACTTGGAACCAACCCAAATGTCCATCAATGACAGACTGGATTAAGCAAATGTGGCACATATACACCATGGAATACTATGCAGCCATAAAAAAGGGTGGGTTCATGTCCTTTGTAGGGACATGGATGCAGCTGGAAACCATCATTCTCAGCAAACTATCACAAGAACAGAAAACCAAACACTGCATATTCTCACTCATAGGTGGGAATTGAACATTGAGAACACTTAGACACGGGAAGGGAAACATTACACACTGGGTCCTGTTGTGGGGTGGGAGGAGGGGGGAGGGATAGCTTTAGTAGATATACCTAATATAAATGACAAGTTAATGGGTGCAGCACACCAACATGGCACATGTATACATATGTAACAAACCTGCACGTTGTGCATATGTACCCTAGAACATAAAGTATAATCAAAAAAAAAAAAAACTCCATGGTTAAGAAAGGGGATAAGGATGAATGGGCAGGAAGATGGGCTCTGCTTATTTTTTACTAAAAAAGTTTTTAAAAAGATAAAACCAGTTCTAAAGCAAACAATGAACATTAAATATTCCAAAGAAAAACATTTTAAGGGCAGTGCTTTCTCTTTCCTGTGAGAAGAACTATATGTGAGATGCTCACAACAACTGTTGGATAAACTTCTCAAGAATAAGAAGTGGAGATAACTTATGTTGCTGTTTTAATTAACTGTGATTTCTACCAAAAACATAAACATCAGGATGAAAAATAAAGTACTAGGGGGAGGGTAAGTGAGGATAACGAGAAAGAATCATAGCAACCAACTTCATCAAAATGGAAGATCATGGAGGTGTTACATCAAAGATAGGTTCTAACAATTCCATCCATTCCTGTACACACATATCACTTCTCCTACAACAGATAGAGCTTCTGCCTTCTCCTATTGTACTAGGACAGGGTTTTCAACTGTTTTTATCTTACAGATTATGGAGGAAATAGCATTCTCTGGCTTTGGAGCTAAGGCACTAAGAATGCTTGTCAGCTTCCATCTCCCTTTTCTTGGCAGCTTGAAACGGCATGTAAGAGATCTAGGCTACCTTGCTAGAGATTGAAGCCACATGGAGGGACCCTAAAACATCAGGCACCGTATGGAAAGAGGGAACAGGAAAAAGCACTGAGGTTCCAAACACCAAGTCCCAAATTCAGCCACAGTTGCCATTTGACTGCCACTACATGGAAAACCACAATTGAAAACAGTACAGAAAATGGCCCTGCTGACACCCAGCCAACCCAAGGCATCGTGAGATGCAAATATGGTTGCTATTGTTTGTGGTGGTTTGTTAAACACTGATAGAAAATAGAAACAATGGAGATGTTAACCTGTGAAACCATACAGAGTGTTAATACTTTCAGAGCACAGCAGTTTTCTACAAGATGGGAGTATCTCCTTACTATGAAGAACAGTATTAGTAATCCCCATTGCTATTTCTATATCTCACTGATGGTAGTGAGGTGGAAACACAAGTAGGATTGCAAGATAAAATACAAGATGCTCAGTTACATTTGAATTTCAGATGAACAACTTTTTAAATATAAGTATGTACCATACAATATTTGGGACATAATTATACTAAACCATGTTTGTTGTTCATCTGAAATTCAAATTTAACTGGGTGCCTTGTGCTTTTATTTGCTAAATCTGGTAATTTCACACACAAGTAATTGCCTTTTCTTGACTTTATTTAGAAAAATAATAATTCTAAAACTTTTAGAAGTATAAATGTAGATTAGCTCTTTATGTATAATGTTGTTGAAGGCAATATAGAGGGAAAAGACACGAATGAGAGACACAATCATTGAGAGCTCATAGAAACAACTTTTCTGAGTCCTAGGTGAAGCAGATGGGGTAGAAATCCTTAAGACGATGGAGAATAGAGATCATTCCACAAAACTGGAGGATGGCTCTGAGGATATAAATTTCTGAGTCCTGGTACAGGTTCTGACTCAGTGCCCCATCCTCTTAGGCAGGTCCCCTCACCACACTGGCTTGCTTTCTCATTTGCATTGTAAGACAGGTTGTGCTAAGTTCCTTCTGACTCTTACATTCCATAATTACAAGTGTTAATGGTAGAAACAGAATTCACATTAAGGGCATAAAGTTGAGAAACTGGGATTTTCACAGACTTGAACATTAACGTTTTCATGCAGCTATTATTAACTGGTTGGAGACCCCTATTTATTCTATTTCCAAATCTACTTCCAAATTAAAAGACTGCTCAGCCATTTTACTAAATCTTGCCACAGGCAATATTATAATTTGAGGCTACAATAATATATTGCATTAAGAGCTCATAGTTGAAAAGCTTTTTGTCCCTTTTGATGGGTTAATGATGACTAAGTTAAAGTTGTGCATGAGAAAGAACTCTGGTTATTGAATAGAGGAAAGGAATGAACAGCAAATGTCTTTGAAAATAGCTACGTCTTCCTATTTCTGGAAAAATGTTTAACTTGTGGCATAACACTAGACTTCTAAATTGTTTAATGAAATTCTTTCTAATCCCATGTTCCTGGTTATCTAAGGTGAAAAAGAAGCCTTAACTTTTACAAAAACTAATTTTTGAAGTATCTTGAAAAGAAAAATTGAAGGAGGAATGGGAAGGGTCTCTGAATTACTTACTAGTCAAACGTTTGGATTTAAGCATTTGGATGATGAACTCTGATGTAACAGAATCAATTTATCAACATTCCCTAAAAACTTGCCATGGGTCAGGCACTTACATGCATTTTATTGATTCCTCACAGCCCTATTGCATATTATTAATTTCATTGTATAGGTTCAGAGAAGCTCAGAAAGCGGAAATTTGCGTCCAAGATCTTATAACCGATGAGGACAGAAACAGAATTTGAATGTAATTCTGTCTGATAAGGCACACATTCTTTCTTCTACTTTATGTTTGCCACAAAAAATGTTTGAGATATGAATATATAAATGTGAAAAGTATATATTTATTCTTTTCTTCCTGTTCTAAATTCATTTGAAAGGAACAAAACAAGAAATAAATATGCCTACAATGAATAACAGTTTCATTTAGCCCCCATGTTTCTGACTCCATATCTCTCTCTTCCCTCACCTGTCTGCGAAGGTCTCTTGTCTTCTTACACATGTTGTCTAAAGCAATATTCAGGGTATTACTCCTTTCTTTTTTTCCAGCCTGCAAAGAAGAAAACAATGACATCAGCAATGGTATCAATTGATCTTTATCACTTAGCAATTTGCTTTCTAAATTTCCTGAAAATAACAGCTTGAAATTCAAGAATAGGTTTCAAAACTGCTATATTATATATGATTCATGAGCATTTCACTTAAGACTAAGTAGAATGGTGATTAAAGTCCACATTATTTTCATCTTTAAGCTTCTGTAATATTTCCGATACAGAGTTAGGTTGTATTCAGTGTGACAGTAGGCAGAGCATTATCTTCATGAAACTCTGTTCTTCATTTTTAACAAGTCAAATCTTAAATCACTAAGCATGCAATTAGCTTAAAAGCATTAGATGCCCAATTTGTCAACTTCTGTGGGAGTTTCTGAAGTCATTCCTATGGTGTATTGTGTAAAAGTTATGTGGAGCCATATTAAAGTTTTGCTAAACACTAAATAAAATATGCAGTGCAAATTCATACAACTTGCAAAAGTTGACCACAATTTTAGCTGACAATATTCCAAGAACAAATTGTTTTAAGTAAGAACTGGACACTGTTTTTGGCTCTTTAAGATAATTTGTGCAACACCTTTTTATTCTTCAAGCAGAACAGTTCTCTGTTATATCCTTAACCTAAATCTTTAGGCTATTAAGCACATAGAGAGTCACCTTGGTTGGTATTTTCTACATATTGTTTTCGTGCAAGACAACTGGATTAAATCTAATCATACTTTTTGCCATGATATCTCACATAAAAGAGATTGGAAAAAATCATTATGTGATTCACCTCTAGGAAAATTGCTGCTATTTAAATTAATAAACTGAAAAGTGCTCTTGAGAGAAGACCTTGAAAATCAGGAAGGCAAGTTTAAGCAGCTGATAACTGAAGGGGTTTACAGCACGAACCCAGTGAAAAAGGACACTGAGGCCAAGTATAAACCACAAGGCAGCATGTCTGACACTTTCCCCAATGACTAAACTCATACGTAAACCCATACTCTCCAGTGGACTCTGTAACAAGAAATTCAAAAACTCTCTATATTGTGTCCTAACCTACTTTTTTACTTATGTACTGCTATATACTCTCCTTTACAGTAGCAATACCCCTATACTTTTCTGTCTCTTCTCCCCAGTTCTTACATGCAATGTACCTTTGATTTCAGACAGCATCTTCTAAAACAACACCTACTGAAGTCCTATCTATTCCTCACTGGTTTCCACAAGGAGTTCTTCCAACAACCCTGCTCAAAAGTAAACTCTCACTTTTCCTTTTTCCAACAGCATTTTGAGCATTTTTCAATATAATCATTTTATTTATGTGCATAACCCTTACAATACTGTTAGAATTTTGATATTATAAAATATATCTTAAATTTTTTCTATTCCTGATAGTAACTTACATAGGACTTATTGAATAGAGTTGACTAGTTTATAAATGAACAATTTAATTCAAAACACAACATAGTTTGATTAGAGACCTACTATTTTCCAGGAAGGTGTCATTCTAGGGACTCTGGAGGAGATTTTAGCATTTAGCCCTCAAGGCACAGCTAAAGTTCTCTGTGAGCTGAGGTTGCTGGTATCTACCTCAACCTCAGGTCAACTTGTATTTTCCCAGCAGCAGTGCTATTGATATTTAAAGTGTGAAAAATATTGAGATCATTCTATACATTGCAAGATATCTGGCATTCATGGACCCAGGTCTGCTAAATTCAATACCAAATCTGATGCACTTTGACAGCCAAAAACTGGCACCATATATGTCCAGCTGCTTCCTATAGGGAGACACAGTAGAAGGCCACTAAGTCTTTACCACGTTTTAGTTTCTTATAAAGCAAGTGTGGAATGTGTACACGATGGAAACTGTGTCTAGTGAAGAGAGAAGGAAGAAAAGGGAAACAGGAGAGATTTGGTTAGGTTATTTCTATGAACATTAATAACATTCTGGATATCAGAGCAATGGCAGTGATTACACAGATGAAAGTTGTGGCTACCTTCACAGCTCCTACCCAGCATTCTCTATGCTAGCAGTGGAGAATTATGGAGAGTTAACTCATGACTATATAGGATAACGACATAAACAGATACACAATGAGCTCTCAGACAGTTTCTAATTTTACCTAAAGAACCCAGCCCTTATTCTGTAGTTTCATGCAGTGTTTGCTCTTGGCTGTATCACTTTCTACTTCATGCAAGCAGAGATAATAAAAAGGAGGCAGAACTGGGACAGACAAAGAGACCTCCTACACACACACACATACACACACACACACACACACACACAGTATCAGGAATAATATGGAGACTCCTGTTGTGTTGGCTGTAAAAACTCGCTAGCTTCTGTGGTGTGATTCATCAGAACAACTAAAAGATGTCAGCCTTCTCAGAGCTAGCAGCAGAAGCACACCAAACTTTAAATAAAGGATGACAGGAGGTGACAGCACAAAGAGATTCAATAAGGACTATAAAAATTATTCCCTAATTTCTACCCAGAGCTTAACCCTAGTTTAAAATGTTTCACTGGGTCAAAGACATTTCATTGTCTAGGTAATAATAAACAGTTCCTACCATGAAGGAAGTTTAAAGGTCTCCCTTCTTGCTTTTTTCTCCATCCATGTTCTATCCCCAACCACAATCACCTTTCTTCTTTTTAACCTCCGGCTTTTTATTGGATCCTTGCTCGATTTATCTAGATTTATTTGGCTTCAGTCAAGCCACTTTATGCTTCTTTATTCCTTTTGCATAGCATAAAAATAAATAAGGCAAGGAGAAATAGCCCCGTCCTGCTTAAAGGCCCTCATTCCTTCTTTTTTCAAAGCCTTAACAAATCATCAAGCAATGAGCTAGGACTAAAGGTGAATTCTGTGTTCTGAGGCAAGAGATGGAAATGGCAGGATATTAAAATACAACTGCAGATAACAGTCAGAACCTGCCTATATCCCAAGTGCTCAGAAAAGAGACTGCTCCTTATAGAAATCCTTGACAGAAGCCATCATTAAGTCAGCAAATCCCTGCTAATGGAAAAGGGACCACTTATAGTGGAGTGTCAGGCAGATAGACACTGAGAAAACATGGCACAGGTCAGCACTGAATGGGGAAAGTGGTCACATTCTTCATCTGTAAACAAACTGCCAAGAAAGACTTTATTAAAAAAAAAAAAAATTCTGGGCTGAGCGCGATGGCTTATGCCTGTAATCCCAGCACTTTGGGAGCCCAAGGCAGGTGGATCACCTGAGGTCAGGAGTTCAAGACCAGCCTGGCCAACATGTGAAACCCCATCTCTACTAAAAATACAAAAATTAGTGGGGCATGGTGGCGCACACCTGTAATCCCAACTACTTGGGAGGCTGAGGCAGGAGAATTGTTTGAACCCAGGAGGCAAAAGTTGCAGTGAGCCAAGATCACGCTACTGCACTCCAGTCTGGGTAACAGAGCAATACTCTATCTGAAAAATAAATAAATAGTAAAATAGTAAATAAGTAATAGACAATCAAAAACTCCCAACCTTCAAGGTGCTTACTCCCTAGTGGAGAAACATAAGGTCTAATTATATCCCTCCTTTGCTCTAAAACCCTTCACTCTATCCCTACTGATGAAATTAAGAACAAAGTCTTGATCATTGTGTTGAAAGCCTTATATAGTCTACTTCCATATTTGCTTATCAACCACTAATAAGACACCTTAACAGGTCTTTTGTATTCTCTGTAATATGATTACAACTCAAGAACTCTGCTTGTATAAATACCTCTCTTTTCATTTCTTGTCTCCTACTTTTCTTGTTATGAATCTCTTTCTTTCTTTCTTTCTTTTTTTTTGAGACAGAGTCTTGCTCTGTTGCCCAAGCTGGAGTGCAGTGGTGCCATCTCAGCTCACTGCAACCTACATCTCCTGGGTTCAAGTGATTCTCCTGCCTTAGCCTCTTGAATAGCTGAGATTACAGGTGCCCACCACCATGCCTGGCTTCTTTTTTTGTTCTTTTAGTAGAGATGGAGTTTCACCATGTTGGCCAGGCTGGTCTTGAACTCCTGACCTTAGGTGATTTGCCCACCCTGGCCTCTCAAAGTGCTGGGATTACAGGCATGAGCCACTGCACCTAGCCTGGTTATGGACCTCTTTCAAGGTGCAACTCAATTACTAAATTTTACATAGAGCCTTTGTTGATCTCATTTGTAATTAATGACTCTCTTCCATGATACTTTCTTATAATTCTTATACTTCTTTTATAACACTTGGTTTACTAAATAGTTCAACATAGTCAACAAATCTTTATTATCTACTATATGCCGGACACCATACTAAGACCTAGTAGTAATTAATGTATTAGATCTAGTCTCTGCCTTTCAGGTGTACAAATCTAGTGACAGACATAAACACAGTAGTTTATAGAGGTACCTAGGGTAACACATGGACTGATGAGAGCAGCACTCTCATTAATGATGAAGGAAGGATTCTTGAGTAGGTAACAATTGAGTACTAAAGGATATATAAAAGTCAGCCAGGTGAAGAGAAGAGAAAAAGCTTATTAGGGACAGGTATAGCCTGGGCAAAGGTAAAGGTCCTTGAAGATTATTTGATTATTAGTAAAAGTGTTAGGCGAGGCCCAATCCTGGAGGTCTTTGCTATGCTAAGAAATGAGGTTAACCCTATAGACAACTGGGAGTCATGGAAGTTAAGGAAATGAATGATACAATCAGTCCATTATATCAAACTGGTTGGAGTCTGCACAATGGATTTGAGGAGATGACAAACAGAAATAGAAGCGTTAAATGGTCACAGTAATAGTCCACAGAAAGATGAACAGTGTTGAAACCAATGCAATGGCAGTCGGGATAAAGAAAAACAACAGACTTAAGGACTCTGTGTGAGTAAACTGGGTAGGAGGATGACTGGCAGATGCTGACAGGTGAAGGAAAGAGAACAATCTAGGCTGATGTCCTGGTTTCCAGCAGTGACAACTGGCTAGGTGATGGAGCTGTGAACTGAAATGGTCATTTCAAGGAGAAAGCCAGGTCAACACGAGGATGATGATTGCAGTCTGGGAACCGCTGAAGGGCTCATAAAGAGCTCATTTCATTACTGTTTGTCCTATGCTTAATTACTTACCTGCATGTGTCTTTCTCACTAGTTGGTATGATCCTTGAAATATAAAAACCTCTTACATATGTTTTGTCCCTCAGAGCATCTAGCACAGTGCTTTGCACATAGTAGGGGCTCAACAGTTATTTGTTAAATAAATAGAGAAATGGAAGACTGGATAAGATTTTGGCAGATCCCATTACGTTTCTGGGTCTTAATTTCCAAACCCATAAAATGAATGTTTGCCCCAAATTGTTTCTATATTCCTTTCTAACTTTAAAATTCTATGAAAGGGCCATGTTCTCTAAAAGGAAGAATTACAGAATAACATGTTACTTTTATTGCACAATTTCTTGCATAAACAGCCATTGAAAATGTGTCAAAACATGTGTGTATAATACAAAACTGAAAATAAAAGGAGACATTTGAAATAGGGAGGCCATGATGCTCACCCTATAAACTATGAAGCCTCAAACACTAAGAGATGAGGTTTAAAGCAAATAAAAATTTATCTAATTCATAGTCAAATGAAAATCAGTGCAGAGGAGCCCTGTGTGGAATTCAAACAGCAGGAAAATGTTTTTCATTTTTTGTTGTTGTTGCTGTTATGTTTTATTTTTGTTTTGTAAATGTGTACCATTTTATTCAACCTTTTAAAATGATGTATTTTCCTTTTAACGGGAAATCTTTATTTCATAGTAAAGATGAAATACGACACCCTTAAACTTAGTTCTTCTCTGAAGAAATTGCTTGAAAAATAGTTTACGCTTAACACACAGCACAGGCACAGATTCTAGTCTACATTTTTCAGGCATGAAAGACACACAAACAGGCAAGCATAAGACAATTGAAATATCTCCTTCTAGAATACCACTGTACTGAATGGCATGTCAGGAAGACACCTGATGGAGCATGCTAAATGATCTTACAGACATACGGTCTATAATGTGAAAATACAACTAAAATAAGCCAAAAATTAACTCTGAGTTTTGAAATGAGGTTTTTAAAAATTAACCATATAAGAATAGAATGATTTAGCTAACTGAGGAAGTAGGATGAAGACTACAAATGTCTTGAACTTTTGTATTGTTTGGGAAAGTAAGATGCCATGCCCATGTAGGTGTCTGCTGCGGTAGGTCTGGAAGTCAGTGAGGGGGAAACAACATTGTGTCAAATGTCTACCACATATAATAAGTACTTTACATGTACTGTCTCAACTGTTGTTCACAATAACTCTACACATGTTTGTAGGTAAAGACACTGAAGTTCAGTAAATTTAAACGTCCTGCCTCTGGAGGACACACAGTAAATTGTGAGTCAGGTAGAGCTGTGTCCCATCTCACACTTAAGCCACCATACCATGACAACTTGAAGGCACTGTAACTTAAACTCAATATATCTATTATGCAAGCTTTATAAAAGTATTTATAAAATATAACGAGCAGAATATAAATTTGTGAAGCCAGTCGAAATTGTACTCGAATCAGCTCCTGACAGTTTTATGTCTTTGAACAAGTGACTTAATCCTCAAAGTCTTAGTTTCTTTGCCTATAAAATGGAGATAATATAAAAACTACATTACAAAGTTACTGTAAGGAATGAAAGGATAAAGGATATACAAGGTCTGGCAAATAGTAAGGGCTCAAGAAATGTTAGCAGTTATTATTAGACATATCATTGGTGTTACCAATGTCACACCTGGGTGTCTTGAACTAAACCAACTGGCTGATTTCCCTGTGCTTTTTCAAACACCAACCTTGTCCTGGAATGCCCCCATCTCTTCTTGTTCAACAGGAAAATTCTTAATTCATAATCTGAGACTCAGCTCAATTTTCTCTTTCTCTATATCACCTTTTCTGACTCTCCTCAGTTTTGCTATAAAAATTAAAAATTACAAATCATCTCATTTGTTGTTTCATTAATCTCTTTATATATTTCCACTATATCTGTGAGATTTTGTGTTACCTTTTATTTATACTCTGCCTCATCTTTTACACTGACACCTCTTAAATCTGTAATTTGTATCTACTACAATACCTGAAACTCAATTAATGGACGTGGGTAAAATGAATAAATGAAGAATGGTTAACCATACTTCTACTAATAAGTAACATTCAAGCTATATTATTAACACATTCAGTATTTGTGTTCTTAACAAAAATAATATCCATCCTATTAGTTATCAAATATTTTATTAAATCAGTGTTTTTATTCAAAGACTGTTGTTGTTATTACCTATAAGTAGTACAATATAAACTTGGTATGAGTATAAAATCTAACCTGTGAATCAGAAAATGGGGGTTCTAAAATAAGCCCTCTGGTTGACCTTAACTAGGATAAATTACCTCTCTTGTCCTTAGTCTCAAATGTCCTTAGCATGAATAAAAGGAGGTCGTGGTACTAAATGATCCTTAGGGTCCCTCTGAACTCTAATAGTACGTGGTGTTAGAGTTCTCTGTTGGTATCTAGTCTATAACTAAGTACTAAGAACTAAGTACCGAGAACTAAGTACTGAGAACACTACACTCCAGCTTGTTGCCTGTGTTCTCAGACCAGAGATGCTCATGCCAGAATACAGAAATTTAACCGGTATTCACCAAACATGAAATAAACATTCATGGGTTTGCACCACAAAAAGAAAATCAAATCATTTTTCTGGAGATGTTACTCACAGGGATCAAGATAATCTATGACTTTCTCTTTTAAAGGTGTTTCCATGAAGAGTCAGTCATATATCTGAAATATAGATATCTAGGCCGGAGTTCATAAATCCTCCCATATCAATTAATGATTAAATTGCACATTGGGTCTTTACTGATATTTTAATTCCAAAACTTTTTACTGAGGAGGATCTGGAGTCAGAGGATCTGGAGTAAGATCTGGCTCATTCTAGAAATCCTTTTGGTTTTGTGATGCCTGACCCAGTAGCCAGTTTTAGAAAAGTGCCTACCCCTGAAGAAAGCAGCTGTGATGCTAATATAAAAGTGTCTGTACGAAAGTGGAGAAATGCAATATTTTATGCTGTCGATTATACTGTGAGCTCATATGGCAAAGACTTTGTCTACAATATTCAAAACCACTACCAGAATCTAATAAGCAATGATATAGCATTATACACATAGACCAAATAAATTATTTTCCCTCTTTTAAATAGAATCACTCTTTTCTGGCAATTTTTCTGTCTCCACCATGTTTTTGGAGATAAAGAATCAGAAAACCACTTATCTTGGAAAAATTTTATTGTCTGCCATTCCTCCAGTTTTTTTTTTTTTTGAGTAGTAGCTGGGACTACAGGCGCCCGCCATCTCGCCCGGCTAGTTTTTTTTTTTTTTGTATTTTTTAGTAGAGACGGGGTTTCACCGTGTTAGCCAGGGCTAATTCCTACTCTGTTTCCCAAGCCAGGTTTTCATAGTTTAATAATACTCAGTATGTCAAACTTGAGCCAACAGTGGGCTTTATGGAGTTTGAATAATAGACTGTCAAAGTATTTCCATAGCCTTTACATATGGCTATGGAAAGTCTATGAAACTTAGAACAGATAGACTTTCATGATTCCGGTTACTGTTTTCACTTTCACCGTGAACTGTAATCTGTGTCTTGCAGACATGTTTATTTTTAACACCATAAAATAAGAATACAATGGATGTATTATTTGCTGATTAACATAAATATTTACTATCATTTCTTTCCTCAATTAGCACTTTCAAGGTTCATAACGTGAAGAGTTTCATATTCTAAAGCATGCAAGAAAGTTAAAGCCTCCACTTTAAGGAAACTTGGCATACAAAAATTTTTCCTTCAAGATAAATTAGTAGGTAATAATTTTCTTTACAATAGGATGCATAAATATATTCTTTTATAGCAAGTCCTCAGACTATTGAAAATATTATTTGTTATAAAACTTGATTTGTGCAGACATCTTAAATTTTTAAAAATCTCATAAACAGGATCTAACTTACATACTGTCAGAAGAAATACACATCTATATGGTATTACTTGAGAGGCTCCAGTGGCTTCTACTTGATAGTCTCTCCCTTTTTTCTTCCAGTGCCAGATTCTACCTTATATTTGAAAATCTCCATCTAATATTTGAAATTTTCCATTCCTCTTTATTTCATTAAAAAACTTTAGCTTTAACCAAAGAACCATGATACATATAGGGCATTCCTCATTTATGTGCCAGACCAAGATAATGATTTTCAAAAGAAATAATCAAAAACCACTACTTGGCTCTGAATAAAACCTCACATCCATAATAAAGGTATAAAGGTCAAAATGTGCAGAGATCAGGGAAGGTTTATTGGAGAGGATTTATATAAAGAATCTGGAATTCCCATTCTCCTCCCTACTTTCTCACTCCATATCTAGTAAGAGAGACTTCAATGGAACATTTAAAAGCATTCCAATGGAACATTTAAAAGCAAAGTCCCTGGTAGCTGAGATTCAGAGGGCACTTGTGAACGCTTTCCCAAGAAACCTAACTAGTGAAAGGAGGTTGACTACTTGCTGATGAATAACCAGAAAAAGAGGTGAATGAATTCCAATATTTGAGTATTTTTCATGGTCCAGATATGGGCCTTACGCTAAAGAGAGCTGGTCTGGGGTCATCTTGTTTGTTGTTGTTGTTGTTGTTGTTGTTGTTGTTATTTGTTTGTTTTGTCCAAGGCTACTGCCTAGATCAGTAAATAGAGGAAAGCTACAAGGAGTTATAGAAACATCTGGATTTCACAAATAAGCAGTCAGTGTCTGGGGTTATCTTTTTTATTTTTATTTTTTGTTGTTGTTAGCTAGTTCATTTGTTCGTTTTGTCCAGGACTATTGCCTAGATAAGCAAATAGAGAGAAGCTACAAGGAGTTATAGAAATATCCAGATTTCATAAATAAGCAGTCAGCTGTAGAAGAAGATATCACTCACATTAAGTGAATTGCAGGTCAGATACAGGCCTCCAGGGAACCCTCAAAATCACCTGTGATGTCAACTTGACTAGGTCAAAAGATACCTAAATAACTGGTAAAACATTATTTCTCAGTATGTCTGTGAAGGTGTTTTCAGAATAAATTTGCATCTGGATAAGTAGATCCAGTAAAGAATAAAGTGTCCCCACCAAGGTAAACAGGCATCATCTAATCTATTGAGGGCCTGGATAGAACAACAAGGCAAAGGAGGGATAATTTTCCTCTCTCCAGCTGTGACATGCATCTTCTCCTGCCCTCAGAGCTCCCCTGGTTCTCAGGCTTTCAGACATCAGGACTTATGCCAGCACCCTCCCTCACCCCACAACCTTGTCTTAAGCCTTTGGCCTTGGACTGGGAGTTACACCATTGGCTCCCCTCGTTCTTAGGCCCTCAGATGGGGACTGAATTATACCATTGGCTTCCCGAGTTTTCCAGCTTGCACACAGTGGATCATGATACTTCCTTGCCTTTATAATCACATAAGCCAATTCCTATAATAAATCTCCTCTTATATATATATATGCATGTATCCTATTGGTTCTGTTTCTCTGGAGAATCCTGGTTAATACTTTACCTGTACCAGATTTTTTTCATTTGCCCTTTTGGATCCACTCACCACCTTTTTTCACCAACTCTCTGTCCCCAATCCCCAGATATCACAAAGATTGTTCCATGTTTTCGGATGGGTTTGTGCAAAGCAAGGGATAGGCAGGGAGGAGGAGAGTAGGGTTGAAAGATTTATTTTGTGGTTACCATTCCAGGTAGTTGCTGTAAGTTGACTGTGTCTGTCTACTGAAGACCACAACTCCTGGCAGAAGCCTTCTTCCTACAGCTACCCTGTCTTGTTCTATTACCCACTCCCGCCCCTTGATCCTACATGCCTGGGAGCGGGCAGAGCTCCCTGTAGTTTCAGGCCTAGGGTCTTGCTCTATGCCTTATTGAGTCCCTAAAGCCTTGTTCATACCTGTATAAATAGGCCTTTCAATACACTCTCCTCAAATTACCAGCTTGGGGCACTGTTTTTTGTTTTGTTTTGTTTTGTTTTTCTCTTTCTGGGACCCTAACTGATATAGCAAGTTTATGGGAAAAGTCAGCCTTCAGTATCCTGAGAGCTAGAAATAACTTTCATGCTCCCTTTACCTCTCCTTCCTCCTCTTGCTTCTACCCCAGAAAAGGGGAGAAAAATAATGAAAAAGCAATTAAGTTCTCTTTCAACTGCTGGTTTCCTGCCTACAATAGGTCTAAGTTGTGGAAAAGCAGCCCAGTTTAAATCAAGGTGTAAGTTTTGACAGTTATATTCTAGTTATTGATTAGAAGAGAGGGATTGGCACAAAAGACTGAAGATAACTAGAAAAGTTTGGGCATTGATTGACTATTCAGCCAGGATGAAGGGAATACTTTACCCAACTGTATAAAATCAATGGGACAAGAAACAAAAATATAATAGCTTCATTTTACCTGTTTTTTAAACATCTTAGTTATTTTAGTTTGAAATTCCAAAAGCTACCTTGGAAACATCCCACATATTAAATATGCATTATTGGGGGAAAAACAGTAGAAAGAAGAGCGTTTGTTAAGAAATATGTAGAATATTGACCATTCTCAGAGGGCAGGCCTGAGAGTGGTGTTCAAGTCAGTTAAGTGGAAAGAAGGGCATGAAAAGGAGGACGACCTAGGGGCAAAGTCCAACTCTACAGCGCTGTCTCAGACTCACTCAGAGCCCAGATCACAGGATGATGCAAGTTTAAAATTCGCAATGCAACTTCAAAGAAAATCCTTCTCTATTCAAAGTGATATTCCTAAGACTAATTCCAAGTACATCTTTCTAAGTTCCTTTTTTCCTGCAAAATACTGATGTGGAGAAAAAATAAAAATCTCTACTTAGTGAGTCAGAGGAGAGGCGATTCCTATTCCTAACTTTTCCACGTACTAGACGTGTGAACTCAAGCAAATCACACAGTTTCTAACTCAAGCAAATCACACAGTTTCTATGGGTCTCAGTTTCCTCTTCTGTAAGATGACTTGTAAAAACAGACATGTTGATGTCTCATTCAGATCTGATCACTATGTACTAAAAGTTACTACTATTGGTGGTGTTCATTGCCTCCTGGTGGTATTTCCCTACAAGGAAGAGCATTTTTATTTTACTTCCTAAGAGAAAATATTAGAGGAATACTCCCTGGTTCGTTGGTCTGTCTGGGTAGGACAACTTACTTAGGGGGTGAGGTTGGACAGAAGTTGGGGACGACTTACTCACAGCTTTATCTCTATCGGACTTTTCTCTTTCTCCTTCTGCCTCTGTCTCTCCCTCCTCTCCAGGAAGTGCTAAGTAAATTATCTTTAATGTAGGGAGAAAGGAGTAGCAAGCCCTTTTATGACCAATATCTATCCCCTTGTCTAGTTTTGTTCTAGTTCCTGTAGTTCAAAGGGGAGGAGGGGCAAATGACAAGTCACAACTAAAGCACAAAAGTAGGTCGAAATTGGTAGCAAACTATAGTCTCGTTTTCATTTCAACCAACAAGATTTAAAATGAAGTATCATTCTGGTTACAGGACATATAATAGATACATGTTTCACGACATCCTTGCAAAAATGCAGATTTAGTGAGTGATTCTCCTACAATCAATGTGCAGAGATTTCTAAAGTCATTCAGTAAGCTTTAATTAATGCTATCGAACAGAGCCTGGAGAACACCCAGGTATCTGAGAGACAAAACTAAATACTGTCTGTGCAAAAAGAATCTATAAAACAACCATTTGAAATGCACTTATGTATCCAAAGCAGTTACTACCACTATTTACTGTGTTCTCAATAAATATATATGCTGTTCTTCATCTTAGGTTTACAAGTCAAACTAGAAAACATCTATGTTTCATTATTAATTAGCACCGAACAAAACTCAGCAAATTTAACTTAATCAATGATATCATCTAGTTTGATTCAGAGGGGTTCAGAATCTTATGATAGACTTTTATTTGTTTAATGACCACCACCCTCCTTCCCAAGGGTCAACGTTCCCCATAACTGAGTGGGTGCAAACTGACATACCCATCAGAAAAGATGGGCATCTGGAGAGCCATAAACTAAGCCTCTCTGAGCAGGGTGATTTGGACAGGGTGCTATATATCAGTTCCAGGCGCCAGGGAGGACTGATAAAGCAGCACAAAGCTCCCGATAAAGCACAGCCCAGTTGCAGGAGATTGCCGTGATGATAATCGCCAGAACTAACCATAAATTCTGGACTCAGAATTACGAATGGCCTGTAAACATCAAATAATGGGTGTCTAAATTGAAAATGAAACTATCGGTTGCCTGTAATATTTCTTGCAGTGTGGCTCAGAGAGCCAGTAACATTCGAGACAAGCGTGATCTTTTCCAATGTCTGCCATTAGAAAGCTGAGGATATTAACTCCTCCTTCCATCAACCTCAGGGAAACAGAGCTAAATGAACTAGCTAGAAATCATAGGACATAAAATACAGATTTAACATTATGCAGCAAGAACATTACAGGTTAAAAAAAAAAAAAAAAAAGAACAGAGAAATACAAGTACTGCATTGAAGAACCATACTGGCAAGTACTGAAGGAACAGGCTCAAATAGTTTACTCAGGACCCTTTCACACTCACTCATATACATTATAAAATGAAACTTGACTTTCTTGCATCTGGTCTAAGGGGGTGCCAGTCAATTTGGTGGCATCAACCACCAACATGACATTTAGGGATCCAGAATAATTGCAGATTGGGAGATAGGTACTTGATGGATTTTTAAAGTCACTTCATTAAATAGGAAGGATCATGTCTAATAAGCACAGTTTTAATTTAGTAAGATCTTTTGTTAATAACAAGGGCATTGTTACAAGTGTTACAAGTACATGAAAAAAATTATTTTTTCTCCTACCATTTCATAAATAAAACATATTTTTGCTCTATTTATCTGCTTACTAAACTTTTTTTTTATTATTATTATTTTGGTTGTTGTTTTTTAAGTCGCTAAGTCTCTCTAGCTGGAGCTAGAGCTCAGGCTGGAGTGCAGTGGTGCAATCTCAGCTCACTGCAACCTCCGCCTCCTGGGTTCAAGTGCTTCTCCTGCCTCAGGCTCCTGAGTAGCTTGGGTTACAGTCATGCATCACCATGGCCAGCTCATTTTCGTATTTTTGGTAGAGACAGGGTTTCACCATGTTGGCCAGGCTGGTCTCAAACTCCTGACCTCAGATAATCCACCCACCTCGGCCTCCCAAAATGCTGGGATAACAGGTGTGAGTCACTGCGCCCGGCCACCGTTGTTCTTATCAAAAGAAATGAAAGCCAAGATGCATAGATTAATGAAATTGAAATTCATGAAAAGTTACCAAATTCATGAAATTACTGTTACTCCTGCTAAATCAATGTATACATATACTCCATTTGACCAAGATCTTTTTAAATATATAATAACTTGTGGAAGAACAGAAGATACTGATTCTTGTGGGTTCTAGGTACTGTAATCAATAGAATATTTTCCATGTGAATATAGGCGGTATTGTGTATGGAGTAGTTAAATAGTAATATGAGGTGGGGCTAGTGATGTTCAAAATATTTAACAAACAGAAGTGCAGAAGTACCTGAGCACCAGCACTCCCCTGTGCGGGCAAGGGGCATTTGGGAGTTAAGGACAGCAAGATAGGATCTATTTGAGTATCATCAGTAGAAAAGTACGTATTTAAGGAATCAGTGTTCAGGTAGGGCAGGATGCTGAATGTTAGCTCAGCAGTACTCTCTCTGAGCAACTGCTGATGGAGGAGTGAAGGGAAAATATATTAAAATTGACATAGAGGACATGCAAGGCATAACTGGGTGCTCTTTATAAACATTGTGCCTCAATTAGGAGGTGTCTCAATGAAAAGAAAATTCCCTATCCCCAGGACTATGACTTTATAGACTGAAAATACTCAAGTTAAGGAAAGCTAACAGACAAAAATATTATTTCTGGCTGGGTGTGGCGGCTCACGATTGTAATACCAGCATTTTGGGATACCCAGATGGGTGGATCACCTGAGGTCAGGAGTTTGAGACCAGTCTGGTCAACATGGCGAAACCCTGTCTCTACTAAAAAATACAAAAATTACCCCAGGTGTTGTGGTGCACATCTGTAATCCCAGCTACTCAAGAGCCTGAGGCAGGAGAATCGCTTGAGGCTGAGGTTGCAGTGAGCTGAGATAGCTGTGAGCCGAGATTGTACCACTGCACTCCAGCCTGGGCGACAGTAGGAGACTGTCTCAAAAAAATCATTTCTCAATTAACAAGTAAAGGTGTAGCCAATATGTTGCAGAGAATATGAGAGACAAAGGCTAAAGAGTATTAATAATATAAACAACAATAATATCAAATGTTAATGGTTTACTTATAATGTGCCAAGCCCTGGACTAAGTACTCTGTAAACATCATTTTATTTAATGCTTTCAATGGCCCCATTAATTACTGGTAATTATATTTTTGTGGTATGTCATAACTAATCTTATTATATGAGTATGTTAGTCTCATCTTAGGGTACAGGATTGGTCATTCCAACCTTTGATTGTCCTAACAGAATTTGGACCAAAGAATATCTTCATGTTCAAACCAAACTCAAGACTTTCCCACCAAAATGTGGATCCCCTCACTGCCAGCCACGAAGGGCCATAAGCCCAAAATCTAGAAGTTGCCCAACTCCTCCTTGTCCCTCCAATTGTTCATCAAAATCTCTTATTTACTTCTAGAATCCATTCACTTTTACCTTTACCATCACCATTACCTTAATTCGGTATTGCTTAAACTACTCTCATTATTCCCTAATTGGCCTACCTATTACTTTTACCCTCCCAGTGTTCAAGCCAATGTCCTAACCCCCACTCTACAGCCAGTGTGATCTTAAAATAAATAAATAAACAATAAGAATTTCTCTTTGTGTCATACTCCTTTGTTTAAAACCCCTCTGTTTAAAACTCCATTTAAAACCCATTAATGGTTTCCCTTTGAAGGATTTAAACAGGGAGTCAAATCCTTAACACATCCTAAAGCTCCTGTGTGATCTGGCCTCTGCCTAACCATCCCTCCAGCTCCATCTCAAGCCACCTCTTCTCTTTAATCTTTGTGTTGCAACCATTATGGCTTTCCAGATACTTAAATATGCCATCCCCTTCTTCTCCACAGGGCTCTGGTCATTCAGATCCATCAATTTGGAATTCTCCTCCCATTCTTTACCTCCTATATTCTTATCCTGGTTATTTCCTACTCATTCTTCCAATCTCAATTCCAATGCCACTTCTGCCAGAAAGCCTTCCCAAACTCAGCACTTACAAATGCTTAACACAGCTTGTAATGATAAATTCATTTTTTGTAATTAATTGATTAATGCATCTCTCTCCCCCAATAGTTATGAAAATACTAGCAGGGAAGAGGAACAAATCTGCTTTTATTCACTGCTCTTCCCACCTTCAGCATGTAGTATATGCCAGACACTCAGAAGCCATCATAATTAAGTACTGAATCAGTTAGTGAATTAATTACTTATTTTTATAAGAATACTGAGTATTTTTAGATGGGTATCCTTATAATCAAGGTTTTCTCTTCAGAGTTAGCAATAGTTTGTGAAAAATACTATCTTATCAAATCTCATTTCTATATCATTGGGTTACATACTATACTTAGACACCATAATCTGTATACGTTTAACTTGTACAACTGCAGAGTGTGTAATAGTTCGTTGAAAAGATAGCACATCATATGAGGAATAATAACACTTCTATAGAACTATTTTGCAAAATAATTTTAAAAGACTCATAAATTATAAGTCATGATGACACATTTACCTACTGAAAGTATTTCATCAGTTGCATGATTAGCTTTAATATGCCACATGCTGATTTAAAATATCTTACTCTCTAAAAAACTATAACCTCCTTTAACATTTACCTTGTAAAAGAATTATTTTTTTTCTGGAAATGGGTAATCTACATTTGCTCCTGTCTTGAGGTTAGTAAAGACATTTGAAGTTAACAATTATTTGTAAGAACAACTATCATCATGATGTCTACTAATATTCCTCATATTTCATTATTTTCCATTTGTGATTCAGCATCAATAATTCAGATAAAGCATATATTTTTAAGTGTCCTAGAGTATTATTTCTCAAATCTTAATTTGCACAAAAATCTCCTAGAAGAGCTTGTTAAAATGTAGATTCTAATTATTTATGTCTAAGTGGGGCCTAAAAATCTCTATCACCAACAAGCTCCCAGGTGGTACTGACACAGCAGGTACATAGACCACAGTTTGAGTAGCAAGGATGTAGGGTAAGTGGAATACTCCAATCTAAATCCAACACTGTTCAGATATCCAGCATTTTCTGTTCTTTTGCTTTCGGCTTTGAGTTCTGGCACATAAACCTATACAATCCACTTAACATTGTGAATGCCAAGAATCAAAAGTCAATTACCACTTGGCAACATGTACAACCTTTCTGTTTTTAAACTATCAAAATCTATGCTGGAGTGGTAGCTGTAATATTAGCGAAAATCAGGGATGATATTATCAGGAGTAATTATAGTATTCAAAAACAAACTTCTAAAGATTGCCTCATCACCTATGTCTGGACAGGAGTTTGACTGAAAATCACTCTATTTGGGTAATTACTTTTCTAGAAGTTTACAGAGATGTTGAAGGGTTTTCAATTATGGCTTTTTATTGGCCAGTAAAGTATGGGAGACAAAAGCATCTTAATAAATATGAACAGAAATCACTTTGTTTTATAAATGTTGAAACTAAGTCAGAAGCTTACCAAAATTAAATAGCTAGTTAATGATAGGGCTAGTATGAGAATTAGGTTTGTAATCTATTCGTGTTGGATGTCTAGTGATAATCCATGGCTGCAATGAGGTTTTTGGGAGAGTAGGTTTTTATTTCATTTTCTTGTTTGTTGTTTTAAGACAGTCACTGGAGTGCAATGATCACAGCTCACTGCAGCCTCAACATTACCAGGCGCAGGTGATCCTCCCACTTTAGCCTCCTTAGTAACTGGGACTACAGGTGCACATCACCACACCCAGATATTTTTTTTCTATTTTTTGTAGAGATGGGCTTGTGCTGTGTTGCCGGGCTGATCTTGAACTTCTGGGTTCAAGTGATCTGCCCAACTCAGCCTCCCAAAGTGCTAGGATTACAGGTATGAGCTACTGCAACTTTATATCCTGAAATTCCTACCATGAAACTGGCTTCCAATAATATTTTTTGCTTAAAATAAACTTGTCTAAATAATAATTACCTACTTGTCCAGTATCTATTATACACCAGGAACTATGCTATTCCTCTGTATATGTATTTTATCTAGTTTAGTAGCCACTCTGAAATTGAATATTATTGTTTACCTTTATAGTCAGAAAAATTACAGTGTTTTCATAAGTGGTGGAGCTCACATTCATTACACTTTACTATACACTATATATTTTAAATATTCATAGGTATTTTTAAAATTTTTATTGTAACTTTTTTTTTTTTTTTTTTGAGACGGAGTCTCGCTCTGTCACCCGGGCTGGAGTGCAGTGGCCGGATCTCAGCTCACTGCAAGCTCCGCCTCCGGGGTTTACGCCATTCTCCTGCCTCAGCCTCCCGAGTAGCTGGGACTACAGGCGCCCGCTACCTCGCCCGGCTAGTTTTTTGTATTTTTTTAGTAGAGACGGGGTTTCACCGTGTTAGCCAGGATGGTCTCGATCTCCTGACCTCGTGATCCGCCCGTCTCGGCCTCCCAAAGTGCTGGGATTACAGGCTTGAGCCACCGCGCCCGGCCTATTGTAACCTTTTTTAACTCAAGCTGTTACTGAGATGTCTCTTAAATAGGTTTATGATATCTGCTGCATTGTTGTGTCTACAACTACATAAAGAACAATTCTATTTATTCCTTGTATTGGGATCACATCCTTGGCCTTTCTCCATGCTGGAATTACATCAGCTTGGTTTTCTCATTAGATATTAGTCACAAATACAGCAATACACAAGCACATTTGGAATTTTGAGTCACTGAAGATCAAACTTTCCCACTCACCTTCTGCTGAGGCTCCCACTTAATTACAGACTAGTACGTTTTAATACTAAGCATTTAAGATTAAATTATCTGGCCAGAAACAGATCCTGAAAAGGCTGGTTAAAGCAGAACTAGGCCATGGTTTAGACAGACACAGAGGCAACATGAAAAGAGAATTCAAAATGTAAAGAAGACCCCACAAAACTCGAATAAGATGCTTCAAATGTGGGGCCTTAAAAGACCACCATCCTTTACTTAACAAGTTGGGAAAATGTCATGGATAAAAATCAAGTACAGGAATACCTCAAAGATATTCGGATTCAGTTCCAGATGAACACAGTAAAAGAAATATTGCAATAAAGCAAGTCACGTGGGTTTTTTGGTTTCTCAATGCATATTAAAGTTATGTTTACACAATACTTTAGCCTCTTAAGTATGCAACAGCACTGTACTATACTATAGTCTCTTAAGTGTGCAAGAGCATTATATCTAAAAATTGTACACACCTTAATTTAAACATATTTATTGCTAAAAAATGCTAACAGTCATATAGGCCTTCAGCGAGACATAATATTTTTGCTAATGGAGGGTCTTGCCTCAGAGTTGATGGTTGCTGATTGATCAGGGTGGTGGTTGCTGATGGTTGGGTGGCCATAGCAGTTTCTGAAAATAAGACAACTAGGAAGTCTTCTGCATCAATTGACTCTTTCTTTTAAGGAAGAGTTCCCTATAGATATTTAAGGGTTTTTTTTTTACCAGCAGTAGAACATCTTTTAAAACTGGAGTCAATCCTCTCAAACCATGTGTCTGCTTTACCAATTAGTGTTCTGGAACATTCTAAATCCTTTCTTGTCATTTCCACAGTGTTCAAAGCATCTTCACCAGGACTAAATTTCATCTCAAAAAACAACTTCCTTTGTTCATGCATGAGAAGCAATTCCTCATCTGTCAAAGTTTTATCCTAAGATTGTTACAATTCAGTCACATCTTCAGGCTCTACTTCTAATTCTAGTTTTCTTGCTATTTCAACCACATTTTCAGTTACTTTAACCATTGAAGTCTTGAAGCCCTTGACGTCATCCATGAGATTTGGAATCAACTTCTTTCAAATGCCTAATGTTAATATTTTGACCTCCTCTCATGAATCATTAATGTTCTTAATGGCATCTAAAATAGTGAGTCCTTTTGAGAAAGTTTTCAATTAACTTTTCCCAGATGACTAGAGTTATTACCCATTGTAGCTATAGTCTTATGAAATATATTTATTAAATAGTAAGACTTGAAATTCAAAATTACTCCTTGATTCATGGGTTACAGAATGAATGTTGTGTTACCAGACATTCATCACCTTGTAAATCTCTATCAGAGTTCTTGGGTGACTAGATGCTTTGTTAACAAGCACTAATAATTTGAAAAGGAATCTTTTTCTGAGCTTCAGGTGTCAATAGTGAGCTTAAAATGTTCAGTAAACCGTGATATAAACACATTTACTGTCATCTACTCTTTGTCATTCCATTTATAGAGCACAGGCAGAGTAGCTTTAGCACAATTCTTCAGGGCCCTAGGATTCTTGGAATGGTAAATGAGCACTGGTTTCAACTTAAAGTTACCAGCTGCTCTAACCACCAACAGCAGAGTGAGCTTGTCCTTTGAAGATTTAAAGCCAGGCATTGACTACTCCTCTTTAGCTATGAAAGTCCTAGATAGCACCTTCTTCCACGAGACTATTTTGTCTACATTGAAACTATGTCGTTAAGTGTAACTACTTCATCAATGATCTTAGCTATATCTTCTGGATAACTTGCTGCAGCTTCTACATTAGCACTTGCTGCTTCACCTGGCACTTTCATGTTATGAAGATGGCTTCTTTCCTTAAACCACATGAACCAGCTTTTGCTACCTTCCAACTTTTCTTCTGCAGCATCCTCACATTTCTCAGCTTTCATAAAATCAGTTAGGGCCTTGCAGTAGATTAGGCTTTAGCTTACGGGAATGTTGTGGCTGGTTTGATCTTTTAGCCAGCCCACTAAAACTGTTCTCATATCAGCAATAAGGTTGTTTTGCTTTCTTATCATTCACGTGTTCACTGGAACAGGAAGTGGAAGAGTTCCTACAAGAACATTTCCTTTGCATTTACAACTTGGTTAACTGGTGAAAACGGCCTAGCATTTGCCCTATCTTGGCTTTTGATATGTCATCCCCACTAAGTTTAATCATTTCTAGTTTTTGATGTAAAGAAGCAGATGTTTTACTCCTCCTTTCACTTGAATACTTAGAGGCTACTACATGGTTATTAATTGACCTAATTTCAGTATTTTTATGTCTCAGGAAATAGCAAGGCTCTAGGAGAAGGAGAGAGATTGGGAACATCAGTTGGAGAAGCAGTCAGAATACACACATTTATCAATTAACCATCTTATATGGGTGCAGTTTGTGGCACCCAAAAAAATAACAATAGCAAAATCAAAGATTACTGACCACAGACCACTATAACAGATACAAAAATCATTTTAAAAATTTAAAATATTGAAATAATTACCAAAATATGAAACAGAGGCATGAAATGAGTTTATGCTGCTGGAAAAAATAGTACTTGCCTAAAGCAGGATTTCCACAAACCTTCAATTTGTAAAAACCGCCATATCTCCAAAGTGCAATAAGGTGAAACTCAATATAAGCTCAAAACAAATTATGCCTGTATGAATGCAAATCTAAAAGAAAGCAGTCAGAAAGACCAAGTGGGATGAATGAATGAATAAGTGAATATATGAAATAAACCTCAGCTGTGTCCAAAAGCACAAAAGCTTCTGAAATTATAAGCCATGTAACAAACACTAAAACTGATCTCAGCAAGATGATCTAGTGATCACTCCAGCGGAATATCAATGCATTAGCCTAGTACACACATGTTCTCAGCTGTGAAAGATTTTCATTATTATTATTTTTATCCTTCATAATTATCTTTCAGTTTATATTTCTAGTCTTGAAACACATAAGTTATTCTTTGCATTTAGAGCCTATTGACACATTTCAAGAAGAAAACTACAATAAGCAGAGCTTGTAAATGTGTGTGTTTTCTTTTCCTACTGAAAAGCAAAGAGAAGTCAATTTGTTGACAACAAAAGTGCCTCAAGTAATTATGTTTTCTTTATTTACTCTCTGTGTTTATTCCCAATTCTTCAGACCCAACTAAAGGTCTACTACAGAAAGTACATATTTCTTAAAGCTGGAAAATAATTTAAATACATCAACTAACACTTGCATGGTGCAAAATAACATCAGCTAGTTGATGCCAATGTGGTGCTTAAATTATGGTTCCCGGGATGGCAATCCTACATTTCCACCACACTAGCAGCCCCACAAGATAGAATTCACTGCCTCAATGAATTCAACAATAACAAAAAAAAAACACATTTAAATACTAACGCTACTGTGTATGAATAAATGGCAAAACAAAGGAAACTAAGTGCTTTCCAATGGTTTAACCAAGAATCATTCAATGTCCCTTTTTCTGTTCCTCCTTAATAACATTTTTCCTTACGTAAAGGTTGAAAAGGACAGTGCCATTATGACTTTGAATTTGGTGCAAAGCCAGTAACACATATTGATACTGTCAGTAGCTGTGCACATGATTCTGGTGTTTTTAAAAGAGAGCTACATTTTAAAACCCGAGGTTGGAGCTTGCTCTCTCTCAAGTGTCTATGATTGTCCGTGCTGTAGACCTCAGGTTACTTATTTCATCTCTGTTTGAAGAGACAGAGGCAGGGTTGTTCCTCAGCTAATTTTTTTTTTCAGTCTACAAATTGAGTTAAGCTCAAAATTAACATAACAATTATTTGAGCATGTAAAATATGATGAATTCATATTTCCTATCTTATTTAACATTCCTTCCAATTTCATAGTATCAATAACCTAGGGACTAGAGCCCTTGTAAATTGTTATAAATTTCTCCATATGTGCATCCAGATTGGCCTTTGACAATATCTTACCACAAGGAGACTATTTTCATTATACACTCTATCTACTTTCTTCATGATATGTCTTAAAATTAGCTAAGCAGAGCTATCCACTGACAGGTTGGAACTTTCAAAGATTGCTTAAGTCTCCATGAATTAAATGAAGATTTAGATGAAAATCAATGAAGATCAAAAGCTCAGAAGTGCCAAAACCCATTTAGCTAACACATATTATTCAGTCTCCTCTAAGTTTTTACTAAAATATCCATGGAAACATAGTTTTAAGTTGAAAATTGATAACAATATTTATTACTAATATTTATAACAATATTGTGCAGTTAATGTATTTAGAACTATTAACCTGTTTAGATTTATTAACTATTAATAGGATGAGGATAGCTTTATAAAAAGTTAATTGATTTAAAGTTTATGTAAAGAAAGATACTAGGCAAATTATAGCACAGGTGGTGTTTAAAGGTGGAAAAAATTGTGAAAATGGTGTAAGAGTGATGGAAATTTGGGAAACTCTGGAGTTCATTGCCAATACCACTATTTTAGGTAGGCAAATGGCTGTATAACTCAATTCAGATCAATCTTAGTTCTTTCAACATCTAATTGGAAAGTCCAAATCCCAGAAAAAAAAAAAAAAAGAATAGAAAAGGGAAGAAATTGGAAATAGTGCATTGAATTCTAGGAGTTGGGGTGCATAGAGGTAAACTTTGGTTAGTGAAGTGGTGAAAAAACGATTCTAGTATCAGTATACAGTGAGTATTGGAGTCTTTTCACCATGCACGTTACCTGTTCAAGTCTCCAAGGTAGAGGTAGAAAGAAACATTTCAGTCCTACTGAGACATATAAGATAAAAACCTGCTAGACAACTACAGTCTTTCTATAAACCTTATGCATCAATCTGTCATCATCTATAGAACTGAAGGGCAATTCAGCCAGCATACTTAAGTAAAGAGAGTATAATTCAAAGTAATATATACATACTGCTTACTGGTAAACACCAAACTATGAGAGAGCTTTCTTTGCATGTAGAGTAAAAAGGAAAGAAAAAAAATGCATGGTTGAAAAATTACAAATGGGACCTAACCCAAGCTTTGACACAATCAAAATGATCTGCCAGTGACTTAACTCACTGTCAGAGCAAACCTCAACACTCTTGAAATGAAATTAAAACGATTCAGAGCTTCTACAATATATGATCCACTATGAATAGCTTACACTAAAAAATAAATTAGCACGTAAAGGAGTATAAAAATGTAACTAATTAAAAACTAAAATAGACAATACATACAGACACAGAGATTTTCTAAATAATGAAGTTAACAGACAAGGACTTCAAAAAAGTTCTGATTAATACTTCAATAAAAATGAGTAATAGAGGGACAAAATGTATGAAAACATAGAGTATTTCCACAGAAAATTAGAATTAGTCATTTATCAGATAGATATTTTAAAACTGAAAAGATACAATATCTGAAGTTAAGAACTTATTATTGGACAGAACTAACAGTACTGGACATAGAATAATATAAAATTAGTAAATCTGAAGAAAAGTCAATGAAAAATATTTAAACTGAAGCATTGTGGTGAGGAGAAGGAAGAAGGTAGAGACAAGCATTAGAGAAATGTGGGTCATGGTCAAAACATTTAACATAAGTTTAATAAGAATCCCAAAAGGAGAGTGTAGAGAAAATGAAACTGAAGGAATATTTGAAGAAATAATGGCTGATAATTTTCCATACCTGAAGAAGGGAAAAAACTCACAGATTCAAAAATCTCAGTGAGCCCCAACTAGGATAAATTCTAAGGAAACAGAACTAAGAACATTATAATGTAATTATTCTAAAGCAATGATAAAGATAAAATCTTAAAAGCAGCCAGAGAAAAACACATATTACCTTTATGGAAATAACAATATAAATGCTGAACACCTTTAAAGTATTTAAAGAAAAAAAAAAAATCCTGCCACCAAGAATTCAATACCCAGAGAAAATACCTTTCAAAAATAAGTGAAAAAGTCATTCTAAGATAAAAGTTCAGAGAATTAGTTCTAGATATCACACATTATAGATAAATCTAAACAAAGGTCTTAAGTAAAGTTGAATCATCAGTGTTTTTGACGGTGTACAGCACAATTTGGATGAAAAAAACACATGTACAAATAAAAAAGACATTTAGAATATACAACACTAATAAATGATAAAATATGTTAAATTACTCAAAAGAGCTCTTTTGATAAATTAACATAAAAAGCCTAAGTGATTAGAAGATGCTTATTTGGCAGTGTTTTATTTTCTTTCTTAGTGGTATTTCAGTTAATGATCTAGCTTATCCATGGAATTATAGGTTTTATAAAATGCGGCAATACTTTAAAAATCAAGACAGCAGAACTGAAAAATTCAAGAACACTTCTTTAGATAAAAAATAATGAAACAGGCAAATATTTGAGACATTTATCTATGAAGAAAAGACAAACAAACCAAGGCAAAAGAAACTGATGAGATAAATAAAAAATGGAAATTTTCAAACATTCCTAATAAACTTGAAGATAATGAAATTTTAAAATGTCTACAAGAATATAACACAATTTTCTCATTAAAAGTAGATAACCATCAGGAAACTACAACTATATAAGAACTATATAAAGATATGAATAAAGATATTTTGAAATTACCTCCATTAAGTCTTTCATAACTTTAATCCTACATAGATTTATACATTGTCTTACAAGTTTTATATACTATATAATCCTCAGGCTCTGAATTTATTTCAGAAAATAGAAAGAATTGGATAATGTTTAAGTACTCTAACGTTATACGTGACTCTGTCTACGCAATTTTAAAATTTTAATAAAAAAATCATTTTATGTAAAAAATATTACCAGTTGACTAAAGACAAATTGCTCTAAATGGGCTAATAATCAGTGAAATAAACAAAAGGTTTTCAAGTTATTCTTTAAGTTCACATGGCTTAATGGGTGAACTTTTAAGAAATAATAGGCTTTTGAAATTCCATACAATATAAATTATGCTGAAACAAATAAAAATAGAAAAGCTTCCCCATTCATCCTACTTGTTAGCGTAAGCCTATTCAGGAAAATTTGACAAAAATGTCACCAAAACAACAACAAAAGATATCATAAGTCTTATTTATGAAAACAGATGCAAAACATTCCTAAATAAAATATAATCTTTCACATGCAAAATAATTCCAGGCTTAACTGGCTCCACTAGTTAATTCTATCAAAAATTTAAAGAAGTCATACTAATCTTATACAAAATCTCTGAAAAAATATAGATAGGAACACTAAGTTGTTATGAAATAAGAGAATTACAGAACAATGTCTTTCATAATTATACATACAAGAATGTTTGATAAAATATTAGCAAATCATATTCAGCCCATACAAAATGGATAACAGACAGTAAACTATATCTCATAATGGAAGATTTAATACCCAGAAATCAATACAACTCTCTAACTTAATAGAATAAAGGCAAATAATTATATGATCTCAACATATGCAGAAAAGGCACTAGAGAAAATGCAATACCTATTAATGACAAAACCTCTCAGCAAACTAGGAATAGAAGTAAATTTCCTTAGCCAAAGATAAATCTATAGCTAACATCAAATGTTCTTTCTTCTAAGATGATAATCAAGACAAGAATATCCATTCTCCACACCTCTATTCAACAATAAGCTGGAGGTCTTAGTCAAAGCAATGAGGCAAGGCAAAAAAAATAGGGGGAAATAAATATAAAGCACAAAGAAAAAATGTCTCACACAACGTGATTTACAGACACCAAAGTAAAATCACGCAAAATTAATCATCAAAATATTATAACTAGTAAGTTAGCCAGATCACAGGCTACAAGTTCAACAATAAATTATATTTTTATATAATAAAAATAAGCAAATAGATAATGGAATTTACAGATTATAAAGTAAAATCACATGAAATTAATCTTCAAAATATTTTAATTATTAAATTTAGCCAGATCATAGGCTGCAAGGTCAACATTAAATTATATTTTTATACAACACCAATAAGCAAATGGACAATTGAATTTAAACACAATGCTATTTGAAACAATATCAAAAATTATAAAATACACAAAGGTAAATGTAATAAAAAGTATAAAACTTTACTCTGAAAACTATAAAATATTTTGGAGACAAAGTGAAACAGTCAGATAAATAGATCCCTATGCCCTATGCATGTATTGAAAATGTAAATATTGTTACATTTTCCAATCTGCCAAGATTAATCAATGGATTCAACACAATCACAATTAAAATCCAGCAGGCTTTTATTTCAGAAATTGGCAAGCCAATTCTAATTTTATGTGGAAATGTAAAGAATTTAGGATGGACAAAAGAATCTCAAAAGAGAATAAAGTGAAAGAATAACAGAACCTGATTTCAAGACTTCCTATAAAACTACAGTAATTAAGAAAATTTCTATTAGCAAAAGTATAAATAAGTACATCAATGAAAGAGAAGATAATCCAGAAAGAGACTCATATTTACATGGTTAATAAGTATTTACAAAGCATTCAGAGAAATCAGTAAGAAAAAATCAGTCTTCAATATGTGGTGCTAGAAAAACTAGATAGCCATATTTTTTAAATGAACCTCAGTCCCTTTTTAACACCAAAAACAAAAATCAGTTTAAAACTGTCCACAACTATAAAACCCAGGAGCAAAGAGCTTCTTGAAGAAAACATAACATGTTTACAGTACTAGAGAAGGCAAAGATTTTTTGGATATGATAAAGAACTACTTAAAAAAGACAAATTAAATTACTTATAGAAAGACAAGAATATGAATAAGCATGACATGAATTGAGAAATAATATTCACAATGCATATATCTAACAAAGGACTTGCAAGCAGAATACATAACTTACTCCTTCAACACCATAATAGGACAAATAAAAACCATAAAAAGAAGGTATACAAACGGCCAATAAACATGAAAAATTACTCAACATCAAATGTCATTACAGAACTGAATACCATTTCAACACCCACTAGAATGGCTAAAATTAAAAAGACTGACCGTACCAAATGTTGGCAAGGATGTGGAACAACTTGGAACGCTCTTACATTGCTGGTGGGAGTGTTAAATGGTACCACGTCTTTGAAAAAAGATTTGTCAATTATTACAAGAATAAATACATGTGTATAGCCAGATAATTCTACCCAGCATGTGTCCAAGAACATTAAAATATGTATCAAAAATAATTGTACAAAAATATTCATAGCCATCTGAATCATAATAGCCTCAAATTTAAAAAAAAGAAAACAAAACTCAAATGTCCTTCAGCATGAGAATGGATACATTTGCTGTATATTCATTCAAAACAATACTAGCCAATGATTAAAATGTTCCAACGATTGATATAGCCACAAATGTGGAGGAATTTAAAATATTTTTCTCAATGAAAGAAGACTTACACATCTAGATCAATCTCTAAATGGGCAAAACTAATTTGTGTTCAGAGAAATCTGAACTTTGATCATCTGAGGAGTTGTGGTATATAAGATTTGACTGCAAGGGGTTCCCAGTGAACTTAATGGTATATTGGAAATATTCTTTTATTTTTTAGAAATACGAGTTACACCCATGTACATATTTTTCAAAACACGTCAAACTGTAACATTTAAGATCTCTGCATTTAATTTAAACATATCTCAATTTCAAAAATGCAAAGGTGTTGCATTCATTTTTATCTTCTTACAATTGATAATTTACTTTTTATTTTCAGGCAGGGCAATTATTAATCCATTTGGTTTGGTTCTAGATTTGTGTCTCTTTTCCTACCGCTAACTCTCATATTTTACAATCCGCCATCATCAACTACTTATAATTCCCCAAACTTAACATTAGCACATGAATTCTGTTTGCTTGGAATGTCGTTTTCCTCTTTCTCCACCTACACAACTCTTACTTCGAATTTCTGAGACTCCGCAGTGACTTCACTTCCTTTCCAAAGCCCTTCCTTGTCTCAGGCAAAGTTAATACCTCCCACCTCTGTTCAATTCTGCACTTCATACAAACATTTATCACTACACATTATATTTTGAGAGTTTATTTGCATGTCTCTCACCATATATAGTCCTTAAGGGTATGAACCATAGCTACAGATCCTGCAATCTATATAGCAACAATAACAACATGAACCATTTATTGAACAGACACTTATTGCAGGCAGAGACAAGCACCTTGCGTAAATATCTCATTTAATTTTCACCATATTCCCCATTTTACAGATGAGCAACTGAAGCATAGAGAAGTTTATTGTCCATCAATAATCACAAAGCTAGTGTACTGAATAAAGTTAATTTTAAGCTTTTAATTTTCAGCTCTTTCTGATTCCAAAATCCATTCTCTTAATCATTAAGTAGGATTAACTACCTCTTAAATCTTTCATTTAAAAAAAAAATAGGCAGTAATAATGATTGCATTTAACTTGCCAACAACTTTTTACCTTCGTTATGACATTGATATACAAACTAAAGCAGTTACAGTTAAAAAGTGCCAGTTTAAAAAAAAAACAAATTAAGCAGCCATGTGCACGTATTATTTTTGGTTTCATCTGTTGCCACTGACATTTATAAACATGATCAGACAAAAGCGTATTTTTTTTTTACCTCCATTAGGTGTCTAGTTTATCTCTTTCCCCCAAAATACTGCCTACTATAATTGGCTCTGTGTATGACACCTATCTGTGTGTGGTTCAACCCCAAAAAAGAAATAATATATTTCAAGCTCTTAAACTGGTTTCCAGAATACTGAAACTTGAACCCAAAACTTGCTGGTTTTATCTTTCAAGCAGTTAGTCTGGGTTTTATATATTGTTTTATTTTGTTTATTAAATCATTTGGCTTTGTGACATTGGCCCTGGTATCTCCAGCTGCCCTGGTGCCTTATTAGTGAACTCCAGCATCATCCCTACATCCGCTCATCTGTATCCTTGCTCAGTGTCACTTCTGGAAAAACTCTGTGTTCTGCTTTCCTAATGATGAGAACGATACCTCAAACCCTCTCTCCTTCACCCCACATGTCCCTTAGTTGCCTTTTATGTCTACAATATATACTTCATTTTGCTTGTTTTCTTTGCACAGTTTCTGAGAAGGCTAGTGAAAAGACGATCATTCCTTTCCTAAAATACTAGTTGGAGAATACAATGGCACTATTTTTTCTAAAGGGGCACTGAATAGATGAATTTTTATTAAACACCTGTAACATAAAATCTATATTGTTCTCCCCAGTTATTTTCAGACCTAATCCTGTTGCATTGTAGTTGTCACTAAAGCTCAATTTTTAGAGATTTTATGGAGTTAGAAATTGGCTCTATTTAGCTCCTGTTTGGAAAAGAGTTAACATAGCAGGAGTGAGGGCGCTTTTCCTGTAAGGGTATGTTTGCAAGGTTGGCCCTTGACTGGAACATGGGAGCTTGAAGGGTAAACAGTTCCCTATATTGATATAAAATTTGCCCCAGTTGATAAGAGTAGTTCACAGTGCCTAAATGTTTGTGCAAACAATATGCTTTATGATAAACACCTATTTTCCTCCCTGATTTATGTATATGCTCAGCAAAGGGTGATTACATGATTAGTTCCCAATAGAAACTTCGGACTTCTATGCTCAGCCAAGATTCCCTGGTGATAACATTTCACACGTGTCGTCACAATTTGTTGCTGGAGGAATTAAATATGTCCTGTATGACTCCACTGGGAGATGACCTCTGGAAGCTTGAGCCTGGATTCTTCTAATCTTTGTCACTTTCATCTTTTCCCTTTGCTGAGTTTGCTTTGTGTCTCTTCGCTATAATAAATCATAGCCATGTGTACAACTATATGCTGAGTCCTGTGAGTCCTCCCTGCAAATCATCAAACCTACGAGCAGTCTAAGGGACTCCTGACACAGCTAATGTTCAGTTTTATTCTTTAAAACAGTAAAGAAAAAGAATAGAGTCTTCAGTCAAAAATCTCATTTGTTTGAAGACTGAATTTAATTATGTGTTAATGAATTTTTTCACTTTCTGTCTCTAGATGCCATATATATGTATGTATACATACGTATATATATACACATATATGTATGTGTATATATATAAAATATTCAATTGTATTCTTGATTATACAAGTAAATAATAATGGTAATTTATGGGGGGAGTAAAACATAAGGAAAGGTTTTCTGAGATGTCAATTTTTATCAGAAAATTCAAGCTATCTCTTTTATAGATTCATCTGTAAGCTCAAATTGTAAGAGGAATCATTAGATCCAGATTACAGTCAGAAAGTACCAGCTGAGGTTTTAAAGAGTTGGTTCCTTTAAATAGTCATCATCCTCAGCAGGAGATAATGTTTTGAAAGAGTTATAATATTTATTTTTCCAGGAAAAGAAATGTACATCTGTGTTTTTGTACCAGGAGCGTGAGAGAATGAGATGTAATAGTGACAGTGCGAGCAACTAGAAAAGTATTTATCGATCAAGTTCCTCTGATATAAAGTGCCAAGAAAGTCTTTTCAGCTTTCACATTTACATTTCATTTTCTAATTTGAATAGATTAGATGATACTCCTCTTATACTATTCATAAGGGTAATTTGAACTATTTCAAAGCAATAAAATGGAAAATTAGTTGGGAAAAAGGTCATTCTAATATATTAATGTAAAATGCTCAATGATGAACTATCAAATAAATAGCTATTTGATTATATGAGTGCTTTGGGAAAATAAAGAAGCAAAAGAGAGAAGGGAAATTTAAAAAGCATTAAATGCTGAAGTTAGAATATGATATAAATAATAATGTCTAAGCACATAGTATTTACTGTGTGCCAGATATTGATGTGTGTGTGTACATACACATGTATATACTCATTTGATAATGACAACAATCCTAAGAGGTAGTTGATATTTCTATCAATGCCATATAACAATGAGGAAACTGAGGTTTAGAGAGGTAAATAAGAGTCTTTAAAGATCACACATTAAGTGGCAGAACCAAATCCAAGCTCTTAACCACTATACTATGTTGCATACTTAAAGACAAGGCAGAGTGTAGAAAAAAATCTCGGAATTGTGTTAAACATTGTTTTGGCTTACTTACCAAAGTTTTAGTTTATAAGGAACCAAAGTGAGTGAAGGGACCCAAATTGACTATTTAACTTTTCTCACAGGACCTAACACAGTGCCAGGATTCCATACACAGATGTACTCAATGGAAGGCTAAGACTTTCCTGAGACCACATTCTCTATAAATATAGATGGAAATATATCAAAACTTGATATAGATGGAAATATATCCATCTATATTTATAGAGATGTGGTGTGTGTGTGTGTATATATATATATATATAAAATGTGGTGTGTGTGTATATATATATGTATATATAATGTGGGGTGTGTGTGTGTGTGTGTGTGTATATATATATTTGGCAAGCATTTTGTACAGTCATAGCTTCTTAGAGTTTATAGATAAACATTTCAGGAAATTGAGAGTGACCTCTATATTGATACAAACCAAACCAGTAAAACACAGGTAAATAGATGAGAGAGGACTGCAAAACATAGAGGCTAGGATGCAAGCTAATCAAAATGACAAACGCTAAACAATGTAGGCAGAAAGGGTAAAAAGATAATTCTCATAAATACTAACAAAGTATATTCTGACCTTGGAAGTCTTAGGCTGGTGTTTATCAATGATGAGGCCAAAAGTTTGTACCTGTGTAACACAGTTTCTCTGGGGTTTGGCTGTGCACTGCGAAAAATCACCCACTTGTAACTGTTGTACCTTGAGCTCCTGCTTGAAAAAAAGTTCAGACTCAGAAATACCAAAACTGCTTGGATCCAGAGATAACTGAGATGATGAATTTTGGTGAACTCCCCCTCACTACTGTACTAAAATCTCTACCCAGGAAGGAACTTATTCTCCATTTTCTACATACGTGATACATGTTGAAGCATGATTGCTGACGGTGCCTGCATGGTCTTTACCCCAACCTCAGCTAACCAGCCCAATAAAAGCTCTGTTTTCACCATTGTTCAAGGAGGCACTACTTTGGGAACTATCCCTGGTGTCCTCTTCATTTGTTGCAAGTAATAAAATATAATTGTTAAATCCTCCTTGATTGTGGTCACTGGACTATCACCTGACAAGAAACTGAACCCACCCATTGTGTGGGCAACACCTGTACTTGGAAAACTAATGTCTAACTAAATTGAGTAATTAGATCAGTGTCTATTAGCTCAAAACTATTTCCCCTCACTATGAGTGAGATCTCTGGGTCTATTTTCCCACAGAAAAATTTAAAAAATACAAAATTCGGCCGGGCGCAGTGGCTCAAGCCTGTAATCCCAGCACTTTGGGAGGCCGAGACGGGCGGATCACGAGGTCAGGAGATCGAGACCATCCTGGCTAACACGGTGAAACCCCGTCTCTACTAAAAAATATAAAAAATTAGCCGGGCGAGGTGGCAGGCGCCTGTAGTCCCAGCTACTCGGGAGGCTGAGGCAGGAGAATGGCGTGAACCCGGGAGGCGGAGCTTGCAGTGAGCTGAGATCCGGCCACAGCACTCCAGCCTGGGCGACAGAGCAAGACTCCGTCTCAAAATAAAAATAAAAAAGAAAAAACAAAATTCAGAGTTAAAAAGTTCTCTCCCCCAGGCCTCAGTTTCTTCCTCAGAAAGTTGAATTAGAAAAAAAGCTTGAGTTTTGATGTCATCTGATAAGCTTTCTTGCATTTGTTAATAAGAGCTATATAACCTCTTTAATCCATTTTGACTCAGGCTATCAATAAACTTATTGTCAGGAGTTTCCCTTACTCTAGGTTTTCTATTAGTGCGATCTCACCACTCTTGCTTGCTTGATTCTAGCCTCAATATGCGTAATTTATTTGTATTTGCTTATTTGTATTTGCATTTGCAATATGTATTTGCTTATTATTTGTATTTGCAATATGCTTATTTTATTGTATTTGGAATTCTCAAGATAAGCCACTACAACTTCTCTTTTGAGGTATATAAAATATGTTTATGAAATGAACCGCTTAAACTTAGGATTAAAAAAGCATGTCTCATCAGCAAAAATGTAACAGAATAGACCTAGAGATTTTATTGGACAGTAAGTTCAATGTTAAGCAGTGTGCTGTGACTGCTAAGAAGTCAACTCCATTTTACTTAGGCTGCATCCAAAGATGTATAGGACCTACAATAAAGAAGGATATGTCCCTAGCAAAGTGGTTAGACCAGAGCAGACCATTTAGCAAGAATGTTTTGTAAATTTAATTGGATAATTTTGTTGAGACCACACATGGAATACTGTGTTCAGTGAGCAAAAGCACACCACTAAAAAGATATATCCGACCATACTGAGTGTTGGCAAGTAGGTAAAGCATCTGACTCTGATATACTGCTGGTGTAGATATAAAATGGTAAATCTGTACCTTGGCAAGTGGTTTGGCAGTTACTTAAAATGTTAAACATACAGTAGTTCCCTTTATCAGAGGTTTTACTTTCCACAGATTCAGTTACTCAAAGTCAACAGCTTTCTGAAAATCTCAAGTGAAAAATGAACAATTCATAAGTTTTAAATTGTGTGATGACATCTCATGCCATTCTGGTCTGTCCCACTCAGGACATGAGTCATTACTTTGCCCCGCATTTCCACACTGTATGGGCTACCAATCCAATAGTTACTTAGTAGTCATTTTGGTTATCAGATCCATTATCACAGTGTCTCAGTGTTTGTGTTCCAATAACCCTTATTTTACTTAATAAAGGTCATCAAAATTTAGAATGATTATTCGCTTATTGGTCATTTAAAATTATGAAAAATTCCAATGATAAATATAATCAAAACTTTAAAATGAATCTTCAAGTGTATATTTAAATTAATAGAAGATGTTGCTTTATTGAAACCAAATTATTTCTTGCAGCATGAATATGATACCTTGGGCTGTTACAGCAGATGGTTGTTAACACTGGTTACCTCCACGACTATGTATTACATGAAGACACTCAATGTTCTTATCATTTTCTTGTTTGAACTTGCATAACCCTTCTTTCTGAAAGCTCACTGACATCATTTGGAAATTCTCAAACACTTGTTAGCTATATGAACTTTAAAATTGTTGTATTAAGTGGTGTGTGTGTTTGTGTTTAAACAAAAGCAGGCAATTTGACTGGAATCATTAAATACATACATCTATCTGGCAAGGAATGACATCATTATGATATTAAGTCTTCTCATCTACTTACATAGCATTTATTTCCAGTTATTTAATTTTTATTTTATCTATTAAATAATTTTTTAAATATAGGTTTACATCATTTTTGCTAAAAGTATTCCTATTCTATATTTTTATTGCTAATATGAACAGTTTTTTTTCCATTACTAACTTTTTACTTTAACATATTTTTTCTTGCATCTAGGATCCTCACAAAATATTCATTTTTGTTCTTTTAACATATTTGAATTGTTTAGATTTACCATTGGATCACCTTTAAGTAATGGTGGTTAATTTCTTTTTCCAATATTTGCACAGCGTATTCCATTTACTTAAGTGATTCACTAGAAATGCTGAATGATATAGAATAATCATGCTGATAGAAAGCATCTTTGAGTCTTATATTAAAGGATCAATCTTCAGTATTTCTTAATATTATATGATGGTTTTGATTAGTTAGACGGCCTTTGGCACATTTAGGAAAAGTTTTTCTATTCCCATTTAATTTATGTTTTTAGCTATAATTGCTGATTTTTTTTTTTTTTTTTTTTTTTTTTTTTGACACAGTCTCGCTCTTATCCTCCAGGCTGGAGTGCAATGGCACGATCTCGGCTCACTGCAACCTCCGTCTCCTGGGTTCAAGCGATTCTCCTGCCTCAGCCTTGTGAGTAGCTGGGATTACAGGTGACTGCCACCATGCCCGGCTAACTTTTGTATTTCTAGTAGAGACGGAGTTTCAACATGCTGACCAGGCTAGTCTCGAACTCCTGACCCCAGGTGATCCACCTGCCTTGGCCTTCCAAAGTGCTGGGATTGAATTGCTAATTTTTATCAAATGTTTTTCATGTCTCTGTTTCTACAATTATAGGATTTTGCTCTATAACTCTCTTTTAGTATAATGAATAATATTGATACATTATGAATTGTGAATTACCTATCCATAGAATATAGCCTATTTTAAGCAGAGGAGTGAAAGTTATAGTTCCAACATCTAAATATACAAATATAATATGAAGATGTTCTGGCTTAGCAGTAGTTCTGGCAAGCACATCAGTTCCCCCACAATCCTAAAGCCACTTCTTTCCCGCATTCCCTAACTTTCTGGAAGATAGCACCCTCCAGCCAGCTGGAACACTGAAGTCATCTTAGATCACTCTTTTTCTCTGAACCCCACTTCCAATCTGTCCCCACATTCTGCTGATTCCACTTCAGAAACATCTCTGAATCTCAGATCTCCCATCCATTGACTTATTTTTAGGCTCTCAACATCGCTATCTTTTTGCCTACAGATTTCTTATTGGGTTTGTGGTTTCCCATGTTGCTCCCACATCCCCTAAAATAACTCCAACACTTCAGCTAGAAACTGAGTATAACATTTTGTTACTTAAAATCCTTCAATATTTTCTCATAAGTAAGATCTATGTAACCAATGAATGCTGTAGTAACAGCAAGTATGTAAGGATGCCCTCCACATTCATGGTGGTCTTCAATGCCCCCTTGTAGTTGCCCATGGTCTCCATCCCATAGCAAATCAGCCTCCTGCCTATGTGTTCCTCCCCACAAGCCTCTTCACTAGAACTTGTGTCCTTCCTTCCAAGAAATCCCTCTTGATTCCCACTCTCACAGAATGAGTTACTCTTAGACTATTATATTAGTCATCTTCCTCCCTGTCTTCATTTCATCTCTACATCCTCAGTATTAAGCAGAGTACATTGTACCATGTGGAGACTCAATTGGGTTTCAGTGTATATAGTGAAACTTTAGATAAATGCAAATTGAAATTATCAATGTAGGTGCTGATTTGCAAGTTAAAAACTAAAGGTCAAATTCAACAGTAAGTTCACAGTATACTGTGCAAGCACTATTCCATGTAGCATACTTGCACTAAAATCATGATGTGCATTTTAAAAGAAACAGTGAAATATTAGAATGAGTCTAGATAAGGCAACCAGTGTGGTGAGGACCCTGACAACAAGGGCACATAAGATGTTCAAGATGTTCCAGATCCCGGGAGGACTAGCAACACAGTTGCAGGAACTTAGATGTTTAGGTTACAGAAGAGAAACAAAAGAGAATAATTGTCTTCAATACGTAGAGACCAGTGGAAGAGAAGAAAAGAAATAGAATTACAGATCATGGAATGAAGAGCCAATTCTGAATTTACACAAGAGGAATTTAAGGAATTTTAATCCATATGACAGAATGCATAGTAATAAAATCACTATAATTCTTTAGCTTCTCCCAGCGGGTTTCAAAATGGAGTAAAGGTAGTTTGAATGGAAGAGTTCTTAGCTGTATCAATTGGTCTGGACATTGCAGAACATTTAGCTCCTCTGGCTCCCACTCACAAAAATCCAGTACTCGTCCTAGGTCCTTGGAATAACCAAAAATGCTCTCACTCATTTACAAATGCTCTCAGTTGAGAACCACTGAAATTTATACTATGTGCTAGGAATTGCGCATGATTGTTTTAATACATTGTTTAATTATCTCAATAACCAAGCAAGATAGAAACCGTCATTCCCATGTTAGGATGAGGAAATTGAAACTCTGCTACTAGCAGACAGACCTTCTGAATCTGATTGCCTGTTTATATCTCTGATAGCAGAGCACTTTAACATTTATTTTAGATTAAGATAACCAAGACTCTGTATTAAGTTTCTGAGATACTATTAGTTTCATTCATGAGTATTTTCAGTCACCATACCATTCACATTTGAGCTCCTGCTTCCTGAGATGAATTTACCTCTTGCATCAGCTTTACTTTATTGAGATGATCTAGTTTTATGTCTCAGCTGCTCCTGTTTTTCTCTATCTCACTGTAGCAGCCTTACCATGTACTAACATGAGAAAATTGCCTCCTTACTAAAATGAAACAAGTAGTTTAAGTTGAGAAATGAAGAAACTTTCCAAGGATAATAAGGCAAATGAAACCAGAGTCAAATCCATGCCAGTACTAAAATCAATAATACATTGAGGATAAAGGGAGTCAGATTGTAGTTCTGTGAAGGGAAAATATTTGTAAATTATATATAAACATATCTTAGAAAAATGTCTTACTTTTGATTGCTAAATAGTGAGTGCTCATAGAAATCTGGTATTTTGTTGACACAAATACAATTACATGGTATTCTGCTATGACAATAATGCTAAATCCTAATTCATTAAGCAAGAGAGAGTGAAAGACAACATTATACAATGATTAAACATTTACAAACTGGCTTAGGCTGTATAAGTTTGAATTCCAGCTTGACAACTTATTAATCTCATGACTTTTGGTAAGTTATTCAACCTTACATACCTCAGTTTCCTCCTTGTAGAATAAAGTAATTGTAGTATCTACTTCATAAGGTGAGAATTAAATAAATTAATACATAAAAAGTGCTTAGAATATTTTAGGAACATTAAAAATATTGGCTATCATTATTATTAAGGAGTATACTTCCAACTTGTTATCTCAGGAAAGTCCTTTCATTTCTCTGGCTTTCTTTTTCATCACTAACAATGGTTTGCATGAAAAGCCAGCTCAGAAATTGTAGATGTATAAATGCAAATTTATCACAATTTTTTTATCTCCATAATTTTTCACTGGATACATCTCACTGATGTAACAAAATAAGGATATCAATCATCAGTTGTACATATCCTCTTGAACATTACATAACCTTTGTTTTCTCTCACTATTTTGTTGAAACCCAAGCAGCAGTTATTTTTGTCTGTTCCTTGAATTAGTAGGTTCTGTTAACACCTTATAATTGTTCATAGTTCAGTTTTGTAGCTGCTCACCCAAAGACCATAAAGTGCAGACTGGCTATCACAAGTTTTGTTTGCTTAATGAGAAGGGGAAAGGATAAAATGTTTGCAGGTACAACATGTTCAGAGTTTTGGAATATTCAATTTGCTTATCTTCTGAGAGACTTGTTCATGCAATAGCTATGTTTTATGTCTTAATCTAAGACATCCTTCTCTGCAAAATCCACACTCAAATTGCTGCATTTTATCCTGTCAGCTGCGTCTTTCGGATCTTGTCTAATAAAACATACAAGTGTCTTTTTCTCCTCCTATTCATTATCACTAAAAGCATTTCGGTATCTCATTTGGTGATAACAGGTGTCTACTCAATTTGTGAAATAATAGGGTATCTATGTTTTAAGTCATGCTTGTCAGTCACCTGATCTTCCACTAGAGTTAGAAAAGTTTAACTCACAATGCTGTTTTAATAAATCAGCTCCATGAATTATTTCATTCAGCATAAAATAATAGCTTCAATGAAAAGAAGAAATTCATATGTAATTATTTAATAAATTCAATAAAATTCTTCTAGAAATTACTGGTCATTCATTAATTAAAAATTAATTATGTTTCTATTATATTCCAAATACTGTACTGGGAATGAATTTTTCTAGAAAATTAGTAAAACATGGCTCCTGCCCTTGAAGGGATCATAGTCTGATGAGAGAGAATAAAAGAATTCTAAAATAAAAATCACCTTTTAAAAGATTCTTTGTATAAAGTCAGAAGGGGCAGAATCAGATTTGCCTTAGAAAAAGATTATTTTGGGGGAGGGCATGTGTGTGTGTCTGTGTGTGTGTGTGTGTGTGTGTGTGTGTGAAAGGAGACAGAGACAGAGAGAGAGAAATGTGAAATGTAGAGGAAAAAAATTCACACAAAAAGCTCTCATGTGAAATGAAGAAAGCCTAAATTACAGCAGTGACATTGAAGACAAAGATGTATAGTACAGATTGTAGAGCTGCTAGAAAATATATTCAATAAGACTGAAGACAAATTAGATAGGGAAAATTCTCAAGGATGACTTATAAGATTGCTAAACCAAGAGACTGAGTGGATGATGGTGCCATTGAGGCAACTGGATATATGGGGCAAAAGCTCAGGAAAGGTATCGCGGCCAGGTATAGAAATGTCAAAGGCAGTAATAATTTAGGGAAAGTGAAAACCACTGGGGTGGGTGACATTATTCCCAGAAGAATGTTTAAAGTAAAGGAGGAAAAAAAAGAAGAAACATTAATTTTTGAGAAATTTGCAAGACAGAGGAAACTGGAGACTGAGAATGAAAAGTTAATAAGAACTAGAAATTTCCTTTATCATTTCATTCAGGGGTCAAGCCTATGATGAAGACTTTATATAAACATCATTCATTCAACAATATTTTAAAACGCATAAAGACGGCTGGGTGCAGTGGCTCAGCTGGGCGCAGTGGCTCACAACTGTAATCCCAGCACTTTGTGAGGCCAAGGCAGGCAGACCACCTGAGGTCAAGGAGTTTGAGACCAGCCTGGCCAACATGGCGAAACCTCGTCTCTACTAAAAATACAAAAATTAGCCAGGCATGCTAGCACGTGCACCTGTACTTCCAGTTATTTGAGGGGCTGAGGTGGAAGTATTGCTTGAGCCTGGGAGGCAGAGGTTGCAGTGAGCTGAGATCACACCACTGTACTCCAGCTTGGGTGACAGAGAGAGAGACTCCATCTCAAATTAAATAAATAAATAAATAAAGCTTAAAGATAAATAAAAATCTGAAGCAAATATTTAAACTTTCTGTAACATATAGTTTAGTATTCTTAAACACAACCAATAGGAAAGAAATAGTCCAATAGAAAAAAGTACAAAATTATCATAAACACATGTAGATGCCAATAAATCCTTTTTTTTTTTTTTTTTTTGAGACAGAGTCTCGGTCTGTCGTTCAGGATGGAGTGCAGTGGCATGATCTTGGCTCGCTGCAACCTCCGCCCCCTGTGTTCAAGCGATTCTCCTGCCTCAGCCTCCAGAGTAGCTGGGACTACAGGTGCCTGCCACCATGCCAGGCTAATTTTTGTATTTTTAGTAGAGACGAGGTTTTACCATATTCGCCAACATTTTTCAAACTTTCATCCAAATTAATATCTTATATACAAAAACAAAATGATGAAAATCTTTAAAATGGTAGAATAAGAACCTCCAAGAATCTTCTCTTCATAAAACACAGCAAAATAGTCATAATCAACTTTTTCAAAATGCTAGAAATTAATCAAAGACTTGCATCAAAATCTGGGGAGTGTGTGTTCTAGAAAAACAATTGAATTTCAGTAAGAACAGCAAATTTTGTGGTACATGAACTTTTCCTATTCTCATCCCCTCTCTTCATCCCCAGTTCTGTGGTGGCCTTGAAAACAAACAACTCACTTCCGTGGTGAGAATAAGTAGCCTGGCAGCCACCGAAGGGGAAGGATGGGACTAAAGTTCCCTCAAAGCCCCATTCCTCGAGAACTATTATTGTTTGACTTGTCTGGTGGTTCTTGAGAAGACTTATCTTTCAAAGTTCTCTTTATTTGACATGATTTGAAATGTCAGCCCATGTGAACAGTATCTTCCCCTGGGTATACCATCTTTGTTGATTGCGGTGGTAAATAAGAGTTAGGGGGAAAAAAAAAAAGGCAATCCAAAAAGCTTGTAAATAAAAGTTTGTTAGTAATATATTTAAACCACTAAAATTAATTTAAAAATTGCCACATAATCTAATTGTGGCAAAACTATCATTCAAAAAATGAAGCAGAAATGACATTCTCAGGTAAAGAAAAAGTGAGACAATTGGTTGCTAGCCCTATGGCAAATACCAAGGGGCAATTTCCAGGTGAAAATAAAAGGACATTAGACAGTAACTTGAATTCAGATGAAGAAATAAAGAGCACCAATAAAAGTTAACTACATAAGTAAATATAATACACAGTACAGCTATATCTTTGTTTGTAACTAATTTTCTTAGTGTTTAAAAACAAGTACATAAAGTGATAACTACCAATCTGTGTTGATGGACATGCAAAAAGGACTGGGGGAAAATGAATCTATAGAGGAACAAAGTTTTGTGCTGTATTATAATTAAGTTGCTATTAATTTGATTTAAATTTCTATAATTTAATGTGTTAATTGTAATTTCCAAGGCAACCACTATAAACATAACTCTGAAAATACAGTAAAAGAAAATTACAACAGTACACTAGAAAATACATATTTAATACAAAAAAGCAAAGTAAAATGGAGGAATGGAGGAGCAGAACATATGTAAGACATAGAAAACAAATATCAAATTGGCAGACATATATTCTACCTTATCAGTATTCACATTAAATGTAAATGGGTTAAACACTGCAATTAAAAGGCAGAAATTGATCTAACGGACTTTTAAAATAATATAACATGCTGTTTATAAAAGAGGCATTTACATTCAAAGATGCCAACAGATTGAAAGTAAAAGGATAGAAAAAGAAATATCATGCAAACAGAGCCCCAGAACACATGAAGAAAAACTGACAGTATTGAAAGAACAAATAGAAATTTCAACAATACCAATTGGAGGCTTTAATACCTCACTTCTAATAAATAATAGAACAACTAAACAGATGAGAAACAAGGAAATAGAAGACTTAAACAACACTATAAGCTAACTAGACCTAAGAGATATTTATAGAACACTCCATCTAAAAACAGCAGATTTTACATTCTTCCCAAATTCACATGAAACATTCTCCAGAATAAACCATATGTTAGGCAACGAAAAAGCCTCAATTAATTTAGAAGGATTTAAATAATATAAAGTATGGCCTCCATCTATGATGGTATAAAATTAGAGATCCATAACAGAAGAAACATTGGGAAATTCACAAATATGTGGAAATTTAAAACAATCATAAATAGCCAGTGAGACAAGAATAAATATCAAGAGAAATTAGAAAATATTTTAAGACAAATTAAAGCAAAAATACAACACACCAGAAATTATGCGATGCACCTAAAGCAGCTCTTAAAGGGACAGCTGTAACTATAAATGCTTATGTTAAAAAAGAAATAAGATCTCATATCAATAGCAGAACATTTTATCTTAGGGTACAGTATACATTTTTGGTGTATACTGTATTTTGGTGATGGGTGCACCAAAATCTCAGAAATCACCACGAAAGAACTTATTCATGTAACCAAACACCACCTCTTCCCCAAAAATCTACTGAAATGAAATAAAATAAAACAAAAAACATATCCAAATTTTTTTTTAAAAAGAAGTTAGCAAAAGAAGAGCAAACTAAACCTAAATCAAGAAAATAATAATTAAACTATAAACAAATGATAATAGAGGATACAAAACCTACAGATAAAAATCAACAAAACCAAAAACTGGTCCTTTGAAAAGAAAACAAAATTGACAAATTTCTACTTAGACTGGCCAACAACAACAAAAAAGAAAGAATTCTCAAATTATCAAAATCAGGAATGAAAGCAAGGACATTACTATTGATGTAACAGAAAATTTTCAAATATTATAAGGAAATAGTATGAACAACTGCATGCCAACAAATTAGGTATCCTATACGAAGCAGACAATTCCTAGAAACTACACTCAGGGAGCAATAGACAAATGAATAAAGCTATAAAAAGTGAAGAGACTGAATTAATAAATAAATAATTACTGACAAAGAAAATCTCAGGATCAGATAAATTTACTGCTCAATTCTTCCAAATATTCAAAAAATTAATACTAATTCTTCACAAAAGAATTCCAAAAAAGAAAGGAGGACAAAACACTTCCAACTTATTTCATGAGGCCAACATTACATTGACACTAAAACTAAAGACATCATGCAAAAAGAAAACTACAGACAAATATCCTTTAAAATTTAAGTATACAAACGATCAACAAAATACTAGCAAACTGTTTCCAGCAACATACAAAAGGCTTATATTTCAACATATGAAACTCAATCATTCCAATAAACTATATGAATAGAATAATGAACCAAAACCACATGATCATCTCAATAGATACAGAAAATAATCCAATACTCTTTCATTATTAACCAAAAATAAAACAGTCCAGGAATAGAAGAGTACTTTCTCAATGTGATAAATCGTATCTACAAAAACCTCACAACTGAGAACATATTTAATGGCGAACAGTGAAAGTCTTTCCTTAAGATCAGAAACCTGACAAGAATGTCTACTCACATCACTTTGATTTAACATTGTGCTAGAATTCTAACTAGGGTAATTAGACAAGAAAAATAAATTAAAGTAGTCTACTTTGGAAAATAACTGAAGTTATCTTTATTTTAAAATGAAATAATTTTGCATACAGGAAATCCTAAGGAATACAGACAAACTATTTACGATAAGAAATTCTGCAAGGTTGCGGGATGTAAGATCAATATGTGAAAATCAACTCTATATCTATACACTTGAACAATCTGAATATAAAATTAAAATTCCACTTACAGTAGCATAAAAAATAAAAGAGAAACAAATTTAACAAAAGAAGTTCAAGACTTGTATACTGCCTACAAAACATCACTGAAACAACCTAAAGAAGTTTTAGATAAATGGAAAGACATTCTGGGCATGGATAGGAATAATTAATATTGTCATGATAGGAACAATACCTAAATTGGTCATAAACTTAATGCAATCCCTTTCAAAATTCCAGCTGTGTTTTGTGTTTTTTTTCTTTCAGAAATTGACAAGTTGATCATAATATTCATATGGAAAAGCAAGCGACCCAGAACACCCAAGACAATCTTAGAAAAAAGTTAGGTTAGCCATGGTGGCTCACACCTGTAATCTCAGCACTTTGGGAAGCCAAGGAGGGTGGATCACTTAAGGCCAGGAGTTTGAGAACAGCCTGGTCAACATGGTGAAACCCTGTCTCTACTAAAAATACAAAAATTAGCCAGGCATAGTAGTGCATGCCTGTAATCCCAGCTACTCAGGAGGCTGAGGCATAAGAATCTCTTGAGCCAGGGAGGCAGATGTTGCAATGAGCTGAGATCCCACCATTGCACTCCAGCCTGGGCAACAGTGGGAAACTCTTGTCTTAAAAAAAAAAAAAAAAAAAGGTGGAGCGATATTGGCATAATAGATCAAATAGATCAATAGAATAGACTGGAAGTCCAAAAATAAACCCATACATCTATGGTCAATTAATTTTTAGAAGAGTACCAAGATAATTCAAATGTTTAATAATATTATTTTCAACAAATGTATCTGGGGCAACTGGATATCCACATGCAAAAAAATGATGTTGGATCTCTATCTTACCCTATATACAAAACCTAACTTAAAATGAATCAAAGATCTAAAGGTAACTACTGAAACTATAAAATATTTATAAGAAAACATTAAGTATAAATCTCTTGGCTTTGGATTAGTCAATAGTTTCTTAGGTATGATATCAAAAGTACGAGCAACAAAAAATAAATAGATATACTGGACTTCATCAAAATGAAGCACCTTTCAGAATGTGCTTCAAACAACTCAATCAAGACAGTGAAAAAAACACACAAAATGGAAGAAAATATTTGCAAGTCATATATCCGATAAAGGTCTAGTAAATATATAAAACAACATTATGACTCAACAACTTAAAAGAATAACCCAATTAAAATACAGGCAAAGGATTTGAATAAACATTTTTCCAGACATACAAATGGTCAATACAGATACTCAGTATCAATTGTCATTAGAGAAAGGCAAATCAAAACCACAATGACATGTCATCTCACAACCACTAAGATGACTATAATTTAAAACACAGAAATAACAAGGGTTGGCCAGGATGTGGAAAATGGGAACCCTTGCCCATCACTGATGGGAAAGTAAAATTGTGCAGCCACTGGGGAAAACAGTCTGGCAATTCCTGAAAATGTTATTCATATAGTTACCAGCTCATCCAGCAATTCTATTCCTAGGTATGTACCAAAGAGAACTGAAAATGAGTTCACATAAAAAATTGTACATAAATGTTCATAGCAGCATTAGTGATAATAGCAAAAAAAAAAAAGTAGAAACAACCAGAATGTCTTTAACTGATGAGTGAATTAAAAATTATAGCATATTCATACAATATAATATTATTCAGTCATAAAAATGGAATGAAATAATGATTTCTGCTACACATCATGGATAAACCTTGAAAACATTATGCTAAATGAAAGAAGCTGGTCACAAAAGCTACATTTTCTATTTATAGAAAGCCCAGAATAGGCAAACCTATAAAGTACAGAAAGTGGATTAGAGGGGAAGAAATTGAAGTGACAGGTAATGATTGGAGGGTTTCTTTTTGAGGTGATGAAAATATACTAGTATTAGATAATGATCATAGCTGCACAATTTTGTGAATGTATTAAAAACTACTGAATTATACAATTTAATGTGATGAATTTTATGGTATATGAATTACAGCTCAAGTAAAAATAAATGACAAGCATGTACACATACACAGATATGTACATATGTCATGGACATTATGAGGTGCTTAACAAATATTTGTTGAATGGCTGAAATGACTGAGAGAAAAGTATGTATTAACATACTCCAAAAAGAAAGTGAAAAAAAATAAAAGTGTCCACGTTAGTTGCATATTGGTGATGGGATTGTGAGTGGTTTCTGCTTTCTACAGTATGGTTTTCTATTTCAAGTTTTTATTTTTTTTTTTATTTTTTATTTTTTGAGATGGAGTCTCGCTCTGTCGCCCAGGCTGGAGTGCAGTGGCCGGATCTCAGCTCACTGCAAGCTCCGCCTCCCGTGTTTATGCCATTCTCCTGCCTCAGCCTCCTGAGTAGCTGGGACTACAGGCGCCCGCCACCTCGTCCAGCTAGTTTTTTGTATTTTTTAGTGGAGACGGGGTTTCACCGTGTTTGCCAGGATGGTCTCGATCTCCTGGCCTCGTGATCCGCCCGTCTCGGCCTCCCAAAGTGCTGGGATTACAGGTTTGAGCCACCGCGCCCGGCCTTATTTCAAATTTTTAAATTACTTCTACAATCAGAAAAAAAAAAAAAAATCACAATCTGTGGTTAAAATTTATAAAACTAGTTTATAACCTCTAATTATGACCAAAATAAGGTTAATTTATATACAAAAAGTCTTCTAGAAATATTGTCTTATAAATGAAAATTCAAATATTGGACAAAAGCTCCCTTTGGTATATACAAAAGTGTTAGTCTTTCTTACAAAACACCCCTTTATATTTTGCCTCAGTTTCATCATCATTAACTTGTTAGTTCATCTCCATCCACTATAACATGTTTTAAAATATTAACAGCATATGTGATTCCATAGAGAGAGTTAATTACTGACATACCTGAAGTAAATTTAAACCTGTGTACATATGTGTACTCATATCCATAGACAAAAATACACAAACATCTGGGTCTATTTATGCACATAGGTTCCTTGTAAATTTTGCTATTATGACGTATTTGAAAAAAACCTATAATTAGATATGCTTGACATTTTAAAGCAAAGAAAGATACAGATTTCACAGTTTAACCAATTTGAAAACCCAGAAGCCCATACAAGGTATGGTATGTCAAATTATTTCCAAATGTATAATGCTTTGCCAGCAAGTCCTTTGTCTTTATAGTCATATTCTAGCTATAAATATCTGAGTGAGTTTAAGAGTTTGGACAATGGAGATCAATATAAAACAAAGCAGTGGAATTTAATAGGAGTTGATGTGAGAAAAGTGGTAGGAAAGATATAAACCGAGGAAATCCAGGTATTCACGAGTTCACCGCAGCTGAAAATTCACAGGTGAATCAATTTGCAGTAATAGAAAACCAACAGCATCCTAACCCACCGATCTTTATGACATACTAAAGAGCACTATCCATTTTCAACAGGGTTGTTTTGTGTCATAAAAGCAAATGATTCCTAAATATTTAGCATTATTTCTAGAGACCAGAATGACACCATGTTGTCACCCCTTTGAAGATTCCTCATGAACTTATACAGGGTTAATTGCTTCTTCTTTTCTGTGAACACTTAGTCTGCCAGTACATACTTTTATCATTGTATTTATTAAATCTTTGCAATGGTTTCCACACCATTTCCTCGAGTCCACCAAAGCACCTTCAAGACAGACACGAGAACTTATTTAGCTCTAGATCCACAGCACTGAGCACACAGAGGTTGCTAAACACGTTGTGGCTGAACAAATAAATGAGTGGAGTATTTATTTCTATAAAGCAAATTTTGTCCTGAATATTTTTTCAAGTGCAGTGTTTAAATTTTCCATACTATGTAATTAACAACATAATTATTAATGTATTATTGTTCACATTATATAAAGTGTATAATTATGTTATATAAAATTATATATAAATATTTATGCATAAATATTACATGTTTATATTTATATGTCAATATAATGTATATTATATAAAGTATGTAATATGTTTATATTATATATTTTAGCAATATAAACAATCATAGCATCATGCTTTGGCCTAGCATAAATGGTGATTATTCTATGGATGACAAACATTTAATATACAAGATGTCATTTCCTTGTTCCATGCCCATAGCAAGCATCATGAATCAATCATGGCATTTTTAACTGGAGTTAGAACAGGCCTCCAGAATCCTCATTACAGTGTCCCAGGGAGCCACTATTGATCAATCAGGGTTGGCACAGGAGTTGTGACTAACTACTATTCCTGATTTCCTGGATACTTTCAGAGGAATATTTTCTTTGGAAACCCATTAATTGTCAATATTTACAAGTACAATTAATGAAACACAGCCATTCTCATATATATATATACTTTTTTTTTTACTTTATTTTTATTTTTTTAATGAGACTGAGTCTCGCTCTGTCGCCCAGGCTGGAGTGCAGTGACCGGATCTCAGCTCACTGCAAGCTCCGCCTCCCGGGTTCCCGCCATTCTCCTGCCTCAGCCTCCCGAGTCGCTGGGACTACAGGCGCCCGCCACGTCGCCCGGCTAGTTTTTTGTATTTTTTAGTAGAGACAGGGTTTCACCATGGTAGCCAGGATGGTCTCGATCTCCTGACCTCGTGATCCGCCCGTCTCGGTCTCCCAAAGTGCTGGGATTACAGGCTTGAGCCACCGCGCCCGGCCCCATTCTCCTGTATATATTATGAGAGTTCTGAAACTCTGTTATACGACTTATGTGTCCTAGAATTCTGCAATGCTATGTGAAATAAAGTTCTGGTGACACTTCCAGTAACCTGTAGTTAAATGCTTTCAATAGTAGACTATTATCAGTCTTCACTATTTTTAACCGGAGGGCACAGATCCCATTAAAGAATGGATAAGGATTCTTGAACTATCCCTCTGCTAGTAAGACCAGCCAGGAAAGAAACTGCTACTTTGGCTGGGCAGAGCAGGCTCCGCTGATTGATTCAGTAAGTAAGGAACCTTTACATTTTTGTAGGTGTGAGATTATTTTCTTCCTGGTGCTCTGAAGCATCTGATCCACAGGCTGGCACAGAGAAAGCTACGTTTTTTAATTGACAAAGCAACAGACAGAACAAGAAAGGCTCTACGGGTACAGCATACTGAGAAGACAACTACAATTACCATCCTGCAAAGCTGGAATTTGTGAGTCCTGGCAGGGGGCCTGCAACAATTCTGGTAGTAGCACAGTCCCAGACCAGTCTCTCAGGGCCTCCAACTAATGCAGAACTGTGTTTAGGGGTCTGGAAAATCCATGTATTAACAGCTTGTCCTCATTCCTAGCTGGTGGTGAGAACTGAGCAGTGACACTGAGAGAATGCCAATGGTAGACACTAACTCAAGCAGGTTTCTTTAAAAAGTAAAACAAACCCTGAAATTCTTTAAAATTTTATTTGTTCACAAATTCCATGTCATCACCAAGACAAAATTCTGAATGCAAAATCCTTTTGTTATTAATTTGCTAACTCAAACAGATGTTTTATGTGACTTAAAAAAATTTCTTAAACTATTTCCTATTTACTAACTGTGGAAGCAGCCATTCTTCTTCTACAAGGAGGATGAATGTAGAGTTGTGATGGGCTAGTGGTCAGGCAGCTGGAGGCTGGAGCAGAGAGACACTGAGCATAGGAATGTCTGAGCAGGATGCAAGGCAGTGAGGAGAGTCAGAAACATCAGCTGCTGTTATTAGAATCATGGCCAATGCATCCAGTTTTTTCTTAATTAGTTTATCATACTAAGTATTAAGAATAATAGTAATACGAATAGTTAATGTTTATTGAGTGAGTTTTGTGCTAGACACTGCGCTGGGCACTTTGTATGTTTTATCCAACTGATTCTCAAATCGAATTTAGGAGGTAGATATTATTACCTAAATTTATGGATCAAAATAGCAAGGCTTAGGAGGGGCTAACTGACAGACTCAGTGACACACTGCTAAGAACCGGAGGGGCCAGAATCAAACCTAAGCATACACCATCCACAGGTAAAATATTGAAAAGTTACCATATTCCCTCCAAGGGTCTTAAGCTCAGATTGAATTCAAATTTATGTAACAGATAGAAAGGGAAAAGAAAGGAAAAAATGTGAATGTTCTTTCGTTTGTCCCAAAGAAAGAAGAACCCTATAAATACGCCATACTTTTTTTTTTTTTTTTTTTTTTTTTTTTAGAGAGTGGGCCAGAGTCCATTTCTTAAAGGTTAAGAAATGTCATGTAAAGAAACTGTGTATGGGGTTTTACTTAGCATGTCTTTGCTCAACTTTAGGTGTTTCAATTCATCAGAGGGTTTGAGAGTATGTAAGAAAATGGCACAGTGGCCTGCGTTGGCCAACACTATACTTTGTCATTCCAGTGCACTAATCTGTGATATAGCAGCTAGAAACTTATAAAACATTCAGGCAAAGTCATGTGCTGATTCAATCATGGACTAGAATACAGCTAAGCATTTTAGCCTTGGTTATTGAAGCTATAATTACACCGGTGAGTGAATGATGGCTATCTCAGAAGAATTTCCTGGAATCAGTCGTTCAAATCTCCACTCATTTAAGAGAAAGTAGTTCTTTACAGGAAACCCTGGTAGGCTGAAATGGTTAAGTATGATACCCAAAATGAATAGGTAAGGAAATAGATACCTTGAACATGATTTGAGGGGAATATGAGGCTTACTGTTCAGAAAACACTAAAGATCTATATAATCCAAACATAAAACTAATAAAGTGACCTTGTCTTTTAAATTGTGGATGGAACTTCCATTTGTTTCTTCAAAAGCAGACAGTATGTGGGAAACATCAGACAAACCCAAATTGAAAGACAGTCTATAAAATATCTAACCAGTACTCTTCAAAACTATCAAAGTCGGCCGGGCGCGGTGGCTCAAGCCTGTAATCCCAGCACTTTGGGAGGCCGAGACAGGTGGATCACGAGGTCAGGAGATCGAGACCCTCCTGGCTAACACGGTGAAACCCCGTCTCTACTAAAAATACAAAAAACTAGCCGGGCGCGGTGGCGGGCGCCTGTAGTCCCAGCTACTCGGAGGCTGAGGCGGGAGAATGGCGGGAACCTGGGAGACGGAGCTTGCAGTGAGCTGAGATCACGCCACTGCACTCCAGCCTGGGCGACACAGCAAGACTCGGTCTCAAAAAAAAAAAAAAAAAAAAAAAAAAACTATCAAAGTCATCAAAAACAAGGACAGCCTGAGAATCCATCACAGTCTAAAGAACCTAAGGAGACATGGTGACTAAATCCCATAATGGGATCCTGGGACAGAAAAAGGGCATTAGGTAAAGACTAAGAAAATCCAAATTAAGTCTGGAGTTTGGTTAACATTAATATGCTAATGCCAGTTTCTTAATTTCCACAAATGTACCATAGTTATATAAGATGTTAATAATGGGGGAAACTGGGTGAAAGGCATACAAGAACTCTTTGTAAGATTCTTGTAATTTTTCTGTAAATCTAAAATTTTCCAAATAAAAATTATTTAGAAGAACAAACTACACACACACACACAAGCCAGAGTGTGCCCTTACAAATGGCCACATATTAAAAGCACATTCATAAGCACTTAGAAAATGCTTGACATAGAGTGTCAAACAGTATGTATTTTTTTAAATACATACATATTTTAAAATATATATGTATATAAATAACAATGTATATTTATAGAAATAAAAATGTGTGTGTGTGTATATATATATTTTGTTTGTTTGTTTGTTTTGAGATGGAGTCTTGCTCTGTCACCCAGGCTGGAGTGCAGTGGCACAATCTCAGCTCACTGCAACCTCCGCCTCCCAGGTTCAAGCGATTCTCCTGCCTCAGCCTCCCAAGTAGCTGGGATTATAGCTGTGTGCCACCACACTTGGCTAATTTTGGTATTTGTAGTAGAGATAGAGTTTTGCTTTATGTTGGCCACGCTGGTCTCGAACTTCTGACCTCAAGTGATCTACCCGCCTTAGCCTCCCAAAGTGCTGAGATTAAAGGTGTGAGCCACCGCACCTGGCCTTTTGAATGCAAGGATAAATGAATGAATTAGATCACTTTCCATAGTTAAAAACAAAAGTCTTCAATTGTTCCTTTTTATCTTAAAACTGCACTTAGCCTCATCTAAGATCTTCCACAAGGTAGCCAAACTCTATTTTCTACAAGTCATCAGTACACTGCCTCTGTTTGGGTCAAAGAAATCATCTCACTGTCCCAGGATTGTGGAGCCCTCATTTCTGGCTTCCCTTTGTCATCCCTTATCCCAAAGCCAAAATGTTCTCCCAACTCATTCTGCCTGTTTCAGATCGAATTCAAGCTCCCCAGGCCCTAAGAATTGTTTCAAAACACTCCTGCATGCTCCTGAAATCTTCCTTCTCTGAATTCCTACTGTCTAGTTTTTTAGTTCAACACGTGTATATAAAATTGCTTACAGTGATCAACCTAATTCTTCTTATCCAAGTGTCATTTAGAATGGATTTTTAGAGGAGGAATGAAAGGAATTTTCATTTGTTCCTTCAAAACGAAGGGATTACAAAAGGGCACTAGGAAAATTTAGGGATGTTCAATATATTTCTTGATGGTGTTGTCAGTTCTTTTTGATAGACATATGTCAATCTTACCAAAATTGTACCCATTTAGTATGTACAATTTATCCTGTATCAATGATAGAGCAATAAAACTGCTAAACATGTCTATGTAATTGAATGTTTTGTTGGTTTGTTTGTGACAGGGTCTTGCCCTGTCGCCCAGGCTAGAGTGCAGTGGTAGGATCACAGTTCATTGCAGCCTCAACCTCCCAAGCTCAAGTGACCCTCTCACTTCAGCCTCCTGAGCAGCTGGGACTACAGGCTCACATCACATCTGGCTAATTTGTATATTTTAAGAGGGATGGGGGTTTGCCATGTTGCCCAGCCTGGAATGTTTGTTTTCTAATTTATTATTTTTTATACATTTATTTATCATAATTACTGAAAGATAATGGAGATTTATATTATTTTGAGGTTTAAGCCAAAAGTAAGCTCCAAATAATTTTCATTTTTGAACTATTATATGAGTACTTGAGAAATAGTATGTATTCTCTCATTTTAAGCAGTTTGAGATATATATTTTAGCTCATTAATCTGCTAAAAACTGAAAAACTCTCTCTCACTAGGATTGTATCCTGGTGACTTCAAAGTGATTGCAGTTTAGAAAGTGAACACATTAGATCACTGCTATGGGCTTATGGTATAATGCCAATTATATGTCACGGAGCAGTCATTTTATCTGGCTTTTCACGGAATCCTAAATAAACTTAACCTAAACCCTTCAACCACTTTCCAATTACTGTCCCACTCGCAGCCTCCAGCCTGGCTCTTTCATCTGGAGACAGTGACATGACCTGTGTGGCTGTACTGTACCAAGTTACTTATGATTTTTCAAAAATTGACTATATCTTTACTGAACATTTCTCCTTGACTGGCACCTGCAGCATCAACGTTGGCTATGGAGAATTGGTGCGTAAGAGACTACAAACTCAGAATGAAGGCAGCACAGGCCCCAGCCAGGCTATCTACTAGTCTCAGTCTCCTTGGCCAGCTTCCGATCCATGTCCATCCCCCATTTAGTAGCCCCCTTTCTTTTCTTCCACTGCTGACTTGTGTCCTTTTGCAATTTTTACTCCTTTTAACTTGTCCTGCTGGCTATAGTGCTGCTTCATCAAACACCAAATCAGCTCCACCTTCTTACCCTCCTTTACCATACTTGCCTATCATGTTCAACATGTTTATTAACTTACTTGCTTTCTCTCATGCCCTGCATAGTCTCTTCCACTCAAATCATTAACAATGATACTTTCAATTTCTGAATTTGCCTTACCAAACACTCTACTTCTTCATCTTCAGCTTCCCTTTATACCTAGCACATAGCAATAATGTCCTGCTATACAATATAGTGGAAAAAGTCTCATAATTGGAAACCAGAGTCTGTGTGAGTCCTGGTTCTGTCACTGACTCAACCATGACTAGTTACGTTATCTGGAATAACTCACTAAACCTCACTAAGATCCAGTTTCCTCATATTTCCAATGGCATTGTGAGAGTTACATAAAAATGATGCAGATAAAATACAAACTACAAAATGCCAAATGGATGCAAGATATGGCAAACAGGCAATGTCTATTTATTCCCAATACAGGTGTATTTCTTTGAGCTCTTTGAAAAATTAAGTAAAATATTCCATTTCTGAAAGTAAAAGCTATCAAACCTTTCTAAAGGTCTCACAGCAACTTGGTAGATATAAAAGTGGAGAAAAAAAAATTGCCTTTCTGAATACTAGAGCTTTGTAAGAGATGAAACTGAGACGATTTAAAACACAGGCTCACTTCAAAATGGAGAAGTGGGTAAAATTGAGGTACTAATCAAAATGTTTGAAGCCTGTCATCCTTATAAGAATAATGCCATGCTTAAGAGCCATGTGTTCAACATCTGCAAACCAAAAGCAAATGAAAAATTCTATTAGCTTGTACCAGAAATGTGAACACTCAGCTGAAACTAACACTATTGTAGGGGGTATAATTCAAAGTAATATCAAGATGGAAATGATGAGTGAGGAGAAAAGGTAAAAATTATTACATAAACACAATTTATTTTGGAAAAGCACATGAGCATATGCAAGACAGCAAAATCTAAACTATCTCCTGGTAATTGAATAGCAGAGTCAGCATAGGGTTTCAGAAAAAAATCAGAATTCAGACTAAACCAAACTAGTTTCTTCTGTGAAATCTTTCCTAATTCCCCTAGGCCAACTTAAGTACTTTATTCTTTATGCTCCAATTGCCCCTTGCATTTACGTCCATGGTAACTATTACCACAATGTATTATAACCATCTGTGTACATGGCAATTTCCCTTAAACTGCTCTATTTGAAAAGCAGAAACCATTCTTTTTTCCTTTGTTTCCCCAGTGCCCAGTATGCTGCTTGTCACATGATTATTAAGAAATTGTTGGTAAATGATGAAGGAATCACATTTTGGCCAATGGTGTATCTAATAATGAACATCAGCTTCTTCTGAGGACAACAAATAAAGATACACTCATTTTAAAACACTGAAGTGTTAGTGCATTGTTTATGGAAACAGCTTCATCATTTTATTAAAACCCAACCATTTTGTACTGCACTATTCAAGACAAATTACTAGGGACCTATCATTTGGAGAGTCATAATCTGGGCAAGATAATTCACAAGCTTGATTTCTGATTCTAGTGAAACCAGAGTTACAGGGTCAGCCCCCATACAGGTCAGACAGAGCCACAGAGGGCTTGCCAAATTGTGTCCTGTAACTGCACAGCTGTATGGAGGTGCCATTCACATAGAGTAAATATGAAGAAGCATGTAATGCAATACAGACAACCCACATGACAGCCAGGTAGCTTGTTGACAAAATAAACCTGCCTATTTTGCAGCCAAAGTATTCATCTATGTTCCCTCAGTAATTCCACAAAGGTGTATCTTTGCTTAAACAATAAAGGATGGATATCCTTGGGCCACTCCACGTCAAAAACTAGAAAAAATGACTGGTACAACACCTTGTAAACTCCCTTTATGGAATGCCAGTTCTAAGGGCTGTTAATAGATATTCCAGTAAAAGCGGTTGAGGGCCAAATGAGTCAGGGGAACACGGGAATAAAGTTTAACTCTTTCTTTCATGCAGGATATCTCAGAATTTCTAAAATGCTAATACACTGATCTATAAAAGACATTATAGGCTGGGTGTGGTGGCTCATCCTGTGACGCCAACACTTTGGGAGGCTGAGGTGGGTGGATCACTTGAGGTCAGGAGTGAGACCAGCCTGACCAACATGGCAAAACCCCATCTCTCTCTACTAAAAGTACAAAAATTAGCCAGGCGTGGTGGCACACACCTGTAATCCCAGCTACTGGGGAGGCTGAGGCACAAGAATTGCTTGAACCCAGGAGGCAGAGGTTGCAGGGAGCCAAGGTCACACCACTGCACTTCAGCCTGGGTGATGCAGTGAGACTCTGTATCAAAAAAAAAAAGGAAAGAAAAAGAAAAAAGACATTATATTATACAGTGTTTTTCAAATATATTTTACCTCTAAACACTTTTTCAATTAACATTTTGAAAAAATAAATAAATAAATAAAAGACTAGTGCAATTTCATGAACCACACTTTGGAAAACACTGCCTTAGACTACAGTACCCATTCCTATTAGCCTTACACCACCACCTACTGATCAGAAACTATGGGGATGGGCCAGGGAGGTGTATCTTTACCAAGCTCCCACAGCGGATTTTTTTTTTTTTTTTTTTTTGAGACTCGCTCTGTCCCCCAGGCTGAGTGCAGTGGCGCGATCTCAGCTCACTGAAAGCTCTGCCTCCCGGGTTCACGCCATTCTCCTGCCTCAGTCTCCCGAGTACCTGGGACGACAGGCGCCCTCCCACAGGGGATTTTTATATGACAAAATGGGCACTAGTAGCAGACCCAAGTTTGGAAACCACTCCATACGTCAACCTCACTTCTCACCACTAAAGATTTCCATTCAAGTTTCTCTGGCTCATTATTTCACAGACCTCAAAATCTCCCATGTCTATAAGCAGGTATGCAAGATAGAAAAACAACCTGATTTCTAATACAAGATTAATACTTTTGTGGTTTCTGATTTACGATACTGTTAGAAAGCTTCTCACTTGTTGAATCTAGAATTTCAATATGTATACCAATAAGGATTAAAACAGTATTAAGATATTTTAAATGCAAACAAATATCTGGAGGTTTTTCTTTCCTACAGTTTTCTTATGGGAGCACCCATAGAATCACGGAAGATTAGAATTGAAAGAAGTACCAACAGAGGTTAAGTTATTTACCTGTAGTCCCAGAGCTCATTAGTAGCAAAACGGGGGTTTAAATTCAGAGCTCCCACTCTGCTTCTACTCACGCTCCTTCTTCAGCTTAAACCAATGCAGCAGCATCTAGAAATCTATTCTGAACATCTCAATCCCTCACAACTACCAATGCCTTTTTTTTTCTTTTGAGACGGAGTCTTACTCTGTCGCCCAGGCTGAAGTGCAGTGGCATGATCTCAGCTCAGTGCAAGCTCCGCCTCCGGAGTTCGCGCCATTCTCCTGCCTCAACCTCCCGAGTAGCTGGGACTACAGGCGCCCGCCACCATGCCCAGCTAATTTTTTTGTATTTTTAGTAGAGACAGGGTTTCATCGTGTTAGCCAGGATGGTCTCGAACTCCTGACCTCGTGATCCACCCCTACCCCCAGCCTCCCAAAGTGCTGGGATTACAGGCTTGAGCCACCACACCCCGCCTACTAATCTCTTCTTTAAGCAACCTTTATGTCCTCAAACAGTCAAAAAATTTCCAAAAAAAATGAAAAAATAATAATTTTTCTTTTATCTGTTTTTTAAATGACAGCTTTAGGCCGGGCGCAGTGGCTCAAGCCTGTAATCCCAGCACTTTGGGAGGCAGAGGTGGGTGGATCACGAGGTCAGGAGATCGAGACCATCCTGGTCTACACGGTGAAACCCCGTCTCTACTAAAAAATACAAAAATCTAGCCGGGCGAGATGGCGGGCTCCTGTAGTCCCAGCTACTCGGGAGGCTGAGGCAGGAGAATGGCGTAAACCCGGGAGGCGGAGCTTGCAGTGAGCCGAGATCGCGCCACTGCACTCCAGCCCGGGCGACAGAGCGAGACTCCGTCTCAAAAAAAAAAAAAAAAAAAAAAAAATGACAGCTTTAAAGACAGTTACCTGAAAATGAAACAAAGAATGATTCCAAAGCTTTACTCCCATGAAATAGCCTCTCCAATACTCCCCTGATCCAATGTATCATCATCATCCTCTTTCACCTGGGCTACTACAATAATCAATCTTATGTCCTTCCAGATAGGTCTCTAACCTGCAGGAAAAACAATGGTCTTTTAAAAATGAAAACCTGATCGTGTTATTTTCTTTCTTTAAACTCTCCAGTGATTCCCTAATGCTCTCTGGATCCATAAGCCATAAGGCCTTTGTAAGCTTGTGCTCCTTCAATCCCATTTCTGGCCCATCTTCCCTTGTGTGCCAGGCTTCATTCGTTCTGACTTTTAAAATTTCTTAATTGTGCTATGCTTTTTCCCATCTCAAGACTTTACCATATGCTTGCTCTCTGTCTAGAACATTTCCTATGCCCAATCCAAGCTTTCACTCCACTAACTCTTAATCCACCCTCAGCTCTCAAATTTGAAATCTTTTCTGGGATGCTTTCTCTGGCTTTCATTACTGAGCTGTCTCTCTACCAGTCGGTACTTCAATTGTTTACTGGTTTGATTCCTCTCCTAGACTATAAGCACCGTGAAGGCAGCAGATATTTTACTAGATAGTAAATCCTTAGCCTACCTAGCACACAGTAGCAATTCAATAAAGAGTTGTGTGAGAAGAAACAAAAGAAAAAAGGGAAGGAGCACGAGATGGAGGAAAGCAGAGGAGAGAGGAAGGGGAAAGAGGGAAGAAGGGAAAGAAGCATGAAAACAATCTACTATTTTTTCTAGCACAATGTCTTTAATATGATAAAATCTCTTTTATCTAATATCTTCAGGGATGAGATATTCTGATTAATTCATTCAATTTGTGAAGACACACTTCAAGCTTTCAAAAACTAATGAGGATAAGGCAAGTAGATAAAAGAAGATAAGGAATTCAATTGTATGGAATATAAAGCAAATCCTATATCAACAAATAACATAAGGAAAGGAATGAATTTGGTCAGGTGCTCTAAAACACTGAATGAAATACCTATGTACACAGCCATTCATCCTGAAAAACCCAGCACATTCTAAAACCCAGAGGCACTGCAAATCACTAAGTAATTCACTGCTCAATTAAAGTTCATATCAAAGACATAATGTTTCTATAAGTTACAAAGAAACTACACTCATTTTGGCAGAAAAAAATGACTCTATAGTTTTGATGATAAATTGTTATTCTTACAAAGAGAGGTCCGAGAACCTGTGTATGTCTATAAGCAGTAGACAGGGCCTTAATTTTTGAAAGTTTCATGTAGCTATCTAAGAACATGCACTGTGAAAGCACATACAGCACAATTTATCTGTCTTAGGAGGAAAGTGAGCCAGCTGGACCCTGCTGGGATTTGTACCTGAAAGTTACAGGAAAATTTTAAGTTCCGGAAAAAGTTCTTAAGGCACACCAGTTCAGAAAAATAAGTTGAAAAATATATTGTTTTTGAAGAGGTCATTGGCTAAGCTAATAAAATTAAATTAAATGCCACAATCACTGCGAAAATAAAAAGATATACACATGTTATAATTTTAGTTCTCAGTTATTCTACTACAATTAATTTGTCTTCCTACTAGTTGAGGATATATCAATTTTCAAAAAAAAAAAAAAAAAAGGAAGAAAAGGTTTTTGATGACCCAACTCAAAGTCACAGATTCTTCTAGCTAGCAGCAATCTCAGAAATAACTCAGCCTAAACTTCTCATTTTAAAGGTCAGAAAAACTGAAGCTAAGAGACATTAAATGACCCTAGCAAGGTCACACTGTGAGACATTGGCAGAGTGCGGACGAGAGCTCTAATTCCCTGACTCAGTAGCTAGATTTCTGAGCACTAGATAGATCACTGTAGGAAGCAGCCATATTTTTCTATTCAGAATTTTTTTTCTTCAAAGCAAATGCATCACATTCTATTTGAGCTTGTAGACACCTAAAAACCCCAGATGGTCTCATATCAACTTCCTCCAAGGCAGTTCACCCCCTTCCTGAATTTGTGTGATAGATTATTTTTACTCTAAAAGAAGAGTTTTATTTATATCCATGTTATATTTTTTCTTGGTGCTTTCTGATCATTGTTTCTGCCTTTTAAGATCAAATTGAATTTTGGATCTGCCATTTATGTTGCCAGGTAGTCCTCTGAGGTCTGAATCATTGAAGAATCTAAAGAGCATGACTTGTGTGTCTTCATTCAGGTCACACTGAGGACACTGAATAGGGAGGGCAGAGCTGCTGCTAGCCAGTCTGCCAGGAGGCTTAATGCATGAATCAAGGCCTACTGCATGGGACTGTTCAGTCAGCATTGAATCCACCTAAAGATTTTTTCATCCAATCCACATTTTTCTATCTTCTTTATAACTCTATAATAAACACAATTGCATTGAACACATGCAAATCCTTATAGAATAAGCATTTAAAAACAAAATATTACATTTCTAGGATATTTTTTAGTTGATATTTTATGTACATTATTTCATCTGAAACTCAGAGAAAGTAAACAAGTCAGGGCTCATTATTTCTGTTTTGTAGATCAGGAAACTAAGTTTCAGAGAAGTTCATTGACTTACTCACCATCAACAAGCTAATGCGTATTGAAGCAGTGTGTCCCTAGACACTTGCTCCAACACTTTTATGTGATTTCATTTGGATAGTATAGGTAACTGTCAAATACATGACTGAGATGAATTTCAGTACTGTACTACGAAATCTCAAGTGAACTACATATCCAATTTTCTGAACACCATGAAAGCCCAACAGGGAGAGAAAGACTCCCCTTCCATGTGTTTCCTCAAGATGGACTAATAGGATTTCATGAATCCTGTTTCAAATATCGTAAACACACACACACATACCAGCTTGCTATTTTTGTATTTTGAATACCTAAGAAGCTTTTACCCATCCTGCCCTTTGTCCCAGTAAGTAGGCCTTTACCATCAAGAAAAACAACCTAGCTGTCCAACCAAAATGTCACCGGGAAGGCACCTTATTAAAGACCACCAAGAGGGTGTATTGTTCCCTTGTTCTTTCAATGCCACACTCAGCTCCGGGGTATGTCTCCCTGGTTCCTAGATAGAGAATGCCAATACAGGTTTTAAGGGCTGCAGCCAATCCCCAACTTTTCCTGCCTTCTACAGTCCAGCTAATAGCCAGCTTTTGTACCTATTATGTGTACTCACATACCATAGTCAGGTTAGCTATTAAGTAGATAATCAGATGCTGTTTTGAGTGTTGGCTTTTACAGATCTATAGAAGACACCATGCCACACACATACACGTGCAAGATACTATGTCCTAAGGGTCCACTCTGTATCCTGACTGTGCTGAGTATTACAAGGGGCATTAACAATAATACTTCACAGTTACACAGGATTTTAGAATTGACAAAATACTTTCATAGATGTCATTGTGATCCTCACAATAGTTATATGAAAGAAACAGTATAAATGCCATCATTTTTATTTTATAGATGAGAAAAGTGAGATACAGCAAATTCAGTGACCTACCCAAGGTTATACAACTATTGAGTCACTGTGTGGTCTTAATCTAAAATCTTTGCACTCCAATTTAGCAGAGAACACAAGTTATTTGAAGATGTGACTTTAAGAAATGGAACAGGGCCGGGCGCGGTGGCTCAAGCCGGTAATCCCAGCACTTTGGGAGGCCGAGACGGGCGGATCACAAGGTCAGGAGATCGAGACCATCCTGGCTAACACGGTGAAACCCCATCTCTACTAAAAATACAAAAACTAGCCGGGCGAGGTGGCGGGCGCCTGTAGTCCCAGCTACTCCGGAGGCTGAGGCAGGAGAATGGCGTAAACCCGGGAGGCGGAGCTTGCAGTGAGCTGAGATCCGGCCACTGCACTCCAGCCTGGGCGACAGAGCAAGACTCCGTCTCAAAAAAAAAAAAAAAAAGAAATGGAACAAATAACAGCATGAACCACTCATATTCAAATGCTTCATTCTAAGCATTCATGAAAAAAGTTGTAGATTTCCCGATTGAGCTCAACAGTAAGGCATGCAAGGCCTGCTAGAGCTGTCATGAAAATATTTTAAATCTTTCCATCCTAGACCACAGTTCAAACCACTAAACACTTTAAACTGTGCTTTTTGTGTACTAGAAAGAGCTCTTATTCTGTTGTGGAGAGTACAGTAAGACAAGGATGCAACTCAGGTGCATTAAGTTATCCTATTCAAAGAAAAGGGGAAACACCCTATTCAACCTGATGATTGATCTGATGGCAGTTAAAGGTGTGAGTCATAAGGCCATAGGCACGGCAGTGAGGAAGCAGCTGAGTTTCATCTGACACAATAGCAAAGTACTAAGCCTGTAAAAACTTAGTAAGACAAGGAAGACAAATGACAAAGTGCATTATGACTCTGAATAATTTCTTGACAGTAAATGGAGGGCTCAGTAGGTTCCTGCACATTAAAAATCATGCCCCATATGATGTAACCTGTACCCTCCTTGAGGAAAAATTACAGTCAAGCTAAATGTAATAAGAGAGAACAAAAAGCTGAGAATCAGAACTCATATCAAAGCAGATAATTCAAAAGATGTTCTAGAGCAGTATCTCCAAGAGTGGCGCCTGGACCAGCAGCATGATCATCACCTGGGAACTTGTTAAGAAATGCAAATTCTCAGGCTCCAGTCAGACCCAAGGAATGGGAAACTCTAGGCCTGGGGCCCAGCAATCTATAGTTTAGCAAACCCTCTAGGGGATTCTAACTCGTCGCCCAGCTAAAAATATAGTAGTTCTGTTATCATATTTACTGGTATCACTTGCCCTTTGGCAGTGCCTTCAAATGAAGAAAGTGAACACTGCATGATGAATGGTTTGTTTCCCTCTGCTATGAACCCTGGAAGTGATAGTTTTGACACACCCCCACCACCACCCACTGTGGATGCTATAATTAGCAATCTGTTGAGGAAGTATCTCTGAAAGCTTAATAAGTACAATGGGACAGGTATGAAGTAATTAATCATTCAATTATGGTCATCATATAGCTAATTAAACATAGTTTCTCCTCCCTCCATCATCTAGCTCTTAGAACAGTGGTTATCATATTTTAGCATACATCAAATTCACCTAGGAGGAGGGCTTGTTAAAAGGGAATTCTGAGACCCACCCCAAGAAGGTGATTCAGTAGGCTAGGGGTGGGGCCAGATAATCTGCATTTCTAACAAGCTCCTGGACAACCCTTGTACTAGAGAAAAAAAAATTTTTTTAATTAATGTTTTAAGTACACTGGACCACTGGTGTGCTAGTAAATGTTTAACAACTGGCTTTCCAGGAAGAAAACAAAAAGTAGGCAATCATCTGTAGTATTTGCCAATTCTGTGGTAAATATTTCAACCATGATCTACATTAAGCTACAACATGATGTCACTGAGCTGAGAGGAAGAAGTGTACACAGTCCTTGTTTGCTAGCCAGCTCCAGTGCACGCTGTAGCCACTCCACATTTCTCTGAACTTGATATGTGCAAAACCTGCAGCACCACACTGTTTATATTCCATGGTCCCCTGAAAGTAGGAATTTGCTGAGTCAAACAGATGCTCCATCTTAATTCTGCTTCCTTCTTTGGTGAGTCACCGACTCTTAAGCAGGAGAGTCATGCGAAGATCCATTTCTCACAATAAAACTCATAGTAAATTTCCCCAAATGGAGCTCCATCATCCTGAGTATCCAACACTCAGAACTTGATTTGGGAATGGTTTTAGCAGCAGACTGTCCACTAGAAAACAGGATAGCATAAAAGTAAATGGCAAAATATAAAAGCTGTATGACCAGGTGAGTCCTGCAGTGGGGCTGCTAAAGTAAAATATAAGTGATTCCATCTGAGGAAGAGTTCAGATATCAAATGTGACAAACCCACTATGTGGCATGTAGCACACAACCCAGTTCCTTTTTAAATACGGAATGCATGCTCTTAAACACTCAGAAATTTTAAATAAGTTCCTATAAGAAAAGATGAAAGGAAAAAAACAGATTCCTCTTTCCTTTCCATTCGAACCTCTACTAAACTATTCTGCATAAAATTTTGTATATTCTGTAAAAAGTTCTGTGTTGCCTGTGAAATCATGACATCCTCTTACCCCCACGTATAATTTTTCTAAATACAATTAATGCTGCCACAACTGGCCAATCATCCAATCTGGTCAGAAATTCTGGTCAAAATTCTTACTTATACACTGGATAACTAGCCTTTGAATAATCAAAAGGTAACTGAAAAAGTAAAATCTGCTTCAGGTCTTACTTGATTTGTGAAGGTAAAAAGTATTCCTGATCAATGTGCAGAGAAAAAAAAAAGTGGATCAGCAAAACAGTTGCCTTTAAGAGATTCTCTTGCCTCAAATTTATTTATCAAGAGAGTCTTCTGACCTTGAATCCCAACCAATATTATTATCGAATAAGCAACATCTGAAAGTTTCACCACTACGAACAACAGAATAACCATCACAAGCTTTCTGGCAAAGGGTAATGTGACTCTCCATTTGAACAATTTTCTCTACATACTAATTAAAGTAGTTACCACTGACCCACATTTTCATCTGGTAGTAGGGGACAGGATAACATGTCCATGTATTGCTTACCAACACCAGATTTCCCAAGCTTTCAGCCACCCCTTTCACCAACTTTCCATCAGCAAGCAATGACCCCCTTCCTGAAGAGCTTAACCTACAGAGAGTTCACTTGGAGTCATTCAGCACAGCTCTGTAATTCCACGCTTGAAAAGTCTCTTTTGTTGTTGGACCACAGCCAGAACAAAATTAAAGCATTTCCTATTCAATTTTGGCAACTGCAAGAACCCATTCACTTAAAGCTTGATAACAATGAGTTGATTCAACTGCCCTTCAAGAAGAAGCAGTTTTGCAAAATGGGTTTCCTGTCAGCAGCCCACACTAAGCTTCCATTCTTTCTGCCTCTCTCTTTCTCTCCTTTACCAAAGATTTAGGAAAAGGCACGTACTGAGAACTTAGCTTTTTTGGTGGTCCCACTGAGGACAAGTAGTAATTGAATTCCAAGATATATACTATCATATGCCATGTACATACCATTGCATACATGAGGACTGACACAGTCAGCAAGGACTATAAACATCCCTAATTCTCTACTGCTACTTGTCCATGTCTCTTTCTACAGATTCTTCCATACTCATAGTTTTCAAACCCTCCTGAGTTCCTCCTTTCTTTCATTTCAAACCCCAGTGACGGTACAGGTCTAAATCTGAAGAGTCTTCATTATTCCCCTTTTCCCTCATTCACTGCATCACCTAGGGCAATAAGGCATTTTCCAAAAGAAACTATCAGGTAAATAAGGCCGGAGTGGTTTGTTTGAATGATTCTAGGATAAAACTCAAAAGTTGCAGTCTTTCGTGATGCATGATTTAATAGAACAGGAAGCAGGCCAAGAACCACAGACTAGGGAGAGGGAGTGAGACCATTGATCAATTACAGAGGCGCACTCACAACAGTGGATATCATGGAAAGCCATGTATCCTACAGTTCAGAACACACTGAGATGATGTTAGATGATGCATGTATAAACAATTTTGCTTCAATAATTATGTGTTTAGAACCTACAACATGTATCTATTATTAGTACTACTGTTATATTATTTTGTCTTCTAGAAGCTAATTCTTTAAGAAAATTATTAGTGTTTTGATGATAAATAGGTTTCAATGTACTTGACAATTCTCAAAGATAAATCGTGGATGCCTGAAGAGCTATGTTGGGGAAGATGGTGAAGCCACGTCTAAATTCAGCAAATAAATAAATAAATAAAATGCCTTCATTGGTTAGAGATAACTATCATAGGCTTGGGCAGCATATGTATAATACATTTGCCCACCTGTCCCCAGGACTAGCCTTTATGGTTCTCTAGGAGAGGAAATGTGCTGAGCTGCTGTGTTTTACACTCCTGTATTATCAATTCTTGGTGCATAGAACCTACTTAATACATTTTTGTTAAATTGAATGCATTGATGTAGAAGCACTAAAACTTCGCTGAATAAACACTGAGCAAAATGCAAGTCTGTATTCTGGAATCAGCTGGAAAAAGTAACTATTCTATTATCTCAGACTAATCACTGAACTATTTCAGGCTGGTGCTTATAAGAAGTTGGACAGGATGATCTCTAAGTCCTTGGGTAACTCCAAAGCCTATCACTATTTCATTATCCCTTCTGTTTTTATTTGGTGAAGACTTTTGTACCCTATGTTATCAATGTCTGCCAATACATTCATACTTACTAAAAAAAAGAAAACAGAATCAAGAGTAAGTTCTGAAAGAACAGAGAAGTTTGATATTTAAAATAGTTGAAAGTTGTGAAAGTATCAAATAGAATGGTCTGTGATAATGCCACAGGGCCACAGAAGGTTTTAAATGAGTGACTGAACCTTGGTTTGCTTTTTAGAGCTGAGCCTTTCAAATCTGATTCTCTTCATTCTGTGACATTTGTCAGTGACCACTGCTGAGTACCTGCTTGATGATGTTTGAGCTATGGGTTTATACTGGTGATTGCAAAGGAGAGAAGGGGTAGCTGTCAGAAATGTGACCAGAGAAAGATCATAACCTAGAAAATGAAAAACAGGATGGCAAAAATTCTAGTTCTTAGCTGACATATGACATGAATACGAGTATCTTACAGAGAAGGCATAAAAGTATACAGAATTACTAACCATGCAACCTAGTGAAATACAATCCAATAAATCTCTTATCAAAGCAAAAAGACACAAAAACTTCATAACAATAAAAATTTTTATCCATTCTATCTAGTCTAGAATTCAAAATAATATTTAATGTCTCAAAAATTGTACGTAGACAACTGTTTCATATTCGCACAGCAAAAGTGTGAAATGTGAAAGCACTTAGGATGAATGTTCAGATATCAATCTCCTAATATCCTCAAACATCTCAGAAAAGAACATTCAGAAAAACACAAACTGGAAAATCAAAATAAAGAGACATATGGACAGAAAAAGAGAACAAATTATAACAGGCAGATATCACCCACATATAGATAAACACAAGATTATGTTTTTCTGTCTTAATAATTTGTACACTTTATTCCTTAGTGATATCCAGGACTTTTGATGATATCAGCTCTAACCAGGAATCTACAGCTGCCCATTCATAGTTGTCTGTGAAATTTAGATGTTTGAAGTATCTGATTTGGGGTGGTAGGTCTTCATCTAATAATTAGCTCTGGTAATGAAAATCCCTCAAGTTATCTGAATTTGAAAGACTTTATGTGGCTTCAAAAACTAATTTCAAATGGGCCAGGTGATGCCCACTTGAGAAGCTAAGGCTAAAGAATTACTTTAAAAGTGTTCTGGCTGCAATATTATTGTTCATGCTGAAATGCAAGGAGCCTTCCCTGCCCAACAAGGGGCAAATGATCCCAGACCAGAGTGGACCGACTGAATTAGATGGAATATTTTTTCAACTGTTATTTCCTTCATATTATGGATGTCAGGCCGACTCTGGCTTGCCCTTAACTTAAGGACTTAGATCCTGCATTTCTTCTTCCAGGAAGCCATCTCTCTCTCTCTCTCTCTCTCTCTCTCTCTCTCTCTCTCTCTCACACACACACACACACACACACACACACACACAGACACACACACACACAGACACACACACACACCCCTCAGTATAGGTTGGGAGTCCTTCCTAAGTACTGCATTTAGACCCTTTGCAAACCTCTATCTGTATTTTATTTGCTTTGTATTCTCAGCACCTAATGTACCTGAAACTTTGTAAAATCAGAGAAACAAAATGAAACCTAGTCAATGTTGGATGAGTGAATGAAGTCTTGAAAGTGATGTGTCATATCTTTTGCAGAATAACAGTACCCTATTTTCATTCAATACATGAATTCGAAATTCTAATTTATTTGCTTTCAATGTAGAATTTCCTAAGGTCTGTATATTAAAATAATAGTAAAAGCGGTTATCTTTTTTTAAAATGAAGATACATCTTCAATTTCATATTTGTTCTCTCTCTCTCTCTGTCCTATTTTGTTGCTTGTTTGTTTCCACAAAGCACAGAATTAAGACTTATGAATAGCCAAAGAGAAGCATGGCTTAGCCCATGACTAACCATAGGAACTATAGAGTAAATCAATTTCTTCCCCATCTGTAAAGTGAGATGATTAGAATAACTGATCTGAAAGGAAGATTTCTTTCTAGTTTTGTCATTCTACAATTGTTACCTGTTCTATGATAAATATTCAGGAAACCACATTCATTTGAACTATACTGATTTGGAATGGGTCAGAATGTTGACTGAGATAATCAAACTCATATGAGGTTGCTTTTTTTCCTTGTTTCCCCTATTAAAAGAAGAGACGCATGGATAAATAAATTAACCACATAATGAAAAAGGTTGAGGGCACCTCTACTCTCCTAAGAATGCAAACTGGTCTTTAAGTGCTTTAGAAGTGTCTATTTACTTACAAACGGTGTAAGTGCAGTATATGTAGGGTTGACACTGTTTAAAGTATTTTGATGAGCTAATTAGAGATCATCCTTATCTATTAATTAAAACTCCACTACACAGTGTCTGAGGAGTTATAATAGTTGCAGTTTTTATATATTCTTAAAGGGATTAAAACTAAAACAAGTATTCACCAATTTAATTAGCTTTCCTTCCAATTCATTCAAATGAGGGATGTTTGACAATACTTATGTTAAATGAACTTATTTTGGAAAAAAGTAGCTGCATTAAATAAATTATAAGAATGCTGATATATTGGTCTTTGGTTTCAAACATCGAGATTACAATAAAAATAGCATTAGGTAGTCAACCCTTATTTCCCAGAGTAGAGGGATGCTCAGCAAAACAGGACGACTTACGATTTAAGTCTGTCTATGCAACCATTCATAGAAGTATTTTTGTTGAATCAAAGCATTCTCTGTGTAATGAGTGAATAAAGCATTTCATTTCAATAATCATGCACTAAGGGCTAACAAGTGCTAGGTTCTTACATGGGCTAGTATAATGCATGGGCAATACATTTTTTTGAACACACAATTAAGCACCTACACAAACAAATATAAAGTATGCTAACTGAACTGCCATAAAAGGGATATGAAAAAACGACCTATGAGGGTCAAAGGTAGGAAAGACTATACCTCTGTGCCAGGAAAGAATTCCCCATGTGCTACTTTTTTTCTTTTCTTTTCTTTTTCTGATACAGAGTCTCACTCTGTCATTAAGGCTGGAGTGCAGAGGCTGCTCACTGCAGACTCAATTTCTTGGCTCAAGCAATCCTCCCAACTCAGTCTCCCAAGTAGCTGGGACCACAGCACGTGCAACCAAACCTGGTTAACTTTTTTTTTCTTTCTTTTTTGGAGAGATGCAGTCTCTCTCTGTTACCCAGGCTGGTATTGAACCTCAGGACTCAAGTAATCCTCCTGCCTCAGCCTCCCAAAATGCTGGGATTACAGGTATAAGACACCATGCCCAGCTGCTACTTTCTTAATCTACACATCAATCTTTAAAATAATATATTAGTATTGTAATGAAAGATATAGACACAATCAAATGGAAAGAATGACTACAAAAAGAAAAAAAAAAAAAAACCGAAAGGCAGGAATAAGAGATAGGCATGAAGAATCAGGAAGAAACCATTCTGAAAGATTAACTGCCTCATATTGAGAAGTAGAAGAGAACAGAATCACATGATGAATCAATGCCAGTAACCCAAGAGGAAAGTAAGATGACAAAAATTAAAATTTGCTGAAATCTAAACTGGTCAGTGTGGTTATGTAGCGACAAAGCAAGTAGAGAAGAACTTAATTGGTTTTGCCGATTAAGGGCTGCAGGTGGGCATGGTGATATATAAAAATATGAAGTGATGTGTGACTAATGAGGAAGGGGTGGTTTGTAGGCCTAACTGGCAGTTTGAAATGTCGTAGGATCACTGTTGTGATTTTATTCTAAGTAGAATTTTTACATTATAGTTAAAGGCATCAGAAATTTGGGAAATTGTTATATGCAGAGTTATCTCTTCTGAAGAAACCTAGTAGGGAAAGAGAAGATGACTGTTCCATGAAAGGGATGAAAACGTTGAGGTTGAAGAGACTGAATTATGGTTCCCTGAGAGCTGCCTGCCCTAAGAGATTTTGATATGGCTGGCTCAAACCAGGAAGGGCTTGGCTAAAAGAAGGCGCACCAAAACAAGACCTCATGAAAGAGGGGCTAGTCAAATCCAGAGCAAAGAGTCACTTAGTGTACAGATATTTCTCTCCCAGACTAAACAGACCAAAAGGAGTTTCCAGAACTCTCTCCCCTAGACAGAGATAGAGGTAGGAAAATCAATATCCCTATCCCGTGTAACCAAAAGAACATGGATGCACATTGGCAGAGAAACAGAAAGCAAAGAATACAATTCAGTAGCTCATGAAGGGATTGAAAGAGGGTCCGACACCTGACATCTTCACTTTATAAATGAGAAAACCAAGCTCAGGGGGGTTTACGGGTTCATGATCACAAGGGATCAGTAGTTCTTAGGATTCAAACCCAGATCCCTGTCACTCCAAAGGCAAACTGCATATTTCTTTATGAAGCAGGCAAAGTTTGAGATGAACAATTGGAAAGTATTTGCACATGTGTAAAGGCATCCAGGTATAAGAATCAGGAGCAAAAGATGGGACTGATAAACACCAGGGGTACACTGTACTTTGTGAATCATCACTCAAATCGATGATGAGATTAAGCCATGAAATGTATTTCATTGATGAGAAAGAGCAGACTTCTGAGGATGTGCAGAAAGAATGTGACTACAAGGGAACGGAAAGTCATCTAGGAAAGAGACAACAGAGGAACTTGACAGAGTAAGGAGAGCATCTTGATGAGGCAGAATCACGAAAACCAAAGGAGAAGATAATTTGGGCATGTTTTTTAAATGCCTAACTTCACAATCAGAAATTACTTACTGATAGATAAGGATATGGCCCTTTTATTTCTCATTCCTTTCAACCATCTGGGTCTTCAGGCAATTTTCTTCCTTCCTTTCTCATTTCATGAATTGTTTTTGGAACATTGATTTGGTGAGAAAGGGAGTGCCGTATTTATCAGCATTTTCATTCAGAAACAGAATCTAAAATATTCTATATTCACTAATGGAAGATGAAGAGTAACCAGTTTCTTTTATTTCTTTGATAAATAATTGATACCCAATAGGGCATTTACCAGAGAACAATAAGATCTCTACTATAGCTATAGATGTGTAGATCCAGAGAGCCCTCTTTTGCCTCTTGTTGGAAAATACCAAGCTTGTTTAGCTGGCTAGTAATATTTCCAAGTGCCACTGTTTGAATTTAGGCATAAATTCTTCTAATTAGATTAGATTTCTTCTAAGTAAGAATTTACTGTGTACACTTAGATTGCACTGTCCAAACGAATTAAGGCTCTTTCTTAAATCCCAATGACTACTCTTGTTCTTTTTGAGTAGTTTATGGTTTTTCCAAATAATATTCATTAGGCAATTCAATTACAGGGTATGGTCTATTCCTTGGTTATTCTTAGTTGATACCTGAGTGAAAGTAGTGCATCCTTTCCATGTTTCTGTTTAACGTTGGTCATTATTTGGTAACAGAGTAGCCTATTGATTAGTGAGACTTGTAAAATTAATAGCTGGGAAAACAACTTAGCCTCATAGCATTCTGTGAAATCCCCAGAAGTCCTTGGACCTTGCTTGCAAATTACTGTCTTTATGTCACTTGTTTTTACGTACATGTAACACTTCTTGTTTAAATCTTGGGAATTTGGTTCATGTAAAGGCTCTTCTTCACTCAGTGATTAGCTAGTCCTTTGTGGAATCTTCAGAGAGATTTACATTAAGGAGTCAGTCAGTAGCCTAAGAGTTATGAAAAAATTATTTCATGAATCAAACCATGTGTGTCAGGGAGAACATTTTCATGCTGTTTCTTTTCATTACATTACATTACAGAGTTGATGATTTACAATACAATAGTCCCCTCTCTGGTAGCAGAACAGGGACTAAATTGATAGTCTCTCACAAACACTTGTTTGCAATATTTGTTTGAAGATAACTCTCTACTATGGGTCTATCTTCTTGAATGGTTAAGTGTCCTTCTTTCTAATTGATATATTTCATTTATAATAAACCTGGTTTCAAATAGGAAGAACATGTTGGGTGGTATAGAAAGGGGTGGAATGAGAACAAGTAAAGGTTTATAAGATATTTACATTTATTTTGTAGGACCACAAACTATGCAAGTCTAAAGATCACAAACAATTTGTAATGAGGAATACAAATTATACCAACAATGAGAACACACTTTCTTTAGGAAATAAGACATGAAAGAGGCTTTGAGAAATAGGTAGACTTTGCACTGACATGGAGAAATAAAGGATGGCATACTAGGCAATGAGAAGAAAGAAAGAACAAAGGTATGCACTGAATATAACCTGAATCAACATTTCTCCACAGAAGACATAAACGTGCCCAACAGGTACATGAAATGTGCTGGACATCACTATCATCAGGGAAATGCACAGCAGATATCACCTCACACCTATTAGAACGGCTATTGTCAAAAAGGCAAAAGATACCAAGTGTTGGCAAGGATATGGTAATGGACTAAAACTGATACATAAAAATGTGATATATAGGCTGGACGCAGTGGCTCACGCCCATAATACCAGCACTTTGGGAGGCCAAGGAGGGTGGGGGAGGCCGAGGAGGGTGGATCACTTGAGGTCGGGAGTTCCAGAGCAGCGTGACCAACATGGAGAAACCCCTTCTCTATTAAAAATACAAAACTAGCCTGGCGTGGTGGTGCATGCCTGTAATCCCAGCTACTCGGGAGGATGAGGCAGGAGAATCCCTTGATCCCTGGAGGTGGAGGTTGCAGGGAGCCGAGATCGTGCCATCGCACTCCAGCCTGCGCAACAAGAGTGAAACTCCATCTCACACGAAAGAAAAAAAACACTAAAAACGTGATGTGATACACACACACACACACACATACATACATGTATGTATATAGCTGTACCCACACAATAAAATACTATTCAACCTAAGAAAAGGAAATCCTGGCCGTAAGCGGTGGCTCACGCCAGTAATCCCAGGACTTTGGGAGGCCGAAGCTGGCGGATCACTTGAGCTCAGGAGTTTGTGGCCAGCCTGGCCAACATGGTGAAACCCCGTCTCCACTAAAAATACAAAAATTTAGCTGGGCATGATGGCATCTGCCTGTAGTCCCAGCTACTCGGGAGACCAAGGCAGGAGAATCGCTTGAACCCGGAAGGCGGAGGTCGCAGGGAGCCAAGATTGCGCCACTGCACTCCAGCCTGGGTGACAGAGCAAGACTCCATCTCAAAGAAAAAAAAAAGAAAGGATATCCTGCCTTTCGCAACAACAGACATGAACCTGGCGGACATTATGCTAAATGAAGTAAACCAGACCCTGAAAGACAAATATTGCATGATCTCACTTATACGTAAAATCCAAAAAGTCAAACTCACAGAAGCAGAGTATAGTGATGGTTGCGAGGGGCTAAGGGATGGGGGAAATCAATGTACAGTTGCTTATCAATGGGCATAAAGTTTCAATTAAGCAAGATAAATAAGTTTTGGAGATTTAAGTATAGCATGGTGACTATAGCTAATAATACCATATTGTATACTTGAAATTTGCTAAGAGAACAGATTGTAAATGTTCTCACCACACATGCACACACACACACAATGAGGTGATATATGTGTTTGATTGTACAATCGTTTCACAACATATACATATATCAAAACATCACATTATATACCACATGTGTGTGTGTGTGTATACATATATATACACAAATTTCATTTGTCAGTTATACCTCAGTATAGCTATGAAAAAAAAATTTGTTTTCAAGTGTTAATATTGTGACTCTTTTTTTTTTAGGAATGGATTTGTGGAATTTTACCTTGTAGATTCCTTCAGTCCACCCTTCAGTAGCTCGTCAGTCTCAAACCTTGTCATAGCCATTTGTAGTATCTGTCCTGAGGTGATATAAGGAATATTACAAACCCAGTTACAGAGCCAGGGAGTGGCTTTGTTGTAGTCCTGGTCTGAAATCCCTATTGGTAAGTTTTCTTCTCTCAGAGTCAGCAATTTATAATAAGTAGTAGTCCCCACTCAGCTTTCAGAATCATGTTTCCCCCCATTAACAAACAATAGATTCTTACAGCAGGTTTTGGCTTTGAATAGTGAGCTTGAATCCAGTGGTCCACCTTGCATGAAATATTTTAATTCCCTACATACACAAGGGAGCCAGTTTCTAGGCTGCTTCCACAAGTGTGCCCCACTAGTTGATGACTTTGGTCTTGCCTAACATTTTATGTTTATGTTCTATTTCAAGTCCATAGAGATGTTATTTCATTTTTGAAAGCAGCAATGAGTTTTTGTGTTTTCTTTTTATATGACTTATATTTTCTATATTTGAAACACAGCATTCTTGTCATGGTGTGAACTTACTCTGCCACATTGTCTGGAAGTCTTTTCAGGGCTATATCTATCATTCCAAATTGACAGGAAGCCAGAAATAAAATTCTACAGAAAACATGGTGACGAACTATATTTTAAATACATAGAGAGAATATCTTAATTTATGTCAGTCAACTAAATACTCAATGACCATCTACTATCTTGAGGTGACATAAAGGCTAAAAGTATAAAATCTGTAGCCAAACTGTTTGCGTTTGAATGGCAGTTTTGTTTATCTTTTGAGTTCCTTTGAATTACTTTACCCAAGTGCTTCAATTCTTCATCATTAAAATAATACTCATCTCAGAAGTTGACTGTTAAGAATATATTAGGATACGTGAAATGCTTATAGTAATGCTGAGTCTAATAACAAATAAATTTAAATTTTCCTTATTCATTTACCTTAGTGCAAAATGGTACCAGATTCTGCAGGAGATATAAAAAGTGTGCAGTACATATGTTCTGCATGTATAAATTTTATTTTGAGTTGGTAAGGGTATAAATGTAAAACAATTAGAGAATAATAAAGACATTATGTCACACTTTTCCACATACCATTTTATCAATTCTAAAATGTATTAGGAATTAATAGATGATAATGCAATTTATTGCAAACTGGGATAGCTGAGAACAAATGTCTTAAAGAAAAACTTGAACTATGTTATAGATGAGATAGATGGAGGGAAAATCCAGGTAAGGAGGCAATGCAATCTGAGATTAGGGGAGGAAATGAGAGTGAAGTGTAGGATGAACATGGTATGTGTGGAGAAGAGCATGGCAGAGGACCTGGACTGTAAAAATGAGAGAAACAGCAGTGGATTATCATGGATGAGATAAGGGTAGATACACTTAAAAGCCAAATGGAAGAGTTTAGACTTAGGTGAATGATTTTCAATAGGGAACTGGGTCTAGGTTCTTATGTGGGGTAATAACAAAATGGAAATCATATATGGGCAAGATTTTTTGAGATAGTTACACATAATTTAATGAGTCACAAACCTAATTTTATGCCCAGGCAAATTCAAGTTTGCCTGTAAGCATCTTCTAATTTGAAACAGGAATGATCCAGTCAGGCCCTGTACATGGTTTTAGTGATATGAGAGAGAAGGTGCTGGATCCTCCTACTCGTCTGACAGTGAAGGACACATTCCTATTGTTCCTTATGTTCACCCGTCAAAAATGAGAAATACAGAATCAGAGACATAACCTCATTTAAAGTCCACTTTGCATTATTACCAATGGAAATATCCCAAACTCTCCCAGTGGCCCTTATATATTGTTTAAAAAACGCTGCTGTTAAAACAAACACCAAATTCCTGCAGATAAAATATATTTCACCTTATGAGCTTACAGAGAATTCACATCAGGCTAATAAAATAGAACATGTTGACACTGTTAAAGTTAATGTACAGTAATTTAGTACTTGCTGAAGATACACTTGAAATTTAACATATCAGAACAGTAGGTAGGTTAAAACACCTTGGACACCAAATAGATATTTTCGTGTGTCCTTGAGGAGTATCTATGCTGCAATATTAATTCTGGAAAACCACCAAATGTAACTATAATGACAACAGTGCTATTAGAGTTCCACGGAATTATTTTTGGATTTTCTTTCATAACTGAATCATATTTTATTATTAACCTAAGATATTTATATTGCACAATTGTGCATAAAATCCCCTGCCAGAGAATAGAGGAAAGAATGAAGGAATTAGAAGGAAATAATGAAACCATCCTCAAATTCTAGATGGATACAAAACTAATTTGATCTTTAAGGTCTTGCCATCTCTTCTTTTTATTTAGTATAGCATTATACATTTACATACCTTCAAGTGAAGAAGTCAAAAAGCAGATGCATTTATAATGGAACACCTCATTTATGAGGAGAAAAGGTCAAAAACCATAATTTATTTTGTAATGCTGTGGTGGAATCCAGTTGCTTGTTCAAGATATGCAAATGTTTCCAGTAACTGAGAAATAATCAGGCTGACAAGTCATCAGTCAATAGGAAATTAGAAAAAGCAATAAAATTGTAGCAAATCCTAGAATATGCTTTCAATTTTTTTTCTTGTTGTTTCCTTACATTTGTTTCCTATTTGGTAAATTTGAATAAGGTGTCAAAAATGTTTAAGCTTGTATAGTAGATTGAATAGTGTGCCCCAAAATTCATGTCAACCTGGAATATTCGAATGTGACTTTATTCAGAAATAGTGTGTTGCAGTTTTAATTAATCAAAGTAAGAATCTAGATGAGGTCATACTGGATTGGAGTGGGTCCTAAATCCAGTGACTGGTTTGCTCATAAACAAAGGACACAGAGAACAGGGGGTGGAGCAAGATTGCCGAATAGGAACAGCTCCAGTCTCCAACTCCCAGTGCGAGCGACACAGAAGACCGGTGATTTCTGCATTTTCAGCTGAGGTACTGGGGTCATCTCACTAGGGAGTGCCAGACAATCGGTGCTGGTCAGCTGCTGCAGCCCGACCGGGGAGAGCTGAAGCAGGGCGAGGCATCGCCTCACCTGGGAAACGCAAGGGGGAAGAGAATCCCTTTTCCTAGCCAGGGGAACTGAGACACACAACACCTGGAAAATCGGGTAACTCCCACCCCAATACTGCACTTTAAGCAAACGGGCACACCAGGAGAATATATCCCACACCTGGCCGGGAGGGTCCCACGCCCATGGAGCCTCCCTCATTGCTAACACAGCAGTCTGCGATCTAACCACAAGGCAGCAGCGAGGCTGGAGGAGGGGCGCCCGCCATTGCTGAGGCTTAAGTAGGTAAACAAAGCCGCTGGGAAGCTCGAACTCGGTGGAGCTCACAGCAGCTCAAGGAAACCTGCCTGTCTGTGTAGACACCACCTCTGGGGACAGGGCACAGCTAAAAAAACACAACAAAAAGGCAGCAGAACCTCTGTAGACGCAAACGACTCTGACGGACAGCTTTGAGGAGAGCAGTGGATCTCCCAACACGGAGGTTGAGATCTGAGAACGGACAGACTGCCTGCTCAAGTGGGTCCCTGACCCCTGAGTAGCCTAACTGGGAGACATCCCCCACTAGAGGCAGTCTGACACCCCACACCTCACAGGGTGGAGTACACCCCTGAGAGAAGCTTCCAAAGTAATAATCAGACAGGTACATTCGCTGTTCAGCAATATTCTATCTTCTGCAACCTCTGCTGCTGATACCCAGGCAAACAGGGTCTGGAGTGGACCTCAAGCAATCTCCAACAGACCTACAGCTGAGGGTCCTGACTATTAGAAGGAAAACTACCAAACAGGAAGAACACCTATACCAAAACCCCATCAGTACGTCACCATCATCAAAGACCAGAGGCAGATAAAACCACAAAGATGGGGAAGAAGCAGGGCAGAAAAGCTGGAAATTCAAAAAACAAGAGCGCATCTCCCCCTGCAAAGGAGCACAGCTCATTGCCAGCAACAGATCAAAGCTGGTCAGAGAATGACTTTGACGACATGAGAGAAGAAGGCTTCAGTCCATCAAACTTCTCAGAGGTAAAGGAGGAATTATGTACCCAGTGCAAAGAAACTAAAAATCTTGAAAAAAGAGTGGAAGAATTGACAGCTAGACTAATTAACACAGAGAAGGTCATAAATGAAATGACAGAGATGAAAACCATGACACGAGAAATACGTGACAAATCCACAAGCTTCAGTAACCTACTCGATCAACTGGAAGAAAGAGTATCAGCGATTGAGGATCAAATGAATGAAATGAAGCGAGAAGAGAAACCAAAGGAAAAAGAAGAAAAAGAAGTGAACACGGCCTGCAAGAAGTATGGGATTATGTAAAAAGACCAAATCTACGTCTGACTGGGGTGCCTGAAAGTGAAGGGGAAAATGGAACCAAGTTGGAAAACACTCTCCAGGATATCATCCAGGAGAACTTCCCCAACCTAGAAGGGCAGGCCAACATTCAAATTCAGGAAATACAGAGAATGCCACAAAGATACTCCTCAAGAAGAGCAACTCCAAGACACATAACTGCCAGATTCACCAAAGTTGAAATGAAGGAAAAAATCTTAAGGGCAGCCAGAGAGAAAGGTCGGGTTACCCACAAAGGGAAGCCCATCAGACTAACAGCAGACCTCTCGGCAGAAACTCTACAAGCCAGAAGAGAGTGGGGGCCAATATTCAACATTCTTAAAGAAAAGAATTTTAAACTCAGAATTTCATATCCAGCCAAACTACGTTTCATCAGTGAAGGAGAAATAAAATCCTTTACAGATAAGCAAATGCTTAGAGATTTTGTGACCACCAGGCCTGCCTTACAAGAGATCCTGAAGGAAGCCCTAAACATGGAAAGGAACAACTGGTACCAGCCATTGCAAAAAATGCCAAAATGTAAAGACCATCGAGGCTAGGAAGAAACTGCATCAACTAACGAGCAAAATAACCAGTTAATATCATAATGGCAGGATCAAGTTCACACATACAATATTAACCTAAATGTAAATGGACTAAATGCTCCAATTAAAAGACACAGACTGGCAAACTGGATCAAGAGTCAAGACCCATCAGTCTGCTGTATTCAGGAGACCCATCTCACATGCAGAGACATACATAGGCTCAAAATAAAGGGATGGAGGAAGATCTACCAAGCAAATGGAGAAAAAAAAAAAAGCAGGGGTTGCAATCCTAGTCTCTGATAAAACACACTTTAAACCATCAAAGATCAAAAGAGACAAAGAAGGACATTACATAATGGTAAAGGGATCAATTCAACAGGAAGACCTAACTATCCTAAATATATATGCACCCAATACAGGAGCACCCAGATTCATCAAGCAAGTCCTTAGAGACTTACAAAGAGACTTAGACTCCCATACAATAATAATGAGAGACTTCAACACTCCACTGTCAACATTAGACAGATCAACGAGACAGAAAGTTAACAAGGATATCCAGGAATTGAACTCATCTCTGCACCAAGCAGACCTAATAGACATCTATAGAACTCTCCACCCCAAATCAACAGAATATACATTCTTCTGAGCACCACATCACACTTATTCCAAAATTGACCACATAATTGGAAGTAAAGCACTCCTCAGCAAATGTAAAAGAACAGAAATTATAACAAACTGTCTCTCAGACCACAGTGCAATCAAACTAGAACTCAGGACTAAGAAACTCAATCAAAACCGCCCAACTACATGGAAACTGAATAACCTGCTCCTGAATGACTACTGGGTACATAACGAAATGAAAGCAGAAATAAAGATGTTCTTTGAAACCAATGAGAACAAAGATGCAACGTACCAGAATCTCTGGGACACATTTAAAGCAGTGTGTAGAGGGAAATTTATAGCACTAAATGCCCACAAGAGAAAGCAGGAAAGATCTAAAATTGACACTCTAACATCACAGTTAAAAGAACTAGAGAAGCAAGAGCAAACACATTCAAAAGCTAGCAGAAGGCAAGAAATAAGTAAGATCAGAGCAGAAATGAAGGAGATAGAGACACAAAAAACCCTCCAAAAAATCAATGGATCCAGGAGTTGGTTTTTTGAAAAGATCAACAAAATTGACAGACCGCTAGCAAGACTAATAAAGAAGAAAAGAGAGAGGAATCAAATAGACGCAATAAAAAATGATAAAGGGGATATCATCACCGACCCCACAGAAATACAAACTACCATCAGAGAATACTATAAACACCTCTACGCAAATCAACTAGAAAATCTAGAAGAAATGGATAATTTCCTGGACACACTCTCCCAAGACTAAACCAGGAAGAAGTTGAATCCCTTAATACACCAATAGCAGGCTCTGAAATTGAGGCAATAATTAATAGCCTACCAACCAAAAAAGTCCAGGACCAGATGGATTCACAGCTGAATTCTACCAAAGGTACAAGGAGGAGCTGGTACCATTCCTTCTGAAACTATTCCAATCAATTGAAAAAGAGGGAATCCTCCCTAACTCATTTTATGAGGCCAACATCATCCTGATACCAAAGCCTGGCAGAGACACAACAAAAAAAGAGAATTTTAGACCATATCCCTGATGAACATCAATGCAAAAATCCTCAATAAAATACTGGCAAACCTGATTCAGCAGCACATCAAAAAGCTTATCCACCATGATCAAGTGGGCTTCATCCCTGGGATGCAAGGCTGGTTCAACATTCACAAATCAATAACGTAATCCAGCATATAAACAGAACCAAAGACAAGAACCATATGATTTCTCAATAGATGCAGAAAAGGCTTTTGACAAAATTCAACAGCCCTTCATGCTAAAAACGCTCAATAAATTCCGTATTGATGGAACGTACCTCAAAATAATAAGAGCTATTTATGACAAACCACAGCTAATATCATACTGAATGGGCAAAAACTGGAAAAATTCCCTTTAAAAACTGGCACAAGACAGGGATGCCTCTCTCACCACTCCTATTCAACATAGTGTTGGAAGTTCTGGCTAGGGCAATCAGGCAAGAGAAAGAAATCAAGGGTATCCAGTTAGGAAAAGAAGAAGTCAAATTGTCCCTGTTTGCAGATGACATGATTGTATATTTAGAAAAACCCATCGTCTCAGCCCAAAATCCTTAAGCTGATAAGCAACTTCAGCAAAGTCTCAGGATACAAAATTAATGTGCAAAAATCACAAGCATTCTTTACACCAGTAACAGACAAACAGAGAGCCAAATCATGAATGAACGTCCATTCACAATTGCTTCAAAGAGAATAAAATACCTAGGAATCCAACTTACAAGGGATGTCAAGGACCTCTTCAAGGAGAACTACAAACCACTGCTCAGTGAAATAAAAGAGGACACAAACAAATGGAAGAACATACCATGCTCATGGATAGGAAGAATCAATATGTGAAAATGGCCATACTGCCCAAGGTATTTATAGATTCAATGCCATCCCCATCAAGGTACCAATGAGTTTCTTCACAGAATTGGAAAAAACTGCTTTAAAGCTCATATGGAACCAAAAAAGAGCCCGCATTGCCAAGACAATCCTAAGTCAAAAGGACAAAGCTGGAGGCGTCACGCTACCTGACTTCAAACTATACTACAAGGCTACAGTAACCAAAACAGCATGGTACTGGTACCAAAACAGAGATATAGACCAATGGAACAGAACAGAGTCCTCAGAAATAATACCACACATCTACAGCCATCTCATCTTTGACAAACCTGAGAGAAACAAGAAATGGGGAAAGGATTCCCTATTTCATAAATGGTGCTGGGAAAATTGGCTAGCCGTAAGTAGAAAGCTGAAACTGGATTCTTTCCTTACTCCTTATACGAAGATTAATTCAAGGTGGATTAGAGACTTAAATGTTAGACCTAATACCATAAAAACTCTAGAAGAAAATCTAGGTAGTACATTCAGGACATAGGCATGGGCAAGGACTTCATGTCTAAAACACCAACAGCAATGGCAGCAAAAGCCAAAATTGACAAATGGGATCTAATTAAACTAAAGAGCTTCTGCACAGCAAAAGAAATACCACCAGAGTGAACAGGCAACCTACAGAATGGGAGAAAATTTTTGCAATCTACTCATCTGACAAAGGGCTAATATCCAGAATCTACAAAGAACTCAAACAAATTTACAAGAAAAAAACAAACAACCCCATCAAAAAGTGGGCAAAGGATATGAACAGACATTTCTCAAAAGAAGACATTCATACAGCCAACAGAGACATCAAAAAATGCTCATCATCACTAGCCATCAGAGAAATGCAAATCAAAACCACAATGAGATACCATCTCACACCAGTTAGAATGGCAATCATTAAAAAGTCAGGAAACAACAGGTGTTGGAGAGGATGTGGAGAAATAGGAACACTTTTACACTGTTGGTGGGATTGTAAACTAGTTCAACCATTATGGAAAACAGTATGGCGATTCCTCAAGGATCTAGAACTAGATGTACATATGACCCAGCCATCCACTACTGGGTATATACCCAAAGGATTATAAATTATTCTACTACAAAGACACATGCACATGTATGCGGCACTATTCACAATAGCAAAGACTTGGAATCAACCCAAATGTCCATCTGTGACAGACTGGATTAAGAAAATGTGGCACATATACACCATGGAATACTATGCAGCCATAAAAAAGGATGAGTTTGCGTCCTTTGTAGGGACATGGATGCAGCTGGAAACCATCATTCTTAGCAAACTATCACAAGAACAGAAAACCAAACACCGCATGTTCTCATTCACAGGTGGGAACTGAACAATGAGATCACTTGGACTCGGGAAGGGGAACATCACACACCGGGCCTATCATGGGGAGGGGGGAGGAGGGAGGGGTTGCATTGGGAGTTATACATGATATAAATGATGAATTGATGGGAAAAAAAAAAGTTATATTTCCTTTTTTTATATATTTAATGAATATGAAAAAAATTTTAGAACATACTAATTGTAGTTTTAAACATCAGATAAAAAAAAAAACAAAAAAAAACACCAAGGACACAGAGGGACATACAGAGACATAGAGAAGAAGGCCATGTAAAGTTGGAGGCAGAGCCGGAAGCCACCAGAAGCCAGGGAGGGTCAAGGAAGAATTCTTTCCTAGAACTGTCAGAAGAAGCATGGTCCTGCAGATACCTTAATTTCAGACTTCTGGCCTTCAAACTCAGAGGAAAAGATGGCTGTTAAGACACCAAGTTTGTAGTACTTTGTTACTACAGCTCTACGAAATTAATATGACTGATAAGATTTTTTGAATGTAGATTTTGAAATCTTTTGAAAGCTTACATTTTTAACTCTCAAAATCCTTACATAACCATGAGTAAAAGCTGTGTATGGAAATCTGAAGATATGAGAGGATGTTTTTTTCTTTTGCACTGAGTAATATAAATCAAACCAGACACATGGGGAAAGTCAATGTAAACATTTACACATGATTCGCATTCCTAAACTATGCAAAATGCTTTTAGCTACTATTCTAACTAAAAAGTTAATCCAGAAATAAAGAAGAAAAACAACAATATAGAGAAGAAATGTTGTCCAAAGTTATTTTTAAAAGAATAAATAAAAATGAACAATCTGATAAGGTCCTCTCCTGTTTCCCTGTTGTTTTAAATCTTTATCTTATTTCACAGACTATCAGTTTTGAATTTGAAATTTAATTAAGATAAGCAATATCTGATAGCATGCTTATACTTGCATTCATAACTGCTATGTGCCTATGGGATACATAAGATTGTGAAGGTGGGGAGAGACACGTATAGAATTAACAGCTTTCATTTTACTCTTCAAATTTAAGAGTTGGCAAGTTGAAATCTAAATTTTAATGAACCCTTTAATAGGGCAAAAAGCTTTGCTATTTTATATGCCTTAACATGCTGGGATGTGTTTTGTTAACCAATGCATAGTGCTGTGTGGCCTCAGATGTAGTAGTATGCTTGTGTGTGGTAGTGTATCCTATAAAATTTTTTTATTTGATCAGTTTCTTAATGCCATTGTGTTTTGATTACCATTCTTAAATAATAAGACGACCATTTATTTTCAAGCTGGGTAGAGTATGTGAAATATAAGAAAGCACACCTAATTAAAATCAAAGTCAAAAATTAAAATCTTATCAAGTTTGCCTTATTTTAAGGAGCTCAGACCATTACAAAAACAAATCTTGCTTTCTGGTTTAGTTTCAGGTGACCAAGTCTCTGAATCCAACAGTTCTATCTTCTGCCTCCAAATGTAGCCTGATATTTCCTTCAGATTAATGAATAGAAATACATTGCCATTGTAGCAAAAATCAACCAGTTAAATTGCACTTTCTAAAGCCATTTGAGGAATTTTTAATTATTTTTCTAAACTATTATACCCTGTTTTCATCCTCACCCTCTCTACCAAAAACTTTGCATGACATTTAATGCCCCATGAAAGAAAGCCCAAATTCCTCTCATCCTAGCAAAGACAACCTTCACTGATAACCTGGCCTGGAAGATCCTTTCTGATTTCCTCTCCTACCATTGCCTATCTGAGCCCTCCTCTCCCTGAAGTTAGGCTAATTCATTCACTGTTCCCCAAACACTTTATGAGCATCCTTCCTTCTGAGATTTTCTTTACCCGTCTCACCAGAAATGTCTATCACTCTTTGCATGCATCCATATCCTCCTACCTTGAAGCCTTCTGCTTCCTTTGAAATCACAGCTCTTACTACTTGGCCCGGTAATTTGGCATTCAATCACGTAGGACTCACAAACTTAAAAAATACTTTTTAAAAAAAAATTGCAAGGCCGGGCGCGGTGGCTCAAGCCTGTAATCCCAGCACTTTGGGAGGCCGAGACGGGCGGATCACGAGGTCAGGAGATCGAGACCATCCCACGGTGAAACCCCGTCTCTACTAAAAAATACAAAAAACTAGCCAGGCGCGGTGATGGGCGCCTGTAGTGCCAGCAACTCGGGAGGCTGAGGCAGGAGAATGGCTTAAACCCAGGAGGCGGAGCTTGCAGTGAGCTGAGATCCGGCCACTGCACTCCAGCCTGGGCGGCAGAGCGAGACTCCGTCTCAAAAAAAAAAAAAAAAAAAAATTGCAAAGTGATACAGATAGATATTTGGATATTTGTCTCCTCCCAAATCTCATGCTGAATTATAATCTCCAGTATTGGAGGTTGGGCCCAGTGGGAGGTGGTTGGATCAGGGGGGTGGTTTCTCATGAATGGTTTAGCACCATCCCCGTGGTGCTCTACTCAAAGTAGTGAGTTCTCGTGAGGTGAGATCTGGCTGTTTAAGTGTGTGGTATCCCCACCCATCTCTCTCTCTCTCTCTCTCTTTTTTTCTCTCTCTCTCTCACACACGCACACACACGTGCATGTGCGCGCACACACACACTTCATCATGTGACATGTGAGATCCCCCTTTGCCTTCTGCCATGATTGTAATCTTCCCATGGCCTCATCAGAAGCTGAGCAGATGTTCAGTGCCATGTTTCCTGTACAGCCTACAGAACCATGAGCCAGTTAAACCTCTTTTCTTTATAAATTACCCAGTCTCAGTTATTTTTTATAGCAGTGTAAGAATGTACTAATACACCAAGTAATGAGTGCAATAGATACATTTACTGACTGCTCAAGTCTCATTCCATGCTTGACCATCACCCCATGCTGGGCAACTGAAATCTGAATCAAAGACAACAATGGGATGAGGTATGGCTTGATGACAGGTTGAGGGAGGAATGAGGATGAGGTTTCAAGCCAAGGTGGAGCATAGGAATTGAGTGTCACAATAAAGGTCAAATGATTCCTTACAAACTTACTCATTTACATTTTTAATGGGTTCAATTGTACATTATGATAAAAAGTTCAATTCAAATGGTCATGCAAAAAGTATAGTACTTGATTATATTTTCTTTGATGGTACAGGTACCTTCTACTATTTATTAATGTCATATGTTATTACTGAAATCCAATGACTAACATGGATACCAGCTTGAATATAAACAATCTGATAGAAGAACATTTCTCTGACACCCCTCATATTTCTCAGTATGGTATAATTTGTAATTATAAAAATATTGTTATTAGATCAGTGCTAGACCATTAGGTCTTTGTGAAGTACAAATCTAAAAGAAATCAATATACTTGTGTTTGGAAATATATTAAGGAATAAAACATAAATGCCAAGAATTAGTCTTTCTAAAGGCAACGGGTACAGAAACAAAAAGTTGAACATTCTCAAAAGGATAAATAATGTTATTTACGAACTGATAGCAATATTTGAGTGGTATCATCTCTTTTTACAGTGACATAATATAAGCTAAACACTGGGGAGATGCACGAAGAATGTTAAAATATATTAATCTTGCAGAATATACTGTGGCATATTTTCTAATACATATACTCAATGCTGAAATTGATCATTTAAATTTACCAATACTTGTAGTAGTATTGTAAAACATAAGTGTACTTGGGAGTTTACATATAAATCTCATTTTTAAAATAAAAGACACTCCTGGTATTGGTAAAGTTTGTTTTTATGAATTAAAAAAAAATTTTCACACTGGGTTTTTGAAGCATTGCTTTAGCAGTAATGTTTTTATTAATTCAACTCCTCATCCCTTGTAACATTTCAAAAATTCACCACTAGTCATAATTGTCTTAAGAAAATAAAAAGCAGCTGTGAGACCTATAGTTAGCTTTTAAGACAGAGGTCAGCCAATTATGTTTGACCATGTCTGGTTGACCATATGGCCAAATTTGGCCTGCCACCTGTTTTTGTATGGTTCATGAATTAGGGATGGTTTTCACATTTTTAAAGAGTTGAAAAAATTTTTTAAAAATACTTTTTTATGATACAGGAGCAGTATATGCAATTCAAATTTTATTGTCCATAAATAAAGTTTTATTGAACCACAGCCATGCTCTTTCATTTATCTATTGTCTATGGCTGGTTTCGTGCTATGCAGTGCTTGCAGCAGAGAGTGTATGGCTCATAAAGGCTAAAATATTTAGTATCCGGCCCTTTAGAGAAAAAAAATGTTCTTATCTATAATTTCTGAGAAGGAAATACAAAGTAATTAAGCTTCATAAAATGAAAAATTAATTTTAAATAACTCTCTTTTAGGTGCAATTAATCAATTAGAACATTCTATGTTCAAGTCATATATATTTCCAGAACATGAAACCACATATTCAACTTAAAAGTCAAATTCAATAACACTAACTTAAAACAAATTTTCCACCACAATATTTAGTGTTATAATTTTAACACAAACCAATAAGCAAGATACTACATACCAGATGTGACCTGAAAGTAAAAACTCATTGGTCAGAAAAAACTCACTGGACTGTGTAATCTCTAATGAGTACGAAGTGGTGATATCTAAAGCAAATAGAATAAAATCACCCTTGGTGGGAATCAGAATGACTTTCTAAACAAATATCAAGACCAAAAAATTCTGCAGAACCACCAACGACATCCCAAGCAATCGTTTTATTTTTTTCTGTGCTTTGCTATTAGAGGCTATCTGAGCATTGTTTCTTCTAGATATTGAGAAAAGTACATAATTTCTACTAAGTATGCTACATGCATTCGTGTTCCCTTATTGATCACAAGTTGTAGATCTGCTAAGTGCATCCTGAATGCACTGAATGTGAAATTCATTTGCATAAACGTGAAAAGGAGAGGTTCTAAACAAAAATCCGCTATAGTTAACCATTTGCGATTATGCTATCATCCCACACCATCGCACACAAGTACACTTTTCTGTTCTCGTTCCAGTTGCTAAAGTGAATGACCAGGAACAGAGAAATGCCCTCATTTCTTATTTATTGGTCACTTACTTCCCTGGCTTGCATATAAAATCAAAGCATCCATAAAATCCCTTTAACACGTTGACACATTTAGGGATCAAATCATTTCACACAAAATACAGATATTACCAAAAAATAGTCATGTTTTGAACGATATCTCACATTATATGTGCAGTTGGGTTCTTTTCTTGTCTCAGGTACAGATTTGTTAGGTGACCCTAATCAAATTGTTTATGCTTTCTTCATTCACTGCATACTATTCCTTTGGCAAATATGTTTCTGCCTTGATAATGAACTAGGTACTGTGTGAAGTGTTATACAGAAAAAAAGATGAATCAGACTAACTATGATCTCAAGGATCCGATAAACAAGTAAAAGTATCAGTCATATGTATATGTACAAATAACAGTAAGGTAAAACGTGCTGAGTGCCCCTAAGAGAGGTGCAGATAAGATATTTTGGAAGGTCAGAGGGAGAAGCGATTACCTCCAACTAGGAAGATCCAGGAGGAATTTATCAGTGAGGCTGCATTTGAGCTGTACCTTAAAAAACGGTTAAGAAGAGTAAATTAAATTGACTGACAAGGGCATGTCACAAACTGACAGGTATGCAAATGACAGGTAAGAATGTGGTAGATGTATGCGGGTAAAGAAGAAAATGTCATTTGCTTGTTCATAGGCTAGGATGTGTAAAATGGAGCAAGTTATAGTTAAATCTAGAGACATAGCTTGAGAACATGAAGACAGTGCGGTCTGGACGGAAGCCTTGGACTCAGACAGATTTGGGTTAGAATTATGGCCCTGGATACTGGCTATCTGAGTATACTAGAGTACTTTACTTAATCCCTAAGTCTCTTCTAATGTCTAGAAACATTATCTAACTTGCAAGGTCCTTGTAAAGATAAAAAATATATATGTGCACATTTTAAAACACAATGTCTGGCACGTTATGGATGTCTAATAAATAATGGCTATTATTGTGTCAATATTATATTGAATAATAGGCTAAAAGTTTTAGATAGTGCTGTAAGAAGTTATCACACTCACTGTGGGAAAGTATCACAAGGTTAACAGTTTCTGAAACAAGGAACTATTTGGAAACCAAAGCAGCTGGAGAGTTAACTAATGTTTTCAACTGGGACTGCCCATTAAAATTATCTAGTGATCTTTATAAATGGTGGCATAACTAGGCTTTACCACAGAACAATTAAATCAAGATTTCTATGCCTGGAGCCTGGGCATAGTACTTTATAAAAGATTCCCAAGGATTTTTCAAGCATACCCAGAGCTGAGAACTGCTATTGCTCCAGATACAAGTTTTTACAATTAATATGATAAGTATGATAAGTCCAGCAAAATATATTTTATTATAACTTAAGAGTTATTTTCACTCTGCTACACTAGTGAATGTCACTTTTCTAGATGGCCTTTCTCTGCCATAGTCTCCTGTTTGTCCAAAGACCCATTCAGCACCAAACAGGACCCAACACAATCAAGGCCAAATGAATGTTTGTTGAATGATGAATAATATCACTAACTCATATTATTACCACTCCCCACTAGATCAAAGTGGCAAGATGAAAAACAATATAAGATAGACACCATGTAGCAATAATTAAAATATTTATATTTTGATCCTCATTTTCTTTTTCAAAAGCTACCTTGCATTAAAAGAGCCAAAGGTTCTTAAGTGTTATAGTAAGTAATGTGTTAGAGTAAGTAATCAGCTATCCCTGAAAATTAACATCATGAACCAACACATGCGAGGGTAAGTGCAAGACTAGTAACACACGTCTTTAGCCTTATTGTCAATAATATTATCAACAATATCAAAGTAATGTGGTCAACCACGTCTTTTCATTTCTTTTAACTTTTATTTTGAGTTCAGTGGTACACATGCAGGTTTGCTACATGAATAAATTGCATGTTTCAGGGGTTTGGTGTACAGATCATTTTGTCACCCAGATAATAAGCACAGTACCAAATAGGTAGGTTGTAGATCCTCACCCTCCACCCTAGAGTACGCCCTGGTATCTGTTGTCCCCTTCATTCTGTCCATATGGAGTTAATGTTTAGTTCCCACCTGTAAGTGAGAACCTGTGGTATTTGGTTTTCTGTTCCTGTGTTAGTTTGTTTAGAATAATGGTCTCCAGCTCCATCCATGTTGTGGCAAAGGACATGATACGTTCTTTTATGACTGCATAGTATTCCATGTTGTATATGTACCACATTTTCTTTATCCAGTCTGCCATTGATGGGTGTTTAGGTTGATTTCATGTCTTTGCTATTGTGAATAGTGCTACGATGAACATATGTGTGCATGTGTCTTTATGGTAGAATAATTTATATTCCTTTGAGTATATAACCAATAATGAGATTGTTGGATTAAATGGTAAATCTGTTTTTAGTTTTTTGAGAAATCACAAAACTACTTCCCACAGTGACTCAACTAAATTCTCATCAGTAGTGTATAAGCATTCCCTTTTCTCTACAGCCTCACCAGTAACTGTTATTTTTTGACTTTTTAGATAATAGCCATTCTGACTGATATGAGATGGTAACTCATTGAGGTTTTGATTTGCATTTCTCTAATCGTTAGTAATGTTGAGCATTTCTTCATATGCTTGTTGGCTGCATATATGTCTTCTTTTGAAAAGTGTGTGTTCATGTCCTTTGCCCAGGTTTTATAGGGTTGTTTTTTGCTTATAAATTTGTTTAAGTTCCTTATAGATTCTGAATATTAGACTTTTGTCAGATGTAAAGGCTGCAAATATTTTCTCCTATCCTGTAGGTTGTCTGTTTACTCCTTTGATAGTTTATTTTGCTGTGCAGAAGCTCTTTAGTTTAATTAGGTCCCATTTGTCAATTTTTGATTTTGTTGCAATTGCTTTTGGCATTTTTGTCATGAAATTTTTGCGACGGACTATGTTCAGAATGGCATTTCCTAGGTTATCAGCCAGGGATTTTGTAGTTTTAAGTTTTCCATTTAAGTCTTAATTCATCTTGAGTTGATTTTTGTACATAGTATAAGGAAAGGGTCCAGGTTCAATCTTCTGCATATGGCTAGCCAGTTATTCTATTACAATTTATTAAATCAGGAGTCCTTTCCTCATTGCTTGTTTTTGTTCATTTTGTCAAAGATCAAATGGTTGTAGGTGTGCAGCCTTATTTCTGGGCTCTCTATTCTGTTCCATTAGTCTATGTAACTGTTTTTGTACCAGTACCATGCTGTTTTGGTTACTGTAGCCTTGTAGCATAATTTAAAATCAGGTAATGTGATGCCTCCAGCTTTGTTCTTTATGTTTAGTATTGCCTTGGCTATTTAGACTATTTTTTTTGTTCCATATGAATGTTAAAATAGTTTTTTGTAATTCTGTGAAGAATTTTGGTAGTTTGATAGGAATAGCATTAAATCTGTAAATCACTTTGGGAAGTATGACCATTTTAACAATATCTATTCTTCCTGTTCATAACCATGGGATGTTTTTCCTTTTGCTTGTGTCATCTTTGATTTCTTTAAGAAGTGTTTTTTAATTCTTATCGTAGAGATCTTTCGCCTCTGTGGTTAGCTGTATTCCTAGGTATTTTATTCTTTTGTGGCTATTAATTCAAAATTTCATTCTTGATTTGGCTCTCAGTTTGGCTCTTGTTGGTGTATAGTAACATTAGTGATTTTTGTACGTTGATTTTATATCCTGAAACTGCTGAAGTTGTTTATCAGGTCAAGAAGCCTCTGGGAAGACACTGTGGGATTTTCTAGATATAGAATCATATTGTCTGAAAACAGGAATAGTTGGACTTCCTCTCTTCCTATTTGGATGCCTTTAATTTCTTGCTCTTGCCTGACTGGTCTGGCTAGAACTTTCCATACTATGTTGAGTATGAGTGGTGACAGAGGGCATCCTTGTCTTGTTCCAGTTTTCAAGGGAAATGCGTCTAGATTTTGCCCATTCAGTATGAAGTTGGATGTGGGTTTTTCATAGATGGCTCTTATTATTTTGAAGTATGTTCCTCCAATGCCTAGTTTATTGAGGATTTTTAATATGAAAAGATGTTAAATTGTATCAAAAGCCTTTTCTGCATCTGCTGAAATGATTTTGTGGTATTTGTCTTTATCTCTGTTTATGTGATGAATCACATTTATTGATTTGCATATATTGAACCAAACTTGCATCCCAAGGATAATGCCTACTTGATCATGGTCGAATAACTTTTTGATTTATTGTTGGATTTGTTTTGCAAGTATTTTGTCGAGGATTTTTGCATCTATGTTCATCAAGGATATTGGCTTGCAGTTTTTTTGTTGTTGTGTCTCTGCCAGGTTTTGGTACCAGGATGAGGCTGGTCTCATAGAATGAATTAGAGAGGATTCTCTCCTCCTCAATATTTTGGAACAGTTTTAGTAGAAATAGCACCAGCTTTTTTACATATACATTGGGTACAATTCAGCTGTGAATTCATCTGGTCCTGGGCTTTTTCTGGTTGGTAGGCCTTTTGTTACTGATTCCATTTTGGAGGTCATTATTGATCTGTACAGGGATTCAGTTTCTCCCTGGTTCAGTCTTAGGAGTTTGTATGTTTCCAAAAATTTATCCATTTCTTCTAGGTTTTCTAGCTTGTGTATATAGAGGTATTTGTAGTTTTTTGTGCTTCTGTGGGGTCAGTGGTAATGTCCCTTTGTCAGTTCTGCTTGTGTTTAGTTGAATATCCTCTCTTTTCTCTTTATTAGTATAGTTAGTAGTCTATGTTATCTATTCTTTCAAATAACAAACTCCTGGATTTGTTGATCTTTTATATGGTTTTTCACGTCTCAATTTCCTTCAGTTCAGCTCTGATTTTGGTTATTTCTTATGTTCTGCTTTGAGTTCAACCAATTTGAAAAACTGCATTCCAGAGTGTATTTTATCTAGACCTCATACATAGAGATCTTTTAAAAAGTTATTTCATGTTTCAATAGTCCTACCGTAATATTTTGTGGGGTGATTGATCAATCATTGTTATGATGTTAAATTTACTAATAATTTTACAGAAAAATACTTATAAATTCAAATGTATAATATAGGGAATGTTGAAGTATGCTGAGGAATATGGAGACTGAGGAGTGTGTATTAAGAAAATCCCAAAGGACCCATAGCCTCTTAGAATTTGAAGGCACTTTAGAGATTATCTAAAAGAATTGACATCTTACAATTTGAATGGACTTTAGAAATAATCTGGCAGAATTTCTTACCAAAAGCAAGAAATGCCTTTTCTCCTGAAATCTAATAGTGAAGGAGAAAAATTACTTGCTTCTTGATAAAACATCAAAAAACCTACAAAAATATCAAAGATTGTCTTCAACATGGAGGCCTGGATTTTGGGACTTCCTTATTAAATCTTAATATATTGACAGCACTTGTAAGGACCAATCTCATTCAAAAATATAACAAACATAGGGCAAATTTTACAGTCAGCAGAAGTAATGGGGGTATTAAAATGCTACCAGCAGTCTCCCTAATGGCTCTTGTTTTGACAGGTGTCTACTCAGGTGCTTGTGTTTTCTAAGCAATGTTTCTCTGTTCCTGTGTATAAGCGGCCCTCACCTTTTTATGAGTATATGCCATTGCAGTATTTACTATACATAAGACAATCAGAACCATTAAACTGTCTCTAATCCTTTCCCGTTGTGGTTATATAAATTATTTTGTTTACCCTGAGAGTACATGAAATTTTTATAGGCACAATCTAGGATTGCATCTATCCAGCTTTCCTCTCCAGTAAATCTTCTGTAAATATTCAAACTCATATATGCCTCAATGTAACCACATTGTAAACCCTATCTGCTGCTTTCACAGAAACCATTCAAGCTGGATAAATGGCCCACCTCATAGCCCAGGGAAGAACTCAATGATCAGATTCTAATTATCTTGCTTGGTTCACTTAATAGCCTTCTCCCCTCTCATAGGGGAGGCCAGGGATACCCTGTAAATGTGGTCTCATGGAATTCACTGCAGTCATGTCTTCTTAAACATTCACATACAAGTGATTCCTTTAAAGTTATTCATACAATAAAATGTTGTCCTAGACACTGTTTTAGGATACTATGATGAATATTGAGGGTGCTATGATGAATAAAGGCAGTCACTGCCCTAAAAGAACTTGCACTAAAAACAATAAATAAATATGAATTACAGTAGATCCTTGAATAACACTGTTCTTGGTCAACATTGTTTTGTAACAACATTGTTGTTACAATGATAAGGAACATTGATGAGGAACTTCCCACTGGCGCCACTGTCTGTGTGGAGTTTGCACGTTCTCCCCATGTCTGCATGTGTTTTCTCTGTGTACACCAGTTTCCTCCCACATCCCAAAGCTGTGCACATTCGGTTCACTGACATATTAAAACTGTCCCCATTTGAGTGAGCATGGGTGTGTGTGAGTGAGCCCTGCATGTAATGGAATGGGGTCCTGTCCTGGGCTGCTTGTGCCTTAGCTGCTGGGTGACACTCCAGCCATCTCAGACCCTGAACTAGAATAAGCAGGTTGAAAAATGAGTAAATGAATAGATGGATACATATCATAAAAATTAATGAATTATGTGATAAACATACAACTCTACAATAATAAATGATGTGGCACAAAAGTGCTTACTGAGCCCATCATATTTGTTGTTTGTTTTTGAACTGTGTTGTGGTAGGAGGTGCTTCTTACAATTTTCACTTTTCAGACATTTATTCCTTGATTTAACCCACCACCACTATGACCACCATCACTCACTGATTAACCAAAATTTTGGTAAATAATTATCTTACTTGTTTCTTTAATATTTCTTAAATGTATGTATAGCTCACATTTATTTCAATGTTTAATATTAGAAGTGTTGTGGGTATTTCTTTAGAAATTTGGTGATGTTGGCCAGGCACTGTGGGTCACACCTGTAATCCCAGCACTTTGGGAGGCCGAGGCAGGCAGATGACCTGAGGTCAGGAGTTCAAGAGCAGCTGGACTGTTATGGTGAAAACCCATCTCTATTAAAAACACAAAAATTAGCCAGGTGTGGTGGGGCACATGCTGTAGTCCCAGCTACTCAGGAGGCTGAGGCAGGAGAATCACTTGAAGCCAGGAGGTGGAGGTTGCAGTGAGCCGAGATCATGCCACTGCACTCCAACCTGGGCAACAGAGTGATATTAAATCTTAATATATTGACAGTACTTGTAAGGACCAACCTCATTCAAAAATATAACAAACATAGGGCAAATTTTACAGTCAGCAGAAGTAATGGGGGTATTAAAATGCTACCAGCAGTCTCCCTAATGGCTCTTGTTTTGACAGATGTCTACTCAGGTGCTTGAGACTCCGTCTCAAAAAGAAAAAAAACAAAAAACAGTTCGGTGATGTTTTGTGACCAGAAATATGCTTAAAATCCTAACTCCTGTTTACATCAATTAGCTTGTGATAAAACTGGTTTTCATTATATGTATGCTGTCTAAAGTTACAGTTTCTAAGAACCTATCATTGATATTAAGTGAAGATTTACTGTATGTCAGATAAAAATATGAGCTACGAATAAAAATAACACACATTAATGGATACAGAGAATGATTAAGGCAGAGGATACTACTCTAGAATGACGGTTAAGAAAGGCTTGTCTGTGGAGGGGATATGGAACAGAGACTTGAAAGTAGTAAGAAGGTAAGTCAGGTCATTATCAAAGAGAAGACCATTCTAGAGAGAGAAAAAAGCACACAAAGTTTGAAGACCAAAGTGTGCGAGGAAAAAATGAGAAGCAAGAAAGACAGAATTACTGGAGCAGAAAAGGAGTGGAGAGAGTATTAAAAGATGAAATTAGAAAGGTTTGGAGCTGACATGATTAATTTTACATGTTAATGTGACTGGGCCATTGGTGCCCAGCTGTTTGATCAAATATCATTCTGAGCATTTCTGTGAAGGTATTACTGGCTGAGATTAATATTTAAATTGGTAGATTGTGTAAAGCTGATTGACCTCCCTAAGGTGGGTGGGCTATATCCAATCAGCTGAAGGCTTAAATAACAAAAGTCTGCTCCTTCCCAAAGTAAGGGAGACTTTTGCCTCCTGACTACCTTTGAACTGAGACAGTAGCTTTCTCTGCCTTTGAACTCAACTGAAACATCAGCTCTGCTTGAACTGCAAGCCAGTCATCCTTGAGACTGAAATGACGCATCCATTTTTCTTGTTTTTAAATCTTTGGACTCAGACTGGAAGGACATCATTGACTGTCTTGAGACTCCATCTTGCTGACTCACCTGCAGCTCTTGTAAATTAGTCTCCATAATTACATGAGGCAATTCTTTACACACACACACACACACACACACACACACACACACACACACACACATATATATATATATATATTAGGATGAATGTAGGTATTCATCCTATTAGTTCTGTTTCTCTGAAGAACCCTGACTAATACAGAAGCTTAAGAGTAGTACATTCTACTTACTATTTAAAAGATCATCCTCTATATGGCATGGTCAGACTGTAGTGGGATGGGACAGGGATAACATCAGGGAGAGTAGCTAAGAAGCTTTTGCAATAATCCAGGCAAGAGACAAAATTGTAGTCTTTACTAGGGAGGTAGTGGTGCATGTAGTGAAAAGTAGGGAAAGTGCATATACATTTGAAGATTGAGCCAACAGGATTTGCTGATGAGGAGCTGGTGAAGATGAACTAAGTTGAAAATGATCTCACAGGTCTTTTGTCCTTGGGCCAAAACTGGAGGAATAGAGTTTTCAGTTTCTGAGATGGGAAAGGCTTGAACTGATTTGCAGGGCAAATTTGAAGTTCAGCTTTAGAGCATTTTATTTTGAGAAATGTACTGGACAAGCAAGTGGGGAGGTTGAATAAGCAGTCAGGTATGTTAGAAGTTGATAGTGAAAGTTAGCAACAAGGTGTCTAATTGTGTTGTAATCAGTATATAGACAGCATTTAAAGCTAGGGTCCCAGAGGAGACCTCCTAGTGATCTGATGTGGACATAGAAGATTTCTTCAGAAATGAGAGTCATCTCACATGGTTGGTAAGAAATATTTCATAATTACAGAGCACTTAACAAAATATAGTTTGTCACAGAATTCAGTCACATGTAGAAATGGCATTGAGGTAATTAGCAGCTTTTCTATTTATTTGTGTCAATTTCTACCAAAATACTACCAAATCATAAGCTGCTTTACTTATTTCATGAATCATGAAATAAGTTTCATATTAAGGTTATTCAAGTATGTGATTAATGTGACTACTATGATTTTCTATGCCATTATTGTTTTTAGATTATATAGATCTAATAGGCAGATAGCTCATATGCTACGGTTGGAATGTGTTTACCAAAGATCATGTGTTGGAAACCCAGTGCAACACTGTTGGGAGGTGGGACCTAATAAAATGCGATTAGGTCACGAGAACTCTAACCTCATGAAAGGATTAATGTTGTTATCACAGGAGTCGGTTAGTTACCATGGGATTTAATTAGTTATCATGAGAGTGGGTTTGTTAACAATGTAAATTTTGCCCCTACTTGCTCACCTTCTCTTGTACTCTCCTCCCCTTCCACCTTCCCATGCAATGACACAGTAAGAAGGCCCTCATGAGAGGACAGCACCCTGATATTAGTTTTCCCATCCTATCAGAAGTATCAGAAGTAAATTTCTTTTCTGTATAAATTACCTGGTCTGTGGGATTCTGTTATAGCAAACAAATATTCTGTTATAGCAAACCAAAATGAGCTAGTACATCATATTTACATGCAATAAAGAAATTATTCTGATAATTATATTTTGTAGGCTAACCTTAACTTGAAATTTGACTCTAGTTAGTCATCCCTGTGTTCTATCTTGATCTGAAATAATTTATTCTGTTTCATTATCTATAAAAATGTTTCCATTTTACAACATTGCAAACACTGCAATAGGAGTTATCATATTCAAATTCTGTTATAGAGTGCTCATTAACATAGATGTAGTTTTTAGATATTTTATGTAGTCTTAGATAAATTAAATAGCTTCCTAATATACATAGAAAACCTAAAATACATATGTATTCTTTTTATGCCCATGAAAATGCAATATAAAATGTCTGTTATAAAAATGATTGTTATATTAAAATACGGAATTGTATACATTTAGATATTTTATAGTATAATGAAATTGTTTTGCTTTTTCTCTTCAGCAGTTAGAGAGGCATATTTTAGAGAGAAACCATAAAGTATTGGGAAGAGAAAAGGATTGAGGGTCCCAATTATGTAACTGTTGGTATGACACCAAAAAAAATCATTTAACCTCTTAAGACATCATTTTTCCATATTTACAAAATACTGATATTGAAGTAGATTGTTAATGTTCTTTATGAGTTTAACATTTATGAATGTTATCATTTAACAGGCATAGGTGTGTGTGTGTGTGTGTAAATGCAGTTCCAAAAGGAAGTATTTTACTCCAAGCAAATTTTCATTGACCATATTTTATGCAAGCTACGAAATATGGTCAGAGTAGGTATTTCTATCGTCATATTAAAAAGACATAAATATACAGGTGCCAGCATTTTGTCAGTAAATAATCAGAGACTCAGTCCTGAACAGTAATTTCTAGTATGTGTGCTTTTATCACAACCACAATGTTTCATTAATGTGTTTTTTCTTGCTGAATATTCTCGATTCCTTGAAATAAATTTTAATTAGTCACTTTATGCATATAATTTTCATATTTTCATGATTACACTTAATTATGTTCTTGCCACAATTTATGTAATCAAATAATTGCCATATGCAATTATATTGTGTAAAATATGTCAATGTAATGGAAAAAATTCACAGAAGATGTATTCACACAAGATATTTCCTTTTTCATTTTCAGCTATCCACATTATTTAGTATTGATTTTAACAATGTTTATTTTTAGCTCAAATCACTAGATATCAAAGAGAAAATTATATTCTTAAGAGAAAAATTTGATAGTGTTTCTGCATAGAGATGGTATATTATTAAAATATACCATAAGTTGAACATTTGAATAAAAGTTATATGTAATATGCATTTTTTCAGGTGGTTTTAGGGAACATGAAATTTATTTTTTGCTTTTACCCTTAATATTATTGATTTGTAATGTGTTAATTTCACTTACAGTTTTACACATTCTTATCTGTACTCTTAATTGCCTATACCTAAATATGGAATCACCGAAATGCAGAAAAATCAAAGAAATTAAAATGAATATAAAGGTTATCTAGGTCATATCCACCTAACACTACACCTTGAGAAAATGATGTCCTGGGAATTTGAGTGACTTCACATAGTCACAAAGCTAGTTAAGTTACTTCACACAGTCACAAAGCTAGTTAACAGCGGGACACAGCCTAACCTCAGGACTCCTGCCTGTCAGTCCAGGGCCTTGTCCTTCTATACCAAGAGGATACTCAGTTCATCACTTATAAGACTGTGTTTTCAATGATCTGCTTTTGTTTTTTATCTTCTTGCCTTGATTGTGAAATCTTTGAAGAAAGAGATTAGGTCTTCACCTTTGCATCCCCCCGCCAGAGGTTAGAACAGTGCCTACATATCATCATAATTGCTCAACATCTAGCTTTTTGGAGGCTTTTATTTTGTGCAACTTTTGACCATTTTACAAAAATAAGTAATTGTCTCCTCAGCTATTGTGTGGATACACAATGAATGTTGATCTAATGGCAACTGGTTGAACACCCTATTGCAAAATTGAGACTAAATAATTGAAACACGTATTTTATTTGACTCTACAAAATATAAAATGTTTTATGCACATACCTACCAAGAACTCACACTGAATGGTCATGGGCATTGGGTAGGAGCCACAAGGTATTATAAATTTTCTGGCACTCCCATGGCAGAACTGTTTAAATGATGAGCTTTCATTTAGCAAAATTATCCTAACTCAAACACTAGTGAAGAGGAAAAAAAAGAAAGAAAAAGAATAGCTGATAGATGGAAAACTAACATGACTGATATGGTTTGACTGTGTCCCCTCCCATACTCATCTTAAATTGTAGCTCCCATAATTTCCACATATTGTGGGGAGAACCTGATGGGAGTTCACTGAATGATGGGGGTGGTTTCCCCCATACTGTTGTCATGGCAGTGAATAAGTCTCATGAGATCTGATGGTTTTTTAAGGGGTTTCTCCTCTCGCTTGGCTCTCATTTTCTCTCTTGTCTGCTGCCATGTAAGATGTGCCTTTCACCTTCTGCCATGACTGTGAAGCCTCCTATCCACCTGGAACTGTGAGTCCATTAAACTTCTTTTTCTTTATAAATTACCCAGTCTCAGGTACGTCTTCATCAGCAGTGTGAAAACAGAATAATACAAAAACCACATACATTTTTATTATCTTCAGCGTGGAATTTTTCTCTTTGAAACAACTCTAAAACTACATGTGTATTAGCATTTTGTTATTAAGTAAATGCTTCTCTGGGTTTCTGTCCTGGAGGTTCTACAGGGTAGACATGCTTTTATTTTGTTTCTATTGAATAATTCACAGAAAGTTATTAATTGACTAACACCAAACCAATGACAAGGTTGAAGTCCTTAATTGCATATTGTCCTCACATTTGCAAATAGGAAAGAAGGCACTACAGGACATTCCAGGGGGGAGATAGAAAGAAGGATAAACTAAGGCTCTATTAGCTCTCACATTCTGTGTTATTTCTATGGAGTGTAACTTTGGCTTCAGAGGATGAGAGTACAGAAAGGAAGAACACAAAGCACCTTGACTTCTCTCCTCTATTTTCTGAGGTAGATTGCTCTTCTAGACAAGACTAAAATAAATAGCTCTCATGTCTAAGTTCAAGCCTCACCATGTCATTATTGGGAACAAAAAGCAAGTATCAATGAAGAATATAAATACAATACTCCGAACATGCAATATGAGTCTACTATATCTCTTAAAATCAATATTTTTCAATGTACAAATATGCATTTACATTTAAAAAGAATAGTTCCAATTCTCATTCTCTTCACATATCTGCCACACAAAAACTTTTTACTGTTAAGAGATTAAGCCAAGGCACTACCAAAAAAAAAAAAAAAAAGTCTTTTAACTTAGTAGGAAGAATTGCATAATGCCAAATATTTTTCTGCTTTAAATTTGAATGTTTTTAATATTAGAATGTACATTCATTAAGGAGTGGGTCTAGTAGACACACTGAAGGTATTTGAGTATTTATGATAATAATAATGACTGCTATATAAAACCATAATTAGTCGGGCACTTTGGCTCATGCCTGTAATCCCAGCACTGTGGGAGGCTGAGGCAGGTGGATCACCTGAGGTCAGGAGTTCAAGACCACTCTGACCAACATGGTGAAACTCCATCTCTACTAAAAATACAAAACTTAGCCAGGCATAGGGATGTGGTGGCTAATGCCTGTAATCCCAGTTACCTGGGAGGCTGAAGAGGAGAATCACTGAAACCTGGGAGGTGGAGGTTGCAGTGAGCCGAGATCACGTCATTGCACTCCAGCCTGGGCAACAAGAGCAAAGCTCTGTCTAAAAAAAAAAAAACAAAAACAAAAACAAAAAAAAAACCCTGTAATTAATAGACAAGCTCTGGCAGAGCAGAGCTGCACTGTCCTAGGCTCTGTGTGTTAATACAAAGAGTCAAACAAGGCCAGGTGCGGTGGCTCACGCCTGTAATCCCAGCACTTTGGGAGGTGGAGGTGGGTGGATCACTTGAAGTTGAGTTCGAGATCAGCATGGCCAACATGGTGAAACCCCATCTCTACCAAAAATACAAAAATTAGCCAGGCATGGGGGTGGGCGCCTGTAATCCCAGCTACTCAGGAGGCTGAGACAGGAGAATCACCTGAACCCAGAAGGCAGAGATTGCAGTGAGCCAATATCAAACCATTGCACTCCAGCCTGGGCAACAGAACAAGACTCCGTCTCAAAAAAAAAAAAAAAAAAAAAAAGAATCAGACAAAGCGCCTACCTTTAAAAAACTTACTATGACTTACTATGAGCATAGGGGAGACAAAATGGTACACAAAATGCACTTGACACTATGAGGCATTAGTGCTAAAAGCTAAATAAAAATTAGAGATGATGAGCTCATAGGAGTTTTTAAATGCTAGAAGAAACAGAAAAACTTTTCTGGAGAAAATGAAATACCATGGGCCTTAAATAAGGGACAAAATGTAAATTCACAGGTTGCAAAATCAAATGCCTATCAAAGTCAGCTGAATATTGCTGGGTAGGAAGGTACCTGCAGTGTTACCAAATTTCTCAAGAGAATCTAGAATTCTAGTTTGATATGTAACAAATACTGACTTTTTAAATAGTGTTAGTTAACTCAAACAATTAAGTGCTGTATAAGCCAATAAAAACACTATATAATTATGGTCTGCCTGATTTATATTTTTTGTCATGCCCTCAAATATTAGAACAGGGATGAGATGGCAAGAGAAACTACATGAGCTACATGGCTGTGATGAGACCAGATGTAGTTAATTTAAAAGAACAATCAGTGCTGGGTGTGGTGGTCACACCTATAACCCAGCACTTAGGGAGGCCAAGGCTCCTGTTGTTCAAGACCAGCCTGAGCAACATGGTGAAACCCCACCTGTACTAAAAATACAAAAATTAGCCCAGTGTGGTGGTGCATGCTTGTAATCCCAGCTACTCGGGAGGCTGAGACATGAGAATCGCTTGAACCCGGGAGGTGGAGGTTGCAGTGAGCCAAGATCACGCCACTGCACTGCAGCCTGGGTAATACAGTGAGACTCTGTCTCAAAAAATTAAATTCAATTAATAAATAAAACAAAAGAACAATCAGAAGGCTGGTGAAGGAGTTAAGTAGTAGAGGAGACAAACTGGGGTCAGGTTGGAGATCATTTGGGGCATGAATAAAAACCTTTATATTGATTCTGGAGGCAGACTGGCAACCAAGGACATACAGAGGTGTGATAGTTTTAAAGTGTAATCTTGAATAAAGTCAAACTTCTCTTTGTGTTGGCATTTGTCCTGTTTGCCAAGTATAATAGCTGAGTGTAACCCAAGGCATTTTAGAAATGTTAGAAGTGTCAGGAACCACATACCACACATAGACCTCAAAGCAATATTGCTATATTAGTCTTTTTTTAAACTTACCTGTAATCATAAAATATTGATTTAAAAATCAAGACTGTACTAATATTTCACAACACTATATTCACTTCTAACATACTACTGTCTGGTTAACATTTGGTAATTCCAATTAAAAGGGTTTAAAATTTTTATAGGATTTACCATGGCAGTATCCCAAGGAAATATCGTACCACCCAGCTTGCCCGAGCAACTAGGCCGTGTTTCAGCTGAGAATTTTGTTTTAAACTTCATTATATGAACATTTGGTGTCTCCTATAAACTGACAATCCAGTTTGTTAGAGATACATTATGCAAATTAGGAAATTAGCAACTATTTCTGATGCTAGTCATTACTATCTTATTCTCCACTTCAGATTTGCAAAAGCACAGTGATGCAGTAAACTATACCAACGGATGCTATTAATGGACAATATTTTATTGTAATGTTAAATTTACTGCAAAACTTGGGAATTTACAATAGCATACACTATCCTACACAATCTAATATAATTCAATTTCCCTTGTCCTATGAGGAAAACAAATAAAGGCAAAATATATTGCAAACGTATTCACTTGTGTGCTAACTTTACCCACTTATTAAATATTCAGTCAAATTCAGTATCATCCCGAATGCTGTGAACCAATTTCATATTCTTTAATGGGCAATTGAAGAATTTTTGGACTTCATAATATTGGTGAATATTCTAAGCTTTAGCCATGTTTTTCTGATCAATCTGATTTCAACATCTCTCCTCTGTCGGTTGATTATTCCTATTGTCACTCCACATATTGATGCCTAACTCCCACTCGAGAGGTATCAAGTGTATTAGAAGCCGTTATTGTAAATGTGCAGTTCAAATTTTTTCCTTTCCTGCACATTTGTTTATGATTTTCTTTGTAGGGCCCTTTGACCATATATTACCATACCTAAATTCAACAACAAAGTCACAAGTGCTTTTGTTTGGAACACCCTCACCATTGTTCTGAGGAGTCTACACAGAGCTAAAAAACCACCGTGCAAAAGTTTAAGGGAAACCAGTTGATGCACTGTGGACTGAAGGCAGAAGCTGCTGACTCCTACATTTCAATAAAACTATTATGAATTGCATTTTAGAAACAGGGCTTTGTTGTTGGTTTGTTTTGCTCTGCATTTGTTTGTTTGTTTGCTTGATTGCTTGTTTAGACAGCCAAATTACTTCTGTAAAACTCATTGGCAGAAAGCACAGGGCGAATAAAGCTGCCCATCTTATGTTGAAGAAAGTCATACAAACACCAGGAGAGCATCATCAGGTAATTTGTATTCTCTGATTTAAGCTATCACTCTGCTATATACGAATAATTTAGGCTGGGCACGGTGACTCCCGTCTGTAATCCCAGCGCTTTGGGAGGCCAAAGTGGGAGGATCACCTGAGGTCAGGAGTTTGAGACCAGCCTGACCAACCTGGAGAAACCCCATCTCTACTAAAAACACACAAAAAATTAGCTGGGCATGGTGGTGCATGCCTGTAATCCCAGCAACTCGGGAAGCTGAGGCAGGAGAATCGCTTGCACCGCGGAGGTTGAGGTGAGCCGAGATCGCGCCATTGCACTCCTGTCTGGGCAACAAGAACGAAACTCTGCCTCAAAAAAAAAAAAAAGAATTTACTCAACAATATACTTTTCTAACATTAAGTTCATATGGACAAAACAAAAATCCCATCAAAATTTGGAGATAAAAGGGACAAACTTGCAAAATGAAGTGCTGTTGAAGTACATGTACTGTTCTGGAATCTTTACATTGAACAACCACAGAATGATAAATGTCAGAGAGGAGAACTCATCAATAACTGGCATCTATTAGGGATTTTGAAATAATCATAAATGCCAGAGTTTAAAAAGATAATTTTCTTTGACTATGTGACTATCTCATAATTTTATACGATAAATTTCATGCAAGTATTTCTGACTCAGTCAAAATAATCTTCGTCTTTACTGGACAAAAATATTCTGACCAATAAATTTTGCACACAACTATAGTATTATCTATATTGGCACTGCACAAGGTATAAATTCTGAGACCAAATTCTCTATTGAAACACTATCAGCCAAATTCATTTTGTAGCCCAATGAAAATAGGTGATTTTACAACAAAACCCTCTGTAACATACTCCTAAAATGTCTATCCACCTGGGAACTAAACACCCACTAAAATGCCCAAATCCTAATCTTCATGATCTTTGCTTATTTGGAGAAGCAATTTATTTTTTGTTTTTGCTCTTTGCATAAATAATCTTATTTAATCCGTGCTGCAGGTGTTAACCACATTTTACGTATGAGGAAGCAAGACTCAAAGAGGTTAAAAACTTTCCTAATTTCACACAGCTATTAATTATAAACATCAGGACTCAAATCGAGATCTTTCTGATTCTAGAGTTTATGTTATTTTTCAAAAAAATAATTTTGGCTGGGTGGAGTGGCTCACACCTGTAATCCTAGTACTTTGGGAGGCTGAGGTGGGTGGATTGCCGGAGCTCAGGAGTTTGAAACCAGCCTGGCCATCATGGTGAAACCCCATCTCTAATAAAAATATAAAAATTAGCCGGGTATGGTGGCGGATGCCTGTAATCCCAGCTACTCGGGACGCTGAGGCAGGAGAATCACTTAAACCCCGGGAGGCAGAGGCTGCAGTGAGCTGAGATTGTGCCACTGCCCTCTAGCCTGGGTGACAGAACGAGACTCCATCTCAATAATAATAATAATAAAAATTTCAACTTTTATTTTTTATTCAGGTTGTACACATGAAGGTTTGTTACATGGGTAGATTGTGTGATGCTGACGTCTAGCTTATGGATATTACTGTCACTGAGGCAGTGAGCATAGTCCCCACAGGTAGTTTTTCAGCTCATACTCCCCTCCTTCCTTCCCTGTGTAGTAGTCCCCACTGTCTGCTGTTGCCATCGTTACGTCCACGTATACTCCATGTTTAGCTCCCACTTATAAGTCAGGACATGTGATATTTGGTTTTCTGTTCCTATGTTAATTCACTTAAGATAATGGCCTCCAGCTGCATCCATAATGCTGTAAAGGGCATAATTTCATTGTTTCTTATAGCTACATAGTATTTCATGATATATATGTACCACATTCTCTTTCTCCAATTCACCATGGATGCACACCTAGGTTGATCTCATGTTTTTGCTGTTGTGAGTAGTGCTGTGATAAACAGATGAGTGCACGTATGTTTTTGGTAGAATGATTTATTTCCCTTTGGGTATATATATCCAGTCATGAAACTGCGGTTCAAATGGTAGTTCTGCTTTCAGTTCTTTAAGAAATCTCCAAACTGCTTTCCACAGTGGCTGAACTAATTTATATTGCCACCAACAGTGTATAAGCATTTCCTTTTCTCTGCAGCCTCAACAGCATCTGTTTCGTTGCTGTGTTTTTTTTTGTTTTGTTTTGTTTTTACTTTTTTACTTTTTTGCAATAGCCATTCTGACTGGTGTGAGATGGTGTCTCATTGTGGTTTTGATTTGCATTTCTCTGACTTTTAGTGACAATGAACATTTTTTCATGTTTGTTGTCATCTTGTAAGTCTTCTTTTGAGAAGTATCTGTTCTTGTCCTCTGTCCATTTTGTAATGGAGTAATTTGGTTTTGGCTTGTTTCAAAGAACCCAGAAATAAAGCCACATAACTACAACCATCTGATCTTCAACAAATTCAACAAAAATAAGCAATGGAGAAAGGACCCCTCCCCCCATTCAACAAATGGTGCTGGGATAACTGGCTAGCCATAGGCAGAATAATGAAACTGGACTCCTACCTTTCACCACACACAAAAATTAACTCAAGATGGATTAAAGAGTTCAAGGTAAGACTTCAGGCTATTAAAAATCTGAAGAAAACCTAGGAAATATCCTTCTTGACATGGATCTTAGCAAAGAACTTATGGCTAAGTTGTTAATTCATTTCCTTCTCTTCTCAGGGGCTTCTTGATGAAAGGATGAGTTAGTCTGGATTCTCCAAGATGCCAACACAGGATTAAACAGGTAAGCAGGGTAGGAAAGCTAGCAGAGCTACCAGATGCAAGTCTGATGCAGAGACAGTGAGAGACGTTTGGGTGGGAGTTTCCTAGAATTCACATGCTAAAGAAGGTTTAATAAAGCCATTTGGGAGTCCTCAAGTCACAATCAGTCAATGAAGAGGTCTATGAGTCTCAGGAACAGGTGTACCTTAGAACTCCTGCTGCGCTCAGTCATTGCCTGTGAACAGCCCTCGGAGAGCATGGCCAGGGTATAAACATAGTGATGAATATCAGAGGTGAGCAGCTGGAAACTCTGACCAATTACCGTCTCCATAATTGGAAGACCATTAGGTGTATTCACAGGGCTACAAAAAGGAACAATTCCAATTGAACCTCTTACAAGTTTTGTCATATTTGGAATGTTATTAACCTCTCTGAGTCATTTTGAAAGAAAAGAACTGTTATAGAAAGAAATGTAATAAAATATGTGACAGTACCTACTGTAGTACCTACTCAAAGACATTAGCTATTTGTTTCCCCTCTAACATCCAGTAGATTGCCTATATACAGTAGATGGTTAATAAAATTCTTAAAGGTATTATATTTAAATATGCATACATAAATATACGTAACACAAAACTATACCCACATGCAATATGAATATAACTTTGTTTCAATTTCTCTGTTTAGAATTTAAAGAATATTTCTACTGAACTTCATGTTTTCTCTTTAAACTGAATTCATCCTGGTTTATAACAATCTATAGAATGTTTTTTTCTACCAAAAGAGGTATTTGACCAAGTGAAGCACTAGACTGACACGGTTCTGTCTCTTAAAAATAAACAAAAAAAATAATACTATACATTTCTTTACCTGCTGTGTTTATTCATTCATTTATGTTATTCATTCAACAAATATGTAAAACTCTGTGCTGGAATCCATGCTAGGGAACCAGAAATAGACACTACTCCCACTCCTGCCTTCATTTGGCTTACATTCTAGTAGGAAGAAATACTTTAGCCAAGGTTCATGTAAACAAACCTGAAACTGCAGCTGCCACAGTGCTATGAAGGACAAGTGCAGTCTGTAATGAGATCCTATCAGAGGTGGATTAGATGAAGCCAGGGAGATCAGCAATCGATTGCTGGACAAGTGGTGCTGATGAGGAATTTGGAAGGTAATGAGGATAGGAAAGAATGTCCAAAGCAGAAGAAACAAATTACACAAAGTCCAGTGGTGGGAAGAAAGATGTGGGAGAAGTTTCGTGTGGAGAACAAATAGGAGAGGAGCAGGTTGAGAAGCTGCAGACATAAGGAAGGGCCAGGAACGTAGTGGTTACATAACTGTCCCAAAAGGCTATAGCTGAAAAATAAACCTGGGTCCTATTCATGGATTCTTACCATACTTAATGAATTACCAGTGTCCATTTTGTCACTTTTGCTTTTAATCATTGGGTTTTTTTTAATAAAAGAAGAAAGTAAATAGCAGAAAAGAGGGAAAATATCAACCAGTTCCAAATCACTCAATAGTATTTGAATGGCATAAGAAATGTGATCAAAACTACCAAAACAGGTTAAGCCTCACTTGCTTTAAGCCTCTTGCTGATTCGATCTATCAATCCAACATCTTAATTATTATTGGACCCTACGGAAGGTAGTTATTCAATAATATGACAACATAATAAAAAGCTTTAAAATAAAAAAAATAGTAAATCTGCTAATCCAATCTCGTAGAGCAAAACATTTAAATGTCATCTGAGATATTATTCTCAGTTGAGTATCCTATTCCCGTGCTTATGGCATGACAATCTGATTCATGCAATTATTGTGGAGAAAGAGTAGTAAAAAGAAGGCATCATCCACTGGCTCAGAGACCACCATCATAGCTAAGACACCCTATGGATCAAAAGAGTCCTTAAAGCATAAGAGCACATTCAGAGTTTTATGTACAGTATAAATGCTTAGCTGTTTTTCAGTGTCAGGTGCCCACAGATTTGTGGTGTGTGGCTCATTGGCTGATGTGTTAAATCCCCAAAGGTTACATCAAGCAGGCCCAAGACATGTTTAAGAAAAAATGAGACCATGCCCTCAGTCTCTTAAGGGAGTGATATTACTAAGCAGAATATGTAATAAATATCTGCCTTCTTCCAGAAGAAATAGGAAATATTTTCCTATTTTCCTTACTGTTATGTCTTCAGGGAAAGATCTGATAGTTGGTAAAATGGGCCGTAGGGTAGTTTCACTAAGTATTTCTAAGAATTCCACTCTGAAAACTTGTCGGAAAAGAAAAACAACAACAACGACAAACTAGTTAAACAGAAAACTGAGCGTATATTAGGCTAAACAAAGAAACAAAAAGTGCTAGGCAGATCACCAACTATCCTAGGAAATTAAATGAAATTGAGATGAAGAACATTTGAAAGAAAGCCTTTGTTTTAATTTTGTTTGGAAAACCAGGTATTGTCGAAGAGTCACCAGATACTTTACAAAGTCACTATTTCATTTTAAAATACATCTGCCTACACAATATGCAATCGTTATTTGACCTAATTCTTTCAATAATTCATTAGAATGACTTTTTTCAAGAATGTAATGTGGATATATCCTTATACACATTTATATCCATGCAAATCAAATTTTAAAATACGTTAAAGAGTCTTCAACTCACCTGCAGCCATGATTGAAATCTGGGCCCTATTATAATTTTTTTTTTTTTAATTAGAGAAATTCTAAATTCGGCCCTAACAATGTTTAACCTTAGCAGGATCAAGAAAGAGTATGGTTGCTGCCAGATGTAAAGAAATACAAAGAAGGGCAAGCAAGCAGGAGCAAGGGAACAGAAATAGGAGCAAGAGGAAAAAGACAAGAAAGAGAAGTCTCCAGGGACAGACAAGGAGGAAAAAGGTAACTTATAAACAGTTGTTCTGTGACATACAAACTCTGGAAATTCTTATTAGGTTCTCTGCATAAACCCTTGCTTTCCCCAAGAACACTTTTGCTTGTTTTGTTCTTTTAAAGACTAGAGTGAGGTACCTGGGAAGCCCTGAGTCACATAATTCAAAAAGCAGTATTTCTCCCTGCCTTTCTCTGAAGATGCTCAGGACTGAAAAATGGACTGAGCTGCCTGACTTTCTCACCTCTGCATCACCTGGCACCTGTCTTTCCCTCCTCTCACTCCAACTTCATGGTTGGCCAGCTTGTTTTGATAAGAAATCCTGCCTGTGTTCCTTTCGTGACCCCGGCCTGGACCTTAGCCCGGTAAGAGTTTGGGCACTGTGTTCTGGCCTATTCTTAGCAATTCCTAACCAATAGATTGGCCAAGCCCCAAAAAGTAATGCCAGCCTCAGAGTTTCTAAACAGATGGATCAGGGTATGGTGAGGGTATAATAGGGAAGACCTAGGAAGCATCTCTTGAAACTGTTCTTTTGCACAGCAAGCACATTACTTCTCACCTGAATTATATTTTCTTGAAGTGGACTGGGGTCAGGAATTAACTCCAGCTCTGATGCTGCCTCCAGCGTCCCTTTCACCAATGCCTGCTGCCTTTTATTACTATCTCATAGACTGTCACCTATCAATGCCTGCACTGGAGCCAGGAAAAGTGAGAAGTTAGAAGCCTGATAAGATTCTCTCACCATTTATCTGTGAGATGGCTATTTACATTGCTCCTAGGGAAGCAATGAGGAAGTCTTTTTAAGAAAATAAATCCAGCTTTCCTATTTCAGGCTTCATGACCATTCTCAATTACTGACTTTTTGAACTCAGTTTAAAGTCACCCCTTTTTATTTCATATCCTCTATTCTTGTCTTGATTTAGAAAAATAAGAAACTCCAACCTTAAGAAAGTAAGTTTAGATCCTACCCAAAATGCAAGAAAATTGATTCTATTTTTGTATCCAGATCTAACCCAGAGACAAGGAAACTCTGTTTATAATTCAGATTTATAGGGATTTATAATGTTCACAATTTAGAAATATTAAGTTCGAAAGTCTACACCATTAAAGTCGCTAAGGCACTAGTGTTTTGTATAATTTACCCACTACAGAAATGACTTGTTTCTATGGTGGGTAAGGAAAATGTAGTTTCAACAAATCTTTGGTAGTCTGCCAGGTACTAGGTTTTCCGAAGTCAGGAAAGGAAAGCAGAAGCTCGGATACATTAAAGGAAGAAAGTGTCACCACTCACCACTTCCACTGTCCCTTCATTTCTTTTCATGAACGGGCATTTTGGATTTGGTATCAAATCCTATGTTCCACATTTTTCTCTGTATACTTGTTGAAGTTTTTTGTCCCTTAAAACTCAGATAAATCTGTTAAATGTTTTAGAATACAATAGAGTTCCAAATCCTGCTCACAGCAGCCTCAACCCCCACTATTTGCATCCTCAACTCCCACTATTGAAACGAGGCATCACACCCATGAAAACACATGAAACAGAACAGTGCATACAATTTCACAAGCTTCATGGTCATTCAAAATGTTTGTAAATTCCATTTTTCCCCAGCACACTGCCAGGATTCACAACAAATTAAATTCTCATTCAGCTGAACTTCTAGGAAGCATAACAAAACAAGACTGGGCATGAACCAAAGTGTCTTCCTTTTATTACCTTTCCTTACCATTTATTTTGATGTTCTAAATGGAGTTGCCCTCTGCCTGTCGATAGCCATTATGGCCCTACCTGATTCTAGGAGCAACTGTGGTCAAAGTCATCACATCACAGTCTCCTCCCTCAATAAACCATTTCTCTCATAACTCAGGCTGGCCCTGCAGTCACCAGAGGGAACAGGTCCAACAGCCTACTGGACCAGTGGAGGTGGCTCTTTCATACCTGGACAGTGGCCCTAGCATGTGAGTTTTGGTGGAGCACCTATTGCCAAAATTCTTTTGGATGCAGCCCGCTCTGTGAATAGATTCATCCACCTGCCTGTTTTGCAAAGAAAATACAGAAAGATAAATGTGACTTTGTACAAACCAAGAAAGTGACATTTATATTTTCTTAAATAATGTGAGTGGTAAATTAACTATTTTTGAGCAATAACTATCTGTCAGGCACTGTGATTAGTGTCTTGTAGACTTTGTCATTTCATCATCTCAACAATTCTGTGATAGAAGTAGTTATTCTTACCATTTTACAGAAACACGTAAAGTTCTTCAAGACAGCCAAGTCCCCAAAGCCACAGAGCCACTAGCTGTAGGTTCTAGGATTTGAACCCACCACTCTCTGGCTCCAAAGTCTTATGCTGTTACCTGTGTAGCCCCTTCCTAATCATGGTATTAAGACATTGATTTAAACCATAATATAGCACCAACATTCACTACTATGAACCATGAACTTGCCTGGGCATTAATGAAAAGACTTTAAAACTCTGTTTATAAAAACCAAGCAAAGATAGTATCACTAGGAATCACAAGATTCATCTTAAGACTTCTAAGCCAAAGATCTCACAAAGGAAATAAAAGTATAAATCCCATCATAATGTTAACATTATGTTAACTTTATAAGAAACCAAAGCTTATGGATGATATAAAGCAAATTAGAATACCTAGTCAATCATTCAGGCATCTATTCTTCTCAATAAATCTTACCACACACTACTGTGTATTTAGCATCTTCCAGAAATCTTTGAGATGTACAAGGGTATATATAGCACCTGTTCTGCAAGTGACCTGATAGAAGAGATAAGGCAAATGCCCACGAAGAGTTAAGTAATGATAAGAGTCAGCAATGCCAGCTGAATGACATGAATAATAGATGGAATGAGCATACAGCAGGGATACAGCAATTATCTTGGACTCCTGTACTGGGAACACTCAGGGATAGATAGAGACAGAAGGCAGAGTGAAAATTATGATGCAGAGGTAGACCTGGGCAATGCATGTTTAGAAAAGCATAAGTTTAATGCTGGAGTTGGGAATTCAGGTTGAGTGTTCATGTTGGAGATGCATAGGGATAAGCTTAGAAATGTAGCCTGGAGACAAACAATAAAGTCTTACCTGACACACACTGGGAAATGTAGAGGTTACACATAATCAATGGTGGAGGAGGGAGGGTTGAAGATGTTGCAGCAAAGAACTGATAGAAACCAGTGTTTAAAGAACATTGTTCTGGCAGCAGCATTCAGAATGTACTATAGATGTCAGAGACCAAAGCCAGGAAGACCGGTATGGAGACAACTGCAGGCAATTGTACATGAAGTAATGAAGTCCAGGGAAGGAAAGTGAAGAGAATGAAATTAAAGTATGGTCGTGATAATGCTCTGTGTTTATCAGGTCCCCTTTTATCCTCATCTACCTGGACACACATTCCCTAGATAGCTCTGGACTACGAGCTATAAGCAAAAGCGTAGGTACAAGTTCTTTAAGTCTCTTTGTTTTCCTTGTCACAAGGAACTAAAAGCCACATTTGAGATAAAAGAGCCACAAGATGGTATCAGAGTGTATTCCCCAAGTTACTGCATAAAGAGAGCTACCCTGGAGAGCTGGTGGACAGGCAGCAGGCTTTGCATGAGCAAAAACTAGACTTGTGTATGTTAAGGTATTAATGTTTCAAGGGTCTGTTACTCAAACACAGCCTAATCTCTTCCTACTAATACAAAGATAACTGTGTCAGAATTTATAGGTATGCTCAGGGACTTTGACGACCCTAGTCTTGGAAATAAAACTAAAAATAGACAGCAGCTAGAATTTGCCAGTGACTTAAATAATGGCACTAACACATCACATTTAGAGAATACCTGCTAGGCAATGAAATCAATGACACTTTTTTCCTCCATTTGTGTTTCATTAGGTTAACTGTGGGTTTTTTCATCATAATATTATATTAAATCATTGACAAAATTCAGAATTTCTTTTGCTCATAGCAAATAGCAGCCGTTTGCTAGAATAGCATTTTTCCTAAAATGCTAAATTGGGAGCTACGTAGAACTGCACATAACCCTGAAGTTACAGCCTTACAACTCTTAAGAAACTTCTTTCGGTTTTCTAACTGTGTAATAATAGAATTAAAGTAGATAAGAAGGAGAATGCTATAAGACATTCATCTGCACGTGTCAGCACAGGGCTAGCCATGGAGAATGTTGAATTGTTGAATTAAGCAAGCAGAGTTTCATCCTGACACTCAGTTCACACTCTACGTCAACTGTCAGACACTATCAGGCAGCATCCTGGGTGACCTACTGGCAGGATTTTCAAAATCATTCTAATTAACCAATTCCAGTACCCATGGATGTTTCTATTCGGAGTCTCTAAAAGGAAGGAAACAGGATGAAAACAACATAAGAAACAGATTATATGAACTCAGTTCCAACATTACTCAAGATAATGCACTGGTGTTCACACACAAAGCCAAATAATCTGAGTTAAATGGTCTTCCAACATAGAAAATGCAGAACAAACATGCAATTATATAAATCTATAAAGTCTACAAGTAATTGAGTACAATTTATTTAGGCAAAAGCTAGAAGAGCTGTTCCTCTGTCATGATGTAGCTGAATACCTTGTGTGCTGGATTATTCTTATCACAGTGGACAGCTTCACAAAAATTCAGCCTACAAAGGCCTTGGCTTCAGTGATCAATTGAGGACTCACACTATACAACACGCTTCTACTAGAAGCCAAGAGCACTTCATCTGTATGCAGAAACATATTCAAATAAATAATAATTTTAGATTTGGGGTGCTTGTCATCTAATGTGCTGTTGTCACTCTTGGGTGTGGGCACTTGGGCTTTACAATATTCTAGTAAGGGAGCTGTAATGACACTGATCAGCAACTTTCTTTTTCAAAAGTGAAGACATTCACAAAGCCTCTAGCAGGATTAAAAGAGCAATCTGTGATAATGCAACAGAATAAAGCTAAATAACTCACATGGAAACTAAATTCATGATCTTGGAAACTGAATTCATGATACACTAGGACTGAGCTTTGCTTTAACTAACAGATCTAATTCTGAGAACAATAACCAGGTAATGTACAATGACAAACTTCAAACTGCAAACTACATTTTATACTATATCTTTATTTTAGACCAGGACCTAGCTTGAAATAGTTCAGAAAGCCCTGACAAATGACCTTCTCAGAGTTGTGGAGGAGTGCCAAATACCCATGCTGATTCTATGCTACATTAGGTCACTGGCATTTTCCAAGAGGACACCTACAGATTCTCTACATAGGACACGGATATGAAAATGCCCTATACATATCAAAATATTTAGCAGCAACATGCCATTTTGGATAGCATTTTAAATCAGCTTCTTAGGGGTCTTTTGTGGGGGATAACGAAAGGGTGGAGACTTCATTACACTAATGCTGATCAGACAAACCCAAAATGTACCTCATGTGGTCATAGAAACTATTTGTTTTAATTCAAAATTAATTAAACTTGAGTTAGAGCAGAAAGGGAACGGTCCCATAGCTTTAATTGCAGACACTCAATACAACACAAAGACTGGCATCCCAGTGCTTTGGCCTTGAATTTCTGCCATCAAAACCATTAGTCAATTCGGAGACAGAGCTTGAACACTTGACTGCCTACACTCAACCCCATCTGCTATGTGCACCATTGCCAATACACAGTCCAGTGTGCCAATGGCACCATGCACTGACAGTTCTTACAGAGCATGCAAGATGCTTGCACACTTCCACCAAAACAACATGGTATCATTTCTCCGACTGGAAGAATATTCTACTTAAAAGCAACACTGTGAATCTGTACTTGCTTATTCCTTTTTTATTACTTCAAAAAGTAGAATATATAACATCAGCACAAAGGAGAGTTTGGGATTTGAGCTAAGCAAGAATAATAAAATTAGAAGCTACAGAACAAATGAGTCAAATATATATGGAGAGAAGTGAAATAATTTATCAAGGGGAAAAAATGAAAGCACAAAAGCATGGAAACATAGGATTTAAATAATTGTATTTAGACTATTTTAACTTTGGTCTAATTGATTTCACAACCGTTATAGGAGATAAAATTATTAATCTAATCAGTAGTTCTTAACATATTAGGAATACCTAGGAGGCTTTTAAAAAACCCCAGATGTGTGGGCACCATCTGGCCCCTAGATCAATGAAATCAGAATCTCTGGGGTGGGACCAGGCCTTAGGAATTTGTTAAGAGCTCCTGGAGATTGCAATATACAGCCATGTTTTAGAACTACTGCCTTGAACAAAAGAATGAAGTATCCATTGGAGAGACAATGTTGATTTACTGTGCTGCAAGAAAGAAATAAGTATTCCTAAATATATGTATGAGGAAAGATGACTTACAAAGCTTGGAAAGTTTGCCTAAGGCCACCCAGCTCATAGGTGGTAGAGCGAGTGCTCAGATCTAGGACCTTACGTGGACTGACATTTCCACTAAGATGCACTGAAGCCTCAGGGCAGAGATCATGGAAGGACAGGCTGAGTGGGGGATGAAAGCAAGTCTTTGGACTGAGGAGCGCTCTGATAAAAAAGTCGCTTCACATCCATCTGCCACAGTGATTCCTACCATTTAGAAAGTTATGCCAAGGTCACCAGAAGTCCCAAATATAATGCAAAACCTACTGTAATAATTAGGTGTTATTGTTATTACAACTACAAATTATCACACACCTGTTGCACCTAAAATGCTGTCTTCAGTGCCTTACATGTATGGCCTCTGCTCTGCATTACATCCTGCAAGGTAGATACCAAAATGCCCATATTATAGTTGATTAAAGTGAGTGTTATAAAGGTTAAATAATTTTCCCAAAGTCATTAATTATTAAATGGAAGAGCTAGAATATAAAATGGCTGCCTGCTTTTTTTTTTCATTTTTATACTCTGTTACCCAAAGTAGTTAAATATTTTAATACAACTACTCCTAATTATTTTAGTTTAGTTAGCAGTTATATCATCAGCTGAGGTCAGAAGATGTGAGAAAGGTGAATTGAAGGCAAGGGTGGCGTATGTAAGATATGGTGGTGTCTTAGTTCATTTTGTGTTGCTATAAAGGAATATCTGAGGCTGAGTAATTTATTTTAAAAAAAGTTTATTTGACTCATGATTTTGAAGGCTTGAAAGTTCGAGAATGGCCATCTGCATCTGGTGAAGGCCTCAGATTGCTTCCACTTGTGTGGCACAAGGGGAAGAGGAGCCTGCATAGGCAGAAATCATATGGTGAAAGAGGAAGCATGAGAGAGGGGGAGGTGCCAGGCGCTTTTTAACAACCAGCTCTAATGGAAACTAATAGAGTGAGAAACGGCATTAATCTGTTCATGAAAGATCTGCTTCCAGGACCCGGATATTTCATATCAGGTCCCACCTCCAACACTGAGGATCAAATTTCATATGAAGTTTAAAGGGGAAAAACACCCAAACCATAGCAAGTAGTTTTAAAAATATGTCCATCAATTCTTTGACTCACCTCCCTTCAAGAGTAGAGCTTAATTTTCTTCCCTGTGTGTGTGAGCTGTATTTAGTGACCTGCTACCAATGAAGAGAATATGGAGGAATTGTATGATTTTCAGGCCTAGGTGATAAAAGGCATCACTCACTCAGAGAAAAGCCAGTTGACCTATCAAAATGATATTTCACAAACCCCATGGAGAGACTCATATGACAAAGGACTGAGGCCTCCTGCCAACAACCATGTAAATGAGCCATCTTGGAAGCAGATCTTCCAGTACTAGTCAAGACTTCACTTAAATACAGCCCCAGTCAATGTCTTGACAGCAACTTCCTGAGAGATCCTGACCCAGAACCAGAGCTAAGCTGCTTCAGAATTCCTATCTCATAGAAACTGTGAGATAATAAATATGTTATTTGAAGTTACTAACTTTCAGTGCAATCTGTTACATAGCAGTAGATAACCAATACAGAGGGCAAGAAACTGAGGGAGGAAGATAATAAAAGGTCAAGATTATGTGACTCAATGATTCATTAGAGTGGGCAATCCTGAACACCCAGGGAATACCAGTGTGGTACTAGGTAAGTCATAAGATATGAGAAGGGGCTGGGGTAAAGTAAGAGCAAGAAGGGTCACAAGTTATTTACAATAGCTCTTTTGCAAAGGAAAGAAATACTGATTTGAGAGTAAATCATTTCCCCAGGTTATTATAGAGCTTAACAGCACTCTATATGATGTACCAAAGGGCACCCAAGCACCTGAAGCAATAATGCATCATCCAAAGTCAAGTAATTCACTCACTGGCAAGATGTGACTACTGTATATGAGGGAATCAAAAGACATCCCTCATTGTGTAGAAAGATAAGTCAAGAAAGTCAAAATCATTTACAGCAAAGCTTGTTTCTGCAATAGTTGTGGATTCAGAAATAGTCCTATTTGGACATATGATATCCAGCAGGACTTTTAAAGTCCTTTTTCTATGTTACATAATTCAATAAGCTGGTTCATGAGAGCATGATGTTATTAATATGGACTGTATTAATGTGAGGCTAAGAGTTACATGTAACATCCCTTTGCCTATTTATCTTATGTCAAAATGGTGTTTATATCTTAATGAGCAACCATATCCTACTGGAAATAGAGACCTTTGAGATTCCATTATTCCCTCTTCCTTATTTAGGGTTTCAGTTAGGAAATGTCCAGATTCAGAACTCAAGTCCCCACTGAATTCCATATACCATACTCTAATGAGTCGGTTAGAGAAACACTGGGAAGATAACAGGATACACTACCTTTATTCTTACCAGTAAATCACCTCCCCAGGTAACTGTTCTTACAATAAAACTACCAGCTGGGTGGCAAGCCTCTACACCAAGTAAGGTTGTATTTTAGCCCTCTTGTGCATTCAGTACAAACCTTTAAAATCACAAGAAAGATGAAAAATAAAATAAACTCCTGCTGAATAAAGGATAATAGAAAGAAAAATAAGAAAATAATTTGAGAAAATTCTTTGTAACACATCTCTGGCATTGCAGTTAACGCTATAAAAGGCCTTTGTTTCCTTAAGAAAATGAATTTATCATACCAGTTACTGATAATCTAATCTCTGTTTGCCCAAGTGGATAATTGCACTTTCCTTCACTTGATAATTATTTGTAAAATATCCCCTTTCAAAAATGTACAGAAATGTCTATGTTAGGACTTCCCAAAAGCTTAAAAAATGGTGTCCTTTGATACGATATTTTCCTTACTGCCACTAAAACTTCATAGCCTCCAAGTTCTTTTGCCAAGAACCAAAGGAGAGAAGAGAAAGGGATAAAGATGGGTTTAAAAGTAGGATTGGAGTGGCGAATGAGAGAAAAATTAGTAAAATAAATAAATAGGAGTGCCATAAATTTTGGATAATGCTTTGGAATCATTTTTCCATAACCCTGTGACTGGGGTCCTGAGCCCACTTTTAAGCTCAACAGACTGGTCTCTTATTGTGAGAAACCCATTTGTGACCCCAGCCAGGATAGACTAAAGAAGCTCTGGCTCCATGACCTGTAACTGAGCATGAAATCAACCTAATGGTCATGTGGTTTTGCATTCAGGTAGCTTCACTCTGTCTCCAATCCCAATGCCTACCTTCATCACATCCCTAATACTGGGACGCTTATGTTGAACTACGTGCTTTAGACCCTCAGAAACAAGGTACTCCCTCATTCTGCCTGCATGCTTACCTCCAAAGACTCATAAAGTTCTGTTTTTCACTGTTATCTGCTCGTAAATTTTCCATCAACATGTTATGAATTCTACCTCCAGGGCCATCTAATTCACTTTTCTTCTGCCAACACCCTCAGCCGATCAATAGCCTTAACAAGTGCTAGTTGACAGTAGCTAGATTTTTCCAGAATGGCTGGAATTCTGCCTCATGTCTAATCCCATTCCATACCTGCATCCCATTTCCTGAATTCCAGTTCTTACCCCATTTCAGACTGGCCCATTTCATTGTTATTATGTCAGAACCTGTCCTGAGAGACACCATTTTCCTTACTCGGTGTGAAGCAACAGAATTAAATGGAAGGCTTACATTTCTCAGAATATAAATTGGGAAAAGCTTTTTTTCTTCAGTCCATCAAACTCCAAATCAATCCTGAGGCCAATTTGTTTGTCTTTTAAAAAAAAATGGTACTGTTTTAAAAGAGACATTTTGATTGATTGATTGATTGATTGATTGACTGATTGATTGATTTACCAGTCTCAAACTAATGCTGAGTTGTAAATAGCAATGACATTTCTAAGAACTGTACTGTATCTTCAAACATAAGGTGATGGATGTCTGTGGAGTGTCATCACACCAGGAGTGCTGTCATACCACTTACTTCATTCTATATGCTCTACTTGTTTGCTAGTTAACCGTTATACAATATATATTTGCTCATTCTCCATGCAAACAGATAAAGATTAACAAGCAGGAGCTCATTATTATTTGGGAAAAAATCCTTAGCAACTCAGCAATATATACTTTAAAACAAACTAGTATCTAAAAAATGAATGGTACTCTCACTCTTTCTCAGTAGTAATGCCCTCTTTCTTTGAGTACGTGTTTCAGTTTCAAAATATCACTAGCCTACTAACTCCTTATGCTAAAAGAAAAAGTCTAGCATTAGAGAAGAAAAGCAATGAAAAATGAAGTTTCATGATTACTTTTGTTAAATCCTCATTTAATTATTTTCTTACCTGCAAAGAAAGAGTGAATGTCAATTGCAGGAAAAAAAATAAGGTGCCCAAAACTTTCTCTAACCTTAACAATTCATCAGGGCCAATGTACCCGAGAACTACAGACCAACAGCCCAAACAGACAAGAGTGAGTAAAGTTATTAATATCATGCTTGTCAGATTGAATCTTTTGTCTACAGCTTCTGTCATCCCCAAATTCTTGTAACTTCAACTCCCTAAATCCCTATGGGTTTAATCTGACTTACTTTTAGAACCAACCCTAGCTAAGTCAGCTGTCATGCACAGAACAGAGGAAAAGATCTTAGGAGGAAGGTCCAGGAAATGCAAATTCTCCAAGGTAGGAGGTGCTTTACAGATTTGAGGACAGGAAGGAGGCTACTCTCCCCGGAGGCTGGAGTTCAAGGTTATGTGAGATGTATGCTAGGCAGAATAACAGCCCTCCAGAGATGCTCATGTCTGCAGGAACCTTTAGATTCATGCCAAAAGGACTGTGCAGATGTCACTAAAGGTACAGACACAGAGAGAGAAAATTACCCTAGGTTATACAAAGGGCCCATTTTGATCATGGGAGTTCTTGAAAGTGGAGACGCTTCCCAGGCTGTGGTCAGAGAAAGATATGGCTATAGAAGAATGGTCAGAGAGACAAGAGCCTGGAGTGTATAAGATGCCTTATTGCTGGTTCTGAGCTGTAGTGGCCCATGTGCAAGTACTAGATAAAGGCCTAAAGAAGCTGAGAGTGGCCTGGATGTCACCCAGCAAGGAAATAAAGACATCAGTCCCACAACCACTTGGAATTGAAGTCTGCCAACACTTTAAGAGGAAGGAAACAGATTCTGCCCTGGAACCTCCAGAAAGGAAGGCAGCCCTTCTTGATTCTAGCCTAGTGATGTCCATGCTGAACTTCTGACATACCGAACTGCAAGAAAATTAATCTGTGTTGTTTTAAGCCACTAGGTTCTGGTAATTCATTATAGCAACAAGATATACCAAGATGACTAAGCTATACATGTGCCAGATCATGCTGGCCTTTTGGGTCACGGTAGTTTTTTGTTTTTTTAAAGCAATGGGGAATAAATAACAAATTTTAAGGAGGAAAATGACTTTCCTAAAAGATTACTGTGGCAAAGATGCTTCACAACCTCATAGAGAAATGCAAGTTAAAACAAGATACCACTACACACCTATTAGAATGGTTAAAATTCAAAACACTACAACACCAAATGCTGGCAAGGATGTGGAACAACAGGAACTCCCATTCATTCTGATGCAGATACAAAATGGTACAGCCACTTTGGAGAACAGTTTGACACTTTTTAACGAAATTACACATACTCTCACCATACAATCCAGCTACTGTGATCCTTGGTATTTGCCCCAAAGGAGTTGAAAACTTATGTGTACACTAAAACAGCAACTTTATACTTGCCAAAATCTGGGAGCAACCAAGATGTCCTTCACTTAGCAAACAGATAAATAAACTGGGGTATATCCAGACAATGGAATACTATTCAGTGCTAAATGAAACGAGCTATCCAGCCATGAAAAGACATGGAAGAAACTTAAATGCATATTACAAGTGAAGGAAGGCAACCTGAAAAGGCTTCATACTGTATGATTCCAACTATAACGTTCTTGGAAATACAAAATTATGAAGGTAGTAAAACTAAAAATACATCCAGCAGATGCAAGAGCTTAGGTAGGAGAGAGGGATGAATAGGTGGGGCACAGAAGATTCTTAGAACAGTAACACTACTTGGTATGATACTGTAATGGTAGATACATGCCATTATAAATTTGTCCAAACCCACAGAGTATACAGCACCAAGAGTTACTAATAATGTAAACTGTGGACTCTGGCTGATATGTCAACATAGGTTCAGCAATTGTAACAAGACTCTGGTAGGGATGTTGGCAATGGGGGAGGCTGTGCATGTGTGAGTGCAATGTGTATGTGGTAAATCTCTCTATTTTCCACTCAATTTTACTGTGAACTTATAATTAATCTAAAAAATAAAGTCTATTAAAAAAAGAAAAAAAGGTGACCGTGGCTCCTAAGTGGATTGTATGTGTAGGGTAGCAGGTACTTGCAAGAATAAGAAACAGCAAGATTGGAGCTGAATTTCAGAGGCAGAACTATAAGATTTTATGATGCATAAGGTATGAAATAAGTGAATGAGAGGAAGAAATCAAGAATGGCTTTTGTGTTTTTGGCTTGAGAAGAAGAAAAGCTGAGAGAGATGGGGAAATGGGGATGATCAGGGGAACCACGGCCTTTTTTTTGAGATGGAGTCTTGCTCTGTCCCCAAGGCTGGAGTGCAGTGGTGTTATCTCAGCTCACTGCAGCCTCTGCCTCCTGGGTTCCAGTGATTCTCCTGCCTCAGCCTCCTGGGTAGCTGGGATTACAGGTGCCTGCCACCACACTCAGCTAATTTTTGTATTTTTAATACAGACGGGGTTTCAACATGTTGGCCACGCTGGTCTTGAACTCCTGACCTCAGGTGATTCATCCACCTTGGCCTCCCAAAGTGCTGGGATTACAGGAGTGAGCCACAGCACTTGACCAGAACCACAGATTTACGTGATAATTTAGAAACCAAAATTTTCGTTTTGGACATGTAAGGTTTGAAACAACCTTGAGACATCTCAGTAGAGATGAAGAACAGATAAATGAATAAATCTGGAGCTCAGGGTTGAAGGCTAGGCAGTTAATATAAACTTGAGAATCATCAACCTACAGGCAGTTTCAGGCTCATGGAACTGAATAATATTACCTAAGCAGAGAAGTGTACAAGAGAATGTAGGAAAAGAGGAGAGGCTCTGAGGCATTCAAAGATTTCAGAATCATTAAAAAAAAAAAAAATAGTAGCAAAGAAGGAGGAGAACATGAAAACATTTCTTTTAAGTGCATGATAGCTAGGAGGGCAAGAAAGGACAGTGGTTCAACAGAGAAATTAGGCAATTGTATTGATACTGGTGAGAGATGGGGTAAGATTAAGGCAAAGTAGAACACTAGATTTGGTAGCATGGAGATCTTCAACAAGAACAATTTCAAGGGTGCAATGGGGGTAAAAAGAGATTGAAGTGGTTTGAAGAGTGAATGGTGTATGAAGAATTAGGGTTGATGGATACCGACAAAACATCAAAAAGGTTATTATAGAAAGAACGGAGATGAGCAGTTGTGGTTAAGGAAGATCCAAGGGAAGGCTTTAGGTTATTCTCTTTTTAAGAAGAAAGATTATGAAAAATCTTGGAAGTACTGTCCAAGATGGCTGAATAGGAACACCTCCAGGCTACAGCTCCCAGTGTGAGCGACACAGAAGACAGGTGATTTCTGCATTTCCAACTGAGGTACCAGGTTCATCTCACTGGGGTGTGTCAGACAGTGGGTGCAGAACAGCAGTGCAGCCCACCAAGCGAGAGCCAAAGTAGGGCAAGACATCACCTCGCTCGGGAAGCACAAAGGGGAAGGGAATTCCCTTTCCTAGTCAAGGGAAACCGTGACACACAACACCTGGAAAATTGGATCACTCCCACCCTAATACTGTGCTTTTCCAAGGGTCTTAGCAAACGGCACACCAGGAGATTATATCCTGCGCCTGGCTCAGAGGGTCCCACACCCACAGGGCCTCCCTCATTGCTAGCACAGCAGTCTGAGATCTAACTAAGCCTCTGCCTCCTGGGTTCCAGTGATTCAGCAAGGGGTGGGGAGGGACGCCCGCCATTGCTGAGGCTTGAGTAGGTAAACAAAGCAGCTGGGAAACTCGAACTGGGTGGAGCCCACCGCAGCTCCAGGAGGCCTGCCTGTCTCTTGTAGACTCCACCTCAGGGCATAGCCAAACAAATGGCAGCAGAAACTTCTGCAGATTTAAATGTCCCTATCTGACAACTTTGAAGAGAGTAGTGGTTCTCCCAGCACAGAGTTTGAGATCTGAGAACAGACAGACTGCATCCGCAAGTCGATCCCTGACTCCCGAGTAGCCTAATTGGGAGGCAGCCCCCAGTAAGGGCAGACCGACACCTCACATGGCCAGGTACCCTTCTGAGATGAAGTTTCCAGAGGAAAAATCAGGCAGCAACATTCGCTGTTGAGCGATATTCACTCTTCTACAGCCTCCGTTACTCATACCCAGGCAAAGAGGGTCTGGAGTGGACCTCGAGCAAACTCCAACAGACCTGCAGCTGAGGGTCCTGACTGTTAGAAGGGAAACTAATCAACAGACAGGACATCCACACCAAAACCCCATCTGTACATCACCTTCATCAAACACCAGAGGTACATAAAACCATAAAGATAGGGAAAAAACAGAGCAGAAAAGCTGAAAATCCTAAATATCAGAGCGCCTCTCCCCCTCCAAAACAACGCAGCTCCTAACCAGCAACAGAACAATGCTGGACAGAGAATGATTTGATGAGTTGAGAGAAGAAGGTTTCAGATAGTCAAACTTTTCTGAGCTAAAGGAGGAAGTTCGAACCCATCACAAAGAAGCTAAAAACCTTGAAAAAAGATTAGACAAATGGCTAACTAAAATAACCAATGTAGAGAAGTCCTTAAGTGACCTGATAGAGCTGAAAATCCACAGCACGAGAACTACATGACATATGCACAAGCTTCAGTAACTGATTCAATCAACTGGAAGAAAGGGTATCAGTGATTGAAGGTCAAATGAATAAAATGAAGTGAGAAGAGAAGGTTAAAGGAAAAAGAGTAAAAAGAAACGAATAAAGCCTCCAAGAAATATGGGACTATGTGAAAAGACCAAATCTACGTCTGATTGGTGTACCTGAAAGTGACGAGGAGAATGGAACCAAGTTGGAAAACACTCTTCAGGATATCACCCAGAACTTTCTGAACCTAGCAAGGCAGGCCAACATTCAAATTCAGGAAATTCAGAGAATACCACAAAGATACTCCTCGAGAAGAGCAACTCCAAGACACATAATTGTCAGATTCACCAAAGCTAAAATGAAGGAAAGAATGTTAAGGACAGCCAGAGAGAAAAAGGGCAGGTAACCCATAAAGGGAAGTCCATCAGACTAACAGCAGATCTCTCAGCAGAAACTCTACAAGCCAGAAGAGAGTGGGGGCCAATATTCAACATTATTAAAGAAAAGAATTTTCAACCCAGAAATTCATATCCAGTCAAACTAAGTTTCATAAGTGAAGGAGAAATAAAATCCTTTACAGAAAAGCAAATGCTGAGAGATTTTGTCACCACCAGGCCTGCCCTACAAGAACTCCTGAAAGAAGCACTAAACATGGAAAGGAACAACCAGCCACTGCAAAAATATGCCAAAATGTAAAGACCATTGATGCTAGGAAGAAACTCCATCAACTAACCAGCAAAATAACCAGCTAACATCATAATGACAGGATAAAATTCACACATAACAATATTAACCTTAAATGTAAGTGGGCTTAATGTCCCAATTAAAAGACACAGACTGGCAAACTGGATAAAGAGTCAAGACCCATCAGTCTGCTGTATTCAGGAAACCCATCTCACGTGCAGAGACACACATAGGCTCAAATAAAAGGGATGGAGGAAGATCTACCAAACAAATGGAGGACAAAAAAAAAAAAGCAGGAGGTGCAATCCTAGTCTCTGATAAAAGAGGCTTTAAACCATCAAAGATCAAAAGAGACAAAGAAGGCCATTACATAATAGGTAAAGGGATCAATTCAACAGGAAGAGCTAACTATCCTAAATATGTATGCACCCAATACAGGAGTACCCAGATTCATAAAGCAAGTATTTGGAGACTTATAAAGAGACTTAGACTCCCACATAATAATAATGGGAGACTGTAACACCCCACTGTCAACATTAGACAGATCAACGAGACAGAAAGTTAACAAGGATATCCAGGAATTGAACTCAGTTCTGCACCAAGCAGACCTAATAGACATCTACAGAACTCTCCACCCCTAATCAACAGAATATACATTCTTCTCAGCACCACATCACACTTATTCCAAAATTGACCACATAGTTGGAAGTAAAGCATTCCTCAGCAAACAGAAAAGAACAGAAATTATAACAAACTGTCTCTCAGACCACAGTGCAATCAAACTAGAACTCAGGATTAAGAAACTCACTCAAAACCACACAACTACATGGAAACTGAACAACCTGCTCCTGAATGACTACTGGGTACATAATGAAATGAAGGCAGAAATAAAGATGTTCTTTGAAAACAATGAGAACAAAGATACAACGTACCAGAATCTCTGGGACACATTTAAAGCAGTGTGTAGAGGGAAATTTATAGCACTAAATGCCCACAAGAGAAAGCAGGAAACATCCAAAATTGACACCTCAACATCACAATAAAAAGAACTAGAGAAGCAAGAGCAAACACATTCAAAAGCTAGCAGAAGGCAAGAAATAACTAAGATCAGAGCAGAACCGAAGGAGACAGAGACACAAAAAGTCCTTCAAAAAATCAATGAATCCAAGAGCTGATTTTTTGAAAAGATCAACAAAATTGATAGACTTCTAGCAAGACTAATAAAGAAGAAAAGAGGGAAGAATCAAATAGATGCAATAAAAATGATAAAGTGGATATCACCACTAAACCCACAGGAATACAAAATACCATCAGAGAATACTATGAACACCTCTACACAAATAAACTAGAAAACCTAGAAGAAATGGATAAATTCCTGGACACCTACACTCTGCCAAGACTAAACCAGGAAGAAGTTGAATCCCTGAATAGACCAACAACAGGCTCTGAAACTGAGGCAATAATTAATAGTCTGCCAACCAAAAAAAGTCCAGGACCAGACGGATTCAAAGCTGAATTCTACCAGAGGTACAAAGAGGACCTGGTACCATTCCTTCTGAAACTATTACAATCAATAGAAAAAGAGGGAATCCTCCCTAACACATCTTATGAGGCCAACATCATCCTGATACAAAAGCCTGGCAGAAACAAAACAAAAAAGAGAATTTTAGACCAATATCCCTGATGAACATTGATGCAAAAATCCTCAATAAAATACTGGCAAACTGGATCCAGCAGCACATCAAAAAGCTTATCCACCATGATCAAGTGGGCTTCATCCCTGGGATGCAAGGCTGCTTCAACATATGCAAATCAATAAACGTAATCCAGCATATAAACAGAACCAAAGACAAAAACCACATGATTATCTCAATAGATGCAGAAAAAGCCTTTGACAAAATTCAAAAACCCTTCATGCTAAAAACTTTCAATAGATTCGGTACTGATGGAACATATCTCAAAATAATAAGAGCTACTTATGACAAACCCACAGCAAATATTATACTGAATGCATAAAAACTGAAAGCATTCCCTTTGAAAACTGGCACAAGACAGAGATGCCCTCTCTCACCACTCCTATTCAACATAGTGTTGGAAGTTCTGGCTAGGGCAATCAGGCAGGAGAAAGAAATAAAGGGTATTCAATTAGGAAAAGAGTAAGTCAAATTGTCCCTCTTTGCAGATGACATGATTGTATATTTAGAAAACCCCATTGTCTCAGCCCAAAATCTCCTTAAGCTGATAAGAAACTTCAGCAAAGTTTCAGCATACAAAATCTATGTGCAAAAATCACAAGCATTCTTATACACCAGTAACAGACAAACAGAGAGCCAAATCATGAGTGAACTCCCATTCACAATTGCTTCAAAGAGAATAAAACACCTAGGAATCCAACTTACAAGGGATGCAAAGGACCTCTTCAAGGAGAACTACAAACCACTCCTCAATGAAATAAAAGAGGACTCAAACAAATGGAAGAACATTCCATGCTCATGAATAGAAGGAATCAATATTCTGAAAATGGTCATATTGCCCAAAGTAATTTAGAGATTCAATACCATCCCCATTAATCTACCAATGACTTTATTCATGGAATTGGAAAAAACTAAAGTTCATATGGAACCAAAAAAGAGCCCACATTGTCAAGACAATCCTAAGCCAAAAGAACAAAGCTGGAGGCATCATGCTACCTGACTTCAAACAATACTACAAGGCTACAGTAACCAAAACAGCATGGTACTGGTACCAAAACAGAGATATAGACCAATGGAACAGGATAAAGCCCTCAGAAATAATACCACACACCTACAACCATCTGATCTTTGACAAACCTAACAAAAATAAGAAATGGGTAAAGGATTCCCTATTTAATAAATGGTGCTGGGAAAATTGGCTAGCCATATGTAGAAAGCTGAAACTGGATCCCTTCCTTACACCTTATATGAAAATTAATTCAAGATGGATTAGAGACATAAATGTTAGACCTAAAATCATAAAATCCCTAGAAGAAAACCTAGGCAATACCATTCAGGACATAGGCATGGACAAGGACTTCATGTCTAAAACACCAAAAGCAATGGCAACAAAAGTCAAAATTGATGAAAGGGATCTAATTACACTAAAGAGCTTCTGCACAGCAAAAGAAACTACCATCACAGTGAACAGGCAACCTACAGAATAGGAGAAAATTTTTGCAATCAGCCCATCTGACAAAGAGCACATATCCAGAATCTACAAAGAACTCAAACAAATTTACAAGAAAAAAACAACCCCATCAAAAAGTGGGCGAAGGATATGAACAGACACTTCTCAAAAGAAGACACTTCTGCAGCAGCCAACACACACTTGAAAAAATACTCATCATCACTTGCCATCAGAGAAATGCAAATCAAAACCACAATGAGATACTATCTCACACCAGTTAGAATGGCAATCATTAAAAAGTCAGGAAACAACAGGTGCTGGAGAGGATGTAGAGAAATAGGAACACTTTCACACTGTTGGTTGGACAGTAAACTAGTTCAACCATTGTGGAAGACAGTGTGGCAATTCCTCAAGGATCTAGAACTGGAAATACCATTTGATCCAGCCATTCCATTACTGGGTATATACCCAAGGGATTATAAATCATGCTGCTATAAAGACACATGCACACGTATGTTTACTGCGACACTATTGACAATAGCAAAGACTTGGAACCAACCCAAATGTCTATCAATGACAGACTGAATTAAGAAAATGTGGCACATATACACCATGGAATACTGTGCAGTCATAAAAAAGGGTGAGTTCATGTCCTTTGTAGGGACATGGATGCAGCTGGAAACGATCATTCTCAGCAAACTATCGCAAGAACAGAAAACCAAACACCACATGTTCTCACTCATAGGTGGGAATTGAACAATGAGAACACTTGGACACAGGAAGGGGAACATCACACACTGGGGCCTGTCATGGGGTTGGGGGATGGGGGAGGGATACCATTAGGAGATATACCTAATGTAAATGATGAGTTAATGGGTGCAGCACACCAACATGGCACATGTATGCATATGTAACAAACCTGCACGTTTTATGCACATGTACCCTAGAACTTAAAGTACCATAAAACATTAAAAAAAAAAAAAAAGAAAAATTTTGGTGTACTATTAGGAATGATTTATATGAAGAGAGAGAATGGTGAGACGGGGAGGATGCTACCATTGAAGAACTGAAGTAAAGTGCTTTGAAGGAGTCAAGGTGCGAAAATCAGAGCACAGATAGAAAGATCAGGGGAAGCATAAGAGCCATTTGTGTGCCCCACCCACCTCGATTTTAGAAGAGACCTCTAGCCAGTCCCCAGGCTCTTCTCTAACCTAAGGTATAGTTCACATTAAAACCCCAATCCTTCCTCTCCCATCTTTTCCTCATGGATTTGTGAGTGGAATTGTTACCATATCTCCAATCCAAATCTTAGGACCAGATAAGAATAATTCTGGTAAGCTATTTGCACCCCTGTAATCAGTATTTCTGTTTGAGCTTTCATTTCATTGACTGTACATCAAAGATGTTAACATCAAGACCATTATGTAAAAACATATTTTACTTTATTTTTACACATTAAGGTGAATCATACAGCTTGGAAGACATTGAAAGGATGAAGAGAAATTGAAAGAAATGTAGGTTAGGCATTTCTGTCAAAGTCAGTCTAAGTCAATTTAAGTTCATGGTGAGGGTCTGATAGCTCTCATAAGGCAACTCTCACTATGGAAGGCCTCTTCCTTCCATACAACTGTGTTACACACAGTTATGTATGTGTGTTACATACAACCTTCCTACACAACTGTGTAAAAAAATCAGACTTTTACACAAATTAATAAAACAGAATTTTGAAGGGTATTTTGATCATATCATTCATCATTTTTAATCACATTCGGAAAAACTTCAAACTTTGTCTTCACTGTAAGGATAATCAGTCAATTTGTTTTATACTAAAAAAATCTAGCCATCTCCCTTGTAGATGTCATAAGCTGCTTCTGTACCTTTTCCATGATTTCATTTTATTTTCTTGTATGTAGATTTCAGATTTCAGAGAAAGTTCCCACTTTCTGAAACAGTGAAAGCAAGAAAGAAAGAGAGGGAAAGATAAGTTGTGAAGGAGAGAATGAGAGAGAATTTTTTAAACTATGAAATGTTTTACAAATGTAGAGTGTGATTATATGTATATAAAGCTTAGGCTAAGTCACCACTCAAATAAATAAGTTACCATTCCTGTACAGCCTCTGGGCTAGAAATCTCATAATGCCTATTTTCTGAAATTTAACAAATCAAGGAATCACAAGGCACCACAAGTTCAGATAAGGGAAAAAACACTAGACTGGATATCTAGAAGTCGCATTTTAGTCTGCCATTGCCAAACATGTAACCTTGCGCAAATCAATTTACCCCTCTTATTTATACTGATCTATGATTTTGTCTATTGTATAATAATCACTAAATAAAAAACTAAAGCAAAAATGTTAAAATTATTAAAAATTTAGGACACTTATTCTGAAAACAGAAATAACCATAATTTCTTCACATCTTTTATTTAAAAGCTGAGAACCCCTATATAAGAAAGGAGAAGGAAAGCTTTAAGTACAATGATAACTAAAACAGCAGCACAAACAAGATGAAATTGCCTCCAAAACACTGATCTTTTAATTAGGGACGATGTCAAAATGCAATGTGTTCCTTTACCTTCATTATTTTGAATCTGTTTCTTGTTTCCCAATAAACTGAAGAAGTAAACAGTGATTTTTAAAATTAATTATGTAGTGCAATTTCCCTCCCGGAAAACCAATATAGCTTAATTTTCATTAACTATATTGTAAATCGCGTTACTCTTTTGGAAAACATTCAAGGATGCTTTTATTTATAAACCAATAGATGAGAACTGTAATGCATTTATAGTAAGTCTGGACACTTTTAAAGGGGGCTTCTTATTTGAAATAAGAAGTAGAATTCAACAATGATATTTTTCCTTCTAAACTGTTTAAAGTGAGAAAATCCAATCTATTCTTGAAGTCAGAAATATTGGCATCCAGGGTTAAGCTGCCGTATTCATGATGCTAATTAGCTAGCCATGACTGTATGTATAATGAAGATATTAAGATTTCTCTAAGAACACTGCAACTTGAAATTCAAATAACTAACGTTATGGAATAATTGCAAAATATGATCAACTGATTTAAACACTACTTAAAACATAGCACAATTCCCTTTCAAGAGGAAGAACAAATCTATTCCATAGACAAATGCCAAAATCAGAATTAGCACACAGTCAAGAAAGAAGGGGACTAAGAGTACACTGGTAACCATTCTGAATAAATCACTTTAAAACTAGTCACAGTGTGAATGAGCATAATTATATGGCTCTCAACTCTGCTCATGTTTTTCTCTTTCACTTGCAAATCCCCTCAACTGTCATGTTTAGTTGTCTCTTTGAGATGTTACTATACATGGTAACAGATGAATCTGCTCTTCTGTGAGTTTTATAAATGATCTTAGCTCACCAAGCAAAGGCATTAAGTTTACATTAGAAAAGGCCTGACCCTTGGGTCCTTGCATGCAGTTCTCTGTTGCAGAAAAGCATTACAAAGCTCTCTATAGGGAGATTTGAAAAGACATCAAAAATACTTTGAAATGCAGAAAGCAACCAAGATGCCCTATACCTTTTAATTGTTTGCACTGATTAAGCACTTACGTGAAAGAATAACTAAATAAACTAACAAGGGATCCCCAAAGAGAAGCTGTATTAACAGGAATGGTTAATTTTGGCCCTCTGAGTTGTTCTAGAAGAATCTAAATAATTATGTGCAATCTCTCTAACAACCAGAGAATTGCCAATAAAAGAAATTCAATAAACTTCGTCTAAAGCATAGATTAAGGTACAAACTTTCTAGGGGAAATAAGCCAAGAGAATATTGTAAAGAACAGAATTTCAAAAAAGAAAAACCCATTTAATTACAGTGACTTGCACTTAATAGCTACTTACAAGTGTTTGTTGATGACAAAGACTAAGAAAAGTAAGATGTATGAGATAAGATTAAAGAATTGTTTACTCTGTCCAGCAAATCAATGGGGGAAAAAATATGAGGGAAACCTACTGTACTCAAATTCAATGCAAGATGAATCCTTTCAGTACTAAATGAAATACTCAAATTATTCTGCTGTAAGGCTATATACTAAGTCCTTTTGACTTGTCATGGATATTACCTAAAAGAACATAGACAATCAAGACTGAGTCCAAGGAAGTCCTTCTGTCAGAGGTCAGCAGAAAAAATTTACAAGTTCTTTGCAATAGGAGCACTATTTTTCTTATCCTTATGTTCTTTGTATCTAATGCTGTAAGAAAAGCAATAGGTGTTTAATATATGTATTTTTAAAGTTTTCTGTATCAACTGGTATCATCTATAAATTTATTTTTACAGAATAAATCATTAACAGAAAGAAAAAAGTTATTGCATGTTACCTTAAATCATGTGTATAATAAAATATATACATATAAAACAAAAATATTGATTAGGTGTTTGCCCATGAATTTATTAGATGGTGTCACATGTTCTCAAAACAACTTGAGAAGTAATTTATACACGTTAATTTTTAGAATCAAGAAAGCTGAGTTGCAGAGATGGTAAATAATTTGAGCAGAATTTTACAGGTAAAGGAGTTGAATAGAACTCATGACAGGGAACAATACTGGAAACCATATTCTATCCACTTTATCACTCTAAAGTCCATCCAGAACTCTGATTTTCTGTTTAAGTTGCTTGTTCTTATGTCTTCTTATATAAGCCTTTATTTTACAAGCTTCCCTCTCTTGTTCCTTTCTCTTAAATATGTCAAAATATTACAAAATATCTGGCTCAAGCTCATTTCTTCATTGAGGAGATCTTAAAAGTTATCTAAAAGACCAAAGAAAGAACTTAAAGACATAAAATAAGGGCAAATTAATATAGTACAAACAAAAGATTTTTGGAACCAGATGTTAAAAAAATAATAAAACATTTTAGTATAGGAGCTTATTTATATATTTACTGAAAAATTAATTTTCTTACTCCCCATATTTGTGTGAATTCATATTTTAATGAAGACATTTGCAATTAAATTTCTGATAATGCGTATCACTTTGATTACATTTTAGATTTTTTTAAAGCTCAACAAGCTCAACAAAGAAAGGAAAGGCATAGGACTAAGCAGTTTGGGCTTTATTTATACATAATTGAAACCAATTTGCTGTGGCACCAAATCAAAAAATCTCGTTTCCCTCGAAGCAATTCTTTGTAGATACTAATACTGTACTTTATGTATATATAGTAGACTTTTCATTTGTAAGAAGGTTAGAAAATGATCAGAGCATTTTCAATATTGAAAGATGAAGAATTACACAATAAAATTGGAAGTAATACAATGAGCAGCTATATTTATATATAACTGTGCCATTGGTGAGAGCTATAGAGAAAAAGTGAAACAAATAAACAAACAAACAAACAAAAAAGAAAGTGGCCTACTTGGAAATGTAGCCCCTGAAGAAGATGCACCCTCAATTCCATCTTTCACTTCTTAGAGCGTAAAAAAGTCTAGAATTAAATATAATCCCTTCGGAGTGACCTCTGGTTACTTTGGATCTCAAAAGTCCAAAAGCTATGCCCCAATTCTCACATTTTATTGTGTGAGACAGGAGGCATGAATTGAAGCCCTTTTTGTTACAAACCAGCTGTGTCACTATGTCTTCCAAGACTGCAGGTACCTCATCTGTCAAGGACTGGGTATCAATGGATCTTCAACCAATGCCTTTAAGAATACTCAAAATTTTATGAAGTAGATAAAAAATGGATTATCAGTAAAAGTAAGAAAGATTTGCTCACTAAATGGGAAAACGTTAATATTAAAAATTTCTTAATATAAAATGTTCTTTCACATATTATCTTCACCTTACTTATCTTTCAGCTTCTTTCTTTCTTTTTTTTATATTCCAGGAGAGAGACGCAGTATGCTATTACAATTAACAGCACACACTCTGGAGTCAGACTGCCTAGATGTGAATCCCTACCATTCACCACCTATAATTGATACAGTCCATTTCTTTATGCCTCAGTATCCTCATTTATAAAATGAGGATAGTACAAGTGCTTCTTTATAAAGAAGTCAGGATGATTAATGAAAGTAATACACGTAAAGCACTAGAACAGTGCAGACCTAAGCACCACATAAACAACAGTTGGGCCAGGCACAGTGACTCACACCTCTAATCCCAGCACTTTGGGAGGACAAGGTGGGAGGATCACCCGAGGTTGGAAGTTCGAGACCAGCCTGACCAACATGGAGAAAGCCTGCCTGTACTAAAAAAATATATATACAAAATTAGCCGGGCATAGTGGTGCATGCCTGTAGTCCAAGCTACTTGGGAGGCTGAGGCAGGAGAATCGCTTGAACCCGAGAGGCAGAGGTTGTGATGAGCTGAGATTGCACCATTGCACTCCAGCCTGGGCAACAACAGCAAAACTACACCTCAAAAAAATGAAATGAAATGAAATAAAATAAAATAAAATAGTTGCCATAAATGATGTGTACAATAGGAACAAGTTTAGCACAAGATCTGATATTTATTCTAAAATTCAAAGGTAAATACTGCATTGTGCTCCACGAAGAGTGCCATGACTTTCTTGTGCCTTGCAACTGAATATATCTTTCCTTCTAGCCCTAAATGGCTATAACTCTATTATTTAAGTAGGCTAATGGACCCTATAAAACAGAATTAATATTTTGTTTCTTTCAAATTTCTAGATTACATAACAAGTTTAGGGGGTGTGGTTAGCCAGATGATGGATACGTGGGCCACAGCTTTGTTTTTGTTTATTTACAAAATAATGATATTTTATTAAAGGCTGCAAATTTTATGGTATATCCAACAGGCTGTGTTCTGATATTTAAGAACCTAACTGACAGTAACATGGACTACAGATGGTTTCTTAAATAATGCTGGTAAATAACTAAATGAAGAGTGGTTTTTATAAAATCTAACTCCTGCCTCAAAGGTTCCTTTTTTTCCCTTTCTGGGCCAGTGAGAATCTTTCAGGCCACATCCATAGTACAAGGACTTCACCAGTCAAGGCCTTCCTCATCTATTTCTCTAGCCTCCTCTTACTAGGGTACATGCTCTCATTTCCTCATCCATGGGACTTCTTGTATGCCTTTCCTTCTGCCGGAACCTTCCTGTCTTCACCTTTAATCTGGTTAACTGCTGACCATTCCATAGGAGTCAGCTCAAGTCATCTTGGTTTAAGTTTTGTGTTCCTTGTTAGGTTCCTGCGGCAGCACCCTGTTCTCACCTCCATTCGCCCTTACCATTGAGGATCAATCCTTGGTTTAAGTGTACTCTCTGCTACTATATCTGAAGCTCCATTCTGACAGAAGCTGTGGTATATTAATCTTAGTATCCAAGAACATCACCCCTACTTTTATTGAGTTTTCAGCAAAAGTTTGTTGAATGAATGAATGAGATTACCCATCCTGGACCCTGAATAGATCTCATGCTTAAAATGTCTGCTTTGTGTGAAAAAAAAATGAGAAATATTACTAAATATTGTTAAAATATATTATTCCTATGAAAATAAGCAAAGTGTTTAAGCATATACAGTATGCTACCTTTTATCAAAGAAAGGGGATAGGAATATATAAAGATGTGTGTGTGTGTGTGTGTGTGTACATTATATATATTTAAAACCAAAAATTAATAAAAGTGGTGATATCCATAGGAAAAAAAGGGACAAGGTAAAGCAAACAAGAAAAGTTACACTTCTCCAAATACGCTTTACTTTGTGGTTTTGACTTTGGAAACATGAACATGCTTCAAATAATTATTAAACAAAATTAATTCAAATGAAAACAGTAATTCATAAAAATTAAAAGAAAATTTAAAAGGGAATATAACTGTGTATGGATTGGTAACTTAACCAACAACAAATTATTTTAAAAGGCAAAAACCGATAACTTGATTTTATACTCCTGGTGGATATTTTCTAAGGACAATGAGAAATGCAAGGAAATCTTAAATCATTTCTATTAATCAAATTGTTAATATTAGTTACTCTTAGAATATTAATAAATTGTTTCATATATAGAATCATATAAAACTAACACTTTTAGTTTAAGAGAAAAGAGATAAATATATGAAATAAAATTGAAAACAAAAACCTACAAACTCAAACTTAAATTGTAAGTATAAAAATATCAACATAAACATGCAAAATATTTCTCTTTCAAAATTTCTCTTCAGAAAAGACCTAGAAACATTGACTAAATGAGAAATGAACATTTCCAGTACCTAGATTGTGTACACAAAAGGAACCAAGGTGCCTTATTGATATGGTTATGTCCTGGTCAGGACAGAAAATACAAGAGAAGAGGCTAGTTTGTCCCACCAGAAAGTGAAAATGTACCAATGACTAGTGGTATCATATCAAAAGGACGAAGGAGCAAAAGTGAAAGAATTCCTATTGGCAAATGAGATAAATTGAACATTATAAGGAACAATAACTGCAATGGATTGAAAAATATCAAATAGCACAAAATCTATGCAGTCATAATGACATTGAAAAACAACTCAATGATCATCTCTAGAGAATTTTAGAGAACCAATCACTTATCATTAGAGAGAGTAGCTTGTATTATTTCTGCCTTCTCTGTACAAAATGTGATTCAATATAAATACACACACAATATAGTAAGGTTGTTCTTTGTAGAATCATGGATTTCAGAAAAAAAAATCCTAAAATTCATAGGGAACTACAAAGTATCTGAACAGCTAGAGAAATTTTGAGTGAGAAGAACAAAGATTGAGGCATCATATTTCCCGACTTCAAAATATACTACAAAGCCATAGTGGTCAAAACAGTATGGTGCTGGCAACAAACAAGCAAACAAACAAAAAACAGACAGATCAATGGAACAGAATAGAGTCCAGAAATAATACCACACACATATAGTTAACATGAGTGCCAAAAAATACACAATGAGGAAAGATAGCATATTCAACAAATAATGTTGAGGAAACTGAATATCCATGTGCAAAGAACAAAACTGGATACTTACCTCACACTACCTTACCACACACTAGACACAAAAATCAACTCAAAATAGATTAAAGATTTACATGTAAAATCTGGCAATATAAAACTCCTAGAAGAAAATATAAGGGGAAAGTTTCACAACACTGGGCTTGGCAATGATCTCTTGGATATGATACCAGAAGCTCACGCAACAAAAGCGTGTGATGACTGGGACTATATCAAGCTTAAAAGCTTCTGAACTGCAAAGAAAGCAATCAACAGAATGAAAAGGTAATCTATGGAATGAGAGAAAATATTTACAAATCATATATCTGATAAGAGATTAATATCCAAATATGTGAGGAACCCCTATAATTCAACAGCAGAAAACTAAATTATCCAATTAAAAATGGGCAAAGGACTTCGACAGATATTTCCTCAAAGAAACATGGAAGAAAACAGGTAGCAAGATGGCCTAATAGGAACAGCTCCAGTCTCCAGCTCCCAGCGCAAGCGACACAGAAGACAAGTGATTTCTGCATTTTCAACTGAGCCTCTGCTGCTGATACCCAGGCAAACAGAGTCTGGAGTAGACCTCAAGCAATCTCCAACAGACCTACAGCTGAGGATCCTGAGTGTTAGAAGGAAAACTAACAAACAAGAAGGACACCCACACCAAAACCCCATCAGTACATCACCATCATCAAAGACCAGAGGCAGATAAAACCACAAAGATGGGGAAAAAGCAGGGCAGAAAAGCTGGAAATTCAAAAAATCAGAGCGCATCTCCCCCTGCAAAGGAATGCAACTCATCGCCAGCAAGGGATCAAAGCTGGACGGTGAATGACTTTGACGAGATGAGAGAAGAAGCCTTCAGTCCATCAAACTTCTCAGAGCTAAAGGAGGAATTACGTACCCGGCACAAAGAAACTAAAAATCTTGAAAAAAGAATGGAAGAATTGATAACCAGAATAATTAATGCAGAGAAGGCCATAAACGAACTGACAGAGATGAAAACCATGACACGAGAAATACGTGACAAATCCACAAGCTTCAGTAACCTACTCGATCAACTGGAAGAAAGAGTATCAGCGATGGAGGATCAAATGAATGAAATGAAGCAAGAAGAGAAACCAAAAGAAAAAAGAAGAAAAAGAAATGAACAAAGCTTGCAAGAAGTATGGGATTATGTAAAAAGACCAAATCTACGTCTGACTGGGGTGCCCGAAAGTGAGGGGGAAAATGGAACCAAGTTGGAAAACATTCTTCAGGATATCATCCAGGAGAACTTCCCCAACCTAGTAGGGCAGGCCAACATTCAAATTCAGGAAATACAGAGAATGCCACAGAGATACTCCTCAAGAAGAGCAACTCCAAGACACATAAATGCCAGATTCACCAAAGTTGAAATGAAGGAAAAAATCTTAAGGGCAGCCAGAGAGAAAGATTGGGTTACCCACAAAGGGAAGCCCATCAGACAAACAGCAGATCTCTTGGCAGAAACTCTACAAGCCAGAAGAGAGTGGGGGCCAATATTCAACGTTATTAAAGAAAAGAATTTTAAACCCAGAATGTCATATCCAGCCAAACTAAGTTTCATCAGTGAAGGAGAAATAAAATCCTTTACAGATAAGTAAATGCTTAGAGATTTTGTCACCACCAGGCCAGCCTTACAAGAGACCCCGAAGGAAGCACTAAACATGGAAAGGAACAACTGGTACCAGCCATTGCAAAAACATGACAAAATGTAAAGACCATCGAGACTAGGAAAATAATGCATCAACTAACGAGCAAAATAATCAGTTAATATCATAATGGCAGGATCAAGTTCACACATAACAATATTAACCTTAAATGTAAATGGACTAAATGCTCCAATTAAAAGAAACAGACTGGCAAACTGGATAAAGAGTCAAGACCCATCAGTCTGCTGTATTCAGGAGACCCATCTCACATGCAGAGACATACATAGGTTCAAAATAAAGGGATGGAGGAAGATCTACCAAACAAATGGAGAACAAAAAAAAACAGGGGTTGCAATACTAATCTCTGATAAAACAGACTTTAAACCATCAAAGATCAAAAGAGACAAAGAAGGACATTACATAATGGTAAAGGGATCAATTCAACAGGAAGAGCTAACTATCCTAAATATATATGCACCCAATACAGGAGCACCCAGATTCATCAAGCAAGTCCTTAGAGACTTACAAAGAGACTTAGACTCCCACACAATAATAATGGGAGACTTCAACACTCCACTGTCAAAATTAGACAGATCAACGAGACAGAAAGTTAACAAGGATATCCAGGAATTGAACTCATCTCTGCACCAAGCAGACCTAATAGACATCTACAGAACTCTCCACCCCAAATCAACAGAATATACATTCTTCTCAGCACCACATCACACTTATTCCAAAATTGACCACATAATTGGAAGTAAAGCACTCCTCAGCAAATGTACAAGAACAGAAATTATAACAAACTGTCTCTTAGACCACAGTGCAATCAAACTAGAACTCAGGACTAAGAAACCCAATCAAAACCACTCAACTACATGGAAACTGAATAACCTGCTCCTGAATGACTACTGGAAACATAATGAAATGAAGGCAGAAATAAAGATGTTCTTTGAAAACAATGAGAACAAAGATACAACATACCAGAATCTCTGGGACACATTTAAAGCAGTGTGTAGAGGGAAATTTATAGCACTAAATGCCTACAAGAGAAAGCTGGAAAGATCTAAAATTGACACTCTAACATCACAATTAAAAGAACTAGAGAAGCAAGAGCAAACACATTCAAAAGCTAGCAGAAGGCAAGAAACAACTAAGATCAGAGGAGAACTGAAGGAGATAGAGACACAAAAATCCGTCCAAAAAAAAAATCACTGAATCCAGGGGTTGGTTTTTTGAAAAGATCAACAAAATTGATAGACCGCTAGCAAGACTAATAAAGAAGAAAAGAGGGAAGAATCAAATAGACGCAATATAAAATGATAAAGGGCATATCACCATCGACCCCACAGAAATACAAACTACCATCAGAGAATACTATAAACACCTCTACACAAATCAACTAGAAAATCTAGAAGAAATGGATAATTTCCTGGACACTTACACTCTCCCAAGACTAAACCAGGAAGAAGCTGAATCCCTGAATAGAACAATAGCAGGCTCTGAAATTGAGGCAATAATTAATAGCCTACCAACCAAAAAAATTCCAGGACCAGATGGATTCACAGCTGTATTCTACCAGAGGTACAAGGAGGAGCTGGTACCATTCCTTCTGAAACTATTCCAATCAATAGAAAAAGAGGGAATCCTCCCTAACTCATTTTGTGAGGCCAACATCACCCTGATACCAAAGCCTGGCAGAGACACAACAAAAAAAGAGAATTTTAGACCAATATCCCTGATGAACTTTGATGCAAAAATCCTCAATAAAATACTGGCAAACTGGATCCAGCAGCACATCAAAAAGCTTATCCACCATGATCAAGTGGGCTTCATCCCTGGGATGCAAGGCTGGTTCAACATTCGCAAATCAATAAACGTAATCCAGCATATAAACAGAACCAAAGACAAAAACCACATGATTATCTCAATAGATGCAGAAAAGGCCTTTGACAAAATTCAACAGCCCTCCATGCTAAAAACGCTCAATCAACTCGGTACTGATGGAACATATCTCAAAATAATAAGAACTATTTATGACAAACTCACAGCCAATATCATACTGAATGGGCAAAAACTGGAAAAATTCCCTTTGAAAACTGGCAGAAGACAGGGATGCCCTGTCTCACCACTCCTATTCAACATAGTGTTGGAAGTTCTGGCTAGGGCAATCAGGCAAGATAAAGAAATAAAGGGTATTCAGCTAGGAAAAGAAGAAGTCAAATTTTCCTTGTTTGCAGATGACACGATTGTATATTTAGAAAATCCCATTGTCTCAGTCCAAAATCTCCTTAAGCTGATAAGCAACTTGAGCAGAGTCTCAGGATACAAAATTAACGTGCAAAAATCACAAGCATTCTTATACACCAGTAACAAACAATCAGAGAGCCAAATCAGGAATCAACTTCCATTCACAATTGCTTCAAAGAGAATAAAATACCTAGGTATCCAACTTACAAGAGATGTAAAGGACCTCTTCAAGGAGAACTACAAACCACTGCTCAGTGAAATAAAAGAGGACACAAACAAATGGAAGAACATACCATGCTCATGGATAGGAAGAATCAATATCGTGAAAATGGCCATACTGCCCAAGGTCATTTATAGATTCAATGCCTTCCCCATCAAGCTACCAATGAGTTTCTTCACAGAATTGGAAAAAACTGCTTTGAAGTTCATATGGAACCAAAAAAGAGCCCGCATTTCCAAGACAATCCTAAGTCAAAAGAACAAAGCTGGAGGCATCATGCTACCTGACTTCAAACTATACTACAAGGCTACAGTAATCAAAACAGCACGGTACTGGTACCAAAACAGAGATATAGACCAATGGAACAGAACAGAGTCCTCAGAAATAATACCACACATCTACAGCCATCTGATCTTTGACAAACCTGACAAAAACAAGAAATGGGGAAAGGATTCCCTGTTTAATAAATGGTGCTGGGAAAATTGGCTAGCCATAAGTAGAAAGCTGAAACTGGATCCTTTCCTTACTCCTTATACGAAAATTAATTCAAGATGGATTAGAGACTTAAATGTTAGACCTAATACCATAAAAACCCTAGAAGAAAACCTAGGTAATACTATTCAGGACGTAGGCATGGGCAAGGACTTCATTTCTAAAACACCAAAAGCAATGGCAACAAAAGCCAAAATTGACAAATGGGATCTAATTAATCTAAAGAGCTTCTGCACAGCAAAAGAAACTACCATCAGAGTGAACAGGCAACCTACAGAATGGGAGAAAATTTTTGCAATCTACTCATCTGACAAAGGGCTAATATCCAGAACCTACAAAGAACTCAAACAAATTTACAAGAAAAAAACAACCCCATCAAAAAGTGAGCAAAGGATATGAACAGACATTTCTCAAAAGAAGACATTCATACAGCCAACAGACATATGAAAAAATGCTCATCATCACTGGCCATCAGAGAGATGCAAATCAAAACCACAATGAGATACCATCTCACACCAGTTAGAATGGCAATCATTAAAAAGTCAGGAAACAACAGGTACTGGAGGGGATGTGGAGAAATAGGAACACTTTTACACTGTTGGTGGGACTGTAAACTAGTTCAACCATTATGGAAAACAGTATGGCGATTCCTCAAGGATCTAGAACTAGAAGTACCATATGACCCAGCCATACCATTACTGGGTATATACCCAAAGGATTATAAATCGTGCTGCTCTAAAGACACATGCACACGTATGTTTATTGCTGCACTATTCACAATAGCAAAGACTTGGAATCAACCCAAATATCCATCAGTGACAGACTGGATTAAGAAAATGTGGCACATATACACCATGGAATACTATGCAGCCATAAAAAAGGATGAGTTTGTGTCCTTTGTAGGGACATGGATGCAGCTGGAAACCATCATTCTCAGTAAACTATCACAAGAACAGAAAACCAAACACCGCATGTTCTCACTCATAGGTGGGAACTGAACAATGAGATCACTTGGACTCGGGAAGGGGAACATCACACACCGGGGCCTATCATGGGGAGAGGGGAGGGGGGAGGGATTGCATTGGGAGTTATACCTGATGTAAATGACGAGTTGATGGGTGCTGATGAGTTAATGGGTGCAGCACACCAACATGGCACAACTATACATATATAACAAACCTGCATGTTATGCACATGTACCCTAGAACTTAAAGTATAATAATAAAAAAAAAAGAAGCATGGAAAACAGGTTATATCAAACAGTAACTTCACTATGAAGGAAATGCAAATCAAAATTATGAGGTGTCACCACACACCTGCTTGGATGGCTATTATAGAAAAATATAAAAACAGCTCAAATGTCAGCAAAGATATGGAGAACCTGGAACCTTTGTCCACTGTTAATGAGAATGTAGAATTACACAACTTTCGTGTAAAACAGTATGGAGGTTCCTCAAAAAAATAAAAACAGAATTACCATATGACCTAGCAATCCCACTTCTGGGAATATATTCAAAAGAATTGAAATCAAGGTGGTCACTTCCAAGATGTCCGAATAGGAACAGCTCCAGTTGGAAGCTCCCAGCAAGATCGACGCAGATCTGCATTTCCAACTGAGGTACCTAGTTCATCTCATTGGGATTGGTTGGACAGTGGGTGCAACGCATGGAGGGTGAGCTGAAGTAGGGCAGGGCATCGCCTCACCCGGGAAGCACAAGGTTTTCGAGAATTTCCCTTTCCTAGCCAAGGGAAGCCATGACAAACTGTACCTGGAAAAACGGTACACTTCTGCCCACATATTGTGCTTTTCAATGGTCTTAGCAACCGGCAGATCAGGAGATTCCCTCTCGTGCCTGGCTCGGTGAGTCCCACACCCATGGAGCCTTGCTCACTGCTAGTGCAGCAGTCTGAGATTGACCTGCAAGGTTGCAGCCTGGTGGGGGGAGAGGCATCTGCCATTGCTGAGGCTTGAGTAGGTAAATAAAGCAGCCAGGAAGCTCAAACTGGGCAGAGCCCACCACAGCTCAACAAGGCCTACTGCCTCTATAGACTCCAGCTTTGTGGGCAGGGCATAGCTCAACAAAAGGCAGCAGACAACTTCAGACTTAAATGCCCCCGTGTGACAGCTCTGAAGAGAGCAGGGGTTCTCCCAGCATAGTGTTTGAGTTCTGAGAACAGACTGACTGCCTCCTTAAGTGGATCCCTGACTCCGTGTAGCCTAACTGGGAGGCACCTCCCAGTAGGGGCCAACGGATACCTCATGCAAGTGGCTGCCCCTCTGGGACAAAGCTTCCAGAGGAAGGATCAGGCAGTAATATTTGCTGTTCTCCAATATTTGCTGTTCTGCAGCCTCTGCTGGTGAAATCCAGGCAAAAGGGGCCAGAGCAGATCTCCAGCAAACTCCAACAGACCTGCAGCTAAGGGGCCTGACAGGAAAACTAACAAACAGAAAGGAATTGCATCAACATCAACAAAAAGGACATCCGCAATAAAACCCCATCTGTAGGTCACCAATGTCAAAGACCAAAGATAGATAAAACCACAAAGATGGGGAGAAACCAGAGCAGAAAAGCAGAAGATTTCAAAAAATAGAGCACCTCTTCTCCCCCAAAAGATTGCAGCTCCTCACCCGCAATGGAAGAAAGCTGGACAGAGAATGACTTTGACAAGTTGACAGAAGTAGGCTCCAGAAGGTCGGTAATAACAAACTTCTCTGATCTAAAAGAGCATGTTCTAAACCACTGCAAGGAAGCTAAAAACCTTGACAAAGGGTTAGATGAATGGCTGACTAGAATAAACAATGTAGAGAAGACCTTCAATGACCTGATGGAGCTGAAAACCATGGCATGAGAACTTCATGACACAGGCACAAGCTTCAGTATCCAATTTGATCAAGTGGAAGAAGGGATATTAGTGATTGATGATTGATGATCAAATTAATGAAATAAAGCAAGAAGACAAGATTAGAGAAAAAGGAGTAAAAAGAAATGAACAAAGCCTCCAAGAAATATGGGACTATGTGAAAAGACCAAATATATGCTTCACTGGTGTACCTGAAAGTGATGGGGAGAATGGAACCAAATTAGAAAGAAATACTCTTCAGGATATTATCCAGGAGAACTTCCCCAACCTAGCAAAGCAGGCCAACATTCACATTCAGGAAATACAGAGAACACCACAAAGCCACTCCTCGAAAAGAGCAACCCCAAGATGCATACTTGTCAGATTCACCAAGGTTGAAATAAAAGAAAAAATGTTAAGGGCAGTCAAAGAGAAAGGTCGGGTTACCCACAAAGGGAAGCCCATCAGACTCACAGCAGATCTCTCAGCAGAAACCCTACAAACCAGAAGAGAGTGGGGGCCAATATTGAATATTTAAAGAAAAGAATTTTCAACCTAGAATTTCACATCCAGTCAAATTAAGCTTCATAAGTGAAGGAGAAATAAAATCCTTTACAGAAAAGCAAATGCTGAGAGATTTTGTCACCACCAGGCCTGCCTTACAAGAGCTTCTGAAGGAAGCACTAAACATGGAAAGGAACAACCAGTACCAGCCACTGAAAAAACATGCCAAATTCTAAAGACTATAGATGCTATGAAGAAACTGCATCAATTACCATGCAAAATAACGAGCTAACATCATAATGACAGAATCAAATTCACACATAACAAAATTAACCTTAAATGTAAATGGGTTAAATGCCCCAATGAAAAGACATGCACTGGCAAATATGATAAAGAGTCAAGACCCATCAGTGTGCTATATTCAGGAGGCCTACCTCATGTGCAGACACACATAGGCTCAAAATAAAGGGATAGAGGAAGATCTACCAAGCAAATGGAAAACAAAAAAAAAAAGCAGGGGTTGCAATCTTAGTCTCTGATAAAACAGACTTTAAACCAACAAAGATCAAAAGGGATAAAGAACGCCATTACATAATGGTAAAGGGATCAATTCAACAAGAAGACTAACTATCCTAAATATATATGCACCCAATACAGGAGCACCCAGATTCATAAAGCAAGTCCTTAGAGACCTACAAAGAGACTTAGACTCCCGCACAATAGTGATGGGAGACTTTAACACCCCACTGTCAATATTAGATAGATCAAGAGACAGAAGGTTAACAAGGATATTCATGATTTGAACTCAGCTCTGCATCCCCAAGCGGACCTAATAGACATCTACAGAACTCTCCACCCCAAATTAAAAGAATATTCTCAGCATCACATTGCACTTATTATAAAATTGACCACATAATTGGACGTAAAACAGTCCTCAGCAAATGTAAAAGAACAGAAATCACAACAAATTGTCTCTCAGACCACAGTGCAATCAAATTAGAACTCAGGATTAAGAAACTCACTCAAAACCACTCAACTACATGGAAACAGAACAAGCTGCTCCTGAACGACTACTAGGTAAATAACAAAATGAAGGCAGAAATAAAGATGTTCTTTAAAACCAGTAAGAACAAAGACACCATGTACCAGAATTTTGGGACACATTTAAAGCAGCATGTAGACAGAAATTTATAGCACTAAATGCACACAAGAGGAAGCATGAAAGATTTAAAATTGACACCCTAACATCACAATTAAAATAACTAGAGAAGCAGAGCAAACAAATTCAAAAGATAGCAGAAGGCAAGAAATAAACAAGATCAGAGCAGAACTGAAGGAGATAGAGATACAAAACGCCCTTCAAAAAATCAATGAATCCAGGAGCCGATTTTTTGAAAAGATCAACAAAATTGATAGACAGCTAGCAAGACTAATAAAGAAGAAAAGAGAGAAGAATCAAATAGACACAATAAAAAATGATAAAGGGCATATCACCACCAACCCCACAGAAATACAAACTACCATTAGAGAATACTATAAACACCTCTATGCAAATAAGCTAGAAAACCTGGAAGAAATGGATAAATTCCTGGACACATACACCCTCCCAAGACTAAACCAGGAAGAAACTAGATCTCTGAATAGACCAATAACAGGTTCTGAAATTGAGGCAATAATTAATAGCATACCAACCAAAAAAAGTCCAGGACCAGACAGATTCACAGCCAAATTCTACCAGAGGTACAAAGAGGAGCTGGTACTATTCCTTCGGAAACTATTCCAACCAACAGAAAAAGAGGGAATCCTCCCTAACCCATTTTATGAGGCCAGCATCATACTGACAACAAAACCTGGCAGAGACACAACAATAAAAGAGAGAATTTTAGACCAATATCCTTGATGAACATCGATGCAAAAATCCTCATAAAATACTGGCAAACAGAATCCAGCAGCACATCAAAAAGCTTACACACCATGATCAAGTCAGCTTCATCCCTAAGATTCAAGGCTGGATCAATAAATCAATAAATGTAATCAATAAATGTAATCCATCACATAAACAGAACCAACGACAAAAACTACCAATTATCTCAATAGATGCAGAAAAGGCCTTTGACAAAATTCAATAGCCCTTCATGCTAAAAACTCTCAATAAACTCGATATTGACAGAACTTATCTCAAAATAATAAAAGCTATTTATGACAAACCCACAGCAAATATCATACTGAATGGACAAAAACTGGAAGCATTTACTTTGAAAACTGACACAAGAAAAGGATGCCCTCTCTCACCACTCCTATTCAACATAGTGTTGGAAGTTCTGGCCAGGGCAATCAGGCAAGAGAAATAAATAAAGGGTATTCAGTTAGGAAAAGAGGAAGTTAAATTGTCCCTGTTTGCAGATGACATGATTGTATATTTAGAAAACCCTATTGTCTCAGCCCAAGACATCCTTAAGCTGATAAGCAACTTGAGCAGAGCCTCAGGATAAAAATCAATGTGCAAAAATCACAAGCATTCCTATACACCAGTAACGGACCAACAGAGAGCCAAATCATGAGTGAACTCCCATTCACAGTTGCTTCAAAGAGAATAAAATACCTAGGAATCCAACTTACAAGGGACACAAAGGACGTCTTCAAGGAGAACTACAAACCAGTGCTCAACGAAATAAAAGATGACACAAACAAATGGAAGAATATTCCATGCTCATGGATAGGAAGAATTTATATCACGAAAATGGCCGTACTTTATAGATTCAGTGCCATCCCCATCAAGCTATGGATGACGTTCTTCACAGAATTGGAAAAAAACTACTGTAAAGTTCATATGGAATCAAAAAAGAGCCTGCATAGCCAAGATAATTCTAAGCAAAAAGAACAATGCTGGAGGCATCACATTACCTGAATTCAAACTATACCACAAGGCTACAGTAACCAAAACAGCATGGTACTGGTACCAAAACAGATATATAGACCAATGGAACAGAACAGAGGTCTGAGAAATAACACATCTACAACCATCTGATCTTTGACAAACCTAACAAAAACAAGAAATGGGGAAAGGATTCCCTATTTAATAAATGGTGCTGGGAAAACTGGGTAGCCATATGTAGAAAGCTGAAACTGGATCCTTTCCTTACACCTTATATGAAAATTAATTCAAGATGGATTAAAGACTTAAATGTATGACCTAAAAACCCAAAAACCATAGAAGAAAACCTGGGCAATGCCATTCAGGACATAGGCATGGACAAAGACTTCATGACTAAAATACCAAAAGCAATGGCAACAAAAGCCGAAATAGACAAATGGGATCTAAATAAACTAAAGAGCTTCTGCACAGCAAAAGAAACTATCATCAGAGCGAACGGGCAACCTACAGAATGGGAGAAAATGTTTACAACCTGTCCATCTGACAAAGGGCATATATCAGAATCTACAAAGAACTCAAACAAATTTACAAGAAAAAAACCTAACAACCCCATCAAAAAGTGGGCAAAGGATGTGAACAGACACTTCTCAAGAGAAGACATTTCTGCAGCAGCCAACACTCACTTGAAAAAATGCTCATCATCACTGGTCATCAGATAAATGCAAATCAAAACCACAATGAGATAGCATCTCATGCCCGTGAGATACCATCTCATGCCGGTGAGATACCATCTCATGGGAACTGAACAATGTGAACACATGGGCACAGGGTGGGGAACATCACACACTGGGGCCTGTCGGGGATTGGGGGTCTGGGGAAGGGATAGCTTTAGTAAATGGTGGTTGCCAGGCATTGGGTGAGGAGGAAAGAGAAAATTGCTCTTTAATGGCTATAAAGATTCATTTATAAAAGATAAATAAATTCTACAGATCTGTGTACAACATTGTGCCTAAAGAATGGTGATCATTAAAAAGTCAGGAAACAACAGATGCTGGAGAGGATGTGGAGAAATAGTAAGGCTTTTACACCATTGGTGGAAGTGTAAGTTAATTCAACCATTGTGGAAGACAGTGTGACGATTCCTCAAGGATCTAGAAATAGAAATACCATTTGACCCAACGATCCCATTACTGGGTATATGCCCAAAGGATTACAAATCATGCTACTATAAAGACACACACAAGTATGTTTATTGCGACACTATTCTCAATAGCAAAGACTTGGGACCAACCCAAATGTCCATCAATGATAGACTGGATTAAGAAAATGTGGCACATATACACTATGGAATACTATGACGCCATAAGACAGATGAGTTCATGTCCTTTGCAGGGACATCGATGATGCTGGAAACCATCATTCTCAGCAAACTATCAGAAGGACAGAAAACCAAACATTGCATGTGCTCACTCATAGGTGGGAACTGAACAATGAGAACACATGGGCAAAGGGCAGGGAACATCACACACTGGGTCCTGTCGGGGATTGGGGGGACTGAGGAAGGGATAGCATTAGGAGAAATACCTAATGTAAATGACGAGTTGATGGGTGCAGCAAGCCAACATGGCACATGTGTTGTTACCTATGTAACAAACCTGCACGTTGTACACATGTACCCTAGAACTTAAAGCATAATTTTTAAAAAATTGATATCAAGATCTTGAAGAGATATCTGCCCTCCCATGTTAATAGCAGCAATATTCATAATAGTCAAGATATAACAACCACCTAATTGCCCATTGATCATGACTGGATAAAGAAAAACATGGTATATACACATAATGGTGGAGTAGTATTTGGCCTAAAAACAGAAGGAAATTTTGCTACATGCATTATGCTAAGTGAAATAAGCCAGTCATGGTAGGACAAATACATAATTTCACTTATATGTGGTATCTAAAATAGTCAAATTCATAGAAACAGAGAGTAAATGGTGGTTGCCAGGCATTGGGTGAGGAGGAAAGAGAAAATTGCTTTTTAATGGCTATAAAGATTCATTTATAAAAGATAGATAAATTCTACAGATCTGTGTACAACATTGTGCTTATAGTTAATAATACTGTTTTCTGCACTTAAAAGTTTGTTAAGAAGTAGATCTCATGTTAAGGGTTCTTACCATAATAAAAATATTGTAATAAAAACTTAAGAATTCCAGCTAATAAATGAAGAAGGAATAACAGAATATTACTATTTTACAATCTTTGTTGAACAAATAGATCTATGTAATAATCATCAGTGACTACTAAACCATTAGATGAATAGTTGACAGGGAACTTGATAATGGGTTAATCAGGCCAATCATACTTAAATCTATGGATCAATCTTAACACCATAATAAAGAGATATTAGATATTATGGGCTTCCTGATAGAATGCAGTAGAAGGGACTCAGCATCTTGAATGAAGTATTCTTGCCAAAATATCAAACCTGGATCTGATCAAACTTCTGCGCCTAGAAATAGCTTACAGAAAGCAAAGGATCAGAGGAAAATTTTAAGCCATATCATGGAGATGCCCTCAACAACATCTAGAAGTGGGAAATTCTACAGGACAAATAACCCAGTTTCTTTAACAAACAGAGTATGAGTGGAAAATAGAAGAGAAAGTCTGTCTTCAAAAGTATCTTCAAAGGTCCACTTCAGAGTGTCTTTTGGTTGTCTGCACCAGTCTTTCAAGTTTAAAGGAATCATAGACTTATATTAATCTACAGATAATTCTCAGATACAATATGAGGAACTACTTGTGATCTTGTTTCAAAAATTGACAGTGTGCATATGTGTGTGTTTGTGTGTTTGCATATTGAATTTGGTGTTGACTGGCATTTGATTCGAAGTCATCAAATTTTTGCTACCTTTTTAAAGTAGAATGATAGCATTATAGCATTTTTTTAGTTTGTATCTTTTAGCGTTACACTGAGATGAATTATATGATATTTGAGATTTGCTTCAAGATGATCCATGAGGGTGGGGTATAACTGGGAGTATAAATAAACAAACTCTGGCTTTATGCTAGTAACTGCTGACACTGAACCTGGGCGATGCATACAAGGAAGTCCATTAATTATTCTCCTGACTTTTGCGTATGTTTGTAAATTTACATATCACAACACTAAACAATACAAAATATTAAAATATATAATTAGATACAAAAAAATCCTACTGAGGTTTTGATCAGGTTGCATTGAATTTATACACAGATTCACTTAAGCTACTGATTCTTTCAATTCAAAAATGTATCTCTGTTCATTCTGTCCCTCAATAACATTTTTCTTGTCATTAGCATTGCCGCTTTCATTTCTAGTTTCTAGGTATAAACTGTGCACATTTCATAAGCTTACTCAGAGATAAGTTGTAATTTGTATGATTTTTTTCAATTTCACTAATTTGTAAGTCTTTTTGTGTTTTAGTAACAATAAGCAGTTTAAAAACAAATATGAAGCAATTGCTTTTGTATACTTACTTTGTAATTTTCCCAGTCGTTATACTGTTTTTCTGGTACTAATAACTTTTCACTTGAGTCTTTTAGATATTTCAGGTAGATAATACATAATCTACAAATAAATAATTCTTTTTCTGCTCTCTTTGAAAAATACGTGCTGACAACTGTGTTGAAAGGGTTGATATCCTTTCAGTTGCTTCCTGAAATCCTTATTTTGAGAGGTTTTCCATCTTAAAGCAAAGAAAAACTTGTATTATGTTCCTGCCAGCCTTCTAACTCTCAATATCCCATGTTAGGAACTTTCAGATTGATATGCCTGATGAGTTTGAACAATGATAGAAGTTTTCCATTCACTCTACCATCAATTATAGTTCAGAGAACATCGTCAATATCAAGTAGTTGGGAATATCTACCCCAACAGATATCAAAATACATGTGCCACTACCACTGGAAGATGAGACAAGAGAAGGCTTCCTTGATTCTTATTTTCAAGCTGATAAAATAAGGTAATTAAATTAAAATAAACCCAGACTATCCCTTGTCATAAAGCAAATATGGTGAAGGCTATCATAGGTACTGACCAAAAAAATTAAAGCCAATCTCAAAACACCCATATGAATTTTCTTAACATGAGGGATATATTTTGTAGAGAAGTTACATTATGATTTCAGAAGACATTATCTTGGCTTCACTCACATAGCACATCTGGGAATTGTCTACTTGAAAGTCTTGGCTAGAAGTTCTATTTTATGGCCTCAAATTGATTCTGATATTGAAAAGTCTAAAGGAAGTTAGTACATGCCACATGCCAGGCTACTTGGCATAACAGAGTAAGACACCTAATTTTCCAGTGGGAAAAGACCAAAAAAGTGGAACCAGGACTTCACATTGATCGTACATTGATTGTATGTTATGAGATGAAAACTTTGTCCTTTAGTATCGGGCTTCTCACAGTAACATCAAGTCTTTCATTTGTACCTCAGGCCTCTGGGATGACAATGTGACTCCATGCCAGTTCCTTGCAGCATACAGGCTGCCAGACACAATTATTTCTGACAACAGGCCCACATTTGTTTCAGTCAAGTTAGGGTATTTGTGGACAAGGATCTCATCCAAGCTGTCACCATTGCACTTCACCTGTTTTACCAAATGTTTAGAATGAAAGGCTGGTGCAGACTACCAAAGACACTCTGAAGTGGACTTTTGAAGGTTCTGATCGATAATTCTTCTTGGCTGGTTTTTCATTGTCCAATATGTTATGGATGTTCTCTAAGAGGTCCTAGTCATGCTGAATACTATTTGAGTTAAGTTTCCTAACTTGTGTCAACCATCTCTATTGAGCATAAACTGAGAACTTATAAAATGAATAAGAGAGTATTCCAGCTGCTGCTTTGGCTAGATTAATCATTGTTTTTTTAAAAAATCATTCACTTTTATCATAGTAGTTTTGCTTTGCTGTCACTTAATTCAGGTTTCGCCCTTTAAGTTGAGTCTGGATAGTGCCATTTTTATGGAGTCACAAAGCGCGCCGTGCTTTTTTCATGATAGCACTCCCTACACACATTGTAACAGGTGTTTATGTGGCGTAACAAGTGTTTGTTACGTAATCTGGTGTAACAAGTGTTTATGCCAGATTAGATTGTAAATGCCACAAGTGTAGAAATGTATCTTTTCTCTTAATTCTTCGGCACCTAGAATGGGAAGTAGCACATGGTAGACATATGAGGACCAGATTATAAACAGTCATTTAAATGAGGCTTCTGCAAGCTGGATTTTAAAGCCAGCCTTCTTGACATGGTATTGTTGGCAAGTTTTTATTTATTTAGACTACAGGTATTTCCAGTAAGGTCCTCATTGAAAGCCCACTTAAGCTAGGAAACCACTTGCAATAATACTAGGGGTAAGAAACAAGAAGAGTAAACAGCTCCAAATAAGCAGTTGTCCCCAAATTGCCCCTGCACCTGTTGACAAACACCCCAAATCAGGAGCGAATACAAGATTACTACCAGCCAGGTGCGGTGGCTCACTCCTGTAATCCCTGCACTTTAGGAGGCCGAGACAGGTGGATCACCTGAGGTTAGGAGTTTGAGACCAGCCTGACCAACACGGAGAAACCCCATCTCTACTAAAAATACAAAAATTAGCCAGGCATGGTGGCGCATGTCTGTAATTCCAGCTACTTGGGAGGGTGAGGTAGAATCGCTTGGACCCGGGAGGTGGAGGTTACGGTGAGTCGAGATTGCACCATTATTCTCCAGTCTGGGCAACAAGACCAAAACTCCATCTCAAAAAATAAATAAATCACTACCTTCAGACACAAATGATATTTCCTTCAAAATAGGAAATTTCCTCCAACCAATTACTCAGATTAGAAGCAAATAAGAGAACAATGAAAATCCATCTGCAACACTTCTTAGTCAAATAGAGACTGCCAAATGGTGAAAAATACACCAGTAATCTGGTTAATTGGTCCAAATTTTGAGTGAGCTTCACACTTAGTACATACTTACCACTTGCACTTTTCACATCTTGGGTAACATAGATTTGTGAATCAACTACAGGTATTCCCAGAGAATCATAATTATGATAATGATATAAGCATTAGGAGTAGCTACTTCTGCATCAACCTGATGTTTTCTTTTCAACACACATATATTGAGTATCCATTATCTGTTAAGAATAGAATTCAGGCCGGGCGCGGTGGCTCAAGCCTGTAATCCCAGCACTTTGGGAGGCCGAGACGGGCGGATCACGAGGTCAGGAGATCGAGACCATCCTGGCTAACACGGTGAAACCCCGTCTCTACTAAAAAATACAAAAAACTAGCCGGGCGAGGTGGCGGGCGCCTGTAGTCCCAGCTACTCGGGAGGCTGAGGCAGGAGAATGGCGTAAACCCAGGAGGCGGAGCTTGCAGTGAGCTGAGATCTGGCCAGTGCACTCCAGCTTGGGTGACAGAGCGGGACTCCGTCTCAAAAAAAAAAAAGAGTAAAAAAAAGAATAGAATTCAGAGATGAATGGTACTCCACAATCCCTGAATTTAAAGAATATTCTATGGAGAAAAGGGCAAATAAACAATTTAATACTATGCATTTATATGGCATGTATAAATGGTTTTAAATGGTTTAAAAAAATGCTTATGAGGAAGTCACCAAAATCCCTAGAAAATGTTTATGAAGATTATAATGTTTTAGATACATCTTAAAGAAGATTTCACCAGATAAAAACTAGAGGAAGACTATTCCAATGAGACAGAGTAGCATAAACAGTGATTTAAAGTCAGCTAGAAAATGGCTTGTTCTGGGAATAATAAATAATAAATACTTATAGTGTGGCTGTATTGCAGGTAGCATAGCATCTTGGATAGTAAGTGCAAGTAATGACAAAAGGGTAGATTTAAGCCAGATGGTAAATAATCTTTGTATCAAATTGAATTCTTTGTCCTTCATGGCTTCACTTAAAGCATCTGCCAAGTCTTATACAATATGACAGTACCAACTTTATCACTACCTTAACTATCACATCTGATGGAAACTTACGGTGATCACCTTTTCCTAGAACAGTCAACTCATAAGTCAGATAGCAACCTATAAGATGGCATGGAAAAAATAATCAGAATTTTCTTCTTTAGAATTTTAAACAGCAAACAATCCAAAGAAGGAACTGGTTTTCAGTACAACTAAGACAGTCACAAGGTAGCATGTAGGCATTGAAGATAATATGTAAAGACAACTCCATGGCAAGCAAAACCATGAATAAGCTAGAGCTGTGAGGCAGAACAGAGGTGAACACAAGACAGGTGACGTGGAGAACAGCAAAGTGGCAGAGCACTGAAATGAAGCTATGGATCCCTCTCCAATTTGGTTTCTGCTCTTCTTCAAAAACAATTGTCTGCCTTTATCTGACAAAAATATAAACAAAATGACAACTTTGTGTGTCATGACAATGAGTCACTATTTAACCAGAGGTCACAGTGAGCTATTAATGGGATTTAAAGAAGACAACAATGTAAGCAATTTTAGGTAGTATATTGGGAAAGGAGTAAGACCATTCTGAAATTGCCCTTTGAGCCATTCCACTGAGGCCTAACCAAATTTCAAACAAGAAGGAAGAAATAATTCTTTTGTTTACCTTGTTACTTGAAGGGGAATAACTTTCTACTTAAAATATTATGCGAGCCATGTGGAAGACAGATTATGTGTGCTAGAATATCAGTAATTTCTTTCCTTTTCAGAGCTAATTACGCATGTTTCAGTTACTCAAGGGAAAGAAAGTCTGTATAACTCAACATTAATAAAGACTGTTCTATGCATTTCCAACAGTAGGAGGAACTTAAAAGAATTGTTTTGCCCATAGCAAAGAATGCCATGCATTAAATTCAAGTTAATAAAAATTTTGTATAGTTTCCATTATTAGTAAGGATTACCTTTGGATGGCGAGATCACGGTTCATATGTTTTATAATAAATGTATATCACTATTATAATGCAAAGAAAACAAACTTAGAGAACAATTGAAGACTTGTTTGTTTCCTTTCATCTAACAAAACAGATTTTAAGTCCTAGTTGTCTAGTTAAATTTTTACGAGGTTAGCAAAAAAGTTACATAAAGTGTCAACTACTGTTTTTCACATGGTACGAAAACATTGATTTGACTTCAAAGAAGACAGAATGATTACAAGAACTAACCTCAAAGGATCTAGGTTCTACTCAAAGTCTTGTATCTGTGTCGTATATTAATTGAACCAGTTACTTCATCTCTCTGGTCTACATTTTTAAATCTGTAAACTGTGGATTGGATAAAATAATCTCAAAATCCCACTTATGTGAGTTTCTTAAGCCTCTATGTCACTACTACTTGGTATTACTACAATATTTTCCAAGTTTAACTTGCAAAGCTTGTAAGCCACTTGAAATTATGTAAAACCTCTCAAGTCTTTGAGAACTACCCACAGAAAATATATAAAGCCTAAGAATCAAGACTAATGGCCTGAACATATAATGACATGTTTAACTGTTTTGGTTTCTCTAGGCAGAAGCCTGGAGTATTTCAAAAGGAAAACACAATGATTGAAAATTAAATACACTGAATCAAAAATATTTTCATGATTTTAACTAAATATTATAAAGAGAAAAAATATAGAATCAATGTAGGCTGTTGCCTTTAGAGAAAGTCTGGCCTCAAATAGAGCCAATGAAGAGAAGAAATTTTATATTACTATGTGACACTTATTACCAGATTTTGCATACAGGTCCATATTGCGTTATCAGAAGATACCCAGACTTGGATTATACATAAGTGGTTGCCTATTTGAAATTTAAATTTACTTGTAAACCTCTACTTCCTAGAGTTGTAAACACACACTCACCCTCACACGCCACACCACCACCAGAACCATACACATATGTATCAAATTCAGGTTTTCTAGGTTTTTACTATAAAATCACAAACACAAATTTACAAATAGCAAAGCATACTTTTTTATTTGAAAGTATATTCCAAAGTATAAATGATAATAATTAAAAACAAAATTTTGATACAAAAAAGTAGGAAAATAAATACAGATACCAATAGGGTGTAGTTTGTTTCTTTTAAAAGTTTACATAGGCCGGGCGCGGTGGCTCAAGCCTGTAATCCCAGCACTTTGGGAGGCCGAGACGGGCGGATCACGAGGTCAGGAGATCGAGACCATCCTGGCTAATACGGTGAAACCCTGTCTCTACTTAAAAATACAAAAAACTAGCCGGGCGACGAGGCGGGCGCCTGTAGTCCCAGCTACTCGGGAGGCTGAGGCAGGAGAATGGCGTAAACCCAGGAGGCGGAGCTTGCAGTGAGCTGAGATCCGGCCACTGCACTCCAGCCTGGGTGGCAGAGCAAGACTCCGTCTCAAAAAAAAAAAAAAAAAAAAAAAAAAAAAGTTTACATAAAAGTCCATTCTCTCTATTTCATTAAAAATTAAAAGTTCTTTTTTTAGAAGAAACACTGGGCTCAGGAAAATTAAATACCTGTAAGATATTGAAAACATTTAAGTTTGCAAAGTTATAATAAATATAAACTATGAGATGCAAAAGAAAATGTAGCGTGCATGAACACAACAGCCGGAAGAGTCATCCTATTTCCACCAAATATATTCCCTCAATATCTATAGTAAGATATAACCCCCAAGAACGGTAGTAAAAATATTTTTTCCTAGCATTTGTGGAGGCTGATGGGCTTGCTGATATTAGCAGATTGGTCTAGGCTAAAAGGAGGATGTCAGAGAAACCTCATCAAAATGATTATTCAAAATTCATAAATAAATGAACAAATGGGGGAACATTTTAATCACACCCACAGTAGAGTAAATGAAATAATGGCAGACACCCTTAACTAACTATACAGCCAAGGAAGCCACAAGTAAATACAATATGTCCAAGTTTCTTCTAATTAAGAAGGTTGTATTAAGAAATGCATACATAGTAAGAGACCTTACTTAATGACACTAGTGCAAAATGGTTTGGAAGATATGGATAACAAAAGAGGACAGCATCTCACTTTTACAAAGATCTTCAGCTCCCATTTTCAACTTTGGGCTATAGTCTTAATTTATATGGTAGCCTTCCAGTCTCCTTCCCTCACCCCCTGTATCATCTGCCATGCCTGAAATCTGTCATGAGAAATTCGTATCTGAAACATGGCAGACTGATCGCATGCTTTTATTGTCTCTTTCACATCAAAACTCAAGCAATGACAAATGAATACAAATGAGGATAAAGAGAAAAGAATGAGTGAGCAATTTCTACAAATTATTGGAGAACAGAATATATGGTAGAGTCAAGGCTGCTACAGTCTAAGTGCTTACTGAAGGGGGATCTTATGTTGCGCCATAAAAGTCATGAGAAGCACCAGAAGTAGGGCTCCCAAAAAAGATGGGGACTGATCTTCATGGAGTGAGATCAACTGCCAGATTTCCATCTTTACCCCAAGCAATCAAAAGACTACCCTATCCTTCTAACAGAAAAAGAGTTTACTTTCTGGCAAATTCAAACCTGAAAAGCTACATTGAAGGATACTAGGCATAGCAGTGAGGCTTGGCACTGAAAACCTAAAACTAAAATGAGCATGTACATATTGAACTTGGGGCACCCAGCACCCTTTTCCTGCCTTGCCTCCAGAACACTGGTAGCAGGTGCACACCTTCCATGTAGGAGAGGTTGGCAGTCTTCTCTGGGGGTGTGGGGGGTGAAGTCTACATACATGCACCTGAAGCAAGCTCCCCTTCCTTTCCTTTCCTTTCCTTTCCTTTTTCCTTTCCCCTTTCCTTTCCTTTCTCTCACTCAGTCGCCCGGGCTGGAGTGCAGTGGTGGGATCTCGGCTCACTGCAGGCTCCGCCTCCCGGGTTCACGCCATTCTCCTGCCTCAGCCTCCCGAGTAGCTGGGACTACAGGCGCCCGCCACCTCGCCCGGCTAATTTTTGGTATTTTTAGTTGAGACGGGGTTTCACCGTGTTAGCCAGGATGGTCTCGATCCCCTGACCTCATGACCCACCCGCTGGCAGGGTACTTTCTATCAGTTTTTAGTGATCCACTAATCTGAATGAACACAGAAGAATCTTAACAGTTGAGAAAAACCTCCATCATGAAATAGGCCAACACGAACTAGCTAAATTACCTCAGAGGAAGTAGTGGCACTGCAGCAAGCAGTATACCACAAAAAAAAAAAAAAAAAAATTATAAATAATATCCTCACAGTGAGAAAAAATGGCACATCCATAAGAGTAACAGTATGCTATGAAGAAGGGGCAAAAACACAACTTAAAAAAGAACTCACGGAGCTAAGCAACATGATCACCTAAATTAGGGTGGGAGTTGGGGGATCAGCAAACTGTTTCTATAAAAGGCCACATAGTAAATATTCTAAGCCTGCAGGATTTGCCATCTCTCAACTCTGCCATTGTAGCTAGAAGACAGTCATAGACAATGCATAAAAGAATGCACATGAATGTTTCTTTATTTACAAAAACTTTATTTATACTGCTTGACCCAGTGGTATCATTGCTGGATTTGATTGTGCCATAATCTTCTGACATTTGGTCAAAATTTGTAATAAATAAATAACAGATTGGATCATAAAGCATAGACATTACTCTGTAGGATGGAAAGAGATAAAGAGATGGAAAATAGGAAAGAAAAACCAAAGGATCAATCCAGGAAATCCAAAATTTATCCAATAGAAGTTCCAGACACAGAGAAAAGAGAAAAATGAGGAGAGATCATTTTTTGAAACATACAATACATTTGTATAGAACTGAAGGACATGTCTCCATATTTAAAAAGCTCACTGAATACCCAACAATTAATGAAAAAAAAAAAAAAAGCACGAACCAAAGTGTATCTGCATACAACAGGGGGGGAAAATGTATAAACACCTCCAGAGGAAAAAAAATAGATTATACACAAAGAAATAGGAATCAGAATATTGTCTGATTCTCTACAGTGAGAGTGGTATGGGAAGATAGTAATTCAATGTCTCAAAGATGCTGAGGGAAAATTATTTACCACCTAGAATTATATTACAGCAATCTATCAATCAGTAATACTGTACTAAAAAACTTAGACATGAACTTTTTATTTCACACGCACCCTTTCTTAAAAATCTATTAGTAGAAGGTGCTTCAACAAAATGAGTGGTAAATTAAGAAAATAAATACATGGAATCCAGGAAATAGGGATCCTGTTCTGGAAAATGGTGAAGTACTAGGTACACAGCTAGAATTGGATATTGGAGCTGACAAATGGAGTGCTGCAGAAAAATAGGATGATCTAAATTGCTTGAGTATTTGGAAAGCTTAGGTATTTGACATATATATATATATATAAAATTTTCTTTTTTTTGAGATGGAGTCTTGCTCTGTTGCAGGCTTGAGTGCCATGGTGCAATCTTAGCTCACTGCAACCACCGCCTCCCGAGTTCAAGCGATTCTCCTGCCTCAGCCTCCTGAGTAGCTGGGACTACAGGTGCCCATCACCACATCTGGCTAATTTTTGTATTTTTAGTAGAGATGAGATTTCACCATGTTGGCCAGGATGGTCTTGATCTCTTGACCTGGTGATCCGCCCACGTTGGCCTCCCAAGGTGGGCTGAGATTACAGGCGTGAGCTACTGTGCCCAGCCCTTGAAATGTATTTTTAAATATTGGGACAAACAACAAACCCTAGATACAGACAAAACAGCAAATGTAAAAGAGGTAAAGAGAGAAAGAAAATAGGAACAATCCTTAAACTGTAAGAAAAGTAAAACGTTGAATGAAAATGGCAACATAGTCCAGTACACCACTTAATTCATGAGTGTCTTCGTTTACACAGTGATCATGAGTCATCTCACCTAGTTATTTAACACTGTAATCATAACATAATAATATGGGAAGCAGGGAGAGTAAATGATTCTGAATCCTCAGTTAAAATGGCAAGAAATTAAAATATCAACAAAATTCAAAAATATTATAAGAATTAAACAGTAGTTAAAATAAAATGACTGCATCTAAAAAGAGTAATTGGTAAGAAGTTGAGAGGGAAGAGCAAGGATGAATGTTTTTAATACAGGGCTTTTCTCCTATTTGCTTCTTAAGCTACAATATATGCATAAAATACAGTTATCCATGCTTCCTTAATACTTTCCATTTCTAAGACTTACCTATTAAATTTCAAGTACCCCAAGAAAGCTAATACTATAAGATATTATCAGCTAATACCATAGGATTCATTTGTTGATAAGTGGGAACATGTCCAAAAAGAACTGGGTCACCATAGGCACCTGGAGACAAAGTAGAAATGAAAGAAAATCAGTAAGGGAGAGGTAAGGAGGTGCTGGGGGGAAATTGAATTGTAGGACATTCAGTTGATGTCCAGAGAGCTGGAGAATTGGTTGGTATGGAAAAACTCCACACTCTGGTATAAGAAGTGTGGAGTATACAGAAAAACAATTTTATTTTCCTTCTTAATGGTGACCAAAGAAAACCCAAAAGGAGATTACATCTAAGGTTATGTGACTTGTTCCCTACTTCCTCTCCACTGTCAACAACACAGAAAGGGATTTTTCTGGCCACAGTATCAAATGATCATTGCTCTTATCTTTGTTATTCTTCTTTACAGCACTTATTACTAGTTGACACTGTAGTGTGTAGCTATTTTTATTTTTTACCATCTCATCAACAAGAATGCAAGAAGTCCTCTGGTGGTAGGCACTTTGTCTTATTCACTACTGTATCCCCAGCACAAAGAACAGTGTAAGAGTTTAATAAATACTCATCGAATAAACAAATTAATTCTCCACTTATTTTTCTATCAGAAAAAGTTTTATTTTTATTAAAGATCTGCGGCAAATGCTACCAGGGACTAAGCCAATTTTTGCTTGAGTCACAATTTTGCCACATGGGGGCGCTGCTGTTACTACAAGGGTATCCTAAGCATTCCCCAACATTCTTAAGGGAACTCTTCAACTGGGAATGGCCACAACTACCAAGTACTAACAGTACAAGGAAAGATCCTCCAGTTTGACATATACACTGATATATTTTAGAGTAATATAAGGACCCACAGACTCCTGTTCTCTGTTACTTCATTGCAAACTATGCAGGGATTCTCATTTGTCAGAAGTTTAATATCTTTCAGATCTGGGCCCTAAAATAAATTTTTTTAGAAATCAGACATTGTTTCAGAAACAAAAATAAAACCAACCTATGGCATAGCTGCTTCTTTATCAAAATCAAGATTGTCTATGATCTTTCTCCTCCTGGTGACTGGGGAATTTAATTCCTAATCCTGATATAATTGTCAGGAAATCAAACTTTAAAATACACCAGTGTATCCACTTGAAACTATTACATACAATGTTTTAAAAATACAATAAGAAATTTTCTTCAAAAATTCTTGTTATATCAGAATATATGTGAAGTGGATATAGCAAAATGTTATGATACCATTTAAACAACACTGACTGACTTTACATTCAAAGCACAAAGATGCAAAGTAAAACATCAAATATTAAGGAATAAATTTGGTCAAGAGGTTTTTATAGTCCCTCTAAAAGTCTTTTTTTCCACTGTGAGAAATTACAGGAATTTTAGGAATATATATAAAACTAGACATTTTACAATGTCACTCTGGTGCCACATGTTTCTTGATGGAATTTGTTCTGAAAGGAAAGCTAGAAAACTGATTTCTCTCAGCTTAAGTGACTACAAATGAATTTTGATTGCTATCCTCTTGATAAAAATCTTTTGTGCCTCAATTAGATGAACACTTCAATGGCAATACAAAAATTAGCAGATTTGTTTAGTAAGTATCAACAACAAATAATTGCTGTTGCTGACTAAGGGCAAAAAGGCAATTGTGATGGGACGTGAAGAACAGAAATCCTGGTGATATGAATGTTAACCAACAAAGTTCTCAAACTTGTCATTTAACACATTACTGAATTCTCTGATGGCAAAGTAGAAGTACAACTTTGCTCTAAGCTCCAAGTCCTATATTACTCAAAAGTTCTTCAAATCTTAAATTGTTACCAAGAATGAATAGATGCCCCAAATATCCACTTTGGGGCTGGATATTCTGCTCAAATTAATGAATAGATTGTTGTTAAACATATACGCCATGAAAACTGACTCTGTGCAAGTTAAAGGCTACAATGGGAAAACAACCAAATGCAGAACATGGAACAAGCTACAGTCCAAATGACCTGGCAACCAACAAATCCATGGCATTACAAAATGAAAGAGACTTCAAATACATCAAAAACAAATGCCATCTGTGGGCTTTTTCTAGGATCCGGATACAAACAAACCTACTTGAAGAACTTATTAATTTTGTTACATATAATAATGCTAGATGGTTAAATAAAAATCTATTAGTTAGAAATGCATACCGAAATGTGTGTGTGTAGATAGATAAATAGACAGAGAGAGAGACTGAGAGAGTGAGAGAGAGAGATTATAAAGACATATGTTGTCTGGGTGTGGTGGCTAAAGCCTCTAATCCCAGCACTTCGGGAGGCCAAGGTAGGTAGATCACAAGGTCAGGAGATTAAGGCCATTCTGGCTAACACAGTGAAACCCGGTCTCTACTAAAAACACAAAAAATTAGCTGGGCGTGGTGGCGGGCGCCTGTAGTCCCAGCTATCCGGAAGGCTGAGGCCCAAGAATCACTTCAACCTGGGAGGCGGAGGTTGCAATGAGCCAGGATTGCGCCACCACACTCCAGTCTGGGTGACAGAGCGAGACTCCGTCTAGGAAAAAAAAAAAAAAAAAAGACATATGTGGAAGATTTCCTTTTAAAATACTCTAGAAAGAAAAAAAAATTTTTTTTTTTTTTTTGAGACGGAGTCTCGCTCTGTCGCCCAGGCTGGAGTGCAGTGGCCGGATCTCAGCTCACTGCAAGCTCTGCCTCCCGGGTTCACGCCATTCTCCTGCCTCAGCCTCCTGAGTAGCTGGGACTGCAGGTGCCCGCCACCTTGCCCGGCTAGTTTTTTGTATTTTTTAGTAGAGACGGGGTTTCACCGTGTTAGCCAGGATGGTCTCGATCTCCTGACCTCATGATCCACCCATCTCGGCCTCCCAGAGTGCTGGGATTACAGGCTTGAGCCACCACGCCTGGCCGACAAGAAAAAAAATATTACACATATGTGGGAAGAGGTGTGAGGATAGACTAAAATTAGCAAAATAGTAATAATTATTGGAGTTGATATTTATCATACTAGCTTCTCTACTTTTGTGTATGCTTTACCTTTCCTACTGAAAGGAAGAAAAACAAGTATTTCCTTGAAGTCGTATAGTCATTTCAGCCTTCAGAAGTCCGCCACTAAAGGTTACAGTGTTGGCTAGATTTCTGTATTCCCATATTTACCTTAGGACTACCTTTGCAGGAGGTGACAGTGAGGAATGCAATAAAACCTGAGAATATGGATTGATGCTGCTGCATAAATGTGTCTTCAGGTGAATGGGAGGGAGAAATGTTGGATAACCTTGCAATGTCTCATTCATTAAATTTGCCTTTTTCCAGAAAGACACTGAAAGACCATTTTAATGGTCAGATCTGGAATATTCTTTATTTATTTATCTAAGTCAGAGATACTCACTCACAACCATATGTGACCAGACAGGGTTCTTAATGGAGCCCTTAAAGCAAGCAGATGGAAATCAAGGATATTTCAGAGAAGTGTTAATGCTCTGATGAAGATCCGGATATAATTACAAATGTAGACATGCATATGAGTATTCTAACTAGAAATGAAGAAAATTATTTTCACAGCTGTAGGAATCTTTATATTGGCATTCTGACAACCCTGTAATATTATTGGGTCACAAACATTAAACTCTTTACAAAAGCTAAATCAAATGCATCTATTGGTGAAAGCACTTTATAAGCGAATACACAGAATATCAATGGTGTATTCTTTATAATAAATGGCTGTGCTATTAAAATTAGTAGAAAAGAAATACTGAGGAATGTTTCCTATAACATTAGTAAATTCTGGCATGCCCTTTGTCATGTTGATGACCCTTGATAATCCTTAATATATGCTCATGGCCACAGAACCTATACGGAATCAAGGGAAAATTAATTTTCTCGTAGATATTCTGATTCCAGAAATATCTCTAACACTTTATAAATATTGTACAATATACTTACACATAAATCATGAAAATGTTTCCTAAGTAAAAACCCTTAAAAGTTTGTAAGTCAGGTTTTATGAGTCCCATTTTGCAGATGAGCAAACTGAGACCCTAAGAAGTTTGCCAGAATCAGTTCCAAATTCCAAATGTCAACTGACATATGCAATAAAGAGTACCTGTGTTGAGTCCAAATGTTTCCTTACCTAGTCTTCATGTAATCTTCCATTTCAATTTTCATCTAATCTGTTGGCTCTATTGCCCTATTGCCCTATTGACTTCCAAGGTCATATGCAAAGATGTTGCCTCTGTCTAGGTCATTTGAATGGAAACCCATTTGCTATTGTTTGAGGGCTAATTTTGCAAGTCATTTCATAACTTTCTGTTCAAAAATACCTTTAAAATATTTTAAAATACATCATGGTGCTTTGAGGCTTAATATTAAGAAATATTTTCAAGAATTAAAGTCTCATAAAAGTGAAGAAAAGTGAGAGCCAAATCCAGATTTAATTCAAATGTGTTAAACTCTTGGTCTTGCTCACAAAATTTCACCCACAAAACAGTTATGGTTTCACTATCCCTAGGGTTGCTTAGCCAACAAAAATGAACCATCTTTAATTTCCCACTTTATTTCATACCTCCACTTCTATTTCCTTAGAAAAGTTCTGTTGATTTTATTTTAAATATATCCAGAATCTAACCAATGCTCACCACTTCCACTGCTACCACCCTGGTCCAAGCACTATCATCTATCTCCTGGATTGATATGGTAGCCTCATTACTGTGTCCCCTGCTAAGAGTGATCATCTCAGTCAGTCTGTGCTTCCATAACAAAATACTATTTCCTGGGTGGTTTAAACAGTAAGCATTTATTTCTCACGGTTCTAATGGCTGGAAAGTCCAAAATGAAGGTACCAGAAGACCTGACATCAAAGAGAGCCTGATTTGTGGCTTCTTAATAGATGCCTTCTCTTCTGGCAGAGAGACAGAAGAAGCAAGCTCTCTCACATCTGTCTCTTCTCATCCTTATAATCCCACTGATCTGTCATGAGGGCTCCAGTACTATGACCTAATACCTCACAAAGGCTCTATCTCCAAATACCATCACATTGGGAATTGGGGTTTCAATATGTGGATTTTGGGGAGGGTAAATGAAAACATTCGATCCACAGTAGTGACCCTTTGAATAGGTAATTTGATCACATATTAACTCTGCACAGAAATCTCCAGTTAGCTCCCCATTTCTCCATAATAAAGCCAGTATTCTTACAATGTCATCCAAAGCCCTCCATGACATCCATCTCCAATTATTCTATCACTTGCTCTCTTCATTCTAGGCTCATTGGCCTCCTTGTTGTTCATGGAACACATGATCTGCTTCCACATTAGGCCTTTGTACTGGCCACTCCCCAAATACATATTTAAGTCTCACAAGCTCATCTCCTTCAGGGTTTGTTCAGGCCTGTTTCTTAATGGCTCTAACCATCCTATTTAAAACTGCAACCCACCTCATACTTTGCACTCCCAATCTTCCTTATATTTTCTTTTTTTCATAGTACATATGACCTACTAATACATTATATGTTTTTTTTATTGTCTGTCATATCCCTTTAGAATGTAATCTTCACAAGGGCACAGGCCTTTATTTTGCACACAGATGCATTCCCAGTGTCTGGAACAGTGTCTAGCACATGATTATTCAAATTATGTATTTTTAAAATAAATAAAATATCTGAAGTCAACAACTGTTAAGATATCAGTACATCCTTTTTCAGTTATGAATTTCTAAGTTTATGTCTGGCAACTCAGTTTCATATTGGACTGAAATTTGGCAGTATTGCCAAACTGAGATTTGATTTATTTACCCAATTTAAACAAAATATGTTTAGCTATTTGAAATCCTATAAGGACAATAAAATAGAAAGTCTTTAGATACATGAAACTGTCTTATAATTGTATAAATCATTAAGGCCCTAGATGTATTGGGGATATTTAACTTGTCAGGTAGTTTACAGTTATGTGATATTAAGTGCAAAAGAAGTTACTAGTTGCTAAATACACAATGTAGTATAATTTTGCTTCTGTTGAAAGGCAAATCAGAAATAATCAGCTCACTATAGTCGACAAGTAAAAGGAAAAAAATCTTATAAAAAGTATACAGGCAATTTACTAAAATCTTTCAGAACACAGTCTTTTCTTTTTCTCTTGAGGGACTACTCTATGTCTTTGTAGTAATTTCTGCAGCCTCAAGTATTCAGTGTAGCTTAGAATTACATATCTTGTTTTGGATTTCTCAAGTAGCCTCATAGATAATCTTCCCTCTTCTAACAATTTATTATCCTGAACCAGATCAGACCTGGTTGTGATGCCGACTTAAGGGGTCGTGCCAAGGTAGGGGCCATATACAGTTCCTGGAGGCTGACTCAGTCAGAGTGGCTACTGATTACTGTTGAGAAAGAGATTGATGGTCAGTATTTTTTTTCCTTAATATTATTTTATTATGAACATTTTTCCTTGTCAATCAATATATTGCTACCAAAACAATTTTTATGGCAGCACATCATTCCTATCACATAATTTTGTTTTATTTTTATTTTTTATTTTTGTGGGTACATAGTAAGTGTGTATATTTCTGGGGTACATGAGATGTTTTGATAGAGGCATGCGATGTGTAATAATCACATAAGGGTAAATGTAGTTTCCATACCCTTAAGCATTTACCCTTTGTATAAAAAACTATCCAATTATACTTTTATTTTTAAATGTATAATTCATTAATTATTGACTATAGTTACCCCATTGTGGTAGCCAATACTAGGTCTTACTTATTCATTCTAATATTTTGTAACCTCAGTTGTTAGTATTAAGACTAAATATCAATTATAAGATCCAAAGGGTAGGTGTAAAGTCAGAACTATGCAGTAAGATAAGATCAGGAACAGAGATAACAGAAAAATGTCTGAGAACTAACAGCAATGTGTGTAACACAGGGGAGAATAATATTCACCATAAACAATTCAAGAAGATTTATCCTAGGAGAAGCAAAGTGAGAGCCCACATTCTCGGTGGGTTCCTCTGTTCTTCTGTCACTGGGAAGTAAAGTATGATGAGCAAGAAGCAGAAAGTTGATGGGATCCTTCAGCTTCCTGGAGTGACTCTCTGCAGCTCTTGGGCAAAACAGATGTCTCAATGACTACCTGAGAGAGTGAGGGGAAAACTCAGAGCCTTTCAAGCAACAGAGGTGTGAGAGAGAAGTTATCCACATAATTCCCATTAGTCTGTTTTTCAGAGATAAAAGTTGTCAAGCCCAATTGGGATATTAAATGATAAGGGTTCAGTATTACCCTTCTGTACTGTGCAAAAGGGAATAGTCAAAAGCATATTTACTGTTCTCATGAAATTTGTAGTTTAACTATGAAGACAAGAGATATCTCTGTGAAAAGTAAAGATTACTTGCTGATCAACTACGTTTTCTCACTTTCTAGTTTTTGTCTTTGTATATACCTCCTTTAAGAATACTTTCTCCAAAATTCTTTCCAGTCTGACTGACTGAGGAAATTTTCAGGACTCAATCCCATGTACAGATGTCGAACATTACATAATCAGTTATACTATATCCATTGTACTTGTGACTCTCATAAAAATATATATTTTCAATAACTATTTATTACATATCTGCAATGTGCCAAGTTGTGTTGTAGATGTTAGGAAAAATGAAGTAGACAAAACATTGTCTTTGTCCTCATGGAACTTACATATCAGTATTATAAGTGTACATACCCTCTCTTCCTACTAGGAGAAAACATTATTTTTAATCCTTCTTTCACAGAGAGTTCCTTAAACTTATTTCATCAGAGACTATTGAAAAGTACACACTCTTCCATTCCCCCAGAATGAGAATCCTGGGGGAGGGATTGGGAAGTCTATTTTTTTAAGAAACTCACTGGGTGTTTCATGTGCATTCACAGCTTTAGGTAACTCTGGGGGAAAGCACTACCTTATTAAGAGCATACTGCCCAAGAAATTGGTAATACCCATTGTACTATATCTGTAGGATCCCTTTTGATTGTCATTACCAAACATCTCATCCTTGGAGAATGTGAAAGCTCTCCAAGGCTTTCCACAGCCAATTCACCTAACAAAAAATAAGGCAAACTTTTTCAAGAATACCATTATTTTTAAATAAAATGCCTCTACATGGCAGATGTTATTATGTTCTACTTTGGGGATGAAAAGAATCAAACATTATTAGTTATGGTCCACAGAATCACAAGATTTATTTTAAAGACAAAGTTCAGATGATGAACATATCTCATCAAAGAAGGCAAAACTGGGTAGATCTCAGAAGTCCACCATGTACAGTATTTTAAAATGCTCCCTAAAGTTGTTCTTTGTGAGTTAATGAAGGTCAGTGTAGTCAATATTCAGTAGGTAATCCTAGCAAGTACACATAGAGTTAATATTATTCAAATATCTTACACAGGCTTATTGCATGTAACACACTGTTCTAAGTAACATACAGATATTAAGATGACTTAATTCTCAAAACATGTCTCAAAACATGAAGTGAGTTTTTGTTTTTATGCCCATTTTGCAGATGAGAAAACTGAGGCATAGGGAAGGTAAGTAACCTGCTTAAGGTTACATAGCTGGTAAATTGTAGCCAGGAGTTTGAATCTAGGTGACAAAATCTATGCTCTTAATCACTAAACTGCCCTGCCTTAGTTTTTATACTTCTTTAGAAGTCTCAGACCAAAAGAAGTTTAGAAAATTCTAATAGAACAAGCAAGAATTTGCTGATCACAGCTTCCTTGCCCCAATCCTTTAATCGGCTTCATTTTCATTGACTTCTTTTTTAAATGAAAATAACAATGTTGTTGGACAGGATCATCTAGTGGTTAGTGGTTCAGCATAAGAATGACTTACTTCTGAAGCTCAGCTCTACCACTTGCTTGCTGTATGACCTTGAGAAAGTTACCTCTCCAAGTCTGTTTCCTCATCTTTAAAAGAGAGGTTATAATAGGACCCACATCATCCTATTGTTTAAAGAGAAAACAACATAGCCCACTTAAAGCACTTAGAAAGTGTTCCATAAATATTACTAGTGTAATAAATAGCAGCAACATCAATGAAGTATGAACCAAATGATCCCTTGATTCATATACTAACACTAAAAATGGTTTATTTTCCTTCTAATTAAAAGAAAATTACAACAACCAAGCAACAAACCAAACCATAGCCATAAAATCAATTATATCTTTTGTGAGAAAACTGGAAAGGCTATTGGACACATTAATTCATTTGTCATCAGTCATCTCCTCTATTCCAAAATGTTTGCGTTCTAGCATCCTGAGACACCTTGCATAATATAATCTGTGACTCCAAGAGGTCAAATGGGCAGGCAGTTAATGCTTCTCTGTGAATAGCTCAATAATTCATTTTATAAATTTCAGTTTAAAGCCTGCGTCGAGGTTAAGAAAAATTGACGTTCAGTCTGTGAACTTAATGTCAAGCTCCAGAAAAACTCTGGGCAGTACATGGTTAGCAATTAAGTGGACACAGACAATAAAGACATTGCCAAATTGTAAAACAATACTTGGAAATCACAGAAAATGTTGCTAGTTATTGATTACGGTGACCATTCAGTTCCTACTGAGCCACCCAAAAGAATCATTCATTTTCCAGCAGTGAGCCTGCTCATTTGCAAGATAAAAGAGAGACATTTCTGCACATGCCCATAATGTTCTTCACCACTGGGGGCAGCTTTACATAAGACTGCATTCAGTGAAACCAAAGCAACAGTCCGAGCAGCTTTCAGAATGACAGTCTGCAGAAGTGAGCTGAGCGTGTGCGCCGTACGGGGCTCTCCTGCCTTCTGGGCTCCAACGCAGCTCTGTGGCTGAACTGGGTGCTCACCACGGGAACTGCTGGGCTATGGAATACAGATGTGGCAGCTCAGGTAGCCCCACATTGCCTGGAGGAATACATCATGTTTTTCGATAAGAAGAAATTGTAGGAGCTAGTTTTTGTTTTTTTTTAACCGTCCCCCCGCCCCCCAAAAAACTATAAAGATGCAAAAACGTAATATCCATGAAGATCCTATTACCTAGGAAGATTTTGATGTTTTGCTGCGAATGCGGTGTTGGGATTTATTTGTTCTTGGAGTGTTCTGCGTGGCTGGCAAAGAATAATGTTCCAAAATCGGTCCATCTCCCAAGGGGTCCAATTTTTCTTCCTGGGTGTCAGCGAGCCCTGACTCACTACAGTGCAGCTGACAGGGGCTGTCATGCAACTGGCCCCTAAGCCAAAGCAAAAGACCTAAGGACGACCTTTGAACAATACAAAGGATGGGTATGTTTTGTCATTTTTTCTTCTTTCCTTCTTAAAAACAAAAAAACAAAAAACCTCTAGTCTGTGTAATAATTCTGCCTTAATTATTTTAGAGATTACCTTGCTCTGCTCTAAGACTGAATTTATTTGCTTAGTGGACACGTTTCCTTGTTTAACTGTTTTAAAAAACAAAACACTAAAGACAATTCTCTTTAATTACAAAGAGATAATATGAGATGTTAAATGTTATCTAGATTTAAATTTAAAAAAATGAAAAATACATGCCTATTTTTGCTTGATTAAAGATTAATTCTTTTTTGGGGGGATAACTTTTCTAAGTTGTTTTTATTTCCAGGTTTCAATGTAATTAGGCTACTGAGCGGATCAGCTGTAGCACTGGTTATAGCCCCCACTGTCTTACTGACAATGCTTTCTTCTGCCGAACGAGGATGCCCTAAGGGCTGTAGGTGTGAAGGCAAAATGGTATATTGTGAATCTCAGAAATTACAGGAGATACCCTCAAGTATATCTGCTGGTTGCTTAGGTTTGTCCCTTCGCTATAACAGCCTTCAAAAACTTAAGTATAATCAATTCAAAGGGCTCAACCAGCTCACCTGGCTATACCTTGACCATAACCATATCAGCAATATTGACGAAAATGCTTTTAATGGAATACGCAGACTCAAAGAGCTGATTCTTAGTTCCAATAGAATCTCCTATTTTCTTAACAATACCTTCAGACCTGTGACAAATTTACGGAACTTGGATCTGTCCTATAATCAGCTGCATTCTCTGGGATCTGAACAGTTTCGGGGCTTGCGGAAGCTGCTGAGTTTACATTTACGGTCTAACTCCCTGAGAACCATCCCTGTGCGAATATTCCAAGACTGCCGCAACCTGGAACTTTTGGACCTGGGATATAACCGGATCCGAAGTTTAGCCAGGAATGTCTTTGCTGGCATGATCAGACTCAAAGAACTTCACCTGGAGCACAATCAATTTTCCAAGCTCAACCTGGCCCTTTTTCCAAGGTTGGTCAGCCTTCAGAACCTTTACTTGCAGTGGAATAAAATCAGTGTCATAGGACAGACCATGTCCTGGACTTGGAGCTCCTTACAAAGGCTTGATTTATCAGGCAATGAGATCGAAGCTTTCAGTGGACCCAGTGTTTTCCAGTGCGTCCCAAATCTGCAGCGCCTCAACCTGGATTCCAACAAGCTCACATTTATTGGTCAAGAGATTTTGGATTCTTGGATATCCCTCAATGACATCAGTCTTGCTGGGAATATATGGGAATGCAGCAGAAATATTTGCTCCCTTGTAAACTGGCTGAAAAGTTTTAAAGGTCTAAGAGAGAATACAATTATCTGTGCCAGTCCCAAAGAGCTGCAAGGAGTAAACGTGATCGATGCAGTGAAGAACTACAGCATCTGTGGCAAAAGTACTACAGAGAGGTTTGATCTGGCCAGGGCTCTCCCAAAGCCGACGTTTAAGCCCAAGCTCCCCAGGCCGAAGCATGAGAGCAAACCCCCTTTGCCCCCGACGGTGGGAGCCACAGAGCCCGGCCCAGAGACCGATGCTGACGCCGAGCACATCTCTTTCCATAAAATCATCGCGGGGAGCGTAGCGCTTTTCCTGTCCGTGCTCGTCATCCTGCTGGTTATCTACGTGTCATGGAAGCGGTACCCTGCGAGCATGAAGCAGCTGCAGCAGCGCTCCCTCATGCGAAGGCACAGGAAAAAGAAAAGACAGTCCCTAAAGCAAATGACTCCCAGCACCCAGGAATTTTATGTAGATTATAAACCCACCAACACGGAGACCAGCGAGATGCTGCTGAATGGGACGGGACCCTGCACCTATAACAAATCGGGCTCCAGGGAGTGTGAGGTATGAACCATTGCGATAAAAAGAGCTCTTAAAAGCTGGGAAATAAGTGGTGCTTTATTGAACTCTGGTGACTATCAAGGGAACGCGATGCCCGCCCCCCCCCCCCCCGCCCCCCTTCCCTCTCCCTCACACTTTGCTGGCAAGGTCCTTCTCTGTCCGTTTTAGTGCATTCATAATACTGGTCATTTTCCTCTCATACATAATCAACCCATTGAAATTTAAACACCACAATCAAGGTGAGGCTTGAACTCCGGTTTAATATAATACCTGTTGTATAAGACCCTTTATTGATTCCATTAATGTCGCATTTGTTTTAAGATAAAACTTCTTTCAAAAGTAATCCCCCACATCTGCTGTTATCCTCCTGGTGGGACCAAATCTACAGTTATAGAAGGTTTGCAGCTCACTGACAAATCAAGGAAAGAGGTGAATGATTCCAGGTGCTCGGAGCTTGAGCTGATTCTTGGAGATGACTCGGTTATGGGAACATTTTAAAGACAGGCAGAGCCTTTAAACTAATGCCTGATTTAAAAAAGAAAATTGCAGGAAACTATCAAAAGATGGTGCTAGGTTAAAGCAGCACCCTGAGCAGTTTCCAGAGGTGTCTGAATTACAGTAAGGCAAGCACAGAAACAAAGTGTGAAGGGTTAAAATACTGCAAGTAGACAACTGCAAAATGTGAGGAGATGACAAAAATGTAAAGTTTTCGACTCAAAGCCTTGTCTTTGAAACCCATCTCTGTAAAACCAGACTAGAGGTTTCACTGTCAATTTCTTCCAGCCTGTATGTTTCACAAATAAATAAATGAAACAGAATTGAGAAGCCAGATTTCTCCACCACACCTCATGTTAGTTAGCAAGTTTTCAGGTAAGGTTTGCAAATGGGAAAGCAGCTTACTACAGGCATGTGGTTGAGAACTTACCAGAATTTCTCTTTCCAGTTTTTTCAAAGACCCTAATGTAGTTAGTAGAATCATTAGCTCTGTCCTGATCTGTTCAGGATTTTTCAGGCTGCCCTGTTGTGTTACATTACATGTCCTGCACACACCAGTCCCCTAATAACAGACACTTCCTTCAGATGTATAAAGAGAACACATTCCAAGACATGCCTTCCACCCATAGCCTCATTGAAAAGGATGACTTTGATAACACCTTAATAAATGTATAAAATAAATCTTAGAGGAAAAAAGACCAACACTGTGACAGTTCTCTGTTGCTTTTCTATTGTTGACATTACAGTGTCCCTGTGTTCATCTGTATTGTGAACTCATCCATCAGTACAATTCTGTACAGACCCTGTTGGCAATCTGCAAGCTGCATGCATGTTTTTATGTCATTGGTGAAAGTTTATTGACTGCAGCACGAATATCATAGCCTCTGTATTTGAGTAACTTGAACCACAGTCAATTAAGGTTTTTAGAAAGATATATTTAGTCTGTATTCTCCTTCATCCTCCAAAATGAACAGTTCTATTATAGAAGCAAATATCAGGAATTGCAACATTGAGCCTGTTTCATTTAATTTGGCTTGCCAACCCCTACATCTTTAACCATGTCCCTGTTCTCTGAAAACAGAATCACTGCAGCAAAAAAGAAAAAGTGAATGGCTATTTTTACTAAATTTTTTTATTGATTGGGGGTTTTTCATATGCCGAGAGGAAAAATCTAGGCAAGTCACCATAAAATAAAATTTTAAGGATGCCAGATTATTAAATTCATAATTTTATAAGCAATAAAGAAAAAGAAGTATTTAAAGTGGATTTCTCAAGGTACTTTGATATTGATTAAATCTTACAATAGATGCCACTTCAGAAAAACATCATAGCTACAATGTTTACCCATGAATAATTGTTGAATGTACATGTATTAATGACAAAAAGTCACATATTTCCAATGGATTAATAATGCAGATACTTCCTTACAGCTCACTGGATGACTGAGCTTATTGTGATGGTTTTTACTGAAGTTGTAACTTTACATTTTTCATAAAGCATCAGTAAATACATATTCCATCTTAAAAAGAAATTTTCTTTGGCTAGCCTCATTTTTATCTGTACTAAAAGTGTTTGTATTAATGAAATGCAGTCTTAAAGTGAAGAACCCCATTTCTATTCTTTTTTACTTAACCTTCTGCCTTACTTGTGATGGATACCAAATATATTTAGGCAATGTACACTTATATTTTTGAATTATTGCAGATTCTCGATGCTGTGGTGCTACTAGTATGTATAAAATATGCTTGCTATATTGAAAAGCATTTCTCAAATTCAAAGCTACTTGGTATATAAAATATGATATAACAGTAAATGAATCGCCAATATTTTGAAAGCTGGTCACTTTTTAATGGCTAACTTTACTTATAAACATAATAATAGATAAGAACAAAAATAAAATCCCTTAGGGGGTAAAACTCATTTTGATTTGGCACATTAAATTATGGGAAAAAAGTTCTTTCTTCCTCCTCACTCTTTGAGAATGAATCTTCTGTAGTTCTCAGTATCTTCTGAGCACAGATATATAATTCTTGTAGATTTAACAATAACTAGTTTACCACTGTAAATTTTAAAAAGTCAACTGCCAAATAGTTTACTGCTCAAAAGTTGTTGCCTCACCTCCATCTCATGGTACTTTCTGGACTACATATTGTAAATCTATTCGTATAAGTATTTCAAGTTCATGCAGATTAGAGAAATGTGATTGATATTTATGTTTCTAGTACGTATTTACATAAAATATTGGACTTCCCTCAAAGGTGACAACAGTTAAAAAAAAAAAAAAAGCCTGACCTGTTGAACTATACAACAGAATACAGAATACTTTGCTTTACCAAAACAGAGAAGAAATAGAATTTAGTCTCTAAACTGCATGTGGGTTTCTTTCCATTTTTATTAACCCCAGTACAGAGAGTGCTACCACAGCATGTAGTTAATAGTCCCAGTGCCACAGTCTTGTAAACAATACTTATGCAAGATATATTCCATTTAAATGAGTTTGTATTTTCCAAGGATGTTGACATTACATCTTTTCAAAGAATTTACACCATTTTTTACTTGATTTGGTGAGTGAACTACCTAAGTAGACAGGCAATAAATTGTCTTTCTATGGAGCAGCAGTGACCTCTAGTGGCTAGTTAGACTAACCACAGCTATTCACACATTTTAGCTTTTTATCCTGAATCCTTGTGTAAACGTGGTTTACAACATATGTTTTTTGACTAGTAAATCATATCTGAATTTTATTTAATTCATTTCCCTGGTAAATATAATTATAATGTAATTTTTGAATGTTATTCTTTTCATTTTGACTTTTTTAGTAATACTGGAACAGAGGCCATAGAATTGGTACTGAGGGCTAGAAATAAGTGTCCAAAGATGAAAAGCGAGTAATAATGCAATAAGAATAGATAAGAAATATTTTAAAGTGCTTATACTCATCAATGCTGGGTAAACATTTTGACATTTTTATTAAAGGGGTTAATATTTTTCATCAGCAAGATACATATAACTTAGGTAGGAAAAACAAATTTTAATATTAAATCAAGAGTCGGCATTAGTTATTTACCGGTCAGTAGATATGTCAAAGGTGTCAGTGGAGGGGGCCTCCCCTTCCGGCTTTAGAACTCTCAGTTTGCTGATTGTGCCAGTGACCTGTGCTTTGCCTCAGCGCTTTCTCCCTCCCTCCCCCTTTTCAGTTAGCCGAACACTGGTTCTATTAGGCTCTCTGACAATGATGTTACAGTCTAAGAGGTGATGATTCATGGATAATGAAATTATGCTCTCCTTCTGGGGAAGGATAATGCAGAGTCAGATTCATGGATTTGGCAAGAGGTTTTAGGATGCTGTAGGTGCATGAAATATCTTTTCTTCCCTTGACATTTAGCAAAATGAGAACTCAAATCATTTATTTAAAGTGTGGATTAAACTGCATCAGAAACAAGCATCAGGTCATGAAGCCTGAGACAAAGTGAGTTCCAGACATGGCAAGTAAGAATCGAGCCATGAGAAATAAAAAATTCAGAAGCTGTTGCTTCATCTATTCCTTTTTGCTCTGGATTGTCATTAGAATCCAGATCTGTAGCAAACCCATGGAGTTTTGCTATTCTTGTATTCTCCTAGCTCCCTATGCTAAAAATCAGAGGCAGTTTTGGGAAACAATGAGCACAAAAGAATATTTGGATAAATTTGAATGACATAAGTTTTAAGTGAAATAAAATGGATGGATGTTAAATAGCTTGTATCAAACAGCTCTAATTGAAAATGAATTAAAGAAACGATAATAATACACAGGTGAAAGTGACTGCTTTCCTAATCATAATAGCCTACAGAATTGGACCCAAATTCTTTTAGCCTCCAAAAGTTGGTGATGATTTTGGATAGCAGGCTAGAATATAATAAAATATGACCAAGAAAATCTAAATCACAATAATTTATTATTCTTTTCATTTGAAGAAAATATGACAGCCAGGCATGGTAGAATATGGGCCTTAGAAATTAAGACCTAAATTCAAGTTCCTTTGACACTTGCTAATCAAGACATCGCAGGTAAATTTCCTGGCTTTTCTGAACTTGCAGTTTCTCATATGTAAAACAGATGTGTACTATTGACTGCTCATGGTTATGGGGAGGACGAAATGTGAAAAGTACTTTGTAAACTCTAAAATGGCAACTACCTCTTCTTTTCAAAAAGCACTTAGTGAGATATTGAGTGGGGTTCATTGTTCTATGTTTGGCATGAGCCAAAAAGAAATCAGCAACCTCTATGTTACAGAACCCCAAGCCCATTTTACATCATTACAAGTCTAGAACTTTGTCTGTGACTGTTTTCACATAGACACAGCTTCTTTCACCTCATGTTATCTAAGTCTATGATTTTTACACTGATTGTCACAATGTACAACAGACATAAAGACACTGACCAGGGAACACTAAAACAAATACTAATCAAACCCATTAAAAATCCTAGTTGTATTTTAAATCAGTTAACTATAGCAAGGGCTTTCAATCAGGACGTTTACCTGTCCACTCCCTTTCTAGTATCACTGTGTTCATTCCTTGTTGACTTTACACTGGATCAATACAATGTTTATATGGCAACATGACATCATTATGGAGCAAAAAGTAATTGCATATAACATGTTACTGTAGGATTAGCACGCATTCCAGGTATCGGTCACATGATATCTGCTCTGCTGTTTCTTCCCTGGGCACTCCAGTGGAAGACTGTGCCCAAGATCTCCTCTTAGTATCAAAATTACTATTGACTTTATCAATTATAATTATTGAAAAATCACTGGATAAAAAGGGGCATAAATGTACAGGGACATTCTTTTATATGTCATTGCTTATGCAAAATTACATCATTAATTCATCAAAGAATGACCAAAAGCTTCCTCCACTGGATATAGCTGCTCTTACCAATATGAAGTAGCAGGTGTATTCTCAAAATTTTTGGAATTTAACAAGACACAGACTGTTCCTCTTTGACAACTGAGTTCCTATGGCATAGCTAAAGATCAGAGAGAGGATGATGGTTTTCCAGGTGGGGAAGCAGTTGTGAATTTTATGCCATTTTAACTTCATAGGGTCATGAATGGATGCTCTTGAGTTAGGGCTCCTGAACATGTGACGAAAATTCCAGAAACACAGAGAGAACAGGAATATGTGAGACATGGTATAAGACTAAGCAAGTACAATGTATTTTACAATTATACTTTCTAACAACAGAACTTCCATAAGCAACAATAATCCATTTTATTGGGAAAAAAAAGAAAAAAAGAGCTTCTATCTTATCATTTCCAGCAAATGTTGTTATGATAATTAATAACTTTATTAACAATTCTCCATGTTTTCTTTTTATTTTTAAGGGCCCCCACTTCTCCCAAGCAGGATTCTCCTTTATTCCTTTCTCCCACTCTTAAATTGTTGTTCTCCTTATTTGAAAAGAGAGTCTCTAATTCCTATATAACCAAAAAATGTCTACCTTTATAAACCAACACAATTCAGTCATTCTGCTCAAATGGGCAGCATTATCTCCAAAAGAAAAGTTACACACTTGCATTAAATATTAGGACACAAAACAAATTTAAAGCTGGCTGACACTTCTCTTTCCTCTACAATCTATAAAACACCTCCACAGTATGTTCTGATTTTCAATTGAAGAAATAGGATCTATAGTTGAATTACAGTCTTACAAATTATTAAAGCTTACTGTTTTTCTCTTAATTAGCTAACTCCTAGAAAACAAAGTATAGGACTTTATGTATGAGAGTACTCAACTGTATTTCACCAATCAGAAACACTCTTTTCAATAATCAGTATTTTGTCTTCACAAGGGTAAAATATAGTTTTATGGTCTGGCATATAAAATAATAAGGTAAATACTACATTTAGCAAAGGCAATTTTGTTGACATTTCATCATATCAATTACATCTATGCAGGGTGGAAAATATATTTTGTCGGTAAGGAGGAAATGGCTTCAATTAAATGTAAATACTTATTCAGCATTCTTGGTGCTAAAGCTTATTAATGAAGTGGGAGTAGAAAGAAAATGCCATCAGACAGTGAAGCTACAGTATCATGAGGCTACGCTACATTGAGTGGTGTTCATAGGTTCAACTGGGTGGTCCTCATGTAGCTAAAAAAAGTGCTCTTTGTCATGAATATAGATCTATGTGCTTTCTAAAAGAAAGAATATGCTTACCAACATAGCCCTTATATTGACTGTCTTCCTATAAGTTCCCTCATTAATCTTTGATGCTTTCAACCAGAATCTCATAAGAGCTTTAAAGGAAACTTGTAGAATGCATCATGTTGATATTGAAGAAGTAGAGTAGCTTTTAAAATTCTGACAAACATGTGATAAGATTACAACAGTGAAAACTCTCTGAGTTACAACAGTGAAAACAGTTATAACAGTGAAAACTCTAGGAAGTTTACCATAGTTGAAAACTCTCCAAGAAGTTTAAAACTAAGGACTTTGAGATTAGTGTTGGCATGTACTTGTCAATTTATGAAAGGGATTTTGCCCAATGTATACAAAATTTTAACATGAAAGGTATAAATAGTTGGTTTGTGTACTGCCTCCAATAGAGGGTTAGGTAACATCACTGAATTATTATTAAAATGGAATATTTAAAGATCTTTCTAATATGGCAGAGGAAATATTACATAAGTATTTGTATTTCCACCAAGGTAGACATGTTTTACATGCCTAGAAAAAATATATTTTTCCCATTAGGTGAATACTTTTCCTATAAGGTGAATAGATTTGGGTACAATTGAGTCCTTATTATGTACCAGGAATTTGTATATATTACCTAACAATTTGATAAAACGCCTTTTATGCCTTTAGTAAACTCAGATAGTTTTCCTTAAAATATAAGAACAGAGCCCTTTATATTGAGTCTGTCTTCCTATAAGTTTCACTCATTAATCCTATACATTTTCACTTCTTTATAGGACTGCCCTAAAATAATTAATACCCCACCCACGAAGGCTTCTCAAAGCCAAATCATACATCTCCAGATCCCTTTAGGAAATAATTTCCAATGATTTACCATTAGAACATCCCTCTGCTAGTTAAAGTCAAATCGGAATCTGCCAGTATAGTGTTCCTTCCAGCCTGTGGCACCCACTCCAGCCCATTTCATGTCATTCATTAAAAAGCAGCAGGTATTTAGTCTTTTGGACTTTTACAGGGAGGACTAAGTAATAAAATGTAAAAATCTACATATATTTTTATGGGCTCTACTCTGGTCACTTTTATGGTCTAACACACAGAGATGTGTGGGGTCTTTATTAGTTTACACTAAAATGCAAGAGCATTAAGCTAGATATAGATGAAAAGAGAAAGACAAGGTAGATTTCAAAATAGCCAAAAGCTCACATTATACATTTCTTAATGTTAAGACAAAAAATAAAATAAAACCCAAATGATGACGATCCTGTAATTCACTTTCTTGAAAGCTAATTTACCCTCCTCCAAGTTTGCCATCACATTCTTAAATTTAAGCCTGATGTTCCTTCTATTTTGCCATTTCTAATAGGTTTTCCTGGTGCTTTGTTTTTTATTTGTTGTTGTTTTGTTTTGTTTTTGTGTTGTTTTCTGCCTGCAGATCTTTTCTCAATTCTTTGAGTGCACTGCCTTGCCTGTTTTTCTAGAATTCCCAATCAAATGTTGATCCTGTCAGAAAGTTACAGGGTCAGTTTCATGGTTGGAGTCGTCGGACAGATGGACTAGATTTAACTGTACAGTGCAATCTAGTCAAGTCTGAGATATCTGCCTTGTGTCTTCTCAGCCTCCCATTTCCATGTATTTTCTCTATTTAGAAGTAGTGTCCATATTGAAATTCCTCCATCCAGTGGTGCCCAGAGCTTTCTTAGTTTCTTAGTTTCTTATCAAATGTCTGCTCCCAGAGCGAGAGCAGGATTACTGTCCCTTCCAAGGGCACTCACCTTTAAATACAGATAAAAGCCTTCAGCTAAAGGTAAGGAAATTATATATTAAGAGCAGGCATAGCCAGCAGGGTTGGGGAAAGTGCTTCTGGAGGCAAAGACTTTTGCAAAGTGCTCTGAAATCATCCTGTATAGATTCCTCGGTATTTTTCTCAAACATGAGTTTGGGCCTTTCCAAAGGAGCCAAGGCAGGGTAAACAATCCATGTTTCATTCAGTAAACTGTATTTGAGAATTTTTTTTTTCAGTGAATTGCCATTATACAAAGTCTTTCTCCTCAGATTTTTTTCACGGAGAGACAACATTGTATACTAGAAAGAACTTGGACTATGGATCCAGGAAGAACTAGTTTGAATTCTGTTTCTGGGATTTTAATAACTGAAACCTTGAGTCTCAACATCATCATCCTAATAAAAATGTGTAAAAATTTAGTTATCATGGGATTGTTTCAAAAAAGCAAAGAATCAGCATTTGTTAAATATTTTTCCACGTACATTTCATATATAATACAAAGATCTTATGAAGATTCAATGAGATGATGTAGATAAAAACATTTAATAGAAAGTTGGCACATAATACTTTCTCCTTCCCTTCATTAGCTCCAACTGCTAAAAATCTCAGTATCACAATGTGCTTTAATAGTCATATTACACTACCTACTTTTATTTTGAATAACAGACTTCTGGTGGACTTTCAGGAAATAGAATCTAAATTTCCATAAGCTCAAGGGCATCTGGGCACGTAGTTAATACTGAAGAGTGATGGTGGTACATAAAACCAATGTCCTCAGCCTCCCAACAAAGCCCAGCTACATCCACCTTTATTGCCCTACCCTTTCCCATGCTCTGCCACTGGCAGGTTCTCAAAGTAGCCCATGCTTCCCTATCTCTGTGCTTTCGATCAAGCAATTTCCTTTGTGAGAAATGCCTTTCCTCCCTCCCAAGTCCTCCTGTCAATTTCTGAGCCTTTCCACAATAGATCAAATTCTACTCACCCCAGATGTCTTATTAATCTTATCTTGTCCGTCCCTCTTTTCTGGTTTGGCTTTTATTTTTTTTTTTACCTCTCCCAGAGACTGCATCACAGTCTACCTTATGTTAGAGTTATTAATGAGTTTGCATCACATTTTGAGGAAATGGATAATCTCTTCTTTTCTTTCTTCTTCCAGTGGTGATTGATACAGTCTTTTATGCATGACAGATGTTGTTGAATTGATTTTCTGGTCATTATTATAAAGTTATTGTTGCAAATAATCTATAGTAAATATTTCAACTCTATGGAAACTTAATTGTATCAACCTCATATTTCCTTACGTAGTCAATATAAGCTTTTTAAAGTTTTAATTTAATATACACTTTTTCACTATATACACTCTTCTCATTTACCATTGAATGGGCTTCAAAAATTATAGGTGACCACTAAACAATGTGAGGGTTAAGGGAACAAACCCTCCCATACAGTCAAAAATCCATACATAATATTTTACTCCCCCAGAACTACTAATAACATATTGTTGACTAGAAGCCTTACTGATAATATAAAGTCAGTTAACCCATATTTTATATTTTATATGTATCTTATTCTGTATTTTATAAGGTAAGCTAGAAAAATGAAAATATTATTAAGAAAATCATAAGGAAAAGAAAATATATTTATTATTCATTAAGTGAAATGGATAATCCTAAAGGTCTTCATCCTTGGCATCTTCATGTTGAGTAGGCTGAGGGGGAGGAGATTGAGAAGGGGTTGGTCTTGCTGTCTCAGTGCGGCAGAGTTGGAAGATAATCCGTGTGTAAGTGGGCTCATGCAGCTCAAACCCATATTGTTCAAAGGTTAATTGTATTCTTAGGAAAATACGATTTTAAAGGATCATGTTCTGATTTAAATTGCTTGCGTGTTGTGAATACTCTACCAACCTTTTTTTTCCTGTGATAGTTACCAAAGCTATGAACATTTGGAGGGATATGTTAAAGGGAATAAGAGCTAACAAAAATTGAGACAAAGAAATAATATTTAAATCTAGCTGTGAATACACCTTCATTTTTGTAGTGGCTGGGTAGTCAACGTTTGTTTAAAAGCCATACATTTGTGATCTCTCCCTGTCCACCTCCTCCTGAGAAAAGTCCTTTGCTCTTTAGCTTGGATGTCTCCTTATCTCAATCCCAGGTTTGCAAGGATTTGGCTTTAGACGCATTCTGAGGCCTCTCCTCTCTTATCCACACCAAGGGAACACCCTACACTATGACAGAAACTAGGTCTTTGTCCTCTGATTTTACACATTTCCAAAGTAACTACTTTCCTGGAGGCCTCCAACACTCAGAAGCTGACAAGTAGTAATGTTCATCTTTTTTACCTCCTAAACACTGATCATGCAGAAGGCATATTAGATCATACAGAACTGAAGCATCTTCCCTTTTCGGAGTTTCTCCTTTCCTCCCTCCTGTTCATTCCTTTACTCCTTTGCACTAAATTTCTTTTTTCTTTCTCATCTCCACTTAAAATTTCTTTCAATTTTTCTTTCTATCCAACTTTTATTTATAAGTCAATCTATACAACTTGGATATATACCTTCAGACTGAGTTAAAAGGAAAATACTAATAGTTTTATCTCTCATGAAAGCAATAATTAAAATGACACTGTCTATAATTTAATGTAAAAGAAGGAAAAATTATATTTGTATTCAACTCTTGTTTGGGCCTATAAATGAAGAACTATAATTTTGTAAATTATAGTTTAATTTTAGAAATAAAAATGACCTCCTCCATAATATATTTTAAGTTGCATTTTAATTAGGATTTGTAAGGTAGGACCGACTTATAGACCACCCATATCCCTTTTCATATGAAGTATTTGTCAGCCTCTGGACCACAGTAACCTTTGTCATCCACAGAGTGGATTCCTTTTTGCAATATATGTAATAAGCAAATTGAAATAAAACTTCTCTTTAATTATAAAAACTTGTAGTCATAAGGACTTTTGAGAACCTTGCAGTCCATTTTTTTTTACCTTCTATTTGAAATTCCAAATGAATTTCATTGTACTTGTAACAATCTTACAAGAACTGCAGTCCTCAGGTTCTCTCTTTGTTATCCATTCTATGGTTTCATTGTGGTCACTGCATCATTTCTTACCCCTATATCCATCCCTCTTGCTTAAGATACGCCCAGTGGTTACTTAATTTTGTTTCAATTCTTCTTTGTTTTCATTCTTTTTAAAGAGGAACAACTAAAATAGGTAGTTAGGTTTTGTATTTGTTTTTGCTTTCAGTACTGGAATCTGCTTGGTCCAACTTAGGTAGAGAATCCTGGACTCCATAGCACATAGTTTGAAAAGATGGAAAACCATTCTTCTGCAATTTTCATTAATCTACTTTAGATTCAAAAATTCCACATAGGCTGGGTGTGGTGGGTGGCTCATGCCTATAGTCCCAGCACTTTGGGAGACCAAGGCAAGGAGGATCACTTGAGCTCTCAAGACCAGTCTGGAAACATAGCAAGGCCTAATCTCTACAAAAAAATGAAAACCTGGGTGTAATAGCACATGCTTGGAAGATGAGGTGGGAGGATTGCTTAAGCCCAGGGAAGATAACAGTGAGCTATGATTGCACCACTGCACTCCAGCCTGAGCAACAGAGCAAGATCATGTCTCTTAAAAATATATATATATATATATACACACACACACACACATATATATATAGTATAGAGTGTCTCATGATGACTGAATAAAAGAAGCCCAGTGGTTAACTAATCTATAACTAATCACAGAAGCAAGAAGTTTCTGACAAAATGTGTTCAGCAACTTTAAATATGAGACCCACAAATTATATTTCCAGAGGTCAAATTTGCATATAACTCCTTGAACTATGACTATGTCCTCATATTCAATTCAGTTTTAAGATCCAGCAGTGTGTTGTACAAAAGTAATCAATGGTTAAATTATTCCCATTTTGTTAGCTCAGTTCACAGTGGCACACTAATTGGTTAAAAAAAAAAAACCTATCTGATCTTCAATTTGTATTTCAACTGTACCCAAGCTCAGATGCCATCTCTGGTAATATGACAAAACAGATTTAGGTTTCTAAATGTTTCTGTGTGCTCCAATAACAGTATGCAGCCTGCAGTAACTAGATCATAGCTCAAAGTGTTGTAAAAAAATGCAACTAAGTTTGCTGAAGAATCATTTTAGAGTTAATTAAACCTTCTCTACCTGTAATTTAATAAAAAAGAGAAAGCCCAACACACTCTTAAAGACGATGGGGGGAAAGGCAGTTTAAGAAATAAAAGTCCTCTGTTTATCCAGGGAGGTACTTTACAAGGCAGACAGCTACACCACAGTAGAGAGACAAGATTTCCTCAGCTGAGTCGGTTAATTAAAATGCACAGTTACAACAGACTTTCTTAGAGCCTGCAGCTGAATGACCCAAGTCTCCATTTTACTCCAGTGTCACACAGAACGTGAAGAGGCAAACATACTGCCTGAACACAATTTGACTCACTAAAATCCAGCACTAAAAACACAAAATACATTTCTCGAGTGCATTTTAAAAGACACATTATCAAGATTTATGACATAAGGATAGAAATAATTTGCAACTAGGCACTGCCAGGAGAATATCTTGGGTTCCTCTCAAGGTAGTTTTAAGAAAAATTTACAAATAAATCTTAAGCTTAGAGTCCACTTTGAACGCAGGAATCTTCACCTCTTTCCTTTCAAATGTATGGAATTTGAATCTGACAAACAACCTGTCTGTTGCTAGAATTTATAAGTGATCTGAAAAAAATCAAAGGCCACAAAAGCTATTTGTCAAATAAACTGCAGAACGCAATATCAGTCTGCAGGGCTCATTTGCAGAACTCATGATGAGCATGGGAGGAGGGGATGCTAACAGCTGCAGCCTTGACCGCACTGCCCGTGCCAGCCAGAATTCAAGCCGCGTGAGCTGAGTGTGGCTGAAAGAGGGAGCACACAAATGACATTTTAGAAGACAAAAGCAAAAAATGACAAAAGAGGTTCTTATATCCAAGTTTCTTATTATATCAGTACATCAGCATATACATATGAATACCTGAAAAACCACTTTAAGATAGATGCACCATCAGAGTTTTAAAGGTATTCAAATTAAGTCTGTTCGTGGAAGACTTACTTTCATTTCATGGTATAGGAGGGAGATAGCAGACTTTGAATCGACTAGACCTGAAGTTAAATAAACCTGGGGTGCAGTTGTGGTTAGCCTGGTAGCACAGCATGGCATCAGTTTCCTCATCTGTAAAATGGGAACAATACTTCATGTCCCAGCACAATTCTGAGGATAAACTGAGATAACATATGCTTGCAGGCACAGCAGATGCTCAATAAAAGTTAGTTTTCTCCTGTCGTTTGCTAGATATTTTCACAATGCAGCAAGTTGATTCAAGTGGTGAAGTGGACATTCTCACATTAAACACATAAATTGCCAAGTTTGCAATACATCAAAAGTGATTAAATGTCCTTGACGCTTACCAATCATTATTAAATCAAATCTGAAAAGGATCTACCAGCAATTTGAAAGCCCTCTATTAATATCCTTTAACGGACTTGCTGTATTAAGTATTCCTCTGTAACAATGTTGTTCAGCAACACAACAGAAAAATGCTGTTGTTAGTATTGTGTTTTTTCTAGTAATTTAACATCATTTCCATTTCATAAACATTACTTGAGGAATTGGTTGCATTATCCTACAAATCTCTCTTTAAAACATTGCCATAATGTCTGTATTTCTGTGTGTGTGTGTGTGTGTGTGTGTGTGTGTCCATGTGTGTGCAGGTGTGTCTCTCTTTCCCTTTTTTCTCCCTCTTCACTTTCTCATTCTCTCTTTCCTTTCTCTATCCCAAACATGGACATATCACACCTTCCCATACTCAGCACTCAAGAGAGCATGCTAATGTTATTACAGTAAACTAAAATGGCCTGATAACTTAGTAACTAATACATTTCTAGTGTGAAATAATTTAGGCATTTGAAGGAAGAAAACATAGTATCAACATTTATGTTTTTAAAACTTCCAATACAGTCTGTGAAATGATGGCTAAATTAAGCAAAAGCAAATTATTCAAAGAGTTACAAAGGAAGAATTCCAATGGGCATTTATTGAGCATCTATTATGTGCAGGCACATATGTTGATTTTTCTTTCTTCTCAGGGCAAACAAAATAAAATAGAAGGCAAAGGATATCAGAAATTTGGAGTCATATTAGTAGGAAAATCACTGAGTTATTTGACTGGTTTTGGAAATTTACTTCACAAAGTATTGAATTTTCTCAAGAGACAGATTTGATACATGTCCTCCACTGAAGACATGAAAATAATTCATTCTTTTTAAAGACTTTGAAAAGAGCAGAGACGAAAAAAGCTAGAAGAGTTTCTAAATGACACAGATCTGTGAAATGGAAGATATTTAACACAAACCTCATAGAACTGTTGTGTGGATTCATTAGTTAATTAGTTAATGACTTTGAAGTGTTAAATCTTATTAGATTTTTTTTTTTACACTTTAACACATGTGAGAGAGAAATTACTCTTAAATTAGAAACTGACTATACCACTCAAAAATACCATCTTTTTATGGTGTATCTTCAAGATGCTCTTTCCTGTTCTAATTTTTTTTTCTGAAATCCTGGGAAGCCTATCTAGACCTTGATCCCAAATCCACTGCCCCTTTTCTTTTCAGTATTAGCACTGGCTTCCAGTTAACACTAAGCACAGCCTTGAGAAACCCTCAGGGCGAGGTATTTTGTATAACAATATAAAGATGCTATGTGGTAATAATGGCATCAAGAATTAAACATGCTACTTAAACACAGTTTTGTACTTTTGTACAGCAGGGGAAAACAAATACAGGCATACCTCAGAGATATTTCAGGTTTGGTTCCAGAACCCCACCATAAAGTGCATATCACAATGAGTCACACAAATTTTTTGGTTTCCTAGTGACTATAAAAGCTGTGTTTATGCTGTATTGTAGTCTATTAAGTGTGCAATAGCACTAAGTCAAAGAAACAATGTGCTTATAATTTAAGAATACTTTATTGCTAAAAAGTGTTCACGATCATTCGATCCTTTAGAGAGTTGTAAACTTTTTGCTGGTATAGGGTCTTTCCTTGATGTTGATGGCTGCAGACAGATCAGGGTGGTGGTTGCTGAAAGTTGAGGTACCTGTGGCAATTCCTGAAAATAAGAAAACAAGGACATCTGCTGCATTGATTGACTCTTCCATGAAAGATTTCTATATAGCACGTGGTGTCATTTGATAGCATTTTACTCACAGTAGAACTTTTCTTCAAAATTGAAGTCAATCCTCTCAAACTCTGCCACTGCTTTATCAAATAAGTTTATAAGTTTATGGAATATCTTAAATCATTTGTTAGTATTTCAACAATGTTCACAACAGGGAGGAGATTTTATCTCAAGAGACTACGTTCTCCATCCATCCATAAGCAGCAACTCCTCATCCATTCAAGTTTGATTATGAGGTTGCAGCAATTCCATTCCATCTTCACACTCCATCTCTAGTTCCCCTGCTATTTCCACCACATCTTCTGTTACTTCCTCCACTGAAGTCTTGAACCTCTCAAAGTCATCCATGAGGGTTGGAATCAACTTCTTCCTAATTCCTCTTAATGTTGATGTTTTGACCTCCTCTCATGAATCACGAATGTTCTTAGCAACATTTAGAATGGTGACTCTTACATTAAAGCTTTTCAATTTACTTTGCCCAGATCCATCAAAGGAATTATTATCCAAGGCAGCAAGAGACTTATAAAAGGTATTTCTTAAATAATATAATTTGAAAGTCAAAATTATTCCTTGATTCATAGGCTGCAGAATGGATGCTTTGTTAGCAGTCCTGAAAACAACATTAATCTCCATGTACATGTCCATCAGAGCTCGTGGGTAACCAGATGCATTATCAATAAGCAGTAATACTTTGAAAGGGATCTTTTTTTAGCACTAGAACTCAACAGAAGGCTTAAAATGTCCAGTAAAGCATATTATAAACACATGTGCTATCACACAGGCTTTGCTGTTCCATTTACATAGCACAGGCAGAGTCGATTTAGCACCATTCTTAAGGGCCCTAGGATTTTCAGAATGGTAATGAGCACTGGCTTCAGCTTAAAGTCAACAGCTGCACTAGCCTCTAATAAGAGATTCAGCTTGTTCTTTGGAGCTTTGAGGCCAAGCATTGACTTCTCCTCTCTAGCTATGAGAGTCCTAGATGGCATCTTTTTCCACTAGAAGATAATTTAGTGTACGTTAAAGTTCTGTGGTTTAGTGTAGCCACCTTCATCAATTATCTTAGCTAGATCTTCTGAATAACTTGCTGCAGCTTTTACGTCATCACTTGCACTTCAAGTGTTGTGCTGTTTTACTTTGCACTTTTATGTTATGAAGATGGCTTCTTTCTGTAAACCTCATAAACCAACCTCTTCTACTTTCAACCTTTTCTTCTGCAGCTTCCTCCCTTCTTTCAGACTTTGTGGAGTTGAAAGGAGCTAGGGTTTTACACTGGATTAGGCTTTGACTTAAAGGGAATATTGTGGATGGTTTGATCTTCTCTCCAGACCACTAAAATTTTCTCTGTATCAGCAATAAGTCTGTTTTGGTTTCTTATCATTCATGTGTTCACTGGAGTAGCACTTTTCATTTTCTTCAAGAACTTTTCATTTGCATTAACAACTTGGCTAACTGTTTGGCACAAGAGGTCTAGCTTTCAACCTATTTCAGCTTTCAACATGCCTTCCTCATTAAGCTTTATCATTTTTATCTTTTGATTTCAAGTGGGATAAATGTGACTTTCTTTTACTTGAACACTTAGAGACCACTGTAGGGTTATTAATGGGTGGAATTTCAACTTTGATGTGTCTCAGGGAATAGGGAGGCCTACAGTAAGGGAGAGAAATAGAGGATGGCTGGTCAGTGAAGTAGTCAGGACATATTTATTGATTAAGTTTGTCATCTTCTATGGTTGCAGTTTGCAGGACCCCAAAACAATTACAGTAATAACATAAAACATCACGGATCACAGATCACCATAATAGATATAATAATAATGCAAATGTTTAAAGACGTGGCAATAATTAACAAAATGTAACACAGAGACATGAATTGAGCACATGTAGTTGAAAAATGGAGCTCATAGACTTGCTTGAAACAGGGTTGCCACAAAACTTTAGTGTGTAAAAATTGTAATATCTGCAAAGTGCAATAAAATGCAGTACAATAAAACGAGGTGTGCCTGCTTTCTGTTGAATAATTAATTCTGTGAGAAAGTAGAGAGGGAAAGCATTGAAATCCAATGATAATGATCTTGTTCTCTGGAAATAGTGATCACATTTTCACCTGCATGCTGGAAAGTTGAGAAAGGATAGCAGAAGCATAATTAAGTTAGCAATATTTTAATATGTGACAGATGTTTGTATAAACAAAAACTTTTTGTTGACATGTAATATATAGAGAGAAAAGTGCACCTATGGTCAATGTACAGCTCGAAGAATAACTGAGCACACTCATGTTCTCCAACACAGATTAAGAAACAGAACACATCAGCAGTGCTTCAAAGCCCCCTCTAGTTCTTCCAATCACTATTCCTATCCCCAAGGTAACCACTACTGTTACCTGTAACAGCATAGGGTAGCTTTATCTGTTTGGGTACTTTACATAAATGCAATCCTAAAGCATGTACCTTTGAGTCTCACTTTTTTCTCATTCGACATCGTGTTTTATAAGATTCATCTATATTCTTGAGTGTAGTAGTAGAACTACACATTTCTCATCTCTGTCCCTCCCCATTTTCTCTCCCCACCATACCCATGCACACACATAGAATTAATCCCTCTTTTATTCAAATGATGGATCTATATATGTACTTGGAAGTTGTTAATAAACTTCTTGTCTCATGTATTCCATAGCATGAATGACTCAGGAATTGCTAATGAAAAATTTCCTACAGTCTTTTTTCTTGGCACTAGTAAATCTTAATCTTAGAATATTTTGCACCTTTTAAATCTAGCTATGTACACAACCAGCTCATCTTTTTTTTTTTTTTCTGTAAATCGAATCTTTTTTTTTTTTTTTTTTATACTTTAAGTTCTAGGGTACATGTGCATAACATGCAGGTTTGTTACATATGTATACTTGTGCCATGTTGGTGTGCTGCACCCATCAACTCGTCAGCACCCATCAATTCGTCATTTATATCAGGTATAACTCCCAATGCAATCCCTCCCCCCTTCCCCCTCCCCATGATAGGCCCTGGTGTGTGATGTTCCCCTTCCCGAGTCCAAGTGATCTCATTGTTCAGTTCCCACCTATGAGTGAGAACATGCAGTGTTTGGTTTTCTTTTCTTGTGATAGTTTGCTAAGAATGATGGTTTCCAGCTGCATCCATGTCCCTACAAAGGGATGCAAACTCATCCTTTTTTATGGCTGCATAGTATTCCATGGTGTATATGTGCCACATTTTCTTAATCCAGTCTGTCACTGATGGACAAATGTCCAGCTCATCTTTTTAAGCTGCCCTTGTTCTCAGCCCCAAATCCCTGACTTTTACTTAATATCTCCAGGGAGCCTTCTGTCTCTGGCCTTCAACTTAGAAAGCCAGCCCTAAAGATTGTATTAAAAAAAACACTTGGATAAATAACTTTACACCAAGGTGTTCATGCCTAAATCTTTATCTTTCCAAGGTATGGCCCCAGGACAGTGTTGTAACTTGGAGGACCAATTACTCTCTGATTACTCTCTGATGGGGTCTCTTGTACAGATGCATTTATTGAGTTGTTATGAGGTCCCACTGTATTAAACGACTCTGAGAAACAGAGCTATCACACTCAATGCTGGTTTCACTATTAGAACATTAGTGAAATTACCATTTCACTATATCACAAGGTATTTTCTTTATGAGGGTCCATGGGGAAAGGGGAATGGTTCTGCTTCTTCTACATAACTATTTTAAAATATGTTGTTATTTAAGCAACTGAGCCTGCCCTCTTTGTCTCTCCCATCCTCTCTCACTCTGTCTCCCCCTCCCCTGCCGAAAATATCAAAAAGTTTCAGAGACAAACACTAATAAGTTTCCAGAGACTAATTTTCTAGGACTTTATAATTTGTATTTTTGGCCTACCTTTCTCACTCTTGGTTTCACATACTTTTTCTTTTGTTCTGTTTTCAAATATTTCTTTTTCTTTTTCTAATCCTGATAAATTTAGGAAAAATATAGATTAATTCAGTGAAATATACTATTTGTTAAAGAAAAAATTTTAATTACTGGCACTAAGTCAGACTGGCCAAGGAAGGAATATGCAGTCATGTGGCGCTTAGCGACAGGAATAGGTTCTGAGAAATGCATCATTAGGCAGTTTTGTCATTGTGTGAACATCACAGAGTGTACTTACATAAACCCAGGCGACACAGTCTACTACACACCTAGGCTATATGGCATAGGCTATTGCTCTTCGGCTAGGAACTTACTGTATAGCTTGTTACTGTACAGAATACTGTAGGCATTTATAACACAATGGTAAGTATTCACGTATCTACACATATTTAAACATAGAAAAAGTAGGATAAAAATACAATATTATTACCTATGGGATCACTATCATATATGTAGTCTCTCCTTGGCCAAAACATTGTTATGTGGCGCATGACTGTATATTTTAGGGAGAGGGTTCTTCTTATAGTTCTCACATTATGCCCCCTTGGTGAACTGTGATCCGATAGACTGAAAAACCTGGTACTTGAGGCATCGTATAATGTAGTACCATGTACAAAGAATGTTTTAATAAAGGCTTTCTGAATGCATTGACCAAAGATATTTTCCAACAAGCAAAATGGACAGAATGGGAGAATGTCTAGGAAATATCTAGATCAAGGATAGGATAAAAGATAAATGCACTTGTGCAACAACATGGAGATGCGTTTTTAAGAGAGCAGACCTGTTACTACATGTGTTATGTGATACTTTGTGACTACTGGCTGATTCTTATTTTCAAGGCTCTCAATTAAAGATCTACTTGGGAAGATTCAATTAATGTATTACTTATCTAAGAGTCATCGATTTATGGAGCTTAACTATAAGATATAGCATGGCTCATTTTCTGTATAACATTTATACCTTCAGGAAGAATACTACAATGAGATGGGGGTGTTCCATCCTGGACTGGTAACCCACATATGCAATCACACAAACTGATGAAATTGAACATATTAAATGATAAAAATCTGATATTTGCGCCCTTCATTTCTATGATCCTGCTATTAAAAATGAAGTTAAAAAAATCCCAGAAACTCAATGAGAACCCATAAATCATAACATAAAGCAGTTCAGTACAATACTTCAGTGAAATGTTCTTTTCAGTAAAAGAGAGGAGGAGAAGGTGTCAAGTGTAGATCTCTTAATCAGGCTTTGTATTAATTTTGAGATCAAAGATATAATTCCAGATCAGATAAATTATAATTGTGTCCTTTTTTTCTTTGCTGTTAAAGCTATTTGATTAGGAGACTCTGGAAAAAGCATGTAATCCTGCAAACAAATATAACAAATTTATTGTCAAAGATTAGCAAATATTTATAATCCGAACTGATAAAATTCCTAAGGTGTTCAATGGAATCATTCAGTAATATGAAAGAATGCAGTCAAATTTCTGATTTGTATTTATTCAAATACATATTTTGCCAAATCAGTAATAAATTTACTGAGAAACTATTAGTTGTGGAAATATTATGATAAACATCCCCTTTAAAAATCACTATGGCCAGACCAGGTGTGGTGGCTCCCGCCTGTAATCCCAGCACTCTGGGAGGCCAAGGCAGGCAGATCACCTGAGGTCAGGAGTTGGAGACCAGCCTGACCAACATGGAGAAACCTTGTCTCTACTAAAAAAATACAGAATTAGCCAGGTGTATTGGCACATGCCTGTAATCCCAGCTACTTGGGAGGCTGAGGCAGGAGAATTGCTTGAACCCGTGAGGCGGAGGTTGCAGTGAGCCAAGATTGCGCCATTGAACTCCATCCTGGGCAACAAGAACGAAACTCCATCTCAAAAAAAAAAAAAATCACTATGGCCAATATGAAAATTAGGACCTAGTAGGTTGAAAACGTCCATTCTGCAGTGAGTATAGGATTAAATGTGATTTGAGTACCACTATGTATGTTTCAAATGCTCATAGTATGTGCAAATTAAAGTCCATTTGCTTATGCTTGGCAAATACCAGCAGACTTGCTAGACAGGGGCAGCAGCCTCCAACTTCACAGGGCTTGTGTGCCCAATGCACACATAAAAGGATAGCTTTCTCACATGTTTTGTGATTCTAACAATGTGTGCAGAGAGGAATGGATACTGTAACTATGAAATGCCAAAGCATTTTACTAGATTTCTGAGTGGTTCAGAATCATGGGCCCAAAGCCAGACATTGAATAGAAAACTTGTCACTTCACAGCTCAGAAACTCCTAACATCTCCCCATGACTTAACACAATCTGGGCTCAACCTAGTCTTTCTGTTTCTCTATGCAATTACTCTTAATACCAATATGCTCCAACAAAACCACAATTTGTCATTCTTTGAACATCTCCTTCAGAGTCTATCTCTAATTTGCTCAAATTGTTTCTTCTGCCTGGAACATTGCTTTTTGACAAATTATATTTTATAACCAAATTTAACTCTTACATAAACTATTTTCTGATACAACCAACAGCATTTTTCTTTCCCATTCAACTTTAATTGTATATGATTATTATTTTACTTCTACAGTCATTAAAATTTTCTAACTTGAATTATATTTACTTATATCTATAATTATCTTCCTTTCAGGGAAATTTTATAGGAAGGAAAAACATCTTACATTTTTTTTGTATCCTAAACATGCTTAAGGCAGGCTTTGAGATATACTATATGTTTAATAAATGTCTGTTTAAAGAATCATATGTGAATACATGAATGTCACACTTGTGAGAGTCCCATGAGACTCTAGTATATTAAACAAAAGATCCTTATTTCTCTATCTTTGTCAAAAAATGTATGAGATTTGAGATTTAGTTCATATCATAAAACATTGCACTTAATATATTTCAAATATTTTTAATAAATGGTTACCATTTTCAGTTATGCAAATGGCTCCATACAGCAAAAGAACCATTAGAAATATAAAAGCATTATCCTATGAAGTATAAAATTACTCTGAATTATAAGCAGCCTTAGTAGCTACATGCAAAACATTTACTCAGCTGCAACCATTTAATCCTTACAAAAACAAAAAATTATGAGTTCATATAAGGGCCACACTGTGTGAGGGTCAGAGAGAGAGCTTTTAGGGGCTTTGCACAGTGCAGGGAGGTTGGTCTTTTAACCCATTTTATAGGTAAAGGAATTGAGGTGTAATCATATGAGACAGAATTTGAATTCTGATCTGTTGGATTCAGCACCTCTCTTGTCACTGTGCAGAAACTCCCTCTGAATGCTAGATTTCCTCTGAATAGATGGTATGCTTATTTAAATACAAGACAAATCATTTTGCCTTGCTGTGCAGTATATATCACAAGCCTATTGCCAGCTTTTTCCATAATGTTAAATACACACACACACACACACACACACACACACACCGTCCCTTTTTTGTTTGTTTTTTGTTTTGTTTTTTGAGACGGAGTCTTGCTCTGTCGCCCAGGTTGGAGTGCAGTAGCGCTATCTCAGCTCACTGCAATCTCTGCCTCCCAGGCTCAAGCGATTCTCCTTTCTCAGCCTCCTGAGTACCTGGGATTATAGGCGCACGCCACTGGGCCTGGCTAATTTTTTTCACCATGTTAGTCAGGCTGGTCTCAAACTCCTGACCTCGTGATCTGCCCACCGTGGCCTCCCAAAGAGCTGGGATTACAGGCATAAGCCACCATGCCTGGTCATCCTTTTTCTTTTTCTTTTTTTTTTTTTTTTTAAGACAGAGTCTCACTCTGTCACCCAGGCTGGAGTGCTGGAGTGGCATGATCTCGGCTCACTGCAACTTCTGCCTCCCAGGTTTAAGCGATTCTCCTGCCTCAGCCTCCTGAGTAGCTGGGATTATAGGCACGTGCCACCATCCTCGGCTAATTTTTGTATTTTTAGTAGAGACAGGGTTTCACCATGTTAGTCAGGCTGGTCTCGAACTCCTGACCTCAGATGATCCATCTGCCTCCGCCTCCCAAAGTGCTGGGATTACAGGTGTGAACCTCCATGCCCAGCCAACACCATATCTTTTAAATGGCTTACTATGTTTGAGGCATTGCAATAATGTGTCCCTTAATGTATTGAATTCTTAGGACAAATCTATGAGATAGGTACTGTTTACTCATATTCCAGATAGGGAAACTGAGCCACAGAAATTTTAAGTAATATATTGAAGATCACAGAGATAGGGCAGGAAATGGAATGTGAACCCAAGTCTTTCTTGCTCCTGAATCCAAGTTCTTAACCATGCTATTGGCTTTTGTTCTTCTCCATTAATCCTGAATGTGATTTATTTTTTTCCCAAAAAGGAAACTGGATTACTTGATCTGCTCTTTGTTCAGAATATTTATTTTACCATGTGAAACATTTAATACTACACTGAAAGGCATCTAGAGGACAGAAAGTAGAGGTAGGGGATGCATACAAAGATAGGCTCATCTCACCTGGCCTGATGAAGTTGTTTACATTTTTCAGAGAGCCCATCTCCAAGTCCAGCCCTAAAATAACAGTGAACCTTCATCTTTAATGGACATAAGACCTTGTCTCAGAACTGTTTAGATAAACAGAGCACATTCCAGGGAGGGAGCTAGTGACGCTGATGAATTGGCTGGCTTTCCTCTCATTCCAGATCCGTGACTTTTAGCAGCTAAGCATAATATGGGAAACAAGTCAATATTTTCCAGCATGCTGGGTCCATTTCCTCCCCCCAATATTTTTAAGCATCAGACAGGTGTAGAAATCACGTCAGCCACAACTGGAGGGGTGTACAGCAGATGTCAAACCGCCACACAGTGGCAAAAGTCTTTGCTAAGATCCAAAATGAAAAGAATACTCATTGTAATTGAAACTATGCAGGGGACAAAGCTTCCCAGATGCATATAAAAGTTCTGAAGCTTTGAAAAGGGACAGGTGTCACTTTTATACTCAAGCTAAGAGCTACCACATTTCATGCTTATGAGGAGGTAAAATCAAATCTTCAGAGACAAAAGACATAAGCAACACATCTGTAGCAGCCAGAAAGTAAATTTTTTAAGCTACAAAGGGCCTTAGAGATGATTCAGGGTATGCTCTTTTGTTTTTCTTTTGATGACATCAGGATATCATATCCATTGGAAAAATTAACTGTGTGCATATTTGTATGTGCTTGTGTGTGTGTGTTTGTGTGTGTGTGTGCATGAACACATGCACACATGCATGTACATCATGGTTATGTACTACTTAAGCAATATAGGCCATCATAGTAGATAAATCAATTAATTCTAAGATGATATTGCCACAGTCAGGTAAATTAAGGATCTCTCTGAAAATCCATTTTCCTTTATAACCTGACTTGCAATTATTATAAGTGTATCCATTATTTACAGCCAAGGACTCTTCTGCTTGGTTAGTGCTTATGTCCTACTAGTTGTTAAATATTTTGAAAATTAGCCCTGCTTGTAATTTATTATATAATTTCAACAATTTTAAGATAGGCCTGATACAAAAACAGGTTCTTCCCTGGTTAGTTAACTTAAGAGTCAAAAGCCAGCACAGGAGTGATCCAGCCATTCAGAATGCATGGTATCCTTTGAAATGCTTCCACAGAAGACCTCCAGGTAGTTTTCAAAAAACTGGAACTATTAATATGATTCCCACTATGTTCTTTACCTTCCACTGAGGAAAACAGAGCCTACTGAGAAACAACTCTAGTGTACAGAGAAACCAATCAGCAAAAACAAGTAGAAGTTTCTACTCAGGTCTGATCTCTGTTATCTTAATCATAAACTTGACCCAGTTGAGCCTCACTGATGGGCTGATAACTTAGTTCTCTCAAGATCTTTCTGACTTTTATGTAAGCAACACACAAATCAATCCAGTATATCATTTCTGATATCACAGAAAAGTAATTCTTAGGAAGAAGGAAATCACTAATTGTCTTTGCATGTACCCACCAATAATTCAAGTTATTAAAGACAAAAATCTTCCCTAGTAAATGCTTGCTGCCAGTTGTCTGAAATGAGAGAGTTGAAAATGAATACATGAATCAAGGAGGTTTATTTTAAGATTTTCCATATTTTGATCAAATGGTGATGATTACATTACATTTTTTTTCTGTACTTTCCCAACAAAGAATAAGTCATACCATCATGTTCTTCCAGAAAGACTCTTTTCTTAAAACAGTCTTACTGGCACACCATAGTTAGTTATGACTCACGGGTTTTTGTTTTTTTCTAAGATAGATATAAACTTCAAAGATACATTACCTCATGAAAATAATAAAATAAATAAATATTGCTTAGAGAATTTCATCTGTTTCCTACATAATAATTATATTTTTGAAACTTAAAATAGATATCATCCAGGTTGTACTTCTGACATGTTTTATGACGTGTGGATATTGTCCTCCTAAGATAATATTAGATGATATAGGTTTTATTTTTTAAAAAATTAGCCCAAGGCTTTGTAGGCCAGGATCTATAGACACTCGTCAATTCAAACCTCAACCAGAAGAGCTGTGTGGCCTTGGAAAAATAACCCATCCATTCTGAACCTTCATTTCCTCTGCTATAAAATCAGGATAATAATAAAATCTATTTCAAAAGGTTATTAAGACTATCACAGAAATTTTGAAATACAAAATAATTAGAAGAAAGCTGGTGCATAGTAAGTGCTTGCAAATACTAGCTGTAATTTCCATTCTGGATATATACATCATAATTCCTAACTTAAAATGCTGGTCAAAAATAAAATTTATGCCTCTACCAGTCAATAAATCCAGCCTCTCCTAAACATAAGATATTTATTTAAAATAAAGTTTCTAGTATGAAATTTGAAATATATAGATTTTTCTTAATACATTTCAGTATCTGTATTTATAAATTGAGTGTAACCATATAGTATTTGAGAGATAAATGTGAATCATGTTGTAAACAATATATTTGAAACTTATCTTAAATTTGTTCTATGTCTAGTTAAACTAATTTAAAAATCAAGGTTGCTGCTTCTTCAGTTCCTTTTGCAGAGCTCCTCAGTGACTACAGAGGAGAAATAAAAACCCTTAAAATAGCTAAAACAATGTGAGTGACCACATTCAGGCAAAGGCAAGGCTACCACGTATAGGAGAGCATGTTGTGTACTACACAGTCCTGCAAGGTATCATTCACATGGATTACAATATTAATGCTGACCTCTTAGGGCAAACTGTAGGCACTGGTCATGCCCAGTGGATGAATATGAATACATAAAATTAGCTTCAGTTAAAATTATGTCAAATTGTCAACAGAAGGAAAATGAGGTTTAAAGTCAATTGAAAATTATTTTTAGATAAATTTGAATTAAAATTCAATGTGCTAGCAGCCCTCAAAATGTTAACTGATTTCCTGAGAAACGATCACAGCCCAGGTATACCCTTCCTTGGCAGAATTGACTGCTACTTTTTGTTTTTTTTAATTGCTGAATTATTCAAGGCCTTCCCACAAAAGGCTGATTATTATAGGCCTTGCGCTAAGAGTAGACAAATTACTGGACTAGATCGGGAGCTGTGGATTCTGGCCTAAGCACTGTCATTGGCTTGTAATATAATTTTGTGCAGTTTTCTCATATACGAAATGGAAGTAATAAGCCCAGATCTCAATCAGGAAAAGTACCAAGAAACTAGATGTAAACATCCTTTGGAAAACATTGGAGCACATTAACATATATAGCATTATCAAAGTCTTTCCAAATTTCTTATCATATAATACATGGTAAACAACAAAATATTAGGAAGACTTCCTCTAACCTCTGAAAAGTAAGACGCTTTTCCTAGATGCCTTTAGTATTTTCTAATCTTACTCTGAGTATTGTTTCCCTGAAAAGATCCATTTTATTCTGAGTCATGTACAATATAAGACAGGAAAATGGATGTTATATACATAGATCATCAATAGAGAATAGGGAAAAAAAGACAATGATTACTTTGTGGTATCATTGTATCATGCCTCTGAATAATATCCATCAATTATTGATTATTTACCATGTACCAACCCCAGTAGGTACTATAGAAATGTATAATATCTTGTTCTCACAATCACCCTATGATGTAGGTGATAAAATACATTCCAAATGACAATGCCAATTCAGTAAAGTTCATAATCTTGCATGAAAGTATGCATCTAAGAATTTGAGGGAGTCAGAATTTAGGCGCATATCTGTTTGGTTCCAAAGCCTACATTAATTCCAGTTTTCCTCATTGCTTCTCATAACAGCTGGCACAGAGTAGACACTCAATACATATCGGTGGATGAATGGATATGTGGATAGACATATAACTGCATGACTTCTGGGAATTAGAATTTATAAGAGCAACACTGAGGCCACCTCGCTAGACTCTGTCACAAATTGGAGATCAGCCTCCATTGTTCTTCCTCTTCTGTAATTTGAAAACCCTAGGTTACAAGAGTTTCTTCGTTGATGGTATAAACCTCACCCATTCTCCTAGTATTTCTGCCTCCACAGATGAGGGATTTCAAATTCTTGGAGCCCATTGTGTCTCACCTTCATCACCAAGATCTGACGGGGGGGTATCTTTCTCTAGTGACTCTACAACATGGCATTTGGAAATTTGCTTACGCAGAATTTAGTCATTCTGGTCATGCAGTAGTGCCCTGCCGGAAAGGGGTGCTCAAATCTAACTCGCAGAGCCTCTAAGGGAATTCTGCAGAAGCTGACAAAAATATTAAGACCCCAGAGCTATGGCATTTGGTTTTGCTCTTGTGCATTTTGCAAAGGTACCTGACTGCCTAAGGAAGAACAACCTTCTTGCTTGTTAGCCTTCTTATTTCCTACATGTGGGGGCTGCATCTGCCCAAAGACTTCCTCCTTTTCTAATTAACACAAAGGCAACGGATAGGCCAGTGGCTGTCTTGTGCAACTCTAGGATGTGTTTCAATAAGCCAGACCCAGCAGATGATTCTCAAACTTACTAAGGTTTGAAAAACCACTGATAAGAGTTTTGGGAGCAGAGGGGATTCTTCCCAAGGGAAGTGAGAGTAAATTGAGCCTTAATGAGTAGGCATTGCTTGCTATCGTGTTAATGTACTGACCCTATAAAACCAACTGATATCCAGAGTTAACTGGCTTGCAGAGTTTGGGCTGAGAATCTTTGCAAGTTATTGTCATCCAGGCAATAAACAATAATTACATTATTTCTACTCCTCAGCAAGGAGGAGGCAAGCTTTGCAGGCAGCTGGTAAGAGCTGTCATTTCCCTCCAGTGAAATGTTCTCTGCAAAAAGTCAATAGTCAAAAGGCATAATGCTGTCATTTCAGAGTGAAATTAAGTCCTCTTATTATTTTTACCTGTTGCTCTGTTTTCCTGAGAGTAAATCTCAGTACTCTGGCGGTGTTTAAAATGCATCTGTATTTTTCCAAAGTGGTTGCTTAACTGACTTCAACTGAATTTGGCAAATCACTCTCTAAGAGAAGCCAGAAAACTGATGCAGTGACAGGTTCAACAGTAACCAATATCCCGTTTAATCCTAACTCTTAGGAGATCAGGCAAGGGCTCCATCCTCCTACAGGACAAAAAGAGTTTAGAAGTTTTTTGAGGAAATTATGTAATAAGCGCACAGCAAAAAGAATGTCTAATGGCTTTGCTTTGGAGAAAGAAAAGTAGTGGTAATAAAACCAAGGAACATAGAAGATAATTCAAAAGGAAAAAGTGGACAAACAGCCATAATGCTACCTAGCTCTGTCTAAATTAAATTCATGACATGTATCTATCACACATTTCCTGACACACCATCTCCTGGTGGGAAACAGAGAATAAACAGGTTATGTGAAGCCTTTAGTGTAATGTTTTCTTTCTTGGTCAATAGGATCAACTTTTTCAAAGATATTTCCCACAGTCTGGCTTCACCAAGTAAATCAAAAGAAGTGAGATGTAATCCTTTATTATCATTTTATCCTAAATTTACTATTTGCTCTTTTATTAAAATGAAAGAATACATTTCTTCCACAGTAGAAATGAGAGACAAGTAAAAAAATACTTTAGAAGAAATATATCCAGAATATATGTGTGTGTGTGTATGTGTGTATATATATGTGTGTGTGCATATATATGTGAATATATATATATATATGATCCTGAAGGAAGATTACAAAGTTTTCTTATAGTCTTGGGCATAGTGGGAAGGATGTTAGAATAGGGTAAAGAGTCCTGGGTCCCAGTCCCCGCACTGGTGCTTACCAGAGCTGTGCCAGTCTGGATTCTGTCAGGAAACAGATGATACACTCAAAAGGAGTGACTCAAGAAAGTTAACCCAGCAAACCTTTGCAAAAATGTAGGCAGACATAGAGGGAGCTGGCAAGGATGGTGAAACATGAGGAGAGCATCAGCAGGATGCTACCACCATCCTAAGGCAGAAGACAAGGGATAAAATTTGCTAGAACTGCTGAAAAGTGTGCTTAGAAGAGATGGTCGCCAGCATTGCAGCCACTACTAAGCTAGGCATAGAGGGAGCCAGAGAAATTAGAGTTCTCCTTTCTCTCTCCTTCTGCCACCTGGACTTATGCATATGAACTCTACATATGGCCAAATGCAACCAGAAGCAATAAGAGAACCCTCTGAAGCATTTCATAAAGGTGAGCCTCTGTGGCCTGGAGCAGCGTACAGAGGAAGGGTATATAGAACTAGAGGGGCCAAAAGCAGTTATTGAACACACAAACTATGCAATTTTGATCATTTATCCTTTCTGGCCTTCAGTACCAGCTTCCAGAATATTAAGAATCTGAGCCAGATAGTCTCAGAAGTTTAACCCATCTCTAGTATCATTTGCAAATATTGAATAATAGAGAAAGGAAGAAAATAAATATTCTAATTGACCCAACTGATTTATTTGAAACAGGCAGATTTAGCAACTTAGCATTTACTGGTTAACAAACCACAGGTCTTTTTTTCCTCCACCTGCTTTCTTGTTAAAAAAAAAAAAAAAAACACACATAAAAAACAAAAAAAACCACTGAAGGTTATTTAGAAAACCTCTTGAAAGCTATTAATAGAAAGCAGATTTAAACTCAGTCTCTAAAAGGCTTAACTTTGTGTACTATAGTTCTGCCCTTTTAGAAAAATAAAAAAAGCTTTTTTAAAAAAAATGGCATATAGCTCAGATTATTAGCTATCTCTTCGTCACAAATGTGCAGCTGGGTTCAGAATTTGCATGTTTCCCAGGCAAAAGAATTCAATAAGCAAGTAAGCGAATCTTGCCATTTTATTAAATACTTACAGAAAACAAAAGCAAAGCAAGCTTTCACTCAGCCGGAAACAGAACATAATCCCCGGAGCCAATAACACATGTTAAAATTCCAGCACCAGAGCCAAATTTGACAAAGGAACTCTCTCTATCCTACTACTCCTGGGGAAAACTATCCTAATTTTGATTCTCACACTCTTGCATTTTGAGATCCTCCAAACATGGCTGTTCAAAGAAGAAAGAAGGGAATTAAAATGGGGAGAGCTAAGGTTTGAGGTTTAAAATGCACTTTCAAGATACATGATAAATGGGAGGTTCATGAAAGCTTCCTTTATAGGTCAGATATCATTTAACTTGTCCAGGCAGTTATGATTCTGTTTGGACACAGGGACAGAGAGTGTAAATGAATTATCTCCTCCCCACAGCCTTGCTACAGACCCTTCTCTCTTAATTATACACATCCCTATTGCACAGGTCCTGCCAAGCACTGGTATCCACAGGGTAGATGTTGAAAAAAAGTTATAATTACCAACTTCAGTCTGCTGCTATTTTACACCCTCAGACTCAGGGCAAAAGCTTACAGTAGAAGTTGGCTTAGTGTCCTAATGCAGTAGATTCAACTTTTTGACAATCTTTTATTCTTTTCAAAACCTCTTCCTCTCTACAGAATTTCATGTTCTCAAATCTTCAGTGATAATGGTAGCATTCTCAGGGAAAACTTCCAGAGCATCCAACTTGATGATCGGGGAACTCTTTGAGCTAGAAACCAAGACAGGATTTCTATTTTTATTCCTGTTTCAATCCTCATGCCCAGTAAAAATAATGGGATGTTTCTTTAAATCATTTATGTTATTAAGAGGAGTCAGGATTATCATTCTTTCCACTTCTGCAGCAATTGGGCCAAGAGAACAAAAACATGCAAAGGTTGAGAGTTCTAACTCTAACATGCAAAGGTTGAGAGTCCCCTGAGTTCTAAGGGCTTTGCCCCTGGTTATTTCCATGAGCTTGGGAAAGAGAATTAACCTCTCTGGGAAATCTGGAAAATGAAGCGGTGAAAGTAGATGATTTCTACAACTACTTTCAGGTCTAACATTCCACAACCTCATTTGTGCCAATGCCCCCATTCTACTCTTAGTGCAACTGAACTTACTTGTCCCTCATTGCAATCTCTAATTTCTTGAGCTCATCCTAATTTCTTAGCACACCTTTCTTTCCTTTCCTAGCTTTAATTTTCTCTCTATCCTACCAGAAGCTCAAAAGTAAGAAACTTTGGTGACACAAACTGCTATCTTTCTTTTCTCTTTCTTAGCCCCATCTTCTTCTACCAAAGCCGTTTGGCAAAGTCTCCAATCTCAAGACTCCCCCCACATCTATACTCCTATGTCTAAGTTTCTAAGCATGACTTGGCAACATCTCAAACAACAGATCCTGCTACAAGGCTAGTCTGTACTGAGTTTATAATTGTTTCCTTTCAGAAGTCTCTTCAAGCCAGGTATGTAAGTTTCCCGTGTTGACCTTCATAGCTATTTGAAACATTTTTTTTTTCATCTCTAGCAGACTCCCTAAAAATATTTCTTTCTCTCCTCTTTCCTCAAGCTCTCTGCCTTATCTCTTTGCAGATAACTTTATTTTTCATAAAGCGATTATAATAAAACCATTTTCACAATGAAAATGTGTAGAATTTAAAATACAGCAGTTCATTTCTAGTTCAATTACATTAACATAAAAAACGATCACAAATCTCCTACAAAAATCATGGAGCATTTTTGCATTTCTATATCACTTCCAAGTCAGCTTTATTTTGATTTATAAGCTTGACTACAGATCTAGCTGTCAAACCAGATGTTGTATAGAAAATACCAGCTAAGTCTGATTGAATTGTTCAATTTGCCTCATTTGAAACCCTACAGCAAAACAGAAGTAGTTAAGAACTTCAAAAAGTTTTAGAGAGCTAATTACTAATTACAATGATCTTTTCTCAGATAATATGTAGCATGAAAATACAAGTTAATTATTCATAAATGACTACAAGAGAAAAACAGAAGGCATTTGTTAATTGAATCAAATATTGTGAACATATTCCATCTTTGACATTCTGAAAGTTATTGGAAGGTTCATTTAAATTTGCAAGCATCTCTTCATAGCATAATATTCCAAAATAAAATTTTAAGGGGGAAATACAGAACAGAACAGAATGGTATAGGATCTATGGTGGATAGTAACTTCGGTTTTAATTTCACTTTGTGGGTGCCCTTAGAAAAGGGGGGAGGGGGCCGGGCGCGGTGGCTCAAGCCTGTAATCCCAGCACTTTGGGAGGCCGAGACGGGTGGATCACGAGGTCAGGAGATCGAGACCATCCTGGCTAACACGGTGAAACCCCGTCTCTACTAAAAAAAAAAAAAAAAAAAAAAAAAAAAGAAAAGGGGGGAGGGTAGGTTTAAGAATAGTGACAGTGTTGATAAAGGATAGAAGGAGATGGAGAGGATCTATAGAAATCTTGAGAGTGACCCTAAAACCAGTAGTCTTTTGCTAAGGACTACTAGTTAATCACAAGGATCCTTTCTGAGAACAATGTTTTTAAATGCATAAATGAAAATATAGGACTATAACTTCAATTAACTTGACATAGTTATCACAATATTAAAAACACAAATTAGTGATACAGTAATATGTATGCTAATTCATAAAATGTTCAATAGCAAGGTCTTCTAGCAAGTCTAGAAACTGCCATCATGTCAAAAAAAGCGATGAACATAAAAATTATCTTTAAAGCTAGCTATAATACCTGTAGTACATAATATTTGTTATTTCTAACGTTGTGTATTCTCTCTGATCTCCAGTTCATCTCATTCTCTCTCTAACTCACTCCAAAAGTTTTGCTCCACAATTCTACCAAAAGTGCTCCCCTTAAGGCCATCAACAAACTCCACATTGCTCAGTCTAATGTCAGTTCTCCATCCTCCTCTTACTTGTACTGTCAGCACTATTTAACACAGTTGATCACATTCTCCTTCTTAACCTACCATCTTCATTACATTCAAGCATGCCACTCACTGGTGATTTTCTTCTGACCTTACTGGGACTCTATTGTGAAGTTCTCTTTTCCATTTCATCTTACTAACCTCTTAATGTTGGGATGTCCCAGGTTAGTCCTTCAACCTTCTCTTTTGTATATAAATTTACTCCTTTAGTGATTTCATCAATACTATTGATACAGACAAATGAAGATGACTCTGGATTTATAGCCATAGCTTTGACCTCTCCCCTGAATTCTAGATTTGTATATCCTATTATCTATACAATTTTGCATATATTACGTTTGAAATGTCTATTACTCCTCAAGGACATTTCAAAGGGATAATAGACATTTCAAACTTAATACATGCAAAGTGATTATCCTGATCTTCACCTCTACTCTCTCCTCACTAAATCTTTTCCTCCTCTAATATTCTCCAGTCCATTTAATGGTATATGGAGGCCAAATGTTTGAAGTCATTTTTGATGCTTTTCCTTCTCTCTCAAAGCCACTTCCAACTCATCACTAGATTCTATGATTAGAAGACTCCACACTCTAAATATAACTTGAGTCTCTCATTTTACTAACCATATTACACCACTCTGGTTTAAGCCACCGTTATTCCTGTCTTGGTTTATTGAAGTAAGGCTTCCACCTTCACGTCATCTCAAAATGTTGGCTAGAGTGATCATTTAAAACATAACTCATAGCAGTCACTTTCCTGTTCAAAACCCTCTAATGGCTTCCCCCATTGCTTCATCATGAAAGGCAAAGTAATTACAATGCCTCAAGGCCTAACAGAATTTCATACAATGTACATTTTCTCACTGACCTTATCACCCACTAGTCTCTCTTTGGCTTATTACAGGAAGAGAACTTCCTCATGGTCTCCATACTTGCACTCCTTCTGCCTACAATACTCTCTCCCCAAATGTCTGCCTCCTCGCCTCCTCTAAGTTTTTTTTTGTTTTGTCTTTTGTTTTTGTTTTTGTTTTTGAGATGGAGTCTGACTCTGTTACCAGGCTGGAGTGCAGTGGTGTGATCTCTGCTCACTGCAATCTCCATCTCCCGGGTTCAAGTGATTCTCCTGCCTCAGCCTCCTGAGTAGCTGGGATTACAGGCATGTGCCACCACACCCAGCTAATTTTTATTCTATTTTTAGTACATATGGGGTTTCACCATGTTGGCCAGGATGTCTCGATCTCCTGATCTTGTGATCTGCCTGCCTTGGCCTCCCAAAGTGCTGGGATTACAGGCATGAGCCACCGTGCCTGGCCCACCTCCTCTAAGTCTTTATTCAAATGTCCCTTCAGTAAGGCCTTCATGATACCCCCTACTTAAAATGGCTTTTAAAATTTCTTCTCCTTGTTTTATTGTTCTCCAAAACAATTATTGCCATATAATATAGTTCTTATTTTATTTATTTGTTTATCTGTCTTGCCCAACAATACATACCATAAAGGCTGAGATTTTTGTCTGGTATGTTCACAGATCTCTCCGCAGTGTCTGGCATAAGGCAGGAATTCAATAAGTAGTTGTCGACTGACTGACTGACTGACTGAATGAATGAATGAAGGGGTTCTTTGGAATCTCATCTTCCAGGAAGTCTATCACATTTATCCATTGCAGTAAAACTCACACATACTTCTATTTGCCAAAATCATATCACACTCTGTAAATTAACCAAAATTATTTTAAATGTGATGCTTGAAATAAAACAAAGCTAGTGCTTACAGTATTTGCTATAGATATACTGTAAAAACTAACTAGTGGCTGACAACCACATGGGACAGAGCATCCACTAAGAGGCACTTCGTTATGCCAGGGAAGAGCAAGCACTTTGACACAAACAGACTTAGCTTTGAACTCCACCTCTGCAACTTGTGAGCTGTGTAGCACTGGGAAATAATTTACCTCTAGAAGCTTCAGTTATTTGTTTGTAGTATGGAAAATGTGATTATATGATTAATGCATCTTAAATGAAATTATATGCACAAAGTTCCTAGGCACTTGAAAAAGATGTTCCTTTCATTATTCCTCTTGACAAGCCGGTTACTTTCCAAGTAGATGTGGGCAAATGATAGTTACTTAAAAATGGTCAAACAAATATAAGAACAGGATCAGAAAGAGTGTGATCAGATGAACTGCAGTCAGCTGCAGTGGTAGTTTGGGTAGAGAGGTTTACTGGGTTTACCCTAACCCTGACAGTTCCCACAAAAGTGATATTTAGATCCCTTTTCAGGGTAAGGTATAGATGGCATCTAGAAAACAGGTTCCAAAACAGAAGGAGACCAAGACTCTATTCATGAGAAAGAGCAGGGTGAGACATTATCATCTGAAATGGAAGGTGACAAAGCTGAGCAAAATTTGGGCTAGAAAGTTGCATTGCCCCATTCTCAAGGATTTGTTGTTTTTATCAGTGCATAGACATCAATTTTTTTTTTTTTTTTTTAGATGGAGTCTCGCTCTGTGGCCAGGCTGGAGTACAGTGGCGCAATCTCGGTTCACTGCAACCTCCAACTCCCGGGTTCAAACAAGCAATTCTGTCTCAGCCTCCCGAGTGCCTGGGTTTACAGGCATGCACCACAATGCCCAGCTAATTTTTGTATTTTATTTTTAGTAGCGATGGAGTTTCACCATGTTGACCAGGATGGTCTCGATCTCCTGACCTCATGATCCGCCCACCTCACCCTCTCTAAGTGCTGGGATTACAGGCGTGAGCCACTGCACCCAGCCAGACATCAATTTCTGTCCACAGTAACTTTGTAGGAAAAACTTTGTCACACCGCTTTGGAATTCAGCACAAACATTCTTCTCTTTCTTTAGACATTTAAAGTATGAGAATTCTACATTGAAGAGCAGGTCTTTTTTTTTTTTTTTTTTCTTTCTGCATTTCAATCTAGATGTTTAAACTCGTAGGGAAGATAGACTCAGAAGCAGTGTGCTTTTTCATAAATCACTCTACCTTGTTTCTCTCATACTTTAAAATTATATATATTTTTAAACTGGCACAAAAGTATTGTCTTGGGAGAAGGCAAGAAAATAGATAAAATGTTCATCAGCTGATAGCAATTGTAAATATTCATAAATTAGGGACCAGGATTCCTATTTCCTAAGGAATGTGCTCAGTCTGGGAGAAACCTCACTTTAGACCCAGTGGGGCTCTTGGGCACTTTCATCATTACACTTAAATATTAAATGTGTCTGTCAGGTGTTGGTTGATTCACTTCGGAGGAACTGACCCCTTTGATGACCATCACAGGACTGAGTCACCAATTATCCCTATAGCCTGCACTTGGTTTTCTTCTCTTATAGAATTCATGATCCTTCCCTAAAACTGATAAGGCAGCATGGGAGTAGGAGGGAAAAGGGAGGAGATAAAGCAGATGAGATGTAGACCGCAAACCCATCCAGCTTTGCAAGGGCTGAGCTTCACCGCTCACAGAAAAGTCAAGTTCAAGTCACAGCTCAAAATTAAACCTGACTAATGTAAAAAACCTGTGTTTAGAAACATTTTACACAAAGGTTACATTTTGGAATAATAGAAAATTTAAAGCTATTAAAAAGCAATAAAATAAGATGAATTATGCAATAAGATTGCCACATTCCACTCTTGAATTAAAGCAAACAAGCAAATATTTCCCTTCTAAAACTTCCTGCCTTCACTCTGCTGGCTTTCACTCTGTGAGTGTCAACCGTGGGTCAAGCCCTGTTCTTTGTCCCATGCCAAAAAGACAGCTGGGAGCCACGGTGCGAGGCAGAAAATGCCCTGGATTTAGGTACTAGTCTCCTCTGGGTTGTGTTTAAAAAGCTGTTCTTTTGTTGTTGTTGTTGTTGTTGTTGTTGTTGTTGTTGTTTTTAGTTGGGCGTGGTGGCTCATGCCTGTAATCTCAACACTTTGGGAGGCCAAGGTGGGTGGATCATGAGGTCAAGAGATCAAGACCATCTTGGCCAACATGGTGAAACCCTGTCTCTACTAAAAATACAAAAATTAGCCAGGCGTGGTGGCACGCGCCTGTAATCCCAGCTACGCAGGAGGCTGAGGCAGGGGAATCGCTTGAACCGGGGAGGTGGAGGTTGCAGTGACCTGAGATCGCACCACTGCACTCCAGCCTGATGACAGAGTGAGACTCCGTCTCAAAACAAAACAAAAAACAAAAAAAAAGTTCCCAAAATGTCTAACGAACTTCCATGTAGAGAAAAGGGTTATTGGTTGTCCCAAAGCAAAACTGTAACAAAGCCTTTCCCTGAATTTTTCTCTCTTCCTTCCATCTTTTATTTCTTTGCTCAGTCAAAGGCTGCGTATGTTTCAAAGGATACTTGATACAGGAGGGCAGAACAGTACTTTCAGCATGCAGATTTTTTTTCTATGTTAAGTGAAAATAACAATTTCATGAAATGTGCCCTCTTATGGTTATAAAACAATTTTGAGAGAAATCCATCTTCCTTGGCAATTTCCAAAGCCTGTTGTTTGCTCTGTAAGCACTATATAAGTCTGGAGAGGGGCCTGAAATTAATGTAGCTCAGTACTGTAAAGGCAGAGTATAGAACTGTAGTCAGGACTTAAGATTTAAGTCTTTTGTTTCCTTAACTTTGACATATTACTTGAGAGGCCTGTACCTCAGTTTCCTAATTTGTAAAATTGGGATAGCAATAGTTATTATTTTACAGTGCCGTTTTGAGAAATAGTGAAGCTTCTGACAGACTACAATAAATGTTACATATTTTAACCATTGGCATTAGTAAATGAAAACAATTTTACCTATTTTTGTCAGAATTTAGGAAAAATAAGTTCCTTTTAAATTATGTGTAACCAATTTAATTAATCTTTTAAGTAAATAAGTCTTTTTCCCATTTTTAATGTACAGAATTTTAGCATCATCTAATCCTAAAAGACTTTGTATAATGAAATGAAAAATTAATTTATTTGATGTCATTACTTTTTAAAATAACCAAATGTCATATAATTACTTATTGTTTTAAAGAATTAACATGCAGCTAGATTAACTCAGCTATGTAATATATTTTTTTTTCAGGAAATACCTTTCAGATTATTCAAAGAAATAGCTTAAAATGAGCTATCGGATTCAAAGAAGCTTTTTAACATAGCCAGCTGTGGTTCAGTTTTAGTGTTAAAAATTTAATAGATCATACACCTAATTTACTGGGAGGGAAGCAGGGGTTACAATTAACCAAAAAAGATGTTCTTCTACAAACATTCACATAAGAATAAAAACCACAAGTTTTGGGGTGATCACTGATAGGCAAATCATATTTAGAACTTAACAGGGTTCTAAATATGTAAAAAGAAAATAAATATGGAGAAAAACAACATGAATCAGTGTGCTCTCACATCTCCACATCGCTGTGTTACCCAACACAGAACTATAGCTTATTTAAGACATGTTTAGTAGCTTTTCCTATACTTTCCTGAATTCATTCCCCTTTTCATATTTAACTAAATGGGAATATTAGAAGAGAAATTTTTGTATTTGGATATCATGGCCTGTCTTACATTTTATATATGCTACTGCAATTTTCTTAAAATATAAGTTCATAGAGCAAAAAGAAATATTAAGTATAACATAGAACCTGGTACCACTGTAAGCAGGTGATTATTAACACTCCATTAGAAATGTTGATAGTTCTGCTAATGAAACAATGGTTATAGCACAAAATAGATTATTTTTCTGGAAATGTGAGATTTTTCTTATGTGTACATGCACATACAAGTATACATTAGCCTTGACAGAAACCATGACCTTCCATTTGTTAACAATTAAAACATTGTCTTATATAGCACCAGGTCATCTGCTAGTGGATAGATATAGATATAGGTATAGATATATATATGGATATAGATATAGACAGATATATAGATATATATGTAGACACATGTAGATATACATATACCTACATATGTGTGTATATACATATATATACACACATGAATATATATATACACATAGCATGCATATGAATTACAGTGAATTAATCAATCATGGTCCCATCTGGTTAACTGCATTGGAAAATGACATCTTTCCCTCAGCACTACAAGATTTCAACCACTACTTACATCTGCACCCTGGACACACCTTTAAGCAGTATACCAATGATACAACCCTATGAGGCAGGACTATGTAAAACAGTCCATTAAAATAATTTTCCCAGATCAAATAAAAACTGACACATTTTCTAACATTTATTGAGAATTTTTAAAAATCAAGATTCTAAAAATGAAGTCTTGAGAATATTCTGAGGTGTGAAACATAAAGATAAGAGTGCCAGTGAAAAAAATAATCTGTTTAGTAGATTTAAATTATCATTACGTTTCACAAAATCCTGTTAAAAAATAATATACCCCCTCGAAAGGTTCAATTCTACAACAATGAGTAGTTAATAGGTTCTTAGAAGGGAGGAAGTCATTGTACTATTGAATAGTAATAAAATTTAGGATTCAGTGTGTTTCAAACATTTAGGAATGCTTTTTGATGAATGGGTTTTTTAACAGCTACTGAATTCGATTTGTCCTCTTTATATAAAAGTGTAAGTCTATACTAAAGGCAAAGAAATTTATACTCTGAGCATGAAGTTACCACTTGGAAGCAGCTCTTTGCCCTATGACTGCTGAGCTTGAAAGATCCAATCTGTTTCTAGAAAAAACTTGCCAACAAAATCCATGGAATTTATTAGAATTACTCTAGATCAAAATACCATCTCTACCGTCATCAAATAAGAGTATGTTGCTGGCTGTGGATTTTGGTGTAGTTTTATTTTTTTAAAACAGTTTCCAGAACAATACCAAGAGGCAGTTTGATTCTACAGTATGGCAAGTAAGGAATATCAGACACTGTTTTACAGTATATATAGAAATGACTATGATATATCTATATGTATGATACATCGAAAATAGATATGTATACATATTAGTTTGACATTTAGGGAAAGAAACTAAGAAAAAGAGACAAAATGAATATAAACTAGAGAAAATGCAATTCCAGAACCACATTTAGGAAAGACAAAGTAAAGAATATGGATATGAAGAAAGTTGATACATCTGAAAAAAAATGTGGTTAGAAGCGATATTGGATTCAGGAGTTTCCGCAAACAAAAAGGTTGTTTCCTCAGTGCCTAAAATAGCACCTAACACAGAAAAGACAATACATATTCATTAAAAGAAGAATAAATAAGTGACTATGAAACTGGGTATACAGCACCATATTGAGTCTAAAAGTTCATTTTTAGTAGGTTAAATTTAAATAAATATTTTTGGCTGAGCATGGTGGCTTACACCTGTAATCCCAGCACTTTGGGAGGCCAAGGTGGGCAGATCACTTGAGGTCAGGAGTTCAAGACGAGTGTGGCCAACATGGTGAAACCCAAGCTCTACTAAAAATACAAAAATTGGCCAGGTGTGGTGGCATGTGCCTGTAATCCTAGCTACTCGGGAGACTGAGGCAGGAGAATATCTTGAACCCAGGAAGTGGAGGTTCCAGTGAGCTGAGAACACACTACTGCACTCCAGCCTGAGCAACAGAGTGAGACACCATCTCAAAATAAACAAATAAATAAATATTGTTATATATATTATATATAAATATATATATTTACTTTGTGAGCTATTTATTTTAAAATAACATCCATCGCTTTATTTTCTGACTGCAAAAGCAAATATAATCATTGCAGAATATTTTTAAAAATCAAGTATTATAAGAAAATGTAACATAACATTAATAGACAGATAAAACCACCAGCAAACATTCATACATCTATGCACAGGCAATGATATTTACAAATGTGAAATGATACTGTATATCAATTTTATGTCTTATTTTTATAACTTATCATTACATTGTGAGCATTTCCATGTCATTAAAACTTCTTCAAAATCATGAGTTTTAATGGCTTCATATTGTTCCATAAAATGAATGTGCAATAATTGAATTATTATGCTATCGATGATGCACATTTGAATAATGTATAATACCAAAAAGTTGGGGAGAAAATTTTAAGCAGCTTTATCCATAAAATTTGGATGGTATCTTGGATTATTTCCTCGGGATACATTTTTATATGCCAAATTGATGCATCCAAAGGACAGATTTAGCATTTTTGATCCATAACGCCACACTGTTTTCATGATAATTTGTATTGTAACTGCTCCCAGTGGTTATGAAGATTTTTATTCCATGATACTTCGAACTAGAAATTTTAGATCTCTTTTACAATTTGATAGGTCAAAGCTGATAGAATTCAAACTTGATTGCTGGTGAGATTGAATGTATTTTTATTGTTTATTAACTATTTGTATTTCTTTCGTGTGAGCTGTCTCACATTAGAGGAGAAAAGCTGCCTCTCACAACATTCATAAGGCTTCCTGACCCTAGAGACCCTCTATATTTCCACACCATGGATAGCATCTGTAACTCCTATCAGAAACATCTTAGTGAAACAGCATGAAAGTTTATGAACCTCAAGATTACTACATGAACAGGACAGTAACAGTACTGACCTAACTCAAAGATTTCTCCCACAGTATTATTACGACATACTATAAGGCTAGAACTGACTTGGAGTCAAGGCTACTTCCATAGGTTTAATGAGTGACACCTATCTCAACAACTGCAAAATCACTGTTACCTGTAATAATTCCTGGGGCACTCATGGACAGCCACATCTTTAAACCCACACAAAAATACAGACACTTTGATTACATGAAAGTTAGGAGCTCTAAACTAAAGCAGGGTCAGATGTTGTAAGTAGGTATTAGATTCAAGCATCCACAAAAGTTTATAGTCTGTGAGTCATAAGGATGGCTATTGGGATTTCTTTACAGTTACTCTGTTGTATTTTGTGAGTTTTTGCTTTGGTTTTCACAGCACTATCTCTTAGGAAGTCATCCATATATTTCCTGCATACATGAGTCAACTGCTTCTCTATATACAGCAGATATGTAACAATTATTCTTTCCTTCCTAGACAGTCATGGTAATATTACATTTGAGTTCAGTGAGGTAACTGGTAGCCAGAAATACTCCACAAAAGGTCTATATTCTTGGGGGCAGGGAAATAACTCTTTGATTAGGGAAATTTTTATCATCTACTTATTTTTACATAAATTCAAATAATGCCAAGAAAATACATTTCAAAGAGGGAGGTATAGAAATTTACAGATGACTGTGACCTCAAATATCCATGAAACATAACCAGAAAATCTGCATCTACATAATGACACTATTTTCACAAAGCCCCAAAATGATATCTTAGAAAGCCAAAAATCTTTCCTTTCCTTATCTCCAGGCAGAACTATCTCAAAAGATAACAAATGATTGCGCAAATGATATTTGAATTCTACCAAAAAAGAGACAGTATATACATGGTAACACCATCCTCTGTGTATTATTTCCTCTTGATAGTCCTTCTGTTTTTCAAGATAATACAGATCTCAAGAATTCTCAATGTTCAAGCAAGAAAATTCCCTCAACCGAGTGAAACAGAAAGATATCTATTAATCAAGCCAGGATTTCAGTTGTTTCCTTTCCTTTCTTCTTTTCAAGTTTATTTGCCTTTCTATGAGTATTTGCATTATTTGCTTTTTCCCCTTTCCATCATCTTAAAGGAAAAAAAAAAATGAAAATGTATCAATTTGGACTTTAATTACATTGGGCAGCAATGAGGTAGGATAGTGAAGTTAAAAAAAAGGGCTGGGTACGGTGGCTCACGCCTGTAATTCCAGCACTTTGGGAGACTGAGGCAGGCGGATCACGAGGTCAGGAGTTTCAGACCAGCCTGACCAGCATGGTGAAATCCCTTCTCTACTAAAAATATAAAAATTAGCTGGGCATGCTGGTGCACGCCTGTAATCCCAGCTACTCAGGAGGCTGAGGCAGGAGAATTGCTTGAACCTGGGAGGCAGAGGATGCAGTGAGCCGAGATCATGCCACTGCACTCCTGCCTGGGCAATAGAGTGAGACTCCATCTCAAAATAAATAAATAAATACATACATACATACATACATACACACATAAATACATAAATAAATGGTGTTGGAATAAGCATAAGACTGTGCTTAAATCCCAATTGTACTCAGAATAAGCATAAGATTGTGCTTAAATCCCATTTGTACTCTTTATAATTTGTATGGCTTTGTGCCAGTTTTCATCTTCTTTAAGCCTATAAAACCAGAAGTGTAATTCGTTCCTTTACTATGAGAATTACTTTATATAATGCACCTAGTAGAGTGCCCACTTAGAGTAAGCACTCAATAAATGACAAATGTCATCATTCTAACTGTGTTGGTGAGAACAGGTAAGGGTATAAACCACTCCCACCTCACTGAATTTGCAAGCAATTCCTGGCAATAGTGCCCAACAAAGAGAAAATATACCATAAACATAATTTATTTTAATTACAAGAGACCCTGCCATCTCTACTATTATTATAAATTAACAATCGGGTTTTCTCTTTAATATTTCTCATTTCTCAGCCAAAATCATTTTTTTCCAAGAAGGTCAAAGCATATTCTTTTTTTTGAAACATGCTAATGTACTTCAGTATATTCCATTCTGTAATATTTGTTTCAGGAAATGAAAATTAAATTTTCTCTAACCCCCAAGACTCTTGAAAATTTTCCTCATTATCCTTGAATCTATGATCTTTAACAGTCTTTATAATTCTTGAACTCTACACTCAACTGAGCTTTTAAACTTCATTCACTGTTGCCATTGCACACCTACTCCTTATGATTGAATATTGCCTTCTCAAATTAACAACATATAGTCAATTTAGTGTGGTTTTCCAGTTCCACCATAATGAACAAAGATTTCTTTCTCTCATAGGCTAAACTTTTCTCCTTTTTCATTACTCCGCTTCAGAGTTCAACTCCTTTAACCACATGACATGATCAACTCAAAATTTATTATACTATATACAGCATCATAGAATACATTTTTTTAGAGATGAAATGAGGTTTTTCTATGTTGCCCAGGCTTGCCTCAAACTCCTGGGCTCAAGCAGTCCTCCTGCCTCAGCCTCTTGAGTAGCCGGGCCTAAGGCACGCACCACTGTGCCCTGCAGAATACATTTTATTAACTTAAAAAATCATTATTTTCCCCTTACTTCAGCATAAATGGTATTTTTGGTCCATTTGCTTTCAGAGAATAGTTAACTTTGGCATTAACAGGGCCATCCAGATTGTTTTATTACTTCAGTTGATAAAAACTTATTTCATAAATTGCTTTTTCTAAGTAAGACATGAACATAAGCAAACCCATAATATTAAAAGCTTTATATAGATACAGTTTAAAGGTTCTGTCAAACATAATTTTTTCTTTTGAAAGGTAGTCTGGCTCTGTCACCCAGGCTGGAGTGCAGTGGTGCGATCTTGGCTCACTGCAATCTCCATCTCCTGGGTTCAAGCGATTCTTGTACCTCAGCCTCCTAAGTAGCTGGAATTACAGGTGCTCGCCACCACACACAGCTATTTTTTTGTATTTTAAATAGAGATGGGGTTTCACCAAGTTGACATGTTTCACAGATGAAAAAGTAGGAAAAATAAATACAGTAGAGAGAAATAACATTTCAGAAATGTCAGTATTAAAAACTAAGTCAACCACAAGCAGTTTTAAATCATGTTTACAAAATATGCTATACTAGTAATATATTTGAGGAGGGTTAAAGATGGTTCTTTTTTATTGCTTCTCAGCCTTTTGGCTAAGATCAAGTGAACAGTTCTTTTTCTAATTGTTCAAACTGATTTCATATTCTGGTAATCTATGTATTTATGAAAAATAACTTAAAATTTCTTATAAATATCAAAAATGTCAGTTTCCAATTGAAGTAAAACAGTATTGAGTAAGGATTATAATGTATAAGTTTTGAAAAAGAAAATTGACAATTAGAAGAAAATTTCATAATATTCGTTGTACTAGGACTTTCTACATTTTTGATATGACGCTGACATCAATATTACAATGAATTCTCAATAATTTTTATTAACAAATGACAAGAACAATCTGAACTAAATTGAACAATAAAGTATCTGTAAGCTTGGAAGCATTAATTTCATACTAACTAAATTGTTGGTAACCAAGTCATGCTATATAGAAGCCTTTTAAGTCTGCTCTTCTAAGTTTGTTTTAGTAACATTCTCATTTATAATTAGCAACATATAATTTATATTTTAAAGTGCTAAATTCTCTTGTGTAAATTAAATATACTCTCAAATAATTTTGTTAGACTATTAAATTACTTATTTCTTTCGAGATGGAGTCTCGCACTGTCACCCAGGCTGGAGTGCAGTGGCGCAATCTCAGCTGACTGCAACCTCTGCCTCTCGGGTTCAAGTGATTCTGCTGCCTCAGCCTCCTGAGTAGGTGGGATTACAGGTGCCCACCACCACATCCAGCTAATTTCTTGTATTTTTAGTAGAGGCGGGGTTTCACCATGTCGGCCCAGTTGGTTTTGAACTCCTGACATCATGATTTACCCCCTGCGGCCTCCTAAAGTGCTGGGATTACAGGCGTGAACCACCATGCCCAGCCTTATTTCTTTAATTTTAATCGAAGTTATTGAAATATAATTTTCATAAAACAAAATGCACAGACTTAAAGTATATGGTTTAATAGGTTTTAACAACTGTATACATACACCAGTATAACCACCACACAAATCAAGATATAAGAAAATTTCTATCACCAAAAAAGTTGCCCTGCGTCTCTCTGTAGTCAGTCTCCTTATGCCCTACCAGATAGCCACTGATCTGTCTCTATTACCACAATTTTGCCTGATTTCGAGCTTGATACAAATGAAATCATTCAATGTAGGTTTTTGTTTCTTGCTTTCTTTTGCTCAATAAAAGTTTAGTCCTACTTCTGACGCAGAGCTTCTAGTGACATAGGCTGGAGAATATATTGTTTCTTAAGAAGAAAGGAGTAATCTAAAAAAAAGTACTTCTTAGCAGTTCATTCATTTTAATTGCTGAGTAATACTCCCCTGTGTATTCCTATACAGCACACTTTACACATTCACCTGTTGGTGTTGATGGATATTTAGGTTGCCTCCAGTTGTGAATTAAGCTGATGTAAACATTTATATACAAGTCATTCACCAACATATGTTTTTATTTCTCCTGGGTAAATATGTAGAATTGCAATTGCTGGTTCGTAGTGTAGATAAATGCTTTCCTTTTTAAAGAATCTCCTGAACTGTTCTTCAATGTGGTTATTCCATTTCACATTCCCATCAGTAATGTATAAGAGTTTCACTGGTTCATATTATCTACTAATACAACATTTAATATGTGATGTTTTGTTTTTGTTTTGTCATTTTAATGATCAGGAAGTCATATTCTCATTGTGGTTTTATTTTTAATTTCCCTAATGACTAATGACATTGTGCATCTTTTCATGTGCTTACCAACCATTTGTATATTTTTTTCTGAAGTGTCTGTTGAAGACTTTTATCTATATTTAATTGAGTTGTTTTTCTTCATATTGAATTCTAAGCATTCTTAATAATACTTTTTTTTAAGGAAAAAAAGTTTTCCAGTCCAGGTCAGCACAAGTTCTGAGTCAAGAATAGGTCTAAAATCCACAAATGCAATTCTGAAACAATAGGCCTGGAATCAAAGGTAGCTCTTGATGAAGAGGAGATGAGTAATCTGGTATTTTAGACTCCATTAAGACTTGCCATTTTGTAAGACTTGCCAACAACCCTGACCAAAAGGGTTGTTCTTTAGTCCCATTTAAAACCGGCATTTCATCATTTCAAAAAGCCTGCTTCAATCTAAGCAAATTATGACGTGATTCTGCAATTGATAGCTAGCTCAAGAACTGATTTATTTGATAAGAAGGAACACTTAGAAAATACACAGCTCTCCTATTTTCTAATGAAGGTATTCACATATAATTAGTAGTAATAAGTACTATCCGTGAGTAGTATGAACAACATGCATACTGCTGTCTTTTGAAAAGTATTAAAGTAGATGCCTAAGCATTATAGGTAAGGATGTACTTGACTTAGTTAAGATTTGATTAAATGTTCCCTGTTCAGATTGGCTTCTGAATCAGCAGCTATTGGTGTAAGTAAAAAGAAGCTGGAAAGGGTTCCCTTTCCTGAGGATTTCAAGTAAAGCTTGGCAACTATTTGGCTGGATATTGCAAATCAGATTGAGAGTTGGGAAACGGTCTGTGTTTGACTTCTCTCACACTATCCAATTCTATGAGTCTATGATTGTCATGCTTGGCTTAGTGGTTTGTGTATAACTTTTCAGGATTAGTCGTGGCATTGAGCTGGTTCATCCACAAGTTTATCTGGTTTGCCCTATCTGCAGAATGGACACAGTATTTCTGCTCTTTATTCTTGTCTGTTTCCTCTATTTAGTACTCCTCTCTGTCTGTTTTTCTAAGTTAATACATGATATTTTGGTATTTTAGACTCCATTAAGACTTGTCATTTTCTATCTGACCAAAAATCTTGGTCTTCTTCAATCAGTATATCAATACCTCCTTATAGGAAAATATATAAAAGTCATTTATTCAAAAGCATAAATTATAGAACAATAACTGCTTAACATGCTACTGCAGTTAAACTCTTTTCTACCAACTTGCCCTCTTTAATTTCCCTGTATATTGAACAAGTCAGCAAAGGCCCAATAATAGGTCAGTTAGTCCACAAAATTTTGTTGAATACTTACTGTGAGGTGCTAGTAGTGTTGCATTAATAAAACAAACATTGTCCCTGCCCTTGTGAAACATAAAGTCCGGTAAGAATGACTTTAAAAATAATTTAACATAACTCATGAAATAATTATAAGTATTTCTAATAGTGCAAGGTGAGAAACAGTGTTGGAGAGCATAGAAATGGAATGGCGGCATTAATATATGGAATCAGGGATGATACCCTTATAAAAGGGATATTTCAGCTGAGACCTGAAATTAAGGAACTGGCAAGGCAGAAAAAGTAGAGAACATTTCAGATAAACAAAAACGTGTCAAACATCCTCCCAACTCTGGAAGCCACATGACCTTTGCATTTTTCTCACCACCACTTCTATTCTTGCCTTCATCTCTTTTTCTATAGATTACTCCAATATCCTCATTACTAGTCTACCCTACAAAGTGTTGAAAGATGTCTTCATATAATATAACTATAATGACATCATCTCTTCCTAAAAATCTACAGTGACTTCCCTAAAGAAAAATGGTCACATTCCCAAGTTTGGCATTTTTGGCCCTTTTCAATGCTAATCAAACTTGCTTTTCTTATCTTATTTTCATGACTTTTCTGCCCCACTGATCTATCTACTTTCTTCATCAATACAATTTTACTCTCTGAACTCAGTGCCTTTCTCTCATTATTCATTTCATCTAAAGTCTTTAAATTTCATGTAAATGATGATTTTAATAGCAAAATTTATAACAAATCACAGGCCTCTGTTTTCATTTTGCTCTTCCTTTTGTTTAAATGCAGTGACTGCTTTCCAAAGAACTACTTTGATGTGTTTATCATCTGGTTACTGGAATGAACAAAAATTGAAATTTCTAGTATGGGAGAGTTTATTGGGAATTTCAGGTGAAAATCAATGCAATTTTATATGTCCAAATGCTTCCAGGAGAATTAGCCAATGGTTGATAGTTCCATTGTCTAAAATAATCACCTAATATAAATCAATGAGGAAATAGATGAAGGCTTGAAATGGCAAGATTTGTTTAAAGGACCTATAATGGATAGAATATATAAAAGTCGGCTGGGCACGGTGGCTTACGCCTGTAATCCTAGCACTTTGGGAAGCCGAGGCAGGTGGATCACAAAGTCAAGAGATTGAGACCATCCTGGCCAACATGGTGAAACCCCGTCTCTACTAAAAATACAAAAAATTAGCTGGATGTGGTTGTGGGCACCTGTAGTCCCAGCTACTCAGGAGGCTGAGGCAAGAGGATCAGTTGAACCTGGGAGGCGGAGGTTGCAGTGAGCCGAGATCACGTCACTGCACTCCAGCCTGGACGACAGAGTGAGACTCCATCTCAAAAAAAAAAAAAAAAAAAAATATATATATATATATATACAGTATTGTGTTCTCAATATTTTTAAGGGAGTAGATCTTATGTTGTGTTCTTAGCACAGTTTTCAAAAAGAGAGAAAAAATTTGAGCTGAAAGAAACTCTAAATAGCAAATAAAAATTTGCAATTCATAAAGTTCCAGTGAATACATTTACTAAACCTGTCACGTTATTTTATAAAGGATTTTTACTTAATTAAATAAAAAGTAGCACGAAAGCAAGGCTTGACATATGCAACAAATATGGTCCTAAAATTATTGCTTACCCTGAATTATTATGAACTGCATTTTATGTAAATTTCACAAAGCCTATTATTTGAAGGAAGCCATTAATAAATCTTGACTACCAACAAATCCCTTGTTAAATAGCCACTCGTCACATACCTATTTCCTTTTTTTTTTTTTTTTTTTTGAGATAGTCTCGCTCTGCCACCCAGGCTGGAGTGCAGTGATGCGATCTTGGATCGCTGCAACCTCTACTTCCTGGGCTCAAGTGATTCTCCTGCCTTAGCCTCCTGAGTAGCCGGGATTACAGGCACCCATCACCACACCTGGCTAATTTAATTTTTGTTTTTAGTAGAGACAGGGTTTCACCATGTTGGCCAGGCTGGTCTCAAACTCCTGACCTCAAGTTATCTGCCCGCCTAGGCCCCCCAAAGTCCTGGGATTACAGGCATGAGCTGCTGTGCCTGGCCATAACTATTTCTTAAATATGACTTTTAGAATTGGTTCATTCTAAAGTGAGATATGCAGATATGTATTTGTGAAAATAGCATTCAATTGGGTTTTAATTTGCTCACAGTATTAGAACACAGTTATGGAACTTTTCCTCATTTTTATATCTCTTTATATTAAAAAGAAAGAATGAAAAATTTAGTAATGTAAGAGTTTCTGGCATAAAATTCTGTATCACAGAAGCTGGAAAATTTCAGCTCAGGATGCAGACTCAGGCACTAACTTGGGGGCCTTGATAATGACTCTGCCACACTTCTGGTCACGCGACCTGGAAGAATTTGTTAACTATTCTATCCCTCAGTTGCCACATCAGTAAAATGGGGAGTATAAACAGAACTTATAACACAGAAGTTTGTGGGGATGAATTAGATTGTATAGGTAAAACACAGAGTACTGTTGTGCAGACATTGAGTGCCCAATAAATGTTAACTATAATCTACTTTATCACTATCATAATAGAACTACAGCATTTTCAAAATTTCCCAAAATTTAATTCTATGGAGAAAAGGTCCTTTGAAAGAAGTGACATTTCCTGGATTTGAAATACTAGACTGAAAAACAAAGTAAAACACAACAGAAAAAGCCTGGTTTTGTGTTTTGTTTTGTTTTGCTTTGCTTTGCTTTCCTAAAGTACTGTTGGAACACCAGGTGGTTCCATCATGTTTTTATTCTTTTGTGTTCAAAAGAAGAGGAAGGAAAACAAGGTTATGCATTGGCACTGGAGACACTTTTTTCCCTAAAGTGTTTAGAGGCCTAGAATGTACCTAATAACTTGTAAAGCACCAACTGTATTTCCTGGTTACTAATCAAATTCATTTATATTCCGTTTCTGAGCTAGGAAGGCAGATACAAGTTATAGGTAAAGGTCAGGTGCTTTAACTGACCTATGGTAGTCAATAACCAGTCTTTCCTCCCCTGATGAAGTCAATTACTAATTTAGAGATCACTGTGTTCCTTGTCTCTTCTCCTAAGCCAAGTATACCACAAGTCAACAAAAATAATGCTTTCAGCAGCCAAACACTAGGGCGAGGAAATGCTTGCTGTCTGCTTGCTCTGTTAGCAGCAAACTACATAGGGAAGGCACGTTCTGGCTCACACAAAGCAAAGAGAACCCTGGCATTGCCACAGCTGTCAGTGGCCTTTTCTGTTTCCCAAGCAAAAATCAGAATTGAATGGGAACCAAAACTGTTGAGACCTTCCTACCCACCTGTGATTAAATGAGCCAAATGAGTAGCAACGCGGCAGATGGCCCTAGAGTTAATGAGATTCTTGCAAGCCCACAATTCTGTTGAAATAAAATCTTGTCACTTCAGTTTTCAGTACAAAATTGTGCCAACTGAACCCTCCAACACTTTTCTCCAAAATGGGAATCGTCAATCTCACAAGGGTCCATTGTCAGAGGACAGCCTTCATGTACAAGAGTGTTCGAGATAATCTTGAATTTTGTAACGGTCTGGAATTGCTATGACTCCCTGTATACCAGAACTTTGTTGTCACACATTGATCACTTCAAGCATCCACAGTTTTTCTTTTTTCCTTTTTATTTATTTATTTATTACAGAGTTTCACTCTTGTTGCCCAGGCTGGAGTGCAATGGTGTGATCTCAGCTCACCCCAACCTTCACCTCCCGGGTTCAAGCGATTGGCTTGCCTCAGCCTCCGGAGTAGCTGGGATTACAGGCATGCTCCACCATGCCTGGCTAATGTTGTATTTTTACTCGAGAGAGGTTTCTCCATGTTGGTCAGGCTGGTCTCAAACTCCTGACCTCATGTGATCTGCCTGCCTTGGCCTCCCAAAGTGCTGGGATTACAGATGTGAGCCACAGCGCCCAGCTGCATCCAGTTTTTCTAGTAGTTTATTCCTAAATCAATATCCTGACTATAGTTAAGAATCCTAAAAGTGAATGATTACATTTATAGCTGTTTTCTTTATACCTTCATCTATATCTCTAAGTATTGTTCTGATTAGACTTCCTACTTTAAAACTTCATCAACTCACTCAGGCATAAGTCACCCTGCATTCTGCAATCTTCTGGATTTTGAGTCCCTTTGAATTGCCACTGACCATATGACTTACCCATTCCTGTTTCCATTTCTATCTATTTTTTTGGCACTTTGACCTCAATATCTTTCTCCTTCTCCTCATTTACAGCATATCTCCATTGCGCTTCTGGCCAACTTCCATAGCACATTTTCTTCCTTCTGTAGCTAAATCTAAATCTGCAGCTGTTTTAATATGGCATCTGTGGTTAATTTTTAGTACAATATTGCACATATTGAATGGCAGTAATGCCCAATGCTACTGCAATATTATGTGAGACTTCAAATGGATGGAACCTATTAACTCATTGCAAACTCATGCATTATGAAAATGGCATAGCACTTACCTGAAACATACAGTACCTGTATGGAGAAACTACAGGTTCCTTCAACGACTTAAGAAGTGAGCACATTGCATCACCTTCCTGCTGCTGCAGCGTGCTATAATTTTCCCACTTACTTGCTCCCAAAGTTGCATCAAAAGAACAAAGGGAAAATGAAATCCACAGGAAGCTACCAAAGGCTGCCTATTTGGCTCCACTATCTGTCCATTTTTCTAGGTTATGAGACTGCTCTTGGTGACTTTTGACAATATGAGAACACTTCTGTCACCTGTAATGATGAGGCAAGAGGATCCATACACATAACCTTAGATAGATGAGAATTCCGTGAAAAAGTATAAGTCATCCAATATACTAGCATAGACCAAGATCTTAAAATAAATACATTTGCATTCTGGCAGTTTGAACAGCAGAGTTATTTGGAAGAATGGCACTAAAGACAGTAAGCCCCTTTAAGGGCAGCCAAGAGCTAGATTTTGCTAGTTAAGCATTTAAAGTAAAACAGAGGCCAATTGGAATCATTTTGTACTGGAAAAAAGAAACGCAGGCTGTGGAGTCAAACAGAATTAGTTTCAAATACCAGCCCTGCCCCTCAGTAGCTGGGTGACTCAAGCAAGTTATCTAACTTCTCTATATCTCAGTTTTTTCACCTCTAACCAAGGATAATGCATTCCTTACACACTTCTTGAGAAGATAATTTGATGTAAAGCACCCAGGACAATGTCTAGTGTATAGCAGTTACTTCAGTTTTTTAAAGGTGGCATACAAACATAATTATAGCAGGCTTTGGAAGGAAGAAGTATACAATATTATCTTAAGAATAAAAGAGCAAGTACTGAAATTAGAAAAGACAATTGAAATAGAAAAAGTGTTCACCTTGTGAGGTTATATAAAATAGAATAAAAGAGATCAATGAATAGATAAGGTCGGATGGCAAAAGATAAGCTACGTAATAAGACAAGTTAAGGAAGAATAAAAGGTGAGAGAAAAGAAAAGTAGCAAATAGATTAAAATGTCAAAAGATAGGTATGAATGGAGTCTTGCCTTTCCAGTAAGATATTATGAGGAAATTAGGGACCCTAAGAGAGAAGCTGAAGTCTTTCAGCTGACCTGGTAGGAAGAAAGGGAGAAAGCGTAAGACCGCAAGGAGACAATGCAAGCTACATCTTAAGCAGACTGTCTGCAGAGGGCTTGAGCCTTCCAGCTCTGAAGGCACCCTTGGCTCACGCAGCACTAAAGGAAGTGCACTAATGAGCAGAAGGGCAGGGTGCTGAGAGCAGCGACTGCCAAACTTCCTGGTCAAGCAGGGGTTTTTTATTTCATAAATCAATTACAATGTGCTATATTGATTTCACAAAGTCAGCAGGACTTAAAAAGTTAATGAGCAAAATAGTTTTTTATTATTTTTGAAAACACTGCAGTGTCTACAGCTTAGCAAACTTGGCAGAAAGACAAACGGAGGCTTTGGCTGCCGCAGATTTCATTCCATCCTAGCCCCCTCTCAGCCATGTTCCTCATCTCAGCATCAGCAAAGAATCAGGAGCTGGCATAAGACACTGGTGCATTATGCCAACAAATCTCTCCCTGGTATCTGAAGCAGGGGCAGCCCCAATTAATGTGTCTGTGTTTAGGCACTAGTGAGTTTTGTACGGTTGCCCAGGCATCTCCAGATGGAGCAAACAAGGAAAGGAACGAGAAACCCACCTGACAAAGGATATAAAATACAGAAGGACTGCATTTGTGATTGTGGTTCTTGATAGGTAGTCACTGCCCTCTTCTTCCCAACCATGGTAACATCTAAACTGGAGTTTTCAATGAGTTGTTTATTTTGTACAACACCAAAAATAAGAAAACTGATAAGGAGTTTGTTCTGCCACTCAACTTCTGGCCCAATGCCAACAGCATCAGAAATGACTTCAGGTGAAGGGAAGCATAGATAGTTTAGTCTTTCTCCAATAAATTATCCCATGATATAGTTTTTAGGAAAAAATGCAAAGTGGGGGATAAATGCATTCTGCTAAAATTTTACTGTTAAAATTTACAACCTGTTAAAAATGTACCATTCTAGGGTTGTAAAATAATTAATGTTAAAAATAATAGCTAATGTTTTAGCACTTGCTAGGTGATAGGCTCTATGCTAAGTCCTTTGCATGCACTATGCCGTTGAATTCTTAGAACAACCGTAAATGATAGATACTATTATTATCTCCATTTTATAGTTGATGATAATCGAGGCTAAGACTAAATATCTCCTGAGTGCCATGTGGTAAGTGACATTGCAAAGTCTCATCTGTTTACACTAGAGCCCCTGGTCATTCCATCAGTAAATAGTTATTGAGCACCTAACACATGCCAGGCACTATTCTAGGAGTCATCCGCTATGAAAAAAATCACTTTTTAAGTCAAGATAATGTATTTACCAGAAATGAAAATATTTCAGTGAATGATGACTTTCTTTCAGAATGTGATTTCACTTATTGTCAAGATTGAGAACCAGAAATCCAGAAGATAGTTGATAAACTGGCTAAAGGGAAACTAAGAGAATACCAAACATTACTCTGAATATGTGAATACAACAAATGGGAGAAGAAGAAGTTAGGTTAAAAGTCTAAGAAGTTAATGTTTTCTTGCATAGAAAAAGCAGATAAAATTGACCAAATGTAAATATGAGAGAAAGGGTGATTACTAAAAGGAACACTAAGGAAATAAAATCTGTGTTTCTTAGGAAGTCATTTTGTCTCACAAACACAACAAAGCCATGAGGCTAGATTAAAAAATAAACTGATACATAAACTTGATCTTCAAAATACTTCTCAATGCGTTCATGATTCCTTTTAATATTATTAGGGTAAATAGTAAATATAGCCTGCAGAAATTTTATCCTCTTAATTATTCATTCTTTTATGCTTTTTTTCTTGTATGTACTTGATGACTAAAGTCATACTTAAATGACTTAAGAAAAAGTGCTACAAATAAAGGAAAATGAAAATTTAAATAATTTATTTTTGGTAATTTTCCTTTACAAAACTCACAAATAAACAGAATTAGGTAAAGACATGCCACACAAAATATTGCTTTTTACTGATACACATTTCTTTCTCTGTTTTGATGCTTTTTTTTTTTTTTAGTACAACAAGAACATGAATTCAAGGTAGGCACCTGCTTAGATCCCACCCTCATTTCCTACAATCCTCTCCCTTCTTCACTACTGTTAAGCCAAAATATTTCAGTTCTACAAACATACAGAGCTCATCCCTGCCTTTGTTGCTTTGTCTCAGATTTTTCCATTTTCTAGAATGTTCCTTCCTAGATATCTTCCTTATGGCTACCTTCTGTGAGACTAACATTATCTAATACTTCATCACAGAGGTATTTCCTACCACCTTTATCAACATGGGTGAGTAAAAATCAAATAATGTACTCATACAGTTTATTTAGTAAAGGGGTGATTTATAGTAATATAGTGATTATTTATTATTATGAAGTTTAATAATATGATAGCAGATATAATGCAGAATTCTGTACTACAAGAACCAGGGAGGACTGCTTACCAAGGATGAAAGAATAAAGGAAGAAACAGTTCCTGCAGCTCAGAACATGAAAATATAGGAGAAGGTTGCCCAAAAAGAACTTGGCCTTAGATAAAGAAAAATACTGCCAATCAGTGTGGAGCTGGCAGGGAGGATCCAGGGGAAAGCATACCTAGCCCTCCTTCTCCCCTAGTTCTCTAATCTTCTGCAGATGGTTCCCATTGGTCAAACACACCCAGAGGCCAGTAGTAAAGCAGACCAATGACACAGTCCATAAAGTTTGGTCTTTTGGAGTGGAAAGCAGAGTGGAGAAGGGCAAAGAGACCAGGAGGGGCAGGTGGAAATGATCAGCAAGCACCCAATCGCGTTGCCCCAGTCACTTCCTACCACATTCCCCACATTCCTTCTGTTGTTTGCTTGTTTGTTTGTTGAGACATAGTCTCACTCTATCGCCATGCTGAAGTGCAGTACTGTGAGCTCAGGTCACTGCAACCTCCGCCTCCTGGGTTCAAGTGATTCTCGTGCCTCAGCCTCCCCAATAGCTGGGATTACAGGTGCCCACCACCACACCCAGCTAATTTTTGTATTTTTAGTAGAGACGGGGTTTCACCGTGTTAGCCAGGATAGTCTCGATCTCCTGACCTCATGATCCTCCAGCCTCGGCCTCCTAAAGTGCTGGGATTACAGGAGTGACCCACCACGCCCGGCCCCACATTCCTTCATTTAATTATTTGCATTGTACTTACTATTGCAATATTTTATTTTTAGTTTGTGCATCTGTTTAACTAACTGTAAATTCCAGATTTGCCTGTCCAGTTAATCACTATGTCCCAGAGATTAAACCAGTGCCTGTATATGTTAGATATAAATACTTGCTGGATTAATTAAAATAGCAAGACTGCTGGGCGTGGTGGCTCATGCCTATAATCCCAACACTTTGGGAGGCCGAGGCAGGCAGATCACTTGAGGCCAGGAGTTCGAGACAGCTTGGTCAACATGGTGAAACAGTGGAGCAAGAGAGAATTAGAGAGACAGTTAAAAGAGTATCACATTGATTCAGATGAGAGATGGGAGACGTGATCACAGTCTGTGGACTTATATTTGAAGGTAGAGGTGAAATGATTTCTTGATGATAGAATGTAGGGCTAAAGAATTAGGAGTCAAGAGATGCTGAGGTTTGGGGTCTTACCATCAAAGATGCTCAGAAAGATTTTATTTGTTTGTTTGATTTGTTTTCCAGTTGACTCTGAAAAAGAGAGGCTCATCCGTTTGTTATTTACCTCATTGCCATGAAAATTCATCCACTTACTACTGTCTCATTGCCATGAATCACAGAGGAAATGTCTGGTCCTTAAACTTTGTGTAGTTAACTTTGGAACACCATTTTTCCATTCAAAGACTTATCATTACACTTTAAACATAGAATATGAACATAAGGTAAGATGCTGGCAAAATAAAAAATATGAACTACTTCATTTCTGTGAATTTAGCTCATGATAACTACATTTGGATAAATTTTGTGAAGATGGATTTTGATCCAGATTTAAGATTTAAGTAGTGGCTTTACAATTTAAGTTAGTTTACAATGAATTAAAGGAACTCCTTTTTATGCAGAAGGTTTTAAAAAATCAGGTTTTCATATTTTTCAAATGGTCTTTTAAAAACATTTCTATCATAACAAATGTGGGTTGCCAAATTATAAGTAATTAGAATATAATCATATGCTCTAGTATCAAAACTTTATTTAATATAATTTAGTCTTTTTGTCATTAATTTATTATTCTTTAGGATGGCAGAGACTATATAGTATCATGAAGGAACACAGGCTTTGAAGACAGACACTAAACTCAGATTTCCAATTCCTTTGTAACTTGCTGGCATCATAAACTTGGATCAGGTTTCCTAATCTTCAAACTCAAGTATCTTCATTCATTTAAAAAGGATCCCCAAAATAATACTACCTCATAGGATCATTAAGAAGATTATATCAAAGTTTTCTGTTTGTTTGAATTTACCTCATTTGGAATTTACTAATTTAACAGAGATTATGATTTTGGTAGAAATCCATCAAAGCAAAATTTAAGCCAATACAATGATTTTCCAGCTATTACACAGATACTCATCTAAAGTTAAAGCATATATCTTTTACTGACATTCCACAAACTCTGTCATTCTTACTGAATTGAAAAGCTCCAACTTCTGGGTATTGTATGTTTTTATTTGGCAGTCATTTTGACAATTTTATTCTGAATGTAAATCTATTTTTAGACCAGCATGTAGTATTTTATATAGTATGGTAAAGAAGCTGATATTTTCGTTATGATATACTATGTTATGTCAGTGCTTCTGATTGCCAAAACCAACAGTTCATGTTTACAACCTTTCAGAACATTCTGCAGTCTGATTAGGTTACCTCTCAATACTAGAAACTAAAATGAGGCCACAGCTAAAAAGAAAGGAGATGGGTGCAATTTTTTTCCTACTTATTCTTGTTTCCTAATAATAATACCTACAATCAATAGATCATTATAAACCTCTCTCCTGAAACTCTGCCCTCCTCCCTGTTTCTCTCCACCAACCCACCCCCAACACACACACACTTAAATATACAGGGTTCCCCTATTTGCTCCACTACTCACTGAAGGATCATCTTCCTCTTCATTTCCTTACACATCCAGGTGCTTCCTGGGCTTTGGTCCTCAATGTTTCCTCTCACTTAAAAAAAAAATTCCCTTTACTACCTCTCCTTTATCAGTCTCGTTACCTCTCATGGCAAGAAAATGTGTTTTTTTAATTTCCTGAATTTCCTGGAAATTGTATCTGTTTTACTTGGATGGCTCTTGTCTAGCAGCAAGAAATGAAGAATCCGATTTGGAGTAAAATCTCTTTGAAGGTAATGCCAATACCTTATTCCTCTTCTTTCTCCCATTGACTGTAGCAGAGGGCCCTCCTAGGGATCAATATTTAACTCTTGAATTAATCAACTGTTATCTTAGAATACAGCATAAAGTTCTCATATATTTAATATATGTCAACTTATTCCCTAAAAGTCCACAGAAACAAGCATTGTAGCAGAGGAAAATTTATTGAAAAATATTGTTCCAAAATCTTGCTTCTTGATTGTATTTGTATGTATAACAGAATTAGACTACTTTAATTGCTGAATTCATTTTTATTTCATTGTGGAATAAAATGAGTGCTGCAGATGCCACACTATGGTTTGGTTGTCATATATGATTGGTCATGTGGGATTAGCCTGATACATGTATGAACTCAAATATCCATGTTAGCTAACAAACAAAAGGAGTGGGTAAAGAGATGTGTATATACATACTGAAAGATTTTTTTCTATATATGAGTGAATAGCTTACCTAACATAACAGTCTTTACATAACAAGACTACTTATTTAAATTTTAAAAGAATTTACCTCTAGATTGGTTTTTGAGTAAATTTCCTCAGAAAATCCATTTTCATGGCACAGAGGATTATCATACTCGGCTGCTGGTCTGAGCTCATCCGGGAAATACACTTGAGTGCTTTTGTTATCCACTAGAGTAGAAGATCTCAAAGAACAGAAGTTACTCTATGATTATTTAGTGGCAGTAGGACTTAACACAGTTCCTGGCATTTAGTGTTCAAGAAATATTTATTGAACTTCATTAAAAATGTAAGGTAGCCACCTCAATATCTTAGTTTATACACACATTTTCAGGCACATATATATTATACAAAGAAAAATGCAACAACAATCCTTGCATAAAACAGATAAGAAGCTCTTCCCACTATGAGATGGGTTGGAGAAGTCTTCATTTTCTTTAAGAGTTTATACTCAAGCTTGTCAGTAGACATCAGTAAGCTGTTATCAGATTCCTTCTCTTGCTCAGTTGAATCTGCTTCATGAACCAAGTCAGGTTCTCTTCCATGGCAAAAGTAATGAAGTGGGGCCAATGTGTCCCATTGCTCCCAATATCCACAGCAGCCACCCAACACTGTAGTGCTTTGGACAGGTGAAGAGACTCTGAAACTGTAGTATTATCCATTGAAGCTACCACAGTTCTTCTCTATTCTGAATTAACCACATCCTTTTTTCCATTTAAGTAAGAAAGATGCACAGAGGCTCAACCCACCCATTATTGAACATATTTTGCATATGGAATTTCTAATCAACATATTATTCCAGGAATGTTTGCAGATGGAACCTATTTAGATTTTTTTGGTACATGGATGCCTAGAGAATCACGGAAAAAAGTAGAAATCATCTAGTTCTAGTCTAATACCCACAATCAGCATTCAAGGTAACTGAGAAATAAAGAGGTCAAATATTGCTCAAGATGACTCAGCAAGTTACGAGCCAGTGTGGACCAGATAAGTGTCCTTTTCTCTACACCACGTGGATAATGGATGTTTATAGCAAAACTAACATTGAACCTGTTGAGATTCATTTGGATAATCTGGAATTTTATGTCTCACTATATGATAATGTTCATAATCTGAATTATGTAACAAAAAGCTGTCCTTTACCAATACAGATATCCTATTCAAGGAAGTAAAATTTCACTAGTATCATGGGCATCTTTACCATATCAGTTTCAGTAGCCCAAGTAGAACTCTAGTTAATTTCTTTTGAATGGTAGGGCAAGCAAAGCATCATTATTCCTATGAACACTTAACACTTTTTGAGTAATCATGATGGCATGTATTGAACATTTTGGTGATACAAGTATCTGCTAATGATGGAAACGTATTTGCTAGTGGTACAAGTCTTACAAGATACCCTGCAGAAGAACCTTCACAAAATAACCTCTGACCTTGAAGAACAGATATTCTAAAAACACACAACACAGGGGTTTTGTACATGAGCAGCCTTTGGAGTTTTTCCAACTTTTCAAACATTCAGGGAAGTAAAAATGTAATTATGCCAGGTTTTCTAAATTTTCGTATTTCAAATTAGTATAATTTGAGGGAAGGTATTTAAATGATCTGCACATTACTTATCAAGACATATATTTCTGAGTGCCAACGTCCAGGAATTAGTTTGCTCTTCTGAAATAATATTTAAAATAATCCTTTTTAAAATTAAAGGATATTTTATCAACATGAATAGCCTATCTCAGAAAATTATATTAACACTAAATCACAGGTAACACCATCATGTTTTATCTCTATTTATTTTGATTTTTGAAGTAATTTAAAAGGGTATATTTGAACATTATAAAGTAACACTAATAAGTAAAAACATTTTGTAGACTCAGTGAAAACTTATTTATTTATTTATTTATTTATTTATTGAGACAGAGTTTCGCTCTTGTTGCCCAGGATGGAGTGCAATGGCGCGATCTCAGCTCACTGCAACCTCCGCCTCCCGGGTTCAAGCGATTCTCCTATCGCAGCCTCCTGAGTGGCTGGTATTACAGGCATGCACCAGAAAATAAAATATTGTATTCATCATTAGTAACATTTGCCAGAACTCTGTGCTGTTTAAACTTCATAAAGTATATCACATGTAAGATACTTTCTAGTTTTCTAATCTCTTCTGTATACATGCCAGAATATTATCAAATACTTTCATTTAATCAGTTATGATTATTTTATAACAAAGAAACCTCATTCTAGAAAAGACGGCCATCTATTCACCACTCCTGTTGGCCATTAACCTTCATACCTCCCCACTCAGTGTTCTGTCTTGGATCTTCTTTCACCGTATAAGTCTCAGGGTGGATTTGATCCAGTCACTCTGCAGCAAATATCCTTGTATGTATCTTCGTGAACGTCAACAATTAGGATATGGACTTCCTCAGCCTTACCAGATGTTGCCAAAATTGCTCTCCAAAAAACTAATGTCAATTTACATTCCAGCCAGCAGTGAATGAAAGTTTCAGTTTCTGTACCTCCTAGACATATGTATTGTCATGCTTTAATTTTTATCACTAATGGCTGTGAGATGCAATCTTATTATTGATTTAATTTTTATTTCCCTAATCACCGGTGAAGCTAAGCATCTTTTTACCTGTTTATTTGTCCTTTGGTTTTGCACTTCTGTAAATCAGCTGTTTATATCCTTTGCCTATTTGTTGTTCCTTTGAGCTTCTCCCTCCTTCTCCTTTTCCTATTATTCTTCCTCCTCCTCCTCCTCCACTCCTCTTCCTCCTTCTTCTTCCTAGGAGTTCTTAGTTTATCTGAATAAAAATTCCTTGTCAGTTCTAGTTCTATGCATTACAAATATATTCTTCCAGTTTGTGACTTGTCCTTTACTTTTTTTTAATGGCAACAGAAATTTAAATTCTAGTGAATAAATATATCAGTCTTTTCATTTAATGCTTAATGCCTTGGATGAAAATGTTTTATCCCAGAGTGATAGAACTATTTTCTTAAATGTTCTTATCACAGTTTTAACATTTTGTTGATCACATTTAAGTCTGTAATCAATCTGTTGTTTGTATTTGTTCATAATGTGAAGCAAGAATCTAATTTTAATTTTTCCTTATGGATACTTCTCATTTATTAATTAATCCACTAGTCCTTCCTTCTTCTCAATTTTAATGCCTTTTTAGTGATACAACAAGGCTCTTATGAGTGAGGATTACTTTGAGGCTTTCTATCATCTTCAATTTGACCATTTTTACATCCCTGTACCATTATTATACTGCTTTAATTGTTATAGCTTTATAAGTTTTTTGCATTGATGTTTCAGTTATTTATCGCTGCAAAACAAAACAGTGGAGGTTTTCTTTAAAAATCATTATTTTCCATGATTTTATGGGCAACCATAAAATTCCGTTTCCCAGGATATCAGCCCAGGCACTGAGACAATCATAAGGTCCAAAATAGCCTCAATCGCATGGTTGACTACCACAGTGCTAGCTGACAAATGGGACCTCAGCTGGGGTTTTCAACTAAAGCCTTGTTTTTCTCCATGTGGGTATCTCTATGTGGCTATTTGAGCTTTGGAAAGCATGACAGATGGAATCCAAGAAGAAATATTTCAAAAAATAAAGGCAGAAATTTCAGATGTCTTAAAGTCTAGCCTCAGACATCACTCAAAGCCACCTCTGCCTTATTCTATTCCTAGAAGTAGACTAAAAGAAGGTAAAGTAGACTGCACCTCTTGATGAGGAGTGGCAATGTCACATTGCTAAAAAGTACCTGGGAAGGAAAATAGTATCGTGATCATATTTGGAAATAACAATCTATTGCATTCTGGCAGGACAAGCCTTGTCATTTCATTAGGCTTCTTCAACATCATTTTGGATCCTTTTCCTTCCAACTATGAATCTACGAATTTTAGAGTTAACTTGTCTGGTTCCATTCAAGTTTTATAATGTGATTTTTGAGTGAACTTTCAAATAACATTCTTCAACAAATGTTTATTGAGCACCTATTATGCTCTTGCACTAATGATACATAAATGAAAAAAATAGACAAAACCTCCATCTTTTATTGAGCCTGTATTTTAGACTATGTGGGGAAAATAAAAATATTTATGACTTCTGGTGTTCTAATAAATATATTTTGTTTCACAAATTTGGTTAGGTCTTCTTTATGTCCTTCATCTAAGCTTTATAATTTCTTCTGGTAAATTTTTATAGTACCACTCTTATCTGATTTATTCTTAGACAAATTTTTGTCTTCTTTCTCCCAATATTTAAACTACGCTCTTTGGGCAAAAGTTTTAATTTTGTGTGTCTTCTGATAGCACCAAGTACATTGCCAGATATAGCAGGACAATGTTAACTTGGTGAACAGACTGAATAAAAACTGAAGTAAAAGGTAATTCTCCATTTGTAAATATTAATCATGCCAGGTCAAACTATCTTAACCAAGCTAAACTCCTAGAAATAAGTAGCATTCAGGTAGTAATTGAGTTGCCATCACTATATTCTTATAGCAGGTCCCTTGTATAAAAGTCAGTAAGTAATGTAAAGGAGCAACTACCCAGGTACTCTAGTGGTTAAAAGGAAAAGATGAAAAGAAAGAAGAAAGAAGAAAGGAAAATGCTCTCCAAGCTTTATACAGACATTTAACGTAGTTAAAAATGGATTTACCTAATCACACCTTTAGGATTTGTTAATCACACCTTTAGCTAATAACTTCAAAATTTGCTTCTAAGTTAGGTACAGTGTGGAAAAAATTAACTCACTTAATAAATGGAATGAAGCTCAGTGTGAGTCTCTTTAAAAGCACAAGAACATTCCTATTTCATCCCTCAATTACCAAATATCTGCAATTCCTAGTTTCACATCATGCTGAACTTCTAAAGTACGAAAAAAGCAGTTGAAGTGATATTACAATAGCAAATGATACAAAAATAGCATTAAGTACCAAGGATACCTAAGATTCATTATTTCAATTCTTTACTCTCAAGATGGGCAGATCTGACACTGTGAAAATTGCTGACAAAATCATGACTTGCCACCAAACAGAATTTTCAACATTTCAAGTTATGAAAAGATAAAGAATAGCCTGAGGACTATTTCACTATATACAATACTATTTATAGAATACAGCTGCAGGCCTTTGTATATCTAAGAATTATTGTAAAGAAGTTTTACAAAACATCAATCCTTTGAGAATTTCCATACATTGTTCAAGTTATTTAAAATCTGCCAAATGTTACAACATGAAATGTAAAACTAGGAAACCATAATGCAACAAGTGGAAAACATGGGCTCAGCTAATACCACAACACACTGCCAAGATGGAACTCTCCACAAGGTGTATCTTCCTGCTACTTCTGTCCTGCTGTTTCCCAGAGTTCATTCCTTCTCATTAGTGTATGCTAAATACTCCTAAATCTAGATCTCTAACCCAAGATGTGTCACTTGAGCAACAGAGCCACGTTTCCAATTCCTCTGAGGTGTCATTGCTTGAATGACACAGAAATACTGCATACTCCATAATCTCAAATATAACCCATGATTTCCATACTCTCCTCCTTTGTATTTCTCTCTCAGTGAATAGAACCACCATCCACCCAGGCCTCTGTGACAGAACCTTGGGTGTCATTGAAGACACTTTTTCCTCTCTCTTACTTCTCATATAAAATTGATTACCAAGTCCTGGGAATTACACAGGATCTCATCCTTTTATGTCACATTGACCAGTTTCCTCTTCTTCATGCCCACTGCCATAGCCTTGGTTCAAGTCCTCATCATCTCCTACATGACCCTTGGTAGCAGTCAGCTAGCCGGACCCCCTGCTTCTAGATGTACCTCTTTTAATCCATTCTCCAAACATTCACCAAGTGATCTTTTTAAAACACAAAGCAGATAAAATTACCCACACCTTCCTGTTTAATACCTTTCAAAGGTTACCAAAATTCTTACAGGATAAATTACAAATCCTTAACATTATTACCTGGCTCTTGTCTAGATCTCTATATTTTTTATTAAGTTCAGGTTCTTTCCTCATCTGCTACCTATCCATGCCAGACTACTAACACTCAGACTGAGTCTCACTAATTTGTAGCTTTGCTCACACTGCTCCTTCTGCTTACAAGATCTTCAAATCCTCTCCCTCACTCACCTTTAACCTGATGAACTTATAATCATTCTTAGGGTCTAATGCAAGCATTACTGCTGCTACAAAACTTCCTGAAATCCACACAGGAAATTATATACTCCCATCTTTGTTTCATAAATCTAATAAGAACTAATATTTATGGAGTACTGATATTCCATTAGACATTGTATTCAGTGGTTTATTACATTATTGTATCCTATAAACTTATAAATTATTTTCACATTACCTTACTAATATATCCAACACAATCACTTGTAAATTAATTCAGTATGCTTTATTTTGCCTACTTATTTATGTATTTTTTAATATTCTCCTACTAGACTGAAAACTACTTAGGACTGAACTGTGTTTCATCTTACTCTCTATTGCCTAAGCTACTTCATTGCACAAGTAGATCTCAAAGTTCTGTTGATAAATGAAGTTTAATGGTTTCAAGGAGACTGGTATTATATAATTAGAGATGTTATCAAATGCATTAAAAATTTTAATGCATCCTGAATCAAAGCAGTTATCTATCTAACTTAGCAGCTGTGCAACAAAGTAAAAAGAGCAAGAGTGCTATTAATATATCTCAAAGATAAGCTTATTTAATAATGCATGTTTGGACTGGGTGCAAAGGCGCACGCCTGTAATCCTAGCACTTTGGGAGGCCGAGACGGGCAGATTGCCTGAGCTCAGGAGTTTGAGACCAGCCTGGGCAATATGGTGAAACCCTGTCTCTACTAAAATACACAAGAAATTAGCCGGGTGTGGTGGCATGCACCTGTAGTCCCTGCTACTCAGGAGGCTAAGGCAGGATAATTGCTTGAACCTGGGAGGCAGAGGTTGCAGTGAGTCAAGATCGCACCACTGTACTCAGCCTGGGTGACAGAGCAAGACTCCGTCTCTACCAAAAAAAAAAAAAAAAAAAAAAAAAAAAAAAAAAAAAAAAAAAAAAAAAATGCATGTTTGTGTCAATCACTTATGTGTTTATTTAAGTTAATTAGAGCTTATGTAGTTTTCTGCTTGCTCAACTTATGGAAAAAAATTTCTAAGAGTATGTGCAAAAATATTGTCTAAAGTAGCATTTGAAATTTTGCTCTACAATTACACTGTTAAACATAGTAATTCTAAACAATTCCATGTGAACTAACATCTGTAAATGTTCAGCAATTATCCACCTGCCGACAGTCTGTAATTCAGCTTTGTGAGCACTACTGGTTTGTGACATTAAATCAAGAGGTTTAATATTTTATCTTGGATTGAATGCAAAAGACAATCAAGAGTAAGACAGACATTTAGCTGCCTGGATATCAGCTATAGATCTGTTGATATTAATACTAAGAGAGAATCATCAGTTCCCAAAACTTTTAGATACGGTGGCAAGAATAAGAGCAGAAGATGATGTGCACATCAAGCAGCTTTTTCATCCTTGCTTAGTGTCAAGTGTTTGGCAAAACAACCCTTTGTGTTATTTCAGCATTTCAGAGGCCTAATTTTCCATAGTTGTGACTCACATATCCTATTCATAGGCAGAAGTCTTATAAAAATGAATGTGACTGAGATACAATCTGAGCAGAAAATACTTGTTTATTACCAAATGACCACAAATTCTTTTTTGTTTGTAAAAATTAATTTACCTGTGTTAAATTATTTCAATTAGATTTGATTTTAAAACCAGCACTTTAAGCATGATGTATCATCTCATAACTGATAAAACAATAACATTTCAAAGACATTATCTAGAACAGTTAAACCAAATTCTTGTCTGTTCATAAGCTCTGGTAAAACCTTTAGGTCCATGCTATTTAGTAAACCTCTCTCTTAATATGTATTCATATAACTAAATATTCCTATACACTGTTTTCCTAAATTTAGGGTTCTGAATATTCTTTCCCTCTTTATTAGGAAATCATCTCTCTGTTCTCTCTTATTTCTTCCCAAGCAAGTTTGTCATCTAAATACCTCGTTAAATAATCTTATACCTTATTCTGTCAAAACAATCTATAAGAGAAATGTTCCCCAGGCAGATGAAGTCCTCAAATTTGTTGCTGTTTCCTATTCTTTTCTTAGTTAGTGGCTCAGCTATGCACAAAATCACCCAAGCCAAAAGCCTACAGTCATCCATTCCACTTCATCCCCACATTCCTAATTGGTGATTAAGACCTATTGACTCTTCCTCCTGAATATATTGCAAATCTATTTGTTTCTCTTCAAGTTCACTACCACTGCATCATCATTCATCACTTGGATTATTGTAATGATTTTCTAATTGGCCTCCGTGCCCACCAGCCTCAGTTTTATCCCCTCATTTCTCCCCATTCCAGTTCATTCTTCTCCAACAATTGTAATTATAATTCTAAAATGAAATGGCTGATGCCATTTCCCTACATAAATAAGATGCAAACCAAATTCCTGGCACGGCATTTTAGCACAGCCTTTGCATATCTCACCAGATTTATGTCTCATCTATCTTCCCATATACTCCAATGCTACAATTCTTTTTCTATAAGCAGAAATAAGTGCCTCCTTACTCTATGTTTACTTAGCATTCACTGTTGTTTTAGTACTAGTTGCGGGAATAAAATTCAAAATAGAAGAGAGAACAGTATTTTTTTAAAGCACAAGAAGCTTAGTTAATGTAAAAGCATAGCACAAAATAAAATGTAGACATAAATCAAAATATATCAATGACCCAATAATTACAAAGGGACTAAATTTGTCGAATAAAGGACAGATATTGCAAATTACATTTTTATGCTTTTTGCAAGTCACACAAATAAAATACAATGACACAGAAAAGTTGAAAATAAAAAGATGAAGAATGACAATGAACAAAAGAAAGTGAGACACTTGTAGAGAGGCAAAAAAGGCACATTGGAAATAAAGAAGTTTCTATGAAACAATAAAGAAGGAATCAGCAAAAAATATAGTAATTCCAAACTCATATGTGAGTAATAACATTGTCCAGAATATACAAAGTAAAATTGAGATTAGAAAGAGCAATTGTCACAGATCAACAATAATGGGAGATTTCAATATACTTTTCTTATAACTGATACATCAGGCAGCAAAAGACATTAGTGGATTGTAGGAGATATAAATAACACAACTAAACAGTTTGTTCCAATGGATATATGTAAAACCATGGACCTACCATTAGAGAACACATATTCTACTTAAATATATAATAAACTTTAAAACTGAACATATACATAAAGCAAATCTCAACACCAAAAATTCAGTATCACTCAGAACTTCTGTCAATATAAGACAATTAAATTAGAAATTTTATTTTACTATTTTAGTTGTAAAGAAAACAGAACATGGGGCAAAAGTTAATAAAATTGGAACACTATAGAAACACAGAAAACCCTCCATATTTCAAAATTAAAGATATTTGTACTACTTTTATTTATCATTTTCAATTGATGGTTTGCACTCAGATATTTCATTAAGATTTCAGTTATTTCAATAATTTAAACATGATTTTATGCTTTAAAATGTATCTGTTAAAAGACCTGTGACTGAACTACAATGTAAATCGGTTAATTAATAACAGGCATTGTTAAATTGACATTGGAAGTTGAAATTATCACAGGCCTTCTGGCTAACATTTTCAAGAAAAAACTTGGGATTCCTGAAAAATAATATATCATCAAGGTATTTGGATAGGTAAGCATCTAATAATTAAATTAATATCATCAATTTGTACTACACAGAAAACTGGGCTGTTGTCATCTTGTATGGATCAGAACATGATTATGCCATAAAATCCTTCAATTTTTAGCTTGAAACTTCAATCACTATTGTCTCTCTTATCTAACTATAGAGGTGATCAGACAGCATGCATCCCTTTTAGGTCACAAAACAAATACTATTAAATGCCGACCTGTAAATGGTGCTTCTGGAAACATAATGAACTAGATCTGGGTTAGTATGGGATGAAATAGGCCTTAACTTAGAAAGTAGAAACGAATAATGTACATTTCATAAGTCAATGCAAAAAACAATTGCCAATTTTACTGTATTTTATTAATTTATCTTAGCTGAATTTTACATCACTGACAAAGAGATTACTTGACCATCAATGTTTCTGATTTGTATACTAATTCTAGTCTTATTTTCCTAAAATATTTTTCTAATAACAGAAATGTATTCACAAATTGTAATTAAAAGTCATTGAAGGTCATCTGATTTGTTGTCTTGGCTTTAGATCAGTGACTAGATTTTCCCAGTCACTGCTCTGTCAGCTTTAATATAATGCATACCTTTGTCTTACTAGCACTTCAATTTATGGGATAGCTGTTTTTCACAATTAAAACTACTGAAGCTTTAATATACATGGAAATTATCATGAGAGCATTTTCTCCACATTTCTAACAACTCTGGAAGGCCCTATTGTAAAAATATGGGGCTTTCCAGATGACTGTATCTGGTTTCCTGAGGACGGCTTTTAAGATTGCTATATGAGCTCAAGAGAAACATTTACAAGAATCTTTAGATAAATTACTAGGTGCTGCAGAAGTAAAACCATTTGGAATGGATTTCTAAAATCCTCTTACATAAATAATTGGTGAGTGCTTGAAGTTAGAAAAGACTGCCCCTACTCTTGCTGGCCCAATAGACAAGACAGCTGATGAGGAAAGTTGATGGTGAATTGGCACAAGGTTAATTGCAGGAGAAATGAAGCTGACCTGCTTATTGCAATTATGTTGACTGCTACCTAGTTAGTTCTATGAGAGACAACACCTACTTGCACAACATCTTCCACTTAACTGGGCTTAAGGCCAGTTCAGTAATCACAAAATTATGACAAGCTAAAAATTACAACAATCACCTCCTCCAACCTCTGTATCTATAAAGAAACCATGAACTTATATAATTTACCCAGGAAATAGAAGTCAGATCTGCTGCCTCCTATTACGGGAGTCTTTACATTGAATTAAACTGAATTAGATATATGAATTCAATAGAAGAAATCTTGATGTAAAGTCAATTAGTATGAATACAAGTCCTCCCTCATCCCCCACCTGACAATTACAATAAAATTCTATGGGGAGTGCATTATGAAGAGCAGAGAAGAATGCCAGTGCAATTCTGTAAAAGCTAAGGCAATCTGAGAATTTAATTTTGGTATGTCTAGCCAAAGTCAATTACTCATGCACAACAGGCTGGAAAGTGACCAAGGGCTGACTCAGCAGCTTTCAAACTCTTCTGTTGAGTTTAAAAAATAAAATGCGAAAGTAGAGAGAGAAGATAGGAAAGAACAGTCCAAGAAAGGACTATAAAAATTAAATAGGCCAGGCGCAGTGGCTCACGCCTGTAATCCCAGCACTTTGGGAAGCCGAGGCAGGTGGATCACGAGGTCAGGAGAACGAGACCATCCTGGCCAATATGTTGAAACCCTGTCTCTACAAAAATACAAAAATTAACTAGGAGTGGTGGCGCGTGCATGCAATCCCAGCTACTCAGGAAGGTGAGGCAGGAGAATCGCTTGAATCAGGGACTCAGAGGTTGCAGTGAGCCAAGATGGAGCCACTGCACTCCAGCCTGGTGACAGAGCGAGACTCTCTCTCAAAAAATAATAATAAATAATAATAATAGTAATAATTAAATAAACTGATACCCTCATAATAAAATCATAAAATTTGGGCTGTGAGTTCACTTCTGGAATGGTAGGTACTCATGGAAATTTACCTAAAACCAAAAAGTGAAGTAGGAGCTGAAGACGGGTGGGGGACAGAAGGATGGGGAAATGTGTATGTGGGGCACAGACAGGTGAAAAATTTAGAGAAATACAGTTTTTCACCAGTTTGAAGTAAAACTTTCTAATTACTTTTACAAACCTTCTAACATATCATTACTATGTACAATTACCAACAGATAAATTTAGTATTTAGTACTCAAAAAGAATAATTTTATAAAGAAAGTTACCACAGGACAACTTTAGTGGATCCTAATTGTATTCACAATTCAATTTACAAAACTGTGATTTACATACACCCTGTCAGGCACACATCCAGGACACAAAAGGCACACTCACACTATCTCAAAGCACTTGAAAAACAAGGGGGCTATAGGAAAAGAAACCCACCCATTTCTACTGACTGTATCTCTTCCTTTTCTTTCTGTTTAGCCTTGTCATCATTACCAGGGAGCTTAAGAAACTTGCTCATTCCTAAAACTATATTTGCTACAACCAGGCATTTCTCTTCCAATCAGGGCTTCACCATGGCTGGGAAATAGACATTGAGGAAGCAGAGGGTGCAGAAATGGGTATGAGTCTTACAGTCTGAAGACCTAGGTTCCGAGGGAGTCACCGTCTGGTTGACTGATGATACTCAAGCCTTATTAACTTTCAGGAGCTCAGTTTCTTCACCTAAAAAAATTAGATGGTGGATTCAATGATCTCTAAGCTCTCTGACTTGAAATGGATTCAATCCACTAATTTCCCCTTTTTTTTTTTTTTTTGAGACGGAGTCTTGCTCTGTCACCCAGGCTGGAGTGCAGTGGCCAGATCTCAGCTCACTGCAAGCTCCGCCTCCTGGGTTCACGCCATTCTCCTGCCTCAGCCTCCCGAGTAGCTGGGACTACAGGCGCCGCCACCTCGCCCGGCTAGTTTTTTGTATTTTTAGTAGAGACGGGGTTTCACCGTGTTAGCCAGGATGGTCTCGATCTCCTGACCTCGTGATCCGCCCGTCTCGGCCTCCCAAAGTGCTGGGATTACAGGCTTGAGCCACCGCGCCCGGCCTAATTTCCCTTTTTTGAATTTTCCTCATATTCTCTTAAGCAGAGTCGAATAGGAAGCTTTTTCAAAACGATAAGTAATTATTTCTTATCTACTTATATATCAAACTGCCCTCGCCTTTGCCAAAGGCCTCAGTGGACAAATAACTTCAAACAACTACTAACTCTCAGAGTAGTGCAAGTCATCTAGGATCATTGTTTACATTCTAAACTTACGGAAAGTCTTTCTGTAAAAGTGAGAAATGTTTTCAATGTGAGAAACATTTCTCATTAAAGTGAGAAACAATTTAATGATAGGAAAAGTAATGCTTTCTACAAGGTTGAATCTAAATCCAAGCCATAGATAGGAGCCACTTTAACTGGTATTTATGGTTCAGGAGCAGAAACAAAAAGAAAAAAAATTCCTTTGAAAGTGGTTATTTATGACAGTCTAACATTACTCCTTTGACACAATGAACACAGGTAAATTATCTCAGAGCTGTGTTTAATAGATCTAATGGCTAGCAGAGTACTGGGCCATTTATTTCAGGATGACTACTTGTTTGTAAAACTTGTTTCCAAATTCAGGCTAATATACTAAGTTACCAAGCAGATTTTTTTTTTTTTATTCCAGAGTCACTGGCCATATTTCATATATAATTGCTGGGTTAAATAAACACAATTAGGTTTTATTTAGCATGTATTTGATTATTAATGTCTTCATATAAATAAAAACTTTTTTTATAAACTAGACTAGGAAAGGATAAAAACTTAATATCATTATTATCCTAAACATACCAAAGGCTCAAGTTTTCATTACCTAAAATATACTCTTCATAAGACTTGTGGTTGCTGAATAAAATACATTCATCAGATGCAGTATTGCTTTCACAGTAATTATGATACTATTTATAATGCCACGGTTGTGTTCATAGGCCACTAACATACGCAGTCTTTCAGCTACAACACTCAAACATAATGACAATGCCCCTTTCCATTGAAATATTCTATGCATCCTGCCACAGTGACTTCATTCCTTACCAGGATGCTTGCTGAATCAGGCTGCCCCAATTAGTCAGCCACAGTGCCTATGCTTATGACTAATAATATTGGGAAATAAACAAAATTAAGGTCCATGACTTCCTGACCATTTTGGTCAATCTCCTTTCTTTGGTGTCTTCTGCTTTAACCCTAATACTGAGTGATCTTGAACTATTTCTTGCATAAAAAGAGCTTCACATACTGTACAAAGTCTTCAAGCCCTACACCAATATTTCCCAAAGTATATTCCAAGTATTTCAGTCTTAGGGGATATTTCTCAAAAACATCAGAGTGTAGAGAGGTTCCAAGATCCAATACTTTTGGGAAACTTTGCATACTATATTCCCAATCCTTAGGCTTCTCCTAATCTATTCATATATTGAAGTCCCTTATAAGTCCTGAAGTAAAGAAATATTTTATCTACATTTAACTTGTGCAATCACAAAATTTACTTAACCATGAAATCTATTTCGTATTACTTTTTCAAGTGAGTCTTATTAACATATAACTAGTGGCAAATATTTGGATGTCCCTGTCTTCATGCAGAATTTGACTGCCCAGGTCCTATTCCTCTAGAGACTAGTTAGATTCTGGCCAGTTAACTGGAGAAATCAATACAAATTGAGGGGTTAATTTTGTTAATAGATTCATGTATTACCTCCAGCAGAGGGTGGTTGATTTTAACATACATTTGCAATGCATCAGCCAAAGTGCAGCATAAAATGAAAGAGAATAAAATGCGAGACTGTACCTTGCACATGTTTCTTATTGCATAAGTAAATACTATATATCAGGTCTGGAATTTCTATACTCAAAGGGCTTATATTCTGAAACAATGATTACAAATATTGAGTGGAGGTAATATTTGTAGACATTGAATCAAACCAGTTTTCTCATATAACATAAATAACTTACCTGCCTTTTGATGTTAAAAAAAAAAAAAAAAAAAGCCACCTGCCAAGATCTGGCTGTGGAGCCATGGCTATGTATCAACCATGTATTTGAGTAGTGACAAATACTTAATTAACAGGGTCATTGAATTGAGAAGAAGGCCTGAATTTTGATTTCTACAATGATGAGAAAAGGTGAGAAATACATCTTGCTTCCCTGTTAAAATGACTACACATGTAAGGACAGCCCCGCGGCATGGTGTCTGATACTTCATCTCTGTCAGCTTTTTCTTCCCATAATGCTTCTTCCCTCAAAAATGCTGATCACACAAATTTTGAAACAAGATATTTGTGGCATTTTTTTCAGTGGAAATCATCATTATTGCCTGTAACCTTGATCCATTCTAATAGAGCACTACTGAGCTAATCCTACAATAAGTCAAGATAACTGATGGCATTGGCAGGTAGTTGAAATCCGTAGTCTAACAAAATACTGCTTTCAAAAGACTAGTATACTCACCGATAAATGCCTTTTTATCACGTCAATTATTCGCTACTTTTTATCTTTACAAAATATTTGCTGCTTTTGGGGAACTCTGCAGGTTTCTTGTTTCTGATTCTTTGTTTAAACATATAGAACTACGTTCAGTCTGACAAAGCCAGCACTTCCTCCAGTCAAAAAGGGAAATAGCTCTAGTACAACACAATATTTTAAGAACAGATTTTGTTGTTAGGCTGTATCACCCCCAAAGAAAAGGACAAAATTAGGAAGACTGAATTTGTTACTATTTACTCACCAAAGCCTCAAGGTAGTTTTATAGAGATAATCACAAAAACAGGAAATAGTACACAATGTGGTATTGGTGTTTTCCTGCAAGCTCCTTTTCCTATGGATTACTTTTTCCAGTGGAGACAAATGCTAATATTTTATCTGGATAATAAATTAAAAAGTGGTTTCTTGACATTTTACTGATTTTTTTTCATTTCATTTAAAGAAAATGATTTCCAAAGCCAGACAATGATGCTGTTCAATAGAAAAATGATGACCTTTGATTAAAACCCTGCCCCTTACTAATTTTCACATCTTTACCAACCTCCTAATCAATGTGGAAGTGGCATAAAGGGGAAACAATGCTTGATCTAAATGCACTTTATCTAAATCACTTCCCCCAAGCAGACATTCTCTATCTCAGTTCCTAGTTCATTCATTTCCTTCCTTATATTTCCCAATAAGTCAAGATACTTCAATTCAAAATTACTTCTTCCTTCACCTGTTCATTGTGCCTGTGATCACATAGGCCATAAGTTTTATATGGGAGGGAACTTTGTAGACCTAGTGACTTCCCAGTGTTACTGCTGAAGAAAGGAATAGTTACGGGAAGAGGGGACAAAGGTGAATGTATCTGAAGAATCAGAAAAAAAGGTACGTGGTCTCAAATTGTAATTAATCTCTAAAGGTAACAAGCAAAAGTAAAAGTAATGCTTTTGTTTATTTTACTCCATCTTTTTTTTTTTTTTTTTTTTTTTTTTGAGATGGAGTCCTGCTCTGTTCCCTAGCCTGGAGTGCAATGGAGTGATCTCGACTCACTGCAACCTCCGCCTCCCAAGTTCGAGTGATTCTCCTGCCTCAGCCTCCCAAGTAACTGAGATTACAGGTGCATGCCACCACAGGTGCATGCCAATTTTTCTATTTTTAGTAGAGGCAGGGTTTCACCATGTTGGCCAGGCTGGTCTCAAACTCCTGACCTCAGGTGATCCGCCCACCTTGGCCTCCCAAAGTGTTGGGATTACAGGTATGAGCCACCACACCCAGCCTACTCCATGTTTTTTTGTTGATTATTTATTTTGAAATTATTTGGCATCTTTTCTCATTATTCTATTATTACAGTAATTATCTACCACCTGTTGAACAGTACAGTGCCAGGTACTTTACAAACAACTTTTTGCAACTATCTTGCAAGGTAAGCACTCCTGTGCCTGTTTCATGCAGGGAAACTGAGTTGCATAAAGTGAAGTCACAAAGTCACAGAGACAGGAAGTGGCAGAGTCAGGATTTAAGCTTACTTCTGCCTGATTCCAAAGCTGTACTCTCTTCTCTTTATCACACCACTTAATAGTTAAGAGGTATGCTTAAGTTTCTTAAAATATCTGTCTTACCAACTTGATAATAAACTTTGCAAAAGTAGAAGCTAGAATCTCTCCCCCACCGCACCTTCTCTTTCTCCCTCTTTCTGTGCTATGTATATACTACTCTACATCTTGAAAAGAGTAATTTTATCTTCATTTACTTTGTAGTTTATTCAACTTCTATTTCCAAAAACTTAGCTTTTTCCTGGGACAAATCCCCCAGATATTTTCTATTCTCTTATAACTTCAACCTCTACCCACTAAAGTAGAACTCTAAATTATTTAGGAGATTCATAATTATGTATTACAAAGTTTAGAAATTACATAATAAAAGTTTAAATTCATTTAAAACGAGTAATTATGATGCCATCAGCACACTATAAGATGTAAACATTTTAATGGTGAACTATTTAAAATAAATATCTTTGAATGTTCAAATTCGGTTTGATTTATTTGTTCTCTTTATTTCTTCATAATTACAGTCTTAAATCTTTTTTTCTCTTGAGACAGAGTCTCACTCTGTCACCCAGGCTGGAGTGCAGTGGCAAAATCTCAGCTCACTGCAACCTCCACTTCCCGGGTTCAAGCCATCCTCCAGCCTCAGCCTCACAAGTAGCTGGGATTACAGTCATGCACCACCACGCCCGGCTAATTTTTTTGTATTTTTAGTACAGATGGGGTTTCACCATGTTGGTCAGGCTGGTCTTGAACTCCTGACCTCAAATAATCCACCCTCCTTGGCCTCCCAAAGTGCTGGGATTACAGGCGTGAGCCACCATGCCCGGCTTACAGTCTTAAAAATTATGTATTGCTTATTGGTTCTTCACTGTAGGTTCAAAAGCATTGTCAATTATGTCTGTGTGACTCCTAAACCAGATTTTACCTTCAAATTCTTGGGTGTCAGTTCCCGTTTAGCATCAACACACTGAATGAAATTAGAATGTGACTCACCATGTATTTCCAAGGAATTAACAAATCGGCTTTTTTCCCTCTCCCACTATTTGGATCTATTTGGATATTGAAATTAAAGTAGCTAACTTTAAAATAATTTCCTGATTTTTAAATTATTCTTGACCAACTTCTTATTGGCTTCAATCTGACTTTTTTTTTTAAACATAAAATAGCCCTTAGATGTACATTTTTCATGTTTTTTTTTTCATTTCTAAAATCAGAGATAAAATATTTGACAAGCAGGACTTTCACACTTTAGGAACTTCAACTGCCATTGAAACTTTAATTAGGTCAAACTTGGAATCTAAAATCTTAAAATGGTATCTGGTGAAAGAGGAAACCTGACAACATAAGGCAAAGGCTTTTTGCTGAAACCCTTGCCAGTGTTTCCCTGTAAATGTTACAACTTTCAAAGAACACTCAACATTTCCTACAATTTTAAAATCCATAATTTATTACAAATAAGTATAGTAGAAAGGTTCTATTCCATAATGAATATATTGATAAAAATAGTATTTTTTTAAAAAATCTTCAAAAAATTGTGAACTCAAAAGGTATACATAATGTAAAAACCATTCACCTCAAAATAGCCATTATTTCAGATATTTTGATAAAAATATATACAAAGGAAGCTACAGAGGAGAAAGGCCAATAGGTAATGTGGATGGGAAGTGAAGAGCAGTTTTATTTAAATGGACTCAAGCTACCCACACTATATTAAATATATGTACCATATTAAATATAGCTATACTTGAATTAATCACAGTATAAGAACTTTAAATGAAATTAATGAATTTACTAAAAATGAGATAAATGTTTCTTTTTTCTTATTTTTTTAATGCCCATCTTTATCCTACAGTAGAGATAAATGTTTCTTAACACCTCAAAATATATTAAGTAATAAAATATTGATGAGTTCAGGAAAAATTTATGCATTAAAAAGTTGGGACCATTATTTGGTACAAAAGCTGAATAAATAAACATTCATTCTTCCATCAGTTTGATTTTTATTATTACATATTTTCTATTTTATTCAATAACCACGGTGCCTGTGGTTTTTAATTTTAGTTCTGAATTTACATTGATTAAAGATTTATATTTGGTTTTTTAGTTGGAATCCCTCCATTCCTGAATTCTTTGTCTTGATTCACTTCTTAGTAGGCTGAAGTTTACTGTAGCTTTTTTGTTTGTTTTGTTTTGTTTTTACAGGGTGGCTATTCAATTTTTTTTTACTCATAAGAACAATAGTTTATTTGTTCATAATTGTGTGAGTTAGCAAGGCAATTCTCATCTGGGCTGACCTGGCACATCTCTGAGGTCATCTGTCAGTTCTGTAGGGGCTTGACGGTCTAGGAGAGCCCCATTCATTTGTCTAGCTCTTATAAGCTTGTTGGATTTAGGAGCCTCAGCTAGGACAGCACATCCCTGCTCCATGTAGTCTTTCATCCTCCAGTAGACTAGCTGAGTGGTAGCCTCAGGATTCAAAAGAGCAAAATAAGAAGGCCCCAATGCATAAGACTCTTTTTAAGGCTTTGTTTACCTTATTGTGATTCAGTGTTTTCTTGTTTTAATTTTCCTTAATGAGGGTTTATACTATTTTTTGTAACTTCTTATGGGCTTGAAAACGTTTGTACATTTGAATTCATATTTAAAAGATAACTTGGGTGGGTATAAAACCTTGGGTTATACTTTCTTGTACTCCGAATTTTTACACGTAATTCTATAGGATTTTGGTATTTAATAAACCTGTGGGAAAACTAACCTCATTTTGCTTCCTTCCATGTGACTTGGTATTCATGCTGAATAAATGCATAACTTTGTTCATTATCTTTAATGTTTATTAACCTTACCATGATACAAAATGCCATTAAAATTATATTTATATAGGATCCCTTTTTTTTCCTTTCCACACCCTTCATCTTCCCATAATAAATGTTGTGTTTTTGTGCATTTGAATTACATTTTATGGGATTTTTCAAAGCTTTCCTCCATATTCCTAACTTGGTTTTCAGTCATGTTTATTCCACTTGTTGTTATTGCTTCTAATATTTTTGTCTATGAAAGTTTTCATGTTTCTCTTCCATTTTTCTCCTGATACACGTAACCTCTTTCATCTCGTTTTCATTGAACCTCTACTTTGATTTCCATAGATATTTTTTCAGGCTTTTTGTTTGTTTGTTTGTTTACCTGCCTGTATCATATCTAGTTGAGCAAATGGGTAATTTTTATCCTAATCTTCCAATGTTTTTTGGGAAATTTCTCTTGTGATTTTTTTATACAACTCTTTGTTGTGTTATTATCTCTTTAATCTCCTTTCTATTTGATGGTTGCAGATTGAGAGAAAAAACAGGAACATTTTACAGTCTCTTGTTTCTCTTGCTAGACTTTTTTACTCCATTACTCTGTCACCAAATCTCTTATTTCCTTTTCCCAGGTCACACCTCTCCATCTGGAGTGTGTGGCTAAAAACAAATCCTTTTACATCAGAGACTTTCTGTGTTATGGTTTGTACATACTGTCTCTTCCTCCTTCTTCACTCCTCTTCATCTCTGGCATTCTCTGGTTCTGAAACTTGGATCTAAGTAAGAACCCGGTCATTCTAATATAGATTCTTCTTCAGATACCTCTCCTGGAGGCTTTAGGGATTCAAACTTGTTCCTATGACCTTCCGTTACTATATATATCTTCCTTCCGAGTCAGGGCTCTTTTGACCCTTCGAAATTTGACTCTTGCTTTTGTAGAACTATTTATCGTACTCTATTACTACGGCATTAAAAGGAAAATAAACACACACACACACACAAGCACATGCACTAGAGCAGAAGATTACACATGTCATTTATAAATACATATTGTTCTTTAGAAAAGTTATTATTATAGGTATAGCAACTAACATGTCTCATAATTCTACGTAGGCAAATATACCTCCTTCCCACATTAGTTAGAATAATCTTTGGATACAGTAACAGAGAACCCAACAATGTTTTAAAATATAAAAGGGTTTATCATTTATCTTTGAAAATAAAAAGTCAGGAAGTAGTGGCACCTAATGTTGGATTGCTGACTTAATGATGCGAGGCCTAATATCTCTCCAATTATTTTTGGCTTATCACCTCATAGTGATGGCTGCTACCCTGCAGGTATTAGATCTGTGCTCAAGGTAAGAAGAAGAGTTGGGGGAGCACTAGCCACAATCTTCCTCTTTTGATAAGAAGACAGAAGCATCTTTACCACCCTCGCCACCACTATCACTTCCAGCAAGTTTCTGCTCGCATCTCAGTAGCTGTTAGGAATTTTCCAATGCTTTTGTATAGCCATGCAAGAAAGAGTGTTAGCAAGAGCTTTCGATTCAGCCAACGAACAATGTTTGCCATACCCCAAATGCTGAGAACTCCTCAACACAAAGGATTTCAGCATATCCATCTTTGTATGCCCAGTTCTCAGCAGAGTATGAATATTTGTAGATACTAATTAAATATTTGTCAAATTATACTCCTTTATGGTTAACATTATTTCTTCTAAACCTAATAATTGAATTAACATTTTCAAAAACACATTTACCATGAATCTTAGAAAACTCTATAAAATCTCATATTATTAAACTGAAATTAAGATTATTTGTCAAATTATGTCAATACAGGCCAGGTGTGGTGGCTCACACCTGTAATCCCAGCACTTTGGGAGGCCAAGGTGGGCAGATCACAAAGTCAAGAGATCGAGATCATCCTGGCTAACACAGTGAAACCCTGTCTCTACTAAAAATACAAAAATAAATAAATAAATTAGCCAGGCATGGTGGCGGGCGCCTGTAGTCCCAGCTACTCAGGAGGTTGAGGCAGGAGAATTGCTTGAACCCGGCAGGCGGAGGTTGCAGTGAGCCGAGATCACGTCTTTGCACTCCAGCCTGAAAACAGAGCAAGAGTCTCTTAAAAAAAAAAAAAAAAAAAAAAAAGCTAGCCTGTTGTTTTTAATAATAAATTCTTCAAAAGGTTACAAAATCAGTAGAATACACAACTGCTACTGAAAAAAACAGAAATTTACCGGTAGAGTGCAATTAGTATGCCAGAAAGTGCTTTACAGTGTTGCACTGTGTTTTTGGAGTTAAAATTAAAACTTTATTGTCAATATTTATGGAAACTTTCATTCTATTCCATAACATATACATGTCAGTGATAATATAAACAAGTATTTTTTCCCTAAAATTTTTAGTAGAATTAAAACTTGAAGATGATGCACCAAGTTCACCCTAGGCTATGTGCAACTTTAATAATGATGATGATAATGATGATGATAGCAAATATATAGAGTGCTTACATGTACCAGGTACTTTCCTAAGCACTTTATATGCATGAACTTATTTAATCCTCATAACAACCCTAGGAGGTAGGTATCATCATCAACCACACAAACAGAAGAGAAAATGGAAGCAGAACTTGAGGAAGTAATTTGCCCAAGGACCTAAATGTTGCATGTGCAGAGGTGGAATTCAGTCCCAGACCATCAGGTCCCAGAACCTGGGCTCTTAAACACTTGCCCTTAAAATCCACTATGGATTCCCAGGGGTACCCATCCGTGGTTTTGATCAATATTACCTCCTCTGTCATTTCAAGAACTCTATAGGCATTATCTTTAAGTTTGATATATGAGGAAACAGAAACTTAAAGAAGTTATAGTAACTTGCCAAAAATCACAAGCTCCATAGATACAAGTCAAACGCAACTCTCTCTCTGGCTCTGGAGTCTACATTCTTATCCACTGTGCAGTGCACTGTACTGACTGACAGAAGGGGGAACCCTAGAGTGTGTGATGCACTTCCCACGTCACAGAGTATGAAGAATGTCACAAGGTCACAGAATTTTAGAGCTGAAAGGGATCATCTAGTCCAACCCATTTATTTTATGGGTAGAGAACTGAAACCCAGAGAGAAGAGAAACGCCACCTCGGTGCCAGATCTCCCAGATGCCCACCTACAGTTCAGTCCTCTCTGTAGTATCTTCTCTCCTTTTCCCTTTAGGTTGATTTTTCTTTTAAAAATTATTAGATATAATATAAATTGTTATAGCTTACAATTATGAGGAAATTATAAATATTTGCCTTTATCATTTTAGAATGATGAAAACCTTCATTATTCTGCAGACTTTTCTCCAAAGCTTTATTTCAAAAAGTATCATTGTTCTTTTTCATCTTCGAAAACATAAAATCTACTTGCTTGTCTTCAGGAACCCTAGGAAGATAAAAATTATCACCATTTATACCTGCATCCCTAAAGAACCCTGTCCATTTTGCATCTGCCCTCGTTTGTTGTTCTCTTAACTTGGATAAATGTAATCACATCTTTGACGTATTTCCAGCTTCACCGTGGTTGTGGATATATACTTCTGTAAAGTGATCAAGATTTTTGGTTGGGATTCATGAATGTTTGTTAAACTTTTAAAAGTGATCCCAGAAAATATAACTAGAGCTTACTATAATATGTTCTGCAGGTGGGAAAAATGTTATAGCTCCACGAACATAAAGCAATCATTAATTAGTAGCAAAGACATGCCATTTTCAATCTTATATTTTCATGATTTAAAAGACCAACACTTTTCCCTTATATTTTCCAGGTAAGGCATCTTACCAGTTCTTATGCACTGCAATGGCCACTAAGTAATATTCTTTAAGCAATACTGTTATACATATTATTGTATTACAGCAATCCTAAATGAGATAGGAAAGACATCATCTTTCATTTTCTACATGGAGAAATTAAGGCTCAGAGAAGTTAGGTGAAAAGACCAAAGTCAAAAATGCTAATGGGTGTAAGAACCTGACTCAAATTCAGATCTGTCTTCTGCATCTGGTGTCTGTCCTTAATACTCTATTAAGTTGCCTCCTTTAGTTTAATACAATTCTCTACCATTCAAAGTCAAAGTTGTATATCTGTAATGTTTGCTGTTTACTTCAGGGAGTAGTTATTTCAGTTTTTAATAGATATGTTTTCCCTTATTAGGATTTGTTAAAACTAAAAAAATATAATGCCTTTAAACAATCATTGTTATCATTTCCAATAAGCAAAGCAGATAATTTAAAGAGACAGAATTATCAGACATGCAATGCCGTTTCAAAGTCCATTCACGTGCTGTGCAAAAAGTCACACTAAAATACTTTATACTGAACTACATCATGACCTCAGGGAACACAGTACAGCATACTCACTTCTAAAAGCACAGTTATACTTGTCAATGACTATGAGTACAGATTACTTCCTTTTCTTGATACAAAAGTATTAAAAGTATTAATACCATACAGTTAAATCTGAGGAATAATTAATTTCAAGGAAGGTAATAGGCAGGTAAAGCAGATCAGTATAAACAAAATTTTCCTTTAAAGAGGCTGACAGTTACTCTGATATAATATCCTGAAATCGTTTTTTTTCCCAGATGTGCACTTTTGATTTGCATGAATTTTAAAGTCATTACTGGTGAATACAGAAAGGATACAGGCTCACTCTTAAAAGGATGTAGATTAATCTCTGATATCTAGCCTTCCCAGTGTGCCATCTGGGGTGTGAAAAGGTACCCCAGAGCCCTAAGGTCTAAAAACCCACTAACTCAGGCTTTCCCAGGACTACTGTTTTATAAACACTCCAGAGAATTTGTCTCTAAAAACAAGTGATGAAGGACAGAGACAAAAGGGGGTGTGTAAAAAATATCTTTTTCCCCCTTAAAGCAAAGAATCAAGATTAGTTTGTATTTTGGTTCATTGTAGAAGTCGATCACTATTGTACACTACTCATTTCACTAGAAAAAGTATTTCTTTTCCTGTCATTCTTCACCATGCACGCTTCATTGCTTTACAGGTGTACAAGTAATTTTCTTAAATTATAACCACAGTAGACTTACATAGATCCCTTATAAAATTGATGCAGCAGTGGTAATAGGTTTACACAAAAATTATAATGTATGTCATATTGTTTTGTTGAAGAGAATCTTGGCTTCTATTTACAGCTTTAATTAACTACTGTATACTTCCTAATTGTATAACCTGTGAGGTTATGGAATATACAAATTAAGAAATACCTTTATCTGGGAACTCCAGGTGGTGCCTATTTGTAACATACACATTCTTGAAATATATTCTTCTAGACAAAATTAGTTTTTAGATTAAAATATTGGGGAAGATACTGTTCCTATAATATATTTTGTATTTCAATTCCAAAATTTATAATGTATTGGCCAAAGACTTTCTTTAGTAGCTAATGGAAAAATTATAAAGATGAGATGGTGGTAAGGCTGCAATTTTTTAAAATAATGACTATTGTTTCACTGAGATGATACACGTCCTATATAAAAACTTCAAGTAATAGAAGTTTTAGAAAGTTTCACTTTAAGTAATCCAAATTCCATTTATCAGAAAAAAAAGCCATCTCTACCATGAAGTAAACATCATTCCAGACATAGCCAAATGTTTACTAAAGTAGAAAAATGATCAGAGAGATGTATGCATACATAAGCCGTAATTTTGAAAAAATTGAATCAAATGATATATGACAGCTTAACATTTAAATGTTATATTTTCTTTTCCTTTAATTTGACTAAAGAAAATTTGAACTAAAAATTGAAATTCAGGTAAATGTTTTTTAAACCCAAAACATGTTTTCTTTTCTACAAGGGCCCTCCAAAGTTGAGGTAAAAAATGGAAAATCTTTAGGTTAGAATCCTCTGTCTATTTCAAAATTAGCTATTAACCCCATGCTATGTAGTTAAGGAAATTAACTGATACCTCTTCCAACACTACCTTTTCACATACTAATCATTTTCATTAACATGCTTTCATTATCACAGTTTATATGCTATTCTCCAATTGTAATTTCTAAAGCTGTTATTTTTTTATCCATAGATAGATTTGATGCTAACCATCTTAAATCAGAGTTCCTCCATTCTTGAGCTACTGATGTTGACTCATCATGTATGTGCACGCACATGTGTTTAAAGAAGAGCTCCAGGGTTCTATATTGTCTAGGTTTTGTTTCAGAATGTCTTTCTGTTGATATTATATTTGACTGAAAATAAAACTTGAGTCATACTTCCCCTCCTTCAGAACTGTGTAGAAATTGCTTCTCTGGCTTCTCATATTATGTGGAAATTGAACGCTAACCTTTATTCCCTTTACATGTAGCTGGTATCTTTTCCATAAATGTTCATCTGGTTGAATCTTTATTTATCCCTGGAGTTCAGGAAACAGTTTAAAATATCTCTTAGTATTCATTGTTCTATCTAAAATTGTCCTAGAACAGAGTATGAACTTCAATTTGAAGATTCAAATCTTTGTAACAATTTTCTTTTTATTTTTGTATTTTTATCGATTCATTTTTTTCTGTTCCCTGTTCTCAGGATCACCAATTATGTACATGTTGTCTCTCTTTTCCCTGTCTTCCATATCTCTCTTCATTATAAAAACTTCACACTGTTCATACACATTTCATTTTGTCAGATTTTTTTCAAACCTAGTATCTATGCTTCTGACTTTGTTTTCAATCAAGTTTATTTGTGTTGCTTCCAGTGTCTGTTTTATTTCTGTCATTTTTTTATTTCCATTTTCATTTTTTATGGAACTCTTACTCTGTTTTCACTGCTTTTATTGCTGTACACTCTCTTCTTTGAATTCATCTCCTCCTTTCTGAACCGTATTTTTAGAATACGTATTTGTTGTGATATATACTTGTGCCATTTATTTGCTGGTTTTCCTCTCCATGTCTGAAACAGAAAATGGTAGTTTTATGCCTGAATTTATCCACTGATCCCTTTCTGATCACTATTCCTCTTTGAATGAGATAGCAACCGACCAAGTAGTACAATGGGGAGGGGAAGAGGAAGGGGATAGCTGCAAATGTACTGAGGAAGTTGGCAGCCACTATTTCAGCTTACGGACTCAAACACCTTCTTTCCAAATATTTTATTTCCTTAACATTGAAAGTAGTTCTTCCCTCAAGTTTTTTTTTTTTTTTTTTTTTAAATTATTTAAGGAGTCTGCATAGATCACAGCAAGTTTTCCTACAGCAGTGTACCACCTACTTCTTCCACCTTTTTTGACAGACTGCCTGGGCTGAAAGACAAAGTGGTAGAGAATAGAATGAGGTTGTTGGCAGAAAGTCCCTCTGAGGCTTCCCTCCCCTACCGTTCTAGAGTCTCAGGTAGGATTCCTACATGGTTATTCTCTTTTTCTTATGTATCACCCAGAAACTAAGCTCTCTTTAATCAAAAACTACCAAATATTTTTTGGGGAAAGGCACCTATTGATATTGCCTGAGTCAACATATCTTAGTGGGTTTGATTATCTATTTCAATATTTAGCATATGGACTTTGTAATTTATATCATTGCAGTTGTGAGGGCTTCCTTGCTTTCTTGGAGATGACAATATTTTCCCTCTTTTTGATATTTTGATATCTTCTTTGATATTTTAATATCTTCTTTGATATTTTTAGTAGGCTTTGAGAAAGTAAAAAGAAAAACACCTCTATAACAGCATCTAAAACTGGAATGATACGAATATTTTATATCATATCAAAATATATTTTACCATCAATATGTGTGGTTCAAAATAGGGGATTTCTAATTAGTTGACATAAATTGTATCTACTGAATACCTTCTATATACAAGAAGAACCTAGACACTTGGCTAGGCACAGGTGTCTGTACAAAAATTAATGAGCCAAGATTTGGAATTTCACGGAGCTCACAGATTTATAGCTAATCATTGTATAATAAAATAGATGTAACAATAACTGAGTGAACAATATATTCATAGTATGAAAATATGGGATTTAATATTTTGTGATTTCCAAAGTGTTTTCATGTCCATTTAACTAATATTCATTGGGGGCTATGTTAGATCTAAAAACATTACTGAAATTGCCAACTTCAAATAAACTAGGCTGAAAGAGGTTAGGTTAGTTCCCAAAACCACAGTGAAGTTAGGTTAGTTACCAAGAACACATTGACGTAGAGAAAGACTGTTTTCTGATTGGAATCTAGGATTCTTTCCATCACATCCTGTTGCCCTGGAAAGAAGAACTGAGGTGATCATGTGGAACAAAAAGAAATCTACTCTGTGAGCCACGATTAGTCCTCCACGTACCATGCTGGCATCCACAATCTATCTTTTGTGTACCACTCTGGGATCCACGATCCATGCTCTGTGGTTTGGCCTTTAATAAATACATTGTGATTCACCCTCTTGCAGTAACAGAAACTCATATGGCTCTACCTACAACACCAGTCACTGTTCTAATGTTTGGATGTGGACGTGTTTGAAAATATTTCTTTCTTACAGGACAGTTAGTAGGTTAATCAAAAAAGTTGACAAAATATTATATCACAAAAATCATCTATATGTATGTGTGTGTGTATGTGTATATATACACACACATATATATATAATTTTATTTTGAGGTAGAGTCTCACTCTGTCACCCAGGCTGGAATGTAGTGGTGTGATCTTGGCTCACTGCAACCTCCATCTCTAGGGTTCAAGCGATTGTCCTGCCTCAGCTTCCCAAGTAGCCAGGACTACAGGTGTGTGCCACCTCGCCTGGCTTATTTTTGTATTTTTTCAGTTGAGATGGGGTTTCACCGTGTTGGCAAGGCTGGTTTCAAACACCTGACCTCAAGTTATCTTCCTACCTTGGCCTCCCAAAGTACTGGGATTACAGGCGTGAGCCACCATGCCTGACCTGTGGATATATATTAAACATATATTTTAACTTAAAATTTATAAATATTAGTTCATTTTCCAAGTGTTTATAGTAGGACTGAGGCTTTGTATTTTAGTAATGATTCACTCACTGTAAATATGTACTTTTCTGTATTTTCCACTTTCATTTATTTTTTACTTAAAATGAGAGCATAAAGGCATATGAGGCCAACTACAGTAAACATCTATGTTTTATGAGGTACTTTACTCTTAGCTTTCACCCATTTCTGATTTGATTCCTGATTCCTGATTTATTTTCACCCAACTTTTTGAAGGCAACTCCCCTTAAGTCTTATCAATATATTCAAATTTGTTATAAATGTATAAAACCACATTTGTATTTTGCATTTCTAGTATGTTACATGGTATTTGATTAAATTACATAACAAAAACTATTACAACTGTTATAAACATTTTTGAGAACAAATACAGCTGACCTTTGAATAAGGTTTCATCTCAACTGGTGAGAGCAGTAATAGGCCGACCTGCTAGTGCTGTTACCTAGTGATTAAGTCTATGGGATCTGGAGCCAGAATGCCTGGGTGTGAATCCTGATCCATTACTTACTAGCCTTTTTAACCATGGACAAGTCACTTAACCTCTCTGTGCCTCAGTTTCCTCATATGCAAAATGAGAATGACATTAAGGTTTTCTTGTGAAGATTAAAGGAATTAATTTGAGCAAAGCACTTAAAACAGTTCATGGAAGGTGTTAAGTGTTGTGTATAAATATTAGATATTATTACTATCCAGGCATTCAGTATACAAGAGACGCTAGTCAATGTGTTTTGCAGATGGAATGGAAAACACTAGCTAATCTGGCAAGTGGGTTAAACGGAAGCTATTAAGACAAACCCTAATTTTCAATATTAGTTTGTTAACTAGTGACACTTATTAGATCATAAGTATCTTGAGAGCAGGAATTAGATCTTCTGTTCCATTCACTATTACATATCTAAGGAATACAATGCCTGCACTTACTAAATATTTTCTGAGTTTATTAATGAATCAAGTTCAAATATGGTAGGATGATAAGGTTTTTACAACGTGATATCAATACTACCCCATAAATAAGGGTTACTTCACATTTAAAAATTTTCTTGCCTTAGTTTTTAAATTTTATTATTATTTTGTTTTGAGACGTGGTCTCATTCTGTTGCCCAGGCTGGAGTGCAATGGTGTGATCTTGGCTCACCATAATCTCCACCTTCCAGGTCCACTTGATTCTCCTGCCTCAGCCTCCCGAGTAGCTGGGATTACAGGCACATGCCACCACGCCTGGATAATTTTGTATTTTTAGTAGAGATGGGGTTTCTCCATGTTGGTCAGGCTAGTCACAAACTCCTGACCTCAGGTGATCCCTCTGTGTTGGCCTCCTAAAGTGCTGAGATTACAGGCATGAGCCACCGCACCTGGCCTCTTGCCTCTTTTCTAATTGATTCTCACAAGCACTTTATAGTATATATAATTATTTAAACTTTATAAATAAGAAATATGGAGTAAAAAGAGGTTGAGTAATTTGTTCCAGGTTACACAGTGTGAGTCATTGATATAGCTAGGGCTCAAAGTCAGGACTCCTGTCGAGGTCTCCCTATGTAATGTCATTCCCTCCATATAAATAATCTTAAAATAACCTCAGTTAATCCTTTGTCTCCATGAATACCATCTCCCCTGTTTGTCCTATTTGACTTCTGATGCTCCTTACTCACTTTAAGTTCAAATTCTAAGCATCTGTTTATGAAAAAATTTGTTCCTCTTCCGTTCTTGCCTGATTTTCTCCATTGCTGTAATTCTGTCATGAAAACAGCCAAGCATGAGATTAAATGCATTTATGAAATAAGAACATCACTTGTTTAATTTGCTTTAAATACCTCACCTGTGATGCATTTAACAACATCATTGTGCTAATACCAATATCACTGCTTTCCCTCACTGTGTCAAGTACAGTAGTTTAGATTCTACCAGGGTCACCTTCTCTTGCAGCTCAGTCCCAAATTGCCTTACAATAAAAAACATGTTGTGAAAATCAATGAATGGACAGAATTATAGTATTTTTTATAATCATAGCTTAATGAAATTAAATGGCTGAGCCACCTCGATCTAAGCCATTCTTTAAAATATCATCCTAACAAATGAAGCAAATAAGTAAAGAAATGTTATGTGGGAGGGGAAGCAAGGGGTTGACAAGAGCTCAAATATACAGCCTCACGTTTTATTATTAAGAGCACAAGTGTTTCTTTATATTCATAACCATTCTTAATAATATGTCCCTTCTGAGCTTTTATTATCTTCTCTTATGAATGGATGGCAGCAGGGATATTGTAACTTATCTCAATTGTAAGTAAGGCTATGTAGGGTTCATCTCTGTTCACTTACGGGGTTTAACAATTTATCCCCTCTCTAAGTTTCACAATAGCCCTAAGTTTATTGAATTCAAACAATTCAACAAATATTTACTAAATTTTGTTATGTCTTATCCACTGTATTGGGCACTGTAGAGAATCAAAGATTGCTTAAGGACAGACCCTTACTTCAATGAACTTAAAAGGGAAAGGAAAATTCAGAACTGGATATCAAAAGTTATTTAAGGGAAGAGTAAGCACTAAAACATGGGTTTTAATAAGGCATAATGAAAATACAAACTAGATTAATTCTAATGGAATGACCATGTAAGTTTCAGAAAGATGGTAGTATTTGATGGTTTCCTAATTAGTAGGGTTTGAACAGAGAGGCTTCAGATGAAGAGATGAGAGTGACTAATGCATGGAAGAGGAAGATAAGGGGCCTCAGAATAGGAGTATGACACTGTGGCCAACACTTAGACTATCTGGAAGATAGTGTGAGAAAAGGCTAGAAGGCTAGGTAAACCTTGACTATGGAAAGTCTGAGATACCAACTGAAGCGTTTGCCCTTACCTGACAGTTAACAGGTATTAAAACTCTTCTTTGTTTTGTTTTTGCAGTGGGTTGATTACATACATTTTGTAACTATTACTCTGACAGGAGGAGATAAAATGTGATGGAAGAGGAAGGCCAGTCAGGCTACTGAAAGTAATTGAGGCAGAAGTATCAAGATCAGAAAATAAGTTCAATTATCCAACACAATACTGGGGAAAAAAAAAAAGCTCAACCTTGTCAATTATTAAGCAAAGACATATACAGAACATAGTGCCATTTCACACCTTTAAAATTAGCCAAAAATGTAAACAATAATTGTGAAGTTAAAATGTAAGAAGTACTTGTATATAATCAGTGAATAAATCAGTAAATAATACTTTTGGAAAGAAATTTGATATTTTAAGTCACATGAAACTTACATATATTTTACAGATAATATAAAATTTTAAATACCGTTCATACAAAGAGTCACTGTCGTATTATTTGTGATAGAAAAAACATTAAAACACCCTAGATGTCTAAGAAAAATTATAATAAAAATTAGATGGGTTGTTATGTAGCTATCAAAATTATAATCATGAAAGTTATGTAGTGATATGAGAAACATGTAAAAATGGAATAAAATTGTATCTATACTATAATTGCAATTAAAATGTAAATATATATTCTGAAAAAAATGGCAAAAGTGCATATAAAATTAAAAGTTGAGATACTAAAAAATTTCCTGTTAAGATTTCTGGACTTCTTAAAATGTGCATGATAAATAATTTAAAGCGTTAATGAGATGCTGAATTAGGACAATGGCAATCCAAATGAAAGGAAGTACTATAAAGGAAAACATGGTAGAGAGATAAACAAGAGTGAAGTACTAGGAGTTTGAAGGAATGAATGAAAGGAAGGATGCAGACTTACAGGCTGAGAGCCTGGTAGAATAGTCAGAGAATTTTTTTTTTTTTTTTTTTTGAGACGGAGTCTCGCTCTGCCGCCCAGGCTGGAGTGCAGTGGCCGGCTCTCAGCTCACTGCAAGCTCCGCCTCCCGGGTTCATGCCATTCTCCTGTCTCAGCCTCCCGAGTAGCTGGGACTACAGGCGCCCGCCTCGTCGCCCGGCTAGTTTTTTGTATTTTTTAGTAGAGACGGGGTTTCACCATATTAGCCAGGATGGTCTCGATCTCCTGACCTCGTGATCCGCCCGTCTCGGCCTCCCAAAGTGCTGGGATTAGAATAGTCAGAGAATTTAAGTAAACTAAAAATGTTTATTCATGCCAGTTAAAGCAAACAAGTTCTGCTCTAATTGTTAAGTTGCAATAGACCTTTCCTACGCATTTGGAAATACGAAGTGTATTTCTGAAGAAATATCAGTGCTAAGACAGGAACTTGGACTTTCCCTGAAGTAGCTTGTATTTGAAGCCAACGCAGTGGGAAAAAAATACATCAAATTTAAGGATGTAGAACAAGAAGAGAAGACAACTTTGGAAAGAACATGGAGTAACACTTCCAATATAAAAGATAGGAAATTCAAAAGAGCTACAGAAGCACTCTGGAAATGAATAGTCAGTGTTAGAGATCCATGTTAGCAATACTGTCGTGGCAACTGAGAAAAAGCTTTCTGTACACACGTGCATGTGTGTGTCTGTGTGTGTGTGTGTGTGTTCTATGAAGGAACAAGTTATTCACATATTACAGAGAAGTAGAAAAGGAAAACTGGGAAAAGAGATCATAGAAGTTGGCTACTACAAGATCACCCTAGAAAAGTAGTTTTCACAGACTAATAAGAAGAAAATTTTCAAAGATGACAAAGGCAATAGCAGGAAGGTGGTGAATTTTAACTATGCCTTCAAAAAAATGAATTTAGGAAGGTTGTATTGTACAAAGTCAATATACAAAGGTAAGTATACTATTTTTTACCAACCACAAATAATGAAAAATTTGAAATATACAGGCTGGGCACAGTGGCTCACACCTTTAAAACCAGCACTTTGGGAGGCCGAGGTGAGCAGATCACGGGGTCAGGAGATCAAGACCATCCTGGCTAACACAGTGAAACCCTGTCTCTACTAAAATTACAAAAAAATTAGCCAGGCGTGGTGGCGCATGCCTGTAATCCCAGCTACTCAGGAGGCTGAGGCAGACAAATGGCTTGAACCTGGGAGGTGGAGGTTGCAGTGAGTCGAGATCGTGAGTGAGCCACTGCAAACTCCAGCCTGGGCAAGAGAGTGAGACTCTGTCTCAAAAACAAAACAAAACAAAACAAAAAAAGAATACACTGACAACAAAATTCTCTGAGTGAAATTTAAAAAGATCGAAATAAATACGGTCAGTGATTGGAATACTCAGTATTTTCTAATGTGACTTTTCCCCAATGAGCTATGTATCTAATTCAATGCCAATCAAAATCCAGGCAGACTTTTTAAAGAAATTAACAAGTAGATTCTAATATTTATGTGGAAATACAAAGAACCCAGAACAGTCAAATAAAGGAAAAGATGGTATGGTAAACTTAAGATAGAATCAAGATCAAGACTAGATAATCTACAGTGAATAGGCCACTGAAGATAGAGATCCAGGGAATGTGAAACTGCCGAAAAGGTTCTATGTAGAGTAGAATAAGACCTTCCTCCATGAAAAGTTTCCTCATGACTCTTCATGCTTCCTGAAGTCAAGAACTTCAGAAAAGAAGCATCAAACTTCAGCAATAATTCTAACTCCTGACAATCCACCAGGCTTATCCATGGATCTTCTATAGATAATGATGACTAAAATCTACCCCTAGAAATGATTATTTAATAGAATAGCTCTAATTTAAGGGATCTACGATAACATGATTTTTCCACTTCTCATACCCAAGCGAAGGTCTAATGCTGTCAGACAAGGCGATGATCCTCAGCTTGGAAAGACCTAAAGTGAGAATACTAATTCCTGTCTCTATGCTATCATTAGAATCTATGGAGAAAAATTGGGTCAATATGTATTGATCTATTTCAGAACTATTAATCTTCCTAGAAAGACATCAGGGAAAAATTACATAGAATATAAATTGCTGAATCATGAATAGGATTTTACATAACACAATATACAAGAAAGCATATAAGTCTGCAAGGTTAGGATACATGAGTTTTACAGTTTTACTACAGATTGTGTGACTTTACGTAGAATCACACTCAATACTTCGATTGTGTTACTATGAAATTCATAGGTAAGAAGTTGGGCTAGATAATTTATATGCTTATTTTGGGTTATTACTCAACTTCTAAACCTCAGAGTCTATATTAGTTTCCTCTTACTACTATAACATATTACCACAAATTTAGTGGTTTAAAACAACACAAGTTTATTATCTTCTGGAGGTCAGAATTCCAAAATCAGCCTCACTGAGATAAGCTAAGGTCAAGTCAGCAGGACTGTGTTCCCTCCAGAGGTTCTAGGGAAAAATATGTTTCCTTACCTCTCTAGTTTCTAAAGACGACTATACTCCTTGGCTCCTGGATCCTTCCTCCATCTTCAAAGCCAGCAATGTGGCATCTTCAAATTTTTCTCCTCTCTAGCTGCTTCAGTCATCTCATTGTGTTCTCTTGGAGTCTGACTTTACTGCTTCTGTCTTTATATTTTTTCTCTCTTACCATGATCTTCCTGCCTCCCTCTTATAAGGACCTTTGCAAGTACATCATTGAGCCCACCTGGATAATCCAGTATCATTTCCCTATCTCAAAATCCTTAATCATTCTGCAAAATCTCTTTTGCTGTGTAAGGTAACACAGTTGCAGGTTCTGGTGATTAGGAAGTAAACACCTTTGGTGGGTGGAAGGCATTATTTGGCCTTCCATAAGACCACATTAATATATGCTTCAAAGTCATTATGTTTTGGAGTTATTCTATAAAATCATTTTCCTAACTTTGAAAGAAACAACAAAATGAGCCAATGCAAACTGGTTGTAACTAGCAAAAAGTTACCTTAGAAAAATAGATAATTGGTTCATTGATCTTATTATTGCTCAGATATTGATACATTATTTATTTGGAAGGACCTTCAGAGCCTAGTAAACATTCTTTGGCATGTCATTGATGTTGCTTTAAATATTCTAACTTGCTCAAAAGTTATTTATAACCAATATTAATGAATTTTAAAAGAAACCACAAGAGGCCAGGTAGGGTGGCTCACACCTGTAATCCCAGCACTTTGGGAGGCCAAGGCAGGCGGATCACATGAGGTTGGGAGTTTGAGACCAGCCTGACCAACAAGAATAAACCCCGTCTCTACTAAAAATACAAAATTAGCCAGGCATGGTGGAGCATGCCTGTAATCTCAGCTACTCGGGAGGCTGAGGCCGAAGAATCACTTGAACCCAGGAGACGGAGGTTGCGGTGAGCTGAGATCACGCCATTGCATACTACAGCCTGGGCAACAAGAGCAAAACTCTGTTGAATGAATGAAGGAAGGAAGGAAGGAATGAATGAAAAGAAACTGCAAGAAATATTTTTCAGTATCACCCATCAATTGGCACTGAAAGTGTTACCAAAGACTCATTCAGTTAACTAAATTCTGGTATATTTTCATTTTTAAGTTGTTTGATTAGCTCATAAGCCTATTTTGTAAGCCCACGCAAAAAAAAAAAAAAAACACCTCCCCTCCCCAAACTAAAAAAATGGTTTTATAAAGGTCACATATCAAACTTTTTACCTCCCCATAGAGTTTTTTTTTTTTTTTTTTTTTTTTTTGAGACGGAGTCTCGCTCTGTCGCCCAGGCTGGAGTGCAGTGGCCGGATCTCAGCTCACTGCAAGCTCCGCCTCCCGGGTTCACGCCATTCTCCTGCCTCAGCCTCCGGAGTAGCTGGGACTACAGGCGCCCGCCACCGCGCCCGGCTAGTTTTTTGTATTTTTTTAGTAGAGACGGGGTTTCACCGTGTTAGCCAGGATGGTCTCGATCTCCTGACCTCGTGATCCGCCCGTCTCGGCCTCCCAAAGTGCTGGGATTACAGGCTTGAGCCACCGCGCCCGGCCAGAGTTTTTTAATATACTTGTTCTCTCCTAAGTACAATGCTTAGGAAAATAAGATCATAGATTACTTATAACTCAGAAATTCCAGACTTCCTATATAATAATAAAAGCAAGTTTATTACAAGGGTGAAAATATATTTTGCATCTTGTTATTTGTAATGTTACTGAGAGTAGTTCGGTTTCTGACTTTTTTCTTTAACCCCTGGAGGAAGAATATTTTAAAAATCTATATAGCAAGTTGAAATCCTCTCTAAAGTACTATAGAAGTAATATATCATTACACAACAACAACAAGTATTGTTCTTAGCTACATTTTGAAAGTTCAGACAAGTTATAATGCCTGTTATGTTCTTAATTTTTATTCAAATACCAATGACCGTCTGGCAAGCCAGATTCAAGCAGAGTTTTAAGAAGGTGAATTAATGTTTTTGAAACATTTTGTAAATACATATGCTATAAATAGAACTAATGAATTCTATTAAATACTATTTAAAATAAAACACAAAATAATATAACAAAACAAAAAAGAAATAAAGCAGTGTTATATAAGTAATACGAAAAAGTTTTAAACCTTCATAAAGCTAAGAGGGAAGACATCAAGAGGAAGATGCCTTCACATAGCTCTTTATATGTTAGTCAAAATTATCGCTCAAGAAAGAATAGCCTTCTAAACATTCATATTTAAGGAAAGGGAGCTTAAACCCTGGTAGGAAACCAATTTATTCATAAAGTGTCTCTTTCAGTTTGAGCAACCAGTGAAGAAAAAGTATCATTAACGTTCATTTAAAACCTCTTCTGTCTAGTTCTTAGTTGTTCAAAGAGTTGATTGACATAAGGAGAGATGTATGAAAAATGAAACAAACTCTTCTCATGTGTTAATTAAAACAGTTCAGAAACCTAAAATCTACAAAGCTTATTTTCCTCATATATCTCCTTAACTCTGGGAGGTTGTAATTTAGGATCACATTAAAATAGAAACCATTTAGAAGAGGGATCATACTTTCTTTATTGTTCTGTATAAGAGACAGTTAATTCTGGGTTCTCAGAAAATAAATGATAATAAAACATCTCCTTTAACCAAATCACAATTTCAAAGGACTCAGCCAAATCTGAAAACTCCCTGAGAGCATAGATTTTTGCCTTCTACTTTTATATCCCTTATAGCATCTCTAGAATTCTGCTGATAGAGTCAGCGCCCGATAAGGTGAGAAGACAGAAGAGGGAAAGGAGCGTAGGAAGTAAAGGAAGAAAACAAAAGGAGGAGAGATGAGGAAAGGAAGGGTGAGAGGAGGAAAAGGAGGATAGAGCTGAATGAGTCACCTAGATCTTTTTAATTCCCCTCATGGAACTCACTGAAAGTTTTACATCTGACATTCAACTGACATTCTTCTAAAATTGGTATTCCTGGATTACTTTAATGACTCACTTAGAAAATATTAAATACATATATTTCTGTCAATGATAATGACTTGTTTTTTTTTTTCTTCTACGGCTTTTTTTTTTTTTTTTTGAGACAGACTCTCGCTCTGTCACCAGGCTGGGGTGCAATGGGGTGATCTTGGCTCACAGCAACCTCTTCCTCCCGGGTTCAAGCGACTCTCCTTTCTCAGCCTTCCGAGTAGCCGGGACTACAGGTGCGCGCTACCGTGCCCAGCTAATTTTTTTGTATTTTTAGTAGAGACGGGGTTTCACCATGTTGGCCAGGATGGTCTTAATCTCTTGACCTTTTGCTCCGCCCACCTCCCACAGTGCTGGGATTACAGGCATGAGCCAACATGCCCGGCTGACATTTTCATATAATTGTCCATAGGTATTTCTCTCTGAGATTGCCTAGGACATATAACATGTCCACCAGAGTACCTGCAAAGAGTACATTCAATTTTTCCTTTTAAAAGTTTAGAATTTACACTGATAGATATTTGCTGCTTGCTTCTAAATGATAAGCTCTTAATGTCATAATGATAATGCTATCACTTTATTTTTGTATAGTACTTTTTTTGTTTATAAAGCCTCCACCTGTTTTCTCACTTGACCCTCATAATGACCCTGTGAAGCAAGTAAGGTAGTTGGTATTAACTGTATTTCATATGTGAAAAAGACCAACTGAAGTGCAGAGGGAACTATTCAAGGTCACACTGCTATATTTGCTGATTCTTCTGATCCTGAAACATTTTGCTTTTCTCTGTTGATGAGTGTATGCTGCACTGTGCTGGACAACTTTATATGGAGCCCAACCTTTTCTTTTCAACAGAGTTTCCTATCCACTCTTATTTCTTCAGTTTTGTGGTTTGTCATTGTTTGTTGTTGTTGTTTTGTTTCGTTTTGTTATTTAATGTAATGGCACAGGCAGATAAATTAAATTTTGTGTTTATGGCAACAATTTTATGGATTGACTCAGAAGCTACTCAGTAGATTTGAAGAGTACTTATCATCCACAGCTTGCATGACTTCCAGTATTTGACATTTCTCAACCTAAAAATTTGGAGTTTGACAATCAGTCTTTATTTTTTTAAAAAATCTAGAAGGTAGCACTTGAGAGGGGATGGCATCTGGCAAACTAGGAAGTAAAGACTTTAGGCAAGTAGTCAATGAAATCGGGCAGACATTTTGAAAATAGAATGTAGTTGTGTCAAACAGCATGTGGTATGAGAATTTTCCAGTTCAAGAAGAAAGTCAGAGATAACTGATATAACAAGCAAGTTCTACTTTTTTTTTTTCAAAAAAAATTCTTGGAGTTTATTTTCCCTTAATATTTAGCAAACTATTTAGAACATTTAAAATCTAAAACGATTAAGGTCTTCTAGGAAAAATGGAACAGGCTAGTGAAGTAATTTTAGCATTTTTGAGGTTTCCTCCCAAGCATTCTATAAGTAATTACATTAGGAAGACAGGAAATCCCTAAGTAGACTGTTAGCAGTTTAGTATTAAAATATCAAAATTAATGAGTCATTTTAAAATGTTGGTGCAAGCATAAGGCAAAACTCAACTTTTTATTCTACCACATACTTAGAAATTAGAGTGCCTCAAAAATCAGAGCAATCATGTTGCAACTCCCCAGTAAGTGTTTTCTCTGTGCTTTCCATTATAACATTAGACTAGCTCAGGAGTATATGTGGATGTAAGAGCACACTACAGTGAGTTCAAAAGGTGTGCTTTGCTGATCACTGATCTTTCTTAATATCTCTCTACTGTTCAGTGTAATCACCTCTTTTATTAGCTGATGACTTCCATCCAGCCCATTACTCCATAAGCTAAATATTAGCAGCTGTTTGAAAAAGTTCACTAATGTACCAAGTATTCGTAAATAAAACATGAATATACAGTTGAAATAAGAGGTTTCAACTAAATAATTAAAACAAATCTCAAATAGGGTATTAAGGATATTAAGCAGATTTGTAAGCAAATAGGGTCATGGATATTTTGGAACTGGTTCAGAGCAGGTTGATTGATAAATGGGAAAGACCTATAAAGAAAGGTTAAAGCAGTCAGCATTTGGTCATGGTTGGGGGTTGGTTTAATTACTCTCCCAGGAAAAGCATGATGGCCAGTGGGTATTCATCTACTTGAGTCAAGTATACACACAAACACAAACGTTATTTAAGCTATAGCACTTAAGATTTTGAATGTCACAAATGAGTTTTAACATTGTATTATTTAAAACTTATGTAGGTTACAAAAGAGAGGTTTGGGATGGCTTTTTCTCGTTGCTATTAAAAATAAATTTTAATTTTCCCAAAAGACTTAACTGTGGCTCTACTAAAGCATGAAGCAAAATATATTTTTACAAATTAACTTTTAACTCTGTGATTCTATATCAAAAACCAATCAATACCTGTGATGTCCAATAGGGTAGCCACTAACCTTATGTACCTATTTAACTTTAATTAAAATTAAAGACGCAGTTCCTCACTGACACTAAAAACCATTCTAAATAGCCAGGTGTGGCTACTGGACACTGCATTGGTCAATCCAGATATAGCACAACCCCATGGTTGGCAAAAGTTCTGTTGGACAACACTGACCTATCCAAACATATTCCAAATCCTTCATAAACGCATTAAGATATCTATGCCCTATATTTCAAACACCCTGATGGGTAACTAAAATTAATTTTTTTCTAAAAAAACAATCTCGTAATAATCATATAGGTGTATTTTAATCATCAAAATAATGTTTTCAAAGTTTAGCTAAATTAATAACAAATAAGCTTGTGCTAATGCACCAATTGGATGGTTTACAAGCATTCATTTATTGCATTTTTACACTTAGCAGCTTTACTTTAAAGCATTCTGCTCTACATAATGGTGCTCTGGTAAACAATGTTTAAAGTTAAGAAACGTTTGAAGTTGAGTTCTAAAGTAATCTGCATATGCTATCATTTAATTTATAAACTTTTGAAGCACTTTTAAAATCCCTCTCAATTATAAAATTAATGAAATATTTAAATAGCTCACCAGTTAAAAATGTAGGCCTGTTGTGAATTAAGGAATTAATCTTGAACCATATTTATGTATTACGTGTATATAATATATTCACACCCACACAAAAAATATGTGCATACATAAATTAATACTGAAGGGCCCCAAAGGAGTTATTTTACATATTGTTTATAATAATTTTATATATTTTTATAAAGATAAATATCTGAATTATTTTGCATATTTTTATGAATATACTTTATAGATCGATATATTTATCACCATTATTATTTCTCCATAGAGATAATGAAGCTGAGGTAGAAAAGACAATTTAATCCAGAATATCAAAAAAATACCAGCCAGGTACGGTGGCTCATACCTGTAATCCCAGCACTTTGAGAGGCCAAGGTGGGCAGATCATGAGGTCAAGAGTTTGAGACCATCCTTGCCAACATTGTGAAACCTTGTCTCTACTAAAAATACAAAAATTAGCCGGGTGTGGTGGCGGGTGCCTGTAATCCCAGTTACTACGGTGGCTGAGGCAGGAGAATTGCTTGAACCCGGGAGGTGGAGGTTGCAGTGAGCCGAGATTGCGTCACTGCCCTCCAGCCTGGGCAACAAGAGCGAAACTCCCCCCTCCAAAAAAAAAACAACAACTTAGTTGTGTCACACACAACCTCTGAGCACACATTTGACCCCGTCATACTCGACTTCTGTTTTCACATATTTGTAAAGAGTTTAAACTAGATGACTTCAAAAGTAACCTTTACTTAATAAAGTTTTATTATTCCAGGTATAAATAAAACCCTCTGATTTCTATAAATTGATATATGTCTATATATAACAACATATTTGTCTAGGTCCTTTCCTAGTAAAACTGTCCAACATCAAATGAGGTAGAAATTCACAGGTTTTAAATTTTTCAGTAACAGAGAAGGGAAAAAATGCAAGAAGTCAAGTGCTTTGCAGATGATAGAAAAAAATCAGTGTCAGATCTAAGAACATCATTCTTCATCTTCACTTCTGGCTACATTACCCCCTTCTACTATACATTGTGCTTATCACTAATGTATTGAATTAACATGAACTCACTTCAAAGATTTTCAAGAAAATTTATCATTTTCTTGGTAATTAAAAAGGAATACTGCTAAGTAATGTCACTAAAAGACTGACAGGGACTACTTAGGACCTTGAAGAGGACATAATGTAACAGCACTTTTACAGAAGTCAAGATATTGGAACTTAAGTGTTGGAGGTTTGAAATATGTCTGTCAACCTGGTAACAAAACTGTCAGAATTAGCAAATGGAAATACGCACTTTGAGAAGACTAGGACCTTAGTTTCCGCTCAAAGATAATGTAACTCCTGTGTTAAAGATCTAAGAAATGAGTGTGAATTACTCTGTTCTTAGAGTTCTGCAAAGTCACACGATCATAAAATCCTGAATCAAGAAGACAGATCAGAAGTCATTTTGAGCAGCCTCTTTTATCGGGCCACAAAACGTACTTATCCCCATGCAATAATGGCATTCTAATTCCAGTCTTTATCAATAGTAACAATAACTTTAGCAATTACTTTTTAATCTTGGAATTCTAGAATTCTGAGTTCTAATAAAAACATATGATTTATATAAAATGGTTTATAGCCATGCATAATTTGTCCACCTTCGTTTCCAGTAAAACGAGATAGGTCATGTACATTTCATATTTTAGCTCATGAAATCCTCACCATTTTCTCACAAGGTTTATTTCCATTTTATGTGTGAGAACCTGAGGCCTAGACAAAATATACAACTTGCCCATGGACACACAACTAGCAACTGGTTATCAGCCAAGATTTAAGTCCTCTACTTTGACTCCAGAACTGACATTTTTTACATTGCGTTTCATTGCTTTTCTTTTTTGTTTCTGGAACAAGGGTTATCTATGCAGAAGTAACTGACATATGGAAGCTATCCTTAGAAAGAGATCAAGTAAAGTAAATTTGCCTACTTTCCTCAATAGCCCATTTCAGCCTCCAATAAAATCATATTTAAGGGGTTGATTTCCAAAGTATGAGTTCATTTTACGAAATTTAAGAGGAGGAAAAAAAGAATATGGGTGGGATTTGTGGAGGTTCTCCTATAGTTAATGAGAAGATATCACAAATCAGGTAAAAATACTCTCTACAGATTTCTTTTACGTTTGCCTCACATATTGCCAGGTATTAAGCATCAGACAGATGTTATTGATGTTTTATTACCTACAGTTACAATTTTTCACATGAAATTCAAAGGTAGTTAATAGACCATTATTCGAATTGAATCTGTATAATGTTTAAGGCTTCTAGCTTCATTATATAATATCCTGTGTTAAAGAAGCCAAATAACAAAATGTCTTCGATGTGTATAACCAACAAAAGCAATTTTCCTTTTTTTATGTATTCTCAGTTCAATTAGCTTCCCTATCAGACCACACTGAATCCTTGGCTCTCAGTTACTAACATACAAGCTTTTCAGCTGTATATTAAAACAACTAAGGTATTGGTACTGCATAATGACATTTTCTATTTAATTTTCAGCACACTATGGAATTTAAGTGATTCCGAATGGCTGGCTTTTGAAATTCCTTTGAACTAGAGCACCTTCATTTTTACTTGTATTATTTTACAGTACTTTTATCAATGCCTAAAGGAACAAAGATAACAGCTATTTTTTTTTCCAGGAGGCTTATGGAAACTTGAATTTTTTAAAAGAACTATTTTAACAAAAATAAATTGAAGGAAACAGACTGACTTTAATCTTAAAGACCATTTCTTTCAAATATATGATCTTCAAGTCCTCTTGAATTTTGAGCTATTTTGAAATCAAGTTCTATTTGTATAGGGCTTTCTCTCTGAGGCATTCAAAGTGTTATGTGAGGGTGCTTTCCAGCATTCAAAAGCATTATGTCTCAGTCTTAACCATATTTCCACATGCACACATCTTCCATCGAACTGTGGCTCATAGCACAGTTATGCAACACAAATCTCGATGCTTCTCTCCCATCAATTTTTGAGGAAATTTTTGAAGAGTTCCCCAAATCAGATTATTATCTATGCATCAATACTTGGTTAGAAAAACTTCACCCGAAAACCATTACTGTATACTGTACCAATACACGATGTAAATAAAAGTTGAGTGCAGTAGACATAGCTCACTTCTACTACTTATAACACACATAGTGCCTAATATGTGCCGAGCACTGTTCTAACTACTAACGACATATTGTAACTCATTTAATCCTCACAACAACCCTATGAAGTTAGTACTATTATTTTCCCCATTTTAAAGAGAAGAACACTGAGGTACAAACAGATCCTAAATGCTGGAGCTGAGATTCTAACCTAAGTTGCCCACTTCTAGAATCTGCATAAGTAACTTTTGCTATATACGGTTTTTTGTTTTGTTTTGTTTTGTTGTTGTTGTTGTTGTTGTTGTTGTTGTTGACGGAGTCTCACTCTGTCGCCCAGGCTGGAGTGCGGTGGTGCGATCTCAGTGGCTCACTGCAACCTCCGCCTCCCGGGTTCAAGCAATTCTGCCTCACTCGGCCTCCCTAATAGCTGAGATTAGAGGCTTGCGCTTCCACGCCTGGCTAATTTTTGTATTTTTAATAGAGACGGGGTTTCACCATGTTGGCCAGGCTGGTCTCAAATTCCTTACCTCAAGTGATCCACCTGCCTCGGCCTCCCAAAGTGCTGAGATTACAGGCGTGAGCCACCGCACCTGGCCTATACTGCTTCTTAAAAGGAAAAATAAGCTGACACACTGTTAGAACTGCAGCCAAACCAGCACTTTTAATTACCCAGCTAGTGGCAATGGAGTAGTGTCTTATCCTTTACCATCCTGTACTATCCTTTGCCTGGAAAGTCAACTCCAGGGCAACCAAGATCACTTTCTTTAACCACACTGGAGCTTATGCTATGTAATCATTTGCCAAGCAATTATGTATTCAGTCATTCAACAAGCACAAATCAAGTGCCTTTTATGTGCCTCACACTTGTAAGTGATGAGGTTATAATGCCCAATAAAATGTTCTGGTTGCCCTCAAGGAGCTGATGATCTTCCTTCTTGCAATACTTCTATGTTGGTTTATGATCTATCACATCTTCTAGTGTCCATTGCCCATGCTCTCTAGTGTCTTAGGCTCTCCCTTTCTGGTTCCTGGGTACAGGCATCATTTCAATCTCCTACCTTCCATTAACATGTTTATATTATCCTTTCCACTCCTTCAATGCCATCATCCAAACTCAAGTCTTTACCTACAAATAAATTACGATAATGGCCATGTGTTCTATTCTCCTTGCACCTAATCTTTCTCAAATGAACTTATTTAACCACATCACCACCCTCCTACTCAGACACAAAAACTGACTCTCTAGTGGCTGTATAATAACTAAATCTCCTTCATGTAATATTAAATACTATTTGCAATTTGACCCCCAAACTACCAGATCAGTCTTGCCTCCTACCATTTGCTTCAGATGCACTCCAGTCTAATAAAATACATCCATTTGCAGTTCCCTGCTTACCACTTGATCATGTTGACATATCTCTTGGCAATGCAGTTTCTCCTGGCCTTCTCACTGCCTGAAATATGCCCACCTATGTCTATACTAGGAAATCTTGGAAGGCCCGGTTCAGAAGTCACTTATTTCAAGAAGCCCTTATTGAGGTCACCAGTTAGAAGTGCTCATTGTATTTTCTGAATACTGATAGCTCTTCATAGCCCAATCTAATATTCACCTGTATTGAGTTATCCGTGTATATTATCCCTGCTAGACTGTCGTATTCCTTGCTGATAGCAGCTACAATTTCCTTACCCATGTGAATATATAGATACGTATAGCATAGTGCTCTGCACATAGAGTATATATTAAATATTGTCAAAATAAGTAAAACTATAACAAAAAATATGCTGCAAGTCACTAGATTTCTTAAGAATTGCATATAACATTATCATATTTGCTGTTGTCAGAATATAATGTTGAGAATGGTTCAGAAGGGACCAAAACTGAAGCTGAGGAGTTTAGAATGACTTTATATTTATATGCTTTATTTAAAGTTAAGTTCTTTTGAAGTTGTTGCTCTTGTAGATGTTGGTTTTTTTGTTTTGTTTGTTTGTTTGTTTGTTTGTTTTTGAAGTTGGGGATCAGGGAGAAAGTAAAGAATACAGGAGAAAGTTTGTTTTTTAATGTGAATCAGTAAATTCTAACTCGGAGAACTTTTTGACACACAATTCCAAAAATCCTTTCAGAAGCTTTGATAAGAGAAGCAGGAATATAAGGAAAATTTTAAAAGCCCAAGATATGCTATCAGTTTGCCTCCCTCAGTACTTAAAATTCAATCTTTCAATCAAATTAGGCAATAGACCTGAACCACATCAGTTGAGTATATCACAGAAATGCTTTCACCGTATTGAGCTTTAATGTTATTCTTACAGCTTTTATCAACGTTTGCTTTAAAAAAATCCATAGCTGAAGCATGCATCTGCATTTTACAAAGAAACTGTCTAGTACATTATTCTATATTCCCTATTTAATAGCCAACATTAAAATTTTAATTAAAGTTATGCCTTCACTTTCTCCTTTCTGAAAACTAGAACTAGACAACTTTTCTTGCTTTTCTTTTTTGACAAAACCAACACTTAAATAAAACATGGATACAGAATTACAGCAATTATATTAACAGTACGGCTACTGAATTTGCATCTTCTAACCTCTTTAGGTATGACCTTATTTTTATTAGAGATATTAGACCTTAGTAGAGATAGTCTCTATTATAAATTGCATTTGCATAATTTGGGGGTTTATTTTATTTTGTCTTATTTTGAGACAGAGTCTCTCTCTGTTACCCAGGCTGGAGTACAGTGGCATGACCATGGCTCACTGCAACCTCAACCTCCTGGGCTCAAGAGATCCTCCACCACACCCAGGCTTCTTTTTTATTTTTGAGACAGAGTTTTGCTCTTGTTGCCCAGGCTACAGTGCAGTGGCACGATCTCAGCTCACTGCAACCTCTGCCTTCAGTTTCAAGCAATTCTCCTGCCTCAGCTTCCCAAGTAGCAACACCTGTAACCCCAGCACTTTGGAAGGCTGAGGCAGGCAAATCATGAGGTCAGGAGTTCAAGATCAGCCTGGCCAACATGGTGAAACCCCATCTCTACTAAAAATACAAAAATTAGCTGGGCGTGGTGGCAGATTTTTAAAAATTTTTTGATAGAGACAAGGTCTCTGTGTTGCCCAGGCTGGTGTCAAAATCTTAAGCTGAAGTTATCATTTCACCCTGACCTCCCAAAGTGCTGGGAGCCACTGCACCTGGCCAGGGGTTTTATTTTTAAGAGTATACGTTTTAAAGGATAAATATAGAGGCTGTGCCCATTTGTTTATTTATGCAACAAACATTATCTTTTTTCAATTCTAGAGATACAACAGTGAGCACAAACAAAAGTTTCTTCCCTCAAAACACATATAATTCTAGCTCTGGGAAATGAATATTAAAGTAGGATAAAAGCAAAATATATAAAACATTGGATAAAAATTGTGTAACAGAAAAAATAATAATTCATAAAAGAGGAAGGAAAGGGTAGTTATTTTAAATAGGAGGAGATGACATTTGATTAACAACCCAAAAGGAGTGACTCATTATCTATTTGAGATGCAGGCAATCTAGTCATTAAGTACTGAGGGCTTGGGTGTTCTGGGGCTACCTAGAGACCAAATGGTTGGAGTGAAGTGAGCAAGGAAGAGAGGTGGTTGACTGGGTGAGGATCTTGGAGTTTATTGTAAGGACTTTACATTTGACTCATTAAACAAGTAGAGAGATGTTCACACATCTCAACTAATAGTAATAGGTAATTTTTAAATGATGTTTACTTGTAAGTAATGTGCCAGTAAGCATCAGCAAAAATTGTTACTTTAGAGATGCAATCATTTAGTTTAATGCCATCCTTTCTCTTCTTTCATGCACTCAGCAAAATCATATTCAGCAGTTACTATGTAGCAACACTATGTGGCAACAATGGAAATCTAAAAAAAATATAAAAAGAAAAAAAACATAATTCCAAACTTCAAAGAAATGTCTCTCAAGTGGGAGAGATAGTATTAAGTATTAAAATATCTTTTCTTTAGCTTTTAGGTAAGGGAAACTATGTAAGATGTTTAGGTAGAGGAGTGATCATCATATCTGCATTTCAGGTAGATTAACATGTAGAAGAGATTTGAATGAAGCATGACTGGATGCAGGGAGGTGAATTAGAAAGCTGTGAAAAATGACGAAAACCTGAATTAAGACACTAACAGAGGGTGAGGAACTAAGTAGAAAGTTACAATCCATTTTTAGAATGGAGTATTGACAGGACTTTATGACTAAATAGGTGTAGGTGGTGTGAGAGGAGGAGGAATCAAGAATATCTCCCAATTTTCTAAGTTGAACAAATACATGGATGGTGGTTACAGTCAGTGAGTTCAGCTTAGGACAATTTGAGATGTATTGGTAAATTATGATTAGCTGATAGTTGATGTTACAGAAACCCAAAGAGGTTGACAGATTTAAAAGAAGGTCCAGGACAGAAACCCAGGAATACCAACATTCAAACGGAGGCAGAGAAAGAATTGTTCATTAAGGGGATTAAAATGAATAAACAGAAAAAAAAATTCATGTAAGCCATAGGAGATGAGAGATTTTACATCTAATAATATTGTTGACTGTGTCCACCTGTAGTGACAAACTTGATGTGATTATTTATTTTGATTTAATAATACTGTTTATATGAGTATTATAGAGTAAGCATTTCAGAGCAAGTTATTAAATTTATAAAGATTATCTGAGATTCAGTTATATAATCCTCCTGAATTTAAAATACATTGTATTATTTTATTGTTATTGTTGATTAGCCATCCTAAAAAAATTATCCTACTAAAATAAAAATACATTGTAAAATTACTTCCTTCAGTCCTTCAAATGTAGTCACTTCAATATGCTTTTAATATTTTACCTTACTTAAGTCACTGTATGTCAATTAATATCATTTATGAGAGAAATAGCAGTGCTATAAAGAAACAAAAATATGTATTATAAGAAGATGCAAATATATGTCCAGTAATTAGAATATCCTAGGCCACTGCGTGAGCTCGAGAAAAGGACAACTCATTTATGAAAATGAGGTTGATATATATTCTGATATCATGGAAATTTCAATGGATTATAAAATGAGTGGAAGCTCAATGCTTTGAAGAACACATTAAATCTGCATAATAGCAGTTAGTATATTTTTGTTATCTGGTTTTTCATCCAAGTACTTGTCAACCTAGAATTGCTTACAAAATTTTCCTATTATTTCCTAAGGTGAAACAGTTAACAGATTAGCTGTCCAAAATCATTAGTCAGGTCATTGGCAGAACCAGGAGTTCAATATGAGGTATTTTTTAAATGCTTCTCTTTATATTGTCTGATACTTAAAATCTTTAAAAGTAAATACATAAAATGAAAACATCAATATATGTCTTTATATATTATGCTATAATAACACATATAAATTTAGTAAAAAGGAACAAATTACCTATAAAACCCAGATAACTTATAGCATATATAAAATAGTCTTTTGAGAAGATTTCACAATAGATATTAATTTGTTAGGCATAATCAAGAATTGGAATCCAAAGACTAGAAAATTCTGGTTAGAAAGGACTTAAGAGGTTGCTATATCAGCAGATATGTTCTCCTTTATTTTTACAGAGTTTCTACCTGTCATTTGCTCTATAATAATACATGAACAAATGCCTCACACTGGGGTTATTATGAAACCATAAGCTATACTGTTACCATATTTAACATCATAACCAAAATTACAACTTCACAAATTGTAACTCGAGGAAAATTACAGGTTATACCAAGTGTAGCAGATGTATAGAACTGTAGCAGCTGTTAGAAATCCTGAATATTATACCTTATGAAATTATATTTCCAGTTAACATAAATGCTAAAGTAAGTTACTTATTCTAAGAATTTTTTTCTAGAGACAAACATTTCCCTGTGCAGCAGATAAAGCCTAGTATTAGAAAAGCCTGCTCTTACAAGTACATTAGAATGTTCAGAACTTCAAATGAAGCATATGTTGTCAGTTAATCCAAGTATAGCATAATTTTAAAATTATGCTTCTATTTACCTGAGGGTGATGAGAGAGTTGTTGATACATTATTTTTTTGTTTAAAAAATAATTATTAGATAACTAGTTCAGCATCATAGAGAACTAATATCTAGAGGTTAGAGGCGAAAATTAGTAAAGGGACCAGAAAAATTAAAAATCATGACAGAACACCAGTGTTATGTAAACAGTTAAGTAAATCAAGATTAAGAACTATCCCAAAAATGTACCTGCAAAATCGAAACAAGCAAGTAGATTGTTTAGATCTACTTGCTTAGTTCACTGCTTCAGAAATCAGCACTGTTTTGTTTCAAAGATAATTATTGATTGCTATGTTATATAATAATCTTCCAAGACATTACAGATTAATCTGAATACCTGTGACCTCAACCTGAATCTCTGTGTCTTAGAAGCTTTGAAGATAGCCAACCCACCAATCTGTCATAAAGCATACAAGCTGTCTGAGGGTTGCCAGTTCCTCAGGAATGTCACCCTGTCCTGTCCTCTCTATGTGCTGGTCATGAGGAGGGTTAGCGACACTCCACACCAATTCATCTCTCTCTCTTTTTTTTGGCAGTGTAATGAGTACAGCAATAATTCTAGCAGTATTTGCTATGACAACATTATTCAGCTCCAACTTATGCCAACATTGTGCATGTTAAGTGAAGAGAAACAAGCTCTATTGGTGCCCTTTAATGTTCTGAAGACACAGGTGTTCTCTGTGAACTTGACATTTGCTTGGTCTATATCTCATCCTAAGGGTTCCAGATAAGATGCTTTACTGTGTGAAAGCCCTCAGGCATTTTCTCACAGATAAATAGCATGAAATTATGTGATGCAGAAAGAACACCCTCAGTAGTAACTAGGTAAAGATTGTGCTGATTCCCCAGTTGATAATGGGAGCCACTGCACAAAGGTCAAACAATTTGGATGCAAAGTATCCAACTTGTCATCACAAATTGGATTTGGGAGTGCCATGAAAATGATGAGCCAGCACGCTGCTTCTACTCCACAGTGACATTTACTCTCTCTCACCCCCTCTCCCTTAGTTCTTATGGATTCTCTTGAAAATATCAGATGGAATTTTTTCTAGATGGATTAGAGAAAATATGTGTCTATAATTTTTAAACAGTATGCAATGGTGACATTATTAAGATGAAGACATTGATGGTGATGCAAATTAAGACTCCTGAGAATCTTCACTAGTTGCAGTAATAAAAAGGTTAACCAAGATGTCAAGAAAAAATGTATCCTGAAATATCAACATAAAAGTAGAATCCATTCTCTGCTGTATTTTTAAAATTATACCACATGATATTAAATTACAAGCACACATCAGTTCAACCTAGCAAATATTCATCGAACAACTATGACATACACCAAAGAGACAAAGATAAAAAAGACCTTAACTGACCCTCCAAGGAGCTTGCAATCCTTTTTAAGTGGCAAACATTTATGCCACTAATAAGGTGATATACGCATTTTATCCTTTTTTTAGATTTAGAAATATTACAGTAGGAGAAAGAGCAGATCATTTTATACACACAAACACTTAGAATTATACTGATAAGATTAGTGTTATTTGGTCCATAGAGACACTAGGGTATGTCAGTCATCTCACTGAGAACTAGGGAATTCAGCCAAAAATGGTTCCTGATCATGTTCTGCTGGAGCAAATAGTACTGAAGAGAATCAAACTTGTCAGAATAGATTTTCTGAGATGTGATGAGCTAGTGTCAGAATGTGAACCAACTAGTGCTTGAATGTTGAACTATGCTTCCAGCCTTATGGAGAGTTAAGGCTCACCAAGCTGCCCAAGGAGCCTTCATGATACCTGTTTTGTTACTATAAATAATAGAGACTACTTAGTGAATGCCAAAAGTGATCTGAACATTCATTAGTATTAATTTTATACTTATGTTGCAAATATCACCAGAAGAAATATTGGAAAGGTAATCACCATCAATTCTTATATTCCCAAAGCTTTCTTCCGACCCTCTTTTTCTCCTTTCATGAAATAGTTTTCAGACACAGTTTGGAAAACAAGCATAGTAATTTACCCACTTATAAAAGCTATGGAAATTAAATTCTAGCTGTATTGCCATTTTCAAACTCATACTTTTTGGCTACCTCATACCTCTAAAGCAAGCATTAAAATTTGCATGTGTCTATTAATTCATTCATCAATTCTTTCATTCAACTCAATAAAATTGAGCTTTTATCATGAGCTAGGCCTTGATGACTCATAGATAAACAAGATAATATTCTGTCCTCCAGTTGCTTAGAATTCAGTAAGGAAAGGATGACAATAAAGTGCTGTAGCTGATATATTCAGGTTACAATAGGAAATAAGGGTGTAATGATTCATTCTCCCCCATGGCATTGGGATCACATTCATAAAAGAGATTGTGCCGGGGTATCAAAAAGTTTGTGAGGTTCAAGCAGAAGGACACATTGGGTAAATACAGTAGTTTGATATAATTGAAGTGACCTTAAAGTACATGTGAAGGGGTAAAAGATGTGATCAGAGCTGAGGCTGAGAGACAGAAAAAGGCCTATGTGGTAAATTAAGAATTTAGACTTTTTAATAAACAGGAGAAAACTATGAAAGAAGAGGATTTTTGGACAGAAATTCTAAAATGTGTTTTATGTATACATTAAAAAGAACAAACCTGGATGTTAGAAGGCCAATTTGAGCGTAATTTCAGTAGTGCAGGTGATGAGCAATGGAAGCCTGAACCCAAATGGGCAGCCCTGTGATAAAGAGTCATAGAAGAATGACATTGGAGATGCAGGACAGACAGAGCTGACTATCAGTTGGATGTGAAACATGAATAAAAACAGGATTTGACTCCCAAGTTTCTGGTTTGGGTAAGCAGTTGGATAATGATATCACTGGGAAATAACAAAAGTATCACATTATTTAAGTTGAGTTTTCCATGTCTTCTAAGCATGTAGATTTTTAGATCTGGATCTCAGGAGAGAGATTTGGAGTCATATATGTATAAGACATGGTTAGAGTGTGGCAGTAGATAAAATAACCTAGGCAAGAACATATGAGGTAAGAAAAGGGCTTGATGAATATACAGCACTGTCAGAAGCTGGGAGGAGAAAGAAAGTCATGGAGGAGAAGGAAAGGAGGAAAAGTCAAGTAGGCTGAGGAAAGGTAAGAATGGGAAAACTATTAGAGGAAAAAAGAGGTGGTCAGCAAGTTTGATTGCCATAGAAAAAGGAAGGAAGAGTAGGAGCGAAAGTGTTTGCTGGATTCAAAACAAAGGAGTCCATGATATCAGCAGTCAATGATTAGATAGTCAATGGGAGTTAATTTAGTTCCAGTGGGAATGTGAGGACTAGTAGGTAAAGGGTAATAGACGGGAGGGTTTAACTATGTTTCCTGTAACAAATTTGAATATATTCAAACACTATAAAAAATGAGCCAAATAAGTGAAAATTGAGCAGCTAGGTCTCCATACCAGAGGAATCAGCAACCAGCTGAATAGTACAAAAGCAAAGTAGAAGCAGCAGCGTTAAATAGTAGGAAGCAAGTCAGAAAATACAGATATAAATTACCTGTAGGTGTGAGGACTAATTCTTGGGAGATTTAATGCCTCAAGTCTCACTTTTTTTTTTTTTTTTCTGTGCAATAAGATCTGGATCCACTTCCAACTTTTCTCCCTATAGCTCATATACTTGAAGTGTGCCAAGAACACCAGATACAGCAACATCCCACAGATGATGAATGGTATGAAAATGGTCCGAGGGTTCTACATCATTCATATAGTCTCTGATCACTAGAGATTTATTCTCCTATGTTCTATAGCAAAATGATTACAGAACCACAGCAACAATGGTGGTCTGCTCAATTAGCCAAAACATGCTACTGAAACCCTTTATGTGTTCCACAGAAAGAAATGATCTAAGAAAATCTTTTCTGAGGGAGTAGGTTTTCCTCCTAATCTGCATGTCATTTAGCTCTTCCAATTTCTTCTAGCATAGGGCTTATTTCAATGATTTATCTGCCTAATGTGATGCTGTAACACTCTGGATCTCACATCTTTCCTCAGTCATTGATGTGCTGATTGTTCAGTCTGCCAGATCATTAACAATGATTTTTTTAAAGAACAGTTAACACCAATTCTTTCAGTAATGCCTACCCTTTAATCTCTCACTGCTCCTAAAAAGGAATCATCCATCTTTATACGTCTTTTCATCTATCATTGGTATTTGTGCTTTGTTCTTTGACAGTTTCAATCTGATTAGGTTTTATGCACACCAACTCAATAGCACGGGATAATTATGATATAGTGAAGACGACTTTTTTTCTGTTTACTTCTATGATGCCCAACATTCTGTTTTGTAGGCAATTTGACAATTGGAGAATTTTAATGCAAAAAGAATCTCTTTTAAAAAACTGTCAAAAATTTCAACTTCTATTTTAGATTCAGGGGGTACATGGACAAGTTTGTTACACTGGTATACTGTGTGATGCTGAGGTTTGGGGACACAAATGATCCCATTACCCGGGTAGTGAGCATACTACCCAAAAGCAGTTTTTCAGCCCTTCCCTCCTCCTCCTTTCCCCTCTACTAGTCGCCAGTGTCTACTGTTCCCATTTTTATGTTCATACGTACCCCATGGTTAGCTCTCACTTATAAGTGAGAACATGTAAAATTAAAGAAAAAATATGGCTGCAACATAGTAGGCAAAATTCATTTGCAAGGAGATCAGAAATACAGTTGATTATAGCCTAATCCAAATAATTTATTATTTTATTTAACAATTTAATGAGGGAAGGGGATATTTCAAAAACATTTAACTAATGTTTATTCCTCATAGGATTTTAAAATTACCTAGCACTACAATATGGAAATAGAGAGTAGCATTAACTTGTCAAAAATTAATAAAAACTTGCTTTTAAGAAGAGGACAAAGGGAGTCAAAATGGATTGTCTAAAAGTAAAATGCAATGTTAGAAAGATCATGTTTGATGCTATCTGGAAAGTTTCCCAGATTCCCCATTGAGCTAATCTATGTGAGTGCTCATTGTAAGAAGTGATAGCTATCCCTCTGGCCCAGAGACAGGCTTTGTCTTATTCTGATTGACACAGCTTATATTATATTAAGTTTGTGAAATGAATACAAAAGCTAAGACAACTTCTGTTTTTAATGACTTGCACCTTTTTTTAAAAAGAACTCTTAGGGATGTTATAAAGATAAAGTAACATAATAGATATTTTGCTCAGCAAAAAGCATGATTCAGCATAGCACAGTGAAAAGATCATGGTCTTTGGAGCCAAGAAAAAACTGAATCCAAATCTGAGTAACCTCAGCTCTGGCGCTTTCTAGCTTTATGACCTCAGACAAATTTCTTCCCTTCTTAGCCCCTCTATTTCCCCCTGGAAAAACAGCGATAATTGGACTGACCTCACTAGCAAGCTGTCAAAAGTAAATAAGATTTGATATTTAAAACCTTGCCTAATGCCTGACCACATCTCGAAGAAGCCCAATAAATGTTAATCCCCCCATGTTCCCAATAGCATAGCTTTTGAACAAATTTATAGATGCCAAATATCAAAGAAATAAATACATATTAAAGACTACCAGATAACAGATACCTGATGCTACCTAGTTAATGCTGATGTATAGTAAATACTGAAACATACAAAAAAATACAAAATGTTTTGTATTTTTTTCCCAGACTTGTGGTGGTAATTCTTAGTTCTTGAGATTATTCTACAAACATTTATGAAACACCTATTTTGTGACAGTAGAGTATAAACACAGATAAGAAAGCATCTTTACTCCCAAGGAGTCCATGATATACATTTAAAGAACCACAGGAGACTGAAATTGGCAGAAACCCTGGAGATCATCAAATACCTCCTTTTTTTTAAAAAAAAAACATCATTTATATGTATGTATGTATGTATTTTTACAAACCCTTGTGTCGCGAGGGCTGACTTTCAATAGATCGCAGCAAGGGAGCTGTTCTGCTAGGTAGGAAACCCCGACCCAGAAGTAGGTGGCCTAGGAATGGTGTAGTGCCACAAACGTGCATTGTGTGACAGGCGAGGGGGAGGCCACCTTTCCGGCCGCACCCCATTTCCCAGGACTGGGGTCACTCCGCACCGGACCCGGGTCCTGGCGCAGGGTGGGGTGGCCCACAGGCGGGGATGGCAGGAGACCGGTATCGGAGACCACCTGAGGCTCCCTTCTTTTTTTTTTTTAAAGAGGAGACACTGAACCGGATAAAGTTTTCAATGAATTACTCTATACCGCATTGCTAGTTAGTGGCAGCTCCAGTGAAACCTTTCGGACTCCTAATATAGTGACTTTTCCTTTAACCTGGTCCCCCAAATAATAAGCTGTAAAAAATTTACTGGAAGAAAAATGCACAGGAACTTCTTGAGTAGGTCAGATTTCTTTTTTTCTCTCTTAAGTATAACCACGTCATGTTTGATCCATTGAATTTCTGTAATGGTAGTGTATCATTACATAAAATAAAATTGAAAAAGAAATACAACAAATTTCAGATTGCCTTATGAAATACAACAGCTATGCTTAAATGTTCACATGGCTAATCCCAGAAAAGGCATCCTGGCCTCGGTTATCCACATAACTACCTCTATTGTCCGTTTCATGTTAGAATGTAGAATTATAACATAGTTAATGGGGTTTCAATTTAAAGAACCCGTGTCATTTTATTAGCCTATCATCTGCCCTATTTTTCTCCTTAATTTACCTTATGTTTACAGAAGTCTTATCTCGGAGCCTTGTTGCTACCATAAATCAAATATGCCAGGTTCCAAGTTTCAGCATATGAGCATAGATGTGAGCAGACAGCTTTTGATCACTCAGTTATCTCTAGCAGAGTAACTGAAACAGGGACTCTTAACACATAGGACTTCTAATCCAAGCTGACCTTGATTAACTGCAAGTTAATAGACACTGCCACAGTATCTTCCTAGAGGAACAAGGGGATTCCTGGAAAGAAAAGGAATCTATCTGTCTTTCATCCCACTGGTCAATACTTTTTTCTCAGCATCAATTATTGACATTTTATAATCTATAATCTTCACCAGCCTAATGAGACTTCAGGAAAAAAATGTAATTTCAGCAAAAAAGATGGGAAGCATGGTACTAGGGATACTGTACATTGGGATAGGAGAAGATAAATGTATTGACTGAGCATTCCGTTACCATTATCCTTCTCTCTAAAATCCAGTTCTGAATAAATAAAAGCAGGGACTCAGATCCTGGCAGGATATCATGCCCTGAATGCATGGCCCATAATCGAAGCTTTCAATAGGACTTTTTGGGTGAGTACATAGGAATTAAGGGCCCAAAGAAAATTTGGGCACTGCCTTCCTTTGATATTGATGACTTGAAGAAGAAGAGAAGTCAGTAGTGGGTAAAGAAGAAATAATTACCAATTGAGAAAGAGGGTACAGAGGGTAGAAAAGAAATAGTCTAATGTGTGTAACATGTTTGGAACATATATTCAGGGTCCAGGAGCACTGCCTGTATCTGATTCCTTGCTTCTACTTATCCAGAGATGAGTTTAGACAGATGACAATGAAGACAGTACTCAGACATTACAATTACCTTCTCCCATCCCAATATATAGAATCTCTAGTACAACGCTTCAATCCTTCCTGCCAAAATTGTTTTAACATTTTTGTGGAGCCTTATTGAAGTGCTGGAGGCTCTGGATGTGTAAAATGCCAATGAAGAATGCTTATTGGGAAAAGTATTGACCAGTGAGATTAAAGACAAATATGCTCCTCTTCTTCCCAGAAATTCCCTGTGCCCCTAGGAGGAGACTGTGTCTGTTAGATAATGTTAACACCAGGAGGGAAGATCAAAAGCAAAAGAGAACCATGAAAGGATAGTGCTATGTGTGAAAGAAAAACATTAAGGAAAGGAGTTTGAGGGAAAGTAAAAGTGTTACTGCTTTATATTTAAACCAGCCTGTCACAAGGAGAAAAGAGGCAGAAACATGTGTGCTTCTTGTCTGACCACTTACCTACCAAATCCAGTTCTTCTACCTTTACCTTCTTCGTTTCAGCCTCTCGTATAGGCAATAAATGGTGTCAAAGATTCAGCAAGTTGCTACTATATATTTATGAAATAAATTCACATATATTTATGAAATAAACACCCATCAGCTTTCACATACTAAAATAATTAGTCTAAAAGTCATTACATTTAATTAAATTAAATTAAGATTTCATTTTCTGGCATTAACAGGTGGCTTTCCCCTTATTGCTTATTCCATGGTAACATACCCTTCTAAAAATAAAAGTTTCAATCAGTTTTCCTGTTCTTAGTTCAATGTCATCCTAAAAACAAAAAACAAAGTAGAAATGACCCTAACACCTACTGGGTGTTAAAAGATAATCTTGGATTATCAGATGAGCTGTCTGAAGTGGGCAAGTGATATTGAGCAAGGGGAATATTTAATTGTCAAGAAAAGTAACACATGCTCTTCCTAAGAATGAAAAACTTCAGAAATTTGCTATCAGAAGTGACCACCTCTCTAAATAGTCTAGAACAAAAAATAAAACAATTTATTTCATAAAAAGAAACATCTTCCCTTCACGGTCGTCCTCCCTTTCCTACCTCTGTTCATCCCCTGCCATGTTCATGGGGTACAAACAAAAATAACAGTAGGATTAACCAGGAAGACCCTACTCATGAAAAATCATTTATATAAACAAGGAAGAAAATTCTGCCCACATTCTAGCATATCAAGGAATACTGATAAATGTATTTAAAAGCCATTCTGTGATTTTGCATGGCTTTAGTAATTAATAATGTCCTTGAGAAAACAAAGCCAGTATATAGATAAATTCCTTACATGATGATCAACACCAAGGAAATCTCTTATTGTTCTTCCACCTAACATAAATACAAAGAATGATGATTTTCATCCATTATGAGGTACAAAAGCAATAATATATGCAAAATACAAATACAGAAAATATTGCATAGTTCCCCCAATATACTGCAAGTTGCTAAGGGGAAAAATATTAAAATATCTTTTTTTTTTTTTTTTTTTGAGATGGAGTCTCGCTCTGTTGCCCAGGCTGGAGTGCAGTGGCCGGATCTCAGCTCACTGCAAGCTCCGCCTCCCGGGTTCCCGCCATTCTCCTGCCTCAGCCTCCCGAGTAGCTGGGACTACAGGCGCCCGCCACTTCGCCCGGCTAGTTTTTTTGTATTTTTTAGTAGAGACGGGGTTTCACCGTGTTAGCCAGGATGGTCTCGATCTCCTGACCTCGTGATCCACCCGTCTCGGCCTACCAAAGTGCTGGGATTACAGGCTTGAGCCACCGCGCCCGGCCTAAAATATCTTAAGGACTATTATATACGTAATCACAACACTCAAAGAATGAAAATCACTCATTCCTTTGAGAATTGGGATACTTTTTATTTTGAGAGCTGCAGAAAACCCTATGAGGCACTACATAGCTCTCACAGTAAATTTCCATGATCGAAGTTCAAAAATAGGTACATGATAAAACGAGCAAAGTGGAGTAGACAACAGAAAATGCCAAAATGACAATAACTGAAAAGATTAATTTCCAAGTATTATATCTCATAATCGTAACATGATGTCTCACTGTAGTTCCCAGCTCATCGCATGTTCTAAAGCAGTTCTCTTCCTTTTTACACAACTTTATTATCCTGCTGAAGTTTCACTCATACAACTAGTTATTCCTTAATTTTATACTTAATTATTTCTTAGTTATTCTTAGTTATTCCTTAATTTTATTTTCTTTTAACATAGTTATTTTATAGCAAAAATTTATGATGATAACTGGATTTTTTGTTCCCTTCTTATCTTAAAAACACCAGTCAGAAAAAAATGACATTTATAACTTGTGGTCTGTGGAACAAAATCAGTAATTATTCCATGTAGAATAGTGTTAGTATACTAAGTAAGATAGCATCATTTAGAGGAAAAGAGGACAAGAAAAGATGATGATGGTAGAAACAGGAGGCAGGGTCAGTTATTTCCATATTGATTATGTAGACTATGCCTGATAAGGCAAGAGGTCTATTATTATTATTATTTTTTTTTTTTTTTTTTTTTTGAGACGGCATCTCGCTCTGTCACCCAGGCTGGAGTGCAATGGCACGATCTCGGCTCACTGCAAGCTCCGTCTCCTGGGTTCACACCATTCTTCTCCCTCGGCCTCCCAAGTAGCTGGGACTACAGGCGCCTGCCACCATGCCCAGCTAAGTTTTTGTATTTTTAGTAGAGACAGGGTTTCACCCCATTAGCCAGGATGGTCTTGATCTCCTGACCTTGTGATCCGCCTGCCTTGGCCTCCCAAAGTGCTGGGATTACAGGCGTGAGTCACTGCACCCGGCCAAGAGGTCTATTATTAATCAACTAATTCAACTAATAATGAAAGCTCAACAGAACTCCAGTGTCAGGGAAAAAGCATTAAATTTTAAACCCCAGTATCTAATAAGCAGCTCTTTATGAACTACATACAAAATGTAAACTGAATTTCTAAGCCACATACAGCTATCAGTATAATTATTCTATAATCAAAATATATCCTTGACTCTACGAACATATATATTTCCTACTACAGAAATCAGTCACCCAGTTTACTGATAATTAATTCCACCAAGTTTGAGATGATAAAACTTCAAAGGTTTATTTAACCAGGTTGCTTTGTGCTTAACTTGAACAAAAAAGGGAAAATAAACAATAAAACTAAAACAACCATTGAACCAACAGACCTGAATTTTCAGGTGTAGAATTTTAGGAGAAAACCATCCCTGACAAGTACAAATTTTCTACATAGAAAACTGCCTATTCAGCCTCAATCTATATACAAAATTTACTACTGCACAGATTCTGTGCAGTAGTACAAATAGAACAAAGGTCAAAGATTAAATGTAGGTATGTGCATGTGTTTTATACATATTATAAATATAGTAATATACACATACATATTTTGTATTAGTGTATGTTATTCTAAGCATTAGTCTTAGCATATCCTGTGTTTCACATTTAGAAATCCCTAAATGTGTTCAGAACTAAGGGATGTATTATTCATAACATCTTTAAATTTATTATTTAATGCAGTATCCATTTATAAGTTAGTAGACGCTGATCTCACCAATTCATTGACTGTGGCTAGGCATGCACAAATTTCACATAAAGATATAAAACTAATATACATTTCTTTTCTCTGACTTCCATTGCCTGGATTTCTTGCACTAAACTTTGATGCTGTGTTGCACATACCGCATGCAGAATACATGTAGAACATGCCCTGAAAAATCTGCAATGCAGATAAGAGGAAAGCATTATTCTTAATTTGCATATCATGCCACACACAGTAACTGATTTGTCAAATATCAAACAATTTACATATTCTAGGCCTCCTGCTCTCCCTTTCTTGAGCGTTCAGTCTACTTTTTCTTTTTGCAACTGAATTTTATAGAGAGGAAAATATATCTTTAGCTAAGCTGATGTAATTTGAAAATATAAGTATTAGATTTCTCCAAATGACTTAAGAATATTAGAAAAGAAAAAAAAAGTACACGTTCAGCTTAGATTGCAGAACAAACAGGGAGCTTAAACAGCAGGCTCTGACTGAAAATTAAATTTAACCTTCCAGTTACTGCAGCAAAACCTAAGACCACCTTCCCTCTGTAGCTCGAGTAGGGAGACATTGTTCTGCTGTCTCTCTAGGCTCTTTGGTACGCTGAGGCTGATGTGATTGCCCAGACTCGTGTCCTGCATGGAATTTAAACTACTTTTGTAACAGCAAAAGGAATTTATTGACTTCCTCTCAGACTGAAAGCAGAAATGACCACTCGCATCAAATTACTTACTTCGATTTGTAGCTTATTTAAAATGAGGTAGGTTGTGACTGATGTTGATTTTTATTCAACGGCTCATCTATTATATTTCAGTTTCTTAAAATATTTATGCAAAGTTTTGTTTGGATTACTTACATAGCAAAAATTATTCTTTTTTTGCCATGGTGACAGCACAAATCACATTATTTGCAGAGGTTGGGGAGTCCCACAGATCAGCCCCCACAACAACAAACATTTATTTATTGAACTCTTGGAACAGTTACAAAGAAATATAAGACACAGTTTCTGTTTTCAAGAACCTTACAGTATGGGAAGATAAAATATTTACAGATACGAATTAACCAATAAAATAAAGACAGAGATACAAGCAATGCCACAAAGCCAAAATCATAATGGAGATTCTGCCCTGGCAGGAATGAGATCTCATTACCTGGGTGACTTATTATTCTGCTAGTTCTTAGTCTGTCTCTGAAAAATGAAGACGTGAACTAAATTACTTCTAAATTTTCTCCCAATTCAACAGTCTTAAATTTTTTTTTTTTTTTTTTTTTGAGACGGAGTCTCGCTCAGTCGCCCAGGCTGGAGTGCAGTGGCAAGATCTCAGCTCACTGCAAGCTCCACCTCCTGGGTTCACACCATTCTCCTGCCTCAGCCTCCCGAGTAGCTGGGATTACAGACGCTCGCCACCAAGCCCAGCTAATTTTTTGCATTTTTAGTAGAGATGGGGTTTCACCATGTTAGCCAGGATGGTCTCGATCTCCTGACCTCGTTATCCATCCGCCTCGGCCTCCCAAAGTGCTGGGTTTACAGGCGTGAGCCACCGCGCCTGGCCCAGTCTTAAAATTGTAATATGAATTCTCCTACACCTAACCTTAAATGCCTTCACAATTGTACTCTATGTCTTATCTATGGCAATCTAAGGGAAAGGGAAGTTAGTAGCCACCAAAAAAATAGTTCAATTGATGTATTTTCCCTTAGACATTTTAACAGTTAATAAACCAAGAAATGCCATCCAATTTCTTTACTTATCTTTTTTCTTTTTTTCTTTTTTTTTGTTTTTTTTTGAGACGGAGTCTCACTCTGTCACCCAGGCTAGAGTGCAGTGGCGTGATCTCGGTTCACTGCAACCTCCGTCTTCCAGGTTCAAGCGATTCTCCTGTGTCGATCAGGAGATGGTCTCGATCTTTTGACCTCATGACCTGAGATGGTCTCGATCTTCTGACCTCATGATCTGCCCACCTCGGCCTCCCAAAGTGCTGGGATTATAGGCGTGAGTCACTGCACTCGGCCCACACATCTTTATACAAGAGGAGTGAAGTTATACACATTGTAGTCTATCCTACAATTATTATTATTATTATTATTATTATTATTATTGAAATGGAGTCACTCTCTCTCCCAGGCTGGAGTGCAGTGGCACCATCTCGGCTCACTGTAACCTCCGCCTCCTGGGTTCAAGAGATTCTCCTGCCTCAGCCTCCCACATAGCTGGTACTACAGGCATGCACCACCACATCCAGCTAATTTTTTGTAGTTTTAGTAGAGATGGAGTTTCACCATGTTGGCCAGGCTGGTCTCAAACTCCTGAACTCAGGTGACCCGCCCACCTCAGCCTCCCAAAGTGCTGGGATTACAGGCGGAAACCACCACGCCTGGCCTAGCGTACAAATTTTTAAATGGCATTTTGTTTGGAGGGGTCACTGAGAGTCTATTTTTTTTTAGATAAAGAAACCAGCTTACATAGTTACAAGCATTGGGGTTTCTTTCCCTGCTAGGTCCTATACCTTATCTGTGGTATCAGCCAAAAAGTCAATTATTTTTAACTCCGAGAAAATTTTGACTGCAAACCACTGCCTCTTTCTACTCAGTACAGATGATCAAGGTGGGATAACACAGAAGAATCCTTCACACCCACTCATCACTCTTTCTCTCTCTCATTAAAAGCACTAAGCAGCCAATGCCTTATTGTCTATTCCATGGGCTTCACTAGGCTGTCCCCTCTTAGGCCTAGAACAAAATGGGCTTCACAAATAGAAATTACTCTAATCCAAATAATATTTCCCCAAGTCTCACAGTGCAAAACACCACAGCAGAGAGCACATGGGGATCAAGAAAGACAGCATTATCACAAATATTTACATTTCTTCTGCTAACAGATCCCATTCTGCCAGTCTGTGGAATTGTCCCAAACTGCCCCATTAAAGGTTCTAAAATATGCTTAGGGCATCTCTATTAAGAGGATGAGGAGAAAGGAGGAGGGAGAAGATGCTAACAACTAAATGGTAAGTTTTTACATAATGGTACATTCTGCCAGCCAACAAGTTTCACTACAAAAACAAACAAACAAACAAACAAAAACAGCTTACAAATTCTTTCTCATATTTTTTTAAAGTTTTATTGATTCTGCTGAGTGAAAACAAAAAACAAAAACTAAATGTTTTTATTAGTCCTAAGTGTAAGTTTCATAAATTCTAAATATAATACAGCTGAAGCAATAATAGTACTCATTGGCACATCTAAAGTGCCAAAGCGTTTATCTCAAAGGATGTTCATTGTACTTACATTGACTATGTGTTTAAGTTGTAAAGAAAAATAACATTAAAGAGCAGGTATAGAAATTTAGTCTACAACACATACAAAAGCTAGAGTATACCATCCCCTAAAACATGAAGAACTTTGTGATACTGCTTTGTAATGGTAATATAATTACTTTATCAGAAACAGAAACAAGTGTTCTATTTTCGGGGAACCAACCATCTTTTAGAATATTAAGGCTTGGTCAACCTTCACACAATTAACTTTAGTATGAGCATGAGAAAATAAGGCGGATGCAGTGTTTTCCAAATATGCTAATCTTAGAATGCTATACAAACACAAATGCACAGGACATTACTGGAAAAATCTGATTCCATTGATCTGAGGTGAGATAGAAGAAGCTGGAATTTTTTAAGAGTATCTCTAGTAACTCTTATTTTCTGGCAGACTTACAGAACATTTTTATTATGTACTCAAAACCAAATACTAAGAATTTTAGATTATATTTGCCAGGCTGCCCATCAGTCAGTATCTATATGCATATCATTTGGAGAAGCTTGAAATAGAGCTAGCATTAAAAATAGTTTCTCCATTATCTATCACACAAACAGCATAAATAAATTTGTTTTCATCTGAAGCACTTTTTGTTCTTTGAGGATCCTTTTCTAAATTGTAAATTTCCTGGAAATGCTATCAGTCAATATCTTTGAGGAACTAGATAATAGTCCTTGAAGAGCAAAAACAAATGAAAAAATAAATGGTGGTAGGCAATGGAGAAAAGTATGAAAAGAATTCTGCTCCAGGAATTGCAAGTTGGAAATGACTCATTTTCCCATTGAGATTAATCTTTTAAAGCCAAAACAAAATCCAACGACCACAGATGTAAATGAGCACGACTTGTCTATCTATGATTTGTGCTAGAAAGGGCTCTATTGTCATGATTGCCTCCCAAATGGTCAATGAGACTCTGGCTAACCTTCCCTAATGACATGATGTCATCCACATATCTTAGGAAAAGTAACTCCCTCCCCTACATGATATCTCTAAAAGAGCTCACTGACCAGTTTCCTTAATTCTGTCCATCTTTGTAGATTACAGACACTTAGTATTTACGGTTTCAAAAGTAAGCAGCTTAGTATCCATGGCTCTTTGTAATTCCACATATTCGCATAAGAAGGCAGTGATAATTCAGGAAATACTTCAAGATCAGTAAGTGCCTCCTGGTTACAAAAAAAAAAAAAAAAAACTTTATATATAAAAAGACTATACCCCAATAATATAAATTTGTCAACAATGTGGAGATATAAAAATTTACCCCAGAACATCAGGAAGAAATACGTAGAATAAAGGTACTGAAATGGAACAAAAGCAGAGATGTGACCTATAGGTTCCTTTAAGGGTAAGCTCTCATGTTACACAGAGCTAAGTGACCAAGGAGGACAACAGGATCACACCATTGATCCACCAAGTCAATCTGAGCTTCTTCAATCTCTGGCCTAATGCTTCATTATAGCATGAAGTTCCCCCAAAATACACTAATATAGGTTCAACAATGGTGACTTTTTAAAGTAAATGCTTGGCTATTAATGTCTTATTGGTTCCCTAATAGAAAAGGGCAATGCTCATATGATTCCTTTCTTACCACTCTTCTTCCAGGTTCAATATAATGCAGTATTCCCAATGGTGGGAGAGAGAAACAATGTCACAAAGTGGGAGAGGTGCTAAGAATGAGATCTGGCACCACTTACCCTTGTTTCTGTACAACCGAAGTACAACACTTTTCAATGTTCCAGATGTCTTTGGGGAGAGATCTTATCTTTCTTAATGGTACCAACTCAGCAACCCAAACTGTTCACCAGTACTTCTTTTGAGTAGTTGTGAGATAGGGAGTCCAACATTTCCCAAGAGATCCTGTTAGTACACTATAGCAACTATAGGGAATGTTTTACAAATGACTGTCATTATAATGTTAAATCTAACATATATGCCAATCCCCTGAGTTTACAAAATAACTTTCCTCCAAAAATCTTAATTAAAAAATAAAACATAGTTGCCTTCGTTAGAAAGAGACTCATTAACCAGGACATTACAGTTTTTATTTTATCAAATAGAAATAGTGAAAATGAAAGATGACATGTTTTAGAGCCAGCATATCCTGGGTCCAAATTCCACCTCTACTGCTTCCTACCTATGTATCTTTGAGACAGCTGCATAAGCTCTTAGAGTCTCAACTTTCCACATAAAATGTGGCACCTCACATGAAACATAAGTTTGTTTTTTATCCCTTCCATAGGTGTCACCATTAGTACAGGTATTAAAACTTCTCATAATTTCCCATTGAGGTTTCATATTATTGGAAAAAACTCATTAAGGAAAGATTTTATGAGGATAGAATACAAAGAGAGCAGTCAAACTATAGACACAGAAAGCAGTCACAGACAGAGATTCACAACAGAACTTTGCACAGTTCCTGCTCCAAAGGGATAATTAACAAAACAAATAGGTAGGTGTTGTTTTAACTAAAAGACTAAGATAATGAAAAAGGAAAACTGCAGCTCTGGAAAGGAGACAATGCCATTTGCAGGCTAGAAAGTTATGGAAAATTTTCTAAGCAATAAAAACTTAACATGACCCAAAATATAATCAATACAATATTTTTAAGGCAGACAATGCTTCAGAAAAGATGAATAGGATATCACTTACCATGGGCTTTGTTCTTTGTAAGAATTTGCTGGTATTTTTGTGGGAGTGAGGCTTGAGAATTTCAGACCTCAGAGCTAACAGTGGGCAGGGGATAAAAGATGTACCTCAAAGGTCCTTAAAAGCCATAAGGATATCAGGGGTGTCTTAAATTTCTCCAACAACCTCCACATCTCTAATGATAAACTGCCATTGTAAATGGCTGTTGTATAATCCATCATGAATATAGATTTAGTTATTGCCTGGGAATTCTGATCAAGGAGGAATATTTTCAGATTTTATTTACACTGATGATAATGTGTTTCCTCATGAGCATAATACTATACTCTCTCCTCACCTCTTATGTTCTATTGCCACATATAATAAATGTGTATTATATTGTTGAGGTGGAGATGAAGAATGCTTGTAGAGTATTGCAAAGAACAATGTCATATTTTTATGTCCTCTGAGAAAATAAAAGGGTAGTCTACCAACAACCTAAAATATATACTGTCTCCCATTCATGGAATTTATATCACATAAGAGTTGATTAACTGAGCTTTAATAAAATGTAGTTGGTATACAAGTTCTAACTTAAGAACTGGAGTGCCTGTGGACCCACTAGGACCTGGTTAAGGAAAATATATTTGGGGATTCCTTTGGTTTGGGTAAGGCAATATTTCTCTGACTTGCAGTTACTTCTATGCATAGTTGGCCATTGTTAGTCTTCCCAATGTAGGATTGGGTTACAAGAATGCTCCTACTACCCATTTTTGCATCTAATTTTATGTTCACAATTTTGCATTATTTTTCTTCATGAGGGTCTCTCAAATTGCATAAGCTTCAGGCTTGTGAAATCAGGATCCACTCCTGATCTGCATCTGTAAACACTGTACTTCTTAAGCATCAAAGGACAGGTTTGAATAGCATCAAAGGACACTCACAAACTTTCTAAAACATCCACATTCCTAAGGATAACAATAAGGGCATTCCAAATTAAGTGGTGACAGAAAAATAAACAAAAACCTAACAGTCCTCCACCCACAAAATTACATTATACAATAACTTTCAATCACCACGATCTCAAGAGCTATAATTAAAGTAGCAAGTTCAAATATTTTATATGACAACTATGATATGAATAAATCTGCTAGAGCAGGATGAAACAAAAGACAAAATGTGTCATTTACTTGTATAACCTGCATCACCTCAGGAAGGTGCATATGAGGTTACATCAATATCAAGTGAGAGAGCAAGGATTATGTGGTGACCTGGGAGAAAGTGAATTTGCTCATGTTCCTGGGTGCAAAAGAGTGGGAACTGACTGAGAGTGATTATCTTTATTCCTTCTTGACAGCTTAATTAAGTTCTCTAATTAGTTACAGTCACTAAGCACTACATTAGCAATTCTGCCTCCTCTTGAATTGACTTCTTCTCTAGTCTAATTGGTTGGAAAAGTTAGCTGATCTAAACATTGTCTTTCAATTTCAGGAAATCTTCTTTTTCACTTTTATTGAGATATAATTGACAAATAGAGTTTATATTCAAGGCATACAATGTGATGTTTTGATATACATATAAATTGTGAAATGATTGCCACAATCAAGTTAATTAATGTATCTATTATGTCACATACTGTGTGTGTGTGTGTGTGCTGATAATACTTAGGTTCCACTTTCTTAGCATATTTCAAGTATACACTAAGTTATTACTAACTATAGTCGCCATGCTGTGCATGGTCTCCAGAGCTTATTCATAACTACTAGTTGGTACCCATTGACCATCATCTCTCCATTTCTCTCACCCTCAGACCCCTACCACCTACCCTTCTACTCTCTGCTTCTGTGTATTCAATTTCTTTTTCTTTTCTTTTCTTTTTTTTTTTTTTGAGACGGAGTCTGGCTCTGTCGCCCAGGCTGGAGTGCGGTGGCCGGATCTCAGCTCACTGCAACCTCCGCCTCCCAGGTTTACGCCATTCTCCTGCCTCCGCCTCCCAAGTAGCTGGGACTACAGGCGCCCGCCTCGTCGCCCGGCTAGTTTTTTGTATTCTTTAGTAGAGACGGGGTTTCACCGTATTAGCCAGGATGGTCTCGATCTCCTGACCTTGTGATCCTCCCATCTCGGCCTCCCAAAGTGCTGGGATTACAGGCTTGAGCCACCACGCCCGGCCTCTGTGTATTCAATTTCTTAGATTGCACATGTAAGTGGGACCAGGCAATAGTTTTCTTTCTGTGTCTGGCTTATTTCACTTAGTCTAATGTCTTCTAGGTTCATCCATGTTGTCTCAAATGGCAGGATATATTTGTTTTTTAAGACTGAGAATACTGACCCAGCAACATGAAGTTGGTTTACTTCAAGAAGTGCCCTCAGGAAAGTTGTAAGTTTGCTGAACTGGGTCCTTAGCTCTGTCCTGATCACCATTTTACCACCACCACCACCACAACACGATGAGCTTCCTCGCTCTCTCTCCCACTCTCAGTCTTCTCAGCTATTCATCCTTTCACACTGTCTCAGTCTCTCTTGCCATCCCTTGAGGAAAACAACCACCAAAGATTCAAGCCAAAGTGTGAGAGTTCATACTCTACCCCACAAATCAGTTCTTACAAAGAAGACTTCAAAGAAGGTAATGCTCACAAGGATATCACTTTGCAGAAGTGATTTCCTATAATTCCCGAATGATAGGCAATCAGCAGGAAAGACATGTGATTGCTCAAAGTTCCCCAAATCATAGACAAACCTAGAAAACTACAGTGTCCCTAAGGCCTGTCATGTCTTTCAACTAATCTTTTCTTGCATGCTGGTGTTTCTTCACCATTATATCCAATGCACTAATATATTTTATACCTCTAATTACAGTTCCTATAATCTTAGGAAATTATTTTGTGATCACATTTCTTATCACAGCATCTCATGAAACACGCCCAACCACTGCACTGCAACAACAACTTACAAAGGTATTCCAGGATTATGCAGATACTGTATTTAATCTTTATCTATTGCATCACTCTCACTAGAGAACTTTAAAGTTCTAGGCTTTTGTCAGATACCATATTTTATTCTTTATCTATTACATTGGTTTCAAGAGAAATTTTATAATTCTTATTCTTTTTAAAAATCCACCACAGGTAAAATTTCTGGCTGTAAATCACTACTTTCAAACAACAGCAGTAAATTAGCAGTGAACAACATTTGAAGTAAATTATTGCATTTTTAAAGAAATCTCTTTGGCCCTTTCTCCACTATATTCAGAACTGAGTGACTGGTCCATGAACTATATCCCTCCTCACAAGGTATCATTCACATCCTCCACTGCCCTGAAAGGCCTCCTTTTTTTCTTCTTGTGCCCAGAAGCACAGAGAGCACTTTCTACAATTTTAGGGAACATGCTGATGTAGAAACATGAAGGATAACCACAGTATACAAGTAGTGCAAGCTATTTCCCTTTTTGAAAGGGTCACCTGTTTTATATTTAAGGAATCGTGACTAGACTTGTAATGTCTGCCTCATAGAGTATCAACAAACCAGAAAATCTGAGTTATAGGCTGTTTTCTAATGATTTTCAGATACATATCAATTTCTAACATCACAAAATGAAGATACTTAGTACTACCAGGCCTGCCTATCTTCTAGGCAGGCGTCAAGGACGTTCTAAGCCATAAATCACCATACAAACACAAGAAATTATTTTTATCATCACTGAAAATTTTGTTTGCCCTCTTTTAGTCTTTAAATTCTGCTAACGCAGCCTTCTGAGAAGGACATTTCTCACAAAGGATTGATAAATATCTGCACACACAAATGGGTCCACTTAGTCTTGAGAATCTAATCATTTAGTCATAACTATCTTGGTCTCCATGCAGTCTAATTTCAGAGTTCTAGTAACAAGGTAACATAACATGCACTTTCTAAATGCCCTCAAGTTGGTCACATTATAAGATTAATGAACCAGATCACCATTTTCCAAAAGTAAATATATAGAACCTTGACTTGAATTAGCTAAATGAATTGACATCATGTTAGTGATGTCAAAAATGGCAGAGTCTTCTATTTTAGCAGAGAAAAGCAAAATAATATTTTAAGACCAATGAGGTTTAAGAAAATGAGGGGTAAATAAAGAACTGAAAACTGTTAATTAATTGCAAAAACTGGAGGGATATTTGGGCATAGACAGATTGTAAGAGACACTTGATGGCAAGAATGAATTTAGATCGAAGGTAACTGAAATTCAGCCATATAAAAATTTGGATAAGGATGACATGTGGTCAAAGAAAAAGTATATTTGGTGCCATTTGGAAAATGACTGAGTCTTAAAGGATTTTTAAATGATTGTCTTTTTTTTTTTTAAGTTGTCATGGTCAGTGTGTTCTGTCCTGGAGAAAGTAAATCTATCTTCTGATGGTCAAGTGATGGTTTCTCTGAACATCCAAACTTGGTCTTCATGAACAAAGAATCAGAATGGAGAAAAATCTGAAAACGCATAATGAACTTTTCAGTTTAGCTATGTTAAACTGTCTCAAAATTAAGGGTCCATGACTTTTCTTTATACTAATGTATATTTGCATATATAATAGCATATATGTCTTTATTTTGCTATTAAGTCATTTTGCAATGAAGATATGTAAATATTTTAGGTGCTATAGGGACACCAAGAAATAGAAGATAGTGTTTCTGTTTCTGAGATTTTACAAATCTGTTGGGGGAGATAAAATTAGCACTAATAAGAATGTCTGTTTTAGGCAAGGCACAATTATCAAAATGTCTTTTTCAGGCCAGGCACGATGATTCACACCTGTAATCCCAGCACTGTGGGAGGCCAGGGTGGTGGATCACTTTCCTAGGATTTTGAGACCAACCTGGGCAACGTGGAGAAACCCCATCTCCAGAAAAAATTACCTAAAATTAGCTGAGTGTGATGGCATGCGCCTGTAGTCTCAGCTACTTGGGAGGCTGAGGTGGGAGGCTGGGTCTGGGAGGTAGAGGCTACAGTGAGCCGAGATTGTGCTACTGTACTCCAGTCTGGGTGACAGAGACCTTGTCTCAAAAAAAAGTCTTTAAAAATAAATTCTGTAAATGTATACAATTAATTGCCAAGTGACTAAACAAAAGACATGCTATAGTATATAAAAATAAGTTCTAGTATTGAAGCACTTTCATGAAATTTTAATTTATACTCAAGTACATAAAAGTAAACATTTCCAATTGTGGCAGAAATAGCCATGCTCATCAAATATTCCAGTTAGTTTTCTAAATATCCCAGTAACTTTGCAGTTAGGCAGCACCAGATAACACATTCTAGCTCATGGGCACTAGTGGATAGGATGTGTGCTGCTTCTGGGTTAAGGTACCAAACATCCCACGTGCAGTTGGCCAGTTTCTCTTTCTTTACCATGGATTCCAGTCTCTCTCTCTCTCTTCTTCTACCATGGCCAGTGAGGAGTCTGGCCATCATTCCAGATGATGTAGATAGAAAACTGTAGTGCCTCTGTCAGCCTAGGTTCCTGAGTGACTATGGTCCTTAAAACTAGGTGGGTCTCCCAGTACAAATGGTTATGTACATAGATGACATGAAAAATCAATACACTTTTGTTTTATTAAGCTATGACTTTCACTAGTATTTTTAAATTGTTTTTGATAGTGCAGCATAGACTAGCCTATCTTGACTGGTACAACAAACTAAAGCCATGTGAATGAAGAAAAAGGCATCCCGAAGTGACTTGTCAAAATAACCTCAAAGATTCATGGGAACCTTCCTTAGTGACTCAATGAAATTTTATTTTAATACACTTGAAATAAAAATTCACTATTTCTAGTAAATCAATTAAAAACTAAGGCTAAAAGTTAATGGTTTGGGGAAAAGCAGAATAGTGAAAAATAACAGAGCTTTGAGAGAGTTATCAACTTGCTTCCTCTATGATACCTGGCATATTAATAACTACCAAGACTCAGAGAAGCTGAACTGAATGAAAGCATTTTACCTTTAGTCTCCCCAAGTATTAGCTTATCATCCTTCCTTGCCTCCCTAAGAAGTTACATTAGGTACATATTGCTACACCAGTATGTCATCTACATGATGACACCACTATTTACAAAACAGAAAAGTTCGGTTCATCACCAAAGTAATTTTTAGATGTGATACCAAAGTTCCTTTACTGTTAACTCCTTCTGTCCTGGGTTTTTAATTTTCTTTGTCCTGCTTCTCTCCATACCATTCGGCTCTTCTTATCTCTGTTCTGCACCTTCAGCTGGAGTGGAGGCTGCACTTCCCTTGTCCCTTAACATGTATATCAAATAATGAATATAAGGGTCAATAGGAAGGCTACCTGTGAATTGTAGCAATGTTTTAGCAGAAGAGAAAGGATGTTCAACGGAAGTGATTCCTTTTACCTGTCCTCACATTTGGTCAACATAAAAGTGATGATGAAAGACAAATGATATTTCAGCAGTCGTGTGCATATTCTAATATGTGTCTTTGTTTCTAAATAGTTGATGCATTCTAGCTTAATCCTTAATAAGAAAGGACAGCTTCATTACAAAACAAATTCCTCACTGGCAGATAAGCAGATGAGAGGGAGAATATTTAAGATAACTGATAAAGAATCAAGTTATGTTCTAGATTCATGCAGAGTTTTATAGAATTAGTGCAAAGTATTAGAAAAATTATAAGAAAGCTCATTTACTGTAAAAAAATCAATCTTAGGAAATAGCAACCCACACGGTTTTCAACCTACTTCCCCAAAACCAGAGTTCAACACTTAGAAAGAACATTGAAGAACTGATAGGAAGGGGAGGTAATAATATCTTTGAGAACTCACTAATATGAACCACTTTATATATATATACATTATGTCTCAGATCATATAACAAAGTTTGGGGCAGGTGGATGCTATTTGTATCCCCATTTTATAGATAAGAATGTTAAAACTCAGAGAGGGTAAGTAAATTGTTTAAAGTCACTTAAGTGCTGAACCTTACTCAGTGTGATCAAAAGACATATTCTTTACTGTAACTTACAGCATATAAGCTTCTATAAGGAAAATCACTTACTGAAAAATGTCTTCTCTTCTGTACATGCCTGCAGTGCTATTCCTCAAAGCAATAATCTGCATAGGTTTAAAATTAGTGATGCTAAATTTCAATGATGACTCATACTTTAGCATTATCTCTTAAGTATGCAGGTGATAAACTTTAAAAATTAAGTGCATTCATTGTATTTCAACATCAATATTTTTCTAGCCATTCTTTTTGGTTGAAAGTGTGTGTCGGTGTGTCTGCATGTAGATATGGGGCATTAAGGCAGGCAAACTTAGAACACAAAATATAAAAATGGGTGGGGGAAACATCTGGATGACCTCAATATTTATCTAACATTCTGCTTTGCCAACGTTCTGAATTGTCTTATCAATTCTACATAATCTCTGCCCCTTTATACACTTTTCCATGCATTGCCTGGAAGCTATGCTCCCAGAATTTCTTACCAGCATGGTTCCAAATTTGATTCTGCTAATGAGGTACACTTGCAAAAGATTTGGAAGGCAGATGAGAAAGAAAAATTAATATTCCTCTAATAACTGCTGGAAGGCAGGTGTCAGACCTAAAGTTTGTGTGGGCTTCTGAACATCACCAACTTCAGTACCCAGGTAGCCAAGATCAGCCACAATTTCCTGCAGTTTTTTCAGCTCTTTCATATGCTGAGAGTTAATAGTTTTGGTTTTTTTTTTTTTTTTCTGATCGTTGTCTTTTAGGCTTTCCAGTGCTATGTAAGCACCTAATTTCCTAAAGTTAATTACTTCTGACTTGAAATATTAAGTGTGGCTTCTATTTTCCTAACCAAACCCTGACCAATGCAGTATGTCCAATAAGAACTCATTATCAGACTACCAGGAAAACTTATTTTAACACAGGCTTACAAGAAAAACAGTTACCAAGTGTGGATGCTCGAGATAGCCTTAAAGCAATGCCTAGTAAGAAGTGCTTTATAATAACTCTGATGCAAGATCACATGTCCAATTTTTAAAAGATGTATTAGTCCCCATTTGTTGCATTAAATGATTTGGGGGAACGATATAGCCTGAGACAGGACAAAACTGAGAAGCAAACTGGATAAAGCTGCATGTCATAAAAATGTATGCCTTCATAAAGTTAGGGGTCTCAATAAAGGAGTTATATTCATTAAAGAAAAGGTTGTGAGTACTCCAAGTTCGAACAGTGAGGCAGGGTCAAGAGATCACTCCAGCTGGCAGGAACAGGCAGGTAATAGAGGACCTACCAGGTTTAAATGGGGAGGTTATCACTGTCAGACATGAAGTGGCACCAACTAAAGGACTGGGACCAATGAATACCTGCTTTAGTTTTAGATAATGCAAATGATATGGCTTTACCCACTGACCAGTGCTCTTTCAAGAATACATACTTTGACACCTGATATGTATAAAGTCACACAGATAATTGGCATGAGCCAAATGAGGGTTACTCGTACTTTATATAAACTCTTACATACTCTCTTATCAGTAGAAATTTCTATTGAGAGGTGGCTTGGAGAAGATCTCTAAGTTGTTGAATCCCACAAAGACTTTAAAAAGGTAGAAAATTCTAAAAGGATGATGCTAGCAATCAATCAAATTCTCTGGCCTCCTCTAGAAGGAAACTGACTTGATATATTTATGGGTGCATTTACCTTCTGCACACACACTCGTGAACTAATCAACACGACAAAAGTAACACAGTCAGTTGGATGGAATTTTAGAGTCATCTCCCTCTATGCATGTGTGCTTTGGCAAAATCAGGTACAATATACCTGATTCTTCAGCTCTTCACTGAATAGTGCACTTATTTCTATTTAGCCCTTGAGTCATCTTCCCAGATGTGTTAGCCTATCAACTTGTTTTTTTCATGAATATGATACCTAGTTATCCTTCATCTTACATCATTAGAACATCTGAATTGTTAAAATTCCACATATTTTAATATGATGGTGTCCTGTAATCTCTGATGTCTTGGGTTACTGAGTCTGCCCTATGTCTGAAGCTACACTATGTATTAGCATTCTTGTTAGATTTAATTTCATTTTCTGTAATGGTTTATCCCTTGAAACTCCACAAAAAATATGCAGAGCACATTTATTGCTAGTACTAGTATAACTGAAATTATGAAAATCTATAGAATTTTCATAAATTTATGTAAAAATAAATTATTATAAAAATAATTAAAGGATGTTTAAGTTTACAATAAACTTTACATCATCTATAGACACTGAATTATTAGCCAGCAAGCTTTCTCTATAACATTTATAATTAGAACCAAATAATTTTGACTTTTTCCCTTAGTCATCATTTGTGTTTTAATTTCTGTCCATGTCAATAAGGTTATTCACAGAAAGCAAAGAAAAAATATTTCTTAAGGGTTTGTTTTGGTAAGTTACACAGAGAGTCAGAAATTCAGTTAACACGAACTGTGGGAGGTATTAATTGAAATTTAAGTGTATAATATTCTTGAATTAAGTATGGAAGATGACAGTAATTTCAATCTCACTTTTACTTCACACACATTAGATGTGGTAACTTCTTTTCAGTCAGAGGGAAACATGAATTCTCTGGGAAATTTATATGTACATATTTGCAGTACCTTTAAGCTAGTTCTGAGGAGAAAAAAGTTACATGAGGCAAGAAGAACTTTCAGCAAAGAAAATGTGTGTAACTGTCCAGACCCTCCTTGGAGTTATAAACGAGCCATATAATTTCCACAACCTCCATATGCCACCAACAATTATGGTCCTACATAGCAAGTCCCATAAAGCCTCAGTAGAAATGTGACATCCCCAAAGCAGAACAATGCCTATGATCCTATGATATGAGGTAAGAAATTCAAGGCACCATGGTTCCCTCTCACACCTGAGAAACTGTATTTATTTATTTTTTCCTAGAAGAAAAGGGTATTTGACACATATCAGGAGACACAGTTTCAAATCCCACGTTGACCATACACATGCTGTGTGGCCTTGGGCAACTCCTTTGAGTCTCTGCTTCATCATTTAAAAATCAAGGTTAAAAATTCCTATCTTCACAGAGTTGTGATAACAATAAAAAGATATTATGAAAATAAGGAGGCTTTATAATTAATAAAAGTATAAAGGCATTGATTATTTTCTCAACCATTTACATAAATTAGTAGATTATTCTAATCTTGTGACAGAGAAAATAAAATAAATATTGAAAAGTATTATGACAGAAACTAGCCAGCTAGCTTCCCAGCACATCTGTTCCATCTTCTTCCTGCGCCCACAGGAAGTAGAAGCTTCTCACTCTCTTTACAGTTAGAAATGGCAATGTGACTGCATTCTAACATGAAGGAAGTGGTGGGATATTTCCAGTCTTGGCCAATAAAAGTCTCTAGCGCCTGGTCCCCCATGCCCTTTCCCCAAGCATGGGCCATGGGAAGAGAACTCCAAGGTTCTAGATAAAAACCTAAGCCACAAGATAAAAGAAGCATATATGTGAATGACCAAATGGAAAGCCTCTTTCTGACCAGGAACACCGGTTTTGAATTTCACATGTGCGAGTTATGCTAAACCAGTAAGATTTTGGGGTGTGTCTTTGACATAACTCAGTAGGACCTCAACTAAAAGAGAGATATAGACAAGTTAAGCGTGAAAAGGAAATACCACCCTCGAGCAGGCTGCCATTCAAAAAAAAATGCCACTGAGAATACAGATGTCAACTATGATTGTCATATTTTGACAAAATATTATTAGAAATAATGATTGCTCATTTTAGAGAACTGATGATCCATGAGGTTATTTAGGGTTTGTGTGAAACTTTTAGTTCTCTCAATCATCTGGGGGATCATGAGGGAGCTGAGACGAGATCTAACTTTCTCAACACCATCACCAGTGCTCATTTCCCTATAGCACACTGCTGTGCTTGCTGAAGTCACTTGCTCTTTTTTTTTTTTTTTTTTGAGACAGAGTCTTGCTCTGTCACCCAGGCTGGAGTGCAGTGGTGTGATCTCAACTCACTGCAACCTCCGCCTCCCAGGTTCAAGAGATTCTCCTGCCTCAGCCTCCCAAGTAGCTGGGACTACAGGTGCGCGCCACCACGCCAAGCTAATTTTTGTAATTTTAGTAGAGACAGGGTTTTACCATGTTAGCCAGGATGATCTTGATCTCTTGACCTCATGATCTACCTGTCTCAGCCTCCCAAAGTGCTGGAATTGTAGGCGTAAGCCACTGCGCCTGGCCAAGTCCCTTGCTGTTTAAGATACAGTTAGTCATGCAGTTCTTGAAAACTAAAAATATACATATACACCAACCATTACAGAAGTCAAAATATCAAGTCTAGACTGACAACCTCTGCAGCTACCCTGAAACCCCACATCACTAAATAATAAAAAATCCTAATGTGGCTTTCTCATCTGGAATAATTGTTAAACAAATATCATCCATCTTCCTTTCTGCCTTCTACTCTTTATATTCTTCATTTTGGAAAGTTTTTGTTTGTGAACTAAAATATTCGATCTATATGCAGTACTTAGACACATCTCTTCTAGCTTACCATCTAGTAGAAGGAAATGTAAATAGTGATACTGTATTAAAAATCTGCCTTTCATTTAATTTTAAAATGAAGGGTAATGATAAGTTAACATGGAAGTTTGGACAGAAGCAATATTTATTTGGTTGAATAACAAACCCCTTTAAAAGTGAATCCTGTCTCTTAATTTAACAGAGTGAAATTTATGTTTTTATAGGCAATTATGTGCCAATTCAGAGAATCTCAGATTTAAAAGTGGCAACCACTGCTGAATAAAAATGCTTTGAGTATATTTGTGTGATCTGGATATATTTTTCCCAGAAAGTCATTATGTATTCATAAATGTGAATAAAAACCACATATGACACAAGTATGATAATAAATCTTAGCAAACTATATGGAGAAATATACCACAAAAGTGAAACAATTTTTAAGTATGTGTATATTTATATATTTGTCTGTTCATACTAGAATCATTTTATGAAAAATGGAATAATTCAGTAACCCCTTTAATACTGCACATTTAATATTCATTGAGCAATAAACCATATACTAAGCAAAAAGTTACTAACCCTCCCCCACCAAAAATGATTTGCTCATATTCACTTTTTCCCTTATCTAATGCTGCAGAGATAATTACTTTGTCCCTATAATAACATTTCCATAATTCATTTCAGGATCAGTGATTAGTCAACAAAGTTTGGCAGGTTTCAGGTCAGAAATATGTGCATAAAAATGCTATTTGAAAGATAAGTAAACAAATTAAGATAATAATTTAGACTAATGTTCCCCAAATTTATCTAATAAAAAGAATATCCTAGTTTTTTCGTGAGACTACATCCAAGGTAACAGCTAAGAGTCACTATTATTAACAAGCTCTTAGGTGATTCAAAATAAGAAACTGGAAAACATAGATTCAGACTAAGCTCAATTATCATAGTCATTCATTCATTACTTTATCCATTCAATCTGGGCACACTGTGTGCTGGGTACAACAGGAAAAATAAGACATACTCCCAGTCTCATGAATACATGCAATGAAATATGACAAATGCTTGGCTGAAAGTATGTACAGGGTGCATTGGGAATACAAAGGAAGGAGGTGTCAATTTAACCTGACAGGTTGGGTAAAGGTTTGTCCTGACTTCACAGGGAAACCCACATTTAAACCAACTGTCAAATGAGTAGGTAATCAATCACCAAGTGAAGAATTAAAGAACATCCTAGTAAGAGAAATCAATGCTGGGATCATTGTGCAGAATGTATCGGCTGAGTATAAAATTAGAAGACAAATCTTTTTGGAAACTATTTAGAGAAATAATGAGAGCTAAACTAAGCTGAGTCAGTGGAAAATAGAAGAGAAGGGGGGAAGGATATGTAATATTTAAAAAGAAGGGTGACGGCCGGGCGCGGTGGCTCAAGCCTGTAATCCCAGCACTTTGGGAGGCCGAGACGGGTGGATCACGAGGTCAGGAGATCGAGACCATCCTGGCTAACATGGTGAAACCCCGTATCTACTAAAAATACAAAAAACTAGCCGGGCGAGGTGGCGGGCGCCTGTAGTCCCAGCTACTCGGGAGGCTGAGGCAGGAGAATGGCGTGAACCCGGGAGGCGGAGCTTGCAGTGAGCTGAGATCCGGCCACTGCACTCCAGCCCGGGCGACAGAGCAAGACTCCGTCTCAAAAAAAAAAAAAATAAATAAATAAAAATAAATAAAAATAAGGGTAGATTGGACCTGGGAAGTGACTGGATGTGGAAAGAGGAAAGGGAGGGATCAGAGAGTCCAAAATAGCTCCCAGGCTTCATAAACAGATATAGATGGTGACACTATTTCCAGGTAAAGGGAATAATAAAAGATGATAAGGTTTGGGAGAAAGATAGGAATTCAGTCTTGCATGTGTTACGTTGGGGGACATTCAGATGGATCTGTCTGTTAAGCAGGTGAATATTTAAGACTAGAACCCTGGAGAGTTCGCAGATTTGAAACTTAACAACAGGTGAATAGTCAGTGAGGTCTCAAAGTGGTTAAAATCACACAAAGAATTTTATAGTGTGAGAATCAGGCCAAGAATAGAACTTTGGAAAGTTCTTATATTTTAGTAATTATCAGAGAAAAAAAAGACAAGGAGAAAACGAGAGTGACATCAGAAAAACTGAGGGGAGAGAGTTTTAAGAAAATTAGTTCTCAATAGCAAATGACGCAAATATGTTAGAAAAAGACTAAAATAATCCATCAAATTTGTCCCTAGAGTGGTCAGTGATTAAGAAGTGGTATGAGTTTGGACCAGGCATTGTGGCTCACGCCTGTCATCCCAGCACTTTGGAAGGCCGAGGCGGGGAGATCACCTGAGGTCAGGAGTTCAAGACTAGCCTGGCCAACATGGTGAAACCCTGTCTCTACTAAAAATACAGAAATTAGCTAGGCCTGGTGGCAGGCACCTGTAATCCCAACAACTTGGGAGGCTGAGGCAGGAGAATCGCTTGAATTTGGGAGGTGCAGGTTGCAGCTCAGATGGCCACTGGACTCCACTTTGGGTGACAAAGCAAGACAGGAAAATATATATATATATATATATATATATGAAAGAAAGAGAAAAAGAAGAAGAAAAAAGAAATGGTATGAGTATAAGAGGACATGGGAGGTAAACTGGCAACAGTAAAAGTAGGCTATAGTCTCAAACGTGATTAGTAAAGAAAAAAGAAAAATATACAGATGAATGATCAAAGTATACCCTTTTAAAAAAACAATTAGAGAATCTCAGAATTAAAAAGAGTGTGGATAATCATCTAGTGCATTTCTTTTACCCCAATGCAGAAATTGCTTCCAAAGTCTCCCTTACATGTAATCATCCAACTCTATTTGAATATTTCCAAGAATAGGAAGCTTATTAACTCAAAAAACACTCATTGTAATTAACTTGTTTTTGAAGTATAAGATTTTAGGTATATACATATATATACACACATACACACACACACACACATACACACACATATCATGATGGTGAATATTCATAAACTGAATACATCTATGTAAGCAATATCTAAATTAAGAAACAGATATTATAAGCAGTACAGAAGCCTGCCCCACCCCACCCCACCCAGTCCCTACCCAGAGTTACCGCTATTCTGACATAAATACATAGATTAGTTCTGTCTGTTTTTGAAATGTCTATGAATAGAATCACTCAGTACATACTCTGTTGTGTCTGAATGTTGTGTCTCACTCAACATTATGTTTACGAGATTTACTCATTGTGATACATAGCTGATATTCATTCACTCTCATAACTGTATATTTCTACTATATGAATATTCAAATTTCTTTTTCTCTAAGGTTCCATTGATGAGCATTTCTGTTTTGGCACTATTACAAAAAGGGCTGCTATGAACATTTTTGTACATCTTTTGGTTAACATGTGTACATATTTCTCCTGCATGTATATCTAGAAGTAGAATTTCTACTGGGTCATGGGATATGCATTGTAGATGCCCTCAAAATTTTTCCAAAGATGTTTCCATTTATACACCCACCAGCAGACCATGAGAATTTCCATTGCTCTACATCGTTGCCCAACACATATTTTCTGCCTTTTCCATTTTAGTCATTCTTGTCAGTGTGTAGTATTATCACATTTTGATTTAATTTGCATTAGTATAATGACTGACCAAGTTCTTTTTCACATATATATTGACAATTTGGACATCCTCTTATGTGAAGTGTCTGTTCAAGACTTTTACTCAATTTTTTGTTGGATTGCCTTTTGTCTTTGTCTTTTTTATTTGTAGGAGTTCATTATGTAATCTGAATGAGTCATTTGTCAGATGTATGTATTAAGAATATCTTCTCCCACTCTGTGAATGCCTTTTCATTCTCTTGATGGTATGTTTTGATGAACAAACGTTCTTAGTTTTAATATAAACCAACCTTTCTATATATTTTTTCTTTTATGTTTGTGTTCTGATTAAGAAATCCTTGCGGCTGGGAGCAGTGGCTCATGCCTGTAATCCCAGCACTTTGGGAGGCCAGGGTGGGCAGATAACAAGGTCAGGAGATCAAGAACATCTTGGCCAACATGGTGAAACCCCATCGTAGTAAAATATAGAAAATTAGATGGGCATGGTGGCGCATGCCTGTATTCCCATCTGCTTGGGAGGCTGAGGCAGGGGAATCGCTTGAATCCTGGAGGCAGAGATTGCAGGGAGCTGAGGTTGTGCCACTGCACTCCAGCCTGGCGACAGAAGAAGACTCCTCTCAAAAAGAAAAGAAAAGAAAAGAAGAAGAAATCCTTGCCTACTCCAAGGCTGCAAAGATTTTTCTGCTATGTTTTCCTCTATTTCCTATCTAATTGCCCTTGTTTACTATATATTTTTTTCTCATAACTTTTCTCTGCATTAATCAAACATCCATTTATTTGTTTGTAGTAACATGTTAGCTATACTTTCTTTTACTGTTCTTTTAGTGTTTACCTGAGGAATTATAACATGCATTCTTGAGTTGGTTCTACATAATTATTACTTTTATTATCTTCACAGAATTGCTAAACCTAGAAGTTTTAAACTTCATTTATCACTTCTTACTTTTTTCATGGTATTGATGTCACATTCTGTATGTATTTTAAACTACACAAAGCATCACTCTTATTGTTCAATATAGTTCACGTTCATTTGTATAAAATGTATTTATACTCTCCAGCATTCTTCAATCACTCAGACATTTCCAAGGTTCTATTTAGGGTCATTCTTCTACTTACAACAATTCCCTTTGGTATTCCTTTTTAGTGCAGGCCTCATACTGATTAATTCTCTGTTTTTGTATTTTGAGTTTTTTTGTTTTTGTTTTTGTTTTTTTTGGCTAGAAAATGTCTTTGTTTCCATATTGTGCATAGATATATTTGTATTAGTTACAGCATTGTAGGTTGGCAGTTACCTACTCTCAACACTACATTCCATCTATCTTCTCACTTCTTTCGTTAGGTCAATTCTCAATCTTATATTTAGAGCTCTTTAAAGTTTGTTTGGTTTCTTTGACTTCAAGATACTGTTATCTGGTTTTCAGCAGTTTTACCAAACTGTCCCTATGAATGTTTTTATTGTATTTATCCTGCTTCAATTTTGCTAAACTTCTTGAATCTGTGTGTGGCGGTCTTTCCAAAATTTTAGAAAATTCCTGGCCTTAACTCCTCCAAAAATGCATCTCCACCTGTATTCTCTCTTCTCCTTTGGGACTTCGTTTTTACATATGTTTGAAAAAAATTAGCATAACACAAATACCATTTACACAGTATCTAATTTTTCTCTTTTTCTTTCTATACTTTGAGTATTTTTTTAGTTCACTAAACTTATACTGTGCCCAATTTATCACATGTCTCTAGCAAACTCTTCATTTCAGATAGAGGTAGGGCTTTTTTTTGTTTCAGTTCAAGAATATGTGTTTGATTATTATTTTTATTAATTTTTTTTGAGACAGAGTCTCATTCTGTTGGCTGGAGTGCAGGGCACGATCTCAGCTCACTGCAATCTCTGCCTCCCAGGTTCAAGTGATTCTCATGCTTCAGCCTCCTGAGTAGCTGGGATTACACACATGCACCACCAAACCCAGCTAATTTTTTGTATTTTTAGTAGACATGGCTTTTTGCTATGGTGGCCAGGCTGGTCTTGAACTGCTGGCCTCAAGTGATCCTTCCACCTTAGCCTCCCAAAGTCTGGGATTATAGGTATAAGTCACCATGCCCAACCTGTCTGATTATTTTCTATGTGTCCCACTTCTCTAATGGAATTTTCTATTCCTTCACTTTTTTTTTAGTTCACCTTTTAAGTCCTTGCCAGTTACCTGTAATATCTGGATCATCTATTTATCTGATTCAAATGTACACTTTTTCTTTTGATTATTTGTCACGTAGGTTCACCTTATTTGTATGTCTACTTACTCTTTTATTATATGACAGAAATTAGTTATAGAAGAATTGCAGAATTCCAAATGATATCTTCCACCAGAACAGGTTTCTCACTTTCAATATTAAGCAGAAGAGAGACAGGCTGGACGTCTCAAGCCAACCAAGGACTCAGCTGGGTTGGGACTAGGTTGCAGTTTTAGTGGAATGTAGTCTTCCCCTTATTTATCTATATTTGTAAGCAATGACACTCCCTGGATTTTGATTGAAAGCCCGGTAGATCTTTATCTTCTGGGCCCTGAAAAGGTTCTGTTTCAGAAGTTTTTAGCTCATTTCTTTATCCTAGGGCCCAAACAGCTACAAAATTTGGTAAATATCTTCAGAGTTCAACAGTGTGTTTGAGTTTGGTGTCTTCAGGCTGCCAAGTCCTTTTTTTTTTGTTTATTTCCTACTAAAATTCTACTGCCTTTTGGCATCTCTGCCTTTTAGAAGCATTTAGCCTAGCCTTTGGCTTCCTATGCAGCCTCAGAACACAGCAAATATCCCATGGAGAAAGCTGTGTGTTTTAGATCCCTCGAGTCTCCAGTTTGTCCCAGCCTCGCACTATCACTAAAAGTTTTGCTAACTTTTCTTACTCCCAAAAGACACCTTCTGCCTAGGCCAAGTCGAGTCCTCAGACCACACTCAGAATCAGCAAATGCCCTCAGGGAAATAAATACATGCGTACCTTGGAACAATTTTGCCTTCTAAAATTTCAGTTCTTTTAGTCCTTGTTGCTTCCACAGCTCTAGGAACTATATCTAATTTATTTGTTTTGTACGGAAAAACTGGTCCTATGACCCACTTGAAAATCAAAGTTATTACATTTTAATAGCTCTAATCAGTTTTTAAAACTCTTTCTATTGACACAAAATTGACTCTCCCATATTTTCCACTAATTGTCTAAATTTTGAAATCTGGAACAATATTTTACATTCATCCATTTGGCTTTTTCTCATCTATTTAAAATTATCTCCCTTAAATATTTTTTCCTTCAGTCTAAATATCACCAAATTCTAAACTTATATTTTATATTTAAATCCTTTGCCATCCTGATTATCATCTTCAGTAAAAACTCTGGTTTGTCAACATCCCTCTTAAACAAGTATGAACAAAAATCCTAGATGCTATGATTAAGCCCAATAAAGAGAAAAAAATGAGAGCATCATATAAAAAAATAGAGATACAAAATAAAGAGAAAAAATGAGAGAATCACACAAAAAATAATAGAGATACAAAAGAAGTTATCTGGTGAGGTGTTTTTAAAAGCACATGAACAAAAGATAAAAAAAAATCAAAGACAGATAAGCAACTATACAAAATAGAGATAAAAAATGAAATGAAAGCTTCCAAAATTAATAAAAGCTCACGAAAAATGCTAAGCATAATGAAAAGAAAAGAACATTTTGTTCTTTTCTAAGTGTTTGTTTCACAATTACTTGAATTCATTCTCACAATTCAATCACATTTTACTCATGAGCTAACTCGGAAAATGTAAGTAACTTTTGACCAATAACAAAATGTAATTAATGGCAGCATTTCTAGGTTTGGATGCAGATATTTATTTTGCACAGCTACACTCAGATCTACTGAATTATCAAAATAATGCCTAGTAGCCACTTTAATTCTTTTTTTTTTTTTTTTTTTGAAATGGAGTCTCGCTCTGTCGCCAGGCTGGAGTGCAGTGGTGCAATCTCGGCTCAGTGCAACCACTGCCTCCTGAGTGGAAGAGATTCTCCTGCCTCAAAGGCCTCCCGAGTAGCTGGGACTATAGGCGTATGCAACCATGCTCAGCTAATTTGTGTATTTTTAGTAGAAACAGGGTTTCACCATTTGGCCAGGATGGTCTTGATCTCTCAACCTCGTGATCCACCCACCTTGGCCCCCGCAAAGTGCTGAGGTTACAGGCATGAGCTACCATGACCGGCTGCCACTTTAACTCTTATCATAAAAATTTATCTAGAGAAAATGTCCTTCTAAAAACAGACATTTCTATTATTGAAAGAGAAACGTGTGTAGGTTCTGTCTTATGCCAGCTAAAGACATGTATATAAAACCCCAAAATACCTTCTTAATATTATGAACATAACCTAATTCATTTATGTATGAATGTATATTACGATTATAATTCATTTATGTATGAAAAGCACACATTTGAGAATCAAGCTACCTATTAAAATGGTCTATATTTAACATACAGACTTCATGCTGAAAATAGGTAGCTCTCTACCTCTCTTTTGTATATTAAGCAATATCTGTGTAATTGATTCTGTCTCTTTAGGTACTTAAAAATGCATTTGGTACTTGAGATAGCGATCTTGAGCTTCTAATAGTAAGTTTGTTTCCTATAGCTGTTTGGTACCTAAACAATTCAGATATGTTTGTAGTTACTAAGGCTCAGAAAAGAGGGATACAAATTTGGTTGTTTTGTGTTGGTTCTGAGGATTTCTGCACACACACACACACACACACACACACACACATGAAATACCATTTAAAATGCTCTTAACTGAACAATTTTAAAGAAAAATATAATGGTCAGAAATCTTAAATTTTTTTAAAAAAATCAAAGCCTACTTTATCTGTAAGTAGGGAAAGTAATGGTTAAATTTAAAACTCTATTAACAAGAACAAGTATTTCATTCCACCATTAGAAATGAGATTAGGAAAAGAGTTACCCTGAGAGAGATGCCAGCTTTACTTAAATTCATTGTAAGAGGTAAATGAAAGCAAAGTTGACTTGGGTCTGGGCACAAGTAAGACACCTGCCACTATTAAGATGGAAAAGAGATAAAAAAGGTGAAGTTGGAAATACTTAAGACAAGATTCTCCAACATCATGAGACTACATACTTGCAGTTCTGCCAATGTTTAATATTTTCTCAAAGTAAGATATAGACGAAGTTCTCCAGTCTAGAAAATCAGATGGACCCAACCTACCACTAGGAGGAAAAGGAAGCTATGACATTCTGAAGTTTGGCACCTTGTAAGTGTCCACTACTATTAATTGCATTGAATATGAAATGAACTGTGGGTTGACTAAAAGCATGCTTCTTGAGTTAGGAGGCCTCGGCAAATGAGGCTAAAAATTAACTCACACATTCAAAGCCATCTATTTTTAAAATGCACGATAAGCAACACAGGAAGCTTTTATAACTAGCCAGCAAAATCTGAGCTTTCAATCAACAATTTCTTTCAACGAAGGTGTGGAGCATGGAATAAATCCAGAAGCACAGATGGTATTTTACATCTGCACATGCAATTTCTTTTTTCTGCATTTTTAGATAAACCTCTCTCTGTCTTTTTTTAAGAATGATAGAATTTACCAGTAAAATGCAGAACTACTTAATTGCCTCTAGAAATGTTCACACCTCCATTTCACATTTTTAGCAGCAATTTAACTGCCTTTAAATATATGTAGAAAGATGGGAGGGTGGACCTTTTAAGCTCCCCTGTATTAAAAACTGAATAATTTCAGAAGATTCAATTCCTCCAGAGAGTTACAACTTTTCCAGCACTTAAAATAACTGCACTCCACAATCCTTATCTCTAACTATTTCCTAGGATTAATGCTAACTTTTCATAGAATCTTAAGGCTAAAGTGAACCTCAAAGATCATGTTACTGCAATCCTCTCCTCAAAATATGAGTAATGATGATCCAGTAGGGCTGGCAGCTTGCTCAAGGTCACTTTGCTGGATAGCGCAGGGGAAAGGAGCAAAGTCCACCTGCATCATAATCCACAATTACAGAGACAAATGTAGGAAGACCAGCACATAGCTGTATCTCCAATAATCTATTTCCAGAACTCCGTCAGAATGCCAAGGCCTTCTTCTTGTAAAGTAAGTCAGATTCATTTGAGGACACAGAGAAGTCTGACTTTTAAGATCTAAAAGTGTTTCTTTAAAAATGGAATACAAATAACAGGTTTCACTGTTGTATTACATTCAAACCAAAGATAAATTAGGCATGAAAATAATATTGGGTAGAATGAAATCCCAGGTAACCAAACACAGTACAGGGAACTGAATTTGTAATTTAGGTAAGGGAGAAAATAAAAATACTGCAACATAAACTAAGAGAAACTTTCAAAAGGAATGTTCAACTTACCTTTAGAAAAATGCTCTACTGAGGCCGGGCGCGGTGGCTCAAGCCTGTAATCTCAGCACTTTGGGAGGCCGAGACGGGCGGATCACGAGGTCAGCAGATCGAGACCATCCTGGCTAACATGGTGAAACCCCGTATCTACCAAAAAATACAAAAAACTAGCCGGGCGAGGTGGCGGGCGCCTGTAGTCCCAGCTACTCGGGAGGCTGAGGCAGGAGAATGGCGTGAACCCGGGAGGTGGAGCTTGCAGTGAGCTGAGATCCAGCCACTGCACTCCAGCCTGGGCAACAGAGCGAGATTCCGTCTCAAAAAAAAAAAGAAAAATGCTCTACTGAAATAAAATCAGTTGACATATCCTCTGTTTGTCATACTAATTCCTCTAACCCAAACCTCTCTCTTGAGCTCCAGAATTGAACAAAATACCTCTACGACATCTCCATTAGACTATGTCAGAATCTCCTCATCTTTATCATGTCTAACACCAAACTCACCACCAAAGCAACTTGCATTGTCTCTGATTTCAGGGAATGCCCCCAACATGAAGATACTTGTGTATCCAGAAATCTAAACATTCCTCCTAATCCCTTCAGCAAATCCTGACCCTCTACCTCAATCACTCCTGAAATCTGTTAAATTTCCTCCATCTCTGTGGCCACTGCCTGCATCCACACTGCCGTCTTGCTTCTCTCATGGATCTTCCAGTAGCCTTTTAACAGCTTTGCACATGTTCGCTCTGGCCCTTAGTTGTCCCTCCTCTCCAGAATGAACTTTTGTCAGTGCAAATCAGTTCATATCACTCTCCTGCTTAAAATCCTTCATTGGCTTCCACTGGCTTTATGATAAAGTCTAAATCCTTCAAAATCCCTAAAAATTTATACAATGGCCTACAAGGAACTAGTGGCCCTGATGGCTTTTTGAGTCCCACCTGACTCAGTCCCTTTGCCCCACTCCCCCATCCTGCCCTATCCCTGTAGTCTCCAGTCCAACCATTCTGGACTCTCTGTCCCCTGCCTGCCTCTCATACTCCCACAGCGTTACCTTGGCTTGAAGCATGCTTTCTCCCACTTTCTACTCTATTCGTTCATCTCAACTCTTGTGAAACTTTCTTTGGAAAATCTTCTATGATGCAAGTCCCTGAAAGACTTGTTCCCTATATTTTTCCTCTGTAACCAACATGAAAATTTATAATCATGTATTTGTATAACTATTGTCTAATGTGTATCCCCTTATGATAATATCTATTTCTATTTATTCACTCATCTCACTAAGACAGTAACTGGCATATTATACATACTCAATGATCATTTATTAAATGGATGAATTAATAAAGAAAAACAGAAAATTACTATGAAGAGATAAAATTAATAAAGAAAAAATGGAAATCTTTTTATCTAGATTTCTAGATTAATAGAGGAGGAAGGAAGGGGGAGAGAGAGAGAATATGAGTGATTTACAAGACAAATCTCACCAAGAGCTTAGAAAGTTCCATTTTATGTATAACTGTCTGTTACTTTGGATAATTCTGAACTAGTAGGATACATAATAGACCACAGACCAGGGTCATACTTGGACCAAGTCAATCCCAGTTATCCAAACTTCAGTCAGCTTAACAGCTCTCCCTCAGGAGTAACAACCTCTAACAAAGGTATTCTGAAAGTTTCCAATTAAAAGAACACCACTTTTAGGTTCTTTGCTTGATCTCAGTAAACATCCTCAAATGGGCATGAAGAGTGACATTCCCCCAGTTCAAGTTTTGGAAAGACATATGTGTACTTCCAAGACTCTACCACTATAGTGCCTACTAACTGGCCAAGGTACAGCGTCAAAAGCCCGAAAGCACAATTCTCCGAAGTTTGTGTTTGTGAATATTTGTTCTGTAAGGAGGTGAGAAAGAAGATGATCAGAAAGAAAAGTATTTGAGAGAGAGACCAACAAAATGTTACTCCCTTAAATTATTTAGGAAAATAAAGTCATGGCAATTATTATGATTTGTAAATTTTTTTCTGATATCTTTTTTTTTTTTTTTTTGAGATGGAGTCTTGCTCCGTCACCCAGGCTGGGGTGCAGTGGTGTGATCTCAGCTCACTGCAGCCTCTGCCTCCTGGGTTCAAGCAATTTTCCTGCCTCAGCCTCCCAAGTAGCTGGAACTGCTGGCACCCACCACCACGCCCGGCTAATTCTTTGCATTTTTAGTAGAAACGGGGTTTCACCATGTTAGCCAGGATGGTCTCGATCTCCTGACCTTGTGATCTGCCCACCTCGGCCTCCCAAAGTGCTGAGATTACAGGTGTGAGCCACCGCGCCTGGCCTCTGATGTCTTCTTAACATCACAATTCTCAAAATTCACAGCAAGGCTAGCAGGACACATGTAATTTTGACAATGCAAAAACAGAGAGAGACAGAAGATGCCAATGCAATGCAGTAGACCACCTCATTTGATTATGGGACTTAGAACACTGGCATAATTTGGCTACCATTAAGAGTTTTCTGAAATTTTGGTACAATTTCTAAGACACTCTTAATCCACTTCAACCAGAATGTACACTATGAATTTCAAGCCACCAATAATTCATAATATCTGGGAGGACCAGGAATAATCCATATTTATAAGTTTCAGAGACCAGATTTGCATTCCCCTTTTGGTTTCTCTGATGTTCTGCTGGCTGTATTTTTTGTGTGGGGATGTGTGCAAGGTTAACTTATGAGCACATGCTGTGCACAAGAAACTCTGTGTTACAGAGTAAGGGGAAGAGGCCTAGGAATTTAGGAAACCATCATAAATACAGATTTCAAGGCCGTGTAAGTCATGGCTTGGCTGGCTGCCAATTCTCTGCCACAGTTGGAGAAGAAGCACAGGGATAGGGCAGTGCCTAGATGGAAGATCTAAGAGATGAGCAATCTAGGTAAAACATTTATATCTAGGTTTGGAAAACTCCAGTGAAGCCAATAAATTCACAAATATCTCCCGAGGATCAGAGGAAACAGAAAAGGCAAAGTGCTATAATCAAGCATCCGTGTTATAATTAGGAAGACAAAACAATAAGATAGTCACGGCCCAGCACAGTGGCTCATGCCTGTAATTCCAGCATGATGGGAGGCCAAGGTGGGCGGATCACAAGGTCAGGAGTTCAAGACCAGCCTGGCCAGTATAGTGAAACCCTATCTCTACTAAAAATACAAAAATTAGCCAGGCGTGGTGGCGGGCGCCTGTAGTCCCAGCTACTTGGGAGGCTGAGGCAGGAGAATCACTTGAACCCAGAAGGCAGAGGTTGCAGTGAGCTGAGATCGCACTACTGCACTCCAACCTGGGTGGCACAGCAAGACTCTATCTCAAAAAAAAAAAAAAAAAGATAGTCACTAACACACAGCAGCATGTAAGAAGTGTCAAAAGAGAAGTAAAATAAAAAATTGCTGTAGTTCAGAGGACGGTGGTTGTATAAGGTTTTGGTTTGGTTTGGTTTTCTCCAAAGCCTTCTTCCTACAGTACACAGAATTTAACCTGCCTCTTGCTGGGATCCAGAGAGGCAGGGAGGGCATGGCAAGAAGAACCAGAAAGGGTGACAGCCCCAAGTGCTTGTATTTCTTTTAAAAAGTTCCCTTTTCTCAAGGAAGAAAATTATTCCTTTTACATGAACTTGTGGATTGTTTTGCAGGTTAGAGACATTTTCTGCTGGATTAGGTTTTGAACTGGTATTTTTCCATTTATTTTACAGCATCTTATGGGGGTGGAAAGAGAAGCATCAGCAGGTTAATTTCTACCTTTCACAGAGAATCTGCTGTTTACAATGTAAAACAAAACTACCGAAGTATGGAACAAAATTATGGAAGTCAGGGACACATTTAAGTAAACTGATGTTAATGAAAAAACTGAACTCTGCATATAATTCCTGCTTAGCGTGTTAAGTCCCAGCATCACAATACATCGACTGACATGAGATTTTTTTTTCTCCACAGAGAGAAAATTTATGTTTTATTATTTATCATTCCTATGCTTAAGCTTGCTTATTGGTATTTATTCAATAGGCATCATCTTTGTCATATTATAGATGTGCATAGAAAAAGTGGAGTAACTCACCAAAAGCTAAACAATAAATCAGCATCCTATATCAGAATCCTCAGTCCCTTATATTTACCCTAGTTGGATATTTGGCACTTAAACTATGATGCCTTCCACTAATAAGCCAACAATTTTAATAATGTCTAAATGTTTCTCTCTTCTTCCTTCAGTTCTGACTAACAGAGCTTATAAATTTTTGAGTACTTCAATTTGACTGCATCTCAAATATAGATTAATGTGGTAACAGTAATAATTATTGGAGAAATTACTGTTGGCAGGGCATTTAAAATGCTTAATTCTCTAAGCTCACTTCAGTTATATATTGAACAGTGATATGAGAGTGACAAGCAGTGAAATATGTAGAAAAAGAAGAGAGGACATAAGGAGTGTTTCAATCAATCAGTAGTAATATAACAATCTCTTTCACTTATTGAGAACTTAACTATTTCAGGAAACACAAATATATTTTCTCTAGTACTAATAACAAAACTGTAAGATGCAGATTATTATATCCATTTAACAGCGTCAATATTGTGGCTCAGAGAGGTTAACTTGTCCAAGGTCACCAATCTAATAAATGATGTAAATTGACTCGTTCTTTCCATCCCCATTGCTAGTATCTGACTTCAGGCTCTCATCTTTCACCTACCATTCTGCTATGCCTGTATTCTCATACGTATACCTGTCACTGTTGCTCAATATGCATTCTTTGCTCCTGACATTTTGAGTAGTTCTAGTCTCCTGGACCAGCTATGCTGTCTCATGCCTCTGTGCTTCTGCCTACAACAGTCTTCCTTCTTTTCTCTGAATGAGTTTCCTTATCTTCCTTCAAGGCTTAGCTCAAGAATCTCCCCTCTGAGGTCTTTCCTGATCCTAGCCCGGCAGAAGTGATCAAGCCCTCCTCTGGGGCCAGTATATAACCCTGTTCATTCACTAGTTTACTCACTAGTTATGTTTATATGCATGGATCCCTATTAAAGACTTAGAGCTCCTTGAAAACAGTATTCGTTTTCATGCTTTATCTTTGAGTTACCAACACATAACACAGTTCCTAAAACTTAGCTAATGTTCACAAAATAGGAGTACCTACGCTACCTTTGTTAGAAGTTTAAGCTGGACCCAAAGTTGATTGCAGATTGCAGTCAGCATTCTCAAGAACCAAACAATTTTCTTTCAATGTTATAGAGAGTATTTTTTAAAATTAAAAAACAGGGAATTTTTATATTACATTTTAGTTAAAAATTGGATCCGCTACTCCTTCATTTGCTGTTCATTTCCCCTGTTACATTTATTAATTATCAAATATATTAGTTGGTTTTAACCACTGCTTGCTCCCTTGTAGTCCATCTGTGCTTTCTTCTCAATGCATTGAAGTCATAGGTGCTAGATTTATTGCCTTGGTGATTTTCATGGCACAAATCCTGATTTCACTAGCACTGAGCAGAAGGAAGAACTAATGGACAAGGCAGAAAATGCTTAATCAATATCACTCCTGGCATAAGTTTAAAACCCTAAACCCCAAGCAGATTTTGAAAAGGGCTATACTTAAGGCTATAGTCTCCAGAAATGCATTTACTACAGTAAGAAGTTGAGAATCACTTTCTTTCCTACCAAATTCTCAATTACTTCACAAGCCTCTTAGGAAAGCACTAAGATCTTTGAATAACTCAACTGGACCACAGGAGAAAAAGGGAAACCCTGCAGGAATTAGATAGGAATATGTTATTTCCAAGAAGGGCCCTTTCTCCCAAAGATACATCCTTTATTCTAAAGATAAAATAAAGTACTTCTACATCAGCACAGAGAAGAGGATTTCTGAATGTAAGTGTTAAAAGAGATCCTAAGGATTAGATACCAGTCATGAACCTGTTGGAGGCATGCTGTAAACTGGGTAGTCTAGGGGATGGACCACAATATTATGACTCAAGCAATTAACCAGATTTTGTTGACTAGAAGCACGACATCAATAAAATTAAGTGCTCATGAGGCATTAACTGGATTGCTGAACCAGACAGGCATTTCCGCTATAGTCATGAGTTCTACCAGAAGCCACCTGTGTGTTCTCACAATAAAGCAGGTGTTCACCTAAGGGTCAGGAGGGGCAAGTGTGATCAGGGGACCACTAAGCATCCTGGTATAAAGACCTTCATTACTCAGCCTTTTAAACTTTGAATCCCTTTAAATATCCACAGGTCTACCTACTTTGAAAAAAAAAAACTTCCTTTCTTCGAAACCAAATTGCTAATGTCCTCAAGTAAAAAGAAAGTGTCTAAAGTGCAGGCTTAGCACCATAATACAAATATAAGCCAAATAGCTGCCTTTTCATTGAGTACACTATGAAGACCAAACAATCAATATAACGACTAGGAAACAGTTCCAGTAAGTTATTCAATGTTCTTTCTTGGGGCTACCATCTAGGAAATTTGTCTCAGTGCAAAAAAAGTATAGTTGTATTTTCCTGGCCACCCCCACTAAAGCAGAATAACCCGATCTCGCTGTGTTGTGTTTCATTGTCTACCTCAACACATTTCAACAATGTCGTAATTTTAACTACATTTGAGTAATATGTGAATTGTTTTTAGTTTTTAGAATTTGTGTGTTCTTAATTTGTATATTTTAATTTTCCTTGAGAAGAAGCTAAGAATTTTTCAGGTACTAGACAGTGATAGCAGCTGCACAATAAGAACCTGTGCATTTATTAAGCAACCACGTGGCTTTCCCTCTACCCTATCAATGATACATATATGTCTCAGTTTCACATCCCTTAATAAATAATTAAGAAATCACTAAAACAAACAGCAAAGGCATTCAAAATGCATTAGTTCTCCCCATAGACATCAGGATGGTTCCCATTACATACTTTTTAAGAGTTTGATTTACTTACAAAAGCTACAAATATTTTATTAAAATGTAAGTAATCAAAGCAAAATTAAAAAGCATATGAAGAGAATAAAAATAAAGGGAAGAAAAATCTAATCAGTTCTCTATTAGGAAGGGAGAGAGACACAGTCAATTCAGCTGGAAATATAATGGTTTCCAAGGTCAATGTCAGTTCAAAGAAGAGGTGCTTTGCTTTGACAACACTTTTCAGGGAGAAGGTAGGATCAGGAGCTCCAGTGTTTCCTTATAAACAAGCACAAAATATGATATATTAAAACACCTATATTTATAACTAATCTCAAATTCCCTTATCACTTTTAACTTGGTATTCATATATTTGGAATAATAATGGAAGCTCAGAGAATTAACAATCTACCCTCATATGTATTGTTCCTTGAGTTATCCTCAAGTGGTTGACAAAAATCTACACCTGGAGTGAGAATTCCACAAACACAGAGAAGGAAAAATAATAGGAAGAAAATACCAAAGATGCTCCTATTGGGAAATAGTCACTAACCATTACCAAGTTAAAAATTTTTATATTATTGAATTGACTATCACAACACCATGAATACATTTTAAAGCTAAATCTGAAGTGGAGAACCAAATATTAAAATATATATTAATTTAAATATTGTTTATAATTCTACTCTAAATTTCATTCACAGGAGAACATCCTTAGTCATGAGAAAAAATCATTTTCACGCTTTAAACTAGAAAATTTCCTGATCCTACATTAGATCCTTAACCATATATTTTTACAAGATTCATGATCAGTCCTTCCTTTCCAATATTACTACTTGGATAACAGATACTTTCATAACTTTTATAATAGATACTTAAATAACAGAGTAAATAGAATGAGAAATAATATATTGTTGCTATTATTCATAAAAGCATAAGATTAAGCTTTTTCATAGAGAAGCCTGTATCGCATAAAAAAGATCTGCCTAGATATGTTTATAAATTAAAGTTCATCCTTTCCTTCATTGCTGATTTTATATCATTCAGGTTATACATTAGCAGTATAAATGATAGGATCTAGTAATAAGAAAACTAGTTTAAATAATTACATAAAACTCCTTCATATTATGTTATACTTGTGCCTTGTAGGTTATAAATATCAAGACATGTCAAAGGAGTTAAAACATATTATCTAAGTAGGGTATCCTAATGATACTGAAGATTTTAACCTTGAGCTTCAGATTTACTGTACAAATATGGTCTGAATTATTTTTAATTTTTAATTGCATTTGATACCTACTTTGAAATGTGAGTTAAAACCAAATAATTACATTGTTAATGAGACAAGATACACTATCAAGAATAACACCTCACATTTTTTGTGTAGTTTATTTTTTAACTTGTTTTGATCAAAGCCATAGTTGAAAGAAAATTATCTGCATATATATGTGGTTGATCACATAATACTAATCAAAAATACAACCAGTTTTCTTGTTTATTATTGTAAGAAACAAAAGAAATACTGCATCCTATGCAATAAGGTAAAACAAAATGAACACTAATTTGTAAATGCTAGATGTAACTGTGAAAAAAATGAGAGGGACTAAAATTAAATAACATAGGTAAGACACTGAGAAGAGCTACTCACCACATCACCCTCCAACATCACCTTCAATCAGTCCAACGTTAGTCACCCTCATATAATCTATATGTGCAAATAAAATTTAGAAGTCGATCTTTATTAAAATATCAACAAGAAGTATTTTATTGCATAAGAGCTATATTGTCAGACTTACTTTTTAAAGTTTATGTTTATGTCATATAAACATTTGAAATAATGAATTAGTTAACCTTTATGTATTAGCTCATCCCTTATTATGATATTTTCATTACAAATGTAAATACATAAACTTTGTTATAATCAGTTCAGTTCCCTGCTGGTCTTTCCATTCTCAAGAATTTTCAAACATTTACTAATATGCAAGCCTGTACAAGCCCTGAGAAGTCTTTATTCTCTATTGAATTTACAATCTAGAGAGATAGATGATGTTAATATCAATGAAATAACAGCAATATATAAATAAGACCAACCTGGCCAGCTTAAATATGACTTATCTATATAAAGCCTCACAGTAACAGCAGAAGATCTTTCCCTCCACTCCCATCATGTCCTACACATAATTCCACCCTAGGAACATGGTGTTTAAAATGGCTTGCTTGTAAAATCAGGGAATTAGTTTCATTCACCCGAGATCTCTAGGATATTCAATAATGATGGATGGATACGATACGGATAAGTGAATGAGTGGATAGATGGATGGATAAATGGATGAATGGATGGAAGAAATAGCATATATTTTTTCATACTTATGTGGATATAAATATAAACTTTGAAGAAATTCATAGCAAGACCTCATCCCTATAAAATGAAACTCAGCTAAAGGATTTTCTTTAAAAAATGTTACTTGAACTAAAACAGGTGCAAGATTTTTATGCAACCTGGCAGAGGCATACAGAATATCACTTCATTTAGTTGGGAGATAATCTCAACCAAAGTCTCAATTAATTTAGTAATGAAGTTGAAGAGAAATTCAATGCTTATCAATAAGTAATCACATCATTTGAAAATCAGTTTGGATGTCAGCTGCTTGGGTTCGGCAAATCCTGAAATGCTCCTCTGCAATATCCAAGTCCGCCAAAGCAGGATAAACTATTTTTAGATTAGGCATGTCAAAAACATAGTCTATTTTATAAAGAATGTGAAGACTACATTAATATAGTAAGGAAGAAAATGCCAGCTGGAAAGCAAGTGGACTATTAGAAGTCATGAGACACACACACAAACATAAATGCCAATGTTCAGGGAAATCACATATAGAGCCTCCCTATGAGGCCAAAATACCCTATTAGCCATAGATAAGAACAGTTCTTTCCACCAGTTGCTTCTCTAACAATTCCAAACACTAGTATCTGTTATATGTTTGCTGTATAATTTTTAATATAATGTAATTTTCATTCTGCCATACTTATATAAACCTAGACCAAAAACATTAACTGATGTAGTGTTATTATAAGACCCTCCAGTGGACTGTTGTGACTACAGTTTCCAAGAGGATAAAAAAAGGAAAAGAAGAATGAGATGTTTTCAAACTGATTAGCAACTGCACCTCATTGCACAGCACTATGAAGAAACAGATTTGGAAACACAGCACCAAGTTTAGTGAGGGCCATAGTCTCAATTTAGGTCTCATCACTTTACCTGGCAATAGTACCAATTTAGCAGGCACTGGGCTGTGCAGAAAGATTTACATGTAAATGAACACACTTTGGGGCATTTTGCTTTGCCTCAGTAAAAGAGAAACATCACTTTTCATTAGCACTACAAAAATAAAACAGAGGCTAACAAAGAAGGTCCAGGGCAGAGTCCATTACTGGAAAAGCTAATTTGGCAGGTGCATCAAACTCCTAGAGAACATGATCAGTGCTTCTAGGAAGCACTAAAGAGTTTGAAAAACACAGATATTGTGGAAGTTATTAGATGATAAAGTGCAGACATAACATTTTGCAATTTATAGGGGGAAAATCACCAAATTAAGGGATGATTGTCTTATTTTTAATATTCTTTTTAAAAGTTTTATATATTTAGATATAAAATTCATACCTCCTATAACATAAATATATTAAAATAATTTTAAAATAAAATAAAGTTTTAAATAAAAATAAAGGATTTTTAAATAATTAAAATCAAATAAAAAATAAAGTGGATCTCAAACATCATAATGCAGTTCTACGTGCCTCATCATTAGTGTGGATTTCTGCTCACTCATTTTAGCCCTCTGTCCTAAGCTAATGTCATAATGGCCTGGATCCCGACATAATTCTATTTTAATACATTATCTCAGTCATATAGTTCCTATGAAGTCCAGCCACTGGGGGATGGAGGTTTGTGATTTCTTCTCAGACTATATTAACTAATCTTTACTCTTTTATTTCATTCATTCAAGTATTCATTCGTTCATTCAATAAATACACATACAGTGCTTAATAAGTTTAAGGAATCATGTGAGACAATGTAAGGCATGGAGAAATATGATTAGTCATAGATTCTTGTGCTCAAAAAGGTTATGGTCTAATATGAGATAAAATATCTGTGCAAATAAAGACATAATCTAAAAACAGACACACAATAATATCATGTGGAAATACGATAATTTAAAGAGAAAGAAAGCAAGAACAAGAGTGAGAGAGTAAGTGAGTGAGTGAATGAGTGAAAAATTGAGAGACAATTTTGGGAAGATAAGAAATGATTTTCCTACATGGAATCTTTTCTCTTCCACTTGCTAGGCATGCATTGGAATGATGAATGTTCCATCCAGAACCCTGGAGGACAAGAACTTGGCATATGGCCCAGAGAAGGCATTCAGCAAACCTTCATTGAAGAAATCAGTGAAAAAATTAATGAATGAACATTTCTCTTTGGTTTTGTAGACACTAGCATTTGAATTTATAAAAACAATGCATATAGCCAATCCATATTTATTTTTTTCTTACAAAACTGAAACAAAATGCTTTATAAAACACAAAATATATTCAAAAGTGGCCACATCATTTAAATAGTTAAGATTTTTTATTGCAAAGATAATAGGTGCCTGCATTATGTAAGACTCTACCTGTTACTTAGATGGACTAGGGCATTACTGAAAGACAAATTTGCAAGACACCCATAAAGCTACCAAAATTCAGAATGTTTTTTTTTCTTACTCTAAATACATTTTGATGCAAGAACTGTGATCTTTCAAATAGAACTCTTATTTTTTTAACTTTATATTTTAACTCTGCAGGATTTCACTATAATGAAGTTTTTGCACAAATACCACTAAAAAATTATTATTCTCCTGCAAACAATATTTTTGTCTCTCATTATTCTCAAGTTACAGACACTTGAAAATTTGCAAATTTATATTGAGTTATATTGCCTTATTATCCTATACTATCAGCCCTCCATATCCATAGGTTCTACATCCATAAACTCAAGTAACTGCAAATTGAAAATAAAGAAAAACAAACAATAAAAAATAACAATACAATTAAAAATAATACAAATAGAACAATACAGTATAATGACTACTTAGATAGCATATACATTGTATTAGGTATTATGAGTAATCTACAGGTGATTTTAAATATATGGGAGGATATGTGTAGGTTACATGTAAGTACTACACACCATTTTATATAAGGAACTTATATAAACCTAAAGGACCCCCCATAGGTTTTGCTATCAGGGGTCCTAGAGCCAGTCCCCCATGGATACTGAGGGAGGACTATACTTGTGACCTCAGAATAGTAATTGTTACTTTAGTTGGCAATTTAGCTCTTAAGAAAATACAAAAATTAAGTACCAGGGCCTGGATTACATTTAAGAATTGTAAAGATATTTTCAAATGTTAGGTTTTTAAATTTAAAGATAGACAACATAAATTCAGGCTCTTAATTATGTGCTTCTTGAAAGTGCTTTCTTAAAAAATAATTTACTAGTAGAATCAAGATAATTAAAATTAATGATCCAACAGCCTGTTGTACTCACACCAATTAACCATTGGAATGCCAAATAGTTCCAGGAGATAGATTGCTCTTTGAACAAATAAATCAGTTTCAAAGTAAAGTATATTATCTCTGTAGGAGAGTCCATAAACTAAATATTAAATCACTTCTCAGCAATATGGACTCTTGCCAATAAATTGCAAAAACAACATTATTTTCAAAGAAAAAAAGATGGCTACCTCATTTGGCACACACAAAGGAAGAATGATATAGTTAGTCAAATCAGCCAATCAGAGTATATATATACACATACATATATATATATGTGTGTGTGTGTCTGTATGTGTGTGTGTATATATATATATTTATATATATATATATATATATATAGTGTGGTGTATGTAGACAGAAACACATACACTGTATCTTGTCTCCTAGGCCCGCATCCATTGCCTTCCTTTACTCTCTTGCGCTATTTGTCTATCTTTTCCACAAGCCTATAATTTTGCCAGAGAGCAGAAATTGTGTCTTCAACATGTTTGTTCTCCATTTCCTAGTTCTGTACTTCTGCAGCACCTGTCTAGAAATGTTTTACATAAAGGAAAAAGAATCAAGACAAGTATAGTCTCATATGAAACAAAATAATCAAACTACATATTAATTCAAGTTTCTTTTTGAACATTTTGCTAAAAGAAAAGCTAACGTATTTTAATTGGAAAACCAATTTCTAAGTCAACACAGGGATCCAACTTTAAAAATCCCAAAGGTCTCTCCCTGAACATTTTTACACATATATGTATCCCGGAGTATACTTAAGGTTCCTGTCCAGTCTTGAGTGTTTTCAAGATTGGACTCTTTTCTCTATGCCTTGTATTGGTCAGTATGAGTGTTGTAAGAAGCAGAGAACTCTGACTTTGAGCTGTCACTACCTTACCCACATCTTAAATCCATCATAAACTACATTTCTTTCCTGAAGACCCAATGTGCAAAGAAGCATCATAAAACTACAGTATAAACCTAGGAAATCTTAATGTTCACACCAATGGAAATAAGACCCAAATGTTGAGAATTAGTGTTACAGAGAATCAGATGCTTATATTGTGTTCACCTCTCTAGGTTCTAAGGCTAGTAAGCATTAGATAGAGTGATAGGCAACAAAATGTAGTGGTTAAGAAGGCAGGCAACTACTCAGACAACTCACTAGATGAGTGATTTTATACAAATTATTTAAACTATCTAAGTCTTCCTTTTCTCAACTGTTAGTAGTCTTAGAAAGCTTACAATAGGCAACCTCTGTCCAGCATGTACTATAGTACCTGTGCTACATAGTAAATGCTTAATGAATGATAGTGAAAATAATGAAGAGGATATTAGAGATGTATCCAGGTCATGCATCAACTGACAGATGCAACAAAGGCCCACAGCTTCTTCAGGTGGCTAGGCAGAGTCACAGCTGCAGAAATCCTAAAGAAACTAAGGTAGAACCTGAGGTAACATCTGGGCCATCCCTGACACTCTGCCAGGGACCCAAGCTGCGGTGTGATAATTGTTTACACTATTTCTCTCATATAGCACTTACATTTTATCAACTGCCTTAACACTTAGAAACCAAAATAGTGATTAGCAACAAAATTGTCAAGCTGGGAGTCAAGCCGGTAGAAAAGCTCTTTTCAATCAAGAGTTTCTTAATATTACTCAAATAATACCAAAGGGACAGCTTTCTCTTTTGACTCTAAGTAAAACTACCAGCCTGTACATAAAGGTCAAGCTTGATAGGACAAAATAAATGTTGCTAGCCTATCTCCAAACACACATCAAATTGTGTATACCCTAGCAAAACCTAAAGCTAGTTATGAAAATCAGCTTATGTAAATGAAACAGAAAGTAGAGGCATCAAAATGAACAAGAATAAAGTCATACACAAGTGTATTTTTTAGAAATTAAAACATTTCTTTAAGTAAATTGAGAATTTAGAGACAGTGTGATATACACAAACATACATGTATAAATATATGCATGTATATATTTAAGGAATATAAGTAAATATTTAAGGATGTTAATTTCCCAGAATAAAGTATATTTTAAATCCCACTTCTTGCTTCAGATGTGACTGCCTCCCAAAAAAGAAAACAAAAGAAGAAAGTATTTACTATTTTCTACATATTGCTTAAATTTAAATAAAAAATATAGCTAATTTCCTCCAGAATAAATTTGTAAATATCCAGTTTCATTGGCAATTCTACTGATTAGGGAGATAGTAATAGTCACTAAGGTGAAAATGGTAATGATACTTTAAGCCCAGATAGTGGCAACAGAGATGAGAGAAGTGTGTGCCTGTCACTGATGTCAAGAAAGTAACTGGCAAATCATGGGACATTTGGAACAAGAGACAGGGAGTCAAAGTAGATGGGTAATACGTAGATTAAGCTGACTTAATCTAGTAAGTGTTCCCTAGAACAAAGTAGGGACCAGGGGAAGAAGAACCCGTTTGTATTCAGAGATAATGAGCTCAGTTTGAAACAAATTTAAAGACAAATTAGAAAAATATTAACTAGAAAAAGACTTAAATACCCATTTCTTATTATATATGTTAGTAGGTAGAAATAAACTCAGCTGAAAACCCCTTTAGTAGATGAAAAACAAAAGTAAGATAATAGGTCTCTGAATTCCAAGACAAAATGGAGAAAAACATCTTGATAGTGATAAGAGCTACATCTGAAAAATGGAATTCCTCCATTAAGAAGTTTCTTTCTTTCACTATATGCAGATGATCAAAAACAATATTTACAAAAACCCTAAAGTATCATCTTTTCAACAACCTAGAGAGGTAGAAAACTTGCTAGATAACATTCAGCCTTATAAAAATTGGAAGATTTCCTCTGTGATACATGAGGAAAGCGTGAGCATTATCTCAAGACAATCCATAGAAACATTTATAAGTACTAAAATCTCTATTCAGAAATAACACCTGCCAAGCAAACTAGAGAGAGAATTCTAGAGAGGGAAAAAAATAGACTTTTTGTTATTCCTTCACAAAAGTAGACTGTCATTTTCTGTTCTTCAGAGTATTTTTTACTTAAAATAATCTTTTCAAACAGAAGAGATTCTTGAGTGACCTCAACAACTAATTATGAGAAATTCATATGAATGTTCATATATATACACAGATACTTGTACTATACCTAGATATTACTTATATAGTTAATATGTGGTAAAAATTATTTTTACTTAATCACAAATTAGAAACTTTAAAAAGCTATTCTTACCCTTTATAATCACAAACTCAAATATTACATATGAATGGGGAAAAGACCATTAGTAATTAGTTATTTTTAATCATCTAACTTTATACTTTTTATGTGAAAGGTACATAGCATTGATGTTGATATGAGACAGTGATATGAGCCCGGACACACATCACTGGGAAATTGCTGCTAGGGCAAATATCATTGATGTCAAGACACTACTAGTTTAGCACAATCGAAATTTTTCCTAAGGGAATTTCCTAAATAATGGATTAGCTACTACCGCTTATTATTACAATAGCATATAATGATTTTCTTAGCTCAGAGTATACATGATAATGCTTTCTAGACAGTAAGATTTTATATCCCTGAATCTCCACAATTCATAGCCTTAAGAATAATTACCTTTCTTGGAAAACAGTGATTTAGAGGATTAAAAGAAACCAGAAGTAATGATAAATAGGAGTTTAGCAGGTTAAAATACACTGAAAGAAACTTAACTCTCAGAAAGATATAACAAGAAGATTTTATAGACACTTTAAATAGAGCCTTCTAACAAACAATCTTGGAAAGCCAATGCCTTATTAGATTTAAATCTCCTATTGCCCTTCCGTGAGCCTATTCCAACTAGCTAGTTCAGACATCTAGGGTAACTGTTTATTTTCTGAAATAATGTATTTGGGTACATTGTTCAGGTAGGTTGACTGAGTCATTTATTGTCAAAATGGAATGATAAGCATAAATGGAGACTGTACTGTTGAACACCCTAATCGCAGGAGGGAGCATGTTAATAAAAATGGGGTAAAAATGGAGAAAGAGAGGGAGAGACAGAGAGAGAGAAGGTTAATGTGAAAAACAGAAAAGAAAAAAGGACCCAAGGTCACTTGATGGTTATGTGAAGAGAATGGAATTTACTGTGAGTTAGTGACAGGAAGGGATCTACATGTTTGAGTCAAACAGATTTGTTTTTTTAATGCCAGCTGGTAGCCTCTCCATTAGTACCCAGCCATCAGTCATTTTTTGGTGCAAGGACATACCCTCCCAACAAAACTGAAACTCCCCCCACAAAAGATTGCTGAATTCACAGTTGTTGCCCAAACCTCTGCATCAAGTATTTGCCCTGGTATGAAAAATACCATGATTTTCATTTCTTATCATTGTAGATTTAGTTTACTTGAAACACAAATAGGTTTCATCCTAGTCACACTCCTTTTTCAAATTATGGCACTATCACAAATTGTCATTTGCCATATTCTCAAACAACTGACTATAATTTGAAAGGGACAAATAATCTCTTCATGGAAGAACCAAAGAATACTCTTAAGGCAATACCATGATGTCAGGCAGCATGCAGTGCACTGCTACTCGAGGAGAAAATGTGTTGCACACTTAGCATCTGACTTCCTACTTGAATTAACATGTAAAAATCTAATACCCTACACTGAGAAAGTAATCAACATATGATGTTGATATAGATAAGAAAAGATATTACAAACAACATATGTAATATTTTTCATGAGGAAGCCTTGCTTTGACAAAGAAGTAATTTTCTCATTATTAATAATTAGAAGCAAAAATATCCCTCTCATACAAATTTAGATAATAAAGACTATTTATTTTTATTACATTTAGGAATCACTATATTTTGTGTAATCGATGTTATAAAAACAAACTTTATATTGCTTAAAAATTACACACAATTTCTGTGCTACATGGATATTCTAATGAAATAAGTATTTCCAGATAGCATAGCCTTTTAGCGTCATCTCATTAAACAGTGAACTAGGTCTCTTAAATTTAAGTAAAATTTATTTTTATACTACATATTTTAAAATACATGATAGCAATTGTATTTAATGTAAATATCTAGTGAATTATATAGTAACTGCTGGGAACAGTACATAATTAAAAAGAAAATTACGGACCATATTCTATACCTAAATCACTTGGTCCTTCCACTGATATTTAGGTTCTTCATATTGTCAAGCATGGTGCCTCATATATCATACAGCTTTAATAATCTTTATCCATCTGATTAGCCACAAAAGAATAAACATACCTTGTACCATATCTGTATAAAATACTTAGAAATTAAAAATTGAGAAAGAAATGACTTAAATTTAACCAAATATTTTATATATTTAAAAATTATCTTACTTGCCATTCCAATAAAATTGTCAGTGCAAAATATTTGTAATTCAATAGACTTACCTGAACACAATTTGAAAAATTTATGAGTAGGCCGGGCACGGTGGCTCAAGCCTGTAATCCCAGCACTTTGGGAGGCCGAGATGGGTGGATCACGAGGTCAGGAGATCGAGACCATCCTGGCTAACATGGTGAAACCCCGTCTCTACTAAAAATACAAAAAACTAGCCGGGCGAGGTGGCGGGCGCCTGTAGTCCCAGCTACTCGGGAGGCTGAGGCAGGAGAGTGGTGTGAACCCGGGAGGCGGAGCTTGCAGTGAGCTGAAATCCGGCCACTGCACTCCAGCCTGGGCGGCAGAGTGAGACTCCGTCTCAAAAAAAAAAAAAAAAAATTTATGAGTAAATGTACACACATGTGCATACATATACCATATCATGTATATATCCATAGGTATGTATACTATATTTACATGAATCTTATATAGATGTCATGAGTATGTAAAAGTGGTCCAAAACCAATGTGTCACCAAAATCTGCATTTTCCATACCTGATTTAAATGATTTTGAAACCATAATTGGTTATAAGTTTTTACATGTGTATATACATACATGTTTATATATTATATATATATCTGTATGTGTGTACCCCTATATATACACATGGGTATATATCCAATGCTAACTGTCTTAGATTTTCAAAATCATTTAGGTCAACCTGGGAAAAATCTACTGTGATGCTGTATTCAGATATGGCTAGCTGTTACATTCTACTTACTGATACATCTTACTATGTTATTTTATTGTTAATAAGATAGAATCAACTTTAAAATGCACTGTCAATTACAGGGAAATGATATATGTTAAACAGTCACATTGCTTATAAGTTCCATCCTAATTTCAGAAATATTAAAATGTGAGAAAATACGTATTTATATTGAAACAGTATAATCATAGTATAAGGTATTTCAAAATAAGACATACCCAATAGTAAGAAACTCACTAAAGAAAATAATATGTGGGATTTTTTAAACAGATAATCGGAGCTAACTATTTAATTGATAATGGTTCAAATTAGGACTTGCACTCTGTACACCAGTAGCCTCTATATGTTAAATCAAGCAGGAAATTGTGTGTGCACACACAAACACACACACACAGAATAAATGTATCATGGTTTATTATTTTTCATAAATCATGACCATAGAAATTACAAATTATTCACAGTAGAGTTAATTCCAAGTAAGCCAGAAATGATTCTGCATATATGAGGCATAAGTTTCCGTGACAAATAAGAACAAGTATATAAAATCCTACAGATATATGACCCATAACACATTACAGAGCAGTGATTTCCCAGAGGAAAATGTAAAACTCATGTACGTAGTAACAGTTCTATTTTTGTTCTCTTCGATAACTCAAATCTATTCATGCTGCACATTTACTTTTATATAAAAATATATTTTAGTTATCTGGGCTATTTCATCTGTGACAACAAGATTCTTATTTATTTTAAATGGAAGTATCCTATTTTACTCTTATGCATTTTCTTTATGATTCTTCAGTCGCCTTGACCATTTTTAAAAGTATATGATATCTTTCATTCCTGCATCAGATAACTTCACGTTTTTAATCTTAAAAATCCACATAAATAGGAAGAGTTACTCAGGAATTTCATTTAATGAACTGGATTATATTTCTCTCTCTAAGAACTAAGCTCCATATATTTGATATGCTGAAATATTCATATTATAAGCAAATAATCTTGAAAGAAGTGGTTAGTTTTATTTTTTATTTTGATTACCTTTATTAAAGAGATAAAAGGTAATATTTGCTCCAGGAATTTTCACTGAAGCAGAAATAAATGTAAGTAGAACTGTAGGGATGGAAATAGAAGTGGCAAAGATGGTTCTAATGCATGGAGAGGAGGGGGAAAATGTAAAGATGCAGTTAATAAAAAAATAATACCTAGGCCTTTTATTTTTCTTAGCTCTGGGCTCTAATCTCAGCTGAGATCAGAAAGGAATTAGTTTGATGTGCTCAAACAAATATACATTCTATCTGTTCACCAAACAAGAATGGCAGAAGCTTTTATCCTCCAGAGAATTAAACAGCATGAATTAGTAATTAGGATATTAAACCAAGATCAAGACTGAAGGTTCCTGAAATCTGGCTACTTTTTAGGACAAGGTTTTATCTTATTGAAAAAAAAATGGGAAATATCTCTAGACTTTGACATCTGATTACATTTTAGGCTCCCCTTTGTCTGTAACATGTATGTTTCCCTTCTTCTCACCATAGTCATGCTTGCTTTTTCCCTCACCTTTAGAACTTGCTTCTTTAATTGGCAAGGGACTCCCTTCCTCATGGATACAGGTGGTTCCTTCAAACTAGCATCATCCTTTGATGCTTTTTAGACCCTCATAGGAACCACAGATTTTTCCTGGGAATTGTCTAAACTCATCTAAATTTTAGATACATGGACCAAACTACAGACATTAATATTTTAAGGAATTTTATGGTAAAATAAATATTAAGAAGTTATGGGTAAGAATAGCCAGAATGGCTTATCTAGATAATTCTCTTCTGCAATGGTTATTGAAACATGGTGTGTGGATTAACAGTCCAGCATCATAAAGGAACTTGTAAGAAATGCAGATTCCAGGACCTATCCCAGATCTACTGGATGAGAATCTTGGGTGGCAGGGGGTTGACTAGTTAAAGAAGTGGGTGGTGATTTTCATGAATGCTAAAGTTTGAGAATCACTCTTGTTCTATCGTATCCTAACCAAATAATAGGATAATTAACACTAATAATAACAATAATAATAGTGTTTCTCAATTCTAAAAACACAACTTTTTCCAGTTAGGGAAAGCAACTTTCTGGCTGTTCCAATAAATCTTTTATCATTTTCAGAACCATGTAGGCTACTATTTATCTGAATCTTCTAGTAAAGAATTAAGCAGTTTCATCCCAGGATTTAAAACTGTCTCACTGATCTCACTATATGAGAATGGGGTCATTAGCGGAATAATGTAGGGACACCTGGGCCACAGGGCCACAGATACAACCATGGAGGTTAGTCAGGTCAGCACTTCAGTCTCTAAATCTTTCCCCTAAAGTTGTCTATCTTTTCTCTGTCATATAACTGACTTTTCTCATGTCATTTTTCCCCAGATACCTTTATCAATGAATGTGTCAACCTTTCTGGCATACGACCAGCCCACAATAAGTTACTGTGGGGTGCATCATGAACTTCTCTCCCATAAGTCCTTTGAAACGAATGCACAGGAAGATACGATGGAAACACACCTAGAGACTGAGCTGGACCTGAGCACAATCACAACAGCTGGCCGAATCAGTGACCATAAACAGCAGCTAGCTTAACTGAGATCACTGGTAGCCAGGGGTTGCTACCAAACTTTGTAACCTCAAGGACAAAATGAGGAAGATGTGTTCATTGTGGACTCTAAAAACAAAGCAAAACACAAAATTCCCTGTTCAAGTAAACAAAAAATCCAAGATTGATTCATGAAATAAAGAAGACATTAATTGTTTTAAGTCTACACTTTGTAATTAGCTAAGTTGTGCAGTATTTTTTGACTTAAACAGAGTATGACCCTGAAAAATAAAAGAATCTTTTTTTCAAAACTCATCCTACCTACCTGTAAAAACTGTACAAAGCTAATGTATTTTTCATATTGTAAAATTTCAATTGTAGAAACAACTGGTATGTACAGTACCATAATTTAATTACATTTTACTTTAAAAACTTTACACATTTCAGTTTCTAAAATTTTAAATTAACAAAAATTATTTCTTGTGTTATTCAGAGTTACTCAGTTTTGTAGGGACTGTTTTGTTACTGCTTTTGTGCCCAGAAACCTTGACTCTAAAATTCTGTGCTGTGCGAAACATGCACGATTTTTATTATGCTTACTGCGTAGAATTTTATCTACTTGTTCCAGAAATAATACATTAACCAAAAAGGATTTAATTGTTCAGACTTGTAAGAGGTTCTTCAATTACATAGACAGGTTTTTCTTAAAAATGAAAAAACAAAAAATCAAAGTTTTTTTAACAGTTCTCAGACTTAACTGTTGCCTTGAATTACAGCCTAGTTTCTAAGCAGTGAAATGTAATGATAAAGAGGGATATTTTAACATATTTCCGAATGAATGACTCATTATTTCATTCTTTTGAGTAACCATTGTTAAGGGTTGGGGGGAAGCATGGACAAAACATCACTGGAAAAAAAGGCTGTAACCACAGCAACAGACTTTGTGATACAGTTAAAAGGTGCAGCTACCAGTGACAAATAAAAACTTTTGTTACATCTCATTATTTTCAGGCCAAGGTGGGAGTATAGTGCATAATAATTGTACAGTAGCAATTTTTCTCCTAATTAACCCATAGCCGTTTGCCTAAAAGTAACCATCAGTCAGTGCAAAATGTGCCTGGTTCTTAAAACAACTTTTTATTTAGAACCATGAGACCAGTATTTTGGAAACATTTCAAAGGAAACATATGAATTTTTTTTTGCATTGTGCACTATATCATTTCTCTCCTGAGGAAGAATTTTAAACATGTACAGCTCATTCAATATTGATATGAGCCACGGTGCAGAACTTTATCACTTGAGTAGACTGTAAACATCCTTAGTATGTTCTAAATTGTTTATATTGCTATCCATAATGGGAGTCACCTCCAAATTATCAAAGAAATAACTCAGAGTAATTTGACACCAGCCCAGATCACATACTGATTATACGATTGTATTATAAAGTTAACTCAAATCAAATTAAGAAAACCTGAGTTTTGAGAAGCCGAAATAATCAACTTGTTTGTGCTGTTTGCTTGACATAGGTTATTGTTTGAAAATATTGTTACTTTATCAATAGTAATCATGCATTCTTGTGTTTTTTTTTAATGGAAAACTGCAAGTTTCAATTACTGTTGCACTAGAAGTGCTTTTATGTTGTCATTTTATATTCATGCCATCAAAAGTAGATTGACATATCAATCTAACAGGGGTCAATCAAAACAATGAAGAAAAGAATAACTGAAAACAATGTCAAACTTTTAAATTTTTATCTCTTCCAAAGAAATTATATCTATAAAATCTAGTTTATGCAGGTTTGTCACAGCAAATTTAAAAGCAGCTTCAAGAAGAATGAACTCAGAAACTGTGGAGCAAAGCTTTGTTGAAAATATATAAAGTCAGAAAGATAAAAAGATGTAAATGTTGGAAGAAGCAAATTCTATTACTAATTCAAATGAAACTAAATGTCAAACACAGTACTTGTGTCAACTATTTAGCATCCCAGATTTTGTAACATATTTTGCATAAATTATTTGCTATTCAAAAATTTTTGTCATTTTAAATCTAATTTTAATCTTTATGTTTTCCATTTTCTAATTTCCTTGCACTGTATTATTCTTAGAGTGTTCTTAATTTTCTACATTGAAATTTGGCTTTACGTCGTTAGCAAATTTATAAAGGGTTATAAAGCTATGATTTGTGAGTCTAAAATCAAATGCAAAATTTTATTTATTATGTAAACCAAAATGTCATTTGCAAGCTTTCTCATTAGAAGTTGTCCTTGCAAAGATAGAAAAGGAAGAATTAATTTGTGTAAACAAGCACAAATTAACATATTTGTTAATAAATAGGTTTATCTACTAATAAACCTATTTCTAGAAACATTCAAATTGATAATGATTTTTAGAAATGTTAAGGTTCCAAGGAGTCTTACAAGTGTATGCCCTTGATTTCCTGAAGGAAACCACTTTTTTTCTTAAATATTTTACGTTCATCTAAAGTGAAACACTATAAATAGAAGCAATCCTTGGAACCACAGCTCTGTGCAACGAAGGCCCTAAGCTACACCAAATAAGCCAGGAATTTTGAGACTTCTCATCTTTAAATTCAACCAAAAGGGTATTTAACAAGACAAAAATGCTGGATTATTATTATTATTTTTGCTTAATTTTTATTCTGCCATGTCCAGGTTAAGGGTGAGGGTGGTGACAATCTGATAGAAAGATTGTGTCTGGAGTCTTTATCACATATTTCCAATTTATTTCAGGTTTTGTCAAAACTTGCATTTCTAATCTATCTTTTCCAGCATTCGATAATCTTCCATTTCCTCCTTCTACCCCCCATTCCTATGTCTCCCTTCCTGTCTATTCCTCACCGATTTAAACAACTGAAATGTTTACTTATGCTTGGTGTTGAAAAAGGGAGAGGTTGACCCAGCATAGTTACAATAACAACCAGCAGCTGCAGCAAACCATAAAGTTATGCAGTGTTTTGAAGTTTACAAATCACATTTTACATAAATTATCTCATTTTGTCTTCATAACAACCCTATGAAGACACATTAATCTCAAAGAAGTTGAGCCCTCACCCTAAAATACAGGGCTAATAATTGGTGCAGCTGAATTATTCTCAAAATTTACAGGCTGTTAGTCTTTCCACTATACTAAAAGCTTTCTTTCTCTGATCAGAGCCAGAGAACTTCCAGAGATAACGGACATATATATATGTATTTTTTTTTGACATGTTGTTTAGTAATCCCTACTTTAATTCCATTCTCCATCTGTAAAATATTAGCTAACTGAATTATTTCTGTGTTCTACTATGGGCTCTCACATTAAAACTCTGTTAAAAAGTTTAACAAGTCACATATTTCTTAACATACAAGTTTGTTTGTAAATGTGCAGAACAGATGCTCCCAAGATGTAGATGCATGTAGGCCCCAAGGTACAGACATAAAATCAAGGAAGCACAAGGAAAGAAACCCCAAGGAAAAACCTAAAGACCTTCTAAATTGAGAATGCATAAGTATAAAAGAGATCCATAGTACAGGGTTGAACACATGCTCAATACTTTGTCAACTGAACACATGTTCAATTCGGAGCTAATTGGGAAGACATATAAAATTCTTTTTCTTTTTTGCTTTTGGCAAGATTTCTTCTTAAACCATGAATTTTTTTTAACTTGTAATAATAGAGAACAATTTTCTCTATTCTCCTTATAAGAAAAATAAAATATAATTTATCCAAATTGATGTATAGAACCTAAAACATATGCTAACTTGCAAATAATATATTTTACTGATCAACTCATTTTTGTCAAGTCTCTATTTCTAGTCCCTCCTGAATGTTTTAGAAAACCATGAAACTATACAGATTTTTAATACAAATTACATTTTTACAAGGAAAGAAAACATTTCCAAATTTAACACTCAAGACTAATCACATAATTTCCTAATTTGAACTCAGATCTCTCTGACTCCATAGACTGCTTAGAAATAGTAAAATCTTTTTGCAAAAATATTTTCTAAAATAAAACTATTGTATATGAGAGTAAAAATATATTTGTTTTTGATTGTTCCTGACTGGAAGACAGATATCATCTCTCAAACTAAACATTCAAAATAAGAAACTGAATGCATGAAAACCAATACCTGATGTGAATTGTTGTTATTAAGCTGTATGAAAGAAATGCAGATGTTCTGGGTATGTCAGAGCATGCAAAAGAAGAGGTTATGGGACTGGCAAGTATTTGGTCTCAGGAGAAAAGGTGAAAAATTTCCAGAATAGATACAGTAACATCTTATATTGGCACAGCTCTTAACAGTTTATAATGCTGGGTAATATAACAATCTCCTAATTCATCAAAAAATCTCAAGGTGCAGATGAATTGGTCTTGCAATAAGCAAGAGCTTCCAACTCCCCTCATGACCTTCCTAATTTTCCCCAACTGTCCCTAAATAGGGAGGTGCCAAGTGCAAAGGTCCCAGGAGCAATGCTTTCAAAATTCTGATTTGTCCCAAAGGTAGGGTACCTGGACAATCAAAATTGGGCTTCATTTTATCATCAATATTAATGAGAAAGAAACGTTTGAAAATTTAAAACCAAGCAAACACACACACACATCAAAGTGGTGGTGGGTCTTTTTTGAAGGTCTCTCACAACTTGTATTATAGTTTTATTGTGAGATGGGAGGCAACTTATATTTAATTTCTTTAGGGTAAAATTCATGTTTTAAAAGGTCCACTGTTGATTTTTTTATTCTATGAAGGACAGTGATCTTACAGCAGCAGAGTGCCTCAGCCATCTAGGACTTAGGCTACTACGTTTCTTCCTCCTAGCTCTCATTTATAAATTTGTGTTATATGATATTTGTCATTCTGAAAAGGTGAGTGAAAATTTGTTTTGTGTAAATCAAATAATATTTCAAATGTATCAAGAGACCTTGTGATAAAGGAACCTTGAAATTGTTTTCTAATCTAAAATGTTACCCACTAATTTATCTTCTTAAAATTGATTTCCATATGCCTTGTGTTATTATAATGCAGCACACTTGTACTGCATGGTTTAAAGGTTCTGCAAGAAAGTCTTTGCCTCAGCCTATAGGAAATGGCGGTCTGACTCCAGGTTTTGAGTTGGTCGATATGAGCAGTTTCAGTCATTTCCACTTACTGACTTGGATAATGTGGAAAATAGTAGTAAGACAACATGGATGGATAAAGTTGACAAATAATTTTATTTGTTTAAACTTTGCCACCTATTATATCCTTGAAGTTACTAGTAAGAGGTCAAGATGACTCCAAATCCCTTGTGTCAATACTAGATTTACTGAATCAGAATCACTGGGATGGATCCCAAAATATTCATTAAGACATGACTGAGGTGATACTAATGCATGCTAAGTTTTGAAAAATATTGCTCAAATGAATTTACTTTTCCCAAGTCATTCAGTTGCTTTCTATTCTAATATAAAATTGTGAATTCTTGTGCTTTCCCATATCAATGTGAATCTAGTTTTCTAAGCCTGATTGAACATTTTTCTTGACTGAGGAAAGCATACCAAAAGACAACTATACATAAAATGCTCAGGTTGCTTCCTGACAGACTGTTGTTTATAGATTTTATTCCCCATTAACTCTTTCAAGAGGCATATCTGAAAACAGTCTTAAGGCAGCTGGGTTAGTTACTTGTCAGTTGCACCCATGAATATAACAACTGAAAAGCTGGATGTGGGGAGAGAGGCAGGAAGTCATTTATGATGTATCAGGCACTATGCCCTCCTTGTCTCATTTTTAAAGCATTTTAGCAAAGAAGTATAACCACTATTTTAAAGAAAGGAAAATAAGGCGCATAGTAATTAAATAACTTGCCAAGGCTCACACAGTGGAGTTGGAGATTCAGATTTAGATTTGTTAGGCTCTAAGGATGTGCTCCTACCCCCCATAGCACATTTTCAAAAGTGAGAAGAGATTATAATCAATATAACGAGGCTTATATATTTTAATGGGGGGGTGTTGAACACAGCAGAAAAAGAATTTGCCTTTCTATTTCCAAACAGAAAAATTATCTTACACTGTGTAGAGACTTCCTTCAATATCCTAAACCAGCAGCCTAATGGAAAAAAACACCCAATATCTTCTTTAAGTTTTATACATGGTTTCCTAAAAAGAGTAGACATTTGAAAAAAAAATTCTTCAAAACATAAATACCCCTGAATATTGATGTCATATTTTTATTTCCAATCACCTTAGCTCTTTATAAATTTACAGCCAAAATATGATAAAGAAATATCAATAATATAACCTTCAACTGGCCAAAAGGAAAAGAGGGGAGGTTGCAAATTTTAGCCAAAACTATATGGTCAATAAAGTCACCAACTGCAAATGACAAAGTGGAGAAAAACACCAATCATCTACAGTCACAAACTGTAACTGGCAATGATACGACTTGGGCTACAGAACATTTCCTGTGAATTATTTTAAATGGCAATACTCCTTATAGGAGTATTATAACTTACACAGATGATATGGGATCTGGAAGCATATTACATCAAAGGAGGCTGAAAGATAACCTTTATAACAAGGCAGGGTCTACTTGTCCTACTCAGAATGTAATAGGTAGTTTAAATATAAAATAAATATCATTTCCTTGTTTCATTACTATGTGGAGATGGACAAATAAAATTATTTGTTGAAATTTATTTTTAAACTCACATCTTGAAAAACATCTTCCTCAGTCTCAGCTATTCACAAATGATTCTTAAATAGTCTCTCGACTCCATTAGTGCCTCAGAGGCTTTTTATTAAACCACTGAGTTATCTCTTCTATCTCTCCCTGAACTCCACAAGTGCAAGTAATCTCATTGGTTTAATTACATTAGCATTTTACTCCATCACAGGATCTGAACATGTAGCATCCATGAAAAACATACTTCCATAATATATACAGCATTCAAGAGCCATAAAGCACTCTGTAAGTCACGCCTCCTACTAAAAATGATCACATCTATAACTGTGATAAAAATTAGGCTATAAGTTTAAAGCAATAAATTCAGCAAAGAAAGAAATTCTTTAGCACCCTGGATCTCATATCATTGTGTCTTCTCATCTGGCACCATTACCACCATACAGAAATGTTATCTGAAATATGTAGAATAATTCTGATTGCGGACAACAAAGATGTTCCTGGTATCTGGGTTGAAGATGTGGTGAAAGGCAACAAAGAAGACAAAAATTACACATACCAAGGTAAGTGAAGGGAATGTGATTTATTATTAAATAATATGCAAGTAATTTTAAAAACTAAGACCCATTATTAAAATTTACAATAACATTTATGCCAACAAGTGTCATCATAAAGGCTAACGTGGATATTGGAGATATAAGAGAAATGTGGTATTTGTGATGGCAATACATATTAGATAATAGATAGATAGATAGATAGATAGATAGATGGAATTAATTCTACCAAAAGAGAGACTATTAAGAATAAAAATTAGTCCAAGAACTATTTCTATTATTTCTCTAGAGAGAAACTGAATAGATAGAGAAAAAGATTTAAACTAAATGCTACATGATCTTTCCAAGGTCAAATTTGAAATAGTCCGAAACTATAAACTCTGAATTGCTGCTTCAACCATATGAGTAATTACATTAATTCACATACACCTAGTCAAAATCTGATGTTGAGAAATGAATTGTAATTTTAAATGTACTCCATCTGTCCTTGCTGTTTTATATCAATGATATATTTGCTTTCAATTACAGATCCATAAATACAATGCCCTAAACAGTCTGATGAAAATGTGGTGAAAGATTGGTCACCGCTGTTTCTCTGTTCTATCATAAGGCAATTATCAGAGTGGAATGACCACCACAGTGGGGAGCTGGAAATATTATCTTTAAAGTCGTCTCTACAGGTCTTATTTTACATAAATTTATAAAATAAGAAAAGTATTGCCTTGAGGCAAAAGCCTGAAAGCCCGTACCAGCTCTAGTCTGACTACACTTAACATCAGAGAGGTCTAGGGAAAGACGCTGAACATCTCTGAACTTACATGCTATCTGGAGAAAAGCTTGAGATCCTTGTGATGTCAACATTTTTTTGCCTTTGGATGCGATGGAAACTTAAGTTCAGTGTATTGGACATCCTTCAAAACTCCCTGCCAGTTTCCTCTTTAACAAACTTCAAATCTGAGTTTCTTGAGCCAACATTGGCTTTAACACACTGCTATTTAACAATGAACCCTCGTTACACTTCATCATTTTGTGGAAGAATTACATAATTGGAGTTGTAGCCCTTATCAGCTTTTCCCTTGCCTTTGGATCCAGTTATGGGATAAAACATGTGAACTTGATGTGGCACATTGGTACTACCACAGGTGGATTGGAAGAAGAGTTTCTAACATACAAACATTTTATGTAATATAAAACTGAAATGCAGTTTGGGGCCACTTCTTTTTAACTTAATAATCTGATATAATTTTCAGATAACTGCATGCTTTCCTGCCACTGATAATATAAATATTATTGTCTGTAATGAAAACATGGTTTTGTTGTCATATACTTTTGCTTTCTGAGGACAGAGTTCAGACAACTGATTGTGTTCTGTAATTACCACAAAGAATGACTATTTATTTTCAGAAAGAACGGCTTAGTGCCAAGCACTTTAAGACAACATAACGGCCGGGCGCGGTGGCTCAAGCCTGTAATCCCAGCACTTTGGGAGGCCGAGACGGGCGGATCACGAGGTCAGGAGATCGAGACCATCCTGGCTAACACGGTGAAACCCCGTCTCTACTAAAATATACAAAAAAATTAGCCGGGCGAGATGGCGGGCGCCTGTAGTCCCAGCTACTCGGGAGGCTGAGGCGAGAGAATGGCGTAAACCCGGGAGGCGGAGCTTGCAGTGAGCTGAGATCCGGCCACTGCACTCCAGCCTGGGCGACAGAGCGAGACTCCGTCTCAAAAAAAAAAAAAAAAAAAAAAAAAAAGACAACATAACAACTAACACTTATTGAATGTTTACTTTTCTAAGCATTTTATGTGTATTCATTCAGTCAGTCAACATTAATATGACAAACAATTAATAATAATCCTATGAAGTAGATACTGTTGTTTTTCCCTGAGGAAGATAAGAAACTGATGCACAGAGCAATTATATAACATATAGCTAGTAAACTGTGCAACAAGGATTCAAATCCGGTTGACTGATCTATTGAAAAACTGACCCCTCTAACTGCTCATTTAAGGACCACTCTATGGACCCCAATGTTAAGTTCTACCTGTTTAAGGCTATCACTGAGACATTTTTTTTTCAATATAATTGATGTGTTTTTTACATACTTAATATATGCCTATTGGAAGGTAAGAAAATTTTAGAGATACATGAGTGTATGATACAGTCCCTGTCCCCAATGGACTTACAGTCTTAGCAAAGAGAAAAGACATCCATATTCAACAGAAATAAAATTCAAGAACTAAGTTTAATACCTGCAATTGTAAACAGCAGTTAGGATAAGACAAAATCAAAGTTAATAAGGTTGTTGGGAATATCTCAAGGCAAAAGTGATAAATGACATAGAACTTAAAACTAGCAGAATTCAGACAGGCAAGACAAAGATGGGAGGGCAGTGAAGGGAGAATATTGTATTTTTATTTGCTGACATCTATTATTCCAATAGGATTTGTTAGATTCATGCTTCTCTGGAAGAGAAAGACCAGGCTAAATTTTTGTCCTGATTGCCTAAAAGTTCAGAGCCAAATTTTACTCTCGCCACAATAAATATCTTGGCCTTTCTAGGCAGGAAAAAATATTTCCCAAATTTTTCTGAACTCTTATTCTCTTCACATTTCTATTTTTTCTTATTTGGGGTGGGGGAAAAGCATATTAATCCTTTGTTTAAAATGTTATGTCAGTTTCAATAAAATGTTCATAAACCATTTTGAAGACTGATCCAGGAAATGGCATTAATTTCAAATAATTATGTGAATTAAATCAAACAACTTTTTAAAAGCTAGTAATTGTAACATCCTCTGTCAAACTACTGTTTGGCACAAATGAAAACATGTCCTTTAGATTGATTGACTTTCTTTTTTTCAACCATTTTAGTCTTTATGTCAGTACTGGTGAATATTAACCAGAATTTTTATTTCAAAGAGTAAAAATAAAACTCATTTTTGATTGCTATATTTTACAAACAAACTACAGTAGATTATTATTAAAGACGATGATCAAAATCATTTAGTTGACATTGAGATAGCCAGGTGTGAGGGGTCCCTGACAAAACTCCAACCAGTCTGCACACCGGGAATGTGCACTTGGGTGGACTCACACACAGGTTCTAGTCCATCTGCAGCAAGGAAGAGCCTGGCCCCTCCTCTTCCTGTGTGAAACCTGGGATTCAAGTGGCTAAGCAGGAAGTGCTCTGGCAGGGACTCTGGCCTTGCGGAGAATCGCTGTTTCCCCCTTTTCTTTCTTTTCAACCAATAAAACCCTGTCTTACTCACCATTCAAATTGTCTGTGAACCTGAATTTTCGTGGCCATGGGACAAGAGGCCTATCTTTAGCTGAAATAAGGAAAAGTCCTGCAACAATAGCAAACAGACCAGTACTAGAATGTACATTTACTTAGAATTATTTTTCACTAGAGTGAAGTATTTTTAGTTTATGAATGCACTGACATTTAGGAATATGCAGAATTATTTCTGCCTTGAAAGTACAAATAATTGTCAGTAAAGTTGTCATTTAAAAAATACAGTCAAATATATATATTTCTAATCTGAAACATGATGCATAAGAAGCTACTTTAGTTTTTTGAATTTTTCAAGTGGAAAAATATTCTCTTCATCAAACTCTGCTCATCACTTGGACTATTAATTTACAGTTATCTCTGTGTTTATTTGGGAGGTACAATTTTCATTCCTGAGTATTTGTTCAATGTGTCTTGTCTTCTATATATTTTACATTATATAATGATATTTTGATATTTTTAATTCTAATCAATAAAATAAGCATTTATTCATTTGTATTATGGTATTCCAGTTACTGTGATGTGAGACACAGTGATCGAATGCTTATAGTGAATAAATTATTGTGATTTAATGTGATATTTCTAAAAATGAAGTCTGTACATGATACTGTGAAATGATCGGGTTTACTGCAAATCAGAAAAGGCCTCACAGAGTAAATGCTATTTGAGAAACTTTAGGTTTGCCATTTATAAAACCCAGGTCTGTCCTACAGGCTCCACATCCAGCTCCTAACTAAAATTTAGAAGTCTTTAGATGTCTGTGGGTATTATCATCTGGAAAACTGGGACTCTAATAGTTTCTGAGTCTAGTATTCTCCCCATATAGCTACTCAGTTTTTTCTAGTCTATATGCCAAATAAAATTTTGAAAAAATTACCCCTTCCCACAATCTTTTCAAATTAATCCTCAGATGAAAAGGATTTAATTTAGCTATTCCATGATAAATAAAAAATATGCAATTTTATTGAATAAACTTAGAGTAATTAATAAATAAATGTAATGTACGGTCAGAAGTTTTCTGTTTTGTTTCATTTGTAAAATGTCCATTAAAATGCTACCTATGTGGGTTAAAAAGCCTATAAGACAATTCCAACTTCAGGAATATGTGAAAACATGTAGAAAGGGTATATTGTGCAATTTAAATTTTTATCATCGACAGGTTATGGCATAAGACTGATATGAAAATGAATGAGAATTAGGTTTCATGTAGACTCTTTTGTCTTTTGTTCTATTACTATAAAATGTTTCATTTAAAAGTAGGAAAGAATTAGTAAGATGGTGAATTTGCCTGATATACCAATAAGCACAGTTGTTTTGGAAGTTGCTTGGTACCATTGACTCTTTGCGTCTTTAAATAAGTATTTCTTTCCTTAATAAACACTTCTCTTTATGAGAATACCATTACTCTCAAAGGATTCCAATGTTTATTTTGTGCTCATGGCACTTTTTTATTTAAATTTTCAAGAATGCACTTCGCATTAAGATGAACCAAAGTAGTATTAGTGAATTCAGCAACCAGTTTAAGGCATAGTTCTCTGATCTTCCTACTTAAGAAAATGAAGGCTGGGCATGGTGGCTCACGCCCGTAATCCCAGCACTTTGGGAGTCAGAGGCGGGCAGATCACGAGGACAAGAGATCCAGACCATCCTGGCCAACATGGTGAAAACCTGTCTCTACTAAAAATACAAAAATTAGCCGGGCATGGTGGCGGGTGCCTATAGTCCCAGTTACTGGGGAGGCTGAGGCAGGAGAATGGCATGAACCCAGGAGGCAGAGCTTGCAGTAAGCCGAGATCACACCACTGCACTCCAGCCTGGGTGACAGAGTGAGACTCCGTCTCAAAAAAAAAAAAAAAAAAGAAAAAGAAAGAAAGAAAATGAATGTGTTTTAATTTTGGAATTTCAGAACATATCAGTATTAACTCGAAGAAAGTCATCATGAATAACGCTATTTTAATGAATGCCAAGGAAATTGTGCCTAATATTCTAAAATACTCTTGAGGATTATGAAAAGTGTGCAGCATGGCAAAGGCAGCCATAAGAATCCCCAATATATAAAATGTTTACTATATACAAATAATTATTTCTCAAAAATATAAATTTTCACTCTAGATAGTTTTCTACAGGGTGGTACATGCTATGTAGTAGTAAATGAGCCTGTAAAACTGAACTCATTAGACCACAACTACTTCTATTAAATATCTAAAACATCCTCAATGTGAATGTTTTGAATTTATCTTTTATATGTGAAGAGTCTATAATTTGTTAGTGACTATAAATTAAATTATAACAACCTTTAGATTTTTTAAGTTTCACAATTGTTCTGTATTCCAATTAAGAGGCTCAAAATCTAGTCTGGGAAACTCCACTTGGTTTACAAAAAAAAAATCAATATGCTTTTTATTTCATGGGGCTCTGGGACTGTTAAGATTAGCGTGAAATACTGACATTTACACTCCAGAGTGGACTAGAAGGGGAGCAGGATGGAATGATGATGGCAAGTAATTGGACAATTGGACAGTCTCCAGAAAGGCTTGAGAAATACCATTAAATCTCCATCTGCTGATTGAAAATTCCAGGTTCATAAGGTATACAATAGCTGAAATGCAAACCTTAGATGATCTCTACCTTTCTTTTCAAGTTTGTACCCCACCTACTTTGCAAGAACCTGTGACGATTTTTTACTTAAAACATCTGCATAATTAAACATTTTAGGCTAGTGATGACAAGATGACAGGCCATATTTTATTACTTTTGTTGAACTGCCCAGTGTTATAATTACTCAAAAAATCCTACCTTGAAAATATCTGTTATAATTTTAAAAAAGAAAATAAGGAAAAGGGAAGAAATAGACTAAAAATTAAATTAGGGTCTTACATTTATAATGAGATAGTTCTAAGGAGGGAAGACTTAACCTAAGTAAGTTTTCATTCCTTTGAATTAGTGGAATAAATACATCTCAAATTTCTCCATTCCATTAGGACAGATCACAGGTGAACTTGCTGAGGGAGTAAGCGAAGAACAGTTATCGTTTCAGGGTCCTAAATCAACCACAGGGAGAATAATATATTACTCTGCTTATTTTACCCTTCCTCTCGTCTTCACGTTTATGTCTTCTTCAGTATTTCCTTCTCAGTTTGAGTTTTATATAGCATATGACATACACAAAGTGCCAACACAATGTGAGTGACAAGACTGGAAGAGGAAAAGCTTACATTAATTTATCTTGAAAAATGAAATGTCCAATTATACAATATTATAGATTATAAGATTAAATTTCACTCAGTGCCAGACCTGATAACCAAACGTAGATTCCAAAGTAAGTCTTTCTTTTTTTCAATAGATTGAATATACCAGAGGTTAAGAAAATTCACATAAAGCCTAAACTCCTCTTTTAAAAAATCCTTTGACATTTTTCATAAAAACAGCTCTTTGCCTGTGGCTCAATTTAGGACTTTCACAAATCCTTTGAATAATGAAGGTCTTGGTTTTAAATGACTGTTTATGTGTGGTATTCTATGAAAGGTCCAGAAGCTTGTTAAGGACAATTGCTAAAAAATTAAAATATCTCAAGATTATTTTCGTGAAACCAATATGTGTTAGAAAGTTATCTATTGGAGTATATTCCATATACTTAACATAATATTATCATAATAGATGGCAAGATAAAAATAAATCCTCTACAGGATATTCCCATTTCTCTCCAGAGTCATGGTATCACAGACAACACACCAGTCTCCCCAGGATACCACTATAATTTAATACATGCAAAGTATCCATCTAATTTACCTGTCACTGATTAGGAAATTCCAATAGTAAGTTTCTCACCACAGTAAATCCTGAAGAACTAGCATTTAAGCTATTTCATTATGAAGTGAAAAAAATCATTTAGAAATAAAAGTACCAGTTAGTAACAAATTATGTACAAGTCACTCTAGCACAGTGTATTCCAATCACTTCAGTATTTTTAGCCTCCCAAAAAAAGTGTCAGAACTGAGGCATGAAAAGCTATTAAATGAATCATTCACATGTTGAATAGATGTTGCCATCAGTTTGTTCTCTCAATGGAAATAATGAACAACTGATTTAGTTATAACTGGTCGTGATGATAATACACCTTCATGTTCCACCCTTTTCAATATATTATGGTTATGTTATAACTGTCTTATTTTATACCTGATCTAAAATCATATGCTTCCATAAAAATGTCTTCTTTTCCAGGCTTTCCCTTAACTTTAATGTTCCTTTGGCTTGGGGTGTAATTAAAATGCTTTTACTGACTTGGTTCCCTTGTCTTTTTTTTCCTTTCAATTTTCTGTCTTTTTGCCTGGTAGAATTTATCCATATCTTAAGTGTATGTAACTAGAGCCTGAAATATGAATTTTAAGTAGCTGCAGAATACATTTATATAATCACTCTAAAGTGAATCTTGTCAGCACTTATTTAGTCAAGTTTACCTTGTTTTCCTTCTGAGACAGAGGTAAGCGGAATGGATAAAGTAAGATAATAGAAGCTGATCTGTATTTCAGAGAAAAAAAATCTTGGTCTTAAGAATCAAGGCAAGAAGACTTCATTTGTCTTTCTTTCTTTTTTTTATTCTAAATTTCAGAGCAGAGAGGAACATTTCCCTTGAATATTCCAATTCTAACACTGTAATTAATTTTACAGGGTTACATTCAATAATTTGTATGTTTTGCTGCATAACACTCTGTATATGCACTGGATTCTGCCCTCAATCTGCACTACAGGTTTACATAAGAAAAAGCCTTCAGGGATTTTCTTCTATATTTAATCAAAACTATTTTTGAGAAATACATCCATCACATTATGGAATATCATTTTTAAAAAAAACACGTGAGTAATGTACTTCAGAGCTAAGTCTAGAAAAAAGATTCCCTTGGGAAACGGTTATGCTTCATCCCCAGTGAATACTAGAGGCCTGTAACACATCCTATCTTCTCTATACCTTTGCTCAGAAACCCAAAACTGGGTTACATTCACTATCATGGTGACCATGTTAAAATTCCCATGGAGTGTCCCAGCTTTCTCCTTTGTAAATACTTTTTATATACTTTTTCTAATCCTATTTTGTTAATCCTACATCGTATATCTTTTATAATATGTTCTCTGAAATTATTTAGAGAGAAGTAAAAGGTAGAAATGAGGAAATAAACCAGAGATACTATTCTTTAAAAGAATTATTTTTATTCTTACTGAAATGGTGGCATTATCTTAACTTTAGGATGCTAATTTTTTTCTTCCTAACATCATGCCCACGTACCATTATCTCATCCTTGACTCATCTTTAAAATTTTAGTTCCTTTATTTGCAATTTACATATAAGATATGTGGAAAAACCCACAGATACACACTCACACAGCACGCTACTCTTCTCATGCTGTTGTTCAGACATAAAGACCACTAAGCAAAATAAGAGATACATTTCAAGACTTTCTCCACTAGTAGAAACATATTCTCAGGTGATCGATTAGAGTCCAACAAGGTTTATTTTCAAAAGAGTCAGCAAGGGTTAGAAATGAAGTTCTCAACAATTTTTGTTTTTAAGAGAAAGGGCCTTAGTCTGCCACCCAGGCTGGAGTACAGTGGTACAATCATAGCTTACTGGGCTGGGATTAGAGGGGCAGACAGGCAGTTCAGAAAAAGGGATTTAGACGACCAGAAAAGGTGGAAGAATAAATGTATGGACATAACTATCATGGTTTATTATCTACAAGGTAGAATTTGGCTAACTTTGCTAATAAAACAAGGTACAAATAATTTAATGACAACCTATAGACTTTTAGCTTACATCTAGAAAATACTTAAAAAGAATTTTTTCAGCCTGAGCAACATAGTGAGACCCCCATGTCTACAAAAAGGTTTTTTAACAATTAGCTGGGTAGATGGTGCACACCTGTAGTCCAAGCTACTCAGGTGGCTGAGGTGAGAGGATCACTGGAGCCCAGGAGTTTGAGGCTCCAGTGAGCTATGATCATACCACTGCAGCTCAGTCTGGGTGACAGGAGGAGAACACATACAAAAAAAAATGTCAAGAAAGATATTAGAAGCAAGAAAAGAAAAAAAATTAATGTATATCAAAATATTAAATTTGTTCCCAATTATTATATAATTCCTATGTCACAACTTTCTTTGAAAATTAAAGACTGAATTTGTACCAATGTACTACTTATATATCTATAATCAGTATATTTAATAAGTTAAAAGTTTGGAATATAAGGCCTCTACATTTACATTTTAAAAATATTCTTAGACAAGGTTCTGGATTATATTTCAATCCTGTTCAAAGAGTAAAATGGAGATGTAAAAACAGAGATGTCTCCTTAACAGAGAGAAATTAATTTACAAATCTAAGCAATATAAAAATATGAGTAAAAATCTAATTTAATTGATTTATTAATATTAAAGCTAGTCCATACAAAATGTATTTATTCTGGAGTCTCTGTAGATTTTTTCATTGTTTTTCGTGTTGCCATCAACTTTTGTTATACTATAAATATGGATGTAACTGTACCTACATAACTACCAGCACACACCTAAAATTAAATAAGAAATTTTAATCAGTAGTTCTTAATTTTTATCTAATCCTAAGTACTTAAAGATATAACACAGTATTAATAAATCACCGTGGTGATGGTTCTCAAAGGTGTGTGTGTGTGTGTGTGCGCGCGCGTGTGTGTGTGTGTGTGTGTGTAGCATGTGGGGAAGGTGTCCTGGAAAGGATACAACCTTCTGTGATTTTCCTCTGCTAAGAAGTAGCCATAAAGGGTATAATTCAATTACCTCTTTTCTTCAAAATCTCAGATCTTGGCTTGGGTCTGAAGCATGAGTCATGTAGAGTCTAATGCAGCTTTGGGTCAACCCTGATTAAGGAGATCCCAGGAAGAGTGTGGGAAAATTTAAATTTGGATACACCAGAAATGGGATTATGTATCTAAGAATCCGATACAGCCTGTCTTATCGTATGCCATTTGTGTCAGCTCAGAACCTCCACAGTTCTTTCACAAGCTCAGACCACATCTCTTGGAGCCACTTTGGTCCCTACACACCACAGATTCCATCTCTGGGCCAATATTTGACTAACTTCAAGATTATGTTAACACTAACTGTCTATGCCTCATGCAAAAGCCTCATGGAAGCAATTAATCTAACAACAGTGCAAACAAGACAACTATAATCACCCAGGTGATCATGAAAAGGACCATGAGGGAAATAAAAATGAGATAGATTCTGGAAGCATGCTGTAGACGTTATGTTTTTCAGTAACAGATTTACACCAACACTTTCAAAGAATTTTATGATAGGAAATGGTTAAGAGGGTGGGGAGAGGAGGGCAAAAGTTGGGTCTTCAGAACCTAGAAGCAGAAAGGGGCTCTCTTTTAGGTCAGAGCTGGTCTTTAGTTGTTTTGTAATAACATTTCGTCTGACACTTCCTAGGCCAAATGTTTAAATAGACACCTCTAAAGAAGTTTAACAATTTGATCCTCTCTGCTTGGCCATTTACATTATTTCTTTAACTTACATTTCAGCTCACTATTCCTATGTTTCATAGGTATTTGACAAAAAAATTTAAAGAGTTATTTTTTCTTTTTTTTTTTTTTTTTTCTTTAGCATGTTAAAGAACAATGAGCCAGATCCAACTAGATGAGTCAACTATTCCCCAGGCATAATTCCTGGGGTCATATCAACTGCATTTGTGACAGTGGTATAATAATTTACTGTAAATGTCTTAAATTACAGTATTTGAACATATGCCAGGAAATAATACTTTTCCCCAAAGCAGATGAATCACGAACCTGAAATACATAATGCACCTCAAAGGCATTTAAAATTCTAAGGAGTGACTTATTCAGATGATAGAATGTTGACCATTTGATTTGAGTGGTGACCTTCCAAAAGCAATGAATACCATTTCAATGATTTTGAAATGTTACTATCAAAAATCACTCATGGGTGGGAACTGAACAATGAGATCACTTGGACTCGGGAAGGGGAACATCACACACCGGGGCCTATCACGGGGAGGGGGGAGGGGGGAGGGACTGCATTGGGAGTTATACCTGATGTAAATGACGAGTTGATGGGTGCTGACGAGTTGATGGGTGCAGCACACCAACATGGCACAAGTATACATATGTAACAAACCTGCACGTTATGCACACGTACCCTAGAACTTAAAATATATATTAAAAAAAGATAAAAAATAAAAATAAAATATAAAGTAAGGTAAATATATAAAATAGGTAAATACAGAAGCTTCTCTAGTAATGCCTCCCTTGGGAGGTAGGCAGCCTGGGAACCAACTTCAATAAGAATCTTGGCTTCTCTGCCCTTAGTTTTTATAGAAGGGCCCTTCTCATATGTATAGAATTTTGCCTATACTCTCCAAAATAGCTCAGGTATCTATGAGGGAATTTGGTTGAATTTGAGAGTTTGAGAGCAAGTGATATTAGATAAAGTTTATATAAAGGTAACAGTCTACATCATAGAACAACTCAGTTTATTTAGAACAGCCAGTTCAAATAAATCTAAGGATCGTAGCACCTAACCATCTGGAAGTCAGTTTTGAAAAAAGAAATAATATATAATATATAAAATATGCTTTATGATTTTGTTTATGTGATGTACATAGACCTATAAGTAAAATAAAAACTAAAAATTCTATAGCCATTACTTAACATGTGTATACACACACATGTATATGCATATATATGTATATATTATTGAGTCTACTAAACGGTGTGCTTCTAGATTTACTCATGCATTCAATAATATTTATTGAGAACTTACTATGTTCAAGACACTATTAGAGATTTAAAAAATAAATTAGATATAGCTGATGGTCTAAAAGAGGCTTAAATGTGATTCATCTCAAAAGTATCAGAATAAATAAGACCAAAAATTTTTATTACTGGTAGTAAGAAACAAAGATGATGAAAATCTAAGCCAGGCTGCCGTGAGTTGAACAATAGATAAAAAGAGCCCTGGACCTGATCAGTTTGACCTTCATCAATGTCAGCTCACTTCTTTGGGATTCTGCTTCTTTGTCTGAAAAATAAGGGAAATTTAACCATGTGATCTTCAGAGTCTCTTCTGGCTCCAATATTTTAAAAAAAAAAAAAAAAAAAAAAAAAAAAAAAAAAAAAAAAAACTGTACACCATAAGTATGATTTAAACCAGAAAGTTCAAACCTCATTCTTTATTTGCGATAGCTTCACCGATGAATAGCAATGTTGGCCAACATTCCATCTCCTTTTCCCTTTCCTGCTCCAGTTTGATGGAGGTACCAGCTAGCAATAAAATAGCATTGAGGAGCTGGGACTCACAAAAAGAATTGTATCCAAAACCACAATACTGTGGCTATGGAATTATTGTTTCTTCATCCTAACATATTAAAAATAGCTGAAGAAAAACAATGAAAAGAAGACTGTAAACAAGTTGAATTTCAGAAAATAGCTGGGAGAAAAGTGTATAAATATTTTGTTTGAACTTTTTAAAAAAATGAACATCCAACTATTTCATTCAGAGTTTTTTAAATGTGCAAATTCAATTATAAAGCCATGGTGATCACGAGATAAAAGGTAAAGTTTTATTATTAATTTGAAATGTCTTGGTTTGAACAAAGTTTGATAGCAAAAGCAAGGTTAAATGAAATACCATGAAGCTGTGCAATTAGGTTAATAATGAGGTGCCTCAGGGATCAGTGCTAGCACAGGTGTTCAATATATTTATTAATGACTTAGAAGAGTTCTGAATAATATGGAAGCACATTTGGATGACTTCATAGATATATATAGCAATCAAACGGGTAAATGACTGCTTTTCATGACCGATTCAAGAGCAATTATTTAACACATTACAGCAAATAATCAACAAGAGCAAATTAATGTGAAGTGGGTGGAATTACCCAAGTTTTCTTAGTATGCTAATAGCTAACTGAAATAGTTATTGCCTTTCAGGCAACAGTGGGCACATCTAAGACATCTGTCCAGTAAATAGCACTTTAGAAAAAAAAGCATACTCAGTAAAGGTTGGAATAAAGAATAATGCAAAAGAATTACCTAAATCAATAACTGTGCTGAAAATTTCTACACACCAGAGACTTGCTCTATTGAATGGCACTGGTGGGGAAGAGTGTGGCTTCCCAAACCACATGCTAGGATTATCTGGTGTCTTAGCTGGTGATTTTCTAAATAGTTTTCCATTATCATCCATTCCTCTCCAATATCCATTCACTGGCATTCCCAGATGCCTCTCAGGCAGGAATAAAACTTACAAGGACATGCCCTTCTCACTTCTGCTTTGCTCTGTTCTAAAGGATTTCATTGATATTAACTTTTATGTTGAATATCTCAAAGCTTGAGAAAAATTAAAAGTCATCCCTTTTCACAAGAAAGGTGGCATAACACTATTTAATAATAGCATGAACTGTATTATAGCCTCCTCTTATCCCAAAGTTGATTATTGTACATAGAAAGAACACTTAAATGTAGCATCATTTCAGTTATAATTCATTCATTCCAAAATATTTTCTGAGTGCCTATTTTATCTAAAGCATAGTAGTAATATAATAAAAATGATATTAATAAAAATATTTGGAGCCTGCCCTATAAAAGAGCTTAGAAAGCCATGTCTCCCCTCTCATGAACTAAGAATTTCTCAGTCCTAGTCCATATAAACTACACATAAATGTCATCAATTATACATAATTTGAAATATATGAAAATTAATAAGAATCAGAACTGTTTATGTAGAAATATATAATAAAAATTTTAACCAAAGCATCATTTCCCGCTGCCATTTATCTTGTACCAGAGAAAATATTAAGACCCATGATGTAAACTTTCTCATAGGAAATAGAACTTAGATACTTCTCCAGATTTTAGAGAAAAATACGATTTCTTGACTGTTTGGGACTAAGAAAGTAGGCCAATATAACTAGAGTAAAGCCAAATACTCATGAAAACATCAATTTGTTTTCATATTTGCTCTACAAAATAACCAACCAGCAAATCCACTGACAGTATGAAGATACGTGTGAAGTAATGAAAGTGAGATTTTTTTTTTTGGAAGATTTGGTAAAGCATCTCTACTCTCTATTTATGTCCACCTGAAATTTCAGATGTAAACATCTAGAGTAATATACCCATGATCACATAAGAATTCACAGATTTTCAGAATCTCAGTGTTAAAAGGAAACTTAGACTTTAACCACTGTTTGAGCTATACATTTTCTCTGCATCATTGGACATACTACTACCGGAGATGAAAAAACATACACACACAAAAACTCATTAATTAAAGCCAAAGACTTGCAGTGAAAAGCAAACTTTGGGCAATTAAGTAAACAATGAACCTCTTTAGAACCTCAAACATACTTACTAATGAGATTTACCAGAAAGTCTGGAATTATCTATTTAAAAAATATAATTACAATTTGGAGAATAATTCACTTATCAGAGGTGTGACAATTCTGTTAATTTTTCTTTGTAAATCTTTTAGTATCTATGGGTTATTGTACAGTGTGATTTAAATATAATTTTAGCAAGGGAAAAGAAGTAGTGAATGAGAATTCATTAACAGGTGGTCAAATGCAAATAGTCTATCAATCATGCTGGTATTTTTAAACATCAGCAAATTTAATTCCATCTCAGGGGGAGTAAACTCATACTCTAAGGTATGTGACACATCATATTTATTTTTAAAGGACATTTCAGAGTGTTCCTTGATTATGAAATACCACAAGTATTTCCTGCCTTAGGTTTCCCAGGCAGACAAAAAGGTAGGCAGAATCCACCACTGCAAATCAGGGCATTCTAAAATAACCAAATAGTGTTTATAAAATGAGAACATTTCCATATCTTAGCTCTAGATAAAGAGATTTGTCATGGCAAAACCAAAAAATCTGAATCAGACCTAAAACTATGAAATAGCACACAAGAGGAATGCAGAGTTTTGTGCTGTATTACAAAGAGAAGTCAGATCTGCTTTTTTGCTCAAAATCGAGTCTATAATGATTAAATAAATTTAATCAGCTTTTACTGAATTCCAGTTTTTAAATGTCAGGCAATTACTATGAAATGATTTTTTCTACTTGCATAATCCATTGTGTATTATATTTCTACCCTGAATCAAGTGAATGACTTGTTAGTTTGATCAAAAATTGTTATCTCTCTATACTACAGGGGAAAGCAACCATCTTATCCAAACTACATAGCATTAGACTCTATAAGCTTCCTTCGGTGAAGCAAGATATATATACTGATTTTATTATACACATAGACTCTTCAAGGTCAAATAACAAGTTAAAAGGAGAAAAAGTATCCTGAATGACTGTTAATGCTCTTCTATATCATGGTTTCAAAATCTTAAAATACTTTGCATTTCACAAGAAGTTATGTGGCATTTGAAAACTCCCTGAAATGAAAAGAAATTTCTGATCCCCAAATGGTGTAGTCAAGAAAATTGAGCACTATCCAGAAAATAAAAGACTCAATATTTCAGTGCACCCTCCTGCATGACAAGGAGAGTTACAAAAGAGAAAAGCCAACTAAAACATCTCACCTACTCTATGTATCTTGTTTATTGCTCATTTTCTTGATGAATATTATAGGAACATACAGACTGATGAGATTCCTTTACGGCACAAAGAAAAGTCATCCTGTTTTGTAATGCATAAGTCTTTCCTAAACACAGAGACTGCATTTTAGTTGTTATTCTACTACATGGAGAAAGAACTGATGTTGGTGAAGGTGAGTTGAAATATTGTACCATTAAGGTATGAATAAAGCATGCTTATTGCTGGCAGTTATCCCTTCCCAGGTTTCAGACAGAAACTGGGATTCTAATTATTTCAGAAATAATTTATTCTATGTCTATATTGTCATTGTATCTCTTTCAATTTTACTATACCGATGATATTCACTGAGCAAGATTCCAAAACCCTTATAAAAGCATTCCCTTGAATAACACCTTAAATCTTCCTCTGTTCTAAATTTTTAAACTAATAATAGTGATCTGAACTCTCCTAACTGGTCAGTTCTGTCATAAAGTTACATAGAAACCATCTTCCATATTGCAGATTATTTCTGACCAACCGATGGATGAAATTTTGGCTATTCTTGTTAACAGTGTCTCAGTGTAAGCATTGTTGTAGTTATCAGCTTTATAAAAAGTGTATGGAAATGACAGAAGCTTTGGACATGTACTCACTGGTAGTCACCAGAATAAATCATGAACAAAAACAATTTGATAGAGCATCAAGGCAGTCAAACTGTAAATGGTAATGGCAGATTACCCAGTGCCTGGGTGAGGCAATGGCATCCAAAGAGATGGTTAGCCTCTATATACCTCCTCCATAGACCATGAAACTCCTAGCCATTAGATTAATTCCTCTAAGATAATGGCTGTAAGATAACTATTTTAGTTGAAAGTATCATGTTTGGAACACATTATTGAGTAGTATAGGATAACTTTCAGTGCCCTGCAGTGCTGGCCACAGTACACGTAAGTTCTAAAAATGCATTCATAACCTCAAGTGTTCAGAGGGTCAAGCAAGTACTGGGCATGATAAAATAAACAGGCAAGTGCTAATGTCAATTGACCAGCAGACTCAATGTCTACAAAACAACAGAGAGCAGTGTAAACTGAGGTAAGCCCTTCTCCCATCTAAAAGGGACAACTACCACTGATCTCCTGAGAACTGTTGCTAAACAGGAATATAGGTCCATATCTTCCAGGTTTTCTAGTGAGGTAAAAAATCAGAATTTTTATATGAAATCTCTAATTTTCAAATGTTAGAAACTAATTCAATTGGGTGGCATGCTGTTAGCCAACATTATTCTAAGAAAAAAAAAAAAAAAAGCTGAGGGCCAGATTTGGCCAACTTGTCGGCAATTTCCTAGAATGCCAGTCTAGAACGTGAAGAAGGGAGATTCAGTTGGGATGAGGATGAGTTCTAGACTGTCAATTAAGAGACCACATAAGGGCTATAGATAGCGTCTTTCCTAAGGGAAAGGATATGCAAGCAGACTCTACATATGAAAACCTAAATGCAGTAAGCCACTTGTTATGAATAGTATATATCCCCTTTAAAGAAAATGTACATTATTCTTTTTTTTAAAAAAAAGTCTTTTTAATTACTTTATTTTTTAACTTTGTCTTTACCCTTTATCCAAAAACTATTGACAATAACATACAAAGTCTTCAATAGGATAAAAGTAAAAATACATTATGAAAGACCTAGAAGAAATGATGATGTTAGTAATAGTAACCTAAAGTACACTAAATGCATGCTGAATACAGTCAAAAGAACAAAAATTTCATTAGCCATTAATTTATAAGATGGATTATTATCTGCATGGGGCTGGGGAAGACGTGTCCATTTGCAAACTTTGTTTTCTTTTTTAAAACATACAGTTCGGTCTTTGATGTGGATGAATCTATCTTGTTCATAACTAATACAGTAACAAATGCTGCATATCAAAATAAAGGAGCATTATTACTTATTTTGACTCTAGATTATCTGTTTCCAGATTTAAAAAGTGTTAAGGGATATCTTTGTGAGTCAAAATAGAGAGCAGAACAGATTCCTTCCTATTTAGGACTTTAACACTCCCTTGCCTGAAAGGGAAAGATTTTTCAATAATAAGAAAAGGCAATGTGAGTTACAGGAGCATCAGTCTGATGAGGCCATATACAGGATATATTACCATCAATATTGCCACTAATGTGTCGAATTGTACAGCTCTTTTTTTAAAAAGCCACATTAATAAAAATAAGCACTTCTACCAAGACAAATTGATTGCTGTTTGTTGTTACTCTAAAGGAAAGGAAAAAAAATAGGGATGATGCAGTATCAGCAGTGGTAGGTATTAGTGTATTCCAGTCTAATTTCAACCCCAAATCCATACCATTAAATACAATTTGGAAAGGCTCAGCTGTTAGAGTATCAGAGTATGTGCAGCCCATATGTAATGAAGAAGCACTCCTGTAAATCAGTGAATGAGCACCATGCATTCTGATGAACCAAGTATAGAGGCTGAAATTATAAGTAGGCAAAAAGCTCTCTCTCTTTACCCAGCATTCCTGAATAAAACTGATAAGCTACAGCCCTAGAGACCAGGTCTCTACATTTAATTTGTTTAACAAATATTTATTGAGTATCTGCTTGATGTATGCTAGTCCTGGAAAAAAATTATTCCAATGAACGGCCAGTTAATTCATGCCAACTAAATAGTATTTATTCTGTGTGCATAGCTACAAAAATAGCACAGTCAATTCACCACTGCAGCATAATACAATTACAATAACAGCTCTAGTTTATTAACACCATTATTTAATTTTATTTTTTCTTATAACAATAAACTTTTTACTCTAAATCATTAACAGCCACAACAAAATACTGCCAGACATCTGAACACATTTTCTTTAACCCATCTACACTACTAAACCTAAAATTGTACACAATAAAATTCCACCTTGAAGTAACAACCTTGGAGCATTGCAAAATGTTCAATTATAAAAGATAAAGTAAATTTTCATAGAATGGTGTACTTACTGAGAAAGGAAAGCATCACATATACATCAAAAAGATCTTCAATGTCAAAGAAGGAAATCAAAAATTTTGGTCATTGTAATCTTGAATTAATCAGATAATGTAATGTATTAGAATGCTTTCTTCTTTCTACTCCAGTATTTCAACCAAATAGTTTATACTGTTTCCAATACTACAAATATGCTATCTTAAGGGTACTAAACATAGCCTTGAGGACAGGAGAGAAAAACTAGAATCTAGCATCAAATATTCTGTCAATTACACATATACACAATGCACACACGTGTGGACACAAAGTGTAAACTTCAGACCAGCATCACTTGAAAATTAGCTAGAAATCCAAATTCTGAGGCCCCAGCCCAGGAACTCTAAGGGTGGGGCCCAGAAATCTGTGTTTCTACATGCAGGTGATTCTGATGCATGTAAAAACTGAAAATCATTGCTCCAAAAATAAGAAATGATACTATAAAATATTCAGACCTCTCAATTCCCAAATTGACACAATATTTCAAATGTTAAAAATATGAAATGCTACTCAAGCTCATGGCTGTTACTTATATTAATTATGATTAATGGGAGCCAGTCTTCTCGCTTTCTCTGGTTCTCTCTCTTCCTGAGTGTAGGAGTGTGTTAACGGTGTGTGTGTGTGTGTGTGTGTGTGTGCGCGCGCGTGTGTGTGTGGTCTATATATGAATGTGGAAGGTTTTATGTAAACACTCTTTACTCCCAATCATAAACAAATCTATATGGGAAAAATATTACAAAAAAATCAATTTCTAGATTACATTTGTCACATGGAGAATAACCAATTTCTAGTCACTTGTCATGGGTGCATAACCTATTATCAGAACTGATTCATGGTGAATTGACTAGCTATGTCAAAAGGAAGATCTGTAGTCAACAGAGAAATAATCCATTTAGTGTTCCAAATTTTACAGTAAAGGCTGCCAAAATAACAGAATTTATTACATATTTTATAGGTTTATTAAGTTATAATACATTCATCATTCATAAATCAAGATAATTCATTTATAGCCTATTCAAAACTTACTTAATCAGGAAACATTAAATGCAAAACTTTTTTCTTCACATAATTTCACAAAGTCAGATGAACTGATTTGCCAACATGTTTTCACGGTATTGTTATTCTGACATATAGTAACATACTAAACAAAGATTATCACCAATAATGTTGGCATTCGTGGCTAAAGAGGCAGTAATAATTTTATATCTACAAGGACTGAATTAGGCCTCTCAGACAGGAGGCTTGGGCAAAATCATTTTTCAAGTTAAGCCAGGTGAGTCTGTAATCAATGACCAGAGCTCTGCTGGAACTGCAGTGCCTCGTAGGAATCAAGTTGAGTTATGAGCTACAGAAGAAAATATTGATTGTTGCTTTCACCTGCTTGTTTCACAAACTAGATTGTAAGTATTCAATATGTTTTTTCACTAGTCACTATAGAATATGTAAGGAAACCAAAATAACCTAAGTTGAAAGTCCTATGACATTAGCAAAGCTCAGGAACTTGGCATTTTCCCAGTGATGATGAATAAAATTAAAATACTGATTTCAGTGACCTGAGTGTGACTGTCATTTGTCTAAAATATACTTAGTATAATTTAGTAAGAATAGGCCCAGGAAAATACTTTATTCCCCCAATATCTCATTTTTTAAAAATTCATTTTATAAAAAATAAATCATTAGCAATTGATATTCTTTCCAAATATTTTAGTGCCCCTAAAGCCTAAAAGTGTATCCTAGAATAAATGTATACCATTCCTCAAACTTACATCTATGAATATTAAACATTTATTGCTTGACTATAAAATTTTTCTCAAGATGGCTGAATAAGAACAGCTCCAGCCTCCAGCTCCCAGTGTGAGTGACACAGAAGACAGGTGATTTCTGCATTTTCAACTGAGGTACCAGGATCATCTCACTGGGGCATGTTGGACAGTTGGTACTGGTCCATTGGTGCAGCCCAACCAGCCAGAGGTGAAGCAGGGCAAGGCATCGCCTCACCTGGGAAGCACAAGGGGGAATGGAATTCCTTTTCCTAGCCAAAGGAAAGTGAGACACAACACACAACACCTGGAAAATCCGGTAACTCCCACCCTAATACTGCACTTTACCAAAGGTCTTAGCAAACGGCACATCAGGAGATTATATCCCACACCTGGCCTGGAGGGTCCCATGCCCACAGAGCCTCCCTCTTTGCTATCACAGCAGTCTGAGATCTAACTGCAAGGCAGCAGTGAGACTGGGGAGGGGCACCCACCACTGCTAAGGCTTAAGTAGGTAAACAAAGCCGCTGGGAAGCTGGAATTGGGTGGAGCCCACCACAGCTCAAGGAGGCCTGCCTGCCTCTGCAGACTACACCTCTGGGGACAGGGGATAGCTAAACAAAAACCAGCAGAAACCTCAGCAGAGGTAAATGCCCCTGTCTGACCGTTTTGAAGAGAGCAGTGGATCTCCCAGCACAGAGGTTGAGGTCTGAGAACGGACAGACTGCCTGCTCAAGTGGGTCCCTGAACCCTGAGTAGCCTAACTGGGAGATATCCCCCTCTAGATGCAGACTGACACCTCACACCTCACACAGCCAGGGATGCCCCTGAGACGAAGCTTCCAGAGCAAGAATCAGAGAGCAACACTCGCTGTTCAGCAATATTCTATCTTCTTCAGCCTCTGCTGCTGATACCCAGGCAAACAGGGTCCGGAGTGGACCACAAGCAAACTCCAACAGACCTGCAGCTGAGGGTCCTGACGGTTAGAAGGAAAACTAACAAACAGAAAGGACACCCAACGAAAATCCCATCAGTATATCACCATCATCAAAGACCAAAGGCAGATAAAAACATAAAGATGGGGGAAAAAGCAGTGCAGAAAAGCTGGAAATTAAAAAAAATCAGAGCGCATCTCCCCCTGCAAAGGAATGCAGCTCATCGCCAGCAATGGAACAAAACTAGACAGTGAATGACTTTGACAAGTTGAGAGAAGGCTTCAGTTGATCAAATTTCTCAGAGCTAAAGGACGAACTATGTAACCAGCGCAAAGAAACTAAAAACCTTGAAAAAAGATTTGACGAATGACTAATTAGAATAACCAATGTACAGAAGTAATTAAAAGAATTGATAGAGATGAAAACCATAACACGAGAACTAAGTGACAAATACACAAGCTTCAGTAACTGACTCCATCAACTGGAAGAAACAGTATCAGCGATGGAGGATCAAATGAATGAAATAAAGCAAGAAGAGAAACCTAAAGAAAAAAGAAGAAAAAGAAATGAACAAAGCCTGCAAGAAGTATGGGATTATGTAAAAAGACCAAATCTACGTCTGATTGGGGTGCCTGAAAGTGAGGGGGAAAATGGAACCAAGTTGGAAAACATGCTTCAGGATATCATCCAGGAGAACTTCCCCAACCTAGTAAGGCAGGCCAACTTCCAATTCAGGAAATACAGAGAACACCACAAAGATACTCCTTGAGAAGAGCAACTCCAAGACACATAATTGTCAGATTCACTGAAGTTGAAATGAAGGAAAAAATCTTAAGGGCAGCCAGAGAGAAAGGTCGGGTTACCTACAAAGGGAAGCCCATCAGACTAACAGCAGATCTGTTGGCAGAAACTCTATAAGCCAGAAGAGAGTGGGGGCCAATATACAACATTCTTAAAGAAAAGAATTTTCGAGGGTGGAGCAAGATGGCTGAATAGGAAGAGCTCCAGTCTCCAGCTACCAGCGCAAGCGACACAGAAGACAGGTGATTTCTGCATTTTCAACTGAGGTACTGGGTACATCTCACTAGGGAGTGCTGGACAATTGGTGCTGGTCTGCTGCTGCAGCCCAACCAGCGAGAGCTGAAGCAGGACGAGGCATCGCCTCACCTGGGAAGCGCAAGGGGGAAGGGAATCCCTTTTCCTAGCCAGGGGAACTGAGACACACAACACCTGGAAAATTGGGTAACTCCCACCCCAATACTGTGCTTTACCAAGGGTCTTAGCAAACGGGCACATCAGGAGATTATATCCCACACCTGGCCTGGAGGGCCCCACGCCCACGGAGCCTCCCTCATTGCTTGCACAGCAGTCTGCGACCTAATGGCAAGACAGCAGGCAGGCTGGGGTAGGGGTGCCCGCCACTGCTGAGGCTTAAGTAGGTAAACAAAGCCACTGGGGAAGCTCCAACTGGGTGGAGCTGACAGCAGCTCAAAGAGGCCTGCCTGTCTGTGTAGACTCCACCTCTGGGGACAGGGCACAGGTAAACAACAACAACAACAAAGCTGCAGAAACCTCTGCAGACTCAAACCACTCTGTCTGACAGCTTTGAACAGAGCAGTGGATTTCCCAACACGGAGGTTGAGGTCTGAGAACGGACAGACTGCCTGCTCAAGTGGGTCCCTGATCCCTGAGTAGCCTAATTGGGAGACATCCCCCACTAGGGGCAGACCAACATCCCACACCTCACACGGTGGAGTACACCCCTGAGAGGAAGCTTCCAAAGCAAGAATCAGACAGGTACACTCGCTATTCAGCAATATCTATCTTCTGCAGCCTCTGCTGCTGACACCCAGGCAAACAGGGTCTGGAGTGGACCTCAAGCAATCTCCAACAGACCTACAGCTGAGGGTCCTGACTGTTAGAAGGAAAACTAACAAACAGGAAGGACACTCACACCAAAACCCCATCAGTACGTCACCATCATCAAAGACCAAGGCAGATAAAACCACAAAGATGGGGAAAAAGCAGGGCAGAAAAGCTGGAAATTCAAAAAATCAGAGCGCATCTCCCCTGCAAAGGAACGCAGCTCATTGCCAGCAATGGATCAAAGCTGGACAGAGAATGACTTTGACGAGATGAGAGAAGAAACCTTCAGTCCATCAAACTTCTCAGAGCTAAAGGAGGAACTACGTACCCAGCGCAAAGAAACTAAAAATCTTGAAAAAAGTGTGGAAGAATTGATAACTAGAATAATTAATGTAGAGAAGGTCATAAATGAAATGACAGAGATGAAAACCATAACACGAGAAATACGTGACAAATACACAAGCTTCAGTAACCAACTCCATCAACTGGAAGAAAGAGTATCAGCGATGGAGGATCAAATGAATGAAATAAAGCAAGAAGAGAAACCTAAAGAAAAAAGAAGAAAAAAAAAAATGAACAAAGCCTGCAAGAACTATGGGATTATGTAAAAGACCAAATCTACGTCTGATTGGGGTGCCTGAAAGTGAGGCAATTGGGTAACTGGAACCAAGTTAGAAAACACTCTTCAGGATATCATCCAGGAGAACTTCCCCAACCTAGTAGGGCAGGCCAATATTCAAATTCAGGAAATACAGAGAACACCACAAAGATACTCCTCGAGAAGAGCAACTCCAAGACACATAATTGCCAGATTCACCAAAGTTGAAATGAAGGAAAAAATCTTAAGGGCAGCCAGAGAGAGAGGGCGGGTTACCCACAAAGGGAAGCCCATCAGACTAACAGCAGATCTCTTGGCAGAAACTCTACAAGCCAGAAGAGAGTGGGGGCCAATATTCAACATTCTTAAAAAAAAATAATTTTAAACCCAGAATTTCATATCCAGCCAAACTAAGTTTCATAAGTGAACGAGAAATAAAATCCTTTACAGGTAAGCAAATGCTCAGAGATTTTGTCACCACCAGGTCTGTCTTACAAGACACCTTGAAGGAAGCACTAAACATGGAAAGGAACAACCAGTATCAGCCATTGCAAAAACATGCCAAAATGTAAAGACCATCGAGGCTAGGAAGAAACTGCATCATCTAACAAGCAAAATAATCAGTTAATATCATAATGGCTGGATCAAGTTCACACATAACAATATTAACCTTAAATGTTAATGGACTAAATGCACCAATTAAAAGACACAGGCTGGCAAACTGGATAGAGTCAAGACCCATCAGTCTGCTGTATTCAGGAGACCCATCTCACATGCAGAGACATACATAGGCTCAAAATAAAGAGATGGAGGAAGATCTACCAAGCAAATGGAGAACAAAAAAACCAGGGGTTACAATCCTAGTCTCTGATAAAACAGACTTTAAACCATCAAAGATCAAAAGAGACAAACAAGGTCATTACATAATAGTAAAAGGATCAATTCAACAGGAAGAGCTAATGATCCTAAATATATATGCACCCAATACAAGATCACCCAGATTCATAAAGAAAGTCCTTAGAGACTTACAAAGAGACTTAGACTCCCATACAATAATAACAGGAGACTTCAACACCCCACTGTCAACATTAGACAGATCAACAAGACAGAAAGTTAACAAGCATATCCAGTGAACTCATCGCTGCAGCAAGCAGACCTAATAGACATCTATAGAACTCTCCACCCCAAATCAACAGAATATACATTCTTCTCAGCACCACATCACACTAATTCCAAAATTGACCACATAATTGGAAGTAAAGCACTCCTCAGCAAATGTACAAGAAAAAAAATTATAACAAACGGTCTCTCAGACCACAGTGCAATCAAACTAGAACTCAGGACTAAGAAACTCAATCAAAACCGCTCAACTACATGGAAACTGAATAACCTGCTCCTGAATGAATACTGGGTACATAACGAAATGAAGGCAGAAGTAAAGATGTTCTTTGAAACCAATGAGAACAAAGATACACAACATACCAGAATCTCAGGGACACATTTAAAGCAGTGTGTAGAGGGAAATTTATAGCACTAAATGCCCACAAGAGAAATCTGGAAAGATCTAAAATGGACACTCTAACATCACAATTAAAAGAACTAGAGAGGCAAGAGCAAACACATTCAAAAGCTAGCAGAAGGCAAGAAATAACTAAGATCAGAGCAGAACTGAAGCAGATAGAGATACAAAAAAACCCTCCAAAAAATCAGTGAATCCAGGAGTTGGTTTTTGGAAAAGATCAACAAAATTGATAGACCGCTAGCAAGACTAATAAAGAAGAAAAGAGAGAGGAATCAAATAGATGCAATAAAAAATGATACAGGGGATATCATCACCAACCCCACAGAAATACAAATTACCATCAGAGAATACTATAAACACCACTACGCAAATCAACTAGAAAATCTAGAAGAAATGGATAAATTCCTGGACGCACTCTCCCAAGACTAAACCAGGAAGAAGTTGAATCCCTGAATAGACCAATAGCAGGCTCTGAAATTGAGGTAATAATTAATAGCCTACCAACGAAAAAAAGTCCAGGACCAGATGGATTCACAGCTGAATTCTACCAGAGGTACAAGGAGGACCTGGTACCATTCCTTCTGAAACTATTCCAATCAATAGAAAAAAAGGGAATCTTCCCTAACTCATTTTATGAGGCCAACATCATCCTGATACCAAAGCCTGGCAGAGATGCAACAAAAAAAGAGAATTTTAGACCAATATCCTTGATGAACATCGATGCAAAAATCGTCAATAAAATACTGGCAAACCGGATCCAGCAGCACATCAAGAACCTTATCCACCATAATCAAGTGGGCTTCATCCCTGGGATGCAAGGCTGGTTCAACATATCCAAGCAATAAATGTAATCCAGCATATAAACAGAATCAAAGACAAAAACCACATGATTATGTCAATAGATGCAGAAAAGGCCTTTGACAAAATTCAACAGCCCTTCATGCTAAAAACGCTCAATAAATTCGGTATTGATGGAACGTATCTCAAAATAATAAGTTATTTATGACAAACCCACAGCCAATATCGTACTGAATGGGCAAAAAACTGGAAAAATTCCCTTTGAAAACTGGCACAAGACAGGGATGCCCTCTCCCACCACTCCTATTCAACATAATGTTGGAAGTTCTGGCTAAGGCAATCAGGCAAGAGAAAGAAATCAAGGGTATTCAGTTAGGAAAAGAAGAAGTCAAATTGTCCCTGTTTGCAGATGACATGATTGTATATTTAGAAAACCCCATTGTCTCAGTCCAAAATCTCCTTAAGCTGATAAGAAACTTCAGCAAAGTCTCAGGATACAAAATTAATGTGCAAAAATCACAAGCATTATACACCAGTAACAGTCAAACAGAGAGCCAAATCATAAATGAAATTCCAATCACAATTGCTTCAAAGAGAATAAATACCTAGGAATCCAATTTACAAGGGATGTAAAGGACCTCTTCAAGGAGAACTATAAACCACTCCTCAGTGAAATAAAAGAGGATACAAACAAATGGAAGAACATACCATGCTCATGGATAGGAAGAATCAATATTGTGAAAATGGCCATACTGCCCAAGGTTATTTATAGATTCAATGCCATCCCCATCAAGCTACCAATGAGTTTCTTCACAGAATTGGAAAAAATTGCTTTGAAGTTCATATGGAACCAAAACAGAGCCCGCATTGCCAAGGCAATCCTAAGTCAAAAGCAGAAAGCTGGAGGCATCACACTACCTGACTTCAAACTATACTACAAAGCTACAGTAACCAAAACAGCAAGGTACTGGTACCAAAACAGAGATATAGACCAATGGAACAGAACAGAGTCCTCAGAAATAATACCACACATCTACAGCCATCTGATCTGTGACAAACCTTAGAAAAACAAGAAATGGGGAAAGGAATCCCTATTTCATAAATGGTGCTGGGAAAATTGGCTAGCCATAAGTAGAAAGCTGAAGCTGGATCGTTTCCTTACTCCTTATACGAAAATTAATTCAAGATGGTTTAGAGACTTAAATGTTAGACCGAAAACCATAAAAACCCTAGAAGAAAACCTAGGTAATACCATTCAGGACATAGGCATGGGCAAGGACTTCATGTCTAAAACACCAAAAGCAACAGCAGCAAAAGGCAAAATTGACAAATGGGATCTAATTAAACTAAAGAGCTTCTGCACAGCAAAAGAAACTACCATCAGAGTGAACAGGCAACCCAAAGAATGGGAGAAAATGTTTGCAATCTACTCATCTGACAAAGGGCTAATATCCGGAACCTACAAAGAACTCAAACAAATTTACAAGAAAAAAACAAACAACCGCATCAAAAAGTGGGCAAAGGATATGAACAGACATTTCTCAAAAGAAGACATTCATACAGCCAACAGACACATGAAAAAATGCTCATCATCACTGGCCATCAGAGAAATGCAAATCAAAACCACAATGAGATACCATCTCACATCAGTTAGAATGGCAATCATTAAAAAGTCAGGAAACAACAGGTGCTGGAGAGGATGTGGAGAAACAGGAACACTTTTACACTGTTGGTGGGATTGTAAACCGGTTCAACCATTGTGGAAAACAGTATGGCGATTCCTCAAGGATCTAGAAGTAGATGTACCATATGACCCAGCCATCCCATTCCTGGGTATATACCCAAAGGATTATAACTCATGCTGCTATAAAGACACATGCACACATATGTTTATTGTGGCACTATTCACAATAGCAAAGACTTGGAATCAACCCAAATGTCCTTCAGTGACAGACTGGATTAAGAAAATGTGGCACATATACACCATGGAATACTATGCAGCCATAAAAAAGGATGAATTTGTGTCCATCATTCTCAGCAAACTATCGCAAGAACAGAAAACCAAACACTGCATGTTCTCACTCATAGGGGGAAACTGAACAATGAGATCACTTGGACAAAGGAAGGGGAACATCACACACCGGGGCCTATCATAGGGAGGGGGGAGGGGGGAGGAATTACATTGGGAGTTTTACCTGATGTAAATGACGAGTTGATTGGTGCTGATGAGTTGATGGGTGCAGCACACCAACATGGCACAAGTACACATATGTAACAAACCTGCACATTATGCACATGTACCCTAGAACTTAAAGTATAATAATAATAAAATAAAATAAAATAAAAGAATTTTCAACCCAGAATATCATATCCAGTCAAAATAAGTTTCATAAGTGAAGAAGAAATAAAATCCTTTACAGATAAGGAAATGCTGAGAGATTTTGTCACCACCAGGCCTGCCCTACAAGAGATCCTGCAGGAAGCACTAAACATGGAAAGGAACAACCGGTACCAGCCATTGCAAAAACATGCCAAAATGTAAAGTCCACCGATGCTAGGAAGAAACTACATTAACTAATGAGCAAAATAACCAGCTAATATCATAATGACAGGATCAAGTTCACACACAATAATATTAAACTTAAATGTAAATGGACTAAATGGTCCAATTAAAAGACACAGACTGGCAAATTGGATAAAGAGTAAAGACCCATTAGTTTGCTGTATTCAGGAGACCCATCTCACATGCAGAGACACACATAGCCTCAAAATAAAGGGATGGAGGAAGATCTACCAAGCAAATGGAAAACAAAAAAAAAGCAGGGGTTGCAATCCTAGTCTCTGATAAAACAGATTTTAAACCATCAAAGATCAAAAGAGACAAAGAAGGCCATTACATAATGGTAAAGGGATCAATTCAACGGGAAGAGCTAACTATCCTAAATATATATGCACCCAATGCAGGAGCACCCAGATTCATAAAGAAAGTCCTTAGAGACTTACAAAGAGACTTAGACTCCCATACAATAATAACGGGAGACTTTAACACCCCACTGTCAACATTAGACAGATCAACGAGACAGAAAGTTAACAAGGATATCCAGGAATTGAACTCAACTCTGCACCAAGTGGACCTAATAGACATCTACAGAACTCTCCACCCCAAATCAACAGAATATACATTCTTCTCAGCATCACATCACACTTATTCCAAAATTGACCACATAGTTGGAAGTAAAGCACTCCTCAGCAAATGTAAAAGAACAGAAATTATAACAAACTGTCTCTCAGACCACAGTGTAATCAAACTAGACCTCAGGACAAAGAACCTTAGTCAAAACTGCTGACCTACATGGAAACTGAACAACCTGCTCCTGAATGACTACCAGGTACATAATGAAAGGAAGGCAGAAATAAAGACGTTCTTTGAAACCAATGAGAACAAAGATACACAACATACCAGAATCTCTGGGACACATTTAAAGCAGTGTGTAGAGGGAAATTTAAAGCACTAAATGCCCACAAGAGAAAGCAGGAAAGATCTAAAATGGATACTCTAACATCACAATTAAAAGAACTAGAGAAGCAAGAGTAAACACATTCAAAAGCTAGCAGAAAGCAAGAAATAACTAAGATCAGAGCAGAACTGAAGGAGATAGTGACATAAAAAACCCTTCAAAAAATCAATGAATCCAGGAGTTGGTTTTTTGAAAAGATCAACAAAATTGATAGACCACTAGCAAGACTAATAAAGAAGAAAAGAGAGAAGAATCAAACAGACACAATAAAAAATGACGAAGGGAATATCACCACTGACCCCACAGAAATACAAACTACCATCAGAGAATACTATAAATACTTCTATGCAAATAAACTAGAAAACCTAGAAGAAATGGATAATTTCCTGGACACTTACACCCTCCCAAGACTAAACCAAGAAGAAGTTGAATCCCTAAATAGACCAAAAAGAGGCTCTCAAATTGAGGCAATGACTAATAGCCTACCAACGAAAAAAAGTCCAGGACCAGACGTATTCACAGCCGAATTCTACCAGAGGTACAAGGAGGAGCTGGTACATTCCTTCTGAAACTATTCCAATCAATAGAAAAAGAGAGAATCCTCCCTAACTCATTTAACAAGGCCAATCTCATCCTGATACCACAGCCTGACAGAGATGCAACAAAAAAAGAGAATTTTAGACCAATATCCCTGATGAACATTGATGCAAAAATCCTCAATAAAATACTGGCAAACCAAATCCAGCAGCACATCAAAAGCCTTATCCACCATGATCAAGTGGGCTTCATCCCTGGAATGCAAGGCTGGTTCAACATATGCAAAATCAATAAACATAATCCACCATATAAACAGAAGCAAAGACAAAAACCACATGATTATCTCAATAATGCAGAAAAGGCCTTTGACAAAATTCAACAGCCCTTCATGCTAAAAACTCTCCATAAATTCGGTATTGATGGAACGTACCTCAAAATAATAAGAGTTATTTATGACAAACCCACAGCCAATATCGTACTAAATGGGCAAAAAACTGGAAGCATTCCCTTTGAAAACTGGCACAAGACATGGATGCCCTCTCCCACCACTCCTATTCAACATAGTGTTGGAAGTTCTGGCTAGGGCAATCAGGCAAGAGAAAGAAATCAAGGGTATTCAGTTAGGAAAAGAAGAAGTCAAATTGTCCCTGTTTGCAGATGACATGATTGTATATTTAGAAAACCCCATTGTCTCAGCCCAAAATCTCCTTAAGCTGATAAGAAACTTCAGCAAAGTCTCAGGATACAAAATTAATGTGCAAAAATCACAAGCATTCTTATACACCAGTAACAGACAGGGAGCCAAATCATGAATGAACTCCCATTCACAATAGCTTTAAAGAGAATAAAATACCTAGGAATCCAACTTACAAGGGATGTAAAGGACCTCTTCAAGGAGAACTACAAACCACTGCTCAGTGAAATAAAAGAGGATACAAACAAATGGAAGAACATACCATGCTCATGGATAGGAAGAATCAATATTGTGAAAATGGCCATACTGCCCAAGGTTATTTATAGATTCAATGCCATCCCCATTAAGCTACCAATGACTTTCTTCATAGAATTGGAAAAAAACTGCTTTAAAGTTCATATGGAACCAAAAAAGAGCCCGCATTGCCAAGAAAATCCTAAGCCAAAAGAACAAAGCTGGAGGCATCATGCTACCTGAATTCAAACTATAATACAAGGCTACAGTAACCAAAACAGCAAGGTACTGGTACCAAAACAGAGATATAGACCAATGGAACAGAACAGAGTCCTCAGAAATAATACCACACATCTACAGCCATCTCATCTTTGACAAACCTAACAAAAACAAAAAATGGGGAAAGGATTCCCAATTTCATAAATGGTGCCGGGAAAATTGGCCAGCCATAAGTAGAAAGCCGAAACTGGATCCTTTCCTTATTCCTTATACGAAAATTAATTCAAGATGGATTAGAGACTTAAATGTTAGACCGAAAACCATAAAAACCCTAGAAGAAAACCTAGGTAATACCATTCAGGACATAGGCATGGGCAAGGACTTCATGTCTAAAACACCAAAAGTAATGGCAACAAAAGCCAAAATTAACAAATGGGATCTAATTAAACTAAAGAGCTTCTGCACAGCAAAAGAAACTACCATCAGAGTGAACAGGCAACCCAAAGAATGGGAGAAAATGTTTGCAATCTACTCATCTGACAAAGGGCTAATATCCAGAACCTACAAAGAACTCAATCAAATTTACAAGAAAAAACAACCCCATAAAAAAGTGGGCAAAGGATATGAACAGACATTTCTCAAAAGAAGACATTCATACAGCCAACAGACACATGAAAAAATGCTCATCATCACTTGCCATCAGAGAAATGCAAATCAAAACCACAATGAGATACCATCTCACACCAATTAGAATGGCAATCATTTAAAAATCAGAAAACAACGGGCGCTGGAGAGGATGTGGAGAAATAGGAACACTTTTACACTGTTGGTGGGATTGTAAACTAGTTCAACCATTGTGGAAAACAGTGTGGCGATTCCTCAAGGATCTAGAACTAGAAATACCATTTGACCCAGCCATCCCATTCCTGGGTATATACCCAAAGGATTATAAGTCATGCTGCTAGAAAGACACATGCACATGTATGTTTATTGTGGCACTATTCACAATAGCAAAGACTTGGAATCAACCCAAATGTCCATCAGTGACAGATTGGATTAAGAAAATGTGGCGTATATACACCATGGAATACTATGCAGCCATAAAAAAGGATGAGTTTGTGTCCTTTTTAGGGACATGGATGCAGCTGGAAGCCATCATTCTCAGCAAACTATCACAAGAACAGAAAACCAAACACTGCATGTTCTCACTCATAGGTGGGAACTTAACAATGAGATCTCTTGGACAAAGGAAGAGGAACATCACACACCGAGTCCTATTGTGGGGAGTGGGGAGAGGGGAGGGATAGCATTAGGAGATATACCTAGTGTAAATGACGAGTTAATGGGTGCAGCACACCAACATGGCACATGTATACATATGTAACAAACCTGCACATTGTATACATGTACCCTAGAATTTAAAGTATAACAACAAAAAAAAAAAACTTTTCTCCAGACTATGTCTGTATCTCTACTTATAAAAAATTAGGGAACGATTAACCAAATAGAACTGGATAGAATAGAATCTACAGTGGAGTTGTACCGTAAATGCATATAACTTACACAACTTCAATTATGTAAATTGAGAAGAAAGCAATAAGGCCAAAGGTTCATCTGTCAATTTGTATGGCCTGGACAGAGTGTGAAATGGGAAGTGTGAATCTACTGTACCCTCATAAGCACAAGTAGCCTTGCTGAGGGTGATTATGGTATTTGAAGATATGTCTTGTCATATATCACGACCCCTGAAAGAAAGTCAAGTATTTCTGATGCTCAATTAGAAAAAAACTGGCTATTGAACTTACTGAGACATAGCATATTGATCCCCAATATGCCCTTTTTAAGAGTACTTTAGCCAGGCTCAGTGGCTCACGCCTGTAATCCCAGCACTCTGGGAGGCTGAGGCCGGCGGATCACGAGGTCAGGAGATTGAGACCATCCTGGCTAATACAGTGATACCCCGTCTCTACCAAAAAATACAAAAAATTAGCCTGTCGTGGTGGCAGGCGCCTGTAGTCCCAGAGCCCCAGCTACTAGGGAGGCGGAGGCAGGAGAATGGCATGAACCCGGGAGGTGGAGCTTGCAGTGAGCCAATATCGCGCCACTACACTCCAGCCTGGGCGACAGAGCGAGACTGCGTCTCATCAAAAAAAAAAAGAAAAAGAAAAAGGACACAAAACTATAATTGTTATTCAGATTCCATTTCAAAGAAAATCTTCATGCCAGCACTTTGTTCAACATATCTCAGTCACAAGGCAAATATATGCTGACTAAACTTTACTTTCAAAGTGTGTTTGAGAGATAGGTGGTGGTTGAGAAACCTCCTAAAAAGATCCATATACACTGGGGTGAATTCATCTTTGTCCAAGAATGTAAGCATTGTACCAAATGTAACCTAATGTAACAATGAGACGCTCTGAGCCTTGCTGGATGGTTTAACTAGACAGGTGTTCTGGGAAGCCACATAATGACAACCAAGTAAATGCAGAACCAAACCATGCACTGTTTGGGAGTTTTCAGATTTTGTTTTTGTTTTTTTCTTCTGTTAGGGAGCAGAAGCCTCTCTAGTAGAACTCTCCACTGGATTCCATCAAACCTTTCAATACAACTACAGCATATATTTTCTGCCTGACAACTCAAGTGAGTAAATACTAAACACTCATTTCTATGTATTTCTTTATTTCCTCATGAACAAATAATTATTTTCTTGCTTTATTTTGATGTATTTTGTACATTTGTATTTAGATTTAAACTCATATAAATACATATTTATGATACAACCCTACTGTAGATTCTATTCTATCTAGTTCTATTTGGTTCATCTTTCCCTAATTTTTTATAAGTGGAGAGATACTGACATAGTCTGGAGAATTATTGACTTATTATACACTTCATTTTTAAAGTTAATGAAAACAATAATAATTTAGTACATAAATAATAAAAGGAGTTCCAAAATTTGTGCTTAATAGGAGAAAGACCATTCTTAAGCCCTACTAATCACCTTCACTTACATAAAATGAACATCATCATTCCAGGATTTAAGCTACGTGTCCCAATTCTTCTTTCCTTCTCTAGTGCTGAACTCGCATTAAGATGACTGAGAGTGGAATATCCATTCCTTCCAGGAAAAGATGACCCCATAATCAGAGATGTGGTTTGATCTTCTGCAATGCCAACAAAACAATCAGACTTCATATTCACTTTGAGAATATAACTAAAACAACATTGTGTGGGAAGTGCCGAGATTTCTATCTAGGTACATCTGTACCAGGTACAGTCAAGCTCCTTTTCAATCTCTCCTTAGGACCTAATCTCACCCTCGCTCATTTTTTACATTATATCTGTAACAAGTAATAAACATTTCTTCTACACTCTGACTTAAAGTTATTATTCAAACTTGGTAGGAAAGAACTTGAGATTGTGATCACAGACTTTATAATTCTGTGTGTGTGTGTGTGTGCGCGCGCGTGCGTGCGTGCGTGTATACATGCATGTGTATCAAAAAGAGCTTGGGTTTAATCGTTCACATTCATTACCCCTCATCATTACTACCCATGTTTTTCCTCACATGCCCTCAGCTTAGCAAATGACACTAACCAATAGCTCAACGGGAGCTGATTTTTGACTCCTCCTCTTCATCATCTCCTATATCTAATTAATCTTCAAGTTTTATAAAATTCACATTTTACCTTGTGATGGTTAATTTTGTGTGCCAACTTGACTGGCCACAGGGTGCCCAGATACTCAGTCAAATATTATTCTGGGTGTTTCTGTGAAGATATTTTAGATGATATTAACATTTAAAGTTAAGACTGAGTAAAGCAGACTCAGTCTACAATTTTAAATGTTAATCTTATCTAAAAAAGATTATTCCAAAAGAATGTATGGTTTTTCTAAAATCAATCCTTCTATTTCTACCTTTAAAAGTAATTTATTTAATTTCTACATCTCTCAATTGGGAAACAATAATTCCAAAATGATCTGATCCTTTATTTAAGAATAACCATGAAATATTATTTCCCAAGTTAACAAAACTAGTAGCCCATCTGCAATATTCTCAATCACAAGCACTTTGCAGGTTGCACTACACAGAGCTACTTGGGTAGAAATATTTTCCTTTTGTTCCTTTAACAGCTTTACCCCTTTGACAAGATTTTAAAACAATCAAGTTTAATTTTTCCAACTTCTTCCTCAGTATTACTTTGGCAAAGGTTTGGGCATTAAGTCAGGTAGAAATCAATAATTCTCCAAGCAATGCTTGCCCAGAAGGCGTCCACATGAAAATAAATAGGTGTCCTGAGCATAAAGTATTTTTTACAAACACCTATTTGAGGGAAACAAAAACCTTAATGCCTCAAGTATTTAAGACTTTTTAAAAAATAAAATAAAAACAATACAATTTCTCATTTATTGGTGAAATAACTGCATCTACTAAGACTTTTTCCTTTTCCTTCTAAACATAGAAAATTGAAAAATTAGTATAAGTTAGAACTAGGCTGATCATGAAAAAGTGTAAATTTAAAAATGTATATTAATTTAAAAATGCTTTTGACCATATGAATTATAAAAGACTGCAAATATAAGGGAGGAAAAAGGAACTGTGAAAATTAGACTGCTCGCTCATTTGAAACGCTTTGATAAAAAGTACTCTATCTTCTTTGGATTGTCATCCCTGTGAGGGAAGGGACTGTGACATTTTGTATTAATCTCTACATAGCACTTGCCTCTGTACTGTGCCTGTGACAGTAGTTCATAATAAAAAGTTTTCAGATTTTTTCAGTGGAGCCAAGTTCATTAAATAAGAAACTAACAAGATGTGTTTGCTATCCCAATTGCCTTGGAACATTGACCATTTCATTTAAAATGTTACCATTTTGCTTGTAAATTTGCTTATTCCTCTAAGTTTAAAAGTATATCAAATCCAGAAATGACTTTACAATTTAGCTGTTAATTTTCTCTAGTTACTTACTTTTAAGTTAACAACAACTCTGACACTATAGCTTATTCACCACAAACAGTTATTAATTAAATCAAATATAATGTGCAATTAAAACTCAGATGCAGAGTCAAATAGGATTTCCCCAGGTTTACATAAGAAGCTTTGAAATGCATACAATAATGACAAATAAATCATTAGTATTATAGAGATGAGAAAAACATTGAATACTAGGATTTTATAATCAAACAAGCACTTGTTATTTACTGGATATTAAATTTCACCACTTACGTTTCTTTACTTCCTTATGCCCTGTATGAAAACACCATAGAAAGGAAAGTGCTAAGTGAAATATTTCAATATTTTAAGAAGTAGAAAACCTTGGTCAAGACCTCACTCCATTCAAACATTGAGCAAGCATCCACTGATCACAATCTGTAGTCAATCACTGTTCTACTGTAATATGTGGCCATGATGATTGTGACAGTTAAGGAATCATCTGTAAAGAATAATTCTTGCCAGGTATTTCTCACTTATTCTGAAAAGTAAATCTTGACTAGAAGAGAGTTATCTAGGATCCATACAGAAGCATACTTAGATATTTTCTGAAATATAAAATGAAAAAGAGAATGTCTTACAAAGAACAGAAATTAAATGCACATGAAGGACACTGTCTTTGAAATCTACCCCTTTTCCAACATCATCCTTGTTCAAGCACCCATCACCATTCCTTTAAAGAAATCTTCCTTTAAAGGAGGCTATAGCCTCCTCAGGAGGGTTCCTACTTCGGTGTTGATCCTCTATGATCCTCCTTCCACTAAGAGTGCCATCTTTCTAAAACCTGACCAGAACACCATGGTGCCTTAAGCCCTCAGTGTCTCTTCCCCATCAACTAGATGAAATCCAAGCTCCTTGGTTTATATGATGAGGCGCTTTGTGATCTAGACCCACTTACAGGGCAGGCAGGGAGAAGGCACCCACTATGAGGGAAGTGAGGAAAGAGTTACCCATAACTTTTGCCGTCTCAAAAGGTTGCTGGCCCTAACATCATTTAAGCAAAGCTGGTCAATGGGGAGATACTGGATAGACTCACATTAGAAGTCACTCTGAGAAATTGCTAAGACTTCAGATTATAATTCCCAACATTTTAAATTAGATAAACCTTCTGAAATGAACCTGTGACAGATAAGAGTGTAAGGTTGAAGAAATATACTTAATACAAGAGCCTAAGAATTTGTTGAAGAGATCTTTTCAATACATTGTGTAGCTTATGTTGGAAGCCTTTCTAAAGTAATACATTTTAGCATAATTACGTTGAGCATGGAAATGGGAACTAAAACAGGTTATAATCCTGTGATTTGAGCTTGGAGCATCAATGGGTCCTAGCCTGGAACCTGTCCCATAGCAGAAGACGAGGACCTGGTAGATGATATCCAACACAGCACTACATACAAATGGAAGCACTGACAGTAATACAGACATTGGATACCCTTTCGTCCTCTGCTGGAATTGCATTAACTTCTGGCATTTTGGACAGGCATCAAGAAGGTATGTCATTCAAGAAGGTGAGGAAATGAATCAAGGATTGGCAAAGATAAATATAGGGCATGCAGAGTCTAGAGTAATTGATTCAAGAAATTAAAGAAACTTGGCTCCATTTTTTTACCTTCTCCTGCTTATACTTGCAATACCTCTGGGCATTATTTCTCACTCTTCTTCCCTTCCTACTTTACCCTTTCCAACTCAGAAGTCAGAACACACTATGCTCTCCCATGTCTCCTCGTTATGCTCTTTCCTTTGCCTAGAATGCTCTAGGAAGCCTTTTCTGAGCCAAAAGGGTTGGGTTAGGTACCTTTGGGTGTCTCCATTGTACTCTGATGATGTGTTTATATGATACAATTTATTCAAGCAGCTTATCCTCTATATGGCTCTATTTCACTTGTAAAATGGAGACAATAGTAGCATATACTCCACAGGGTTGTTTTGGTTATTATGCAAGGTAATATATGTAAAACCATTTAAACAATACCTGGCACAAATAAACAAGTATATAAGTAATAGCTACTGTGTTATTATTATTATTAAAAAACAGCATGTTTTTATCAGGTAGTATGTAGCAGTCATTATGCTGGATATTGGTAGACTATTGGTGAACAAAGGAGGCATGGTTCCCACTGCAGTGATGCTATATAAAATTACTCATTCTACAGTATGTGTCTCCATGCCTCCCAGTGTCAGAGATCAATCTTTGTCATTTTTTTGTGTTACCAGCACCTAGAAGAGGATTGATCACAGAGCTGGGCATATAAGATGTGCTCAAAAATTATTTAAAAATAACCCCAGAAAGTCCTGAGGAGAGGAAAAAAACATGTGGCTTGTAGACATGCAACAGCATTAAACTCACTGAAATTATGCGTGGCTGCAACCCAGGTTAAATGAGAAGGAATGAAAGAAGATGCAGCTGAAGAGAAGGAAGGCCAGATCACAGAGGGCCTAATACCACGAGAAAGAGTTTAACTTAGAATGGGGATTCAGAAAGCATTTTAAGTAAGGAGTATCATAGTAATATTTCCATTACATAAAGAATGGAAACTGTGAAGGCCAATGATTGGAAGAAACTGAGACTAGAGGTAGAAAATAGGATGCTATTTGCAGTATTCTGCATAAGATATGATGAAAATGTGATCTGAGATAGCATCAGTGTGAACAGACAGAAGAGGATAGAGTAAAATTAAGACAGTAGGTCTGATAGGCCAATAGGACACAGCATTTGAGGAAAAGACAGAGATGTGATATGACTCTTAGGATTCTAGCTTGGGTGCTAAAAAATTGCAAATCATTAAATGAGATGATAATATAAGAGTAAGATTAGGATTTAGGTGACAAAATGGAGATCATCTGCTGAATTTTAGGCATATTGAGGCATCTATGAGATTAAGTAGAAATCTAAGAGTCAGTAGGTTATATGCACTTAGGTATCAAGAAAGAAAATGGAAAGTGGTCTTTGCTGGACAACTATAAAACCCTGTGTAAATTAAGAGATCGTGTTTCCAGGGAGTGAAACAGAAATTTAATCATGGATATAAAAAGTGTATGTAGATGTACAAGAAGTCGAGAAGATGTGCAAGAATTGACAATCCTTTCCATTAATATTTTAGTCAAGATTATCAACTCAAAGTAAATGAGAGGGATATGGGTTAGGAACTGAGTTGGTTAGTGAAAGTTTGAGAGAAATGGAAAAAGAAGGTTATCAAGGACACGTAAAATATATTAGGCAAGATACCAACCTAAGTGTCCATCAACGGACGAACGGATAAAGAAAATGTGAAATATATACAATGGAATATTATTCAGCCATAAAAAAAAATCATGTCATTCACAGTAACACGGATGGAACTTGAGGTCATTATGTTAAGTGAAATAAGCCAGGCACAGAAAGACAAATGTCACATGTTCCCACTCATATGTGGGAGCTAAAAAAACTTGATCTCAGGGACATAGAAAAAAGAACCATAGATACCAGAGACTGGGATGGGTGAGTCAGGGTGAGGGGGCATAAAGAGAGGTTGGTTGTGGGCACACACATACCTTTAGACAGAAAAAATATGTTCTAATATTTGATAGCAGACTAAGCGACTATACTTAGCAACAATATTATGTATATTTTAAAGTTACTAGAAAAGAGGACTTGAAATGATACCAGCACATAAAAATGATAAACACTCAGGTGATGGATACCTCAAATACCCTAACTTGATCATGACGCATTCTATGAATGCAAAAAAACTCATATGTACTCCATAAATAGGTAAAATATTTATAGCAATAAAAGAGAAAAAATTAAAAAGCAAGAAAAGGATATATATATTCTTGATACTTAAATGCATAGTGCCTTAGCTACAGCATATTGCCTGATACATATATACACATATACAAAAATACATATACATATATTTGTAGAGGTAGCAACAATGGTAGAGAAACACAGAAGGTAAATGGTTGGAGTGATTTAAAGTTGAAGCTTTACAGAGTCGTGGTGCAGAAATACTAAGAAGCAAAGGAATGGAGGGAGCTGCATGCCTAGGGAGCATCCATTCCTAAGAAGTATGGCCACATAGAGAAAAAAATGTCATTAGAAGAAGGGATTAACAGGCTTGGGGGAAATATGCAAGAATCAGAAGATAAAAACTCTAACTAATTTGAAAAGTAAATGCATCAGATAAACTCAAATAAGAAGGTACGTCTTGGAGTTTAAGATTTCAGAGACTGAAAATTCTAATACATGGAATAGACCTAGCATGTAACCATATGAAGTAGAGTTGAAACTTGCATTTTTGAGTACCTGTAGGCATTGTGCTTTGCACTTTACATATGCCATCTCATTTGATAATGATTTTCTTAATTTATTTCGAGAGACAAGGTGTTGCTATGTTGCCCAGACTGGTCTCAAACTATTGGACTCAAGTGCTACTCTTACCTCAACCTTCTAAGTTGCTGAGATTACAGGTGTGAGTCACTACACTCAGCTTGATTCATTATTTTTACAGATGAAAAGGCTAAGTATGAGTCAAGTTACATGATTTGCCCAATGTTACACAGTTAGTCAGTAGCCGAACTGGGATGCAAACTCTAGCCTGTGTAATTCCAAAGCATATACTCTTTCCAGAATAACACACCAACTGCTGAATGTGAGAAGGTTGTCAGGGAAAAATGGAGCAAAGATTACCTGAAGTAAGTAAATGAAAGAATTCTGAGACTAGATGGTGGATGCGGTGATTCAGTTAGACACAGAAGTCATTCACTTGACAGCTAAACTTGAATGGAACAATCTACTAGTTAATTCCATAATCACTGAAAAATGTGGAGAAGTGATAATGAGACTGATAAATGGAGTATCCCATGATGAGCTCTGCTACAGGTTGGCACCATGATGAGTGAAGAACACAAAAAAGGAATGTATATTACTGCAGCATATCATGAATGAATTTCCTCATAAAATAATACTATGGATGCTAGAGGTTTTATGGGGCCACTCTCATAAACACTCGCATTAAAAGCAAAGTTCTGGGAAACTGGAGCTGGCAGATTCCTTAATTTCTGCTTGTTACACTGACCCTGAACTTTGGGCACCCATCAAGGGAGTAAAGAGACTGGAAACCTCCATCCATTCAGTTTTATCTAGCTTGTATCCTAGATATCTGCATCCATTCAGTTTTATCGAGCTTGGATCCTAGTTTGCACTCTTTGCTAATTTGGTGATAGGACAAATTAAAGGCAACTTTAAACTAACGCTGAGTCATCATCCTACAATCTTCTAACCTCTAATAACTGCTGAGGAGTGGTTTGCTCAGGATATGGGATGGAATATCCAGAAGTTATGAGCTCCAAAGAAACTGGGATTTTTATATGACAGAGAGGAGTCACTCTGTAGACACAGTAGTAAAAGGCAAGGTGAATGATTGCCCACTACCACCGCTGAGACCCACGATTCCTAGAAGGTGAGAACATAAGCAGACACCATTCCATATGGTGGCACGAGAGAGCTATCTTTTAATTAATAGGAAAAAGATAGAGGGGGAATGTTCCTTAAGGTAGTCTGGTTTGTTTTGTTTTCGAGTTGATATGGGAAGGGTTGGGAGATGAAAAACAAAGGGAAGAAACGTCTAGAGATACAGAGAATGAAATAGTATAATGATAAGATCATTAATGAATATGGGTGACTCCTGGAGCTTGTATTTTGTAAGGTTGACACAGATGGCAAGGAATAAAAGAATGATGGTACTAATTTCATGTGTTTCCTTGTATCTCTGACATCACAAAAATATAGTCTTTCAGCTGAGCATAATCCCCGTTTCACAATGACAGTAAATCATTTTTTGTATCACAACAGACCTGACCAGATATATGCGGTAACAACAATGGACATACAGGTGGGTCACAGTGGCTCATGCCTGCAGTCCCAGTACTTTGGGAGACCAAGGTTGAAAGAATTGCTTCAAGGCCATCCTGGACAAAACAGTGAGACCTCATCTCTAAGAAAAAAATAAAATAAAATAAAATAATTAAAGGGGTATGATGGTACATGCCTGAAGTCCCAGCTAGGCTGAGGCAGGAGGATTACTTGAGCCCAGGAATTCAAGGTTGCAGTAAACTATGATTGCACCACTGCACTCCAGCCTTGATGACAGAGTGAGATAATGTGTCAAACAAACAAACAAAAAAACCAATGGATGTACATGTTTTAGAAGGATAAGATGATCATATATGCCCTCCACATACCAACACCAAAAGCATTGATTTAAATCTCACACCAGTCTCAATCTCACAAATATCTCAAATTCCCTTATAAATAATTAAAAAATTAATAATTAACTCATTCCAATTTCTTTTGACCCAATTATATGTTTCTACTTTACCATATATTTACATAACAAGTTTCAAGAACCACTTAAGAAGCAAAGCAGTTTATCTTTCTTCTTGAATCATGAATGCCTCTTTTAAAGTTCACATAATGGTTACAGAATACTCTAGTATTCGTGAACAAGATGTGAAGAACAAGGTCATTTTAACTTTTCCTTTATTTTTTAATCATTTAGCCTTCAATCATATCCCTTTTGAGCTTTTAACTTTTCAGCTAAACAACACCGCTGTTCTGATTTGAGAGAGTATTTTTGTGTTTGGTTATCTGTTCATCTGGGCTTTTTTGTTTGGTTGGTTTTTTATCAGTCATTACATTTTCCATTATCCCTTATATTTTCTATTTTTAAGGTAATTTCTATTTTTCTTATATCACTATTAGAGAATTATATTCTCTCATATGGTATAATGATTTATGTGTGTGCTTCCAAAGCTACAACTCCTAAAAAGCAGAGAGTGTTGCTGCTACCTTTATTTCTGCTTTCAGAAAATAAACAATAGTTATACTATATTTTTAATTTTCTATATAATTAGAATTTTTAGAAAGTTAATTTCTCCTTGGAAAGTAAATTTCCATAGGAGAAACAGGTAAACAATAGTGCATACAAGAGAAAATGAAAGAATGATTGCAATATTCTAATTATAACAACACTAGGAAGAGAGAAGGAGACAGACACAGAGAGAGAGAGAGAAAGAGAGACAGAGACAGAGAAAGAAGTTTGCATTTTCTATCTCTCATCGGCTTTTGGCCATATTTTCAACCCTAGTATTCCTATATTAAACAAAATCAAGGAAAAATACTCTAGGAAATGTCTTTCAATTGGAAGGTAACATAAGCTTCCTCTATACTGAACTTCCTCAAAAAAGAAACTTGAATCAATGAACCCAGCACAAGAAATCTTGCCAGGGTGAGAATATAGAGAGAAATCATCCTAGCAGGGGGAAGGAAGAGCAAAAGCCAAATTGTTTTAAATATTTATATGTAAATGCCAAAATTACAGGGACGACATTTCTCACTCAGAGAAGAGAGAAGAGAAGATGACGAGTATTAGTTCATTTTTAGTTTAGGGAGTAGGGGGCATATAAAAAGGACCAGGCAAGAAGTGACTCCAAGCTAAGCTCCAACACTAGAGTAGAAACAGCCTTCCCACCATTTCGTACTTGCTCCTTTGGGTAGCTGTGACTGAAAATCAAGGGTTGGATGAGGAAAGGCATCAGGACAGACCCGAAACATTCAGAAAGACAGATGCCCAGGTCAACAGGCCTACAGCAGTAACAGTAAGTGTTACGTGAATGGCACTTGGCAGAGATGATCACTCAGAGTTATCACAACAGTCTAAAGATAGATGGAAAAGTACGTTAGCTATTGTAATAAAAGTTTACATATTGCTTTTGTCATAAGAAAATGATTTTGTTGCATTTTCTGTATTAAAAAAAATCAAACATCTTGGATTGCTCTTACACAGTTCCACAAACAGATTGAGCCTATCATGTTTTAATTTTGTTAATTTTAGTAATCCTAAAAACTGTATTAATCTTTACACTGGGAAGCATGATTTGTCATCTAACAATGTGTTTTCCTATAGGTTTCTCAAGTTCGTATCAAAGGCACAAGATAAGGTTGAGAAATTCTGCTCCTATATATACAAGTCAGAAAAAGTTTTAGTTTTGTAACAAATCATAGCACAAAACCCCTCTGACCCGAGCCACCTCAAAATTGTCTCATTCTCACAACCAATTTTGAAGACGCACATACATCTTTTCTCTCCACATAATATTCCGTTGTCATAGCCACTGAATAGCATGAACTAACAGCAGTCCTGAAATTGTGTAGGCTTGGTAAAGGCACCTGCAGAGGAATAAATATGTTTAATTAAATCCTCAAAAAAAAAAAAAGAGTTTAAACAGTATTATTCCATCTTCCACCCTAGCCTTGCCAATGTAGTGATTATATGTCTATTAAAAAGGAGGGTTTGTATGAGTCATCATGACATGCATCACTAGATTGTAGATAATAGAATTTATTATGTAATTTATTTTACATATTTATTTAAATATATAATAAAATATAACTCCAGAATACAAGGTCCTAAGGTTGAAGCTTATGCACAAAATTGTGTCGTTTCTTGGGGTATGCAATCCTCCAGGCATGGACATTTGCTTATAAAATAAATACTGCATATTATAACAGGAAGAGACTTCAAAATTCATGATTGTTTATTTTTTCCCTTTCAGATGCACCTCCAAGAAGAAACATTAGATTTATAAATGTATGAGTGTGTGTGTGTGTGTGTGTGAAATCTGGAGTGGAAGTAAAACTGTTAAAATCCATGAGACGTCTTGAATTAATGAAGATTCAGAACTAGGAAACACAGTATGCATGTCGCATAAACAAAGAAGCCAGCAGTGGACCCCTTCAGGTAGTCATCAAAGAACAACATAAGTGGCTATCAGAAACAAACTTTCCCAGGATTTAACAAAAATAACATTTCTCATTTATAAATCAGACTCTTCAGTAGATCATAATTTGTAGCAAACTAAATAAGTAGATCCCTGTCCTCTGAAACAGAACTGAAACTGCTGCCTGAGCATCTAACTTATCTAAACTGCTATATCAAATATTCCTTAATCAGTTTTAGCATTTGTTTATTTTCTGTCTTCTGAAAGAATGGCTATTAAGTGCCCAGCGCTGTCCCTGACACAACTCACATACATGCTCATTAAAATAAAGCTATTTAAAGTAGACATTGTCTTGTCGTTCAGCACTCCTCTTCTAAATATTATTCCTTTCATCCAAAGGGTTCAAATGGCAGCTGCCAGCTTGTCAGATGATTTGCCCATGAATAAGCACCCAACCCAATTTTCTGGGTTTAAAAAAAAAATAGTTGCCTTATTGTTATTGTTTTGTATGTATATCTTGGTGTCCACCAGTATCCATGCATTTCCCTCTGTGGGATATCCTAGAGAGTTTACAGAAATTAAATTTCCTAAGTCATCCATCTATAGAGGTAGGGAGAGTGAACAGGGCACTTTAAAATTATTTTCCTTGGAGAGTAGAAATTAGCACGGATCTTAGAAAGTTCTGATATACTTAGCAGACATAAATCTGTTTAATACGAATATGAAATAAAATCATACTCTTACAGATTTTCAGGTACAATAAAAAAGCTACTGTATGAAAATAAAAGATACATATGTGATTTTTAAATTTGACATACTTTTTCACAATATTTCAAATTCAGATTAAAACATATAATTGATTTTATGTATGTATGTATGTATGTATGTATTTATTTATTGAGGCAGAGTCTCACTCTGTCACCCAGGCTGGAGTGCAGTGGCGCGAACTCGGCTCACTGCAATCTCTGCATCCCGGGTTCAAGCGATGCTCCTGCTTCAGCCTCCGGAGGAGCTGGAACTACAGGCGCCCACCACCACGCCCAGCTACTTTTTTTTTTTTTTTTTTTTTTTTTGCATTTTTAGTAGAGACAGGGTTTCACTGTATTAGCCAGGATGGTCTCGCTCTCCTGACCTCATGATCCGCTTGCCTTGGCCTCCCAAAGCACTGGGATTACAGGCATGAGCCACCATGCCCGGCCTATTTTTATTTTTTAAGATGGAGTTTTAACGTGGAGTTACTGCAACTTCTCCCCTTCCCGGATTCAAGCAATTCCCCTGCCTCAGCCTCCTGAGTAGCTGGGATTACAGGCACCCACCACCATGCCCGGCTAATTTTTTATTTTTAGTAGAGATAGGGTTTCACCCTGTTGACCAGGCTGGTCTCGAATTCCTGGCCTCAGGTGATCTGATCGCCTCCACCTTCCAAAGTGCTAGAATTACAGGTGTGAGCCACTGCACCCAGCCTAAAAAATGTAATAGATTTAAAAGCCAAATATAAATCCATAGTTTAGTGAATATTGAAATAAGGCTATAAATAATGTTATAATCACTGTGTTTATAAAACAGAATATCATTATGGTACAGAATTTGAAAGATGAGAAAAAAATGTAATGCTTAAATTTTTGTCCCAATAGAAAACTTCCATTAACTCAAAGGGAAATCTCTGAGAAGTATTAATGCTTCCTAATGAACATTATGGGATTTCTAAGTCTACATTAGACACTTGCAACTTTGATCTGTCCATAGATCAAAGTTTTGATCTGTGCTTTCTTTAATTCTTTGAGCAATTTTTTAGAAGTCTCCAACTGAAAATATATTAGGAAAATCTCTTACTAAAGAAATGCAGTAGGATCGATGGGATGTTTTATTTCTTACCTTTGAAAACATCCCTTATTTCTAGCCTAATATATATAGACAATGCATATCTACATTTATTCATTCAAATTTCTATTGAAATAGCCATAAAAAGAAAATATCTTAAAATTGGTAAGTCGTCACTTCTTTATAAGATAGTTTTACTTGTAGGTCAATTTTATAAAATTATCTTTTTGAGTGTTATGGTTAATAATATATTTGAAGATTTAAATCCATCTGAGAGTTTAAACAAATTGCCACTATTTATGATTATTTTGTATTAGGATATCAAAATGGGCTGCATTAATAGTCCAGCTCTAACACAGAAGAAGCATTCGATTTATATTAATAATTACATATAAGTGGTTTATAAATTATTTGCATACATCCCAGATATATATACATGACTAAAATTTAAAATACATTTTTTAAAAATAAAAAGACTTCTGAACCCAGATCTACTAATTATATGTGCAAAGAGAGATGCCCTGTAATTTGGAAGAAAAGCAAGTACAATTTAAAAGACAGCTAAAATGTATGAAAAGCAAACACGTTTCTTTTTAAATTTTGATATGGCCCAATTACAAAGACTGTCATATTAGTGAAAATGGTAAAACAAAGTCCTTTTTGGTACTATAAATACTAATATTCTGAGGACAGGTCAAGTCCTATTTGTTTTTATGTGCCATGTGAAGGGGGAAATACCAGTTCTTTTATTATTCCTTTCCTGATGAGAGAGGGCCTTCAAAAGGCCACCGCAGTAGCCTGCGTGAGCAGTGCTTTCTTACAAGACAGCATTGCTACATTACATTGCATCTTTAGTCCTATTTAATGTGTGAGGTGTTGATCATATGCCAAGAAAGACATAAAGAGAATGAGGAATGTACATAGAAACACTATTAAAATGATCCCATGCTTGAGAGGAGAATCAAGAGCTAAGAAAATCAGAAAAACAGTTTCTGCTTTGAAGGAGCTTAAAATAGGACATCACTTCAATATAGAGGCATGCTCCCTTGCCGTCTCAAAGATAATATTTGGTGATCAGCACCAGAAAAAGGAATCTAAACTACTTGTTTTTGTAGTTAGCTCTGTCATTTAACCATAGTCTAATTATCCAACTCTATATACTATCATAAAAAAAATCTTTAAATGCACACCATGTAATAACACTTATCAACCTAAGAGGAATGCCAATTAATGATTGCAAAGGCATGCTGATTTTTTTTTTTACAAGCAAGTTCTATATAACAACAAAATATCTATTACTATTATATCTTTCCAACCAAAGCAAGTTTTGTCCTCCTAGGATTGCTGGCAGCAAAATAAACCTGACGTCATTCTTCTAAGCCAAATTGGCAGCCCAGCTGTGCCATTATCCCCGGGAAGTGTGGTCATGTACGGTAATACCCGCATTATGTGACAATGACCAAGTCAAAATTACCCCCTTGGAATAGAGTTCAGCCTCTGAAAATGTAGAACTGAGAAGACATGCTGGGTTCAACACAGTAGCCATAGTGAGGGCCATTTTTGTCTGATAATGGCCCTAAATTACTGATATCAACTTGGCGTCTAAGACTCAGGGCAAAAGCAGCTATTTTCTTTCTATGGAACAGTCACCAAAAATATAAATGCAGCTGCCTTAGTCTTGATTTTCTTCCCTGTTTTTATGGGATATATAAGGTCATGACTATAAATATAGATAAAATTTATAGAAAACACCAAATTAACTGGAAAGCATTTTATATATTCTAAAATATATCTAGGGTTTTTTTTTTCTTATTTATAGATTTTAGAGGCACATAAAACTCAGGCCCCAAGCCAATTTACAGTTTAATAAACAGCTGCATAGTTGTGAATTTTCTGGTATAAAATATACCAAAATGATAAGAGGCTGGTAATTCAGTGCATTACCTACAGCAATAGCTTGGTGCAATTTTTCCATATGCTTGATTTATATAAACAAACTCATTTTCTGGAAATGGAAGATTAATCTTCAACAAAATTTTCTTTATGAAAATGAAAAAAAAAAAGTATTTCCTATACCAAAAGAAAAATAACATTTATTATGACGTATTCCGGGGGCAGGTGAGAGAAAAAAACGAGACATTATTGGAGAACAAAAACTATATCCATAATCCCTTTGCTCAGATAACTGCTTATTGACCTTTTTAGAAAGTAGAACATAGTCAAGGGTAGTAAAAGGTATATTCTCTTCTCCTCCACAGTTCTGTCTCCCTGGGTTTTCTTCCAAAAAAATTTTTTTTTAATGTATTAGTATATACTTATGTGAAGAATACATGTGTGTATATATCAACTTTTGTTTTTTTTCCTATTACAAAGAGTGAACCTGCTGGGTTAAAATATACAGGTATTCCTCAGAGATACCACAGGTTTTGTATCAGACCACCACAATAAAGTAGATATCACGATAAAGCAAGTCACATGGATTTTTTTGGCTTCCCAGTGTATGTAAAAATTACATTTACTCTGTAGTACTGTAGCCTATTAAGTGTACAGAGCATTATGCTAAAAAAAAATGTTCATAACTTAATTTAAAAATATTGCTAAAGGTCGGGCATGGTGGCTCACACCTGTAATCCCAGCACTTTGGGAGGCCAAGGCAGGTGGATTACAAGGTCAGGAGATCAAGACCATCGTGGCCAACAAAGTGAAATCCCGCCTCTACTAAAATACAAAAAATTAGCCAGGTGTGGTGGCACGTGCCTGTAATCCCAGTTACTTGGGAGGCTGAGGCAGTGCAATCGCTTGAACTTGGGAGGCAGAGGTTGCAGTGAGCTGAGATCATACCACTGCACTCCAGCCTGGAGACAGAGCAAGACTCCGTCTCAAATATATACATATATGTATATATGTGTGTGTGTGTGTGTGTGTGTGTGTGTGGTGTGTATATATATATATATTTTTTTTTTTTTTTTTTTTTGCTAACAATCATCTGAGTCTTTAGTGAGTTGAAATCTTTTCGATGGTGGACGTTCATGCCTTGATGTTAATGGCTGCTGCTGACCAGGATGGTGGTTGCTGAAGGTTGGGGTGGCTGTGGCAATTTTTGAAAATAAAACAACAATGAAGTTTGCTGCATCAGTTGACTCTTCCTTTCACAAAAGATTATCTGGGCCAGGTGCGGTGGCTCACGCCTGTAATCCCAGAGGCAAAGGCAGGCAGATCACCTGAGGTCAGGAGTTTGAAACCAGCCTGGCCAACATGGCAAAACCCCATCTTAGCCAAGTGTGGTGGCAGGTGACTGTAATCCCAGCTACTCGAGAGGCTGAGACAGGAGAACTGCTTGAACCCGGAAGGTGGAGGTTGCAGTGAGCCGAAATCATGCCACTCACTACACTCCAGCCTGAGAGACAGAGCAAGGCTCTTAAAAAAAAAAAAAATTATCTGTAGTATGTGAGGCTGTTTGACAGTGTTTTACTCACAGTAGTGCTTCTTTCGAAACTGGAGTCAATCCTCTCAAACCCTGCCACTGTTTTTTCAACTAAGTTTACAGAATATTCTAAATCCTTTGTTGTCATTTCAACAATGTTCACAGCATCTGCATTGGGAATAGACTTTATCTCAAGAAACCACTTTCTTTCTCATCCATAGAAGCCACTTCTAATCCATGATAGCTACATCAAGAGAATGCAGCCACTTGGTCCCATCTTCAGGCTCCATTTCTAACTCAGTTAACTTGCTTTTCCTCCCCTGCTTTAATTTGCAGTATCTTCCTCCATTGAAGTCTTGAAATCCTCAAAGTTAATCATGAGGGTTGGAATCAACTTCTTCAAACTCCTGATAATGTTGATATTTTGACCTCCTTCCATGAATCACAAATGTTCTTAGTGGCATCTAAAATGATGAATTATTTCCAAAAGATTTTCAATTTACTTTGCCCAAATCTATCAGAGGAATCACCATCTATGGCGAGTATCGCCTTACAAAATGTATTTCTTAAAAAATAAGACTTGAAAGTTGGAATTATGCCTTGACCCATGGGCTATAGAATGGATGTTGTGCTAGAAAGCATGAAAACTCTGTTTATTTCTTTGCGCATCTCCATCAGAGCTCTTGGGTGACCAGGTGCATTGTCAATGAGCAATATTTTGAAAGGAATCTTTTGTTCTGAGCAGGTTTCAACATTGGGTTTAAAATATTTAGTACACCATGCAGTAAACAGATGTGCTGCCATCTAGGCTTTGTTATTTCATTTATAGAGGACAGTGTGGGTTTAGCATGATTCTTAAGGGCCTCAGAATTTTCAGAAGAGTTAATGAGCACTGGTTTCAAGTTAAAGTCACCAGCTATATCAGCATCTAACAAAAGAGTTAGCATGTCCTTTGGAGCTTCGAGGCCAGGCATTGACTTCTCCTCTCTAGTTATGAAAGTCCTAAATGGCATCTTCTTCCAACAGAAGACTGTTTTATCTACATTGAAATCTGTAGTTTAGTGTAGCCACCTTCATCAATGATCTTATCTACATCTTCTAAATAACTTACTACCGCTTTTACATCAGTACTTGCTGGTTTTCCCCTACACTTTTATGTTACAGAGATGACTTATTTCCTTAAATGAAACAAACACTGCTGGCTTCAGACTTTTCTTGGGCAGCTTTCTTATCTCTCTCAGTCTTCACAAAATTGAAGAGGGTTAGGTTCTTGCTCTGGATTAGGCTTTGTGGCTGGTTTGATCTTCTATCCAGACCACTAAAACTTTACATCAGCAATAAAGCTGTTTTGTTTTTTATCATTTGTGTGTTCACTGGAGAAGCACTTTTAATTTCTTTCAAGAACTTTTCCTTTGCATTCACAAGTTAGCTAGCTTTTTGGTACAAGAGGCCTAGCTTTTGGCCTGTGTAAGCTTTCAACAAGCCTTCCTCACTAAGTTTAATCATTTCTAGCTTTTGATTTAAAGAGACATGTGGCTCTTCCCTTCATTGAACACTTAGAGGCCACTGTAGAGTTATTAATTGGCCTAATTTCAATATTGTTGTTTCACAGGGAATAAGGAGGCCCAAGGAGAAGGAGAAAGCTGGAGGAATGGCTGTTCTGTGGAGCAGTCAGAACGCACACAACATTTATCGATTAAGTTTACTGTCCCCTGTGGGCATGTTTCATGGTTCCCCAAAATAATTACAATAATAACCTCAGAGATCACTCATCACAGAACACCTTAACATATATAATACTAATAAAGTTTAAAATATTCTGATAATTACCAAAATGTAACACAGAAACATTAAATGAGTACATGCTGCCAGAAAAATGGCACTGACAGACTTTTTCCCAATTCCTCAATCAGTTAACCCAGAAGAGTTGTTTGATGGGATAGTAGGTGAGGAAACTTTGGCAATAAAGGAACTAAGTTGGCATTATTATTTTTCTTAATTTTTTTAGGTTTTGTTTTGTTTTGTTGAGACAGAGCCTCAGTTTGTCACCCAAGCTGGAGTGCAGTGGCGTAATCTCGGCTCACTGAAACCTTCGCCTCCCGGGTTCAAGTGATTCTTCTGCCTCAGCTTCCCGAACAGCTGGGACTACAGGTGCATGCCACCATGCCCAGCTAATTTTTGTATTTTTAGCAGAGACAGGGTTTCACCATATTGGCCAGGCTATTCTAGAACTCCTGACCTCATGATCCACCTGCCTTGACCTACCAAAGTGCTGGAATTACAGGCGTGAGCCACTGTGCCCGGACGGATATTATTTTTTCATATGATATCTATTATAAATATATATTTGAAATATTTTTCACTATTATCCTAAGCCAATAATAACAGCAACAAAGTGCAAAAAGCTAGATGTTTAGTCAGCAAATATCTCTAATATTTATTTGCAGTTCTTGGTTATTACCATATTGAGGATTTATTCTAACTTGAAGGTTAGGAAAAATGCTACTTCAGAGAAGGTTTTCTAGGAGAAAACATTTCTTCCTTGGCCTAATATATTTCAATTGTTGTCAGGTGTTCCCAGTGTGAATTACTAGGTATTGTACTGAATCATCTTCTATGGATCCACGTACTGCACCTTTCAACAAACACCCCCACCCCAGCACCCCTCCACACCCACACACACTCATCAGATATTTTCTTGAAATTTGCATTAAAATAATGTTGAAATGACTTGGCTCAAAAGCATGAAATGAAGAACAAGGCTTAGGAAAAGCAAACCTTTCATTATTCTCCTCTGCATTAAGTGCCCAGCTCTCTGTGAATTGCAACATTTTTAAGAACATATCCATAGTTTGATCACCTATAGATACATAGAAATTGTCTAAGTGTTAATTTTCCAAACTAATGGAGAATATTTTAAGTGTCTATCTATATACCTCTCTGTCTCTAGGAGAGTAGCAAAGAGATGCAAATATGAGCATACTCATATTCTCTTTGCTTTAGGAATCTAGATGAACATTTTTACAAAAATATATACACAATACTGTTCATGCATATTATAGCCACACATATTATAGCACTCACATAAACCCATCTCAGAGAATAAATGAAATTGTTCAAAAAAGAGTGCCAGTTAGTAATCATTTGCGACTCTCAATTATGGGCAAATAATGTTCATTCTGTATAAAGGCAAGTACAGGACTGGTGGGATTGAAGAGAGATGCTTGCATAGGTTAGAATGACCTGTACTCTTATCAGCTTAGGCAATCTGGGTCATTTCCCAAAATATTAAAGAAAAAAAATCCAGAAATTTCTGGAAATATCATGTACTATAATTTATATACAGTCATGAATGGCGTAACAGTGTTTTAGTCAACAATGGACCACATATAAAACTCTGGTTCCATAGATTATAATAACATATTTTTACTGGGCCTATGTCTAGACATATAAACAATTAACATTATGTTACCATTGCCTACAGTATCTAGCACAGTAACATGCTGTACGGGTTTGTACTCGTACAACATGCACCATTTAGCCTCGGTGTGTAGTAGTAGGTATACCATGAAGGTTTGAGTAAGTCCACTGTATAATGTTCACACAATGACAAAATCGTCAAAGGACACATTTCTCAAAACATCCCCACTGTTTAGCAACACATGACTATACATCCATCTCTTTCTACATTTAAATCTTTCTCCTTGCTAAGTTTAAAAAAATCATAAATTGGCCCTGTTCAAATTGAAATTTGTAGTCTTTTTTTTTTTTTTTTTTTTTTTTTTGAGACGGAGTCTCGCTCTGTCGCCCAGGCTGGAGTGCAGTGGCCGGATCTCAGCTCACTGCAAGCTCCGCCTCCCGGGTTTACGCCATTCTCCCGCCTCAGCCTCCCGAGTAGCTGGGACTACAGGCGCCCACCACCTCGCCCGGCTAGTTTTTTGTAATTTTTAGTAGAGACGGGGTTTCACCGTGTTAGCCAGGATGGTCTCGATCTCCTGACCTCGTGATCCGTCTTTTAAATGAATACAACTTAAGTAGATTAGAACGAATGCAGCACTGAAAGGCAAAATGGCCTGAAGTTTTAAGTTCTGGACCAGACTACTTGGTGAACTTGTACAAGTTATTAAACTCTGTGCCCATTTTCTCATCTAAAAATCTGGGATAATAATAACACCTATCTCATAGAATGATTATGAGAATTAAACGATGTATAAAGTTTCTAAAACAGTAACTGGAACTGAGTAAATACAAGTGTTTATCAACCACATAAAATAAATATTTCACTAAAGCACAAAATGTATTCTTTTCTTCCAAGGTCAAAATACAGTAATAGCTCTTCAAATAGCCTATGGATCTAACAGTAAGAGATGAACACCTTTAAGTCTAAACTGAGATAAATGAGAAAAGCAAGATATTTTTGTATTGCAATATTCAGATTGTGTCCTGGTCTTCAGTATACATGTAAACCTTCAAATCAAAATAGGACATTTTATACTATAATTGTATTTTTCTCCTGTTGTTTTGCTCTTCTTTTCTCATAATCAGGCTCTTTTTTTCTAGTCCCAAGGAATTTTTGGCTCAACGCTGAACTCAAAAATACAAAAATGTGAAAAAATGTATAGACATTACTTTCATAGCAGTTTGTTAATACTGAGGCTGTATGGATTGAATATTCAGAAATTATTTGCATTTCTTCAAAGCCTAGTATCTTGTTAGGTAACATATACAAGAATTACTCTCATTTCTTCAATAACTTCAAAACAAAAGCAGAAATTAGTGGGATGAGTGGACCACATGGTTATCACCAAGAAGTTATTAGGACCTAACAGTATCTGAAGCTGGCCCTTATGATGGGAAGAGAACTGGAAAGGATTCAACAACAACTAAAATGTCTGTTCCATTGATTATCACTTGCTTATAAAGCTATATATGCACCTGAAAAATAAAGAAGATCCCATTGGGGAAAAATTGGATTTAGGACATATATACACACAAAAATCAAAAAATACATTGTTTCCAGAATGAATAAACTGCCATTCTCATTGCATTCAGCCATCCTCCTAAAAATAAACCCAGCTTTAGGAAGAGGAAGTATATTTCCTGAATAATCAGCAACTTCCTTGAGGTCCTCCTGAATGAAGTAATATGCTTCCTTGAGGTCCTCCTGAATGAAGTAATGAAGCCAGTGCAGCAGGAAAAAGCTGACTTTCTGTCAGCAGTGTCTCATAGAGGGAAGTAATATGATCATCCAGAGACCTCACATAAATTAGAACAGATGGAAGTATGAGTTTCTCTTTACCAGATCATAGGGTGATGACGAAATGACTTTGATTCTCCCAATTTCAATCCTAGCTTGCCTGAAAATGCAGGCTTGTCCTCACTGTAATTCCTTCTTCAGAAAAATATCTCTAACACCCAATAAGGATTGAGAAATGCAAATACTCAGATAAGATGCATTTACTGACAAACATATCACATCAAAATTTCCTCATCCAGTGCACTGCCCTCTCCTTACATGTGACAGCAAATGTGACCCAAGGTGAAATCTGCATAAAGATGAAAGTGATCCAACCATATAGCAATTTACAAGTAATTTGTAATAAAGCTTGCAGTAAGCATTACTGCCAAGAAATAGAGTAACTCTACAATAGGACTTCCATCAGAGCTATAAGAACTGGGTTTGTGAGAGTTTATGCATTTAGGCTAAATTTCTCGTTTCCCATTTTGGCTCCTCCTATCTTCAGCATATTAAATAATGAAAAATAAAGCTTAAATCTAACCTTTATAAATTGTCTTATGGCTAAATTCAACATCCTAATTCAGCCCTCCACTGTGACCATTGTTAACACTCAGGTAATGTGAAAGGCAAGAAAAGCAGAGGTCTGACATAAAATGTTTTTCAAAGTAAATGTCCAACATGAAATTTACACAATATTCCCAGTTTATTCTCAGACAGTCATAATGCTTACTTATTTAACACATTAATATAGCTTGTGAACATCACTCATCTACTACTACTACTAGGTACTAGGAACAATCATGGCTTAGAAAATGCAATTCTTACCTTATTCAATTATAAGCAAGGGGACAGTTTGAGCAGAAAGTCAAAAGAAAGGTGGTAATATGAAACTTCTAAACTAAGAGTTGATCTCCCGATTTGCATGTGAACATGGTAAGTAACTTGTCCAACATCACAGAGTAAATGCTAGAGTCCAGAAGTTCTCTGAGAACACCAAATAAATAAAAGTAAACAAAATGCACAGCTCAGTGCCTGGTCCATAGTCAATATTCAAACAATGCAGCTCCTGTCCCTGATCAAACTCTCTTAGTCCAATTTGAGTGTAATGTACTATCAATCAATATACCCTGGCATTTTGATAATGTTTTTCAAGTTTGAGAATTATAAAACAACAAATGAGGCATTCTTACTTATAATTTTAATAAATAATTCACACTATTCACAAATTTTACAAATCAGAAGATTTCAATGCACATTTACCGAAAATCACTTCCCTAAATCAAATTATCTAAAAGAGCTAATGAAAACCACTGAGTATAGAAAGGTTATAAAAAATTGATTTACTTAAGGTCAATTATGTATATGAATAATTTATCTCCAGTGTTTAATGTTATTTAATCTCAGGATAAAAATTATTATTATTATTTTTTTTTTTTTGAGACGGAGTCTCGCTCTGTCGCCCAAGCTGGAGTGCAGTGGCCGGATCTCAGCTCACTGCAATCTCCGCCTCCCGGGTTCACACCATTCTCCTGCCTCAGCCTCCTGAGTAGCTGAGACTACAGGCGCCCGCCACCTCGCCCAGCTAGTTTTTTTTTTTTTTTTGGTACTTTTTAGTAGAGACGGGGTTTCACCGTGTTAGCCAGGATGGTCTCGATCTCCTGACCTTGTGATCCGCCCGCCTCGGCCTCCCAAAGTGCTGGGATTACAGGCTTGAGCCACCGCGCCTGGCCAAAAATTATTTTTAATAATTAAACTTGGAATATCAAGCAATCTCTCTTTAATAAGCTAACCTTATTAATGCTTAAATGTGTATTTGGAGGTTCCATGAAATTTTGATTTGCAAACATGATATATAAGGTACTTCAATATCTACTTTGAATTTGTCTGAAAGGAACTACCTTGAATATACTTAAGACGTGTTGTATGTAGAAAATAAATATAAATGAATTAGCAAGTACAGAAACGCTAATTTTAATCAGAATATGACTTTATTTTGGCCATTTGCTTAAATACTAAGTAGTTTGTTTATCTGAGGAACAAAATATTCATCTCCACTTTAATGTAAATGCCTTTCATTCTGCAAAGATCATGTTGTAACATACTTGGAGATTCTCCAAAGAAGAATGAATCCAATTACAATGTCATTTCAAATTTAAGGTTCTAAACTAGAAAATATAGTCCAAAAGAATCAACAATATCAGAGTTGAGATCAGTAGAAGTCTTCAACAGCCATAAGAACATTCTCTTTTCAATGATGCTGTATAATACAAAACTTGTGAGAGTTTACTCGCCCGAAGCCGTGATAAATAGGGTAGTAAGACACGGACAGATTTCATTATCTGTATGCACTCATCATGGGGAGATGTAAGGAGACCAACAACACATCATGTTTAACAGATTTATCAGCCTTATTTTGAGATTTGGTATGAGGGGAAGAATTTTTTAAAAGATCTACTTGGAAGTCTTCATTCTCAATCTACATGGCTAGCCTTTTTTTTTTAAAGTTCATAAATGGATAGTAAGAGGTATGTCCCCACCCCGAGTTCCCGCTCTACACACATCTTCAAAAAAAACTCTTCTTCAATAGATAATGGAATTTTTTCCCATGACGCACAGATGGCTAATTCCCAAGTCTGTCTTCACACAAATACTTTTTGTTCATTTCCTCCTAAAACTGAAAATTACTTTAAAAATGTTTTTTCAAGATCATGCTTCCAATAGGGCTTGTTTTCCTGATATTGCTACTATCTAGATAAGGTGAGAAGAAAGGCCTTCCTTTCGATATCTTCCTCAAAATAATTCAATCAGGAATACAGAACATTAAGGAGAATCCTTAAACGTCAATATGTCTTTTTGTTTAATTTTCATCTGTGTGTAGAACTACAAGAGAAGTATGCCGTCAAATTTTCTAGCACTGTGCAAATTTACAGTAAATTAAAAAATAATAAGCTAATGTATTTTATTCCCTTATTATTTCAGAAGGCAAGAGAAAGAGTTAACAATAACGTGACACCAAGTATCATACGGAAAACTGGAAAAGCTCCCAATCACTTTATTAGGTTTATAGACATAAAAAAAATCAATTCAGATCAAAACAAGCTTCATCTTCCTCATATGATCTCAGAATAATCAGTAATATTGTGTATCCCTTTTCACCTTGGAAAATAAGTCCTTCCAGTTCCCTTTCCATGACTTATATAAAGCGTGATGTGCTTCCCAGGTTTCTGTAAATCACCATAGGCTTACATGGTCAGGGAGCTAAGTTGCGGCTTCTATCAAAGCAGTTCAGTTTACGGAGTATCACAGCATTCTGCAGTGTAGCATCCATATGCACAAGTCAGCTCTTTTCCATGACTCACACAAAATAAAACTTGGTGTGTGAAGTTTTGAGGAAGGAAATATACATGATAGAATGCAAACTTAAGATTATCCATTAAAAACCCTTGTTCTTACAGGTCATTCCAGCCATTCCCCCATGTTGCTGTGTCATCCCCTTTCTGTTGTTCCTTTCTTCTCCAGTTTCCCATTTTGTCCTCCCAAGAGAAAGTCTGAAGCCACTAGTTGACAACTGTTTTTTTCCTTGATGTAGTCTTTAATTTAGCTCCATATTGTAAGAGTTTATAATCTAAATTAGTGTTTGTCAAACTTTCTTTTTAGCAGAGGAACCTTTTTAAAAGTGAAATTGTACACCAAACTCTACCATATGACTAAGAGAGTAGAGTTGCTGTTTGAAGTGGAGGCAGGGAGTGAACTTGGAGACTTCCCTTCAGCCTCATCATCTACCTCTCTTGTCTAATGGCTCCCAGACGCACCTCACTGAAAGATCAGGTTTTCATATCATCAAGTTTGAAAAATACTGAACTACATACAGAATAAGAAGAAACTGCCAAATTAGGTACTTTTTTGTATTTAAGAAATATGAGAAAATGAATCAAAGTTGACCTGAAAATTATGTGCCTGTTACACTGGGAGAAAGAGAACACCATTAATAGAAATCAATAAATTGGGAAAAGCACACATTACATTTAGTGTCATAATTTGTAATCTATAAATGTGGATTTATTTCATAACGCAATTAGATGAAATGCATATAAAGATGGCGACTTAAGAAATGACAAATAATTCTAAAGCTTATCACAAAACTTAAGCATTTTCAAATGAATAATAAATGGCCATATTCATCAATGCCTCCCAGTATTATAATTACACATTTTTAATTAAATCTGTTGATATAGGATAAGCTAAATTAAATTTCAACATCTAACTATAAAGAAAGGGACTATTTATAGTTACCCACAAAATAGCTTCTATTTGTTATACTTTGCCAAAGAGAATTCTTACACTTTTTCTTATCTTTCAGTAAACCTTCTATATAGCTTATGGGTGTCTTTCCAGAAGGAATCTAAGTTTCATATACATTGAAGACAACTAACTTAGAGGAAGAGAATGAAACTAATATTTATTACATGCCTACTATAGGTGAGGCACTGTGCTGATGCTTTTATATTACGTTTTCAATTCACGCCACGTGCTAAAATTACCCAAGAATCTTTTTTTTTTTTTTTTTGAGACAAGTCTTGCTGTGTTGCCTAGGATGGAGTGTAGTGGTGTGATATCAGCTCACTGCAACCTCTGCCTCCCAGGTTCAAGCCATTCTCCCATCTCAGCCTCCCACGTAGCTGGGATTACAGGTGCCCACTACCACACCCAGCTAATTTTTGTATTTTTAGTAGAGACGGGGTTTCACCATGTTGGCCAGGTTGGTCTCAAACTCCAGATCTCAGGTGATCCACCCACCTCAACCTCCCAAAGTGCTGGGATTACAGGTATGAGCAACCGCGCCCAGCCAGGAATATTTTACAAAACATTTTGATGCATGAATGTATCCTCCAGAGATTCAGATTTAAATGGTCAAAGTGGGGCCTTCACTTGAGAATTTTTAAGCCTCTCATATGATTATGATGTACAGCCAGGATTGAAAATCACAATTTTATATACTTTATCTCATGTCATCATCAAAAGAATCTGACCAGGTAATTGTATTATTCCTTTATTCAGATAAGAAACTTGAATTTCAGAAAGGTTGTGAAATTTGCTCCAGGGCATGGAGAAGGTATCAGAGTTAAAATTTAAATCCAAAGTTCTCTGACTGCAGCGATCTTTCTAACCTCCACTTTGTCAAATTCAAGAACCAGAATTATTAGTATGAATTTAGAGTAGATTACTATGTTTTATTTTACTCCTGGCTTCAAGAGGTGGTGGAGTAAAGTATGTTTTACCTTAATTTGCTAACAAAACACAACATTCTTTATTGAACTAATTGAGCTGCTACTCAAAATGAAGTTGCTTTGTATTTTATGACATAAAGTATGAAATATTTTCTCACTTTCAAAATGTTCCTTTTTTCATAGATACACTATTTAAAAATTATGGATTTAGAGTTTCTTATCAGAAATAAGAAGGAAAATGCAATGTAAAAATATTCAAGGAACAAAAAATAGATTACATTTGCCAACAATTTTATTTGGTCAACCACCTTTAAGGGAGAAAGGTAATTTCTTATAAAATATAATCATTTGTTAAACAGCAGCCAAACTTAAACAGAATTCCCAATTTAAAAAAAAACTTTGTTTTACAAACTACATCCAATGTATAAGTATTTTAAAATATAAATACATTCCAATATTTTATTGAAACTTTAAACAAGCCTATACATATTATAAGTTAATTTAGGAATGTTTCATAACTTTTATGATAAGAGTAAAATGTTAGCATGTAATTTCAACTGTCAAGCTGAAAATAAATATATGAATAACCTGCATTCTATTGCTTTTCATCTTAAAATATATTATTAATGGGTTTTTTAAAAAAGTCATACCAAAGGTGATATTACCAACTCCCTAAGGACAACGAATTCCGCTAAACTAGAATTCACATTTTAGAGAGGAGATGGATAACATCTCACAATTCAACCTCAGCAGGAGTCATTAAGTCAGACACCTATGTGAGGGCTGTATTTCTCATTGAATTACAAATCCAATAAGAGCTTTGCCTTTGAGTTACTAGCACTACAAAGATTAAATCAATATATTGTGAGAAAAGGAAAAACCCTTGGATGCTTAGAGATTAGAATAAAACACTTATGAATTTTTTAGCTCAAATGGACAACCATAGAAGTCATTAATCCTACTTTTTCATTATACAAACCCGCTACACAGATTTTGCAGAGGTCCCCCTTTCATTCTTCACCCCTCCAATCCTATAGCCATTGCACTCAGTATAAGATCCCAAAATGTTCATATGAGCTGTATGGCCCAGCATGACTCCTACCTTGCCTATCTGCCTCCCAGTCTCATCTAACACTATATGCCCGCTCAATCTCTGAACTGAAGCCACTCAGTTCTTTCCAGATTTCACAGGCACTGAGCCCTTTTCCCCTGGAGGATGTCTGTATAAACTGTTATTTTTTTAGAAATGTGTTTTTTCATCTTCACCTCCTACTTTTCCTGGATAACATCTACCTTATCCTTTTGTCCTCTAACATAGAGTTTTTCTACATCACCTCTTTCTCTTTAAATTCAAATTGTTTCTTTTTTAGCACCCTCTATATTTCTTTCATTCCTACTCCATTTGTAATTATATATTAATTTAGAGGACTATTATTTATGTCTATGTTACCAGTAGGCTGTCGGCTTCCCAAGAACAAGAAATACGTCTCTTTAATTCATTAATATATCCTCAGCATCTTTTACAATGCCAGGTGCATAATAGAAGCTTAATAAATATTTATCAAATGAATGAATTAACTGGATACTAAGGAAGAGTGGTAAAGAGCCGAAGCTCTAGAGTCCGGCTGCCTTGGTGCCATCATTAATTCAACTACAAAGTGGTTGCTAATTCTTTTACTTCTAAAGTTAGCATTTTAACTAGCTACTTAGAGAATTGTGATGATTACATGACAATAAGTAAATTATCTAGTACAGGCTAAAGAAATGTTAGTTATCATTAATAATTACCAAGATATAAGTAATATTTCATTAATGTTTTATTTTAAATATATATGTATATACCACTTACATTTGTTTGTATTAATATATACGTGTGTGTATTTTTTTTTACATTCATTCTTCTTTTAGTTACCAAATAATCCCATTATGTAGACTGGGATATGTTGCTTATTCATTTTACAGATGAAAATACAGATTGTGTTATAATTGTTTTATCCGTGATTGGCTTCCATCTTCTTTATCAATACTTTTTTTCTAAGTTTTTCTATTATAAAGGGAAACTTATTAAGTTTGGCATCCTGCATTTGTGGTATAATGGTTAGCACAGCTGCCTTCCAAAGTTTATCATCCTGAGGTCATTTGTTATTATGTTCAGAAATGTTCCCTTCTCTTCAATTTTTATAAGAGATTCAGAAGGATTAGTATTAATTCTTCTTTAAGTATCTAGTAAAATTCACCAGTGAAGCTATCTGATCTTGGGCTTTTCTTTGTTGGGAAGTTTTTGATTACTGATTCAATCTCTATACTAGTTACAGATATATTCAGATTTTTTATTTGTTCATGATTCATTCTTGTTAAGTTGTATGTTTCTAGAAATTCAGCCATTTTCTTCCAGGTTATCCAATTTGTTAGTGTATAATTGTTCACAGCAGTCTTTTGAGATCCTTTCTATTTCTGTTGTATCAGCTGTCATGCCTACTCTGTCGTTTAAAATTTTATTTGAGTATTTTTTTATCTTCTGCTAGTGGTTTGTCAATGTTGTATCTTTTCAAAAAACACCATCTCTTAGTTTCAATAATTTTTTCTATTATTTTTCTATGTTCTCTTGTATTTATTTTTGCTCTAATCGTTACTATTTCTTTCCTTCTACTTACTTTGGGCTTAATTCGTTCTTCTTTTTCTATTTCTTCAAGATGCAAAGTTAGATTGTTTACTTAAAATCTTCCTCGTTTTGAATATAAACAGTTATATAAACTTCTCTCTTAGTACTGGTTTTGCTGCATTCCATAAGTTTTGGTGTGCTTCATTTTCATTTTCATTATTCTCAAAATATTTTCAATTGCTTTAGATTTATTCTTTAACTTGTTGCTTATTCAAGAGTATATTGTTTAATTTCAACACATTTGTGAATTTTTCAGTTTTTCTTCTGCTATTAATATTTAATATTTAGTTTCTTTAACTGTGGTCAGAAAAAAAATACTTGGTAAGATTTCAATCTCCTTAAATTTGTTGATACTTGTTTTGTAACCTAACATGTAATCTATCCTGGATAATATTCTGTGTGCATTTGAGAAGAATGTATATTCTGTTGTTTTTGGATGGAATGTTCTGTGGATGTTTTTTAGTTCCATTAAGTCTAAACTATTGCTCAAGTCTGCTGCTTCTTTATTGATATTCCGTCTGTATGTTCTACTCATACTGAAAGTAGGATAGTAAAATATCCTATTATATTATATTGCTATCTAGCTTTTCCTTCAGTTCTGTTAATATTTGCTTTACATACTTAGGTATGCTGATGTTGGGTACATATATTTATAATTGTTGTATCTTCCTAATGAATTGACCCTTTTATCATTATATAATGTCCTTTCTCTCTTAGTACAGTTTTTGACTTCTGTACAACATAGTACTGTAAGTCCTAGTTAGAGCAATTAGGCAAGAAAAAGAAATATACAGCATCCAAATTTAAAAGCAAGAAGTTAAATTGTCTCTGAAGATGACATAATCTTACATGAAGGAAATTATAAAGACTATACACATGCAAACACACACACACACTAATGTTAGAACCAACAAAATATATCAGTAAAGTTGTACAGTACAAAATCAACATACAAAGATCAGTTGCTTTCCTATATAGCTGTCTTAATCCATTTGTGCTGCTATAACAGAATATTTGAGTCTAGGTAACTCATGAATAACAGAAATTTATTTTTCATAGTTCTGAAGGCTGTGAAGTCAAAGAAGAAGGTGCCAGCAAGTTTGGTTGTCTGGTGAGGGCTGTAATAGAAGAGAAATAGTGTATCTTTACATGGCAGAAGGCAGAAGAACAAGAAAGACAAATTGCCTTCATCCAGCCATTTTATAAAGATACCTAATACCATTCATGAGAACTCCACCCTCATGAGTTAATCACCTCCTGAATGTCCCACTCATAATGTCTTTACATTGGGAATTAAAAATCAACAAGAATTTTGGAGAAGACAAAAATATTTAAGCCATAGAACTATCTGAAAAGACAATTGAGAAAACAATTCATTTGCAATAGCATGAAAACAAAGAAAATACTTACAAGAAACTTAGTGAGATGAAAGACTTCTACACTGAAAATTATAAAACATTATAATTAAAATATTGACCCAATTTAATTCATTTGCACGTGCATATCAAGTTTAAAGAAAACACAAATGTATACAAGGACATTCCATACTCATCTACTAGAAGTCTTAATAATGTTAAAATGTCTATACCTGACTGGTCTGAAGGCACTAAGTTATCTTGATTGTTCAATTACAGATCAAGCTCCTATTCTATTCTTTCCCACTTCTGACTACTACGCTTGACTAGTCTTAAAAGAAAATGTCCTTACTACCAAAAGTGATTTAGAGATTCAACACAATCCCCATAAAAATCTAAGTGGCACTTTTTACAGAAGTAGAAAAAAATGCTAAAATTCATACAGAGCCACAAAGGACCCCAAGAAGCCAAAACAATCTTGAGATAAAACAAAGCTGAAGGAATCATACTTCTGGATTTCAAAAGATATTACAAAGCTATACTAATTAAGACAGCATTATACTAACATAAAGACAGACATACAGACCAATGGAACAGAATAGAGAGCCCAGAAATAAATCCACATGTTATTTATCAATTAAAAATAAAATTTAAAATGTTTTTAAAATCTACATGTATAAAGTCAACTAATCTTCAACAAGGGTGTCAAGAATACACAAAGGGAAAAAGGTAGTTCCTTCAATAAATGATGATGGGAAAACTGAATATCCATATGCAAAAGAATTAATTTGGACCTTTACCTTACAACATATACAAAAATCATCTCAAAATGGAGTAAAGACTTAAACATAAGACTTGAAACTGTAAAGTTCTTAGAAAAAAATAGGGGAAAAACTTCATGACATTGTATTGGCAATAATTTCTTGGATATGACTCCAAAAGCATGAGCAACAAAAGCAAAAATAGAAACAAAGGATTACATTAATCTAAAAAGCTTTTGCACATCAAAGGCAACAATCAAGAGAGCGAAGACACAACTTATAGAATGGAAGGAAATATTTGCAAATCATACACCTATCTGATAAGGAGTTAATATCTAAAACAGATAAGTAATTCAAGCAGCTCAATAGCAAGAAAACAAACAACCCAATTAAAAAAATGGGCAAAGGACCTGAATAGACATTTCTCAAAAGAAAACATACATATGTTCAGTAGCATATGAAAAAATGTGCAACATCACTAGTCATCAGGAAAATGCAAATCAAAACCAGGAGATATTACCTCACATCTGTTAGGAAAGCTATCATCAACAAACAAAAAAATCACAAATATTGGGGAGGATGTGAAGGAAAAAGAATGCTTATACACTATTGATATGAATGTAAAATGATTTCACAACTATGGAAAGCAGCATGGTGGTTCCGCCAAAAAATTAAAAATAAAAATACTATATGATCCAGCAATCCCAAGATTGGGTTTACACATGAAGAAAATAAAAAGTAGCTCAAAGAGATAAATGCACTCACAGTCATTACATCTTTTGTTTTGTTTTGTTTTGTTTTTGAGACAGGGTCTTGCTGTGTCCCCCAGGCTGGAGTGCAGTGATGCAATCATGGCTCACTGCAGTCTTGACCACTTGGGTTCAAACAATCCTCCCACCTCAGTCTCCCTAGTAGCTGGGACCACAGGGGTGTGCCACCACACCCAGTTAATTTTTATATTTTTCATAGAAATGGGATTTTGCCATGTTCCCCAGGATGGTCTTAAACTCCTGGGCTCAAGAGATCTGCCTACCTCGGCCTCTCAAAATGCTGGGATTACAGGTGTGAGCCACTGTGCTCGGCCTCATGGCATCATTATTTACAATATCCAAGAGGTTTACACAACCTAAAGGTTCATCACCAGGTTAATGGATAACAAATATGTGGTATATACGTACAATGAAATATTACTCTGTATTGAAAAAGAAGGAAATAGTGCACTGTGACAACATGAATGAATTCTTGAGAACATTATGCTAAGTGAAATAAGTTAGTCATAGAAGAACAAATACCGCATCATACCACTTATATGAGGCATATGAAATAGTCAAACACAGAGAAGCAGAGAGTAGAATGGTGGGTGTGAGGGGATGGGGGAGGGAGAAATGGAAAGTTGCCATTCAACAGTTATAAAGTTTAAGACGTGCAAAACAAGTTATAGAGGTATGTTGTCCAACATTATGCCTCTAGTTTTCATTTGATATATTGTTCACTTAAAAATTTGTTAAGATTGCAGTTCACTTATTGAGTGTTTTTGTCACAATAAACAAATTAAAATAAATAAAAGTAATCTCTGAAGATCAATACAGAAGAAATAACAAAAAGGTAAAAATATGGGTAAAATACATTTCTCTCTTGAATTTTCTAAATTATGTTTAATAGTTGAAGCAAAAATTAAAACAGTCTTAGGTGTTTCCCAATATATATAAAATGAATATTTAATACATTTATATTATAAATGAGTGAGATAAAATTACATAAAGGGTTCTACATTTTCCTCAAACTGGTAAAATACCAATTTTATTAAATTATGATAATTATGTATATATAATGTCATGCCTTGATAAACTACTAAAATAGCTATCTAAAGACATATACTGAAAAACACTATAGACACATCAAAAAAGAATCTAAAGTATATTCAAGTAACTGACAAAAAGTCAGGAAAAATAAATTTAAAACAGAGAGAACAAACAGAAGACAAATTAGATAGATGATGGATAGATAGGTAGATAGATTAGACATAATATTTACTACATCAATAATTACTTTAAATATACATGGTCTAAATACACCAATTAAAAGACAGAGGTTAGCAGAACAGATTAAAGACCTAACCCAACTACATGCTATCCCTTAAGAAACACTCACCTCACACATCATGATAAGGAATATTAAAAGTAAAAGGGTGGAAAAAGGTAAACCATGCAAACATTAATCAAAAGAAAGTAGCTTTATTAATATCCAGTAAATAAAACTGTAAAGAAAATTACTCAAGAGAGGGAGAGACATTACATAATATTAAGAGTCAATCCTTCAAGAAGACATAGCTAGCCTAAATGCGCATGTACTTAACAACAGAACTATAAATATAGATGAAGCAAAAACTGACAAAGCTGAACAGAAGGGTGGACAAATTCACAATTACAGCTGTAGATGTCAACATCCTTCTCTCAACAATTATAAGAGCAACTAGACAGAAAATCAGCTAGGATATACAAAAATTCAACAATACCATCAACCAACAGATTCTAGTCAACATTTTATAGAACACCTTATCTAACAACATTATTTTTAAGTTTTTCAAGTTTTCAAATCTGTTTTAAATTTTTCAACAAATTCCCAAGACCAGGAATGGGACAAGGAAATATCTTACAGGCATCAAAGGACAATAAAGGAATACATATTATTTCTAAGTGCTCATTAAACTATATTAAGATAGACCATATCCTGGGCCATAAAATAAGCCTCAATATATGTAAAAAAAATTAAGTCACAAAGAGTGTGTTCTCTGTGCACAATGAAATCAAAATAGAAAATTGATTTTTGAAAGAAACAGGAAAATCTGCAAAAGAGAAAACATTCCAGCTCTCACCGGGCTTGAGTTTTAAAAAAAAGAGACAGAGAAACAGAAAACACCCCAAATCAGTAATCTAATCTTCTGTCTTAAAAATCTAGAAAGAAAGCATACAGGTCGGGCACGGTGGCTCAAGCCTGTAATCCCAGCACTTTGGGAGGCCGAGACGGGCGGATCACGAGGTCAGGAGATCGAGACCATCCTGGCTAACACGGTGAACCCCGTCTCTACTAAAAAAAAAAAATACAAAAAAATTAGCCGGCGAGGTGGTGGGCGCCTGTAGTCCCAGCTACTCGGGAGGCTGAGGCAGGAGAATGGCGTGAACCCGGGAGGCGGAGCTTGCAGTGAGCTGAGATCCGGCCACAGCACTCCAGCCTGGGCGGCAGAGCGAGACTCCGTCTCAAAAAAAAAAAAAAAAAAAGAAAGAAGAAAGCATACAATACACCCAAAGCAAGCAGAAATAAGAAAATAATAAAGATAAGAGCACAAATAAAATTGAAAACAAAAATCAAGAAATTCAATGAAATAAAAAAACTTCTTTGAAACTATCAAGATAAAATGTTAAAATTCTAGAAAAATTAACAATAAAAAAAGAGAGGACACAAATTTTTAAGACCAGGAATGAAACAAGGAAATATTCTACAGGCATTAAAGCACAATAAGGGATTATATAAACAACTTTAACATATAAGTTTGACAAGTTAGATGAAATAAACCAATTCCTTCAAAAGCAAAAGCTATCACAACTAACTCTATATGATACAGATAATTTAAATTGCTCTATAGTTATTAAGGAAGTGGAATTCATAATTTAAAAACTCCTGGAAAAGAAATCTCCATCCCCAGATAGTTTTCCTGTAGAACACTGCCAAATATTTAAACATATATAACACCTGTTCTACACAACCTTTCCAGAAGCTAGAAAAAGAGGGAGCACTTTCCAATCCGTTTTATAAAGCTATTACTACTATGATACCAAAAACAAAGATATTATAAGAAAATTGCAAATTAATACTCTTCATTAATAGAGATGAAAACATTTCTAATAAAATATTAACAAATAGAATTCAGCCTTATGTAAAGTGAATTGTATACCATGATCCAGTAAGATTTATTCCAGGGATGCAAGGCTAGTTTGATATTTGAAAATCAATGTAATCTACCATATTAACAAACTAAACAAAAAAAATCATATAATTATGTAAATTGATGCAGAAAAGGCATCAATGTTCTGCAAAAAAAATTCTGACAAAATTCAACACCCATTTATCGCATAAACTCTCCAAAATCGAGAAACAAAGAAGAACTTCTGCATCTTTTTTTTTTTTTTTTTTGAGACGGAGTCTCGCTCTGTCACCCAGACTGGAGTGCAGTGGCCAAATCTCAGCTCACTGCAAGCTCCGCCTCCCGGGTTTATGCCATTCTCCTGCCTCAGCCTCCTGAGTAGCTGGGACTACAGGTGCCCGCCACCGCGCCCGGCTAGTTTTTTGTATTTTTTAGTAGAGACGGGGTTTCACCATGTTAGCCAGGATGGTCTCGATCTCCCGACCTCGTGATCCGCCCATCTCAGCCTCCCAAACTTCTGTATCTTGATTTTTTAAAATCTGTCATCTCTTTTTAAAGGTTTGCTGATATCTGATCTAGAGCACTTGTTCTCAATCATGATTACACTTTAGGAACTCTTGGGAGACATTTTAAAAATATCGATGGCTAGGTTCTGTTCCCAGGGATTCTGATTTCATTGGTTTATGGTGCAGCCAGTGCAGGTCATTTTAATGTGCAGCAAAATTTTAAACCACTGATTTAGATCAGTAACTTTGAACTTTGGCTGGGAATCAGAATCACTGAGGATGCCAGGGATTCACTCTGAACCTACTGTATCAGAATTCTGGGAAGTGGGACCCAGGCATGCTTGAATGTGTTTTTGTTAAGTAAATCCTCCACAGGTAATTGAGATGTTTAATAGGGATTGAGAACTACTGGTCTCAACCCAAGAGCAATGATTTTTAAACTTTTACATATATCTAAATTAAATGAAGAGGGTGCTAAGAATACAGATTACCAAGCCCCATCTCGAGTGAGTCTAATTCAGCAGGTCTCAGATAGATGTGACCCGGGAATGTGTATTTTTAGCAAGCTGTAAGAAAGATGGCTGTGCTGCAGCCAAGCAGGCATAGGCTGAGGTAAACATCCTTTATGACTCAGCATGATTGGAGCGCAGGCGCACATTCCCATGCCTTATATAATCACAGCTATTGAAACATAACGTAGAGAAGCTCATGACCTGGCTCTCAGCCACTATTGTTTGTAAGGTGTATAAATGTAACACTGACACTGTGAAAGAGCTGCTAAATAAAGCCATATTCTCATCTAAAAAATAAAAAAAATCTATCAAAAAGAGATGTAAAGCTAACATCGTATTTAATGGCAAAAGACTGAATGCTTTCCCCTAAAATCGGCAAGAGAGCAAGAATATCAGCTCTCACCACGCTTATACACCATATTTCTGGAAGTTCTAATCGGTGCAGTAAGGTATGAAAATTAAATAAAAGACATACAGATTTAAAAGGAAGAAATAAAACTATTCCTACTATGTATATATGACATGATTTTCTATGTAGAAAATCCCAAGGAATCCACCAAAATAACAATAATAACAATTCTTGAACTACTAAGTGATTTCAGCAGGGTTATAGGATATAAGATAAACATACAAAAATCTATTTTACTTGTATATACTAGCAATAACAGGTGAAAATTAAAATTAAAAATATAATAACATTTATAATACTGAAAAATTAAACAATTAGGTATAAGTCTAACAAAACATGTATACGACTTCTGTACTGAAAACTGCAAAATGCTGATGAAAGAAATCAAAGATCTAACTGAATGGAGAGACATCCTGTGTTCATGAACTGGAAGACTCAATATGGTAAATATGTCACTTCTCCTAAATTGATATACAGATTTTTATAACTCTTATAAAATCTAAGAAAAAAATTTGAGACATTAAAAATTATTTTAAAATATACACGGAATGGCAAACTAGCTAGGATAGCTAAAAACAACTTTGAAATAGGAGATTAATAGGAATAACTCTAAGTTATTTTAAGACTTATTATATAGCTACAGTAGGTCAATGCTTTGTGATATTGGCCAAGGAATAAACAAGCAGCTCAATAAAATAGAATCATGAAACTAGAAATAGCCATATACAAGTACAACAAATTGATTTTTCTCAAATATGCAGAAGTAATCCAATGGAGGAACAAATAGTGCTAGAGCAACTGGATATCAACAGGCAAAAAGTAGGAACTTTGAGAAAAGTTTCACACTTCATAAAAAGTTAACTCAGAATGGATCATAAGTACAAAATCAAATGTAAAATATAAAACTTTTAGAAAAAAGCAGAAAAATAATTTTGGACCTAAAACTTGGTGAACCATTCTTAGGCACAAAAAGCATGACACATAAAAGAAAAACATAGATAAAACTTACTTCATTAGCTACAAACTGCAAGAAAATATTTACAAAACTCATATCTGAAAAGGTCTCATATATAGAACATATAAACGACTCTTAATAATTAACAGTAAAATACTATACAAAAAATTCTATAAGAAAATAGGCAAAAAACATGAGTCATTTCACTAAAGAGTATGTACAGACAGCAAATAAACACATGGAAAGATGTCTGACATCACTGGCCATTAGAATTGAAGATCATAATATGACTACACACTGATTAGAACATCTAAAATTAAAAATGGTGAAAATATCTAATGTTGGTCAGAGTGTTGAATAACTAGATACATTGCTGGTGGGAATGCAAAATTGCTCTGGGAAATAGTTTGGCAGTTTCTTAAAAACTATGCATCACATACTATAACCTAGCAATCACACTTGTGGGTGTTTCTCTTAGAGAAATTAAAATTTATGCCCACACAAAAGTCTGTACCCAATTGTTCATAGAAGAATTATTTGTAATAGCCCCAAACTGGAAACAACAGAATGTCCTACATAGTCAAATGGATAAACAGTTGTATATCCTACCATGGAATACTAATCAGCAATGAAAAAGAATAAACTATCGATATATATAACTTGGATGGATCTCTAAGGCATTATGCTGAGTTAAAAAAAAAAAAGTCAATCTAAAAAGGTCTGACACTGTGTAATTCCATGTATAAAACACTGTATAATAACAAAATTATAGAAATGAAGAATAGATTTTCGTTTGCCGGGGGTTAGGCATGGGGTAGGGGCGGGGGGGGGGGCGTGGGGGGTAAGGAGAGGCAGGTGCGATTGGAAAGTGGTAGCACAAGGGAAATATTTGTAGTGATGGAATATTTCTGTACCGTTTTTGTCTTGGTGATTACACAAATCCATATGTGTGATAAAACTGTATACATAATTTATGTCGATATGTCAATGTCCTTGTTTTGATATCTCGCTATACAGTTACAAACAATGCAACCTATATGGGAAACTGGGCAAAGGGTACGAAGAACCTCTCTCTGCTGTCTTTGCTACTTCCTTTGAATCTGTAATTATTTCAAAATTAAAAGCTTTTTAAAAAATTTAGTTTCTAGTCTTTGAGAGGTATTCCTGGGACAGAAATGAGAGAAGATGCATAGGCTTTCCCATATAGCATAAACAGCTAAATTAAAATTAAAAGCAGTTATCAAATAGATTCAGTCAGTTTTATTTTTACAAGTGTCTAGGTTTAATATAAAAGTCAGAAACTAAATAAAATGAACAGCCAATACTTCTAAAGGAGTTGTCAAATTAGAAAGAGCTTGTTTCTACAAAAGACAACATAATTATCACAAATAGTGGTTATATCTCTGCTATGCACCAAACAAAAATTATTTTTCTCTTCCCAGTTGTAAGCCAACTGCCATACTAACAGTCTTGCCAAGTTTGTATTTTCTTTGCATATTCCTTTTCTTCTGAGCCCCCAGTACTACACTTAAAATTGCCAAGGAGGAAGGGAGACTTAGAAACTGCAAGAGGCTAAATAAACATTTGCCTGTGACTATTCCACAATATAAATTACATAATCACTAGGTATTCAATGATTCTAATTTAATACTGCTAAAGAGGGCAGGTGATCATAATGCACATTTTAGAAATATCAATTGTGGGTCACCTGAAAAAGTTTCAAAGCCGTTCTTAAATGCAATTACCAATATCACTATAGCATAAATGCATTCAGACACAACTAAACTCATTAAAATGGAATTCTGCAAGAGTGTAACTTGCCTAGGTTTCTTGGATTTTTTTTTTTTTACACACAGGACACTAGAATCTTGACCCTTATAATTAGAAAAGCTTCACCCACTTCAGATCTCTGCTATAAGGGATATCTACACTGGTTTAATTTTTAACCCAAGACTTAAAGAGTACGAAAGATTTACAGGGATTATCTAAATCTATTCTTTGTAACAGAATCCATTAATAATTTTCTCTACATCTTCTATCTACTAATACCAGTTTTGGATTCTTTCTAATAAAGCTGTAGCTAACAAGTCTTGACCACTATGACTAAGGAGACAGTTTAACTCAACCTCTGTACCTTCTAGGCTATTCCCTACACTTTTTGTTAGGGTAATTCAGATTCTTTATGTTCTTCTCAAAGTAAAGTCTTTGCCTAAAAAAATTGTATAAATTATGATTATCTATTATTGTGTGAGAAGTCATTGCAAAACCTAGTGTTTAAAAAGCAACAACTTCTGGCTGGGCATGGTGGCTCACGCCTGTAATCCCAGCACTCTGGGAGGCCGAGGCAGGTGGATCATCTGTGGTCAGGAGTTCGAGACCAGCCTGGCCAACATGGGGAAACCCTGTCTCTACTAAAAATACAAAAATTAGCCAGGCGTGGTGGTGCACACCTGTAGTCCCAGCTACTTAGGAGGCTGAGGAAGGAGAATTGCTTGAACCCAGGAGGCAGAGGCTGCAGTGAGCCAAGATCGTGCCATTGCACTCCAGCCTGGGTGACAGAGTGAGTCTCCATCTCAAAAAAAAAGAAAAGAAAAGAAAAAGCAAGAACTTTTTATTCTCTCTTATGGGTTCTGAGGTTTGACTGGGCTCAGCTGAGATTTCACACATCAGGTCTCTGTGCAGCTGCAGTCAAAGTTTGGCTGCAGCTCGAACCATATAAAATTTTGAATAGGCTGGACATACAAGATACCATATTCACAGTGCTGTCAGTTAATGCGGGCTTTTGGCTAGAAATGCAGCTCTATCAACCAGAGTGCCTACCTGATTGTGATCTCTCTTTGTAGGCTGGGCTTCATACAGCCTAGAAATTGCATTCTGAGGGGAAATGTCTCAAAGTTGAGCACTCCAAAACAATCAGGTGAAAGCTAAAAGGCTTTTTATAATCTAACCTCAGAAGTCCTAGAAGGTTACCTCTGCCATATTTAGTTGGTCAACCAAGTTATTAAGTCTAGCCCAGATTCAAGAAGAAGAGTATTAAACTCTATGATGGAGGAAAAGCAAAGTCATGCCAGAGGAGAATTTGCAAAATGTAAAATATTATTGTAGCTATCATTAGAGAATATAATCTATGACATATAGAAAATTTCATTCCTTTTCAATATACAAGTATAAAATGTCACTTGCTTATTTTACTGGATAACCGTACGAATGACAGCATGATGAGGTAGCTCTAGACATCTCTGACCTAAGTTTTATGTCTCCTTTCTTTTATTACTCTACAGTAACATTTTTAAAGTTACAAAAATATAGAGGTTATCGGCCAAGTGCAGTGGCTCACGCCTGTAATCCCAAAACTTTGGAAGGCCAAGGCAGGCAAATCACCTGAGGTCAGGAGTTCCAGACCACCCTGGCCAACATGGTGAAACCTCATCTCTACTTAAAAAATACAAAAAAATTAGTTGGGCGTGCTGGCTCACACCTTCAATCCCAGCTACTCGGGAGGCTGAGGCAAGAGAATTGCTTGAACTGGGAGCCCGGAGTTGTAGTAAGCTGAGATGGCGTCACTGCACTCCAGCCTAGGCAACAGAGTGAGACTCCATCTCAAAATAAAAAAAGGTTATCCAACATTAAAAACACCATGATGTACCCAAATCCTATTAATACCAGACTTACAAAGAAGAGCTGGTACCATTCCTACAGAGACTACTCCACAAAATTAAGGAGGAGGAGCTTTCCCCCAACTCATTCTACAAGGCCAGCATCATCTGGATACCAAAACCTAACAGAGGCACAACAAAAAAAAGAAAACTTCAGAGCAATATCCTTGATGAATATCAAGACAAAAGCCCTCAACAAAATACTGAAACCAAATCCAGCATCACATCAAAAAGATAATCCACCATGATCAAGTAGGCTTCATCCCCAGAATGAAAGGTTGGTTCAACATACACAAAGCAATAAATATGATCCATCGCACAAAAAGAACTAAAGACAAAAACCACTATTATCTCAATAGCCACAGAAAAGGCTTTTGATAAAATTCAATGCCAGTTCACGTTAAAAAAAAAACTTCCAATAAACTAAGTGTTGAAGGAACATACATCAAAATAATAAGAGCCATCTATGACAAACCTACAGCCAACATTATACTGAATGGGCAAAAGCTGCAAGCATTCTCCCTTGAAAACTGGCACAAGACAAGAATGCTCTCTTGCCACTTCTATTCAACATCATATTAGAAGTCTAAGCCAAAGCAATCAAACAAGAGAAAGAAATAAAGGGCATCCAAATAGGAAGACAGGAAGTCAAACTATCTCTGTTTGCAGATGACATGATTCTATATCTAGAAAACCCCATACCCATAGTCTTAGCCCAAAAGTTCCTTCAGCTGATAAACAACTTTAGCAAAATTTTAGTAAACAAAATTAACTTATGAAAATCACTATCATTCCTACACACCAGTAACAGCCAAACTGAGAGAAAAATCAGAAAGGCAATCTGATTCACAATTGCCACAAAAAGACTAAAATACTTACAAACACAGCTTACCAGAAAGGTGAAAGATCTCTATAACAAGGATTACAAAATGCTGCTCAAAGAAATCAGTGAAGACACAAACAAATGGAAAAATATCACATGCTCATAGACAGGAAGAATCAGTATCATTAAAATGGCCATACTGCCCAAAGCAATTTACAGATTCAATGCTATTCCTATCAAACTACCAATGACATTCTTTACAGAACTAGAGAAAACAACTTTAAAATTCATTTGGAACCAAAATGAGCCTGAATAGCCAAGGCAATCCTAAGCAAAAAGAGCAAAGGTGGAGGCATCATGTTACCCAACTAAAAACTACACTACAGAACACAGTTACCAAAACAGCACGGTACTGGTACAAAAAAAGACACGTAGACCAATGGAACAGAAGAGAGGCCCAGAAATAAGGCCACACATCTATGACCATCTGATCTTTTGACAAAGCTGACAAAAAATAACAATTGGGAAAAGACTCTCTATTCAATAAATGATGCTGGGATAATTGGCTAGCCATGTGCAGATGATTGACTCTGGACCCCTTCCTTACACCATATACAAAAATCAAGTCAAGATGAATTGAAGACTTAAATGTAAAATCTAAAACTATAAAAACAGTGGAAGAAAACCTAGAAAATACCATCCTGGACATAGGAATGGGCAAAGACGTCAGGACAAAGACACCAAAAGCAATCGCAACAAAAGTAAAATTCGATTAAACTTAAGAGCTTCCACACAGCGAAGGAAACTATCAACAGAGTAAATAGACAACCTATAGATGGGAGAAAATATTTGCAAACTATGCATCTGACAAAGGTCTGATATAAGAAACTTATTTAAGCATCTATAAGAGACAAACAAATTGACAAAAGAAAACCCCATTAAAAAGTGGGCAAAGGACATGAACACACTTTTCAAAAGAAGACATACATGTGGCCAACTAGCATACAAAGAAAAGCTCAATATCACTGATCATTAAAGAAACACAAATCAAAACCACAATGAGATACCATCTCACACCAGTCAAAATGGTTATAACTAAAAAGTCAAAAAATAACAGATGCTGGCAAGGTTGCAGAGAAAAGGAAGCACTTATATACTGTTGGTAGTAGTGTAAGTTAATTCAGCCATTATAGAAAGCAGTATGGTAATTCCCCAAAGAGCTAAAAGCAGAACTGCCATTTGACCCAGCAATCCCACTTCTGGGTACATACCCAAAGGAATATAAATCATTCTATCATAAAGACACATGCACACGAATGCTCACTGCAGCACTTTTCACAATAGCAAAAACATGGAATCAACCTAAATGCTCATCAACGACAGATTTGATGAAGAAAATGAGGCACATACTCACCATGGAATTCTATGCAGCTATAAAAAATAACGAGTTTGTGTCTTTTGTGGAAACATGAATGGAGCTGGAGGCTATTATTCTTAGTAAACTAACACAGAAACGGAAAACCAAATACCACTTATTCTCACTTATAAGAGGGAGCTAAATGACAAGAACTTATAAACACAAAGAAGAAAACGGTAAACACTGGGCTCTTCTTGAGGGTGGAGGGTGGGAAAAGGGAGAGGAGGAGAAAAGATAACTACTGGGTACCAGGCTTAATACTTAGGTGATGAAATAATCTGTTAATCTGTACAACAAACTCCCATGACACAAGTTTACCTATGTAATAAACCTTCACATGTACCCCTGAATCTTAAAAAAGATTTAAAAAAAAAACACAAACACTATGATGGAGAAGGCACTCCTGCATAGTGCTATGCTGTCTACCATGACAGCCACTGGCCACATGTCGCTATTGAACACGAAATATGGTTAGTTCAGATATACTATAAATGTAAAATACACATCAAATTTCAAAGACTTATAACTAAAACAGAAGTAAGATACCTCATTGTGATGTTTATATTGATTGCATGTTGAAATGATGATACTTTTCATACACTGACTTAACTATAATTTCACCTGGTACTTTTACTCTATGTAGCTACTAGAAATTTAAAATTATCTGTTTGGCTCACATATTATTGTAGTTTGCATAATATTTCCATAAGACAGTGCTGGCTAATAAAATAAACTAAATCATATTTTCCAGTATATAGTACCACAAAAGGTCATGGTGTTTGTACCATTAAATGGTTTTCAGGCATTTTAATTGCTTCATGCTAAATCTTATATGACACATATAATCATATTCAAAGTAAATATTTTGGTACTTCTAGGCCAGGTGCAGTGGCTCACGCCTGTCATCCCAGCATTTTTGGGAGACCGAGACAGGTGGATCACCTGAGGTTGGGAGTTCGAGACCACCCTGACCAACATGGAGAAACCCCATCTCTACTAAAAATACAAAATTAGCTGGGCATGGTGGCGCATGCCTGTAATCCCAGCTACTCAGGAGGCTGAGGCAGGAAAATTGCTTGAACCTGGGACACGGAGATTGCGGTGAGCCGACATCATGCCATTGCACTCCAGTCTGGGCAACAAGAGTGAAACTCTGTCTCAAAAAAAAAAAAAAAAAAAAAAATTGACCAGGCCTAGTAGTGCACACCTGTAGTCCCAGCTACTCAGGAGGCTGTAGTGGGAGGATGGCTTGAGCCTGGAAGGTCAAAGCTGCAGCAAGCTGTGATCACATCACTGCCCTCTAGCAGCCTGGGTAAGAGAGCAAGACCCTGCCAAAAAAAAAATTTAATATATTTCAATCGAAATTGATTTATGAATATAAGACAGCCAAGATGATATGAAGAACTCATAACTGATTAACATTGAAGGAAAATAGGCAAAAATAAAAATTCAGCTTGTTTTAGAAGGAAAGAAATTGGGAGTTTATCAAATATTTAAAAGAAACACTTTTGCAAACTAATGGCCAATACTTAGTCTCATATCCTTCCTTTCTTTCTTCCCTCTACATTTCCTCCAAACTGAACTTCATATATTTCCCACAGCAAACAACCTATGTGATTCCTGCTATGTGCCTTTGCACAGGCTCTTACCCCTTTCTGGAATTTCCAACTCCTTCAATTGTCTGATAAGTACCTACCTCTCCTTCAAAAGCCAACTTAAGAGCTTTCTCTCCTCTGAAGCCTGATCCATCCCAGGGGAGTTAACCACTTACTACTTGGCACTCTTATACTACTTAGCATTCACCCATATTACAGTTTTTATCATGTTCCATTTCACGTACTTGTTTGTCTGATTCTCCTCGAGAACTAGGATTGCAATTGTTCCTACTTTGAACCACTTCTTAACACTGTGTTTATATAAGAATTACGTAACTAGAAATTGCAGTAACACCAAGAGCATTTTAATTTAAATTTTACAGTTTAGCTATCTGTTATAGCCCATACAGAATCTGTCAGTAAAATGTGTTAAATCTCTCTCAAAATCCATCATATGTATTCTTGTATTTATTATATATATACACATATGTATAATAAATAAATATATATGTGTGTATATATATATATTACACACACACACTATAGTCATATAGTCACATAGTTTCTAGGTGGCCATACCTCTCAGTTTGCTTGAGATGCCTTTTGTAGATCAATTAAGGTCTGTTGGCCATTTTATGAATCTTTGTCTCTCAGAAGTAACCCAGTTTTGGTCAGGCGTGGTGGCTCACACCTGTAACCCCAGCACTTTGGGAGGCCAAAGTAGGCAGATCATCTGAGGTCAGGAGTTCAAGACAACTTGGCCAAAGTGGTGAAATCCTGTCTCTACTAAAAAATACAAAAATTAGCCAGCTGTGGTGGTGCACACCTGAAGTCAAAGCTACTCAAAAGGCTGAAGCAGGAGATCCACTTGAACCCACGAGGCGTAGGTTGCAGTGAGCCAAGATTACATCACTGCACTCCAGCCTGGGTGACAGATCCAGACCCCATCTCCAAAAAAAAACAAGTATCCTGGTTTGGATAACAAATTACATGTTTCTGATAATAATTTTCTAAACATTATCAATAGTAAATTAAATTCTCTGTGAAGCCAAATATGCTGACTACAGTTGCTAACACAGGATATTTCATTGTTTAACAGCTATAAGAACAACCTTTTGATTTTTGCTATTAACTGTTGCAGTGAATAATGTGGTGCTTCACCCATATTCCCTTTATAAGGGATTCCCTTTTCAGCTAGAAATACCAGCTGTGGTGGCTCACATCTCTTTTCCTCACCGGGAACAGTCCTCAGTTGAAGGATCTGCCTCATCCAAAGTTACACAGCTCCTAGGATGATGTGCCATCAATGATCGACAGTTGCAGGAATTCTAAGTGTCCATTCCCCTGTTTCAATATGAGACAATTCTGAAAGGCCATCCCAGCTCCCACACTCCCCATAGGACAGCTAAGACTTCTGTTGTAAGTTGGTTTCTCTGCAATCTGCCTTTCTCACTTCCTTACACGTTTATTTTCTGAAAGAATGTCCCGAAAAAACTTTTTTGTACTCAGATTTACTTTTGAGTCTGTTCTAGTGTACCTGATCTAAAACAACAATCACTCTTCATTCTACCATCAGATACCTAGGAACTATGCAAGGCTCAGAACCCTTATATTTTGTCCAAGTTAGAACTAATACTTCATGCAAGGATTCTTGATTCTTACTATATTTCTCTCATTGCTACCATTTGACCTAGTTTCATTTTTATGTAACAACTTTGAGTAAAGTTTAATGTTAAAAAACCATAGCAGGAACTTCTAATATATGAGGAATGCCTAAACACTAGGGAGTAAAGGAACCTACTTCATGGGAAAGGATCAGTTGGAGCGATCCACAAAGTGAATGACTGACCTGCCCCACAGATATTAGAAATCATGGCTGCCTCTGCCAGAAGGCAAAAGACAAAGGGCTCTCAGACTTTAGGCTCTCTGGCCAAGAGGATGTAACCTTTAGGAACTTTCACCTCTGTATTGCTCTCTGCATTTCACCTGGGTATTGATTGCTCTCTGCAAGTCTTAAGTCTTGACACTTTGGAATATTCTCCATTACTTTATAGTTATTTTTATTTTACAAAAATTATTTCATTCTCTTCCTGTACTCTGGCTCTATCTGATTGGTTTCACTTTTATTAAAAAAAATAAATGCCTGTCTACTTTTTATTATTTCAGCTTTTCTTACTAGTTCTGCGATCATATAGCTTGCATTTCTGTAGGATTCTCACTATTAATTTTGATTACCAAGAGAGATTAGTACATTAGAGCACAAAGAGGAGATCTATGAGAATAGTCTATTTTCTCAACAGGGGAACCCAGATGCTTCCTTTTCCCCAATGAGCACTGCACAAGCTCCTCTTAAACCCCAAGTGGGCATTCCATGCCAGATTTACATGACACCAAACTTAACTTGTCAGGAAGGATTTGGAATCATTACTTAACAGTCATCCAGAGAATTAAGGAACATTTAGTAAAGGAATAAGACTAGAATCAGAACAACTCAGAAAAATAACAGCTGAAACAATACATTTGTTTTATCTCCAAAACAATTCACATATTTAAATACTTGTCCAATATCTAGTCCTTAATTTAGGCAGAGAAAAGAAAACAAAGAAAAAAAAAACATTTTTGCCAGCTTAACCAGATCCCCACTATTTATTATTTCTCTCAACTCCCAGTTTGTTGAATTATCAGCTCCTATATACCAGTTTCAATATCTGAATCCAGCCTCTTTCATTTTGATGATTCCTTTATATCTTCTTGGACTTTGATTTCGTGCTCTAATCAATCTAACCTTGGTTGATATCTCTGTTTGGGGCATATCTACTCCTGCACAGACCTATATAGGATACTATTTATTTCTCTTAAGTTATCTAGATATCTGTAAACTGAAAAACATTGTCTCCAAACAAATCAACCACTCAAAAATCAGCTACCAATACAGAATAATGAAAACTGTTAAGAATATAAAAATGTAAAGCATCTAGTACACTACACTTGACCTGATAATGACAATTCTCATATGCAGTCCATGCCAAACAAAAAAAAGAAGGTATGAAGGGAGGGAGGAAGGGAGGGAGGGAGGGAGGGAGGGAAGAAAAAACATAGGCTGAAAGTTGCCTTTACATTTTTAGGATTTTAATTCCAACCTGTCTCTTGTATTCAGAAAGTCATTGCATATAGTTCCTCCCAACTGTTTTACCTTATCATCATAAGAAATAAAAATAAATTAATTAATTAAGGCTGGAATTATTTCCAAAATGCATTTTCAGGAGTGGGATGGAGGTCCTATACGAAAGGAAAAATCCCATAACATATCTTTGCATGCAGTCTTTATATGAATTTTCAGAATTTCCCAAGACATGGAATGCATTAAACTCAAGACACACAATAAAATAGGTTTCTGAATAACAAAGCTAGTCCATTTGATTCTTTATTCACTCAACAAATATGTAATGAGAACCAACAATGTGCTTCCACAGAAAACATCAAGAGAAGAAAAAAGTGGGTGGATGAGGGTCCAGAAATGCAAATTCGTTCCTGCATGGAGTTCATGCCTGACTTGTTTACTCTAGCAACATTACCTCTCACTCAATTCTAATAATGCCCTACAGTCATGTATCACCTGAATATTAACTTTACTAATAATTATACATCACCTGTGTAACACATCCAACCCATCTATAACAATATGATTTCAACCCACTCCCAGAAAAATATTCATGCTTGGTGTAATCTTAGAACTCAAACATGATGGCTGACTACCTACCATTCTATTTTCACCAATTTCAGAAAGATCACCATGTAAAAATTGTTGATTTCCTGAAGATCATTCCTTTTTCACAGGGCCTCGTTCTCTGCCCATTTATGAAAAACAAATCCTTAATTATGTTATACATCAGAGAATATGAACTAGGGCTAACCAATCATAGAGATATAACAAAATCAGCAGAAGTATCTTAGAAATATATATACCTAAGTTTTAAAAGTCAAAAGGTACATTTTCTCTGATCCTAAATGTTTTCTGGAGTGTATTTTTAATGAATAAAAATCCTGTTCTAGAATATGGCTGGATGTGGATCCAAATGCAGAGATTAAAATTAAAAAAATTATTTCTGGATATTTACATTGATTTTCAGAAGAGACAATGCTTTGCAAAATAAGACCTTTTATAATAGGCAGTTTATTGTATAAATTTAGTAGATGTTTGAAACTCATTTCAATTAATGTCAGAGAGGTTGTTTCTCCATTATATGGCATATACAATATGCAATCATTTCATTCATTCTTTAATTCAAAAATACAATTCAGCTTTTTCTAAATGCCACTCACTGTGCCTGGGGCTTGGGATAAAACTAAACAAAACAGACATGTGATCTGCCTGCATAGAGCTTAAAGTGTGTGAGGGATGCTGTCCATAATGGATTTGAAACAAAAGGACTGATAATGATTCCACAGAAAACACTAGGGAAGACTAGCATTGATGTAATGTTGTGAGTCTCCCAGAGATGTCCACATTCAAATTCCCAGAACCTGTAAATATGTTACCTGACATGGCAAGAGGAATTTTGCAGATGTAATTAAGGTTAAGGGTATTCAGATGGGAGGATTATCCTGGATAATCTGGGTGGGTCCCACTAATCACATGAGTCCTAAAAAGAAGAGAATTTTTCCAAAGTGTGGTCAGAGAAAGAGAGATGACGTTGGAAACAGGGTCAGAGAAACGTGACCTTGCTGCCTTACAAGCTGGAGGCAAAGGACCATGAGTCAAGGAATGAGGGTGACCTCTAGAAACTGGAAAAGGCAAAAACAATGGACTCTTCCCTAGAGACTCCAGAAAACAATGCATTCCTCCAACACTTTGATTTTTACTCCAGTGAGGCCCAGGTCAGACTTTTGATTACAGAGCTGAAAGATTTAAATTTGTGTGGTTTAAGACACTAAGTGTATGGTAATTTGTTACAGCAGCAATAGAAAACTAACCAAACATAACATACACATGTATCTACTCATAAATTTCACAGGACAGTATATATTAGGGCAAACATATGAGAAGTGACAATGTGCTAGCAGCCCTCACTCTCAGTGCCTCCTCAGCCTCCGCGACCACCTGGCAGCGCTTGAGGAGCCCTTCAGTCCACCAGGGCACCATGGGAGCCCCTCTCTGGGCTGGCTGAGGCCGGACCCACCTCCCTCTGCTTGCAGGGAAGTGTGGAGGGACAGGCACCAGCGGGAACCGCCGCTGCAAGCAGGGTGCTCACAGGCCAGTGTGCACGCAGGCGTGGGTGTGGGGGCGGGCACAGGCTAGGCGGGCTGGCACTGCACTCAAATTCTCGTGGGGCATTAGCTGCCTCCCTGCCTGGCAGGGTTCAGGACTGGCGGCCCACTTGCAGCCCTGGTGCAGGATCCACTAGGTGAAGCCACTGGGCTCCTGAGCTGGATGGGGACTTGGAGAACTTTTATATCTAGCTGGAGGATTGTATGTGCACCAATCAGCACTCTGTATCAAGCTAACCTAGTAGGGACATGGAGAACTTTTCTGTCTAGCACTCTGTGTCTAGCACAAGGAATGTAAACACACCAATCAGCACTCTGTCAAACCTGACCAATCAGCTCTCTGTAAAATAGACCAATCAACTCTCTGTAAAATGGACAAATCAGCAGGATATGGGTGGGGCCAGATAAGGGAATAAAAGCAGGCTGCCCAAGCCAGCCAGCAGTAACCTGCTGGGGTCCGCTTCCAGATTGTGGAAGCTTTGTTCTTTCACTCTTTGCAATAAATCTTGCCACTACTCACTCTTTGAGTCCACGCTGCCTTTATGAGCTGTAATAGGCAGCTGTAACACTCACCGCAAAGGTCTGCAGCTTCACTCCTGAAGCCAATGAGACCAGGAACCCACTGGGAAGAACAAACAACTCCAGACACGCTGCCTTTAAGAGCTGTAACACTCACCGTGAAGGTCTGCAGCTTCACTCCTGACAGCGAGACCACGAACCCACCAGAAGGAAGTAGCTCCAAAACACATCTAAACGTCCGAAGGAACAAACGCCGGACACACCGTGTTTAAGAACTGTAACACTCACCGCGAGCGTCCACGGCTTCATTCTTGAAGCCAATGAGACCAAGAACCCACCAATTCCAGATACACATACATAATCAATAGTGTTATTTTTTTTTTTTTTTTTGAGACGGAGTCTCGCTCTGTCGCCCAGGCTGGAGTGCAGTGGCGCGATCTGGGCTCACTGCAAGCTCCGCCTCCCGGGTTCCCGCCATTCTCTCGCCTCAGCCTCCGAGTAGCTGGGACTACAGGCGCCCGCCACCTCGCCCGGCTAGTTTTTTGTATTTTTAGTAGAGACAGGGTTTCACCGTGTTAGCCAGGAGGGTCTCGATCTCCTGACCTCGTGATCCACCCGCCTCGGCCTCCCAAAGTGCTGGGATTACAGGCTTGAGCCACCGCGCCCGGCCCAATAGTGTTATTAAGTGGTTGTTTTGTCCGTTATAGACCCATCTGGTCTCATTTATTACTAATTTCTTCTTAATGTGACAAGACGTTGAACTTATTGAATGTTGAAATTCCATTTTAGAAAATGATCAAGACTTGCTGATCTGTTTTAAGGAAGTGAATTTATTTAGACTCAGAGGAGTGATGGTTGTGTGGACTGAGCCTGAGACAAACAAAAGCTGCATTCATTTCTCACTGCTGAACTGCTCTGGCTGGACGCAACCAACTTGCAAAATTTAAGCCAATCTTTAAGTCTCCTTCAGCTAAAAGACTCACAGGTTTTGATGAATTCATCACTTTCAGTTTTTGTGCTTATCATCAAGCATTTACTCCATCAGCACAGCTCAAATACAAAAGCTACTGACTGATCTGAAAAACAACTGGGTCCACCAAAGGAGACACAGTATTCCTTAAAGTAGAAAGATGAGGACTTAAGTGCTAGAGCCATCCCAAGTCTTTGAGCAAATGCTGAGCAAGGTTTGAGTTCAGCTAGTTCCAGAAAAATGCATTCCTTTTCAGTAAAACTGATGCAACAGCTATAAACAAGCAGTATTTGTGATAGAAACCTGGAGTGACAGTAAACCTGGGGATGAGATCTGATAATACACTCCACAGTTTTCCAGGTTGGTTCCTGCTACTTAATTCCAATATTCATTAGCTCAGTTCAATTTGCTTAGTTTAAGAAAACCATAAAATCACCACTATTTTGATGTGATATGTGTTTATTATATACAGGGCCAGTTTCAGGGGCCTGCTACTGCACACAGGATCCCAATTTTAGACAGGGTCCCAGGCTTGGGTTTTCATGCTATGCTATCACACTCTTGAAATTTTTAACAATTTTACCTTTGAATCTGTGTAGTCCAATGCGGCAATGAAGCACATGTCTCGGCTCATATGCAGTCCTACCTCCAAGTGACTTCCTGGGATAGTTCCTCAGACACCTGTTCTCCCACCCAGTGATTACTGCCGCCCTTTATTCCTTGTGGGGGCCTTGGCACACCCTGGGGTAGGTCAGGGTCATTTGGTGGAGCCACAGACGTCTGTGAGGGTCTGCAATCACTTTGTAAGTACCTCTATACTCTAGAAATCTAACATTAAATAGCAAATAAAAATGACCTTTCATAGGTCACAAGAGACTGTGTAAGAAAGCTACAGTTCCATTCCCCTGCTTTTTGAACAAGAAGCCTGACATTTTCATTTTGCACTAGGCCCCACAAATTACATGGCCAACCTTACTCATGTATGTGGGTAAGTGTGCACAGGTGTGTATATCTGAATTTGTATCTATAAAGAATAAAATAACTTTCTATTTATCCATTTTAGATAAATTGAACTTATAACTTTATAATTTCTAGAGAAAATAAATGTATCTATAACTTTACAGTATTTTATCTGTGAAGATGAGAATAATAATTGTAATAGTTTACAGATCATGGGAAAAGGCATTCCAATACAATATTATCTTCTGAGTTTTTTATGACTGATGAATTACCTTGAAAAATCTTTAAGAATATATTATATGCTAAAATTGGGGATATTCTAGCTTCAGGCATTCTGGCAGGACATGACATTATTAAAATTTTCTTATTAAAGAAATCTACCTTACAACTTTGATTTATTGACAGGTGAGAGATTTCTGGTCAGGAACCAAAGTCATCAAATATTAAGAGTATGAAGATACATCAAATGTGTTGAAGGGGCCTCAAAATGCACCAAATAATTTTAGTGCATTTCAGTTATTCACACAAAGTACTTACATTGAACAATCTCAAATATCTTAAATTCATACCCAAAAAGTCATACGCTTTGTAACTAATCATTCTCAAAACATACCTACATGAGTCTTGAATTCTTCCATTTATAATAATGCAGATGAACAAAATATTCCTATTATAACTTTCATTTTGTTTAGCTCTATTATTTAAGGAATCTTCATAATCAACATATAATTGACAATATATTCAAGATTTTTCTCTTCACTTTATAATTGTTACCAAGATTTGAGGGCAACAAAAGTTATAGACATTCCATAGAGAAGAGATATATATTTCACATATATATATGTATGTATACAATGAAACAAAATGGATTTTGAAACAAATATTTTTGTCCTAAATTTAGACATTTCCAATATTTCTGAGTGATAGCTAAAACTTCAAAAACAAAAACAAAAACAAAAACTAGACACTGTCACATCTGAAAAAGATTAGCAGCTGCCAAAACTGTGTGGGTTCCTGTAATCCCAGCACTTTGGGACGCCAAGGTGGGAGGGTCACTTGAGCCCAGGAGTTTGAGATCAGTCTGGGCATTATGGCAAAACCCCATCTCTACAAAAACTACAAAAATTAGCTGAGCATGGTAACACACCTGTAGTCCCAGCTACTTGGGAGGCTGAGGTAGAAGGATCCTGTGAGCCCAGGAGTTCGACGTTGCCATTAGCTGTGATCGCCCAACTGCACTTGAGCCTGGGCAACAGAGCAAGACACAATCTATCTCCATAAAACAACAACAACAACAAAAATAACAACCGGCCTGGGCTCTTTACACACCTTCAAACGTAGCTCATGACCCCTGTAATATCACTTTTATTGAATACTAACTTCTAATGGCCTTTCATTATTCACCAACTTAATCCTGAGCAATCTGCCCCTCTCTTTATCTTCTTTATATCTCTTAAATTTATGTGCAACTCTAGTTTCCTTTCTCCAATCCTGATTTCCTTCTTCAACTAATACTGAGATACTTCCACAAATAAAACAGTCACCTGTAAATACCCCTCTGGTTCTGACTTAATCCCTAGAAATTCCCAGGGTTGTTGTTCCCCAAAAATAACCAAGCAGAACTCACTTAGAAAACCAACCCATGTAAAATCACATACTCATTTGTAATTTATCCTGTTTTGTACACGGAAAGTATCTCAGCATATATTCAAAGTACAAGGGAAGAGGGGCTAGGGATGGGAGGGCAAACAAGTCACCTACATTGTTCATGTACTCTGAAAGCAGATCCTGAAGAGCCTGGCGAATGGCGTTGCATTCTGCAATAATCCGCTCCCGGTGGAAGTCCCTCGTGCATGAAGAATCTGCCAGCAGAGCAGCCCCACTGATAATGGCTTCGAGTCGTTTCTCTAGTGATGGTCTTATTTCCTCCTCAGTCACTGTGAGTGGATTCAGGACAATTAAATTCTAAGAGAAGAAAACATTTGTATGGTTAGCACTCCATGGCATTTCACTTTTATGAAAAACAGATGTTATTTTGTTTTTGCATTTAAAATTCAGATGTGATAATGAAGAGAACTGTGTTTTTACTGCCTCGACTGGTTCACACATAATGCTATGTAGTGATTATTATTCTGATAACTAATGAAAGTGATGCAATTGTGAGCATTTGTTCTAGCCTCAGACAGACCTGGATTCAGATCTTACCTTTTCCCCTCATGCAGATATCTTACACTTGCTGAGCCTCAACCTCTTGACCTATAAGAGCAGAATATTAATATTGCCTGTGTTGTAAAACTGTTGAAAGAATGATATAAATGCTTAATACACTGACTGGAGCATATTAACTGTTATTTACAATAGTAACTTTTACAGACTGCACTGTTTACACAATATTTTCATGTATCTCATCCTGATAGCACCATGAGGAAGTAGGCAGCAAGGTATTAATAACCACACATTTCAGCTGATGATGAGTAAGGCTGAAAGGCCGTCTTACCCAAGGTCATAGAGCAAATAAATAATGACGTTCAGATAAGTATCCAGGTCTTTCAATACCAGATTTAATACTATTTTCATTATGTCTCACTTTAAATCATAAACTTTAGTTAACTTTAACACTAACATATCAAAGTAAATTCTGAATTTTAATTATTTAATTTAAAACATAAAACTGCTTCTTCCTGTTGATCTATTATAACTTCCAGCTATTTCCAGCTATTAGAACTTGACATGGTATTTTTAAGGTTTCCATTAGACATATCTTTAGGTAATAGGAGTCAAGATAATCTAAAGCCTTGTAAGAAAAGATGGAGGGTATATGCTGCTCTAAGGGTCTTTTATTAAAATACTCCAAAGAGGAAGTCTTTCCAAGATTAGGCATAATGTGAGAATTGAAGAAAGAGATAGTGTAGAATAAAAGCTCTCGGAAGAACCCTTAACATGAAATGCAATCACATAATGATCTTCAGAGTGGGAAAGTCTGAGTGTGAATCTACACACAAACACACTGTGTGAAGATATAAGATCTTCCTAGTGTATAATCTTATGTATAAGATTATAGATGTGTATATGTATTTTATATAGATAGAGGTGTGTATGTATGTAAATAAGTAAGTATATGTGTGTGTTTATATATAAAATCTTATACTGATCATTGTGTTACATTACATTCTGATAAACATTTGGGGATTGAAAGTAGCCAGGATACAATTTTAAAAGTCACAACTGGGCCGGGCGCGGTGGCTCACGCCTGTAATCCCAGCACTTTGGGAGGCCGAGACGGGTGCATCACGAGGTCAGAAGATCGAGACCATCCTGGCTAACATGGTGAAACCCCATCTGTACTAAAAATATACAAAAAAAAACTAGCTGGGCAAGGTGGTGGGCGCCTGTAGTCCCAGCTACTCGGGAGGCTGAGGCAGGAGAATGGCGGGAACCCCGGAGACGGAGCTTGCAGTGAGCTGAGATCCGGCCACTGCACTCCAGCCTGGGCAACAGAGTGAGACTCCATCTCAAAAAAAAAAAAAAAAAAAAAAAAAAAAGTCACAACTGTAGAGTCAAGCTAGGAAGAGAAAATTATTATAGAAAAAGAAATAATTTTAAAACAATTTTTTAAAAAATGATACTATGTAATGTCCTCTTACTATAAAATGTGAGGGGACTCCAAAAAGTTCACGTAAAAACTGGAGTTAAAATATAAAAATAAAAACTATAAACTTAATTTCTCAACATAAGCTCCATCAAGTTCACGAAATTTATGCAAGTGATGATACTAGCTATTTAGTCCACCTCTAAAGAACTGAAGCTTCTGGGAATTTATCTATGTCAATGCAGTCTTTTTTACATTATTAAAACTGAAGAAAAATAGATGTCCTTTACAATTTTTTTAAGATTAGGAAGCAAAAAGGAGTCAGAAGGAGCCAAATCGGGACTGTAACATGGATGCCTAATAATTTCCCATGTAAACTCTTGAAAATTGCTCTTGTTTAACAAGAGGAATAAGCACGAGTATTATTGTGGTGGAGAAGGACTCTCTGGTGAGGCTTTTATGGGCATTTTTCTGCTAACGCTTTGGCCAACTCTCTTAAAACACTCTTATAATAAGTAGTTATCATTCTTTGGCCTCCCAGCAAATTAACAGACAAAATGTCTTGAGAATCCCAAACACGATTGCCATGACCTTTGCTCTTGACTGGTCCAATTTTGCTTTGACTGGATTACTTCCACCTCTTGGTAGCTATTGTTTGACTGTGCTGTGCCTTAGGGATCGTACCGGTAAAGCCATGTTCTACCTCCTTTTACATTTCTTTGGAGAAACACTTCAGGATCTTGATATCAATTGCTTAAAAAATTTCTGCTGAAAGCTCTGCTCTTATCTGCAGCTTCTCTGGGAGCAACATTTTTGACACTCATCAAGTAGAAAGTTGGCTCAACTTTAATATTTTAGTCATAACTGCATAAGCTGAAGCGATTGAGATGTCTATGTTGTTGGCTATTGTTTGTGCTGTTAATAGTCCTTTTCAATTAAGACATGAACAAGATTAATTTTTTCCTCACAAATTGATGTGGATGGTCTGCCACCTTGAGCTTCATCTTTGACATCATCTCATCCCTTACTAAAATGAGTTATCCACTTGTAAACTGCTGATTTCTTTGAGGCATTGTCCCTATAAACCTTTTATAAAGCATCAATGATTTCACCATTCTTTTGCCCCATCTTCACCATATATTTAATATTTGCTCTTGCTTCATTTTTATCAGAATTCACATTGCTGATAGAGGCTCTTCAAACTGATGTTTTATCTTTCTTAGTGCCTCAAACTAAACCCCACTCAGACATGTTAAAACAAGTTCGTATGAGTTTATTTTGGTGGAAAAAAATGTTGAAATTCATGCATAGTTTTTTTTTAATACACATTCTTCATGAACTTTTTGAAGGCCCCTTATAAAATGTAAAATGTAAACTAGAATATAGATCTGATATAAAATTGGTTAAATATCTTAAAAGCATGCAGGAGAATTCTAACTTTCCTGACTCTTTTCTTCCTATTCTTTCTTTCTTTTTTTTTAGACAAAGTCTCGCTCTGTCACCAGGCTTGAGTGCAATGGCGCGATCTCGGCTCACAGCAACCTCTGCCTCCTAAGTTCAAGCGATTCTCCCTGCCTCAGCCTCCCAAGTAGCTGGGACAACAGGCAAGTGTCACCACGTCTAGCTAATTTTTGTATTTTTAGTAGAGACAGGGTTTCACCATGTTTGCCAGGATGGTCTCAATCTCTTGACCATGTGATCCACCTGCCTCGGCCTCCAGAAGCGCTGGGATTACAGGCGTGAGCCACCACACCCGGCCTTTTCTTCCTGTTTTTCAATCCTCTATTGAGTCTCTCCATTTTTCCATCTTACATGGAAAAAAAAATTTAAAAAACAACATGAAAGGAAATTAACTGTATAAAAAGCAAATTTAACATTTTCTTTACCTAGTAGATATTATTTTTGATGAAACCATAATCCCTACCATGGGCTTGGCCATCAGTTAAGGCTTCATTCATCTAAGTCTTCCCCTTTATTTCATTTGCCACTTTTACCACATCTTTCTTTGGCTCACTCATTTAGTATTGACTTTCCACTCCAATGTTTCTTAACAAAAATTAAACCATTTAGGCCGGTCGTGGTGGCTCACGCCTGTAATCCCAGCATTTTGGGAGGTCGAGGTGGGCAGATCACAAGGTCAGGAGTGCAAGATCAGCTTGGCCAACATGGTGAAATCCCGTCTCTAGTAAAAATACAAAAATTAGCTGGGCATGGTAGCGCGTTTCTGTAATCCCAGCTACTCGGGAGGCTGAGGCAGGAGAATTGCTGGAACCAGGACCCAGGAGGCGGAAGTTGCAGTAAGCTGAGATCACACCAGGGCACTCCAGCGTAGGCTACAGAGCAAGACACCATCTCAAAAAAAAAAAAAAAAAAATTAAACCATTTAAAACCTTTTTGGAAATGTACCTCCAGTGTGGCATCATTAAGAAAAGACTATGCAAGCAACATAATTACTCTTTAATTGCTCGAATGCAATTAGAAGATGTGATAGAAGCAGTCAATGTGTCTCCAGCATTGTGACAATAGGAAAAGCTGATTACATTTCAAATCTGTTTGTTGTAAGTACTAGAAGAAAAAACTGCTGTGATTTTACGTGTTCTGGCTACGATTTCATGTTAGCAAATGGCCTGTATTGTAGAATTAAGTTCACTCTAGTTTCTGCTCTACAGGGTCATTCCTCAAACTATCTCAGCATTTGGAATTTAACACGCTTGACCTTTAAGATTTCTGATTCTTCAAGCTCATCTGAACTCAAATCATTGTCTGTTCTGACATCTGATACCTATAGGCAGGGCTCTTGATTTTGCCTAAAACAATTGTCCTACTATTCCATCTTATTAAGGTTTCACTGACTTTGTCACCGAATCAATAAAAAGCCAAGAATTTTTTTGAAGTAAATCGAATGTCCTGTGAAATGGCACTGGATTTGTTTAAGACCAACTGAAATAAATTTTTACCTCTTCTGATGCACCATAGCTATGTTAAAACAGTATTTCAGTGTGTTTCATGGCATTAATCCCATGAAAGACAATCAATAGGATATTGTTTTTTTCAGGATGCCACTCCATTGAAATAGAAAATATTTTTCCTTTTTTAAAGTTCCACTCAATGTATACTTACCTCCTTAATACTTTGATTGCTGACAGAACATTATTTTAATGTAATTAAGAGTCCCAACTCCATATTCTTCTGTTAGATTATTTTGTTTAAAAGAGTAAGTATAGCTAGAAATTTAGAACCCAGGTCTAAGAAGCAGATAGCCTGTGTTTGAATCCTGGCCCATAGCTATAAACAAATATATCTGTACTAATATCACCCTCTATATTTTTATCTCTTTCTGGATATCTTATAATTTATTTGATTAATAAATTTCATTCCTTATTTTTCTTCCTACCACTTCTTTTCAAAATTAAAGACTTTAAGTAGCTTGCCCAGGATCACTCAGCTAATAAGTAGTGGAGGGAAGAGTCTGTCCAAATCTGTTGACTTCCAGTTCCATGCTATAACTACCATGCAATGCTGCTTTTGTTGTCTTATTTAATCATTACCAACCATTTTGTGGCATGTTATCATCATTAATTTATACATGTGAAAACCGAGAGTAAGCAAGATTAAGTAAGTTGTCTAATAATCCCCTTAAAAGAGAAGATATAGGATTCAAATCCAATTTTGTATAATTACCAAATCCATACACTTTCTACTACTCTGGGGAAACTGAGATGAGACCACCTGGCAAACTTCTTCATTCACCTGAATCTCATCATGTTTTTCCACTCATTTCTTCTCCTCCTTGTCTTCAAGGAAGACATAGTCTTTCTCTCTCATTCACCTCTCTCTTTCTCTCTCTCTCTTTCTCTTTCTCTCTCTCTTATCTCCCTTTTGTTTCTTTCTTTTTTGAAAAAAATTTGAGGAATGTCTCACTCTGTCACCCAGGCTGGAGTGCAGTGGTGCAATCATGGCTCACTGCAGCCTTGACCTCCCTAGCTCAGGTGATCTTCCCAACTCAGCCTCCAGAGTAACTGGAATCACAGGGGTGTGCCACCCCACTCAGCTAGATTTTTGTACTTTTTGTAAAGATGGGGTTTCACCATGTTGCTCAGGCTGGTCTCAAACTCCTGAGTTCAGGCAATGCACCTGCCTTGACCTCCCAAGGTGCTGGGATTACAGGTGTGAGCCACTGTGCCCAGCCTTCCCCTTTATTTTCAAGGCTATCTTCTCCTCATCACAAATCCCAAGTACTCTTCAATTATTCCTTCCTTATATTTTGAGTCTCTTAAAGAGCCTACTATGTGCTAGGTACTGTGCTAGGAATTGGTAATAGAATGGTGAGGATCCCTGCCCTCCTCACAGGGCTCACATCTCAGAACTGACAACTATTAACCAAAAAAAATCACAAAAATACATAACCACAATGTGGATGTGTTGTATAAATAAAAAGAGTAGTTAGTTAAGTACAGATTGACCAGGCATAAATCTGGACAATTAAATGCAGAATCAAAATGGTTAAAGGCAAAGCAGGGCTAGGCACAGTGACTCACGCCTATAATCCCAGCACTTTGGGGGCAGAGGTGGGCTAATTGCTCGAGCCCAGGAGTTCAACATCAGCCTGGGCAACACAGTGAAACCTGTCTCTACAAAAAATATAAAAATTAGCTGGGCAAGGTGGCACATCCCTGTATTCCCAGCTACTCAGGAGGCTGAGGTGGGAGGATCATTTGAGCTTGGCAAACCAGTCATTCATAGAATTCTCAGGAAGGGATTTAGATCCACAGAACTTGGAATGGAAAGTGATAGGTAATCTTGTTGGCAAAGATGTAGAGAAAAGGGGAATCCTTATATACTGCTGGTAGAAATATAAACTGATACAGCTATCATGAAAAACAGCTGGAGGTTCCTTTAAAAATTGAAAATAGAACTAATCAGCAATCCCACTACTGTGTATATATCCAAAGGAAATGAAATCAGTATGTCAAAGAGATATCTGTACTCTCATGTTCACTGCAGCATTATTCACAATAGCCAACATATGGAATCACCCTAAGTGTCTACCAATGGCCGAATGGATAAAGAAAATGTAGTATATATGCAATGGAATACTATTCAACCTTTACAAAGAAAAAAATCTACAGGGTGCCATAAGTCATGCCTATAATTGCAGCACTTTGGGAGGCTGAGGTGGGTGGCTGGTTTGAGTCCAGGAGTTCGAGATCAGTCTGGGCAACATGGCAAAACCTCATCTCTACAAAATATACAAAAATTACCCAGGCGTGGTGGTGCATGCCTGCAGTTCCAGCTACTAGGGAGGCTGAGGTGGGATAATTGTTTAAGCCCAAGAAGTCGAGGTTGTGGTGAGCTGTGAGCATGCCGCTACAAGCTAGCCTGGGTGACAGAGTGAGACCCTGTTACACACACACAAAAAAAAACCAGAAAATTATGTCATTTGCAGCAACATGGATAAGCCTAGAAGACATTATGTTACATGAAATAAGCCATGCACAGAAATACAAATACCACGTGATCTCACTTATATGTAAAATCTAAAAGAATCTAACTCAGACACGGAGTGGAGTGGTGGTTACCAGGGGTTGGGGGCAGGCAGGGACAGGACTCAGGAGATGCTGGTCAAAAGATTCAAAATTTTAGTTTGACGGGAGGAATAAATTCAAAAAATCTATTGTATAACTTGGTAACTATAGTTAATAATAATGGACTATATACTTGAAAATTGCTGAGAGTAGATATTAAGTGTTCTCACCACAAAAAGAAAGTATGTGAGGTAGTGCATATGTTAATTAGTTTGATTTAGCCACTGAATAATGTATATGTATTTCAAAACATCACGTTATATACCACAAATATATATAATTTTTATTCACTAATTTAAAAATTTTTAAATGAACTGCTAAAAAACAGTCTGGATGTGATCTTATCCAGATTTTATGTTATCAAGTCTACCTGAACAGGTATCAGCATTATAATTATAGAACTAGAAGCAGAAAGACTGAAACTTGAAAACAAGCCAAATTGAAGAGAGGTACTTTACATCTGAGTAGACAAAAAAACTGCGTCAAAGGTAGGGAAGGGATCTGTGAAACCAGGAGAATATATATTTCATCCATCTGTAGGAGTTTTGAAAAATCTGACACTATGAAAGAATGATTAAAGTTAAATTAAATTGGCACACATCAATATTTTAAAATACAAAAGATGTTATACTACACACAGAATGGAAGTATGAGAACCAATTCAAATGGTGATGTGGGGAATGTCTTATATTAAATCATTTAATGGAGAAGATGTAGTTTAAATAAGCATTGCTTATCATTTTTGGTTTTGGTTGTAGCCTAAAGACTATCTTTCAGAAAAGAACTTATAACATAAGGATTATTTTAATCAATATGACTTATAGTGAAAGAAAACTCTATGGCCTCTAGAAACAGAAATAATTGCTACATTTTGAGAAGATTGAGATCATAGCTCTATATGTATTTGAGTGAACAATGTGGGATGAATCTATATATAATAGCTTGAAAAATTACCAGAATATATGATAAAATAAAAAACAACAGTGGCAGGATGATATATATAATGATATCACACATATTTTTAAAATGAGCACACAACACTTTGTATTTTCTCTGAGTGCATATATGTATATGAGAGCCTAGGAAAAAACTAAAGGAAACATACCAATACCATAGCAATTATTATTTTGGGGGGAGGATGAGACAAGAACCCAAACTGGGGTAGTAAGGTTTTAATTTTTAATAACTAGGCTTCATTACATATTACTTATAAAAATCCAAAGTAATTAAAAATTCAAATTGTTAAATTTTAAAAAAGATAATTATGGATCAAACATTTAATATTCTTTTAGATTCAAGTATTAATCAACTAATTTTTCTGGAATCAAATAGACAAAATGCTTTCTTTGTTTACCAGAATGAATATAATATTGTTTTATAAATTAATCAGTTGCAAGAATTTCAATTTTGTTATGTTGGGTTTACACTGTTTAAACTATTACAAATATGTTTGGCTAATATATGTCTGTTAAAAAATAAAGACATCAAGAGAGTGAAAAAGCAAGACACAGACTGGGAGAAAATATTTGTAAAAGGCATATCTGATAAAGGATATTATCCAAAACATATGAAAGATTCTTAAAACTCAACTATAAATAAATAGCCTGATTTTTAAAAATAAGCCAATGACCTGAACAGATAATTCACTTAAAAATATATACAGATAGAAAATAAGCATAAATCATAAGGGAGATGCAAAGTAAAACAGTAATGAGATACCACTACACATCTATTAGAATGGCCAAATTCCAGAACACTGACTACACCAAATGCTGGCAAGAATGTGGAGTAATACAAACTCTCATTCATTGCTGAGGGGAATGCAAAGTGATAAAGCCACTTTGAAAGACACTTTGGCAGTTTCTTACAAAATCAGACATATTCTCCCACTCTCACCATTTCTACTTCATATATTCCTGGAAGTCCTAGCCAGAGCAATTAAGCAAGAGAAAGAAATAAAAGGCATACAAATTAGGGAAAAAAAGAAGTAAAATTTTCTCTGTTTGCAGATTATATAATATTATGCATAGAAAACTCAAAGACTCAACCAAAAACCTATTAGAACTAACAAACAAATTCAATAAAGTTGCAGGATACAAACCCAAATTATAAAAATCAGTTGCATTTCTATATGCTAACAAAAAACTATCTGAAAAAAAAAAACAATGCAATGTATATGAGCATCAAAAATATAAGCCACTTAGAAACAAATTGAACCACAGATTTGAAAGATCTGTGGTTACATTAAAAATTACAAGGCATTGATGAAAAAAATTGAAGACACAAACAAATGAAAAAGTACCCTGATGTTCATGGATCAAAATAATTAGTACTGTTAAATGTCTATATTACCCAAAGTTATCTACAGAGTCAAAACAATCTATTCAAAATTCTAACAGTATTCTTCAAAGAAATAGAAAAAACAATTCTAACATTCATACAAAACCACAAAAGACCACAAATAGCCAAACAATCTTAAGAACAAAACTGGAGGGATCACACTTCCTGATTTCAAAGTATATTACAAAGCTTATAGCAATCAAAACAGTATAGTACTAGTATAAAAACATACATAAACACCATTGGAATAGAATTAAGAGCCCAGGAATAAACACACACATATACAGTCAACTAATATTCGATAAAAGCACAATGGGGAAAGAATAGTCTCTTCAATAAATGGTGCTGGGAAAACTGAATATTTACATACAAAAATAAAATAAAATTGGACCCTTATCTACATCACTCACAAAAATTAATTTGAAATGGATAAAAGACATAACTGTAATACCTGAAACTATAAAACTCCTAGAAGAAAACAGGGGGTAAAAGATTCTTGACATTGGTCTCGACAATGTCTTTTTGGATGACACCAAAAGCACAAGGAACAAAAGCAAAAAGATTTAAGTAGGACTACATCAAACTAAAAATCTTCTGCAAAGCAAACAACCAACAAAATGAAAAGGCAACACACAGAAAGAATGGGAGAAAATATTTGCAGACCACGTATTCAATATGGGGTTAATATCCAAAATATAGTAGGAACTCACACCACTCAATAAAAATATAATAATAACAATAATCCAATTAAAAATAAGTAAAGGCCCTGAATAGACATTTCTGAAAAGAAAACACACAAAAGGCCAATAGTGCATCAAAAGATCTTCAATAGCACTGATCATCAAGGGAAATACAACTCAAAACCACAATGAGATATTACCTCAGACTTGTTAGGATGGATATTATTAAAAAGACAAGCAACAATATGTCTTTGAGAGGATGTGGAGAAAAGGGAACTTTTGCACACTGTTGGTGGGAATGTAAATTGATACAGTCATTATGAAAAAAAGTGGGGAGATTCCTTAAAAATTATATATATAACTACCATAAGATCTAGCAATTCCACTTCTGAATTTATATCTGAAGGAACTAAGTAACTCAGAGAGACATCTGCACTCCCACATTCATTCCATCATTATCACAATAGCCAAAACATGGCAACTACCTAAGTGTCTGTAAATGAATGAATGAATAAAGAAATGGTCATATATACAACTGCTTACAATAGAATAGTATTCAGCCATAAGAAATGAAGGAAATCTTGCCATTTGTGGATGAACCTGGAGGGCATTTTGCTAAGTGAAATCAGCCAGACACAGAAAGATAAATACAATATGATATCACTTATATGTAAAATCAAACAGTTTTGATTTGACATAAATCATAAAAACAGAGTGAAGCAGCAGTTGGCAAGGAGGAGAGGGTGTGGGAAATGGGGAGATGTTGACCAATGGGGGCAAACTTTCAGTTATAAGATAAACAAGCTCTGGGGATCCAATGTACAACATAGATGGTAATGGATATGTTAATTAATATGATTGGAATAATAATTACACAATGCACATGTATATAAAATCATCACATTGTAACCTTTAATATATACATTCTTTATTTGTCAATTGAATATTTAAAATTGTTTTAATTCAAATTTTTAAAACAAAACAATTATTTTAAAAACTTTTGGCTTTGCAGATGCTGCCGCCGAGGAAATTCCTGCACTACTAGCCATGTCAACCCTACCGTGTTCTTCGACATTGCCGTCGATGGCGAGCCCTTGGGCCACGTCTCCTTCGAGCTGTTTGCAGACAAGTTTCCAAAGACAGCAGAAAATGTTCGTGCTCTGAGCACTGGAGAGAAAGGATTTGGTTATAAGGGTTCCTGCTTTCACAGAATTATTCCAGGGTTTATGTGTCAGGGTGGTGACTTCACACACCATAATGGCACTGGTGGCAAGTCCATCTATGGGGAGAAATTTGAAGATGAGAACTTCATCCTAAAGCATACAGGTCCTGGCATCTTGTCCATGGCAAATGCTGGACCCAACACAAATGGTTCCCAGTTTTTCATCTGCACTGCCAAGACTGAGTGGTTGGATGGCAAGCATGTGGTCTTTGGCAAAGTGAAAGAAGGCATGAATATTGTGGAGGCCATGGAGTGCTTTGGATCCAGGAATGGCAAGACCAGCAAGAAGATCACCACTGCTGACTGTGGACAACTCGAATAAGTTTGACTTGTGTTTTATCTTAACCACCAGACCATTCCTTCTGTAGCCCAGGAGAGCACCCCTCCACCCCATTTGCTCGCAGTATCCTAGAATCTTTGTGCTCTCGCTGCAGTTCCCTTTGGGTTCCATGTTTTCCTTGTTCTCTCCCATGCCTAGCTGGATTGCAGAGTTAAGTTTATGATTATGAAATAACTAAATAACAAAAAAAAAATAATAAAAACTAAAACTAAAAACTAAAAACTTTTAAGTCAGGGTACCTGTTCAGGTTTGTTATACAGGTAAACTTGTGTCATGAGGGTTTGTTATACAGATTATTTTGTCACCAGGTATTAAGCCTAGTACCCATTCATTATTTTCCTGAACCTCTCCCTCCTCCCACCCTCCACCCCCTATTAGGCAGCAGTGTCTGTTGTTTCCCTTCATGTGTTCTCATCATTTAGCTCCCACTTAAAAATGAGAGAATGCAGTATTTGGTTTTCTGTTACTGCTTCGGTTTGCTCAGGAGAATGGCCTCCAGCTCCATCCATGTTCCTGCAAAGGACATAATCTCACTCTTTCTATGGTTGCATAGTATTCCATGATATATGTGTATGAGATTTTCTTTATCCAGTCTATCATTGGTGGGCATTTAGTTTGATTCCATGTCTTTGCTCTTATGAATAGTGCTGCAATGAACATATGTGTGCATGTGTCTTTATGATAGAATGATTTATATTCCTTTGGGTCAAATAGAATTTCTGTTTTTAGGTATTGAGGAATTGACACACTACTCTCCACAATGGTTGAACTAATTTAGGCTCCCACTAGCAGTGTATAAGTGTTCCTTTTGCTCCACAACCTCGCCAACATCTGTTATTTTTTTTACTTTAGATAATAGCCATTCTGACTGGTGTGAGATGATATCTCATTGTAGTTTTGATCTGCATTTCTCTAAGATCAGTGATGCTGAGCTTTTTTAAAACTATGTTTGTTGGCTACATGTATGCCTTCTTTTGAAATGTGTCTGTTCGTGTCCTTTGCCCACTTTTTAATGGGGTTGTTGGAAAACAAATTGAACATACTTTACAATATAACCCAGCAATTGCACTTCTTGGTATTTGCCCAAATGAGTCAAAAATATGTCTACACAAAAACCTTCACATGGATGTTTATAGCAGCTTATTCATAACTGCCAAAACTTGGAAGCAACCAAGAGGTCCTTTAGTAGGTAAATGGATAAACTGTGGTACATTCAGACAATGGAATATTATTCAGCACTAAAAATAAATGAGATACCAAGCCACAAAAAGACATAGAGGAAACTTAAATGCATATTACTACATGAAAGAATCCCATACAAAAATGGTGCATCCTGTGTAATTCCAACTATAGTATATGACATTCTAAAAAGGGAAAAACTATGGAGACAGTAAGAAGTCAGTGGTTGCCAGCAGTTAGCAAGGAGGGACAGAGGAACAGGCAGAGAACAGAGAATTTTTAAAGCAGTAAAAATACTCTACATGATAATGGTGGATGAATTTCATTATACATTTTTCCAAGCCCACAGAATGTACAACACTAAGAGTGAACTCTAATATAAACTAGACATTGTGGGTGATAACAACATGTCAGTTTAGGTTCATCAATTGTAACAAATGCACCACACTTGGGGGATACTGATAATGGGGAGACCATCCATGTGTAGGAGCAGGGGATCAGAACACAATGGGGGAAATCTCTGTACATTTCTCTCAGTTTTGTTGTTAATCTAAAACTGCTCTAAAAAAAAGTCTTAAAAATAAGAAAAAAATTAGTATTACAGAAAAGTCATCTAGCCTTTCTTTAACACTAAAGGGTTGGAAGTCTTTTATTTAATACTAATATTCCCTATAAGGAATCTGTACTCCATGTAAGGTTGCTGATTTTATATCTTAGGATGGGAAGAATCAAAATGGAATATCTGGTGGCCAGAAACCAAAATCACTTAAAATTAGCAGGGCTGACAGCAAAAGAACAAAGGAGTCCAGTCCATTTAAAGGAGCTCATACTATTTAGTTCCTGATAAATTGAGTATTATTTGGACATGTTGAGTCTGGGGAGCCATTAATTCATAATGCTACTCAAAAGGTAAATTATAAAAACATTTTTACTAATGGGATAAATATGGATACTTATCTTTAAAAAAAAAAAAAAGAAGAAGAAAATAAAGACATATGACCTAAAAGTATCAGGGCTTTCTTTTTCAGTGGAGCTCTGGAGTCAGAAAAACTGAACATGAATTTTGGTCCCCTACTCACATTGGGAAAGTGGTTTCAACTGCTGAAGCCTTTATTCCATTCCTGGTAGAATGAGGAAAATAAAACCTACGCCTACCATATAGAACTTTAGTTAATGTAGCTTTATAACGTGTTTTAATATCTGGGGTGGGCAGGCGGAATAGGCTCCACCTCAGTGGTTTCCTTGCTAATGTTATTTTCTGCATTTAAACGCACTACCATCTATACCGATGAATAAAACCATAGACCTATATGAAGGAAGCAGCTTTTCCTAAACAGAACACTCCAATAGACCATACAGATGTGTATCATTCCACCAATATTTATTAATCATCCAATATATTTCAGATTCTGAACAAGGCTGTGACCATGCCTTACCAGGACATGCAGAACTTATACACAATCTTAAACAAGCTGAAGCACAAAATCAATATTTTGGTTGGAAAAAGTTTTCTGTATTTTAATAACATGATGGAATAAATGCTATTCATCATTCACATACTCTATATTCTCTGATGGGATTGACCTGATTTACACTGAAAATACTCAAAATCTTACACCTATTCTCCAAAGTGAAATTGCCTATCAAACGAGATGCAGCTATGATTATAATCAAGTACCGACATTCTTCACAAAAACATATGCTATGCTTTGCGCTGAGAGCAGCAGAAATAATAAGCACATAGCATAAGTAATGTTTCTCAAGCAACTACATTATCAATCTTCAGAATGAGTGATAAAAGTTGAATGAAATTTTTCCTTATGATTACCAACAGAAAATGCTATTGAGAGAGCTCACAGACTCCCTTTTGTGTAGTATATTTCTTGTTTTAATGCATTTCCACTTAATCTAAAGAATAGAAGCTTTAGATACAAAAAGTCTTTTTAAAAAGGCAAAATGTGAAAAATAAACTAAATTAGCAAGATGATCAATACAAATTATTTGTAGTACTTTGCAAATTAGTGTAATCTATACATACAAATTTAAATACATACTCAGCTATAGTAAGTCAAAGGGTACCTAACTTGCATTTTGTTGTGTATCAATTAGCACAACAGAAAAAAAGCAAATATTTTAGATACTCAATATACTTATCAATTAAATATAATACATACATACTCCTTTAAAAATCTTCTAAGTAATGAACATATACCATTTAAATAGCCCTAGTACTGTAATGATGGTTAAACCAGAACAGTGATAAAAATTTCATTCATCTGCTTTCATTCATTTCACCTAAGGTAGTAACCTCTTCTCCTAGGCATATTTCTGTCAGTTAAGCAAACCAGTCTATGCACAGCACCACACATCGTGAATTCTTTCAGTTTTATCTTTTTATATCAATAATATGATAAACCTTGACGGATTCTCCTATTTTCACAACCTCCGTATAAAAGGATAGTAACACAAGCACCTCCAGGAATCTGTTGATTTTGTTGTGATATTGAATATTATATTGAATTAATCTTACCATAATATTGTAGATTGAGGCAATATATATTAATGAAGGAGCCTTTGTGATTGATTATCTGTTTGGAAAGATGTGTTTACATGTTTGTGTTTTACAAGGTCTGTATTTAAAATGTGTAAAAAATCCTAAAAATATAGAAGCAACAGTGATTAACTTATTCTGTCTACATTGAACTTAGAGAAAATACAGATGATTTTTATACACAATGAGATTGTTATTAAAAATAAAGTATATGCCCCAATATTTTTAAGTATATTAAATCTTAATTTCTCAGTAATGTCATGTGTGTCCCACCTTCTATGTCCATGAGGTTTATGATTCCGAGCCTAAATGACTACAAATCTGCAAAATAGAAACAAACATTTGAATAGTTCCTGTCATTCCTGAGGTTTATGTCAATTGGTATTCCCGTGGAGTTCTCCCAGAAAACAATTCATCAACAAAGAAGAAAAGGTACACAGGGGGCAAACGGAAAAAATAAGTAATCCCAATTGTGCTCTATTTCTGTTTGATTCTACCTTTCACTTCTGTCTATAATTATGTCCTTTGGGAGAAACAGCAGGTTAAGCACAAGCCCTGGATTCATGGGTGAATTGTGCACCAGAGTAGAGCATTAAAACAAGTAGCCGATATGGCGCAGTCATAGCTTGCAACTGTAAAACTCTCAAAGTCATGTCTGCTCTAGAATTCCTTAACAATGATGAGTGTGAAAATGACTGCTGGGTGGTGACAACTTCTCAATAACAGCATCCTTAAGATATTCTTGATGTGGTCCCTGATGTCTTCCCCATATTCTCCAGAGTACTGCTGTTTAAGGATTCTGGGTATTCTGAACATTTTGAAGTTACAACCAACTAAAGGTGTTCTTGGCATGAAAAGAGTTAAAAATCTCCTCTTTTTCTACAGTTTAATATCCAGTTAAATAGAAATTAACTCAAATGTTTCTAAGTCATTTTCCAGTTAACTAGGGCTTAAGAAAAAAACTGCTCTAGTCATTGTGTTTAATTTTACTTTAGGACATATGAACCTATAAGTGCCATAAAATCATCATTTTGGAGTCTACATAAAGCTATATTGTCTTGGTAAGAAATTGCGAAGAAACTGTATTGACTCTAAAGTACACTCTGGAGTACTGTCCAAAAGAGTATTCTATGTTGATGAAAATTTTCTGTATCTACAATGGTAAACATAGTAGCTACTGAACATCTGAAATTTGGATAGTACAAGTAAGAAACTGAATTTTTAGTTTATTTAATTATGACTAATTTTATTTTAAATTGAAAAAGCCACATGTGAGTAGTGGTTACCACATTGAATAGCACAACTCTTGAAGTTGATTTTCATTTTATTTTCCATATGAGATTATGCCAGGATATGTTGTGATATCCTTTAGGTACCTAGATGGTTAATGGTTGATTGATTGTGATTAAAAACACTATTTCCCTAAACAAGTGGGTATCTTTGGAGAAAGCACTGGTGGAGGATAAAAGTTTAAGCTGTTGCCAGTCACTAAGGCCTTACTTTATCAGATCCTTTTCCCTAATGACTAGTTGAGAATGAGTTAAACTAAACAAGAGGCAGTTCCAGAGAATATGAGTCACAATGTGGAAGGACAGGAAGCAAGTCTTGTGTGGCTAGGATTTAGAAATACGGAGCATCAGTGGGAAGCTAGGGAACAGACACTCTGAGAAAAAAGAACTCTGAGAAGGAAAATGGAAAGGGTGATCAAAGGCAACATTCATCTATTTCACAGTTTAATTCATTCTGCTCTATTTTATATCCTTCTCTTATTAATGAAGGATGTTGCTGGTACTGTTCTTATAAAGTGTCGATGCAAGACTGAAAATGTCAGTCCCTGGCTTAATATCCTTTCCAAATTGAGAACACCTGTAGAAAAATCAACTGTTCATGCACTTTACACTGTTCAGATCTTTTTGCTTTGCTAGTTATATAATGACATACTCAAAAGTTGGTCAGAAAAATGTTAAACCAAGATCATTCCTTCTGCTATACTTTGATATTTATAGTCTTTAAAATTTTTACCAAAGAGCCTTATTTTTTCCCTTGGTGCTTTATCAATATGATTTACATTTTTCATTCTATGAAGGAACAAGAACATGCGCAATATAGGAAGGAGGGAAAGATGGAGGAGGAGAAAGGAAGGAGAGAAAGAGGAGGGAGATGTGAAAAAAATAAGGTAAAGGGGGAAGGGAAAGAGGAAAGGGGATGGAAGGAGTGTGGAGAAGGGGACTGACAGGACAGAAGAGGAGGAATGGAGGAAAGAGATCAGAAAAGAGAAAAAGTGACAAAAAAAAAAAAGAAAGTAAAAGAGAAGAAACAGTTTGCTAAAGGCTCTTGTGTCATTCACACTGACAGTACTAAAACCAATATGCTTCTGTGTTTCATGATTCAAAAGAACATTTAAGTGATAAAGGGATAACTGTGGAGGTACCTGACAATTTAGCCAAATAAAAATCCAGCTTTCATCACTATAGAAAATTGTAAATGACTACAAGTTTTCTCTTTTTTGATTTTTTTTTTTTTTTGAGACGGAGTCTCACTCTGTTGTCCAGGCTGGAATGCAGTGGCACAATCTTGGCTCTCTGCAACCTCTGCCTCCCGAGTTCAAGCAATTCTTCTGCCTGAGCCTCCCTAGTAGCTGGGACTACAGGTGCCCACCACCACGCCTGGCTAACTTTTTGTATTTTTAGTAGAGACAGGATTTCACCGTGTTAGCCAGGATGGTCTCGATCTCCTGACCTCCTGATCCACCCGCCTCGGCCTCCCAAAGTGCTGGGATTACTGGCATGCGCTACCACGCCCAGGCTTGGTTTTTGTATTTTTATAAAGTGCAGGTGTTCAGCATGTCCCTTCCTGAACTTTACAATATTCACATAGCTTTGGCAAATGGGATGTGAAACAACATTCAAAATGAAATTAATGTTGAAAGAATAGTATCATTCATAACTAGACTATTTTTCAAGTAGATATTGATCTTATGCAGTGGGATGTGCTATTAAAGAGCATAAACTACACCTTTTAAATTTAACAATACATAATGCCATCGAGGAAAATCCCATCACCGAACACCATTCCAGACTTTTCTTATCAGGATATTATAAAAACACTACTTGACTATTATGACTACCAAGCAAAAGTACGGTAAGAACACTTTGTCCCTTTTCTTTGCAGACAGGAAAAATCCATTGAATATGAAGGCCAAAATCTCTGAGAAGGAGTGCTTCATCTAGAGAGACAAGCAGGGGCACATATCACAATAGCTAACAGGAGAGATATATTGGGTCCTGATGAAAACTAATATAGGAAGAAATGGGCTGAATTTTTTCTGCACCCTGGATGAGAAATGATTAAATTTAAAGGGTTTTTTAATTAACTTAGTTGTGACCTTGCCTGCTATTCCATATTTGAAGATCTGGTGGTGGGAAAGTATGTAGAAACTTCAAAATATGCTCAGGAATGCATGATTAAAAAATAGAAACTCTTACTATTGATAAAAAGAGAAGAGCATCCAACTTCTCAATTTAAGGGGACTTCTAAAGTAAAGAAGGGCCGTTTAATACTCTCTAAAGAAGGCACAAAATTCCTATAGAACCAAGACTCTTGGTTGATACCGCCTCTGCATCAGCACCAAAATTCTCCCTCTAACCATAGGTGGTTCCAAGGTGGCACCTTGGTAAACTGCAGCCTGCCTGAATGAGGTAAAGTGATCCCATCTCCAAATCAACCCACACAAGGAAGGCCAGGAGTAGGAGTCTATATCAAGTCAAAATTCTTTAATGCTTTCCCAAGCTCAAGCCATGACCCCCAAATATGCCCACAAGTCATATACCAGGTAAACAATACTGTTCAGCCCATTGCCCTTTCCTCATTAACTCCCCCAAAGCCCAAAAGACAGTCATGTATGTACTTTTCATTCACTTTTACAAAAAACAACTGTAATGTGAACACCATACACATTACACCTTGTTACAAATATTTTAAGCCCTATATTTAGGTTAGAAATATTAAGACTTAGAAATTCATAAGTATTAGAAAGTATAACTAAAATGGACTATTCTCACTACCTTCAGTTTAATGTGTCTCAGTATGTGTTTCCTCCTGTTTTTTCATCGAAGCGTCCATTGACCCCAACTGAAGCTCTCTCTGTCTCTGAGTCACTCATTGTTTGGCTGTATCTATTTATTACATTGCTTCATCCATCACCAAAGTTCCTACTCTGCATTGGGCTTCCCCCCCGTCTGTAAGACTGACTCAACACTCACATGACTAAGATAGTAATGTGAGGAAAAAAATAATGTCAGACTCATTCTAGGCATGGAAGAAGCAAGCCACTATGCCTATTAGGGACAGCATGGTTTCCATGTGAAACAAACAAGATTAATCTACCTCCCATAATGCAACTACCTTTTTTCAAAACTCGTGGACATTGTCAGGCTGCTTAACAAATATAACCTCCAACAGCTGCATAGCAGATCCATGCATCTATATGGTATATATTTGCACATGCTGCTTTTCCATCTGCAGGACATGACATATGCCAATTGATTGGCTTAGAGTAGGCTTGAAGAGGAGTCAGAGTGTTGGCAGACACCTTATGTCTATTCTTTGCTTTCCATGTTTTCCTTTTGCTCTCAGGCTTTTAGGCTTTGCTCTTTTGGATCCTGCCTACTAAATTATTCATTTAACTTCAAGTGGTCATTTGTGGCTAACGAGGCTGAGATTTTTGTGAACATATAACTTGCACTTAGTCCAAACTGATTAGATGTCAGTAATCAACCTAAAGGCTTTACTTTAATTGCAATTATATCCTCCATTTCACATGTTAAAAGTAGAGTTCGTATCAGGTGATGGGAACTAAGCAGAGTCCAAGTCAACCTGAAAGAAGCCAGAAGATTCATCCACAACTAGCAATGTGATTTGAAAGGATCAGTGCAATGTGCAAGTATAAGGCACCTTGTTCAAAATATATTCAGAATTTTAATATAGCAAACTCAGGTAATTAAACCAAATATGAGACCCTTCTGTGAGACACACCCATGAAGAGAGTCCTGGATTTGTCAAAGAAAACATAAGACATTTTTGCCATTTCTTTTAAATGTTAATCATGCTCATTATAAAAACTATTATGTTGGCAATATTTTCTTCAAAGTCAATAGTATCTTCATCAAAAAATTTCTTTTTAGAATTTACGAAGACTTTTTTCTTCCTTTTCGATTGGTCTCAGAAAACAAGCTTTGAGGTTCTATTCATAACATAAAGTTTAATTCAGTTTCAAAAAATAATTGCCTGATACCCTTCTTGCCTTTCCAAATCTTACTGTAAATACTAAAGTATGAAAATAAAGCCTATAAATGATAGATTCATGGCTAGATTTGGGAAACTCTAAATCTTAAACTTAGCAGTGAACACCTGACAGTAACGAAGCCATAAGTGCTCACCCTAGGAATAGCATGGCCACTGAACAATGTTCTCCATAATAAAGCCATAATCAATACCCTACAAAGCAAAATGTGGTGCTATACTATGATTCACACTACTAGCCAAATTTTATCAAACTGTGTCTTAAAACAAGGAACTCTACAACTTACTACCCTCCATCTCTTCATAAAAGTAAAAACAGATTCCTCTAAATGAAAGCTGGAATTCGCATGACCAAACTAATAAAACCTAATAAAAACTATGTTTTACTAATTTTTTAATGTAAGAATTAATAATTATCATAGGCTACTTCACTTTTCTTGATTTCACCTTACTCTAAGAACATGTCTAAAGTAAACATCATTCCATTTTGAACAAAGTGCTTTATCCAACAGACTGATCATGCTAGACAGAAAGTTTGCACCAGGTGGCAGAAACAAAAGAAAAGTAACTGTAATATCACTTTACACAATAAATGTAACCTTCCAAAAATTTTTTGTAATATTATTACGATGGCATCTACAGCTATATAAAAAGGGAACTATGGACATATCTGCTTTAAAAAATGCTAGATAATCTTCTGAACTTGGAATAATTTAAACTAACATTCTTTAAAGAATATTTATGGAAATAATTGCTTATTTTAGTTTACATATCATATATACTTGTGTTAAAATAATTTATCTCATAAAACTAACTCCAAAAAAATGTATTTGAATCTTCAGAAGCTTGTATCTCTTTCTTTTTGGCTGTCTCCCTTGTTCCATTTCTATTTTACTTCTCCCAATTCAGTTCATCCTCTGATATGATTTGGCTGTGTCCCCACCCAAATCTCACCTTGAATTGTAATAATCCCCATGTGTCAAGGATGGGACCAAGTGAAGATAAATGAATCATGGGGGCAGTTTCCCCCATACTGTTCTCCTGGTAGTGAATAAGTCTCACGAGATCTGATGGTTTTACAAAACGGAGTTCCCCTGAACAAACTCTCTTGCCTGGCACCATGTAAGAAGTAACTTAGCTCCTCATTAGCCTTCCACCATGATTGTGAGGCCTCCCTAGCCATGTGGAACAGTGAACCAATTAAACCCTGTTTCCTTTATAAATTATCCAGTCTTGAGTATGTCCTTATTAACAGCATGAGAACAGACTAATATGTCCTCCTGCTGAAGATATGATGTCACCATTCTTCTAGGCATAGATCCATTGGATATCTAAGCTATCTTGGGCCACTTCCAGTCACTACAACTGTCAGTTCTTTTTTCATACCTATCCCTCTCCCTTCCATTTCAACTCCTTTACTTTGGGTTTTTATTACACTTTACCTGAAATATTATACAAATATCTTGATTTTTCTTGCCTCCATTTAACCCTGCAAAATAATCTGCACATCATGACTGATTAATCTTCCACAATACCTGTTTGATTTTGTCCCTTCCATGATAAAATATTCCTCATTAACAAAGTCCAAATTTCTTAGCTTGACATTCAGTGTGGTTCCTCAAAATCTGGTTTCCAACCAGACTATCTTCTTACCTGTTGCAAATACTGTAGTATGGTATTAATGAGCTTGGGCTGGAAATTCCCATTTCATTACTACAGAAAAGGCATAGTGATGTTACCTGCAGGAGTAATTGAGGGAGTTGCAAATCTTGTGACAGCTGGAATATGGCTGGTAATACAGAAAAGGAGTGATATTAGTCCTCTCTTTAAAAGAGGAAAATATGAACTTAGGAATGCAACTTTCCTAAGAAGGAAATGGGCTTTTATTAGAAGGAAATGATAAAGCAAATCTCTTAGACCTAAAAGTATTTTTTTCCCAGATATGTACTATGAAATGTCTTGATTCCTACTGATATGGTTTGGATATGCATGTCCCCACCACAAATCTCATGTCAAAATGTAACTACTAATGTTGGAAGAGGAGCTTGGTGGGAGGTGATTAGATCATGGAGGCAGAGTTCTCACGAATGGTTTAGTACCATCTCCCCTTGGTACTGTAGAGTGAGTGAGTTTTCATGAGATCTGGTTGTTTGAAGGTGTATAGCACCTCCTCCCTCTCTCTCTTCCTCCCACTCTAACCATGTAAGACTTGCCTATTTCCCCTTCACCTTCCACCATGATTGAAAGTTTCCTGAGGCTCCCCAGAAGCTCTCATGCTTCCCGTACAGCCTGCAGAACTGTAAGCCAATTCAACCTGTTTTCTTTATAAATTTCCCAGTCTCAGGTATTCATAGCAGTGCAAGAACAGACTAATACAGCTACTAATAAGAAAGCTGAATTTATGAGATCTAAAACAAAGTATGTTGACCTACTGATTAATCAAACTGACGTGACAGTCCTGAAACCACCCAATGGGTTCTTCCCACCCACTGCACAAAGCCAATTCACTAAGACCACAGCATTGCAATAAAGATTTTAATAGACACGAGGTCAGCTATACCATGTGGGAGATAGAGTTATTACCAAATTAATCTCCTTGAAAATTCAGAGGCTAGGGTTTTTCAAGGATAGTTTGGTGGGACAGGGAGTCAGCTTTTGGGTGGGGCCACGGGACAGATGGGCAGGGGTAGACCGTCCTCAGAAATGTAAAAAGATATCTCAAAAGGTCAATTTTAGGTGCTATAATAGTGATGTTATCTGCAGGAGTAACTGGGGGAGTTGCAAATCTTGTGACCTCTAGAATAATGGCTGCTAATTGTTTATGTGTACACCTTAGCAGAATTCAGGATCTTCATCTCTTCTTAATCTGGTGGTCTAAAGTTAGCTTGGCCCTGGCACAGAATAATTAAGGGTAGTTTGGAGGTTAAAGGCCAGATGGGGGTTGGTTATATCAGATCTCCTTCATGTCATAATTTTCTCATGTTTTATTTTTTACAAAGGTGGTTTCAGTCCCAAGTAAGACCAACTTTAATTCTGTTCTGCTATTCATCCTTAATGGTGTGTTCCTGAATGAAGATTTTCTGGCAGATAAGGGGCCTCTTACTAGTAAATAATCTTACTTAGTTCTTATTTACCCACGAAAATTGCAAACTCTCATATATTTATAGGCATCAGAGTTTTGTAAGCCCCCTTTTAGATAACTGTGAAAAGCCATTAAACATTCTATCAAAATCTCCCATCCTTCAAGCCCTAGCTCAATTTCCTTTCCATAAAGCCTTCCCTGTTTGCTTCTTGCTAGGTTACAAGAGGCTTGAGAACAAAGTGAAGTGTGGATTCAACAAACATTTATAGAACAGGTACTGTGCTAACAATTTACCCCTCAGTTATACTCACACTTGTATATACAGAACAATCTCTGGACTAAAACACCAAAAAATGGTTTAAAATACTTGTTTCTGGGGAAAAGGTAAGGATAAATACAGATCTTAAAAAAAGCAAAATATAATTTTCCTTGGGAAAAAGGGAACGACACATTACCATTTACTTTACAAAACTTGTCATGGTGAGTCTTTCTCTGCCCTTTGAAATGTAAGTAAATCTTCTTAAAAGCTAAATAAGCTTCTCGCCAGCTTTTCAACCCAAGGATGAAAAGAATCTTGGGAGAATATCTTTCTCAAAGACCTAGAAGTCATCTCTTTTAAATGTAATCATCAAAGAAGGTAGTGTCCCTATCTCCCAGTTTCTGTGGGAAGGCAGGAGTCTAACTTTGGTGGGTGCCTGGCTCCAAGTTACAAACTTGTCTTCTGTCAAAAAGATATAAAAAGTTCCTTGGACACAGGCAATTAGTGAACAGAGACAGTCATTCAAATTACCAGGTGAGTTTAGGATGAACTATGTATGCAAACGGTACTGTCAAGTCCTCTTACTTAAGGAATAGTTATCATTTATCTTGAGAACATGTATCTAATGGGTTGTGTCTCCTAAGCTATACAAAACATTGAGATTTCTTTATGTCTCTGTATTTCTTTAGCTGATTGCCTGTGGTATATATCACATTCTGGTTTAATGCTTATCAATTATAAAATTGTTTTGCTTCGTGAAGCATGTCCTGGGTTGGCAGGATATATTGTTTTAAATTATATTTCCCCAAAACTCATTGGAGATTACTGTATCATTTAAATTTGTAAATGTGCAAATGTTTTAACTTCTCAATAAAATGAAAGGAATCAATTAAGAAAAGAAAGAATAAGGAGGGAAATTATGGAAGAAGAAGGAAAAAGAAGGAAAGAAGAGGGAGGTAGGAAGAAAACCAAAGAGCAGGCTAATGGCAAAAACTCAACAAAAAGCACTTCCACTTAGGGAAGAAAAGACCTCCAAAAAAAAATAATAATAATAAGAGTTTCCAACAGGACTCTAGAATCAGGCTTTAGAGACTGAACGTACTGTCTGCGAAGTACTTAAAGGGCAGAATAATCAAGCCAATATCCCATAAAAACTAAAACTCCTTCTCAAAACAACTCACGCCTGTAATCCCAGCACTTTGGGAGGCCAAGGCAGGATAGATTGCCTGAGGTCAGGGGTTCGAAACCAGTGAGGCCAACATGGTGAAACCTCGTCTCTACTAAAAATACAAAAATTAGCTGGGCGTGGTGGCAGGCACCTGTAATCCCAGCTACTCAGGAGGCTGAGGCAGGAGAATCGCTTGAACTCGGGAGGCAGAGCTTGCAGTGAGCTGAGGTCACGCCTTTGCACTCCAGCCTGGGTGACAAGAGCGAGACTTCATGTCATAACAAAACAAAACAAAACAAAAATTGTAATGCATAAAAATAACAGATGCAATTTTAAAAGGAAATCAATTCCATTGACATATATAATTTTTTATTCATTATATTAACTAGTGAGATCTAGCAGTGAGCCTAATAACTCTCACAATTCAGACACAGTGATAAGCATACATGATGTAATGTGGTATGAAAATATCTGTAATTTCTATAAGTGACAAAGTCTTAGGTATCATATGCACTGTGGTTTGTATTTAATAATATTAATAACTAAAGTGCTAAATTTCAAATAGAACTTTGTAAAATAAAGAACTATTTTTTTTCCCTCATCCACGTCCACAGACACCCTGAATTCTACATATGAATCCCCATGAACTCTAGGTTAAGGACCTCTGTGGGAATTGTAACAGAAATCAGGATGAGTTCTGCTACCAGAAAAACTAGGCAAGTCTACCACAAGAGCCAAGAAGCTTCTGCTCCAAGAAGATAAACTATTTGCTTTGCATGTTCTAAAGGGCCACCTACATCTGCATATTGTCCTCCCTCTAGTATAATGACTTGACCTAGCACTCATAGAGTCGGAACCTTACAATCTTACAAACCTGCAAGATTACCCGAATACTCAGTCTAACTGAAAAATACACAGCAGCTTATAATACTGTATAATCTAGATTAATGGTTTGGAACATTTAGTGTGCTTAAGGATCACCTGGGAAGGCTTATTTTTGAAAATGATTCATGATCCCATCATCAGAGTATGTCTAAATTGGGGAACAGAAATCTTCACTTTTAACTATCACCCAAAGTGATTCTTATGCAAGTGGTTAGTCACCAAACATTTGAGAAACAACAACAGAATTAAGAGTTCCCAAAGTCAACAAACAGAAGAACTTAAGGAAATATAATTAGTATAATTAATATTCTAAAAGAGATTTAAATGTTTATCACAGCTATAAGAACAGCCAGACCGGGCACGGTGGCTCATGACTGTAATCCTAGCAGTTGGAAGGCTGAGGTGGATCACGAGGTCAGGAGTTCAAGACCAGCCTGGCCAAGATGGTGAAACCACGTCTCAACTAAAAATAAATTTTAAAGAAAAATTAGCCAGGCGTGGTGGCGGGTGCCTGCAGTCCCAGCTACTTGGGAGGCTGAGGCAGAGACTTGCTTGTACCTGGGAGGCGGAGGTTGCAGTGAGCCGAGATCACGCCACTGCACTCCAGCCTGGGTGAAAGAGCAAGACTCTGTCTCAAAAAAGAAAAAGAAAAAAAAAAAAAACCACAGAAAACACCACCAGTATTCTTGGAAATTTAAAATGGTATTGCAAAAATAAAAACTAGACAGTTGAAGACTTAAAGAGCAGAATGAAAATAGCTAACATCAAAATCAGTGACCAGAAAAGAAAGCCAAAAATTCTCCCAGAATGGAAAGGATATGCAAAGTATGAGACAAAAATTAAAAGCCACAAGACTCATCCAGACAGGCCAACATTCATCTTAATAAGAGTTTTAGAAGAGGAAAAAAATGTGTCTCTGCCTAGAAAAGGGTCTGGAAAATATATACCAAGTCCTTAATTGCAGTTATCACTGGCAGTAAGAATTGAATGGAGGTAAAGTGAAAAGAGACATTAACTTTTTTCTTTATTTCCATAATTGTATAATTATAAGAATACATTCATGTATTCCTTATGAAATTAATTAATCTAGGCATGAATAAAATTATTGTCAAAGATACACCAGGAAAATGCTAATAAAAAGGAAGCCAAGAACATCAATATTAACACTAGACAAATTGAATCAGAGTAGACACTATTAAACAAAATAAAGAGGAACATTTTATAATAATAAAAGGTACCTTCCACCAGGAGGTCATAGGAATCAAGAAAACTTCTAAATCTAATAATATAGGGTGTTTTTGTTGTTGTTGTTGCTGTTGTTGTTGAGACAGAGTCTCACTCTGTCACCAGACTGGAGTGCAGTGGTGCGATCTTGGCTCACTGCAACCTCCACCTCCCAGGTTCAAGAGATTCTCTTGCCTCAGCTTCCCAAGTAGCTGGGTTTACAGGCACACACCATCGTGTCTGTCTAATTTTTGTATTTTTAGTAGAGATGGGGTTTCACCATGTTGGCTAGGTTGGTCTCAACCTCCTAATCTCGGGTGATCCACCTGCCTTGGCATCCCAAAGTGTAGGATTATAAGCATGAGCCACCGTGCAGACCTAATAGAGGTTTTTAAATGTATGGAACAAAATACCACTAGAAATACAAGGAGAAAATGGTATTTTGCTGTAATGTGAAAGACTTCAACTCACCTCTCTCAAACAGGTGAAACAGGAGTAAAAATGAAGACAATTTATTTATTACAATTAAGAATTTTTAAAACTTCCTCCCAAAGAGAGAATACACAATTTTTTAAAATATATATAAATATGGCTTTCAAAGCATGAATTAAGCCACAAAAAATTTCAGTGTTCCCCCCAAAAAATTCCAAACATTTTCCAAAATAAAGTCTATATTTGCTGACCAAAATTCAGTAAAACTAGAAATTAATTTTAAAGGATGACAAAAACAAACAAAAAACAATTTTAAAACACCAGAAACCAATTTAAAAAATTTTAAAACACACTTCTAGTAGTATAAGACAAAAAAAAACTAAGTTAAAGCTAACACCCGTTTTTTAAAAATACAGATAAAAGTACTGCTTATTAAACATAAGGTGTTCAGAGGAAAGCTAACACCCTGAATGAGTTTACAAAAGAAAAAAACCAAGTAAGAAAAACAGAAAAAGAGAGACTAAAAATTAACTAAATAAACATATTCAAGATATTATAAAAGATCAATAAATTAACCTAAGAAATTAGAAAATATAAGTTAATAAAAATAAAAGCAGACCAGGTGCAGTGGCTCACACCTGTAATCCCAGCACTTTGGGAGGGCAAAGCAGGTGGACCACAAGGTCAGGAGATTGACACCAATCTAGCTGACACGGTGAAACCCGTCTCTACTAAAAATACAAAAAATTAGCCAGGCATGATGGCATGAACCTGTAGTCCCAGCTACTTAGGAGGCTGAGGCAGAAGAATTGCTTGAACCTGGGAGGCAGAGATTGCAGTGAACTGAGATTGTGTCACTGCACTCCAGCCCAGGTGACAGAGTGAGATTCCATCTGAAAAATAAAAATAAAAATAAAAGCAGAACGTAATTAAAGTAATGAAATAGTAGTCTTAATTACTAAAAAGAAAATTCTTTACAGAGAAGAAAATTTAAAAAGTCAGATTTTTAAAATTCAAACTAAAACAAAAAAGAAGACACGTGTTCCTAATGTCGTTCATCTATTGCCTCTTTTTTGTAAATATCTGTGGAATACAACTTGACACTTTGATATATTTATGCATTGAGGAATGACTGAATCAAGCTAATTAACATGCACCTCACATACTTTTTTCTGGTGACTCTTTTATTGAGGTTTTCTTTTTCCATAGCTATTTGAAAGATATGCATTCTCTGTTGTGTGTGAAGTTCTATACATCAAATCAACTTTCCATACTGCATATGGGGGGGCTCAATAAAAAATAATAAACAAAAATAAAAACAGTTCTATTTTGAGGTCCTCTATAAATTTCAATCAGTAGTCAGTGTGAATTATCTGCTCCTATTATACAATCCCTTCATCAGCACTCATATTTATTTTTCCTTCATGCCTTTTCTCATTTTGCATTGCTCACAAGTATGCTCCCTAACTAACGCTAAATTAACACTAAGGCTAAACATCATCAAGGAGGCAGCATCCAAGAAAGCCCAACCTGTGTCATGTGAGTGAGAATCTAAAGGAAGTGTTGTGCTAGCTTTTAATGCTTGATTTATGGTATTCTCATCTCCTGAATAGGTATGCAATTTTTAGGACTGGAGGCTTTTTATTTTTACTTCTTTTCTAGCTCCCATGAAGCACATGACAATGTGGAAATAGAGAACGAGTAATTAATAAATATTGATGGTTAACTGATGGTCATGAGACTCATGATACAAACATTTTATAAGAATTTGTTTTTAAAACTTTGCTCTGGATTTGTTTTGGCTTTTTCAAGTTTTGGAGAAAAAAAAATTACTATATCTGGCTACCAGAGTTTTCTCCAAGCTTGACATCAGGTCCATATAATAGCAAACCTTGAACATTATCTATAATACCATGTACATCATGGGTCTAAGAGTCCCAAGAAGCCAAGAACAAACAAGGTCTAATAATCATTACTATCTATGTGTTTTATTTAATCATCAAGATAAAGGAGATGTTGTCCTCCTTTTATTGGGTAAATATTTATTAGATGCATTAAAACCTCACACCAGGTTCTAAAATACCAACAATTCATTGCTTTTTCAATAAATATGTTTTAAGCAATTACTATGTACCTGGCACCTTGCTAAGTAGTGACAATATAAATATGAATAAGGCATTATTCCTCTACTCATAGAACTCATCCAGTAGTAAAGACAGATGCATAAACAAATAAACATAATAAACTCAAGACTTAATTGTATTCCAACAGTGTCCATCATTTGTCACAAGAGCATTATTTGGAAAGAGTAATTGTTGGGAGGGCTCACAAAATACGTGTTCAAGTTGTAACTCTTCTAATTCCTGTTTATTTGACTTTGGACAAGTTATACAACCTGACAGAAGAGTAGTTTGCTCCTCTATAAAGTACACAATAACTCCTGACCTATGTGCTCTACAAAGCAATTTGATACTACTAATAAAATGTGCAGATAAACACCCTAAATAGTACAAATGTGAGACGCTAGTACCTTACATTTGTATTAAGCCAGTACCTAGCACAAGGGCTCACACAGACATTAATTACACAGAAAATAGAATTAATAAATATTTGTTAAATACAAACAGTACATTGTTGTAGCACTTATTCTCAGATTTACCACCCATTTTAACACACTTTATTAAATTTCATTAACTACCTCAAACGTAAGAGAATGTATGAATAAAGAACACAACACACATCCATCTACTAACCCAGCTTCAGAAAAACAGTATGCTCAGTAGCTTTAAAGCTCCTGATGTGTCTATGCAACCTCTTTCTCCCTACTCCTCCACTCCTCAATTTTGCATAAATCATTCTCTTCCTTCTCTTTATATCTTACTAGATATGCCAGTACCACGAGAACTGTGTTGTTTAGTTTTGCTTGTGTGAGCCTTTATATAAAAGTAAAAATGCTGTATGAATTCTTATATAGCTTGCTCTTTTATGGTAAAGCTTTATGTTTTGGTATCATTCATATTGATATGCATTACTATAATTTACTCATTTTTATTCTTTATGGCCTCATGTCTAAGTTTAAAGGGAGTGTTTTTAATTACTCAAATTTAACTATGAAGTTTACTGTAGAAATTTACAGAAACCCTTCATCAAGTTAAGAAAACTCACTTCTGTTCCTAGCTTTCTAGAAGTTTTAAATAAATTATATTGAATTTTTCAAATGTTTTCTGTATCTACTGAGATTATTATATAGTTTTTCTCTTTTAACTTGTTAATGAGGTGAATACCATCAGTAAATGTTCTAATGTTGAACTAACATTACATTCCTGGAATAAATTCAACTTTGTCATAACGACTTTTTTATCTAGTGCTAAACAATTTACTCATATTTTGTTTGAAATTTTTGCATCTCATTTCATAAATTAGATTGACATGTGAATTTCCTTACTTATCTCACCTGTGTAGTGTCGTTTCACACTTGCTTCACCAATTTCATGTAAGGAATTGGAGAGCTTTTTTTTTTTTCTATTCTCAGGACACTGCTATAAAAATACATTTACATATTCCTGGAAGAGTTTGTAGTATTCTATCACACTATCAGAGCCTCCTATTTGCTTTCAGTAAAAACTGTTAACTACTAATTCTATTTAATTATTTCATTCATATTATCTATACTTGAGTCAGTTTTGTCAATTTATATTTTCTTAGGAATTTTTCCATTTCATCCAAATTTTCACTTTTATCAGTATAAATTTGTTCATATTTTTAGTGTTTTAGTATTTATAATATTTAATATGTAGTCATAACCCTGTAGTTATGACTTCTCTTCTGACTTTCACTCTTACATGTTGTTTTTTTGTCTGCATTCAGTATTCCTAATTTATCTCACCAGCAGTTGGTCAATTTTATTGGTCTTTACAAATAATACACTTTTGGCTTTGTTGATCTTCTCTACTGTATCTTTGTTTGTCATTTAACTAATTTCTATTCTTACCTTTATTAATTTTTTCCTTCCGGGTTTTTTATATTGTCTATTTCATACACCAAGTGCAAACTTAGTTCCTTAATATCCAGCTTTCTTCTTTCCTAATATAAGCATGTATAGGTGAGAAATTTCCTTCTATGTACTCCCTTTAGCTATATCTCTCAAGTTTTGTTGTTATTATACATTATCATTATTTCTCAGTTATAAGTATTTTTTACTTTCAATTATAATTTATTCATGACCCAGTAGTTAATACAGATGTGGTTTTCAAAAAAGATTCCAAATAGTAGGGTAATTTCACTTATTTACCTAAATACATTTCTAGGTGGCCTATATAAAAGCGCTTGGAAAATCATTGACTCAGTATGCAGTCAATTTTTGTTGATTTTCCATGTGTCCTTGAAAAGAATGTGTTACAACCTCCTGGTGAATTTATTCTCTTATCAGTAGATAGTAACAGTCATTAGCATTTTTACTAGTATTGATATAGCTATACCAGCTTTCTTCAGTTAGAGTTTGTTGGATATCTTGTTATCCTTTGACTTTCAAACTATCTTGATTCTTAAGTTTTAGATGTGCTTTTTATAAACACCATATAGCTAGATTTTGTTTTACATTCTAAGCTGTCAGTCTTTTGTCTTTGGAGAGTTTAGGTTTTCTTTTTACATTTATGATGATTCCAAGAATATTTGGATTTATTTTATTATACTTTCTACTGTGTGTACATACTTCTTTTTCCATAGTGTTTTTTCCTCCATTCTTTTCTTCTTTTGGACACACTGAGTTTCTTATTTTCTCATTGCATTTTTCCTTTGCCATATTTGGCAATTATACAGTCTATGACTATACATTTTTAGTAGTTACTCTAGACATTTTAACATGCTTTTTAAGATAAATGCCTAACATAAGTCAATTTTTTTTTATTTATTTTTATTATACTTTAAGTTCTAGGGTACATGTGCATAATGTGCAGGTTTCTTACATATGTATACATGTGCCATGTTGGTGTGCTGCATCCATCAACTCGTCAGCACCCATCAATTCATCATTTATATCATGTATAACACCCCAATGCAATCCCTCCCCACTCCCCCCTCCCCATGATAGGCCCCGGTGTGTGATGTTCCCCTTCCCGAGTCCAAGTGATCTCATTGTTCAGTTCCCAACTATGAGTAAGAACATGCGGTGTTTGGTTTTCTCTTCTTGTGATAGTTTGCTAAGAATGATGGTTTCCAGCTGCATCCATGTCCCTACAAAGGACGCAAACTCATCCTTTTTTATGGCTGCATAGTATTCTATGGTGTATATGTGCCACATTTTCTTAATCCAGTCTGTCACTGATGGACATTTGGGTTGATTCCAAGTCTTTGCTATTGTGAATAGTGCCGCAATAAACATACGTGTGCATGTGTCTTTGTAGTAGAATATTTATAATCCTTTGGGTATATACCCAGTAGTGGGATGGCTGGGTCATATGGTACATCTAGTTCTAGATCCTTGAGGAATTGCCATACTGTTTTCCATAATGTTGAACTAGTTTACAATCCCACCAACAGTGTAAAAGTGTTCCTATTTCTCCACATCCTCTCCAACACCTGTTGTTTCCTGATTTTTTAATGATTGCCATTCTAACTGGTGTGAGATGGTATCTCATTGTGGTTTTGATTTGCATTTCTCTGATGGCGAGTGATGATGAGCATTTTTTCATGTGTCTGTTGGCTGTATGAATGTCTTCTTTTGAGAAATGTCTGTTCATATTCTTTGCCCACTTTTTGATGGGGTTGTTTGTCTTTTTCTTGTAGATTTGTTTCAGTTCTTTGTAGATTCTGGATATTAGCCCTTTGTCAGATGAGTAGATTGCAAAAATTTTCTCCCATTCTGTAGGTTGCCTGTTCACTCTGATGGTAGTTTCTTTTGCTGTGCAGAAGCTCTTTAGTTTAATTAGATCCCATTTGTCAATTTTGCCTTTTGCTGCTGTTTCTTTTGGTGTTTTAGACATGAAGTCCTTGCCCATGCCTATGTCCTGAATGGTACTACCTAGATTTTCTTCTAGGGTTTTTATGGTATTAGGTCTAACATTTAAGTCTTTAATCCATCTTGAATTAATCTTCGTACAAGGAGTAAGGAAAGGATCCAGTTTCAGCTCTCTACTTATGGCTAGCCAATTTTCCCAGCACCATTTATTAAATAGGGAATCCTTTCCCCATTTCTTGTTTCTCTCAGGTTTGTCAAATATCAGATGGCTGTAGATGTTGGTATTATTTCTGAGGACTCTGTTCTGTTCCATTGGTCTAGCTCTGTTTTGGTACCAGTACCATGCTGTTTTGGTTACTGTAGCCTTGTAGTATAGTTTGAAGTCAGGTAGCGTGACGCCTCCAGCTTTGTCCTTTTGACTTAGGATGGTCTTGGCAATGCGGGCTCTTTTTTGGTTCCATATGAACTTAAAAGCAGTTTTTTCCAATTCTGTGAAGAAACTCATTGGTACCTTGATGGGGATGGCATTGAATCTATAAATAACCTTGGGCAGTATAGCCATTTTCACAATATTGATTCTTCCTATCCATGAGCATGGTATGTTCTTCCATTTGTTAGTGTCCTCTTTTATTTCACTGAGCAGTGGTTTGTAGTTCTCCTTGAAGAGGTCCTTTACATCCTTTGTAAGTTGGATTCCTAGGTATTTGATTCTCTTTGAAGCAATTGTGAATGGAAGTTGATTCCTGATTTGGCTCTCTGCTTGTCTGTTACTGGTGTATAAGAATGCTTGTGATTTTTGCACATTAATTTTGTATCCTGAGACTTTGCTGAAGTTGCTTATCAGCTTAAGGAGATTTTGGGCTGAGACAATGGGGTTTTCTAAATACACAATCATGTCATCTGCAAACAGGGACAATTTGACTTCTTATTTTCCTAACTGAATACCCTTGATTTCTTTCTCTTGCCTGATTGCCCTAGCCGGAACTTCCAACACTATGTTGAATAGGAGTGGTGAGAGAGGGCATCCCTGTCTTGTGCCAGTTTTCAAAGGGAATTTTTCCAGTTTTTGCCCATTCAGTATGATATTAGCTGTGAGTTTGTCATAAATAGCTCTTATTATTTTGAGGTACGTTCCATCAATACGGAATTTATTGAGCGTTTTTAGCATGAAGGGCTGTTGAATTTTGTCAAAAGCCTTTTCTGCATCTATTGAGATAATCATGGGGTTCTTGTCTTTGGTTCTGTTTATATGCTGGATTACGTTTATTGATTTGCGAATGTTGAACCAGCCTTGCATCCCAGGGATGAAGCCCACTTGATCATGGTGGATAAGCTTTTTGATGTGCTGCTGAATCCAGTTTGCCAGTATTTTATTGAGGATTTTTGCATCGATGTTCATCAGGGATATTGGTCTAAAATTCTCTTTTTTTGTTGTGTCTCTGCCAGGCTTTGGTATCAGGATGATGTTGGCCTCATAAATGAGTTAGGGAGGATTCCCTCTTTTTCTATTGATTGGAATAGTTTCAGAAGGAATGGTACCAGCTCCTCCTTGTACCTCTGGTAGAATTCAGCTGTGAATCCATCTGGTCCTGGACTTTTTTTGGTGGTAGGCTATTAATTGTTGCCTCAATTTCAGAGCCTGCTATTGGTCTATTCAGGGATTCAACTTCTTCCTGGTTTAATCTTGGAGAGTGTAAGGTGTCCAGTAAATTATCCATTTCTTCTAGATTTTCTAGTTGATTTGTGTAGAGGTGTTTATAGTATTCTCTTGTGGTAGTTTTATTTCTGTGGGTCAGTGGTGATATCCCCTTTATCATTTTTTATTGTGTCTATTTGATTCCTCTCTCTTTTCTTCTTTATTAGTCTTGCTAGCAGTCTGTCAATTTTGTTGATCTTTTCAAAAAGCCAACTCCTGGATTCATTGATTTTTTGGAGGGTTTTTTGTGTCTCTATCTCCTTCAGTTCTGCTCTGATCTCAGTCATTTCTTGCCTTCTGCTAGCTTTTGAATGTGTTTGCTCTTGCCTCTCTAGTTCTTTTAATTGTGATGTTAGAGTGTCAATTTTAGATCTTTCCTGCTTTCTCTTGGGGGCATTTAGTGCTATAAATTTCCCTCTACACACTGCTTTAAATGTGTCCCAGAGATTCTGGTATGTTGTATCTTTGTTCTCATTGGTTTCAAAGAACATCTTTATTTCTGCTTTCATTTTGTTATGTACCCAGTAGTCATTCAGGAGCAGGTTATTCAGTTTCCATGTAGTTGAGCGTTTTGATTGAGTTTCTTAGTCCTGAGTTCTAGTTTGTTGCACTGTGGTCTGAGAGACAGTTTGTTATAATTTCTGTTCTTGTACATTTGCTGAGGAGTGCTTTACTTCCAATTATGTGGTCAATTTTGGAATAAGTGCGATGTGGTGCTGAGAAGAATGTATATTCTGTTGATTTGGGGTGGAGAGTTCTATAGATGTCTATTAGGTCCGCTTGGTGCAGAGATGAGTTCAATTCCTGGATATCCTTGTTAACTTTCTGTCTCGTTGATCTGTCTAATGTTGACAGTGGAGTGTTGAAGTCTCCCATTATTATTGTATGGGAGTCTATGTCTCTTTGTAAGTCTCTAAGGACTTTCTTTATGAATCTGGGTGCTCCTGTATTGGGTGCCTATATATTTAGGATAGTTAGCTCTTCCTGTTGAATTGATCCCTTTACCATTATGTAATGGCCTTCTTTGTCTCTTTTGATCTTTGATGGTTTAAAGTCTGTTTTATCAGAGACTAGGATCACAACCCCTGCTTTTTTTTGTTCTCCATTTGCTTGGTAGATCTTCCTCCATCCCTTTATTTTGAGCCTATGTATGTCTCTGCATGTGAGATGGTCTCCTGAATACAGCAAACTGATGGGTCTTGACTCTTTATCCAGTTTGCCAGTCTGTGTCTTTTAATTGGAGCATTTAGTCCATTTACATTTAAGGTTAATATTGTTATGTGTGAACTTGATCCAGCCATTATGATATTAACTGGTTATTTTGCTCGTTAGTTGATGCAGTTTCTTCCTAGCCTTGATGGTCTTTACATTTTGGCATGTTTTTGCAATGGCTGGTACCGCTTGTTCCTTTCCATGTTTAGGGCTTCCTTCAGGGTCTCTTGTAAGGCAGGCCCGGTGGTGACAAAATCTCTAAGCATTTGCTTATCTGTAAAGTATTTTATTTCTCCTTCACTTATGCAACTTAGTTTGGCTGGATATGAAATTCTGAGTTTAAAATTCTTTTCTTTAAGAACGTTGAATATTGGTCCCCACTCTCTTCTGGCTTGTAGAGTTTCTGCGCGAGAGATCTGCTGTTAGTCTGATGGGCTTCCCTTTGTGGGTACCCGACCTTTCTCTCTGGCTGCCCTTAAGATTTTTTCTTCATTTCAACTTTGGTGAATCTGGCAATTATGTGTCTTGGAGTTGCTCTTCTGGAGGAGTATCTTTGTGGCGTTCTCTGTATTTCCTGAATTTGAATGTTGGCCTGCCCTACTAGGTTGGGGAAGTTCTCTGGATGATATCCTGAAGAGTGTTTTCCAACTTGGATCCATTTTCCCCCTCACTTTCAGGCACCCCAATCAGACGTAGATTTGGTCTTTTTACATAATCCCATACTTCTTGCAGGCTTTGTTCATTTCTTTTTCTTCTTTTTTCTTTTGGTTTCTCCTCTCGCTTCATTTCATTCATTTGATCCTCAATCGCTGATACTCTTTCTTCCAGTTGATCGAGTCCGTTACTGAAGCTTGTGCATTTGTTGCATATTTCTCGTGTCATGGTTTTCATCTCTGTCATTTCGTTTATGACCTTCTCTGCATTAATTAGTCTGGCTGTCAATTCTTCCACTCTTTTTTCAAGATTTTTAGTTTCTTTGCGCTGGGTACGTAATTCCTCCTTTAGCTCTGAGAAGTTTAATGGACTGAAGCCTTCTTCTCTCATCTCGTCAAAGTCATTCTCTGACCAGCTTTGATCCGTTGCTGGCGATGGGCTGCACTCCTTTGCAGGGGGAGATGCGCTCTTATTTTTTGAATTTCCAGCTTTTCTGCCCTGCTTTTTCCCCATCTTTGTGGTTTTATCTGTCTCTGGTCTTTGATGATGGTGATGTACTGATGGGGTTTTGGTATAGCTGTCCTTCCTGTTTGATAGTTTTCCTTCTGACAGTCAGGACCCTCAGCTGTAGGTCTGTTGGAGATTGCTTGAGGTCCACTCCAGACCCTGTTTGCCTGGGTATCAGCAGCAGAGGTTGCAGAAGATAGAATATTGCTGAACAGCGAGTGTACCTGTCTGATTCTTCCTTTGGAAGCTTCCTCTCAGGGGTGTACTCCACCCTGTGAGGTGTGGGGTGTCAGACTGCCCCTAGTGGGGGATGTCTCCCAGTTAGGCTACTCAGGGGTCAGGGACCCACTTGAGCAGGCAGTCTGTCCGTTCTCAGATCTCAACCTCCGTTTTGGGAGATCCACTGCTCTCTTCAAAGCTGTCCGACAGAGTCGTTCCTGTGTGCACAGGCCTCTGCTGCTTCCCCTGTTGTTTTTTAGCTGTGCCCTGTCCCCAGAGGTGGAGTCTACAGAGACAGGCAGGTTTCCTTGAGCTCCTGTGAGCTCCACCCAGTTGAAGCTCCCCAGCAGCTTTGTTTACCTACTTTGTTACCTACTTAAGGGGCGCTCAGCAATGGCGGGCGCCCCTCCCCCAGCCTCGCTGCTGCCTTGCGGTTAGATTGCCACAGACTGCTGTGTTAGCAATGAGGGAGGCTCCATGGCCGTGGGACCCTCCCGTCCAGGTGTGGGATATATGCTCCTGGTGTGCCCGTTTGCTTAAAGTGCAGTATTGGGGTGGGAGTTACCCGATTTTCCAGGTGTTGTGTGTCTCAGTTCCCCTGGCTAGGAAAAGGGATTCCCTTCCCCCTTGCGCTTCCCAGGTGAGGCGATGCCTCGCCCTGCTTCAGCTCTCGCTGGTCAGGCTGCAGCAGCTGACCAGCACCGATTGTCCGGCACTCCCTAGTGAGATGACCCCAGTACCTCAGTTGAAAATGCAGAAATCACCGGTCTTCTGTGTCGCTCGCGCTGGGAGTTGCAGACTGGAGCTGTTCCTATTCGGCCATCTTGCTCCGCCCCATAAGTCAATATTTTTATCCTTCTCCCAAAAATATATAAAGACCCTAGAACTTTTAACTATGATTCTATTCATCCTAATTATACACTGTGTTTCCAGACACCATCATTCTATATTAATTATATAAAGTATACATAGTTATTAATCATTTATAAAAAGTAATATGTAAGCAGTAATAAACACTTATATTTACCATTTCCTCTGCTTACAAATTCCTGCATTTACACCCTTGTTATATGATAATTTTTTATTTTTCTTTAACAATTTCTGCAGTGAAAAGTTGTTGACAATAAACTATTCATGTTTGGGACTGGGTAAAAATATATTTATCTTTTTTCTTGAAAAATAGCTGTATCATGTACTGAACTCAAGGTTAACAGTTATTTTCTCTGAGAATGATTTACTGTCTTGTAGCATTCATGTTTAAGAACTCGGCTATCATTCACAGGTAATCAGTCATCATTCACAGGTAATTCTTTTTTTCCTATTTTCTTTTAAAAATATCCTTTTGGTCTTTGGCATTCTTCAGTTTCACTATGACACATGTAAATATAGGTTTCTTTAAATATATCTTGCTTGGGATTTACTGGGCTCCTTAGCTATAGAGAATGGTGACTTCCATCAGTGCTAGGAAATTCTCATTATCTGTTTTATACTTCTCTCTCTTCTGAATTTTATATTAGAATATTTTAGAACTTTTCATGGCATATATCTTAACTGCTTTTCAAAAAATATTTTTTACTTCTGTGACTTTCTGTGGGAAACTCAAAGTAACCTCTTCAAATATTTTTCAGATCTTTCAGATCACCAATTCTCTAATCTAATCACATGTTTTGCCTAACCGTTGAATTTTTCATCATTATGTTTTTCATTTTAGATAGCTGACAGTCTTTTCTTCCTTCAACATGCTCATTAGGGAATAATGTATATCAAAAATACTAACTTTTTTCAGTACCTTATAATTTCAATATCTACAGTGTTTGCAGATTGGGGATTCTGTAGTTTGCTCATTTTATGAAGTTACTCAAGATGGCTTATTTGTGTTTTTTGTGAAAACCATCTTCCTTGGAACTGTATGAGAATTTTTTGAAAGCTGTGTATAAAGTGCAGAAAGAATTTGAGTTTCCTTCTGGCAGATCTCTGGAGGTATTGTTGGGATAAGGCAATTTTAAATTAGATTTTTGGACAGGGTTTTAGAGGCTACACAGATAATATGAATGCTGACCCAAAGTCCAGATAAGGACAGGCCTATGGCTAGAAAATTCCAACATGGATTCTGTTCCTTTATTCTGAGCTTCCCAGAGCCAAGGCTATGCTAGTCAAGTTCTCCCAATATCTTCTGCTATTTGGGTTAGTGTTTTTTTCATTTCTCTAACAAGGTGGTCAAATTTTAAAGATTCCCAGTAACAGGCAAATGTATCTTATGGGACTATCCAATTGGCAAGATACAGAATTTATCTTTTGTCTTCAGTTCATAGTCTTTCAAAGTTCAAGCTCCAGGCCATAATTGAAAAGCAGTTCCCCCATCCCCCAACACAATGCTGGTGCTGGCTTACTAGTTAGGATTTTGTGCTTTTTGTATCAGCCTCAAATAATTTCCATAATTCACTTATCAGATATTTATGTATATAAAAATATTTTCTTCATCTCTTTTAGTTCTTATAGCTCACTATATATCTAGAAATCAAACTATTTTAAAAAATCATATTGATGTGCTCCAAATACCAGTGATGTCTATTTCTTCTTTAGCTTCTAAATGCTAATCTGACTGATAGAGATCCTGTTTTCTCCTAAAGGTAAAAATGTAAGAACATGAGGAGTATCTTCCCCAAAATTATTACCCGTAGTAAAAGAGTATCTTGGAAGTAACAGGAAACTCTGACTAAGGCTGGACAGCTGCTGAGAGAAGAGAATATATATAAGGTTTTCTCTCTTTGTGCTGCCTTACCACAGAAAGGATTCTGAGTAGCGTATCACCTACACATGCTTCTGGTAGTTGCCATCTCTGTAAATTCATGGCCTGGTTAAAAGTTAAAGTAGAGCCATATACCCCCAAATACATCCACTTTCAGTCAGAGGAAGGAGAAAAAATAAGGGTAAGGAAAAAATGCTTTTCACTGCAAAATCACAAAATGACATGCCATATTATTATATTCATTCATTCATATTTACCTAGCACTTACTACATTTAGGGCATTACTCTAGGTGCTGGAGATACAACAGTAAACAATGACTATATGAATGATGATACATGAATATATAAAAAAGGTTTTAAAAAGTGAATATGACAGCTCTTTGAAAATAAGAAAATAGACATACATATAATTTGTTATCATCTTTATTGCATGAGGATTCAGATAAGTCTTATGTACCACAATGACCACAGCTGCTTTTTCCCTCCTCACAGGAGAAAATATGTCTCAATGGACTTGGAATTTTCAAAGCAATTTTTATTGGCAAAGTTTCTTGCTTCAAAACATTTTCAAAATTGTCTTAATCTACAATTCGACACTTCTCAACTCTCATTCAGTCTCAATACAGAAGAAAACCCTTATAATTCACACTGGCCTTTCCAATAAATCAATTGATTTAGCCAGTATAGTGTTCTAATTCAACTTCTATTTTCTCCATTTATAAATTTCAGGTTTCATACCCACACCCAGTCAAGGGCCAGAATGAAAAATTTAACAAAAGCTTCAGCATGATTGGTGAGTAAGCACTCTGATACATTCCACACTATAAACATTTAATGAGACTTGCTCCCAACAGAGTATTTACTGCATCAATTTACTTCATAGTATTATATTTGCAGGAGCAAAATAGAGCAAAGGTTATTTTGGATGTTTTACCAATACAGCTTCCTGTAAATAATGAAAAGTGCAACCATTTAATTTACCAAATCATTAAAAAAGGTTAAATGCTCAATAAATTCTGCTTTATCTAGTTCAGACAGCCGCAGCAGCTATTTGTAACTTGGATATAAAAAATATAGAAAACTTAGGCATTTTTTACTAGTTTGCGCATCTGTATCTTCGACTAGAACTAAATTTCAAGGGTTGTTCAGACAGTTTAGAATCCTCATTAGGATCTCAGAGAAATATCTTTTGGACTCCCTCCTGCCTCATGAAGAACAAGTGAGTCTGCCTTTCTTAAGAAAGAGAACACTCTATTACCCTGCCTATGCCCACTCCCATCGAAGTTACACACACACAGACATGCACACACACACCACGCACACTTTCTCCTCCTCTCCAACCATTGCCATTTTGTGCCTGTAGCAGTCACTTTCAACTAAAATGAGAAAACAGAAGAGGTCTTAGAAGAAGGAATGATTTGGAAATGTCTTCTTCTATAATCCTAAAATATAGAATGCATTGTCTGAGATAAACTGGAGCTCTTCTGGGAGCATTCTCTGACACAGTTCTGTTTAGTACTACGAAAAATGTGCTATACGGGTTGAGTACTGCTAATTTAAAAATCCGAAATCCAAAATGCTCCAAAATCCAAAACTTTTTGAATGCCAGTGTGATGGCACAAGGGGAAAATTCAGCATCTAAATTCATGTGACAGGTCGCAGTTAAAATGCTGTCAATGGATTAAAAAAATGTGGCACATACACACCATGGAATACTATGCAGCCATAAAAAAGGATGAGTTCGTGTCCTTTGTAGGGACATGGATGCAGCTGGAAACCATCATTCTCAGCAAACTATCGCAAGAATAGAAAACCAAATACCGCATGTTCTCACTTATAGGTGGGAATTGAACAATGAGATCACTTGGACACAGGAAGGGGAGCATCACACACCAGGTCCTATTATGAGGCGGGGGTAGCGGGGAGGGATAGCATTAGGAGATATACCTAATGTAAATGATGAGTTAATGGGTGTAGCACACCAACATGGCACATGTATATATATGTAACAAACCTGCACATTGTGCATATGTACCCTAGAACTTAAAGTATAAAAAAAAATGCAGTCAAAACATCATTTCATGCACAAAATTATTTAAAATATTGTATAAAATTACCTTCAGGCTATGTGTATAGGATGTATATGAAACATAAATGCATTTCATGTTTACACATCAATCCCATTCCCAGGATAACTCATTAGCCATATGCAAATATTCCAAGATCCAAAAAATTCCAAAATCCAAACCACTTCTGGTCCCAAGCATTTCAGATAAGGGATAATCAACCTGTATGATCCTATCCATCTACTCTAGCAAATTTCAACATATCACACTCGACACTCCCCAAATACAGACTACAGATGGTCCCTGACTTGACTTAACAATGGTTCAACTTATAATTTTTTCCAGCTTTATCATGGCATGAAAGTAATATATACTCAGTATGTATGTATATATAGTGTTTCAAGCCCCTAAAGGTCATACCCTTCCCAGGGTAGGGTAACCTGTATCCAGTGACTGAAAGAGACATACAGGCCTGGCCATTTCTGCCTGACAAGGTACACTCCGGAGGGCAATGCTCTCACCAGAGCTCCCTGCTGACTGGCCAGTTCTGTTGTGAGTATCAGAGAGATGATATACAGAACTAAAGAGCTAATTAGAAAAATAATTACAAGGGTATGGTTGTGGAAGGTGAGTAGTTCTTCTATAACAGGGGATGTGGCGTCTTGAAGGCCTTTGTGGGTCTAGATCTCAGGTAGACCTTCCTCTATCCAGTCCCGCTCCCTCCGTCTTTCCTTCCCAAATGTAACACCTTGTTTTCCAAACTCCATTCTGTGTATGATTCTGGAGGACCCAGCCTACAACACTAGCCATGACTCCTTCCTTCTCTCATGTCCCACATCCATTCTATCAAAATTCAGTTGACTCTACTTACAAAATTTAGCACTGATGTCCACTAACACCACTCTAGTCTAAACTAAAACATGAAGTGGTTAATGTAAAGTGTATAAATGCAACCTGGGTTACTACAATAGCCTCTGGCCTGGTTTTTCAGTTCCTCTCATTGTTCTCCTTCAGTCTATGTTCCTTATGCAACCATCATAGTCCTTTTAAGACACAAGTCTCAGCATGTCATACCTTTGCTTAAAACCTTTCAGTGTATTCCCTTTTAACTTGGAGTAAAAGCCAAAGTCCTTAAAGGCATACACTGCCCTCAATATTTGGTTCTGTAACCTTAGCTCCTACTACTCCTTGCCTTGCTCTCTCCACCCAGACACCCTGGTTTTTATGTTGTCACTTAAACATGGAGCACATACCTTCGAGCCTTTGCTCTAGATCTTCATCTGCCTGATTCCTGAACTCTTTCAAGGTTTTGGCATTATCTCACCTTCTCAATGTAACATACTATACAATTGTGTTCTCTACAATGTTTATTGGTTTTATTTTTTGCCTATAGTCACTCGCTAAAATGTACAAACTTGTCAAAGGCAGTGATCAGACATGTCCCAAGCACATAGAACAGTAATACCAATAAGTATTTGTGGAGTAAATAAATCTTATGCTTCATAAGTAGATCTACATGAAAGAAAGTCGGGGGGCGGAGCAAGATGGCCGAATAGGAGCAGCTCCAGTCTCCAACTCCCAGCGCGAGCGACACAGAAGACCGGTGATTTCTGCGTTTTCAACTGAGGTACTGGGGTCATCTCTCTAGGGAGTGCCGGACAATCGGTGCTGGTCAGCTGCTGCAGCCTGACCAGTGTGAGCTGAAGCAGGGCGAGGCATCGCCTCACCTGGAAGCGCAAGGGGGAAAGGAATCCCTTTTTCCTAGCCAGGGGAACTGAGACACACAACACCTGGAAAATCGGGTAACTCCCACCCCAATACTGCGCTTTAAGGAAACAGGCACACCAGGAGCATATATCCCACACCTGGCCGGGAGGGTCCCACGCCCACGGAGCCTCCCTCACTGCTAACACAGCCGTCTGCGGCGATCTATCCGCAAGGCAGCAGCGAGGCTGGGGGAGGGGCGCCCGCCATTGCTGAGGCTTAAGTAGGTAAACAAAGCCGCTGGGAAGCTCGAACTGGGTGGAGCTCACAGCAGCTCAAGGAAGCCTGCCTGTCTCTGTAGACTCTACCTCTGCGGACAGCGCACAGCTGCAGCCCATTAGGGGAAAGAGCGGGGGCGGTGCAGACGCGAACGACTCTGTCTGACAGCTTTGGGAAGAGCCGTGGATCTCCTAACGCGGAGGTTGAGATCCAAGAACGGACAGACTGCCTGCTCAGGTGGGTCCCTGACCCCTGAGTAGCCTAGCTGGGAGACATCCCCCACTAGGGGCAGTCTGACACCCCACACCTCACAGGGTGGCGTCAACCCTGAGAGGAAACTTCCAAAGAAAGAATCAGACAGGTACACTCGCTGTTCAGCAATATTCTATCTTCGGCAACCTCTGCTGCTGATACCCAGGCAAACAGGGTCTGGAGTGGACCTCAAGCAATCTCCAACAGACCAACAGACAGTCCTTCTGACTGTCAGACGGAAAACTATCAACAGGAAGGACACCTATACCAAAACCCCATCAGTACGTCACCATCAACAAAGTCCAGAGACAGATAAAACCACAAAGATGGGGAAGAAGCAGGGCAGAAAAGCTGGAAATTCAAAAAATAAGAGCGCATCTCCCCCTGCAAAGGAGCGCAGCCCATCGCCAGCAACGGATCAAAGCTGGTCAGAGAATGACTTTGACGAGATGAGAGAAGAAGGCTTCACTCCATCAAACCTCTCAGAGCTAAAGGAGGAATTACGTACCCAGCGCAAAGAAACTAAAAATCTTGAAAAAAAAGTGGAAGAATTGACAGCTAGATTAATTAATGCAGAGAAGATCATAAACGAAATGACAGAGATGAAAACCATGACACGAGAAATACATGACAAATGCACAAGCTTCAGTAACCGACTCGATCAACTGGAAGAAAGAGTATCAGCGATTGAGGATCAAATGAATGAAATGAAGCGAGAAGAGAAACCAAAAGAAAAAAGAAGAAAAAGAAATGAACAAAGCCTGCAAGAAGTATGGGATTATGTAAAAAGACCAAATCTACGTCTGATTGGGGTGCCTGAAAGCGAGGGGGAAAATGGATCCAAGTTGGAAAACACTCTTCAGGATATCATCCAGGAGAACTTCCCCAACCTAGTAGGGCAGGCCAACATTCAAATTCAGGAAATACAGAGAACGCCACAAAGATACTCCTCCAGAAGAGCAACTCCAAGACACATAATTGCCAGATTCACCAAAGTTGAAATGAAGGAAAAAATCTTAAGGGCAGCCAGAGAGAAAGGTCGGGTTACCCACAAAGGGAAGCCCATCAGAATAACAGCAGACCTCTCGGCAGAAACTCTACAAGCCAGAAGAGAGTGGGGGCCAATATTCAACGTTCTTAAAGAAAAGAATTTTCAACCCAGAATTTCATATCCAGCCAAACTAAGCTTCATCAGTGAAGGAGAAATAAAATCCCTTACAGATAAGCAAATGCTTAGAGATTTTGTCACCACCAGGCCTGCCTTACAAGAGACCCTGAAGGAAGCCCTAAACATGGAAAGGAACAAGCGGTACCAGCCATTGCAAAAACATGCCAAAATGTAAAGACCATCGAGGCTAGGAAGAAACTGCATCAACTAACGAGCAAAATAACCAGTTAATATCATAATGACAGGATCAAGTTCACACATAACAATATTAACCTTAAATGTCAATGGACTAAATGCTCCAATTAAAAGACACAGACTGGCAAACTGGATCAAGAGTCAAGACCCATCAGTCTGCTGTATTCAGGAGACCCATCTCACATGCAGAGACATACATAGGCTCAAAATAAAGGGATGGAGGAAGATCTACCAAGCAAATGGAGAACAAAAAAAAGCAGGGGTTGTGATCCTAGTCTCTGATAAAACAGACTTTAAACCATCAAAGATCAAAAGAGACAAAGAAGGCCATTACATCATGGTAAAGGGATCAATTCAACAGGAAGAGCTAACTCTCCTAAATATATATGCACCCAATACAGGAGCACCCAGATTCATAAAGCAAGTCCTTAGAGACCTACAAAGAGACTTAGACTCCCATACAATAATAATGGGAGACTTCAACACTCCACTGTCAACATTAGACAGATCAACGAGACAGAAAGTTAACAAGGATATCCAGGAATTGAACTCATCTCTGCACCAAGCGGACCTAATAGACATCTATAGAACTCTCCACCCCAAATCAACAGAATATACATTCTTCTCAGCACCACATCGCACTTATTCCAAATTGACCACATAATTGGAAGTAAAGCACTCCTCAGCAAATGTACAAGAACAGAAATTATAACAAACTGTCTCTCAGACCACAGTGCAATCAAACTAGAACTCAGGACTAAGAAACTCAATCCAAACCGCTCAACTACATGGAAACTGAACAACCTGCTCCTGAATGACTACTGGGTACATAACGAAATGAAAGCAGAAATAAAGATGTTCTTTGAAACCAATGAGAACAAAGATACAACATACCAGAATCTCTGGGACACATTTAAAGCAGTGTGTAGAGGGAAATTTATAGCACTAAATGCCCACAAGAGAAAGCAGGAGAGATCTAAAATTGACACTCTAACATCACAATTAAAAGAACTAGAGAGGCAAGAGCAAACACATTCAAAAGCTAGCAGAAGGCAAGAAATAACTAAGATCAGAGCAGAACTGAAGGAGATAGAGACACAAAAAACCCTCCAAAAAATCAATGAATCCAGGAGTTGGTTTTTTGAAAAGATCAACAAAATTGACAGACCGCTAGCTAGACTAATAAAGAAGAAAAGAGAGAGGAATCAAATAGACGCAATAAAAAATGATAAAGGGGATATCACCACCGACCCCACAGAAATACAAACTACCATCAGAGAATACTATAAACACCTCTACGCAAATCAACTAGAAAATCTAGAAGAAATGGATAATTTCCTGGACACTTACACTCTCCCAAGACTAAACCAGGAAGAAGTTGAATCCCTGAATAGACCAATAGCAGGCTCTGAAATTGAGGCAACAATTAATAGCCTACCGACCAAAAAAAGTCCAGGACCAGATGGATTCACAGCTGAATTCTACCAGAGGTACAAGGTGGAGCTGGTACCATTCCTTCTGAAACTATTTCAATCAATAGAAAAAGAGGGAATCCTCCCTAACTCTTTTTATGAGGCCAACATCATCCTGATACCAAAGCCTGGCAGAGACACAACAAAAAGAGAGAATTTTAGACCAATATCCCTGATGAACATCGATGCAAAAATCCTCAATAAAATACTGGCAAACCGGATTCAGCAGCACATCAAAAAGCTTATCCACCATGATCAAGTGGGCTTCATCCCTGGGATGCAAGGCTGGTTCAACATTCGCAAATCAATAAACGTAATCCAGCATATAAACAGAACCAAAGACAAGAACCACATGATTATCTCAATAGATGCAGAAAAGGCTTTTGACAAAATTCAACAGCCCTTTATGCTAAAAACGCTCAATAAATTTGGTATTGATGGAACGTACTTCAAAATAATAAGAGCTATTTATGACAAACCCACAGCTAATATCATACTGAATGGGCAAAAACTGGAAAAATTCCCTTTGAAAACTGGCACAAGACAGGGATGCCCTCTCTCACCACTCCTATTCAACATAGTGTTGGAAGTTCCGGCTAGGGCAATCAGGCAAGAGAAAGAAATCAAGGGTATCCAGTTAGGAAAAGAAGAAGTCAAATTGTCCCTGTTTGCAGATGACATGATTGTATATTTAGAAAACCCCATTGTCTCAGCCCAAAATCTGCTTAAGCTGATAAGCAACTTCAGCAAAGTCTCAGGATACAAAATTAATGTGCAAAAATCACAAGCATTCTTATACACCAGTAACAGACAAGCAGAGAGCCAAATCAGGAATCAACTTCCATTCACAATTGCTTCAAAGAGAATCAAATACCTAGGAATCCAGCTTACAAGGGATGTAAAGGACCTCTTCAAGAAGAACTACAAACCACTGCTCAGTGAAATCAAAGAGGACACAAACAAATGGAAGAACATACCATGCTCATGGATAGGAAGAATCAATATCGTGAAAATGGCCATACTGCCCAAGGTGATTTATAGATTCAATGCCATCCCCATCAAGCTACCAATGACTTTCTTCACAGAATTGGAAAAAACTGCTTTAAAGTTCATATGGAACCAAAAAAGAGCCCGCATTGCCAAGACAATCCTAAGTCAAAAGGACAAAGCGGAGGCGTCACGCTACCTGACTTCAAACTATACTACAAGGCTACAGTAACCAAAACAGCATGGTACTGGTACCACAACAGAGATATAGACCAATGGAACAGAACAGAGTCCTCAGAAATAATACCACACATCTACAGCCATCTGATCTTTGACAAACCTGAGAGAAACAAGAAATGGGGAAAGGATTCCCTATTTAATAAATGGTGCTGGGAAAATTGGCTAGCCATAAGTAGAAAGCTGAAACTGGATCCTTTCCTTACCCCTTATACGAAAATTAATTCAAGATGGATTAGAGACTTAAATGTTAGACCTAATACCATAAAAACCCTAGAAGAAAATCTAGGTAGTACCATTCAGGACATAGGCATGGGCAAGGACTTCATGTCTAAAACACCAAAAGCAACGGCAGCAAAAGCAAAAATTGACACATGGGATCTCATTAAACTAAAGAGCTTTTGCACAGCAAAAGAAACTACCATCAGAGTGAACAGGCAACCTACAGAATGGGAAAAAATTTTTGCAACCTACTCATCTGACAAAGGGCTAATATCCAGAATCTACAAAGAACTCAAACAAATATACAAGAAAAAAGCAAACAACCCCATCAAAAAGTGGGGAAAGGATATGAACAGACATTTCTCAAAAGAAGACATCCATACAGCCAACAGACACATGAAAAAATGCTCATCATCACTGGCCATCAGAGAAATGCAAATCAAAACCACAATGAGATACCATCTCACACCAGTTAGAATGGCAATCATTAAGAAGTCAGGAAACAACAGGTGTTGGAGAGGATGTGGAGAAATAGGAACACTTTTACACTGTTGGTGGGATTGTAAACTAGTTCAACCATTATGGAAAACAGTATGGCGATTCCTCAAGGATCTAGAACTAGATGTACCATATGACCCAGCCATCCCACTACTGGGTATATACCCAAAGGATTATAAATTACTCTACTACAAAGACACATGCACACGTTTGTTTATTGCGGCACTATTCACAATAGCAAAGACTTGGAATCACCCAAATGTCCATCTGTGACAGACTGGATTAAGAAAATGTGGCACATATACACCATGGAATACTATGCAGCCATAAAAAGGATGAGTTTGCGTCCTTTGTAGGGACATGGATGCAGCTGGAAACCATCATTCTTAGCAAACTATCACAAGAAGAGAAAACCAAACACCGCATGTTCTCACTCATAGGTGGGAACTGAACAATGAGATCACTTGGACTCGGGAAGGGGAACATCACACACTGGGGCCTATCATGGGGAGGGGGGAGGAGGGAGGGATTGCATTGGGGAGTTATACATGATATAAACGTCATGCACATGTACCCTAGAACTTAAAGTATAATAAAAAAAAAAAAAAGAAAGAAAGAAAGTCATCATTTCAGTCTAATTAATAATCACACTTCAAATTCATTGGTTTCCTTGGCAGAGATGTACAGGAGTCAGAAGTATACTAATAGAATATTTTCCTGTTAATCAATTCTTTGGAAGACTCAAGAAAGTGATAGAGACTAATCTGGATTTTTTATTTTCTCATGCTCTAAACACCACATGTGGATCTTCTTCTGTTTTATTATTATTATTATTACTGTATTGGGACATCAGATCACACTTTATCTTTCTCCCGACTTACCTCCAGCTCATCAAGGGCACTTCCCAGAGTTGCTGCCTGAGGTTCTGGTGGGGTTGTCATATTCTGGATCCCTTGTGAAGCATTTGAAATTACACTGAGAGCATTCTGAATTTCTTCACAAACTGTGTCCTTGCTTGCTTTGAGGGAAGCAACATCAGAATGCTCCAAACAAGCTGAACAAATTGAATGCAAGAGGGGAGAGTTCTCCTTCAATGAGGCTCGGGCTCCTGCAATTTCATCTCTCTGATTTGGAGATTTTAAGTCCTGAGAAGGGAAATAAAAAGAGTGGTATCTTACAATGGGTTATGGGGGAAAGACTTAAATTAAAAAGCTTCATTTTTTAGTAAGTATAAATGAAAAGATAATAGACATCAAGAAGTCAGCTTAAGTTATAATCAAGGGCATCTATTATTTCTACATTCTTTCAGGTTCTGATAAAAATTCTGCAGCATAAACAATGATGCAGTTAACAAGTAAAGGTCCCAATAGTGCAGATGTGTAAAGATCTATTACTATTCAGTCAAATCCTTGTCAGTCAAATCCTTATAAGTAGCTAAAACACTCTGACATTCACATTATTAAGTGCATTATAAGATAGCTTTAATTACAAGGACGCTGATTACCTCATTCCATAGATGTTGATAATTGCATTTAACCTTTCCATTAAAATTAAACCAACTAAGAACACTAAATGAAACCTACCACCATTCAGCTATATTTCTTTTCCTTTTCAGAAATACTAATAAATTAATCCTATATCATTCTTTCTTTGACATTTATTCAACAATTAGTTACTGAGCACTTAGCATATTCTAGCCCTTGTGCTAGACTCCAGTGTACAGATATGAAAAAATCCTACGAGGACCTTGATCTTCTTTCTTTTGGGGGGAAAGGGCCTACAGACAAAAAATAAACTAGATAAACAAATATACAAGATGATTTCAGGTGACAATAAATGCTGTGAAGAAAACACAAAAGTGAAGTGTCATAGAGACTGACTTGCAAGGAGAAAGCTGCTTTAGGTTGAATGGCCAGAGAAGGTATTTCTTCAGAGATGACAATTTGCAGTAAATGTAAATGAATGGCATTACATCGGATGGAAGAGAGAAAACAGAATATTCTATCTAAGTGATAGGTGATCAGACCTAGCTCAAGATACAAGAAAAAAATCTGGCAAGCCCTACCTTAACCAAGTGATGAAATTTAACATCATCAGTGATATCATACGGATATCATGTACCCCTTGATATACTGTGACAAGAAAAGTATGCCATTTCTGTGTTATTCCCTCCAGGAACCCATAATTCCAGTCTAATTATGAGAAAAGCAACAAACAAAATGAGATTGGTGAACATCCTAAATGACATCTGGGCAGTGTTCCTCAAGACCACTAACATCATAAAAAACAGGAGATTGACTGACAAACTGTCACAGACCAGAGAAGATTGGGGAGATATAACTAAATGCAATGTGGTACTGAGGATTAGATCCTGGAACAGAAAAAACATTCATGAAAAACTGCTGAAATCCAAATAACCATTATTAATAATTAATAGCAATGCATCGGTATCCATATCTTTGTAATGACAAATGTAAGACAGTATTAACAATGGAGAAAACTGGAAAAAAGATAAATGGGAACTCTCTGTACCAACTTTGCAACTTTTCTGTAAATCTAAAATTATTCCCAAATAAAAGCTTAAGTTAAAAAAAAAATTCAAGGGACATTTACAATAGTTCATTCACTTCATATACAACATTTCATATAATCTTCATAAAAGCTTATGAGAGATGTGATTATTCCATTTTAAAACTCAAAACACTAAGGTTTCAAGAGACTAAGTTTCTTAGCCAAGTGGAAGAGCTAGATGGTGGTATTTCTTGTATTGTAACCCACGTCAGTGTAACTTCCAAGCCCTTAACCTAAAAACTATGTGCCATTCTTTCCTACATAGGAAAAATTTCTTATTTGCTATACAGCATGAGGGCTTGTATTTGTATAATATCATGTAGCTTATAAAGTGCTTCTGTATAGTATCTTATTGATCATCACAATACTCTTTGAGGGAAGGAGTCTGCTATTATTAGTCCTATTTTAATTAAACAGGTGTTTGGTGTAAGAAGATAGAAACTAGTAAAGGAACTGAGATCTAAACCTAGTCTACTGATTGCTAATCTTATGCTTCTTTCACAAGGCTCTGCTACTCTGGGAATAATGTTGCCTAAGGTTAACAAATGGCTTGTGCTACTATATTTTTAGTTCCTTCCCTTCTGAAAATAAAAGCTATCTGCTACTTCACTCAGGTTTTGGAGATATTAACTTCTAACTGTCCTCCCTACATTTTGTAACGAAGTAGCTATCATCCCACTGTTCATACTCACTAATTACCCAAAAAAAGACACTCTATGGTTTTCTTGGCTTGCTACGATTTCCCCCTTGTATATGTGGTCTGGGTTTTAGTTTTAGCACTGTCATTAGCACTATGAGCTGGGTAACTCATCTCCTCTTTCGGTGTCTGTCTTTCTATCTGTAAAAATGGGATAACGAGGCCGGGCGCGGTGGCTCAAGTCTGTAATCCCAGCACTTTGGGAGGCCGAGACGGGCGGATCACGAGGTCAGGAGATCGAGACCATCCTGGCTAACACGGTGAAACCCCGTCTCTACTAAAAAAAAATACAAAAAATTAGCCGGGCGAGATGGCGGGCGCCTGTAGTCCTAGCTACTCGGGAGGCTGAGGCGAGAGAATGGCGTAAACCCAGGAGGCGGAGCTTGCAGTGAGCTGAGATCCGGCCACTGCACTCCAGCCTGGGCGACAGAGCGAGACTCCGTCTCAAAAAAAAAAAAAAAATGGGATAATGATACTTCTTCCAACTCTCTCACAAGATTGAGTACACAGCACATCAGAAATGGAATAGAAGTGGAAAATAGAAAAAAGGTATAGAAAGAATATGGAATTTATTCCTTACATCTGTCAGACTTGGTGTACTGTTTTTGTACTGTGATAATCTTAGTGATTTTCATGTTTCCCACAACGTTACAAGCTCTACCTACAGTCATCAGTGTAACTTAGGGGATAAATAGTTTAATGTTTAGAAAGGATCACAGCTCCTCAGATGAGTAATAATTGAAAGTATAAATGTTCAGAAAGAGGTGAAGCAAATTCTCTGATATTACTGTACAGTCAACTTAATACATAATTCCCTCTGAAGTGACCTATACCTCATGCTTCTTTATTTAGAAGGACAGTGTCAAGGTTTAGGTTGTTTCTGAAAGGTGAAAAACTTGAACATAGATTATAACCAAGAAGGCTAACGTTAAAATTATTTCTTTTGCTCTAAAGGTGGCAATGTGTAATCTGACAGTAAATTGTAGCAACTTTAATGCCATGGGGACTTTGAAATGTTAAAAATACATATGTATTTTGAATTTGGAGCCTATGCTTTGTCATCTCTGCCCAAGGCAATTACAGAATCCATGAGCCCAAATAGCAAGTCCTTGAAGCCTGCGAAAAAGGACTGGATCAGTGAACATAACAAATATACGTTACAGCAGTGGACGGGGGAAAGGGGCAGGTTGCAGAGTTTATGTAAGGAAAATTGACAAGGCATGACCATTTCTCCCAAAGGACATCAAGCATGGTAAACTTAATGTAGTAAATAGGCATACAGATAAAAGAGAAATTAATGACTGTCACCTCCTAAACGTATGTTGTGGTAGTGGTGTCTGTGGTTGTTTTATTTTAACTGATAATACCATAGGTTCAAAGGTTCATAGGTTGTCCATTTACCCTAAAATTTGCATTAGGTCAAAATAGGAATTAAATAGTAAAGTTAATCAAGGATTTCTTTGGATGGAGTCGTATAAAGAATTCAGCTCCTCAAGGATTGATACTTATTTATAATCTTTTTTTAAATGCTCCAGAAGAAAGCTCACAGGAGATTTCCAAGTTAAGAAGACATTAAATGTTTCCAGCTGACGAAGAAACACACAGATGGGATTTAAAAAGACCTTACAAGTCTGTGCAAGTGGGTAGAGAAGTAACATATGAGTTTTAACCCTGGCAAGAGAACAAAATATATTTAGGAATATTATTGTAAAAAATAAAAATGGAGGGTTTTAAGCTATCAGTTAATTAATTCAACCATTCCTTCAACCTGTACTATGTTGAGCGTCTCCTATGCTGAGCCTCAACTTTGCATCAAGGCAATGTGCTAAATGTTGGAAATGCAAAGATAAAGATCAGAAGGGGAGACAAATAAACACATTTACATGGGGACTAAAATAGAGTTACCCACAGCATAGAGGACAGTCTCTCAGCTTGAAGGGATTAAATAAAATTTCTCAGAGAATGTGAATCTTTTCTCCAGTTTTATTGAGGTATAATTAACAAAAATTGTGTATATTCAAGGTGTACAATATGATGCTTTCATATACATATACATTGTGTAATGATTACTACAATCATATTAATCAATATATCCATCACCACACAGTTACCCTTTGCATTTGTGTGTATGTGCTGTGAGGACATGCAAGATCTATTCTCTTAGCAAATTTCAAGTAAGCAATACGGTATTATTAACTATCTTCCCCATGCTGTGAGTTAGGTCCCTAGAACTTATTCATCTTATAATTGAAAGTTTATACCCTTTGACCAATATGTCCCCATTTCCCCCACACACCAACCCCTGGCAACCATGGTAAAACTGCTTCTACAAGTTCGACTTGTTTAGATTCCACGTATAAATACGATCATACAATACTTACTTTCTGTGTCTGGCTTATTTGACTTAGCATAATGTCCTTCAGGTTCCATCCAAGTTGTCATAAGTGGTGGGATTTCAGAGAAGGTGAATCTTAAACAGTGAGTATAAATTATCCCTATGAGGGAGGACCCACAGACCCTTTGAAGGAAGCGGACTGCTCCTGCAAAATCTAGGATACACCCCAAATACTGTGAGTGCCCCAACTGCAAAAGTGAGAAAGGGAGAGCCTCCTCTCCTGAATACACACGCCCACTGGAGCAACTGAAGGTCCGTTTGTGGGAGAAGTTTCTGACCTTACCTGGAGCTGAGTCAATTTAAAGAGCCAAGCAAAAATACAGGGGTAGAGAAAGCAGCAGAAAGTCCCTGGGAGCCCGCTGGGTCCCCAATCAGACCATTCCTGTCTGGCACCACAGGGATCCACTGGGAGGGCAGCCAGAGAAGCAGGGGTGGGGGGAGGGGGAAGCATCACAGGGAGAAGGAAAATTCCAGCTGAACTTTGTAACAATTTGAATAGGGTGAGAAGCCTCCTGGCCAGAACTTGAGAGAGGGTGCAAATCCAGTGTGCAGACTCCACAGCAGAGGAAGAACCAGGCTGTTTCCATTTGAAGGTGGCAGGCTGGTAGCCTGGGGCAAGTTCTCAAGCCCGGCTTGCCCACCCCTGGAAACAGACTCGGGGCTGTTTGGGGGCACGGTGGGAGTGAGACCAGCCCTTTGTTTGTGTGGGAGCTGGGGGAGGCCTGTGACTGCTGGCTTTCCCCGACTTCCCTGACTTCCCTGACAACCTGGATGACTCAGGAGAGGCAGCCATAGTCCTCTTAGGTGCACAACTCCATTGACCTGGGAACCTCACTCCTGTCCCCCACAGCAGCCACAGTAAGACCCGCCCAAGGAAAGTATGAGCTCAGACACACCTAGCCCTGTCCCTACTTGATGGTCCTTCCCTACCCACCTGTAGCTGAAGACAAAAGGCATATAATCTTGGTAGTTCTAGGACCCTGCCCACTGCCAGTTCCTCTCCATACTACCACAGCTGATGCTGTCTGCAAAACGCCGTCTCCCAGCAGGAGGCCAACCAGCACAAAAACAGAGCATTAAACCACCAAAGCTAAGAACCCTCATGGAGTCCACTATACCCCGCTGCCACCTCCACTAGAACAGGTGCTGTTATCCACAGCTGAGAGACCCATACATGGTTCACATCACAAGACTCTATACAGGTAACCCCCAGTACCAGCCCAGAGCAGGGTAGACTTGCTGGGTGGCTAGACCCAGAAGACAGATAACAATCACTGCAGTTCAGCTCACGGAAAGCCACATCCATAGGAAAAATGGGAGAGTACTATATCAAGGGAACACCCCATGGGACAAAAGAATCTGAAAAACAGCCTTCAGCCCTAGACCTTCCCTCTGACAGAGCCTACACAAATGAGAAGGAACCAGAAGAAAAAAATCTGGTAATATGACAAAACAAGGCTCTTTAGCACCCCCAAAAAGCACACTAGCTCACCAGCAATGGATCCAAACCAAGAATAAATCTCTGATTTACCTGAAAAAGAATTCAGGAGGTTAGTTATTAAGTTAATCAGGGAGGGACCAGAGAAAGGTGAAACCTAATGCAAGGAAATCCAAAAAACAATACAAGAAGCGAAGGGAGAAATATTCAAGAAAATAGATAGCTTAAAGAAAAAATGATCACAAATTCAGGAAACATTGGACACACTTTAGTAATGCAAAATGCTCTGGAAAATCTCAGGAATAGAACTGAACATGTAGAAGAAAGAAATCCAGAGCTCAAAGACAAGGTCTTCAAATTAACCCAATCCAACAAAGAAAAAAGAATAAGAAAATATGAACAAATCCTCCAAGAAGTCTAGGATTACGTTAAATGACCAAACCTAAGAATAATTGATGTTCCTGAGGAAGGGGAGAACCCTAAAAGCTTGGAAAACATATTTGGGGGAATAATCAAGGAAAACTTCCCCAGCCTTGCTAGAGACCTAGACATCCAATTACAAGAAGCATAAAGAACACCTGGGAAATTCAGCATGAAAAGCTCATTGCCTAGACACATTGTCATCAGGTTATCCAAAGTTAAGACGAAGGAAAGAATCTTAAGAGCTGTGAGACAGAAGCACCAGGTAACCTATAAAGGAAAACCTATCAGATTAACAGCAGATTTCTCACCAGAAACCCTACAAGCAAGAAGCAATTGGGGCCCTATCTTCAGTCTTGTCAGACAAAACAATTATCAGCCAAGAATTTAGTATCCAGTGAAACTAAGCATCATATATGAAGGAAAGATACAATCTTTTTCAGACAAATGCTAAGAGAACTTGCCATTACCAAGCCACCACAACAATAACTGCTAAAAGAAGCTCTAAATCTTGAAACAAATCCTAGAAACACATCAAAACAGAACCTCTTTAAAGCAGAAATCACGCAGGACCTATAAAACAAAAATACAAATTAAAAACAGAAACAAATAGTACATAGACAACAAATAGCATGATGAATGCAATGGTACCTCACATCTCAATACTAACACTGAATGTAAATGGCTTAAATGCTCCACTTAAAAGATACAGAACCACAGAATGCATAAGAACTCACCAACCAACTATCTGCTGCCATCAGAAGACTCACCTAACATGCAGACTCACGTAAACTTAAAGTAAAGGGGTGGAAAAAGGCATTTCCTGCAAATGGACACCAAAAGCAAGCAAGGGTAGCTTTTTTTTTTTTTTTTTTTTGAGATGGAGTTTTGCTCTTGTTGCCCAGGTTGGACTGCAATGGCACAATCTCAGCTCACCGCAACCTCCACCTCCTGGGTTCAAGTGATTCTCCTGCCTCAGCCTCCTGAGTATATACACAGGCCGAGGATTACAGGCATGAGTCGCCATTTCCAGCTAATTTTGTATTTTTAGTAGAGATAGGGTTTCTCCATGTTCGTCAGGATGGTCTCGAACTCCCAATCTCAGGTGATCTGCCCGACTTGGCCTCCCAAAGTGCCAGGATTAAAGACCTGAGCCACCACGCCCGGCAAAGGGGGTAGCTATTCTTGTATCAGACAAAACAAACTTTAAAGCAATGCCAGCTAAGAGACAAAGAGGGACATTATATAATGGTAAAAGTCCTTGTCCAACAGGAAAATATCTCAATCCTAAACATATATGCAACACTGGAGCTCCCAAATTTATAAAACAATTACTAATAGACCTAAACAATGAGATAGACAGCAACACAATAATAGTGGGGGACTTCAATACTCTACTGACAGCACTAGACAAGTCATCAAGACAAAAAGTCAACAAAGGAACAATTGATTTAAATTATATCTTGGAACAAGTAAACTTAACAGATATATACAGAACATTTCATCCAACAACCACAAAATACACATTTTATTCAATAGCACATGGAACTTTCTCCAAGATAGACTATATAACAGGCCATAAAATGAGCCTTAATAAATTTAAGAAAATTGAAATTATATCAAGCACTCTCTCAGACCACAGTGGGAAAATACTGGAAATCAACTCCAAAAGGAACCTTCAAAACCATGCAAATATGTGGAAATTAAATAACCTGCTCCTGAATGAGCATTGGGTCAAAAATGAAATCAAGACGGAAATTTAAAAATTCTTCAAACTGAACAAAATCCTCTGGGATACAGCAAAGGCGGTGCTAAGAGGAAAGTTCATAGCCCTAAACGCCTACATCAAAAAGACTGAAAGAACACAAACTGACACTCTACGGCCACACCTCAAGGAACTAGAGAAACAAGAACAAACCAAACCCAAACCTAGCAGAAGAAAGGAAATAACCAAGATCAGTGCAGAACTAAATGAAATTGAAACAAAATAAAAACAAAAGATAAATAAAACAAAAAGCTGGTTTTTTGAAAAGATAAATAAAATTGGTTAGAAAGACTAACCAAAAGAAGAGCGAAAATCCAAATAACCTCATTAAGAAACAGGAGACAGCCCAGGGATGGTGGCTCACGCCTGTAATCCCAGCACTTTGGGAGGCTGAGGTGGGCAGATTACAAGGTCAGGAGTTTGAGACCAGGTTGGCCAACATGGTGAAACCGCATCTCTACTAAAAATACAAAAATTAGCAGGGTGTGGTGGTAGGCACCTGTAATCCCAGCTACTTAGGAGGCTGAGGCAGCAGAATCGCTTAACACCGGAAGGCAGAGGTTGCAGCAGGCTGAGATTGTGCCACTGCACTCCAGCCTGGGCAACAAGAGTGAAACTCCATCTCAAAAAAAAAAAAAAAGAAAGAGAAGAGACAGGAGATATTACAACTGACACCACTGAAATACAAAAGATCATTCAAGGCTACTATGAACACCTTTATGCACATAAACTAGAAACCCAGAAGAGATGGATAAATTCCTGGAAAAATACAGCCTTTCTAGCTTAAATCAGTAATAATTAGATACCCTGAACAGACCAATAATAAGCAGTGAGACTGAAATGGTAATTAATAAATTACCAACAAAAAACCCCAGGACCAGATGGATTCACAGCAGAATTCTTCCAGACATTCAAAGAACTGATACCAATCCTTGTGACACTACTCCACAAGATAGAGAAAAAAGGAACCCTCCCTAACTCATTCTATGAAGGCAGCATCGCCCTAACACCAAAACCAGGAAAGGACATAAACAAAAAAGAAAATATGGACCAATATCCCTGATGAACATAGATGCTAAAATCCTTAACAAAATACTAGCTAACTGAAACCAAAAACATATCAAAAAGATAATCCACCATGCTTAAGTGGGTTTCATACCAGGGATGCAGGGATGGTTTAACATACGCGAATCAATAAATGTGATACATCACATAAACAGAATTAAAAACAAGAATCACATGATCATCTTAATAGATGCAGAAAAAGCATTTGACAAAATCCAGGAGCCCTTTATAATTAAAATTATCAGGAAAATCAGCATACAAAGGACACATCTCAGTGGAATAAAAGCCATCTATGACAAACCCACAGTCAATATTATACTGAATGGGGAAAAGTTGAAAGCATTCCCTCTGAGAACTGGAACAAGACAAGGATGCCCACTCTCACCACTCCTCTGCAACATAGTACTAGAAGTCCTAGCTGAGAGCAATTAGACAAGAGAAAGAAATAAAGGGCATCCAAATTGGTAAAGAAGAAGTCAAACTGTCACTATTTACTGACAATATGATCATTTACCTTGAAAACCCTAAATACTCCTCCAGAAAGCTCCTAGAACTGATACAATAATTCAGCAAAGTTTCCAGATACAAGATTAATATACACAAATCAGTAGTTCTTCTATACACCAACAGTGACCAAGTGGAGAATCAAATCAGGAACTCAACCCCTTTTACAATAGCCACAAAAAATAAATAAATAAATAAATAAAATACCTAGGAATATACCTAACAAAGGAGTCGAAAGACCTCTGCAAGGAAAACTACAAAACACTGCTGAAAGAAATCACAAATGAAACAAATGGAAACACATCCCATGCTCATGGATGGGTAGAATCAATGTTGTGAAAATAACCATACTGCCAAAAGCAATCTACAAATTTAATGCAATCCCCATCAAAATACTACCATCATTCTTCACAGGAATAGAAAAAGCAATTCTAAAATTCATATGGAACCAAAAAGAACCTGCATAGCCAAAGCAAGACTAAGCAAAAAGAACAAATCTGGAGGCATCACACTACCTGGTTTCAAGCTATACTATAAGGCCATAGACACGAAAACAGTGTGGTACTTACTGGTATAAAAATAGGCACATAGACCAATGGAACAGAATAGAGAACCCAGAAATAAACCCAAATACTTAAGCCAACTGATCTTTCACAAAGGAAACAAAAACACAAAGTCAGGAAAGGATACCCTTTTCAACAAATGGTGCTGGGATAACTGACTAGCCACATGTAGGAGAATGAAACTGAGTCCTCATCTTTCACCTTATACAAAAATCAACTCAAGATGGATTAAGGACTTAAATCTAAGACCTGAAATTGTAAAAATTCTAGAAGATAACATTGGAAAACCCCTTCTAGACATTGGCTTAGGCAAGGATTTCATGACCAAGAACCCAAAAGCAAATGCAAAGATAAATAGTTGGGACTTAATTAAACTAAAGAGCTTTTGCATGAAAAGGAACAGTGAGCAGAATAGACAACCCACAGAATGGGAGAAAATCTTCACCATCTGTAATCTGACAAAGGACTAATATCCAGAATCTACAACGAACTCAAATCAGTAAGAAAAATAATAAACAATCCCATCAAAAAGTGGGCTAAGGACATGAATAGACAATTCTCAAAAGAAGATATACAAATGGCCAACAAACATATGAAAAAATGCACAACATCACTAATGATCAGGGAAATGCAAATCAAAACCACAAGGCAATACCACCTTACTCCTGCAAGAAAATGGCCATAACCAAAAAAAAAAAAAAAAAAAAAAAGTAGATGTTGGCGTGGATGCAGGGATCAGGGAACAACTTCTACACTGCTGGTGGGAATGTAAACTAGTACAGCCACTATGGAAAACAGTGTGGAGATTCCTTAAAGAACTAAAAGTAGAACTACCATTTGATCCAGCAATCCCACTACTAGGTATCTACCCAGAGGAAAAGAAGTCATTACATGAAAAAGATACTTGTACACATATGTTTACAGCAGGACAATTCACAATTGGAAAATCATGGAACCAACCTAAATGTCCATCAATCAAGGAGTGGATAAAGAAACTGTTGTGTATATATACAATAGAATACTACTCAGCCATAAAAAGGAATGAATTAATAGCATTTGCAGTGACCTGGATGAGACTGGACACTATTATTCTAAGTGAAGTAACTCAGGAATGGAAAACCAAACATCATATGTTCTCACTGATACGTGGGAGCTAAGCTATGGGGACACAAAGGCGTAAGAATGACACAGTGGACTTTGGGGACTTGGGGTGGGGAGGTGTGGAATTGGGGGAAGGGATAAAAGACTACAAACATGGTGCAGTGTGTACTGCTCAGATGATGGGTGCACCGAAATTTCACAAGTCACCACTAAAGAACTTACTCACGTAACCAAACACCACCTGTTCCCCAATAACGTATGCAAATTTTTTAAATTAAAATTTAAAAATTCAAACACTGCCTAACTATAATGGAAAAAAAAGAAGTTATCCCTATGGGCAATGCAGAACAAAAGAGCATGTGGAAAGGCCTGAAGCAAGAAAAGGTGAGGAACATGCAGGTTACTACAGGTGATATGACAAATTCAGGAAACCTAAGCGTGAATGGCGATGAATCCAACAGGAAAGGCAGGCAAGAGACATTTCACATGCTCTGCTAAAGAACTCTGAAAGCAACAAGCTCAGATATGTATTTACAAAGATTGCTCTGGCAATGGGTTTTTGAGTGGATTGGAGAGAATGAAATTGCAGTCAGGGAGACCAGGCAATAATCCAGGTCAGGGAAAGAGACAATGAGCGCCTGAACACTATTGCTAGGCTATAGTGAGATAGATCCAGGAAATTTTTAGGAGGTAAAAATGGTAGGACTTTGGTATATCTAGATGGGAGTGGGGAAGAGGAGGTATTTGAAAGCATCTAGAGAATTGTTTCAGCAATTGTGTAAGTAGTGATGCATTCACCACAATGAGAATACAGAGAGAAGAATGTGCTTGGAAGAAAAAGGTGAAATACATTTTGTCATCTGCCAAATGTAACATATCAGCACAAGATCCAAAGGAAAATACAATACACATGAATCTAGAATTCAGAGGAGAATCTAGACCACAAATAGTGATATGTGAACCACCAGCTCACAGTTGGGAGCTAAAGCCATGTGTGTGAAGGCTACAAGACCTGCACCAAGGGTGAATATTACCATAAGGAGAAGAATCTAGGAGTCATTGTAAATTGTTCCTTGAGAATATCAACCCAATAATTTTACGTGCTAGCCCCAAAGACCAAATATATATTTATATTAGCAAGAAGGGTATCAGCAAATACTGAACTCAAAAAAATTTTTCAATTAAAAGTATTTTTAAATAGGCCAGCAAACACATGCAGATTACAGAGTTTAGAATCTAAACTACTACTGTGGGTAATCATAGTCATCATACCTTAAGATAACAAAAGATTTTTCTTTAAAAGCAATTTTGGGCCGGGCACAGTGGCTCAAGCCTGTAATCCCAGCACTTTGGGAGGCCGAGACGGGCGGATCACGAGGTCAGGAGATCGAGACCATCCTGGCTAACACGGTGAAACCCCCGTCTCTACTAAAAATACAAAAACTAGCCGGGCGAGATGGCGGGCGCCTGTAGTCCCAGCTACTCGGGAGGCTGAGGCAGGAGAATGGCGTAAACCCGGGAGGCGGAGCTTGCAGTGAGCTGAGATCCGGCCACTGCACTCCAGTCCGGGCAACAGAGCGAGACTCCGCCTCAAAAAAAAAAAAAAAAAAGCAATTTTGAACAGAATGACTTACGTTTCTGGAAAGCTTAAAAATATGAGGTCCGTTCACCTTGAAAAGGGGAAATTTATATTGGAAAACACATGATAAAAACATCTATAAATCATGAATGAACTTGATAACTTGTTAATGGGCTTCTTTACTTAAATCTGGAGATGCTAGGTCATAGAAGTTGCTTTTAAGATTTGAGTAAAAGAAATTATATCTGTTCATACTTCTGTCTCCACTACTTCATTATAATTCTCTTGAATGTAAGTACTATGGCTTACTTATTTTATATTTCATTATCTAGTAGTATATAGCACATATTACGAGTTTAATAAATTTTTATTAAGGAAACAGACAAATGAATAAGAATTAGGCCAGAGGAAGTTAATATGCTCAAAAGGGGATAGATATGATTACTCCAAGAAATAAAACATGTGGAAAATATACTTTAATCCAGAGAGTTTGAATAAATTTATCCATAGCAATGCCACAGAAAGCTGAAGAGCGAAATTAAACTGTACCTATCTTCACATTAAGTGTTAGTGAAGTCACTGGTACAACTACTTTGGAAAACTGTTTGATAGTATTTACTGAAGCTGAGTATATGCATGTCCTGTTACCCAGCTATTTCATTCCTAGGAGAGAATACACACGTATGGAAATATGTTCCTATGTCCACCTAAAGACACAGGCAAAAATGTTCCATACCAGCACTGTCTGTAATAGTCCCGACCTGGACACAGCCCAGAGTAATGAAAATGAACAAAACACAGCTACACGCGACAACATGAAATACGGCACGAAAAAAAGGAAGACATAAAAGAGTATGTATTGTTTAATTCCATCTATGTGAAGTTCATACTCAGGCAAAAGTAACCTACGATTTTAAAAATAAGAATAGTGGTTATTCTTGAGGGGGTGATTAGAGACTAGACAGGGAGGAGGAATCTTTCAGTTTCCAGTAATTTTCTTGTCCTAGGTGTTAGTTACACTGATGTGTTTAGTTTGGAAAAATTCATTGAACTGTTCATTTTGCACTGTGCATTTTTCTGAATGTATGTTGTACTTTAATAATAAAAAAAAAGTTCACATAAAATCAAGGAAACGAAAAACAAAAAGTAAAGCCAATATCCACAGAGTGAGCCTTCTTTTGGCAAAGGACACTGGTATAAACTAGCTATGGACTGGCTATGGTGTCATATTACCCATGTCATTAAGGGAAGAATGAGAAAATTGAATATTCTGTCCATCTATAAGAATCCTGTATCCACTTTGAGGGCTCATATTTTTAAAAAAGAAAAAAATGTTTGAAATATAAAAATAAGAAGAGAAAGCTCCTGTAGCCTGACCATCAGAAAAAGCAAACCTAAGAGATTTTCACAGCAGTTGATTCCATGAACCGTTGGACAAAACTGCATTTCTGAGAATTAAAGAAAACTTCCTTACGAAGCTACATTCCTGCCCACATGGAATAGCTCCACATATACTCTGCTCAACAAAGCAGAACTACATGCAAATTACTGAGTTTCTCTTCCAGGTGTTTAAATGAGGTTTCTGAAGCTGACAAAACCACTCTGGTAAGGGAAGGAAAGGGAGCTTATAAAGAGAGGTTTTGTTTGTTTAAGATTAAGATGTGCAGCAGACAAGCCCATGTGTACTTTGCTATTTGGATTCCATTATGGGTTGGCTTCTGTCTCCAGTCTTCTCTCTGCCAAGATGCTGCATACCAATTGCTTCACTGGTCATTGGGCAGCTTCATGTTCTATTAGGAAACAAAATAACACAAACACCTGCTAATTTAATGTTTGGCCAACCTAAATTAGGAAATGAAAACTTAGTCTTAACTGAGCTGAAGGATATAAGATGGTGAAACAACAGTAGGCTTCAGGTAAAAGAAAGTTTTGAGAAGAAAAATTAAAATTAAAAAAATGCAAGATTTTACAATAAAAGCATCATTAAGGAGCAGAGAGAGGCCTTTACTGCTTTTCTATCCTTATTTCCCATTTCTCATTTCATAGAAATAGGATAGATTCAATAAAAAAGAAAATAAAAGAATTCTTCAAATTCAAATGGGAAACTGAGAAACCATATAATAATAGTATTAAGACATTTCCCAAGGTGTGCATTCTGGGCCATTAATGCACACCTTGGGTAACTGAAATACACCAAGGTGAATATTAATAACTCCAAAGAAACCTCTGAAGAAAACATTATCACTTAATTCTAATGCAGACTACTGTGTCAGTCAAGAAAATGTAGAGGTGTGTGTGTGTGTGTGTGTAAAGTTCAAAATGCACTATGCTCATTTCCTATTCATCTGAAGCAAATACAATATGTATTACATTTGTCTATTGTTTGCCTGGAATTTATACCTCAAAATAAATGATATCTGAAGCCATCTGCCACATGATTAAAAAGTAAAAGGAATAAACAGAAAAACAGAAGTTATGGGCTATTTTACCAAAATTCAGTGGCTGTACTTCGTGCATCCTTTCCATTGGTGCATATGTTTCATCATTTAATCTATCAAGAAGAGTCAAATATCCATAGGTCAAGGCCAGGGGTGATGGCTCACGCCTGCTACAATCCCAGCACTTTGGGAGGCTGAGGCAGTTGGATCACCTGAGGTCAGGAGTTCGAGACCAGCCTGGCCAACATGGTGAAACCCCATCTCTACTAAAAAAATACAAAAACTAACTGGGCATGGTGGTGTGCACCTGTAATCCCAGCAACTCGTGAGGCTGAGGCATAAGAATCACTTGAACCTTGGAGACAGAGGCTGCGGTGAGCCAAGATCACGCCACTGCCCTGCAGCCTGGGTGACAGAGACTGTTTTAAAAAAAAAAAAACTCTTAGGTCAGAAAATTTTCCCTCTAAAGCATAATTAACAATTATAAAAGTAAAGTTGAATTTTTTAATTGTCAAAAATCAATAAATATTGTTATCCTTACAATTCCTTCCTACTACGTTTTCATGACTCACTTGTAAGAAATAGACCACTTGTTTTCTGAACGTTATGGTGTATCTCAAAGAGCAAATAGCATCACTTAGATCAAATATGATCCAAGCCCAGGGATGTTGATCCAACTTCCTAGTTAATAATTCATTACATTTGTGTAGTGATTTATTCTGTTCAACATATTTCCTGCATTCTTCCACAAGGAGTTCTATAAGAAATCATAAAAAGTGGTATCCTTTGTTGTCAAAAGAAGAAATGGACATTTGTCGAAAGGCACACACAAATTAATAAAAAGTGGTGATGGTGATTTTTTTCAGAAAGCCAACATTTACCAAGCAGCTGTGATGCTTCCTATATTCAAGTACTCTCTAATCACTTTCTCATTTAATGGCCCCACTAGGAATAGGATCCACAAGATTGGCTCCTGTCTCAACACTCTTTCTACTCAACACTATTTCTATTTGTTGTCAGTAGCTCCCACCATCTGCTCCTAAAGTCTGTCAAAAAACTTTCCTTTAACTCTGCCCATCTGCGGTGACCCAACAGAGAATATATATTTCAGGCATATCTTCCTGACAAAGAACTGTCGTAACTAATACAACTAAGATTAGAAACATTTTCCTTAATTTAGTTTTAGAACAAGGCTGATACAAAAACCTCAGGTCAAAACTACAAGATTAAAAATTAAAGTGTGGCCCATAAGGTCATTTAGAATGCTCAAAAATGTAAGTCAGATATGTGGAGAAAGAATGAAACTAATAAGTATCATCTTGAATATTTCAATCTAACTTTGATAAAGGAAACATTCTAAATATGGCATATTTGTAGATTAATGGTTGATTTTCCCAGAGGAAAAAGTGTTTTACTTTTTAGTTTAATTCAAAAAGCTTGAAATGCCTGCTATAAGGTGTGACTTGAAAGCTAAAACTACAAACTCAAATGTTTAAGCAGGAAGCGTGAATAGGGCAGATGAAAGTAAACAGGGAATGGTGAGGCCTTGGCACACTATACTGTATCTGCCCCGATTTAAACACATTCAGATCCAATTGGCCAAACCAAAAGAATCCCTGAATCTAATGTACTAGCACAGATGTTTTGGTGAGCCTTATTAATTCAGTCACCAATGTCATGTAATATATGTGCCTGACCTTGGAAGACCTCGGAAATATAGGAAATGCATGTCCCTGGCCTGATGAGCCTACAATAAACCAAAAGGCCTGAATGAGGAGCAACTCTAAGGCAGGAAGTCTGCCTCATTTTAATGGAAATAGCATAAGCTTTGAGGTTAGAATCCCAATGCAAAAACACTCCAATAGCAGGAGATTTCAGGCAGAATAATTAACCTTACTTCAGCTACAAAATGTGAATAATTCCTACCATTTAGGGTATTAATGAAGTTAAGTGATTTAATGCCAAAGACTTTTCCAGCATTTTCTTTTTTGATGTCTCTCTATGCAACAAACTATTAGCCATATTCCCTCTTTACAATATTTCCCCCGTTTTCTTAGATGAGAGCAACCTAAATTTAAACTGAGAGGTGTTTACCTCTCTTCTAAGTTCCAGCTGCATATGTCAAGTTGAGTCTCAAACATGTCCAAAGTTGAACCCATTGTGTTTCCTACATTCCCACTCCCCATACGTTTCTCTCCAGCATTCCATCTGCATGGTCCTAACATTCAGCTGATGAAAAAGAAACATGAGGAATATTCATGACTTTTCCAACCCCCCAACCCCCACCATTAGGTAAGGTCTATTATTATACTCATTAACTATTTCTCCAATATACACCCTTGCTCTGGTCCTCACTAGTAGCACTAGTCTAGAGGAGAAATGATTAGGGATAAAATTAAGGAAGTGCTTGTAAACACAAGGGAGATGAGAGACTACAGAAATATTTAATAAGACAGAACTTTTTGACCAATCTTTTCTCTGTAATACCATCAGAGGAAACTCTTTAAAACTTAAATCTGGTCATCACTCCTCCAATTTGAAATTTTCTAGTGATGGTTAATCCACAAATTTGAAAACTCATATTTTTTGTTATAGATAAGCATGCTTCTCTGGCTTCTCTCTCTAGTCTTACTTCCTACTACTCCTGTCACAGTCACTCTTTTCTCCAGCCACACAGAATCACATGAGGTTCCACCGATGCCTTTGCACAAGCTATGTTTCCGTCTCCCCTGCAACCCCCTAGGAAATGACTATTCATCTTCTAAGTCTTTGTGGATTCTTACAGTCTATCACACACAGACTTCACTCATGTGCCCCCTTTACAGGGCACTAGTCTAGCAGATATTTTAAACTATTACCCTTTGCTGTAACTATTTGTTGACACATCTGTGTCTCTCACCAAATTATGAGTTCCTGCTGAGGCAAAAATGATGTCTTAATTCTTCCATCCACTAGGCCTTGCATAGGAACTAGCTGAGAGTAACCAATGAGTTAATAACACCTCTCACCACTTTAAAGTAATGAAAAAACCTTGAGGGTCACTGCCATAAAATAATTTACTTTTCCATGAAATAAAAATTTCAATTTTGTAAAAGGAAATCACAACTGCAAAAAAGCTCAGATATGCTCAGTCTAGAATGGAAGTGTTTTTTCATCATCCCTAACTAGGCTAACTAGATTTGTTTATGAACTAGTCTTCAAAGCATTCTGGCCTAAGCCTTTTTTAAAAAACCAGTGACGACTGTTTTTATCACTTATAAGAAGGTGTGTCTTTCAGAGCTTATGGCTTTGACTCTCAGGATATTCTAAAATATACCTAATTTCTAACACATTCCCCAACAGAAACGACTGAGCAGAATGAAGATAAAGATGTCTCACACTTGACATGCCTTTCAGAAAGTTAAATTAGTGCTCCCTATATTAACCAATAACTAGATTCATCTGATCAAGGAAAACAGAGGTAACTTAGGTTAATAATCTTGCTAAATTTGGGGTATTCCAAAAAATTGATTTCAACAAGTATTTATATAGTGGAATTGTGCTTAGAGCTGTGAAATAGAAATACCAAGTAAAATCGAGTACCCAGCTCTGCAGTCCTTTTTTCTCCAGAATTTGTTAGATAATGATATGCTAAAATAATAAATTTGGCTAAAATTGGTAAAATAGATAATCATTACCATAGGAATTATAAGGAAAAGCATGAAAAGCTCAAGAAATGCTTCAGAGACAGGAAGATGCACATTTCTAAATGTACCAGGGAGAAGCTAGCCCAGAAAACTGGTATGAAAGTCAGTTGGCTTGCTAGTAGGCATCTCAGACATTCTGTATCAAAATTGGAGCTCCTGATAGTGCCCCTCAGCCCACTATTCTTATGATATTTAACAGTTCAGTTAACAGCAATTCTTCTAACTGCCAGTGCCAAACACTTTGTTGTTATCTTTAAGCTTCTCCCCTTCTCTCACATCCCACATCCAGTTTGTCAGAAAATCCCATCAGTTTTACCTTCATTTATGAAAAATGTGGCCTCTTATTACCGCTCCAACTTACCATGTCACTGCTTGGCTCAGACCATCCTACGTGTATCTCTGTGACCTCACTCCCAGTACTCTCCTTGCTTACCCTGGCCAGTTCCATGAACCTTCTTGCTGCTTATCCAAGAAGCCAGGCACATCCCTACATTAGGTCTTCCCATGGCTGGCACGTTCTTCTAGATCCATGACTCCCTAACTTCTTTCAAGTATTTCCTCAAAAATAAACTTTTCAGTGAGACCTCCCCTGGTCACCCTGTCTAAAAGTTCAATCAACAATTCCAACCTCAATATGCCATATTTCCCTTCCTTGTTTTATTTTCTCTGTACTATTTGTCACTAATATATACTACATTTATTTATCATGTTTGTTTTCTGTCTTCTCCAGTGGAACATAGGCTCCATAAAGGTACATAAGAGGTGATAAATACTTACCTCATGAATGAATGCACAGCAACCCAAATTAAGAATTTTAATTAATTTGACACATTTTACTGATCACACATGCAAAAAGTTATTCTATCATATGGCAATAAAATACCAGAGAATTATCTAGTTATAACAGGGAAGACAGAAAAAGGGCATAGAAATAGTATAAACTTCCTGTGCCCTTTTTGCTCTCATTCTAGAGGCAAATCTTAGAACATTCACCTGCATATCTTAGAATTTGGTTGTGTATTCTACTTAGGTCATCTTTCACGTTTGCCAGAATTCATATAGAAAGCTTCTGAACCCAAAACATAATGGCTGCTGTTGAAAGGTCAACTGTGTATGACTGCCAGTTAGATGGCAAGTTGTACTTAAAATCCAGATCCCTAATTAACAACAACTTTTGCCTTACTCAAGAACTGTATACAGAGCATGAATCATCTATATGCAGAGTATTCACTGTTTAGTTGTTGCCAATTTAAATATTCATGTCTCTAGGAATGGCTTCAATCCACCCTGGTACATAAAATAAATTAGCATTCTTGCACTCTAGAGAGAAGTATGTGTTTAGCACCAAATGGAATCAGCAGATGACTAAATACTCTTTTTTTTCCTCTCCTGTTTCTATCATAAATACAACAGATGCAAGATGCTGGAATGTGGACAACCCCAGAAGGTTGGTGTTTGCCTCTAATGTAGAAATAAACCATTCAAAAATTCATTCCATATAGCATACCAGAGTTAGCAAGAGCCCTTTGGTTCCTTTATCACCATCAAGATGACTTTATGACTAAACATATCACAGCAGCCCTCATAGTACAAATGAAGCATAAGGCTACCTTAGCTACTAAACATCATGGAATATCTTATAAATTTACAGCAATGATAATTCAAGCCCAAATAAATGATTGCCACATAAATGATTCAGAGTTACTACAGTTCAACAGTAAATTTTGAGCATTACCCAAATTCATGGGACACTTAAAGGTATGAGACATGGATCTTTAAAAGATAAGTTACTGGAGTACAACTGTTCCTATATTAAATAGGGAAAAATTGCTTTCTAGGAAGACTCAGCTCTCTTCAATTTCACCTCTTTTACAAGCAGAATGCACATGGAAAATGGCAGGACCTCACCAGTTGTCCAATTGTCCAGCTATGTTCCTCAAGGTTCTCTAGCTTTTGCTATCTCAATGTGAGTGGTACTTTCATTCTCATTTTTATTCACTATTGGATGTCTAAGTAATGCATACTCAGAGACAGTCAATTTCAGTAAGAAATACATAAATAAATAAATCTTCAACCACAGCTAAAATCATAATTAATAGTGAAAGACTGAATGGTTTCCTCCTTAAAATCAAAAACTAGACAAGGATGTTCCCTTTCACTAGTTCTATCCATCATTGCACTAGAAGTTCCAGTTAAATAATTTAAGAAAATCAAAGATATACAATGTATATATATTAGAAAAGGAGAAATAAAACTACCTCTCTTTGCAGATGCTATAATCTGTGTGTTAAAAATCCTAAGGAGTACACTTCCTGCTGAAAATAAATAAGATTGGTATCATTCACAAAAGGCAAGATCAATATGCAAAAATCAGTCGCACCTATAGACCCTTGCAGTGAAAAATCTCAAATTGAAATTAAGAAAACAATTCCACTTAAATAGCATCAAAACATAAAAAACTTAGTAGAAAATTTAACAAAAGAAATACAAGATGAGTATACTGAAAACTACAAAATATCATTGAAATGAATTAGGTAAGACATAAATAAATTTAAAGACATTTCATGTCATGGATTAGAAAACAATATTTTTATGATGACATTATCCCCCAAATTGAACTATAAATTTAATGTAATTTCTACCAAATTCCAACTGTTTTTTTTGCAGAAGTTGACAATCCTAAAATTCATATGAAAATGTAAGGGACTCAGAATGGCAAAAGTTATCTTGAAACAAAGAGCAATATTGGAGGAATTCCCCTAATTTGATCATTACACATTATATGCTTGTATCAAAATACCACCTGTACTCCATAAATATGTACAATTACTATACATACATATCAATTAAACATTAATAATTCTTTTAAAAAGAATTCCCAGTTTCAAAATCTACTACAAAACTATAAGACAGTGTGTTACAATCATAAAGACAGACATATAGATCAATGTAATAGACATCAGAGTCCAAAATTAAATCTTTCAATTTATTGTCAATTGATTTTCAACAAGGGTACCACGACAACTCAATAGAGAAAGAATAGTCTTTTCAGGCCTCACGCAGTGGTTCACACCTATAATTCCAAAACTTTGGAAAGCTCACGGCAGGTGGATCACTTGAGTCCAGGAGTTCAAAACCAACCTGGGCAACATGGCAAAACTGCATCTTAATTAAAAATACAAAAGTTATCTGGGTGTGGTGACACATGCCTGTAGTCCTAGCTACTTGGGGATGAAGGTGGTGGTGGTATGTAGCAGGAGGACCACCTGAGTTTCTGGGGGTTGAAACTGCAGAGAGCCCTGATTGTGCCACTGCACTCCAGCATGGGCAAGAGTGAGACCCTGTGTCAAAAAAAAAAAAGAACAAAAGAACAATCATTTCAACAAATGGTGCTGAGGCAACTGGATTTTTTTTTGTTTTCTTGTTTTTGTTTTTGTTTGTTTGTTTTGAGACAGGATCTCACTTAGTCACCCAGGCTGGAGTGCAGTGGCACAATCTTGGCTCACTGTAGCCTGGGACCTCCTGGGCTTAGGTGATTCTCCACCTCAGCCCCTCAAAGAGCTGTGACTCAGGCATGCACCACCACACTTGGCTAATTTTTGCTTTTGTTTTGGTAGACAGATGGGGTTTCACCATGCTAGACCGGTCGCAAACTCCTGGGCTCAAGCGATCTGCCCGCCTCAGCCTCCTGAAGTACTGGAATTACAGGCATGAGCCCACCACACCTGGCCAACAATTGGATATATACATGCAAAAGAACAAAGCTGGACTCCTACCTCACGCCATACAGAAAATTAACAAAATGGATCATAGACCATTTATGCCTATGTCAACCTATTTATGCCTGGTGTTCCATTATTGGAATGCTAAGCATGTGGGAGTTATTTATATCCTACTGCTCAAGGTCATTGCCCAGGTCTGATTGCAAAAATTCAAAAAATTGCAACCTCAGGAATAAATGGGTTTTAATATAAGAGCTAAAACTATAAAACACTTAGAAGAAAACATAGGAGTAAATCTTTGTGATTTTGGATTAGATATGACAACAAAAGCACAAACAGCAAAAGAAAAAAATAGACAAATCAAATTTCATGAAAACTAAAAAATTTTGCTCATCAAAGAGTATATAAAGTAAAAAGACAATATACAAAATAATAGAAAATTTTTGCAAATTATATATATGATGTGTCATATATCTGGAATATATAAAGAGCTATAAAAACTCTAATAAAACAATTACTCAATTAAAAATGGGCAAAGAGTCTGCATAGACATTACTCCAAAGACAATACAGTCATCCCACAGTACCCACAGGGGGTTGGTTCCAGGACCCTCATGGAAACCAAAATCTATTATATTCAAGTTCTTAACATAAAATGGCATAGTATTTACATATATCACATCCTATCATATGCTTTAAATAATCTCTAGATTACAGTAAATCCTCACTTAACATTTTTGATCAATTCTTGGGAACTGTGACTTTAAGCAAAACAATGTAACAAAATCAATTTACCATAGGTTAATTGATATAAACAAGGGTTAACTTTCTACTGCATGTATTACTGAGCTTGTAAATAAAGACCAAAACATTTCTAATATTAAACATTGAAATAAATGTGAGCCGCACATACATTTAAGAAAGATTAAGATAAATATTTACCCAATTATTATCATTAGAGGTGGCAGGTGACAGAGTCTATCACAGCAGCTCCAGGTGCAAGGTGGGAACCAACCCTGGTCAGGACACCATTCCATTGCACACAGGGTTCAGTCACACACATACCCACACTCACTCATACTGTGACAATTTAGATTCACCAATTTACCTAACATGCACATCTATAGGATGTGGGAGAAAACTGGAGACCCAGAAAAAACCCACACAGACATGGGTAGAACACGCATACTTCACGCAGTTAGTGGTCCCAGCTGGGTACCAACATTGGATGAAACAACATTATTGGAGGACCAGCTGTACTTACAATACTTAATACAATGTAAATGCCATGTAAATAGTTGTTACACTGTATTTTTAATTTGTATTATTTCTATTGTTGCATTTTTATTTTTTATTCAGATTCAGTTGACCCTTGAACAGCATGGATTTGAGCTGCACAGGTCTACTTATACAGACTTTTTTCAACCAAACATGGATCCAAAATACAGGATTGTGGGATGTGAAACCTAAGTATACAGAGGGCCAACTTTTTTTTTTTTTTTTTTTTTTGAGACGAAGTCTCGCTCTGTCACCCAGGCTGGAGTGCAGTGGCGCGGTGTCAGTTCACTGCCCACCTCCCAGGTTCATGCCATTCTCCTGCCTCAGCCTCCCGAGTAGCTGGGACTACAGGTGCCCACCACCACACCTGGCTAATGTTTTGTATTTTTAGTAGAGACAGGGTTTCACCATGTTAGCCAGGATGGTCTCGATTTCTTGACCTAGTGATCCGCTTGCCTCTGCCTCCCAAAGTGCTGCCATTATAGGCATGAGCCACCGCGCCGGGCCACAGAGGGCCAACTTTTTATATACATGGGTTCCGCAGGGCAGATTTCAAGACTTGAGTATTTGGGTATACCTGAGGGTCCTGGAACTCATCCCTCATGTATACAGAGAGATAACTGTAGTTTTAAGCCACTGTTGGTTGAATCTGTGAATGTGGAATCAGCAGATATGAAGGGCCATCTCTATACAAATAGATCACAAATGCATGAAAGATGTTCAACATCAGTAGCCATCAGAGAAATGCAAATAAAACCACAGTAAGATACCACTTCACACCCACTAAGATGGCTATAATAAAAATGCCTATAATCAATAACACTTGTTGGCAAGGATGTGGAGGAATTAAAACTTTCACTCATTTCTACGCTGACTGTAAAATGGTACAGCCACTTTGGAAGACAGCCTGGCAGTTCCTCAAAATGTTAGTCATACATAGAATTATCATATCACCCAGTAAGTAATTCCTCTTTTCAGTATGTAATCAAGAGAAATGAAAACATATGTCCACATAAAAACTTGTACATGAATGTTTATAGCAGCATTCTTCATAATAGCCAAAAAGTAGAAACAACCTCAATGTCCATCAGCTGATGAACAGATAAGCAAAATACAGTATATCCACAAAATGAAATATTATTTGTCAATGAAAGGGGATACAGTACTGATACACGCAACAACATGGATGAATCTTGAAAACATTATGCCAACTCAAAGAAGCCAATCACAAAAGGCCACACGATATGGGTTAGTTTCTCTGAAATGTCTAAGTGGGCAAATCTATAGAGACGGAAAGCAGATTAGTGGTTACCTGGGGGCTGGGAGCAGTAGTGACTGCTAATGGGTACAGGGTTGCTTTTGGAGGTAATGAAAATGTTCTAAAGGCCGGGCGCGGTGGCTCAAGCCTGTAATCCCAGCACTTTGGGAGGCCGAGACGGGCGGATCACGAGGTCAGGAGATCGAGACCATCCTGGCTAACATGGTGAAACCCCGTCTCTACTAAAAAATACAAAAAACTAGCCGGGCGACATGGCGGGCGCCTGTAGTCCCAGCTGCTTGGGAGGCTGAGGCAGGAGAATGGCGTAAACCCAGGAGGCGGAGCTTGCAGTGAGCTGAGATCCGGCCACTGCACTCCAGCCTGGGCGGCAGAGCGAGACTCCGTCTCAAAAAAAAAAAAAAAAAAAAAAAAGAAAATGTTCTAAAATTAGGTTATATATTGACTGTCATACATCTCTGTAACTATACTAAAAACTATTGAATTGTATAATTTAAATAGTGAATGTTATGATATGTGAATTATGCCTTAATAGAGTGGTAAGACATAAAGACAAAGACATACACATACATATGCCATCAGAAAGAGGAGTGAAGGGGCAGCCTCTCCTAATAGTAAAACTCAGAATTGAAGGATGCGAATACTTTGGCAGCTCAGAACCAATGAGGAGGAAGACGAAATCAAGATCAAGGGACGGGGTTTGGAAAACTGCTGGCTTAAAGCACTTAAATAGGCCAGGTCATGTTCGTCAACAGAAAATAATCCCAATATAAATTACAAATAGAGCCCCTTCTAGAATTTGCCATCATATGGTCAGGTCCCAATAGTAAGGAATTCAAGATTTGAGGAAGAGAGGGAGGGGCAGTATTAACGTAAACACAGAGAGACATGGTTCCAGCATCAGGAAACCTATTTTCCACAAGATCATCACTAGTGGTCTCAGATGCTTAGGAAGAGAATCAAGACCTAAGGAGGTGTTGGCTCACACCTGTGATCCCAGCACTTTGGGAGGCCGAAGCAGGTGAATCACTTGAGGTCAGGAATTTGAGACCAGCCTGGCCAACAAGGTGAAACCCCGTTTCTAACAAAAAACACAAAAATTAACCAGGCATGGTGGTGTGTGCCCGTAGTCCCAGCTACTTGGGAGGCTGAGTTGGGAGAATTGTTTGAACCCAGGGGGTGGAGGTTGCAGTGAGCAGAGATCGTGCCAATGCCCTCCAATCTGGGCAACAGAGCAAAAGAGTGAAACACTGTCTCCAAAAAAAAAAAAAAAAACCTAAGGACTAAGGAGGAAGATAGCTATTATGTGGAGAATTAGAGGCTCATCTATTGTCTGGGGTTGAAGGAGGCCGTACACTCATCCCCCCTTATCTGCAAAAGATATGCTCCAAGACTCTCAGTGGATGCCTAAAACCCTGGATAATAACAAACCCTATATGTACTGTTTTTTCCTATACATACATACCTACGATAAATTTTAATTTATAAATTAGGCAGAGTAGAAATCAGCAACAATAACTAATAATAAAATAGAACAAGTATAACAATGCACTGTAATAAAACTTATGTGACTGTGTTCTCTAACTCTTTCTGCCTCAGAATACCTTATCATACTGTACTCACCCTTCTTCTTGCAGTGATTTGAGTTTATACGATGCCCACAGGATGACATGAAGTGAGGTGAATGACATAGGCATTGTGACATACCATTAGGCTACTATTGACCTGTATTCCTGAATCATGTGTAACCATCCCTTACTTGCAATAAATGACTTGGTGTCATTTGTTTCAGGAGATTCCTTGCTGAAATTCTCATATAAACTCAATGCTTTCTGGTGCAACATGCTGTCAATCAGAACGCGTTTTCTGTTTATGTCTTTCACCGACAAATTTAATGCCATTTCCATCTAATTAATCACTTATTATGCACTGTATCTGTAAGGTTTGCAGTTTGAGGTATGACAACCAAACTAGAATTTCTTTCTCCTTCTTCACCATTTAATGGATGGAAGATTTATTCTTACCATAGATTCTAGCAACCTCAGCATACAATTATTTTTTTCCTTACTAATTCGAGAAATTTCAATTTTGCACTTAAAGGAAAAACTTTATGGGTTCTCTTTGGCATATCCCAACTGCCGGCATCACTACTCTTGTGCTTTGGGGCCATAATAAGCAAAATAAGGATTACTTACACACAAATGCTGCAATACCATGACAGTCAACCTGATAACCGAGAGGGCTACTAAGTGACTAATGGGCAGATAGTATACAGCATAGATGTGCTAGAGGAAAAGATCATTCACATCTCAGCAGGACTGAGCAAGATAGCACAAGATTTCAAAATGTTATGCAGAACAATGTTTAATTCAAAACTCATAAATTGTTTATTTCTAGATTTTTCATTTAATATTTTCAGATCACAGTTGACTGTGGGTAACTGAAACCTCAGATAAGGGGAAATTACTATATTTTTAGACCATGCAAGTGGAAAGACACAAGAAAAATGTGGAGAGTTAAATAGGGCTACAAGGGGTTAATCTATAGTTTAAAGACTAGGATGTGGGAGATAAGTGAGATCATTTAAATGTTCTCTCTCTCTCTTTCCCTCTCCTATACTTAAGTCAAGTCCTGGGAATGGCATAAGTATATAATGGAGGCCATCAAGGGATTCAACTGTTGGGAGTAGAGAACGCAGAGTCATAGGAGGTAACCAGCAATGCCAATATCATGGGAGATTGTAGCTGTTCCCTGCAGTTTCTTCCAATGCAGCAACACCAAAGAAAATCTTAAATGAAAAATGATGATGATGATGATGATGATGATGACGATGATGAATGATGACGATGAACCATGACTGGCAGAACAAAGCAATATACCAAGGCCAAATTCTGGGTTTTATGGGCCCAGAGGGCCAGAAGGTAATGCAATATGAGGGCCACTCACATATCCATAGTTCCTTCCTGACTGGCTATTCAGACTCAGGATCCAGTATTCCAGAAACGAACTATGAAAAGTATGTACTGAGTGTCCACTATACAAATGGCAGCATTCTAGGTACTTTCCCTTCCTTCTATGATTCATGCATAGACAGTTTATTTAAACTGCAATACAGTTTTCCTTTCTTACCAATTTATTTTCAATTATATGCTCTAAATATTTACAAGTTCCTCTGTTGTCCTTTTCAGGATTTACCATCTTGCTACCTTTCATATGGAAAATACTGGCAGAAAAAAGAAGACATTCAAAGTTGGGCTCATAAAAGAAATGCCCCAAAGTGGCCCCCAAGACTCAATTTAGTTCAAAATATGCAGTGACTTATAAATTAATTAGAAACATGAACAAATTGCAGCCAAGAAAAGCCCCCTAAAAGAGGAAGAAGTAAGAGAGAGGGATAAATAAAAACTAACATGTATCAAGTGTCTGCTATATAGATGGTAAGGTTCAAGGTATTTTCCCTTCCCTGTGAAGTGGGAATCATTATCACCATTCTTATAGACAATAACAGAAACACAGAAAGATCATAACTCATCCAAGGTAATAGGATTGCTACTATAGATGGCACTGGAACCTAGGTCTTTCTGATCCAAATCTATACTCTGAGACCAATGTAATGCTACTCCTATTAACACATCTCTCAAGCTCACTTTTCTAATATAGTCATGTACAACATAATAACATTTTAGTCAACGACAAACCACATATACAACGGTGGTCCTGTAAAATTTTAATATTGTATATTTTTACCTTTTCTATGTTTAGATATGTTTAAGTAAATAAATACCATTGTATTACAATTCCCTACAGTATTTAGTAAGTAACATGCTGTACATGTTTATAGCCTAGTGGCAACAGGCTATATTATGTAACTTAGGTGGGTAGTAGGCTATACCTTCTAGGTTTGTATAAGTACACTCTATGCTGTTTGTACAACAATGAAATCGCTTAATGATGCATTTCTCACAAAGTATCTCCACTGGTAAATAATGCGTGACTGTTTATCAAATGAAAGGCTTAAATTTTGAAGTGTCACTCTAAAATTTTTGTGTGATTGCTTTTATGGTATAAAACACAATAATTTCTGGCCGGGCATGGTGGCTCACAACTGTAATCCCAGCACTTTGGGAGACTGAGGCGGGCAGATCACCTGAGGTCGGGAGTTCAAGACCACCCTGACCAACAGGGAGAAACCCTGTCTCTACTAAAAATACAAAATTATCCAGGCATGGTGGCGCACGCCTGTAATCCCAGCTACTAGGGGTGCTGAAGCAGAATAATCACTTGAACAGGGAGGCAGAAGTTGCAGTGAGCTGAGATCACGCCATTGCACTCCAGACTGGGCAACAAGAGCAAAACTCCATCTCAAAAAAATTAAATAAATAAATAAATCTACAATAATTTCTAAAATCTATTACAACTCCAAAATTCTCTAATTATATCTTAATCAAATAATATTTAGAAGGAAAATTACACAACTTAAGATTCCAACAATCCTGAGACCTGTGTTTCTTCTATGTACTACATCAGCAAAGACGCTAATTGGCTCTGTGCATGGTGCTTACTATGGTGCTTATTGCTATACCTGCTTTATAGATATTAAATACTTTAATCCTTCTAATAACCCTATGAAGCAAATTGTTATCTTCATTTTTATAAAGAAACTGACAATGCAAACATATTAACTGTTGAAGTTAAAACACTGAGAAACAGAGGAGGAGAGATTTAATCCAAAGTATTTTAGCTCCAGAGCCCACATGTGTAATTGCTAGGCTGTTAGACTTTCCAATAAGAACTGAAAACCTTCTACTAGAGGTTCACAGTGTTTTAGTTTTGTATACATTTTCTCATTTGATCCCATTACATTGTGCTCATTACATAGATTAATAATCTAAGAAAAAAATGGCTTATTTAATGTCATTCAGCTATCAACCAACAGAAAACACTCTTCTAATTCTTGCAATACACCATGAGATTTTTTTCTTAGTGAATTCTTACCACTGAAAACCAGCACCACTGGATAAATAATCACTTAAATATAATAGATATAGAGTATATGTAACAGATAAAAGAGACAATAAGAACAGCAGCAAAAAAATGGATTTCACTCCTTTAAAATTCTTAGACCCTTAAATTGTATTATATTCTCTATCGCTAAACTGGACTAGATTACACGCAGACCTTTGAAACTTAGAGGTTTAAGCCAATTAGCTAAACAGTTAGGAAAATATTATTTGCCACCCCTTTCTCTTGCCTCTCTCTCTTTCTTTAATTTGGCAATACATGCATTTTTTCTGACTGCATTGATTGTTCACCGAACTAGGAAGCTTGCTCTTGATGCTAGTGAAGCAATGTCTTATTATTTTGATTGTATACCAAGATTACACTTCAGTCTGAACTGTTTACTTAATAATTTCATTGCCTTACCCAATGCCTTCTTTTGATCTGTCTTGATGTCCAAAAATATTAGGGCATTAAATTTTTCATTATTAAAATAATAATATAGACTATAAAAACCATATCGCTTCAGCTCCTTGCTGCATAAAATGATGGGACACATGAATTTGATCATTACTGGATGGTTTATCTGAATGATTACCCAATAAAAATGACTGCTTTTTCCCTAAAATCTCTTTATCCTTACATTCGAATAAATGACATAAGATGGGATGATCTAGCAATTTTCTTAGAGTGAATTATCTGGGAATTTAACATTGCTTTGAAAAGTCTCTAAGTAATGTTAGACATTTACTTTATTTCCCACCCGGAAGGAGAAACAGAACACAATATAAAATAATCACCCTAAGCTTTAATTAAGGTCATTTAAGATCAAAAAGGGAGGTAGCACAGCAATACAGGGAGGAAAACTGCAAAAACTTCAGTATCGTGGACATTAAAAATACCCAGTAGTACTTTTTTTAGTGAAACTTTTAGAACAAAATCAATTTAAATAGTTAAGAAAAAGTTTAGTTAAATAAAAAAAAATTAAAATTGCAAAATGCAAACTGTTCATCAACGTCTTCCTTTAAATTAAAAAAAATGCATCTTGCTAAGATTTTATGCTTATAGAAACACTTGCTTACTCATAATTCAAACATTTCACCAGTTTCCAGCAATAAACATGTTTATAATTTTCTGATAGCAGATAATCATTTTATAACTATAAAACAATATCAAACAATAGTTATCTAAATAGTTTCTTGAATCATCATGTGATGTTTACACAGTTGGGCATCTAAGACCAATGTGTGAGAGATAATTGCGTAGCTATAATTCTGAGCCTGTTGTTTTAAGAACAAGCAGGCTGTTGGGGAGGTAAAGACATGGTTTGTGGTTTTCTAACTCAAAAAATAATCTGGAGAATAAAGTCTATTAAGACTCCTAGAGTGCAATGCTGAAAGCACAAATTTCAGTTTAAACTAGGAAAGGCAAAAACTAATGTTTTCATTGCCACATTAATTTTCTCACATTACACCTGAGCAGTGTTCTTGTTTCTAATTATATTCCTACATGAATGCCTTATTACATAGAATGTGGGAAATATTACAGTGTGATATCTTGTGTTTCTTGGCTTGTATTCTTTTATATTTATAACTTTAATGTTCTACTTGGTGAGATTTTGTATATAATAATTATGCTCCAGTACACTGACTCTGCTCCACAAAACACAAGTACAAAGTTCTCTTAAACAGCGGTGGACTAGTGTTTCGTGCATGGTGTTTTGGTCTTGTTTTGTCTTGCTTCATTTTTGTTTTGATTTTTTTAGACAAATTGGATAAGAAAACCAAATTTTTTCTTTAATTAAAAACAATAATAAAAATAATATTACAGATAATATAAAACAGAATAAAGAATTGAGGTTTTGTGTATATTTTTATGACTATATCTGAAAGGTTTTCTGAAAAACATGAAGTGTTCAGGTATGACTTCCAGAAGCTGAAAAGTAATAGCTGTTAAGACTCTCCTTACATCATCACAAAGTTTAACAAAACTGACTCCTTGCCCAAAAGTTAATGAAATCATTCATACTCCCAACATTTATTAAGGGCCTACTGTGTATGTCAGACAATCTGCCAGTCACCTGGATTTCAGATTAACAAGGATAAGTCCTTTCCTTGTTCCTTCTACATATGCAATCCCTCTTCAAAAATCTGCATTTCCTTGCTCATTTCAACAATGATTACCTTTTTTATTTTTTCTTGTTTGTTTGTTTGAGATGGAGTCTCACTCTGTTGCCCAGGCTGGAGTGCAGTGGCTTGATTTTGGTTCATCGCAACCTCTGCCTCCCAGGTTCAAGCAATTCTCCTGCTTCAGCCTCCCGAGTAGCTGGGACCACAGGTGCATGCCACCACATTTGGCTAATTTTTGTACTTTTAGTAGAGACGGGGTTTCACCATATTGGTCAGACTGGTCTTGAATTCCTGACCTCAGGTAATCCACTTGCCATGACTTCCCAAAGGGCTGGGATTACAGGCATGAGCCACCGTGACCGGCCACAATGATTTTTCTTAAAGGCACTTGTCATAATACCCAAATTTTCTTAAAGTAACAATTTGTAGTTTTCCAAAAGCGAACACCTAGAGAACTTTCATGGCATTTTGTTTAGCCCACAACTTTGAAAATTTTATTTTATTGTAGTAAGAACACAAAACAAGATCTATCTTTCAACTGTGATTTCTTAACCTTAAGTGATATCTACTTTATTATATCCCTTTCCATGAAAACTGAAGCCCCAAAGGTTGAATGAATCTTAAAAATTAGTCACTTTCTCAGTGTAAAAACATTCATTGCATCAATATGTAATTTAAATATGCTATTTTTCAAGCCAAGTGTTGTTTCAGGATTAAAGGTGTTCAAATATTCCCTCAAGAATATGTTCGTCCTTCGTACCAGTGGGGCATTGGTTCTAGGATCCCCACTGATACCAGAATTCTCAGATGCTCAAGTCCCATATATAAAACAGCATAGTATTTACATCAAACCTACACACCTCCTCTCATATCCTTTAAATCATCTCTAGATTACACATAATACCTAATATAACTACCATGTAAATAATTGTTGTACTATATTTATTATTTTTATTGTTGTGTTGTGCTCTTTTTCCCACATATTTTCAACCCACAGTTGGTTGAATCTGCAGATGGGAAACCAGTGGATTTGGAGGGCCAACTATATTCTCCAAAACATAGTTTTAAATGCTCACATTTTAGCTTTTAACTACTTATACTACTATAACACAAGTTCCCAGTCTGCAGAACCTAAACCCATTCTGCAGAGTGAAACCCAGGATAATCAGTCTTTGAGTTTATCTCTTAGTTGTCTCTCCATATTTTTATAGATTGGAGACATATCTTTACAACATCTTTTTTATCAGCCTTAAAGCTCTGAACATAAATCTAAAACGTCAAATATCAACACTGACCCTGAAGTCATATAATGCAAAAACAATCAAAAAAAAAAAAAAGCAGTTAGCATTAAAAGAGCTGAGTATAATGTTGGCTCACTTACTTCCCAGTAAGTTAAGAAGACCTGAACTAATCATTTATGTGGAAGTTGGATCACTTTACAGAGTGAATAATACTTATCACAAGGAGGGTTTGGAAAGATTATGATAAGATAATACGCATGTGAGAGCACTTACACTGTAAAATACACATCCCTGAGGTTGCTGCCTGCTGTCTACTTCATGACTATTTTTGCGCCACTTTATGTTCCCACTTCCTTGCTACCTCTCATGACCCTCTATGTTTTTGCCTAATTGGCAAACATATTCTCAGTTTCTCAGCTTCAGGATACCAGGTGACCTTGCTCTCTGATTGTGCCTCTTTCCTACTATTAATCAAATAAAGTAGCTTCATAAGCAGCACAGTCAGTTTCCTGTAAAGTGTAATTGGGATAGTGCTGGAGGGGCCCCTTTCCCAAACACACCTCCTCTACTGTTCTGCCCAGGGCATGTAGTTTCATCATCAAAATATAATTATTGTACAATATATACTATATTTTAATATAATCCATTACCTTGGATTAAAGCACAATTTCTTCAGCAGTCCTTTACTAGATGCCATACCCTAAAGAAGAAACTAATCAAGTGACATGTATTTGCTCAGCTTATTTTATATACATTAGTGCTGTGCTAAATAACAAATGAACCCAATAACAGCATCATTTCCTAAATAACAGCCATCATCTGGAGGGAGTAGAACCACAGAGGTTAGGTGTTTCTCATTCAGCATAATAACGGAGAAGGAAAGAATAGGCAAGAACCTAGCTTCTGAGGAATAGAAACTCAGAAGATGCTATACTCGGAAGAGGACCCAAAATAGCCACAGTGCAGAATGGAAGTCCTATGTATGAAAAGGATTCAAAACACTATGACATTTGCTGTTCCTTTATGATTAGCTTTCTCTTTGTAAGTAGTCCCAGTGAAGAAATTTGGCAACAAACATAAAATACTTTCTCCACAAAATAATTTTAGGGACTCACTTAAACACAGAAAAAAATGTAGCAGCTGTTATTTAGTGCCCAGGAAGTCTCCTCATTCCAAAACATCTCTCACATTCAACACTTAGAAATTCATTCTTCTATAGATCCAATCCATTAGGCAAGAAGTGTCCTACCAATAATGCCATCCTTGAAATTCAAGCATTGCAGGTACAAATAACATTGAATCATAACATGTTATGTGACTTTCACTGTTTGTTGTTGTTGTTGTTGTTTTTCTTTTTTTTTGAGGTGGAGTTTCACTCTTGTTGCCCAGCCTGGAGTGCAGTGGCTCAATCCCAGCTCACTGCAACCTCTGCCTCCTGGGTTCAAGCGATTCTCTTGCCTCAGTCTCCCAAGTAGCTGGGATTACAGGCATGTGCCACCAAACCCAGCTAATTTTTGGATTTTTAGTAGAGACGGCGTTTCTCCATGTTGTTCAGGCTGGTCTCGAACTCCTGACCTCAGGTGATCCGCCTGCCTTGGCCTCCCAAAGTGCTGGATTACATGCGTGAGCCACCGCGCCTGGCGACTTTCACTGTTAAATCCATTTCATTGACAAAAGAAAGTGAAGTTATCAAGTGCTCTGATAGAAAGCCTCAGTGGTCATTCACGTGGTCAGCCTGTCTATAAATCATCTTGGGGACTGGTTGTTAATAAGCAGAGGGTTTCCTGTGCTCCAAAATTTGCTTAAGACTGGCCCTGACAACTCCATTTATTTATTTATGCATACAAACACAATTTAAATTGGCAAGCAGATGAGTTAAAATAATGAGATTACCAAATGAACACAAAAGATATCCTGAATCTTTCCAAACCCAATTTAAAGCCAAGCTTTAAAATCAAGAGGGACAGAAGTGCTCAACACACCACCTGCAATTTAACTGAGTTCAAGGAGTTAAAAGGTCTTAAAATTAACCATGAAACTTGAAAAACATATGAATGGTCTTCAAAAACAACATTTGGGAAACTGTATGTCAGAAATACCAACACTGTGGGTGCCAAGAGTGAGGCATTTTGCGATGACTAACAAATTAAGGCATCTTAATGTGAAAACTGATTATATAATGCATCATCAAGTAGAGTAAGGAGGAAACAGAGGTATGCTTTCTCATTAATTCTGGCTTAGAACCACATTGCATAACATCACCAGATTTATGAATATAGAGCAACTTTAAAAATCCACGGCTGTTCCCTGAATCAAATCATTTTTATAGCTCAAAGAGGCTGTCATTTCAAATACCCAACATTTATTCAAAATATTTTCATTGTCTCTATGTAGTATAAAATCTCAAAACTATAGTAGTCAGGATGGTCAGCAAGGGGTAATTGGTCCAGAAAAACAACTCAGAAAAGAGAAATCACAGAAAAATGTCTCAGTTTCAGTGATGCTGCCTCTAGTTCACGTTGGGGATTTTTTTCTCTATGTATGTAGCTACACAGGGTTCTGCTATACAAATAAGTTGTGTATGTTTTTTTAAATCAACTAATAGTAACACAAATGTAGCACTGACTATGGGTTGAGAACTGTTCTATGTATATTATCTCATTTAAATATATTACTCAATACACTTTAATAATGTATGGTATAATATTGTACAATAATATTAAATATAAACTGTTCAATCTCATTCAATATTTCAATGATCTCATACTTTTTAGACCAAAAATAAATGGGAAAAGAGAAAGAGAGAAGAGAAAAGGCAATAATTACTATTATAAGCCACGAGTTTTCACGTATAATAGGATGAATACTATATTGGCATTCAAGTGATTTAGTTCCCACAATAAATAATAAGATACATCATCCAACCTATTATCTGCTATATCATAAAAATAATTTTATATGCAGGATCAAAAGGGGTGATTTTCTTGACTTTTCTGTGACTATTTTCAAAAGTTATGAAGCAGGACATCCATGCAAGGAGAAGATAAACTGGCTCGGCAGCTGACCCCTGGAGGTACTAATGCAGAGTTTGAAAGGGGAGGAAAGCTTATTACTAATGACCATGAGATTCCCCAGCTTATATTAGTCAGAAATAGCACCCCAGGATGGAATATTAAATTATAAGGGTATCTTACAAAGACAGTCTAGAATGTGAGAGGTCTAGGATCTGTGGATGTCAGAGAAGTCTGTATTTTCACAAATCATAAAAACCAAAACTGTTTTAAACAGTTCTTTTAAAAAACAGCTCATACTCCCTTTGTGATTTCACAAAAGGCTGTCTGTGGATCTTTGGGGGGGGAGTCCCTACTACAGACAAAAAGGGGTACAAATTAAACAACAATATAAAACCCAAATTGATTTAAAACTTGTTAGGAAAAAAAAATTTTCACAAAAGCAAAGAGATAATGTTAAAACTGAGAATGCAAAAATAACACAAAGGGGAAGTGAGAAATAGCACCGCTAATCAGCAAAGGCAAGAGTTCCAGTAAATTGTGGCTCATTCTGAAATGACAGACTCCAGGGTGTTTTCAATCAGTCTTCAATGAGAAAATATTTTAAAAGGAAGAACTGTATAAGTTCAAGTAATTAACATCTTACTTGATGTAAGATATTACTTGATGATGCACCTACATGCATATAGGAACTACTTAGTAGGGAGAAGGGGATAAAACTTGATGCCATAGCACAGCACTTGGAAAAAACTAAGTCTCCATAGGTTAGCAGGGCCAGATGGCAAGAAACCCAAGGTAATATAACAAGCAGTGGCTAGAGTATTTATTCAAACTAGTCAATCATCACTGCAAGGCCCTTGTACCTTTCTTTTACAAATGAGTTCTTGGTTCAGCCATCAACTTCATCATCCCCAGAAGCCCAAAACAACACTCCAGTTTATAAACTGATGGAGTTGCAGTGATTTCAGACCTAGTACTATTGTGATCTGGGATCTTTTTATTTTGGCATAATAAACATCACTTTCAACAACTTTCCTGTATGTCTCGGCCCTGTTCTGAGAGATATAAGTCAGAAGTGGAGAAAAGGTTACTAATGCATTGATTTGTGGCATGAAGAATTGTGCAGAATATTTTCCTTTGACATGACAGTCCAAGGGCTATATTAACAAGGGCAGATGGTTGCCATCATTTGTTACAAGCACCTATTCATTATAAAAAAGGAAAAACACCTTATCCTTCAAGAAAGGACTTAAAGTGATACCAGAAGACCTCAATCTTGCACTCTCCAGCCTCCCTGCTTCGTCTTGGTAAGGATGTTGTTCATAACCCTTCCTTCTATGCCAGGGAAAGGATATGCAAACTAAAAAAGAAGAAGTACCAGATGTGAAATTCTATAAAATGCCAACTGATTCACACCCTACACTCAGAGGATTTACACACACTTCCACTTCTGGCAGGACCAAGGGTAAGGAGAATTCTGCTGTCGCTGGTGAAGAACTAGCAAATCAGAGCCAAAAAGGACACCTACCCCCGGGAAGGAGAACTTCAACTCCAATAAATGAGGCAATGCTGATGAGATAAAATTTACATTTAAGTCACAAAGCTACTGGGACTGAATTGTAATTTAAAAAGTGTCAGACAATAAAGCAGTTTGACAACGTCAGCTTTTTTACTGCTGTGTGTGTATCTGTAAGAAAGTTTATTTTAAAAGAAAGAGTAATATTTGAACTAGCATCGAAGTTATATTATTTTACAATATTTTATATTAAGGAAATACCGAAAATGAAGAATATGCTATAGTTTATTAAGGACATATGATGAGTTAAGGACTTGACATGTTTTATCTCATTTAGTATACTTGATCCAGATAGACCCATTTTTAAGAAGCAGCAACTCAGAAAGGGTAACTAGTCCAAAGCCCTGGCGGTAGGAAGGACCAGAAGTGGGATTCAACTATCACAAGGACAAAAAAACCAAACACCGCATGTTCTCACTGGTAGGTGGGAATGGAACAATGAGAACCCTTGGACACAGGAAGGGGAACACCACACACCGGGGCCTGTTGTGGGGTGGGGGGAGGGGGGAGGGATAGCATTAGAAGATACACCTAATGACGAGTTAATGGGTGCAGCACACCAAGATGGCACATGTATACATATGTAACAAACCTGCACGTTGTGCACATGTACCCTAGAACTTAAAGTATAATTGAAAAACAAATCATTAAAAAAAAAAAAAAAAAAAAAAAACCCTGCCAGACTAAGTCATTGTTGTTTGTGCCTCGGATTCCCTTTGCAAAATTCACTATTAAATTTTTTTCAAAGTTATAATAATAACTATTAAGGGCTATGGCCCAGGTATACTGTCTCACTATATTTCCAAACAGCTATATGAGATACTATTTCACCTGTATATAGTTAGGAAACTAAGACTCAAAAAAGGTAAGTAACATGCCCAGTTAGAAAGTAGGATAAACATGATTCAAATTCAAATGACTGCCTCCAAAGCCTCAGCACATTTACAAAACTCATAAGAGCTACAAAATTGGAACAGACATTAAATGCCTGGTCTTTGAGGAATTCCTCCATTCTGCAAATTTTAGATTTAGATTCCCACCTGTCTAGCTTCATCTTTTATGTGTTTGTTTTCTCCTCTCTTCTTCTCGTTATCGATACCATAACTTCCTAGATTCATGAAATGTTAGAGACAGAGGTTCACCCTCTGATAAACTGACCTACCAAGGACTAACTGTAACTTAATAACAAAGTGCAATTTACATCCCAAATTGCTCATCAGTTGGATAAACTTTCCACTGCATGATGCCATAATTCAGCATTTCCAAAATAAGTAAATATGGAGCCATCGAAAAAAGACTATGAACAATCCAATTCCAGTGTTTTCAAGGTAACAATTAGATATAATGACTTTGTATCAAGGGTAAATTTTTGAAATCAGCCACTACTGTAATAGGATTTTCTTATGCTATAAAAACATCAAAATATGCAACCTAGCTTCGAAAGCTCTCTAAGTTGTGTTCCCAACCTAGCAAACCCTGTACACCAGCTCATCTGCTCTACTTGCCATATCTAGTAAAACTCCTTGTCTGTCTTATTTCTGGAACTGTGACAGCTTTCTCCACATTTCCATCTTTTAAAATAATCAAACTCAACGATTCATCCTTACAGTTTCTATCACAAAGTCCCAGCCATGATCTGTTGAAGGCTCATATTCCGTTACTTTGAAATTCTATCAATAGATTTATGATGACTTGATTATACAATTTTTACATCTTCTCCTTCCCCAAGACTTCCCTAAAATAGTAAAAGAGGAATAGACACATTCCTCAAAATGTGGCCTAACTGAATAACAAAAATAAAAGGCCTAACTGAATGAGATTTTCACCATATTTGCAAGGGGGGTGCTAACAAAAGATGGATAACTTACTTAGCAGGGAGGGGAAGCTATAATTTTAAAAAGGGAATAAAGATAAGAAGAGAGCTGATTCACTTCACAGAACCCTTAAGGAGGTTCAGGGTTTAAAGTATGATTCTGTGGGGTACAAAATGCCCACACACACCTCTCTCCTACTCCCTGCACTAGATACAAGCACCAAGAGAATACCGCATTTTCCATGGGATAAATTTAACGGGAGTAGCACAACACTCAGAGATATCAGGTACTGTGGAGAGCAAGGAAAAAAGTGGATTAATTAAATGTCCATGTATTGAGTTATGAGACGCTTCCTCCTCAGCCTCCATCTCTTCATGTGCAAAAACCTGGAAACCAGGCATCTTCCACACACATAAGGAATCAAAGATTACTTCCTTGGAAAAACTGAACTGCCGCAGAGAAAAATATCTTTATTCTCAGGCTTGAGGTTCTCCAGCAAAGTGCTAGGTCCTAACACCCTGGAGATTCCAAAATGAAACAGGTCAATTGACAAGGCCTAGAAACAGATCTGCCAATCAGTCTCTTAATGCTTCATTCAAACCTAGACTGACACCCAAGAAACACCAAACATTTCATGAAAGATCTCAATAAAAAGAGAGGCCAAAATAAACATAGAAAAACAAATTAAAACTGGAAGAAACTGATATATGCTAGAAACAGAAAAAAGTCATCAAAAAATTTTTGTGAGTATCCTCAGAAAGGTAAATGATTAAGATTACAATCTTAAAATGAGGACAGGATGCTACGAAAATGAAAAAGCAAAAGACAAGAAAGAACACTAAACAATTCAACTTATATTTCATCTTATGCATGCAATGAACTGTATTTTTGTTCAAAAAATATATATATATATGTTCTATCCCTCTCAGGCGGGAGGGTATCCTCCCCTGTCCCATCCATGGCTGGCTATTTGCTATTGGTTTCCTTTGGGCAATGAAATGTGTTTGAATGTGATGTTTCACAGAAACCTTACAGCAAGCATGTGGTTGGCATTTTTCCCCCTTTGGCACAAGACTGGCAATATTCTAGATAGCAGAACATTGATATAATCTAGAATAGATATTCTAGTATGATATAATCTAGAATAGATATTCTAGTATGATATAATCTAGAATATTAATATAATCTAGAATAGGTATTCTGGAATATGATATACTCTAGAATATTGATATAATCTAATATTGAATATTAGATTCCAGCATTTTGAATCCCCAAAGGAAGATGATGTGGACATACCTGCAGCTGACTCGCAGTGAGTAACTATCATGATAAGGAATTAACTTTGCAGAGATGGGTAACTAGGAAATAAGAAGTTGCTTTTCAAAGGATACAGAGTTTCAGCTAGACAGGAAGAATACACTTTAAGATCTATTTCACAGCAGGGTGACTACAGTCAAAAACAATACATTGCATAGTTCAAAAGAACTAAGAGAGTAAATTTCAAATGTATCACCACACAAAAAAAGTTAAATAGTAAGGTAATGGATATGCTAATTAATTTGATTTAATCATTCCATACTGTATACATACATACAAAACATCAAATTCTATGCTTTACATGTATTACAATTATGATTTATCAATTAAAATAATATTAACTTTAAAAGAATTAAACTTTTGTTGTTGAAAGCTTTTGAAATTCTGGTCATGTTTTTTACTTCAAATAATCTGGTCTATCCTGACAATTACAATAGGTTTAATCACATTGACAGGGTTTTGGATTTTATTTTAAAAGACTGACCCAAATTAGTAGGCACATAGAAAACTAAGAAATTAAAAAACAAACAATTCTTAACTCTGGATAAAACAAAAAGTTATATAAGAACAAACTGTAGCCATTTTACACTATGTGATTCAGAGTAAAAAACATTTACATAGTAATAATAACATAATCACTTCATACTGGCTGAAATAAAAATACGAAATAACTCTATCAAAAGGATAGGAAGAAGTTCTGTGTGTGTGTGTGTGTGTGCATGTAAATGCGATATGAAAATTAAATTCTAATCTTTTTCAAAAGGAAATCAACAAAGATCTAACCTTGAAACATCAAGAAAAACAGTATACTGTGCGATATTTAGAAATATGAATACAAATACTAAAAGAAACAGTTAAAATATTTAAAACAGTTGCCTCTGAGGCATGAGAACTGGGAGACAGGCTGGAACATGGGACAGCTATTTTTTCTTAAAGCATTATTCGATTTATTATATATACTCTTTCGGTAAAAGTGAAAATTACATGAAAACAGCAGTATACTCTTATCTTTTACAAATACTGAGTTAAATATCAGAAGAAAGAGCCGAGAGTTTAAAAATAGTTGTCCCTGTAAAATAACTGGGAAGTGAAGAGGGGTTAAGCATGGGACTTCTACTTTTCATTTGAAGTTTCTTAGCATTATTTGAATTTTTAAACTTTGTACACAATAATTTGATAAAATTTAAAACATTAAAATTTTCTAAGAGAAAATGAGTAATCTGAAATAACTGAAATTTGTGAATAAGTGCAATTTGATTTTGGTATAGTGGGTCAAATCATCAGAAAACAAACTCAGATGAGAAATAAAGTACTCATTACTGGTTTATCTTCTGGTAGAATCAATCATTTAACAGTGGCCAAGCATGGTAGCTCATGCTTGTAACGTCAGTATTTTGGGAGGCCAAGGCAGGAGGATTGATTGAGGCCAGGAGTTTAATACCAGCCTAGGTAACATAGAAAGACTCCCATTTGTACAAAACTAAACTAAACTAAACTAAAACAAAACAAAACAAAATAAATAAAAAATCGGCCATTAGTGGTGGCTCATGCCTGTAGTCCCAGCTAGTTGGCCACTAAGGCAGGAGGACTGCATGAGCCCAGGAGTTTGAGCTATGATCACACCACTTCACTGGGCAACAGAGGGAGACCCAGCCTCTGAACAAACAAACAAAAAAACTGTGGGCCCCTCTATGGCCCTTTTTGTTTTTCAAAATGAGAATTTTTAATAAGGTCACACTGGGCGCTTTAAGAACCTCAATTATTATAAAGCATAAATTACTTTTAATATGCAGTTCCATACTTAGACTGCACAATGCACATCTCAGAGGCATTCTCAACAACCATTAAACATTTTGAATTCAATTTTCAGTTAAACCAGTATTTTATTAACAACAAACTCCAGTTAAATACAACAAATATTAAACAGCTATTGTATATGCAAATGACATTGCCCTAGGCTTTGTTGGGGATAAAAGTTAAAATATCTCAATCTTTGAGTTTATAATATTCCAAGGAATATAAGCTATGCAATAATAACTACTAAAAAATAAAAAAATCATGTCCAAAAAAGATGATTAAAGGAAAATCCTTATCATTCAGAGAACCATGGTCATTGGAAACAGGATTTGAACATCTGAATCTAGACAGAGAATTATCTGAGAGTAAAATAGTATCATAAAGCATGAGAGAAGGACAGTATGACACATGTGAATGCAGAAAATCATTCGTTTTGGCTGGAACATAAAGTGGATACAGGGGAGTAGTAAAAATTAAATAAAGTAAATAGTCTGGGAGAAGATCACGGGGCTCCTTGAGAGTCAAGTTAACCTTTTTATAATTCATATAACAGAAAGGTTGGAGTCATTAAAGACTTTTTATGAACAAGTGGCTTGTCTAGATTTATTATTTAAAAAATTAGTCCAGAAATGTATATGAGAAGGATTAAAAAGGAAGGGATGAAAGCTATGTTTTATATTAATAAATAATAATGAGAAAATCGTATTCTCTGAATAAATATCTAGACATACATTTTGAGGATTATTATCATTCTCAAGCACTGTGTACATTTCAAATGTGCTTCAATATTTTGTGAACACCATGACGGTGTTTTAGAGAAGTCATAAGTAGGCAACACATGCATTGAGCTCTGTAAACTCTGTTTATATTAGTAATCAAAATAGCTCCTGTCCATCTAAAGGAGGAATAGATGTCTTTAAGAAGAAATGAAAAAATAGAGTAAATGTGAAAATTTCCCTCACTTATTTCCAAACAAGTGCTCCTCCAAAAAAATGCAAATAATTAAGTTTCTGAAATGGTGAACACATCTGATTAGTAGACATATGGCAGGAGCAGCAAATAAGCAGATCAAGTTGAAGTCCTAGTATTACCAATCTGTTAATGTTGACAGGAAGACTCATTTTGACCGTTCCTTTTATATCAATAAATGAGTGGATTTCAACTACTCTAAATAGGAATGCTAAAAGCAGCACTGCTAAAAGTGCATATCAAACTAATAATTTTCTGATGCCGTTTTGGTATATCCTACAAACATTTGTAGGACAACAACTCAGAAGGGAAAAAAATATCTTATGCCTTTGAGGTCTGTACTGAATGCTAATGCATTTGTATATGATGGATTTAATACAGAACTGAGAATAAATGACTTTCAGCAGCTGCACTCTAGACCTATAAATTGCTCTGAGTACTACAAAATCCATACAGAGGAAGAACAGCTGGATAATTTACACCATCAGTATTTGTCAAAAAAAAAAAAAAGCTGAAAATACAGAACCTGATTTGTCCCTTTTTCAGAGTACACACTTCTACAAAAATTAAATATTATCTTTCTAGAGAATCTATTAGGATAGGCACATCTATTCACATCTTGACATGTTGCTCTTTTAAAATAAAGACAATTCCTCTTATTTTCAGAAGCACTTTTTAAAAGGATAAAAGCAGCAAAGAAAAAAACTTTTCCTATAACCAAATGCAAGCACAAAGAAAAGTCTGTTAATGTTTATTTTGTGTTCCAATTGCTATGCTCTGGTAAAATCCTACAAAAGGAAATACATTAACCAGATGACTTGCAGAGCACAGTGATACCAAAAATAGTACTTAAGTTAATACACTAATTGCAAAGTTGCAGAGATTAAGTTCATCATTCTAGTTCTTGGATAAACTTTTGGAGAGGGAGTATTTAGAGTTTAATATAAGGGCTGTCTTAAGCTTCCTAAAGAATAATACAAGCAGTAAAAATGTGCTCTGTATAAGTGAACTCCAGAAATAGAAAGCTTCAGTCACTAAAGTAATAATAGCTTTTGTATAAGCAACCAAATTACCCTCTTGCAACTTCTATTAAAGTCAATACAAGAGAGTGGCTAACAGCTAATTTTGCTCACAAATCTACCATTGTTTTGAGTTTTTATATTTGACGCTAAATCATAAAGAAGCCACATTACCTTGATAATAACAACAAAGAAAAACTCTTAAGTCCCCACATGGTAATTACTGTGACCTATATGCAGAAATTTGACAGCATGTCAAAATTTGAACCTATTTTCAAATGAACCTATATCGTGTTCAGAAATCTAAGCATTCCTAAAACAATGATTAGCAACAACCAATTGGTGTTATTCTCCAAATCATGCAATCTAATGGACTGTAATTCCAATATTATAAAAATGTTGTCATAGGAATTCGCATCAGTGAACGTACAGGCAGCTTTATCTGCCTGCCAATTTCACATCCACAGGAAACAAAAGGAATAGCTGAGGTTATTCTTTTTTTTTTTTTTTTTAAGACGGAGTCTTGCTCTGTCTCCCAGGCTGGAGTGCAGGGGCGTGATCTCGGCTCACTGCAAGCTCCGCCTCTCCAAGTGCACTCCATTCTCCTGCCTCAGCCTCCCAAGCAGCTGGGACTACAGGCGCCAACAACCACGCCCAGCTAATTTTTTGTATTTTTAGTAGAGACAGGGTTTCACCATGTTAGCCAGGATGGTCTCGATCTCCTGACCTCGTAATCCACCCGCCTCGGGCTTCCAAAGTTCTAGGATAACAGGCGTGAACCACCGCCCAGACCGGTTATTCTTAATTGATGCCTGTCAATCTTTCTTTTCCTACACTACTGATATGGTTAGGCTTTGCGTCCTCACCAAAATCTCATTTTGAATTTTAATCCCAATAATCCTCATGTGTCAAGGGAGAGACCAGGTGGAGTAATCTATTAATGGGGGTGGTTTCCCCATGCTCTTCTTATGATAGTGAGTGAGCTCTCACTAGATCTAATGGTTTTACAGGGGGCTCCTCTCCCCTTTTGCAGCACTCACTTTGTCCTGCCGCCCTGTGAAGAAGTTGCCTGCTTCTCCTTTGTATTCTGCCATGATTGTAAGTTTCCTGAGGCCTCCCCAGCAATGTGAAACTGTGAGTCAGTTAAACCTCTTTTCTGGAAAGACACATAATTGCCAGATTCACCAAAGTTGAAATGAAGGAAAAAATGGTAAGGGCAGCCAGAGAGAAAGGTTGGATTACCCACAAAGGGAAGCCCATCAGACTAACAGCAAATCTGTCGGCAGAAACTCTACAGGCAGAAGAGATTTGGGGCCAATATTCAACATTCCTAAAGAAAAGATTTTCAACCCAGAATTTCATATCCAGCCAAACGAAGTTTCATATGTGAAGGAGAAATAAAATCCTTTACAGACAAGCAAATGCTTAGAGATTTTGTCACCACCAGGTCTGCCCTACAAGAGATCCTGAAGGAAGCACTAAACATGGAAAGGAACAACCGGTAACAACAAGCCACTGCAAAAACATGCCAAAATGTAAAGTTCATCGATGCTAGAAAGAAACGGCATCAATTAATGAGCAAAATAACAAGCTAATATCATAATGACAGGATCAAGTTGAAACACAACAATATTAACCTTAAATGTAAATGAACTAAATGGTACAATTAAAAGACACAGACTGGCAAATTGGATAAAGAGTCAAGACGCATCAGTTTGCTATATTCAGGAGACCCATCTCACATGCAGAGACACACATAGCCTCAAAATAAAGGGATGGAGGAAGATCTACCAAGCAAATGCAAAAGAAAAAAAAGCAGGGGTTGCAATCCTAGTCTCCAATAAAACAGATTTTAAACCATCAAAGATCAAAAGAGACAAAGAAGGCCATTACATCATGGTAAAGGGATCAATTCATCAGGAAGAGCTAACTATCCTAAATATATATGCACCCAATACAGGAACACCCAGATTCATAAAGCAAGTCCTTAGAGACTTACAAAGAGACTTAGACTCCCATACAATAATAATGGGAGACTTTAACACCCCACTGTCAACATTAGACAGATCAACGAGACAGAAAGTTAACAAGGATATCCAGGAATTGGAACTCAAGTCTGCACCAAGAGGATCTAATAGACATCTATAGAACTCTCCACCCCAAATCAACAGTATATACATTCTTCTCAGCACCACATTGCACTTATTCCAAAATTGACCACATAGTTGGAAGTAAAGCACTCCTCAGCAAATGTCAAAGAACAGAAATTATAACAAACTGTCTCTCAGACCACAGTGCAATCAAACTAGAACTCAGGATTAAGAAATTCAGTCAAAACCACTCAACTACATGGAAACTGAACAACCTGCTCCTGAATGACTACTGGGTACATAACGAAATGAAGGCAGAAATAAAGGTGTTCTTTCAAACCAATGAGAACAAAGACACAACATACCAGAATCTCTGGGACACATTTAAAACAGTGAGTAGAGGGAAACTTATAGCACTAAATGCCCACAAGAGAAAGCTGGAAAGATCTAAAATGGACACCCTAACATCACAATTAAAAGAACTAGAGAAGCAAGAGTAAACACATTCAAAAGCTAGCAGAAGGCAAGAAATAACTAAGATCAGAGCAGAACTGAAGGAGATAGAGACACAAAAATCCCTCAAAAAAAAAATGAATCCAGGAGCTGGTTTTTTGAAACAATCAACAAAATTGATAGAACACTAGCAAGACTAATAAAGAAGAAAAGAGAGAAGAATCAAATAGATGCAATAAAAAATGATAAAGGGAATATCACCACTGATCCCACAGAAATACAAACTACCATCAGAGAATACTATAAACACCTCTATGCAAATAAACTAGAAAACCTAGAAAAAATGGGTAATTTACTGGACACTTAGACTCTCCCAAGACTAAACCAGGAGGAAGCTGAATTCCTGAATAGACCAATAGCAGGCTCTGAAATTGAGGCAATAATTAATAGACTACCAACCAAAAAAAGTCCAGGACCAGACAGATTCACAGCCGAATTCTACCAGAGGTACAAGGAGGAGATGGTACCATTCCTTCGGAAACTATTCCAATCAGTAGAAAAAGAGGGAATCCTCCCTAACTCATTTTATGAGGCCAACATCATCCTGATACCAAAGCCTGGCAGAGACACAACAAAAAAAGAGAATTTTACACCAATGTCCCTAATGAACATCGATACAAAAATCCTCAATAAAATACTGGCAAACCGAATCCAGCAGCACATCAAAAAGCTTATCCACCATGATCAAGTGGGCTTCATCCCTGGGATGCAAGGCTGGTTCAACATACAGAAATCAATAAACGTAATCCAGCATATAAACAGAACCAGAGACAAAAACCACATGATTATCTCAATAGATGCAGAAAAGGCCTTTGACAAAATTCAACAGCCCTTCATGCTAAAAACTCCCAATAAATTCAGTATTGATGGAACATACCCCAAAATAATAAGAGCTATTTACAACAAACCCACAGTCAATATCATACTGAATGGGCCATTCCCTTTGAAAACTGGCACAAGACAGGGATGCCCTCTCTCACCACTCCTATTCAACATAGTGTTGGAAGTTCTGGTTAGGGCAATCAGGCAAGAGAAAGAAATCAAGGGTATTCAGTTAGGAAAAGAAGAAGTCAAATTGTCCCTGTTTGCAAATGACATGATTATATATTTAGAAAACCCCATTATCTCAGCCTAAAATATCCTTAAGCTGATAAGCAGCTTCAGCAAAGTCTCAGGATACAAAATCAATGTGCAAAAATCACAAGCATTCTTATACACCAGTAACAGACAAACAGAGAGCCAAATCATGAATGAACTCTCATTCACAATAGCTTCAAAGAGAATAAAATACCTAGGAATTCAACTTACAAGGAATGTAAAGGACCTCTTCAAGGAGAACTACAAACCACTGCTCAGTGAAATAAAAGAAGACACAAACAAATGGCAGAACACACCATGCTCATGGATAGGAAGAATCACTATTGTGAAAATGGTCATACTGCCCAAGGTAATTTATAGATTCAATGCCATCCCCATCAAGCTACCAATGAGTTTCTTCACAGAATTGGAAAAAACTACTTTAAAGTTCATATGGAACCAAAAAAGAGCCCACATTGCCAAGACAATCCTAAGCCAACAGAACAAAGCTGGAGGCATCATGCTACCTGACTTCAAACTATACTACAAGGCTACAGTAACCAAAACAGCATGGTACTGGTACCAAAACAGAGATACAGACCAATGGAACAAAACAGAGCCCTCAGAAATAATACCACACATCTACAGCCGTCTGATCTTTGACAAACCTGAGAGAAACAAGAAATGGGGAAAGGATTCCCTATTTCATAAATGATGCTGGGAAAATTGGCTAGCCATAAGTAGAAAGCTGAAACTGGATCCTTTCCTTACTCCTTATATGAAAATTAATTCAAGATGGATTAGAGACTTAAATATTAGACCTAAACCATAAAAACCCTAGAAGGAAAGCTAGGTAATACCATTCAGGACATAGGCATGGGCAAGGACTTCAGGTCTAAAACACCAAAAGCAACGGCAACAAAAGCCAAAATTGACAAATGGGATCTAATTAAACTAAAGAGCTTCTGCACAGCAAAATAAACTACCATCAGAGTGAACAGGCAACCTACAGAATGGGAGAAAATGTTTGCAATCTACTCATCTGACAAAGGGCTAATATCCAGGACCTACAAAGAACTCAAACAAATTTATAAGAAAAAAGCAAACAACTCCATCAAAAAGTGGGCAAAGGGTATGAACAGACACTTCTCAAAAGAAGAGATTCATACAGCCAACAGACACATGAAAAAATGCTCGTCATCACTCGCCATCAGAGAAATGTGAATCAAAACCACAATGAGATACCATCTCACACCAGTTAGAATGGCAATCATTAAAAAATCAGGAAACAACAGGTGCTGGAGAGGATGTGAAGAAATAGGAACCCTTTTACACTGTTAGTGGGACTGTAAACTAGTTCAACCATTGTGGAAAACAGTATAGCGATTCTTCAAAGATCTAGAACTAGAAATACCATTTGACCCAGCCATCCCATTACTGGGGATTTACCCAAAGGATTATAAATCATGCTGCTATAAAGACACATGCACACGTATGTTTATTGCTGCACTATTCACAATAGCAAAGACTTGGAATCAACCCAAATGTCCATCAGTGACAGACTGGATTAAGAAAATGTGGCACATATACACCATGGAATACTATGCAGCCATAATAAAGGATGAGTTTATGTTCTTTGTAAGGACATGGATGCGGCTGGAAACCATCATTCTCAGCAAACTATCACAAGAACAGAAAACCAAACACCGCATGTTCTCACTCATAGGTGGGAATTGAACAATGAGATCACTTGGACACAGGAAGGGGAACATCACACACCGGGGCCTATTGTGGGGAGGGGACAGGGGTGAGGGATAGCATTAGGAGATATACCTAATGTAAATGACGAGTTAATGGGTGCAGCACACCAACATGGCACATGTATACATATGTAACAAACCTGCACGTTGTGGACATGTACCCTGGAACTTAAAGTATAATTTAAAAAAAAAAAACAAAAAAAAAAAACCTCTTTCCTTTACAAATTACCCAATGTCAGTTATTTCTTCATAGCAATGTGAGAATGGACTAATAGAACTACATGCTTCTAATCACTTTATTTTAAAATCGAATAGCTTGGAGCCCAAACAAGGCCTCCTCTCTGTCAATTGTCCTTAATCTGAACTCAGCTTTAGAATACTCACAACCACATAGGATATAAACTCATTTAGCAAAATGCCAGGGAAAAAATAATAAGCATTCAATAGTAGAAGTAGGCAAAGATTGACAAAGAATCCACGCCCTAAAGTGTCCATAAGGTTGAAGAGTTTAAAAAGGACACACTAGTTTATGTGAAGTAAGTGTCATGCAGATAACTGGAGGACTTATCTGTATTTCTCTCAAGTTATGCTGCTTACTAGTTCACAGCATAAACCACCAACCAGATGGCTAATTGCACAGCAGACATTCTTACATTGCCTTAAACTAGGAATAGAGAGCTATTACTAAATACACACACAAAAAAATAACAAGTAACATTGCTTATGGCCCACTAAACTGTATACATGTATGTGATTCTCTTCCCAATACCTCTGTCACAACTTTGGATCTTTTCTGGAATCTCTCTTAGGAGTTCATCCACTGAACTGAGCTAACTTTAAATGCACTACTACCTTAACTATTCTATAATTCTGAAGTTGCCCTAATTTCTCAAGTTAAAATATCCTGTGGTTCCAAACTCAACCCAACTTATTTCAAGACTCGTAGTACCCAATTTTTTTTAATGTCCATTAAGGCTGGGCATGGTTGCTATTGCCTGTAATCCTAGCACTTTGGGAGCCTGAGGTAGATGTATCACTTGAGCCCAGGAGTTCAAGACCAGCCAGGGCAATATAGAGAAACCTTGTCTCTACAAGAAAATACAAAAATTAGCTGAGAGTGGTAGTGCACGCCTGTAGTCCCAGTTACTTGGGAAGCTGAGATGGGAGGATCGCTTGAGCCCAATAGTTGGAGGCTGTAGTGAGCAATGATCGCACCACTGCACTCCAGCCTGAGTGACAGAGTAAGACCCTGTCTCAAAAAATAATAATAAATAAATAAAATGCCCATTAAACAAAAATCTTAAGCAAATTTAATACTTGATCAATTCATAGTTACAGAAACCAAACCATTTTAGCAGAAGAGAATACAAAATAATGTTCAAAGAATAGGGAAGAAAATTTTAGTTCTGATAATTTGTAATGCACGAAAGCACCTTGATAATTACTTGTTAAAGTTCCTGGCCTCAATCTTATAATTTTGAGGACATTTTCTGATTAATCTCTCTACTATTACTCCATGTAGGTGTATGACTATCCTTTGCATGGAAGTATTTTTACAAACCTCTATATCCCACAACACAATATCGCTACTTGATAAATAATTATTTATCACTTATCTGTCACTCATCAAAATCTATCATTTCCACTTATTTTCTTTAATCATCTCAGCTCACGTGGGTTCCCTCTCTCACATAAAGTCCCATACTACTTATTATTTGTAGCATAATGTAGTAGTTACAATTATACAGTTTTGATCCTAGCCATCTTGTATAAGAGTTCTATCATTTATTACTCATGAGACTATGGAGAAGTACATAACCATCATAACTCTTACTCCTCATACCTAAAATGGAAATAATTGTATCTATTTCTCAAAGTTTTTGTGAGAAATGACTAAAACCATATACAAAAGTGCTTACAATTCAGTGGAAAGCAGGAAAAGATAAAAAATAAATAAAAAATACAACTCAATAATAAGACAAACAACCCAATTTAAAAATGGGCAAACTACTTTAACAGACACTTACAAAGAAAGATATATAAATGCCCATTAATTACATGAAAAGATACTCAAAACTATAGTCATTAGGAGAATGCAAATTAAACCACCATTAGATGCCAATACACATCTGCCAAAAGCTGAAGTTCCAGCAACCAGAACTTTAAACATTAGTTGGTCAGAGAGTAAAATGATAAAACTTCAAAAAAAGAGTCTGACCATTTCTTATAAAACTGAAAATACACCTATCCTATGACCAAATAATTTCATTTGTATTTATTTAAGAGAAATAAAAGTATGTTCCACAGAAAGACTTGTACATGGATGTAAATAGCACCTTTATTTATAATGACTACAACTTAGAAATGTCCAGGTGTCAATAAATAGAGAAATGTATAAACAATTGTGGTATACTACTACTTTCCTATAAAAAGAAACAAACTGTTGTATATATAATGACATAAATGAATATTAAAAATGTCACACCAACTGAAAGAAGCCTTACACAAAACAGAATGTACTGTTTGATTCCATTAATGTAAAGTAATGAGAACAGGCAAAACTAATGAATGGTGGAAAAGGTGAGAATAGTGGTTGTCTAGTGTGGGAGGCACTCCTAGCTCAGAAGAGGGATAAATGAACTTGAAACTATCTGAGGTGTGGGTTACATGGATGTTTGTATTAATCAAAACTCAGAACATGTACACTTAAGATTTAGGCATTTAAACAAAAGTTTTGCCAGAAGTTTACTCTAAAACAAAAATAAAGGAAAATAACTATAAATTAAAAGCAGAAAACAGACATCAATCTATTGATAAGCATAAATTAGGGTAAAATAATTAAACTGAACAAAGAGATTCTCAGAACTTTTCTTAATTCAGCTTTATGCTGTTTCAAGATAAAACTATGGAATATAACAAACAGAAAGATTCAAATAAAAGAAATGGAAGAAGAGTTACAAAGCAGATACTAAATAAAAGAATGCTGAATAAGAATAAAGGAAATACTATTGTTATATCAGACCAAAAAAAGATGTTCAGGCCAACAAGAGTTACTAGTATACAAGGGTCATCATATAAAGACAACAGGAATATTTACTAGGAAGTAATTATAATTCTTGATTTCCACAATCTCAATAGCATAATCACAAATATTTGAAACAATAATTGACTGAATTATGAAGACATGTTGGCAAATTTACAATCACCATCAGAGATTATACCACTTCTCTTTTTGTAGTTAAAAATTAAGGAGATTTAAGCCACTGCCTGGCACAGTGACTCACGCCTGTAATCATAACACTTTGGGAGACTGAGGCCAGTGGATTGCTTGAGCCCAGGAGTTCAATACCAGCCTGAGCAATATGGCAAAACTCCATCTCTACAAAAATACAAAAACATTAGCTGAGCAGGGCGGTGTGTGCGTGTATTTCCAGCTACTCAGAGACTGAGATAAGAGGATTCCTTGAGCCCAGGAGGTCAAAGCCACAGTGAGCCAGTGATCATGTCAGGGACAGAGGCTGAGGGACAGAGCTAGACTCTGTCTCAACAAAATAAAAATTTTATTGACAAAATATCAGTAAGAATGTATCAGATTTGAACAACATGATTATTGTTTAATTTAAGAAACAAATATAGAATTATTATATATATTCAATTATAGAAGGTATATGCTAATTAAAGCCTTCATGGGACATTTACACTATCGACCACCCACTAAGCCAGAAAGCAAAGCAAATCTCAATATCAAGAATCAATATTATACAACCCACATTTTCTGACTGCAATGATAATCCATTAGAAATCAGTAAAAATGTTCCAAAGAAATAATAGCAGCAATGCATACAGTCCTTGCTAAGTGGTGGGCACTCTTCTGAGTATTTTAAATACATAAGCACTTTTAATCCTTGTAACAACTATATAAGGGAGGTACTGCTATTATCTTCCCTGTTTCATAGATGAGCAAATTGAGGCAGAAAGAGAATAAATAAGGAGCTAAATAACCACACATGTGCACACATAAGTGATGGAGCCCAGCTGTGGTCCTTGGCAACATGGCTTCAGTGGTAGAACTCTTAGCCAAAATAACATTAGGATCAAAGAAAATGTCTTTATGTAAATTACATAATAGATGAGAAACTTCGATCAAACTACAACAGCTACACATTACCTGGAGGAAAATAAAGAGCCTTAAATATTTGTGTTAGAAATTATTTTTAAAAAATGACTGACAATGAATGTGCTAAGCATATAAGAAACTCAAGAAATTGAAAGAAGAATAACAGTAAACCCTAAAAGAAAGAAGAAAATGATAAGGATAAAATCAGAAATTAATGAAATGGAACACAATCAAGACTAATAAATTTAAAAGGCTACCTCTAAATTCAAAAAAGTGCAACCAAACTGGAATTGTCCCATTGGTGTTTACAATGTTTGGGAGGCATGTATCACATTATAAACTAAGAACCATCTTCTGTAATTCACATATATTCCTGAGTTTTCTCCTTTTCAGGTTAAATCAACACAATTTCTTTAGCCATCTTTACTGATCCCGCTTTCTAGCCCTTCACTAATTTCCATTTATTGTCTTCTGATTTTTTTCCATTTCTTCTTAGTCTTTTTAATTTATGGATCCAAAAACTAGCTCAGAACTTAATAAGAATCTGACTGGCACTGAGCATAGTTGGAAACTCATTTCCAGGTTTTACATTATAAATATTTAGAATGATTGTATAAAATAAACCATAATATGTTTCAGGAAACCTTAAAAATGTTCAGATAATACTAATGGGGCTTTATAAGAGTATCACCAAAATACAGACTTACCCAGACTGGCCGTTCATTGTCACTAGCTGCAAATTAAATCTGCAAACACCATCCTCAAGATTTTCCAATTAGTTTTAATGGATTATGGAACAATTTAGGACAGCCTATCCATTATAACAAATTCCTCAATGTATTTGTCTGATTGGAGGGTATAAACATTACCTTATTGAGTTTCCCTGTTTACTTTTCAAACCAGGTATCGAAAATTGAAGTGTAGTCACCAGTCAGAAGTTGTTGCAGTAGGCTTCAAATCAGTTTAATATTATACTTATTGTTGCCTTTCTAGAAATTCTATGCAAAGAAAGCATTCAGATACTGAAATAAGTATGTATGGACAAAGATTCTCAGTGCAGTATTGTGGGTGACATTAAAATTCAGCATCAATCTATCCAAAAATAAAGTTATTGTTAAATAAATTATAGTATATCCACACCAGATAATAGTATGCATCCATTGTAATTGTATTTTGTAATTCATTCTATGGGGGAATGTGTGATATATAAAATACAAAGAGAAAGTAAACTATATAAAATTATATATGGTTGATACATCTGCAGATGAAATGGTATAATGATTGGCATTTGCTTCAAAATAGTATGTGAGGGGAATGAAGTGGGTATGACACAGATGAAACAAGATGGATCATGAATTGATAATTACTGAAGATGGGTGTTGGGGACACAAAGGTTCATTATATTATTTTTTCTACTTTTGATAATGTTACAAATATTCTATAATAAAAGTTTAAGAAGGCTATATATACATTATGGTTCTAATTAAAAATCTATATATACACATATATAATATTATAACTAGTGTTTTATAACATATGTTCATATTGAAGAAAATATTACCAAAATGTTAAGGTTGGCCTTAACATGTTAAGGTAGCTAATGTTAAGGTAGCACTTAACAGAGTGCTTGATCATTCCTTATTCATTAATACTTTTCTAATCAGACTTCTAAGTTTACAGGCATCCCAGGTCTTCTAAGATACTACTTTAAAATGTTTACCTTTTTTCTAATTCGTGCTTTCAAGTGGCAATTCATATAGTTAAGAAGAATATGCTGATCATCACTCCACTTTATTGTGTCAAATTATCTTGAACTCTTAAACTCATAATCCTACATAATATGACTATTTCTACCATGGCAATCCCTGTGGTTATTTGTTCAATGCCCACTGCCCTCTGAGGCAACTGGCTCCCAGTACACCGGAATGGTCCCTTATTGGCTGAGCACATTGATGGGTGGCTATGTGCAGTTTGAATAAAGATAGGAGATTATTAGGTAAAATCAAGGTAAAAGAAACCTAAAGTTAAATAACGATAACCTAGAGGAAAGGTAGTCAGAAGTTAGGGAAGATGAATGCTTCTTAGTCCTGAGAAGACTAAAGTGTAAAGAATCTCCTTGACAGTGTGGTAGTGTCAGAGGCCTTCAAACCAGAGCAACTTCATCTTAAATAGGGGCTGGGTAAAATAAGGCTGAGACCTACTGGGCTGCATACCCGGGAGGTTAGGCATTTTAGTCACAGGATGAGATGGCAGGTAAGCACAACATACAGGTCACAAAGACTTTGCTGATAAAACAGATTGGGGTAAAGAAGCTGGCCAAAACCTACCAAAACCGAGATGGCATCAAAAGTGACCTCTGATTGTCCTCACTGTTCATGCTAATTATAATGCATTAGCATGCTAAAAGACACTCCCACCAGTATCATGACAGTTTGCAAATGCCATAGTAATGTCAGGAAGTTACACTGTCTGGTTTAAAAAGAGAAGGAACCCTCAGTCCTGGCAATTGCCCACCCCTTTCCCAGAAAACTTATGAATAATCTACCCCTTGTTTAGCATATAATCAAGAAATAACTGTAAGTATTATCAATAGAGCAGCCCAAGCTGCCACCCTGCCTCTGGAGTGCCATTCTTTTATTCCTTTGCTTTCCCAATAAACTTGCTTTCACTGTACTTTATGGACTCGCCCTGAATTCTTTCTTGCACAAGGTCCAAGAATGCTCTCTTGGAGTCTGGATCAGGACTCCTTTCCAGAAACAGTAGAACAAAGATGATTTCCGGAGAACATACATGTATAACAAAGATATTAAAGTAATTTGTTATGGAATGTGCAAGGTAAAAGCTTTCCTTTGCCGATGAAAAGAGTCAAACTCTGTAAAATATTTTAAGAGATTTATTCTGAGCCATATATGAGTGACTATGGCCTGAGACACAGCCCTCAGGAGGTCCTGAGAACATGTGCACCAGCTGGTCAGGGTACAGCTTGGTTTTATATATTTTTAGGGAGGCATGAGGCATCAATCAAATACATTTAAGAAATACATTGGTTTGGTTCAGAAAGGCGGGACAACTAAAAGTAGGGGCTTCCAGGCTATAGGTAAATTTAAACATTTTCTGGTTGAAAATTAGTTGAGTTTATCTTAAGACTGGGGATCAATGGAAAGGAAATGTTCAGGTTAAGATAAAGGATTGTGGAGACCAAGTTTTATTGTGCAGAGGAATCTCTCAGTAGCAGACTTCAGAGAGAGAGCAGGTTGTAAAATGTTTCTTATCAGACCTAAAAAGGTACCTGACTTTTAGTTGACTGCCTCCTGGATCTAGAAAGAAAGGAAGGAAAACAAAGGGGGAAGGGGATTCTCTATAGAATGTTGATTTTTTTCCACAAGTGACTTTGCAGGGCAATTTCACGGTATGGCAAGGAAATATATTTTGAGATAAAACATTTTGATTTTTTCCCTTGTTATGCCAGAGTCAGATCAGAAAGTAATGACGATATACAGGGTTAAATAAAATCCATCTGATGAGAATTTATGATTTGTAGGGCATGACTCTCCAAACCTCTTAGAAAGGAATTTGGGCAAGATAAGGAAAATCAGATCTCAATCCTCACCTTCAAAATAACATTCAGCACAATCAACATTACTTACCGATGTTTTAGGCATGGGTAAACTTTTTCTGGAGAATGCAAAGGTGATGTTGAGTCCTGAGTTGCTTGATTATGGAGCAGTAATCAGAAAAACTGACATATGGGATCCATACTAAATAAGAGACATTTACTGCACCCCAAATACATCGAGTCAGTCATAAAACCTACAGTCTAAGCAACATCAAACGTTTGAAAGACTAAGAACACATAGCCGTTAATCCATCATTAGTCTATTAGCATACATACATAACAATAACCTTTTGAACCCAGAGAGAGCCATAAAATCATTCATTTGTAAACCAAAATGTATCTGAGACAGGTCTCAATCAATTTGGAAGTTTATTTTGCCAGGGTTAAGGACATACCCTTATTCAGAAATAAACATAAAATCACAGAAACAGTCTGTGGTCTATCTTTCTCCAAAGATGAACTTGAGGGCTTCAATATGTAAAGGGGGAAAGTGGGCTGGAGGGGAAGGAGGGAGGGTATGGAAATACATGCACTGCAAGAGGAAAGGGGCAGATAGGGTAATAGTCAATTAGGTATCTGTCTTATGCTCAGTAAATTGGCACTTTACATACATTAAGGAGAACACTATGTAGCTACAGGGAGATATTTAACCTTTTATCTGTAGCTATCTGCTTAGGAACAAAAGGAAAGGCAGCTGACTCAGCTTTCAGCTTAACTTTTTCCTTTTGGCATAGTGAATTGGGGTCCTGAGTTTTTATTTTCCTTTCACAAAATCTAACCTCCTAAAGCCACCCAGTTAGTTCCAGTCACAGCCAGATATAAAATCAAGCTTTTAACTCAGTGCTCTTTCAACTACTCCAAACTGAGAAGGTTTACTAGGGGAGGTAGAGGAGAAAAAAACAGAAAATGAAAGAAGAGGACAGGGAAAGTTTCATTCATTGATTAAAAACATATGACATCTATCATTACTTCATAAAAGTTACCAAAAATCATACATATTACCCAATTATATAAAAATATATTAAATAATAGGCCTTACCATAGAAACTGTAGGAGTTCAGAGAACAATACCCCAAAGTATGGTGCTTTGGCATGCTGAGTACTTTTAATTTAAAGGATACCAAAAGACCTCATAAGCAGCCTCAGAACGAAGGACTTTCTGATCTCCTGTTTCTCACTCCAAGCACAGAGTGGAACCCTCTCTCTTAAATTCCTTTATCTGAGCTTTTCCAAAAGGCACAGAATTGTCTTTTGTCCCCTCCCTGAAATTTCATTATCTATGGCAGGAAAGAAGACTGAGGAATGTAACCAAAACTGGATGGACTTTGTCGGAAAATAATGTCTGTCTCTAAAGCTCATTCAAATGCCAAAGAGAACCATTTACAAGCTAAATTCTGTCCCCTGGTGATGCAGGATTTTTTTGCTCCTTAGTTTGGGTAAAATCTAGGTTCTTGTCTCATGACCAGGAAAAATTAGGCACACAGATACATTCAAAGGTAAGGAGAGCAGAGTTCATTGGGCAAAAAGAAAGCTCTCAGCAAACAGGTGAGGGTGTCCTGCCAACAGGCTCCCACTTCACAGATTGAATACCAGGTCACCACACACAAGCTGAAGAGGCCCTGCTCCTGCCCCTGCATAAGGTGTGAATTCCTGGTGACTCCACCCCATTCTCACAGTGTGCACATAGGCCCCCAGTCCATTGCAGGCATGCCCAGGCAAGACCCTGTGCAGGTTTCCTTATCTGCCTCCTGCATCTATCACTGGGACCATTCAATTTCCCTAAAAGTCATTTACAATCCCTTAAAATTGCCCATATTTCCTCCATTTCCCTCCCCCAATGAAAATTTTCTTTTCTCACATTTTATAAGCTTCAACTGTCTGTCTGTTTCTTTGAGTCTTATATCTGTGGGACTCTCATATCCATAATAAACTTTTGTGTCTTTTTCTCCTGTTAATCCATCTATTGTCAGTTTATTTTGGCAATATGTGTCAATCATCAAATCTTCAGAGGGAAAGTAGGCTTTCCACAAAACATACCAATTCTACACATTTTCACCTTTGACATTTTCATCATTATCCTCCCTCCACCATTCTGTTTTCATGTTTTCTCCTATTACTGATTTTGGGTCATGATCTTTATACTTTTAAAAAAAAGAGAGGACAGTCAAATATTTTTCACCTCAAAAATGATTTAATCAAATAGCAAGATTTAACTAAATGAGACCAACAGCAGCAATAAAGACTTGTTTAGCATTTTCAAAGTTATCTTCTAACAAAAATGTTCACTTAAACATGATCTGGGCAATAGTTTATTTATTGACTGATCTATGTAATCCACTACATTTCATCACTTTGATTCAGTTGCAAGTCCTTTCATTTTCCTTCTGCAGCACCCACTAAATGTAAAATATATAAGCACCCTGAGTGCTCTTCATTTACACTTCTGAGTGACTAGAGAAATTTATTTGATTGCAAAGCTTAAAAGGAGCCCAATAAGTCAGGAAAAAAAATGCACAGCACTGCTTCTGTACTCAGACTAATTTTTTTCTAATATGTATGATGGTTTGTAATTTGTAGATATCTTTAAATATTTATAAGTCAGTAGGGACTCTTTATTAGTAAAGTTTATTTGGAATAAAAATTAATTTTCCAAGACACTTCAATTTCATAAATTGTTACTGTCCTTTATGTAATATAGCATGAAAAAATGTCTAATGGGACAATCACTTGTATTATATTATTAATCATAAATAATTGATATGTAATCAATTCACTTTAGTTCTGAATATAAATATCCCACTAGCCAAATGAGCCAAATTCAATTTATCTTACTTTTTAGAGGACGTTTTCAATGTAACAAGAATGATAACAATTTTTTTTTTTTTTTTTTTGAGGCGGAGTCTCGCTCTGTCGCCCGGACTGGAGTGCAGTGGCCGGATCTCAGCTCACTGCAAGCTCCGCCTCCCGGGTTTATGCCATTCTCCTGCCTCAGCCTTCCCAGTAGCTGGGACTACAGGCGCCCGCCATCTCACCTGGCTAGTTTTTGTATTTTTAGTAGAGACGGGGTTTCACCGTGTTAGCCAGGATGGTCTCGATCTCCTGACCTCGTGATCCGCCGGTCTCGGCCTCCCCAAGTGCTGGGATTACAGGCTTGAGCCACCGCGCCCGGCCAAGAATGATAACAATTTCTAAGGAAAAGATCCTTGGATTATGCTTTCAGAGGATGCATTCATTCATTCCCTAATCCATCAAATAAATATTGACTACTCTCTACATAGAAAACCTTACAATAGGCCAATAAAACAACACCGAGAGAGTTGCCAATCATTGTGGCCAATAGAAAACTGCAAAGTTTCATTTTAATGATAATACCGGTATGTCCTATTACACAAATAAGGATTTCACATTATCATTTAAAGTAAATTAAAGAGAAAATAATACTATCATAATAAATATTATTTTTAACTTATACTTTCTATTAGAAATAATTCTACCCTATTCCTTAAGCAACTTGGTCCAAAATTTATTTTAAAATTTTATAACTGTATATTGAATCCCTACTATATGTCAGACACCGCTAGTCTTGAACATACAAAAATGTTCCTAAGCTTAGCTGTGGAGAGAGATTCAAAGGCACTAATAAAAACAGTATAACATCATGATGAATGTTTTCCTGCAGGTAAACTGCCATGGGAACACAAATTTGAGTAGGATGTAGAGAATGCAATTCATAGGAAAAGGCTTCTCAAGGGAAGTAATATTTATCCAGGCATAAATAAGAAAAGGAAAAGGAGAAGGAAGAGGATCTTCATATCTGAAAACAATTGCTTAACCCCTGGTAACCTAAGTCTACTTTTATGTTTTCTTTTCGCACATTTTATGTTTTGCTCTTACATTATTTGATACAAATTACATCTTTAAATATTATAAAGCAATAAACACAGTTTTACAATTCATGAAATTGTCTCAGGGGGATGGAGCTTTTGAGGCAGCTCCAAATCCATTCTTCTTTTTTCAGTGGCTGCTCAGCTGTGGGTTTCACAGCTACCATGGTTGTGTGACTACTGCCTTTCAAGATTGGTGCTCAGAAAACAATGCCTCAAAATGAAGGCCTTAGCAGTAGCTCAAAAGCAAGCATTTTTCTTTGACCTTCTCCTGCACGCCTGTCTCTCAGTCCCATTCTCCCTCAAGGCTAGCCATGGAAACTAGAATCTCTCTTCCCCAAGGTGGGTCATAGAAAGCAGGACCCCTTTTCCCACAAGCCAGCCATAGAAACCTGAAAATAGTCTATGTAAAAACTGGCCATAAAGAAATTATCTAATCTATTTTGTTTGACATTCCAGAGGGGGCCCCATCTCACACTCAGAAGGAAGGACTGCTGCACAGAGAGGACAAGAAGAATCTAGACAGACAGGCCTTACTGGGTTTCCCCACTCAGTTTTTTAACACTAGATCATATTGTTATAGAAGGTAGTTAGTGAGACATGAGCATGGTAGGAGAGGGTCCCCTGCTTCTTCACCAGGGATGTCAGGCATCCATCAGGTAATGGTCAGGTGGTTGTTATACTATCTTGCTAAAATAATAATTGGTCACAGCCAGTGCCAGGAAAAGGTAGTCTCCCAATAGACAGAAAACATCTGAAACTGGTAATCAGCAGCTTCCCAATAAGATCTCAGGAGTTGGGTGAGTGGGCTCAAGCAAGCACCCTAAGAGGCAAAATGGCAGATGACCTTCCTCTAGGAACACTCAGCTGGTAAGGAAAAAACACCTGAAGTGACTATGTATACAACTTCAGTAAACACACTGTGCATTCAGCCCCTCCAAAGTCCTAGCAGATCACTGTGAATCTGGATGGCCTACTCCAAGGAAGAATTAGGATAGAAGAGATGCAGAGATGCAGAAACCAAAAGCATGCTAATTAAACGTATAAAATCCTAAGTAAAGGTCAAATCACATACTTGATCTCTCAAGTCACACACCTGGCCCTCTTCTAAATGTACTTTACTTCCTTTCATTCCTGCTCTAAAACTTTTTAACAAACTTTCACTTCTCCTCCAAAACTTGTCTGGGTCTCTCACTCTGCCTTATGCCCCTTGATCAAATTATTTCTTCTGAAGAGGCAAGAATTGAAGGTTGCTGCAGACCTGTTTGGACTTCCCACCATTAACAATATCCTTTTGAACAATCATATTTCTACAGGTATGTCCATACTTCATTGAATCTAAGTCTAAAAATGAATAATGTATCTTTCAGTCTTCATTCTGAAGGCCACTGTGTATACACATTGAATAAATGTGTATGCCTTTTCTCCTATTAATCAATCTGCCTCATGTTAGTTATTTTTCAGCAAATCTTCAGATGGCTGGGGTGGGGAAAGGGGGGAAGCTTTCCCTTTGCCCCTAAACAAGGCTACTGTGATCCTAGAGTGAGGGAGATGGAAATAGGGTGAATTAAAATACCACAAAAATCATTGTTCTTATATCAATTCTGCCATTTTTCTTGTTGCAAGCCTTAATTTCCAGAGTTCTGAAAAAGTTATTTTGACCATTTTTGCCAGTGTTCTCACTGCTTTTAAGGAGCAAATTTTCAGATGTCCCCACTCTGCCACTTCAAAAGTACTCCCCTGTGGCTATGTTTTTGAATTACATTTAGCAGTGAATTGATTTGACGGAGAACAAAGGAGCATCTTTAAAGTAATTGACTTTTCCATGAAGACAAAAGAATTGAAGCGACCAAATTAGTATTATTTTGTTCAAAATCAACATCTTAGAAAGAAGTAACACTAATTCCATGGTAGTTCACATACTTAAATATATTTTGAATATTTTTATTTGTACTTAGTAAGTAAAAAAAAAAATAATGTTTTAATAATGGCAAATGCACCCTTTGGGAGAAATTTAATTAAACAAAATCTAATTAAAAAGGTATTTGATCAGACTGAATGTATAATCATTTTTTATCTAAGCCAAGTGATGGCTCTGAAGTAATCAGGGTAATATTTGCACTTGGATCATAACCTAACTCCAAAAACCTCTTTCCAAAAAAGTAACTTTCCTTAAAATGTTATAACCAATGGAGATAACATTGGAATAAGCTTATAGCATTCCCAGTGGACATATTTGGCTTAACAAGTTCTACAGTGAGTGTTAAAAATATTGAGAAAAGAAAAACAGCTCAGAGAGGTCTAAGCTATGTGAGGAATACAAAATTTATCAAGCCTGGAGAGACATAAGAGACAAAATGTATCAAGCCTGGAGAACAAAGGAGCATCTTTAAAGTAATTGACTTTTCCATGAAGACAAAAGAATTGAAGCGACCAAATTATCCCCTCACCCCCTGGGAGTGGCACCTATGTGCAGGGGTAATTGTTTAAAAGCATTTTTGTTCCTGACTAGCTGCCTCACCCATTATCTTCACGTTCCTGGAATTTGTGACTTCTTTAAGACTTACTTCAAATAGATATTTACTCATTTCTCTGAGCTATCACGTGTATAGAAAGTATACATGTTATTAAACTTCTGTTTGCTGTTCTCATGTTAATGTCTTTTAGACATTAGAAATTAGACATTTAAAAGTCCCAATTAATAACTAAAGAAAGGTAGAGGAGAAAACTGTTTTTCCTCCTTTACAGCATTGCAGAGCTAGCTATGGGCCCCTAGAAATCGTCTGTAAACTTCACATATTTAAAATAAGGAAATTGAGGGCTAGAAAACTGCCCAAAGTCACTTAGCCAGCAGAGATTTTACAAAAAATCAGTGGGCATCTAAGAAGTGCCTACAATAGATCAGGCACTGGGCTAGACACTACCCTTCACAAAATAAAACTATAAGCTGGGCCAATGACATTCAGTCTACTGCTCTTTGCACAACTTCACACTGCATAAATGAATAAATTCTCAAATAGGCATCAAAAATGGAATATCCAGAGGAGGCAGTCTAAAGAATCATAATGAATTTTTAAAGTAACACTTGTTTTGTAAAGAGGAAAGTACATAGAAAGGAAAAGAGAAAACCCATTCTATATAAAATATAAAAATATGTTTATACTAACTCAATTATTTAAAATTAATATTATGTGGCCTAGGAGTATGTCTTTATATAGTTAATGTTTGTTTTTTACAAAGGTTCCTACAGGCAGGAAATGTGTTTGATTTTTGTGTATACTTCAGATTTCATCATAACAGCAATATAATGCAGGACTCAATGCAAAGTAAGAAAAAAACATCAGGAAATCAGTTTTGGTTCCTTTTACACTGACAAAGCTTGTTAAGAAAAGAAGAACAGTTCTATTTTTTATAAATAGAGAGAGGATTGTAGTGCCTATTTTGGAATAGCAGGTAGTATTCCAGCTGTTTGGGGCTGCTTTGGGCTCTAGGCATTTTAAAATTAATGGGCTATTAGCGAGGGGCGGAGCAAGATGGCCGAATAGGAACAGCTCCAGTCTCCAACTCCCAGCGCGAGTAACACAGAAGACCGGTGATTTCTGCATTTTCAACTGAGGAGCGCAGCCCATCGCCAGCAACAGATCAAAGCTAGTCAGAGAATGACTTTGACGAGATGAGAGAAGAAGGCTTCAGTCCATCAAACTTCTCAGAGCTAAAGGAGGAATTACGTACCCAGCGCAAAGAAACTAAAAATCTTGAAAAAAAAGTGGAAGAATTGACAGCTAGACTAATTAATGCAGAGAAGATCATAAACGAAATGACAGAGATGAAAACCATGACACGAGAAATACGTGACAAATGCACAAGCTTCAGTAACCGACTCGATCAACTGGAAGAAAGAGTATCAGCGATTGAGGATCAAATGAATGAAATGAAGCGAGAAGAGAAAACCAAAAGAAAAAAGAAGAAAAAGAAATGAACAAAGCCTGCAAGAAGTATGGGATTATGTAAAAAGACCAAATCTACGTCTGATTGGGGTGCCTGAAAGTGAGGGGGAAAATGGAACCAAGTTGGAAAACACTCTTCAGGATATCATCCAGGAGAACTTCCCCAACCTAGTAGGGCAGGCCAACATTCAAATTCAGGAAATACAGAGAACGCCACAAAGATACTCCTCCAGAAGAGCAACTCCAAGACACATAATTGCCAGATTCACCAAAGTTGAAATGAAGGAAAAAATCTTAAGGGCAGCCAGAGAGAAAGGTCGGGTTACCCACAAAGGGAAGCCCATCAGACTAACAGCAGATCTCTCGGCAGAAACTCTACAAGCCAGAAGAGAGTGGGGGCCAATATTCAACGTTCTTAAAGAAAAGAATTTTCAACCCAGAATTTCATATCCAGCCAAACTCAGTTTCATCAGTGAAGGAGAAATAAAATCCTTTACAGATAAGCAAATCCTTAGAGATTTTGTCACCACCAGGCCTGCCTTACAAGAGACCCTGAAGGAAGCCCTAAACATGGAAAGGAACAACCGGTACCAGCCATTGCAAAAACATGCCAAAATGTAAAGACCATCGAGGCTAGGAAGAAACTGCATCAACTAATGAGCAAAATAACCAGTTAATATCATAATGACAGGATCAAGTTCACACATAACAATATTAACCTTAAATGTAAATGGACTAAATGCTCCAATTAAAAGACACAGACTGGCAAACTGGATAAAGAGTCAAGACCCATCAGTCTGCTGTATTCAGGAGACCCATCTCACATGCAGAGACATACATAGGCTCAAAATAAAGGGATGGAGAAAGATCTACCAAGCAAATGGAGAACAAAAAAAAGCAGGGGTTGCAATCCTAGTCTCTGATAAAACAGACTTTAAACCATCAAAGATCAAAAGAGACAAAGAAGGCCATTACATAATGGTAAAGGGATCAATTCAACAGGAAGAGCTAACTCTCCTAAATATATATGCACCCAATACAGGAGCACCCAGATTCATAAAGCAAGTCCTTAGAGACCTACAAAGAGACTTAGACTCCCATACAATAATAATGGGAGATTTCAACACTCCACTGTCAACATTAGACAGATCAACGAGACAGAAAGTTAACAAGGATATCCAGGAATTGAACTCATCTCTGCACCAAGCGGACCTAATAGACATCTATAGAACTCTCCACCCCAAATCAACAGAATATACATTCTTCTCAGCACCACATCGCACTTATTCCAAAATTGACCACATAATTGGAAGTAAAGCACTCCTCAGCAAATGTACAAGAACAGAAATTATAACAAACTGTCTCTCAGACCACAGTGCAATCAAACTAGAACTCAGGACTAAGAAACTCAATCAAAACCGCTCAACTACATGGAAACTGAATAACCTGCTCCTGAATGACTACTGGGTACATAACGAAATGAAAGCAGAAATAAGGATGTTCTTTGAAACCAATGAGAACAAAGATACAACATACCAGAATCTCTGGGACACATTTAAAGCAGTGTGTAGAGGGAAATTTATAGCACTAAATGCCCACAAGAGAAAGCAGGAAAGATCTAAAATTGACACTTTAACATCACAATTAAAAGAACTAGAGAGGCAAGAGCAAACACATTCAAAAGCTAGCAGAAGGCAAGAAATAACTAAGATCAGAGCAGAACTGAAGGAGATAGAGTCACAAAAAACCCTCCAAAAAATCAATGAATCCAGGAGTTGGTTTTTTGAAAAGATCAACAAAATTGACAGACCGCTAGCAAGACTAATAAAGAAGAAAAGAGAGAGGAATCAAATAGACGCAATAAAAAATGATAAAGGGGATATCACCACCGACCCCACAGAAATACAAACAACCATCAGAGAATACTATAAATGCCTCTACGCAAATCGACTAGAAAATCTAGAAGAAATGGATAATTTCCTGGACAATTACACGCTCCCAAGACTGAACCAGGAAGAAGTTGAATCCCTGAATAGACCAATAACAGGCTCTGAAATTGAGGCAACAATTAATAGCCTATCCACGAAAAAAAGTCCAGGACCAGATGGATTCACAGCTGAATTCTACCAGAGGTACAAGGAGGAGCTGGTACCATTCCTTCTGAAACTATTCCAATCAATAGAAAAAGAGGGAATCCTCCCTAACTCATTTTATGAGGCCAACATCATCCTGATACCAAAGCCTGGCAGAGACACAACAAAAAAAGAGAATTTTAGACCAATATCCCTGATGAACATTGATGCAAAAATTCTCAATAAAATACTGGCAAACCGGATTCAGCAGCACATCAAAAAGCTTATCCACCATGATCAAGTGGGCTTCATCCCTGGGATGCAAGGCTGGTTCAACATTCGCAAATCAATAAATGTAATCCAGCATATAAACAGAACCAAAGACAAGAACCACATGATTATCTCAATAGATGCAGAAAAGGCTTTTGACAAAATTCAACAGCCCTTTATGCTAAAAACGCTCAATAAATTCGGTATTGATGGAACGTACCTCAAAATAATAAGAGCTATTTACGACAAACCCACAGCTAATATCATACTGAATGGGCAAAAACTGGAAAAATTCCCTTTGAAAACTGGCACAAGACAGGGATGCCCTCTCTCACCACTCCTATTCAACATAGTGTTGGAAGTTCTGGCTAGGGCAATCAGGCAAGAGAAAGAAATCAAGGGTATCCAGTTAGGAAAAGAAGAAGTCAAATTGTCCCTGTTTGCAGATGACATGATTGTATATTTAGAAAAACCCATCGTCTCAGCCCAAAATCTCCTTAAGCTGATAAGCAACTTCAGCAAAGTCTCAGGATACAAAATTAATGTGCAAAAATCACAAGCATTCTTATACACCAGTAACAGACAAGCAGAGAGCCAAGTCAGGAATGAACTTCCATTCACAATTGCTTCAAAGAGAATAAAATACCTAGGAATCCAGCTTACAAGGGATGTAAAGGACCTCTTCAAGGAGAACTACAAACCACTGCTCAGTGAAATCAAAGAGGACACAAACAAATGGAAGAACATACCATGCTCATGGATAGGAAGAATCAATATCGTGAAAATGGCCATACTGCCCAAGGTTATTTATAGATTCAATGCCATCCCCATCAAGCTACCAATGAGTTTCTTCACAGAATTGGAAAAAACTGCTTTAAAGTTCATATGGAACCAAAAAAGAGCCCGCATTGCCAAGACAATCCTAGGTCAAAAGGACAAAGCTGGAGGCGTCACGCTACCTGACTTCAAACTATACTACAAGGCTACAGTAACCAAAACAGCATGGTACTGGTACCACAACAGAGAATAGACCAGTGGAACAGAACAGAGTCCTCAGAAATAATACCACACATCTACAGCCATCTGATCTTTGACAAACCTGACAAAAACAAGAAATGGGGAAAGGATTCCCTATTTAATAAATGGTGCTGGAAAATTGGCTAGCCACAAGTAGAAAGCTGAAACTGGATCCTTTCCTTACCCCTTATACGAAAATTAATTCAAGATGGATTAGAGACTTAAATGTTAGACCTAATACCATAAAAACCCTAGAAGAAAATCTAGGTAGTACCATTCAGGACATAGGCATGGGCAAGGACTTCATGTCTAAAACACCAAAAGCAACGGCAGCAAAAGCAAAAATTGACAAATGGGATCTCATTAAACTAAAGAGCTTTTGCACAGCAAAAGAAACTACCATCAGAGTGAACAGGCAACCTACAGAATGGGAGAAAATTTTTGCAACCTACTCATCTGACAAAGGGCTAATATCCAGAATCTACAAAGAACTCAAACAAATATACAAGAAAAAAACAAACAACCCCATCAAAAAGTGGGGAAAGGATATGAACAGACATTTCTCAAAAGAAGACATCCATACAGCCAACAGACACATGAAAAAATGCTCGTCATCACTCGCCATCAGAGAAATGCAAATCAAAACCACAATGAGATACCATCTCACACCAGTTAGAATGGCAATCATTAAGAAGTCAGGAAACAATAGATGTTGGAGAGGATGTGGAGAAATAGGAACACTTTTACACTGTTGGTGGGATTGTAAACTAGTTCAACCATTATGGAAAACAGTATGGCGATTCCTCAAGGATCTAGAACTAGATGTACCATATGACCCAGCCATCCCACTACTGGGTATATACTCAAAGGATTATAAATTACTCTACTACAAAGACACATGCACACGTATGTTTATTGCGGCACTATTCACAATAGCAAAGACTTGGAATCAACCCAAATGTCCATCTGTGACAGACTGGATTAAGAAAATGTGGCACATATACACCATGGAATACTATGCAGCCATCAAAAAGGATGAGTTTGCGTCCTTTGTAGGGACATGGATGCAGCTGGAAACCATCATTCTTAGCAAACTATCACAAGAAGAGAAAACCAAACACCGCATGTTCTCACTCATAGGTGGGAACTGAACAATGAGATCACTTGGACTCGGGAAGGGGAACATCACACACTGGGGCCTATCATGGGGAGGGGGGAGGAGGGAGGGATTGCATTGGGGAGTTATACATGATATAAACGTTATGCACATGTACCCTAGAACTTAAAGTATAATAAAAAAAAAAAAAAAAATAAATAAAAATAAAAATAAAAATAAAAAATAAAAAAAATAAAATTAATGGGCTAGGCCAAACAAAGAGTGTATTTTCATTCCACATCAAATGTGTATGCTGGTTTCTAGCAATACAATATGTTTGTGCAAGTGTGGCACACATTTATTCTTCCAGGTAGTAAATGAAGACATCCGCCTTCTCCTAGAGACTTAGCTCTCAAGTCAGTTTAAAGAAACCAGCAAATAACCCTTAGTGACTCTTACCCTCACACAGAACAAGCTGATTTCTCACGAGAGCTGTATTCAATCTATGACTAAGTAATGCCATTTTAAATGCCACACAAAACACTATAAAATGAACATGTGCTTTAGAGCCTTAGTTCAAATCCCAGTTCTGTCATTTATTAGTTGTAGGACATTTTTAAAATCTGTTCATTTTTCTGGACAGTCAGTTTCCTCATATGTAAAATGGAGACAGTATTACCTACCTCATAGGGTTAATGTGAGGATTACATTATATAGCTCATGTAAGGCACTTAGCAAAATAGCTGGCACATAGTTGACACTTAATGAATGGTGCCTTTTATCTGCCCCCTCTGCAATTACTTACTTAAAGTTACCTATTATTAAGCATCTTTCCATTCTTACCAAATTTAAAATTGGTACCCAAAAAATCACCTAATTTTTCTGCTGTTGTACTAAGTAGCAAAACAAAAACATTCAAGAAATGGGAAGGCCTTCATGATACAAGTTTTCATCTCTACAAAATTAACTCTGCATTAACTTCTGACTTAAAATTCTACAACACAGAACTACAACATTTTTTTTTTTTTTTTTTTTTTTTTTTTGAGGCGGAGTCTCGCTCTGTCGCCCAGACTGGAGTGCAGTGGCCGGATCTCAGCTCACTGCAAGCTCCGCCTCCCGGTTTACGCCATTCTCCTGCCTCAGCCTCCCTAGTAGCTGGGACTACAGGCGCCCACCACCTCGCCCGGCTATTTTTTGTATTTTTAGTAGAGACGGGGTTTCACCGTGTTAGCCAGGATGGTCTCGATCTCCTGACCTTGTGATCTGCCCGTCTCGGCCTCCCAAAGTGCTGGGATTACAGGCTTGAGCCACCGCGCCCGGCCAGAACTACAACATTTTTAAAGAACAGAATATTAATCTGTTGATATAAAGAGTTGATATAAAAATACTAGCTGTCTCAACTTTAGGCATTTCACAAGTCTGAGAATTATTTCTGCTTTGACTTTGCATCTCTACTGAAAGAAACCCTTACCCTAGCTCCAAACCTGGACAGATTCTTGAACACAATTTCTTGGTGCTTCCTCTAAAATCCCCCTAGAAGCAAGAGCTTCTGCTGAGTGACTCCATGGTGACTGGAATATGAAAAAACATCCTTGGGCTGACCATGGTGGCTCATGCTTGTAATCCCAGCACTTTGGGAGGCGGAGGCGGGTGGATCATGAGGTCAGGAGTTCAAGACCAGCCTGGCCAATAAGGCAAAACCTGTCTCTACTAAAAATGCAAAAATTAGCCAGGCATGGTGCTGCACGCCTGTAGTCCCAGCTACCTGGGAAGCTGAGGCAGAAGAATCACTTGAACCCAGGAGGTGGAGATTGCAGTGAGCCAAGATCCTACCACTGCACTCCAGGCTGGGCAACAGAGTGAGACTCCATCTTGAAAAAAAAAAAGAAAAGAAAAAACATTCTTATAGATTGACTTTGTGATGCCACACCCATTCCAGACTAGTCAATGGTTTTGCCATCACTTGGTGCAAATATTTTCTAAATATCTTTGCATATAGTATGATGTATTATAAAGACAAGCCTCTGGAACTATTGTGTATGTTCACCATAAAAGGTACTCCTTATGCACGTATTGCTCATATTGACTGCATAGAAATGACTTGAACTTATAGAAGGAGTTTTCTTCTTGTAGCCATTCATACCCAGCTCACAGCCCAAGCCAATGTACATCCTCCAAATGCAATCAGATGATGTGACCAGCCTTGAAACACTCATCAGACATGTTTCATAACATATATTCTTGGTCCAATCTAAACTTGGATATTTGGAAACAGACTACTCAGAACACCAGCATTTGATACTGTGTTCAAAGATTGCAGAAAAACATATAGCTATAATCACTGTAGTACTCTCCCTGATTATATAATTAGGGGTGTAGTTTTAGTCTTAAAAGAATACCAAATAGGCTTTGAGTCAGTAAAAAGAACAACTTTTACTGAGAGCAGAAGAGCATCTTTGCTATCAAAATATGAGCTTTTGCAAAGTTAATTTAGCGCATTCTGTAATTGACAGTGTTCATAAAAGACATTTAAAACTACTTCATGTATTGTTAATATGCACAGTTTCAACACTATTACGTAAACCATCAATGTGAAGATCAGAGGTTTATAATCACTGAAATTGATTAGTCCAATCCTCAAAACAAATAACTCACTATTCTGTAACACTTTTTCACTGGTGCAAGTGGAAGTAGTATTGTAAAATGTCTTTGAAATCCAACAGGAATACAGATTTCTCCTGCAGCACACAGTTTTGCAAAAATTGATTTAATCATCAAGTAAAGTTAAGATTGATGAAAAATCTTTCTACTACATGTCTTTGAGTCCCAACAACAGAAGCACAGATAATGTCTTTGCATGAACTTCCATCAATTTGCTTCAAAATTAAAGAAAATCTTCTTAGCATACAAATCCCAGCAAGTAGCCTAGCACCACTTATCATTAATTACCAATGCAATCAATTTAAACAGAACTTATTCAGCTTATAAGATGGATATCTTGTCAACTGCTAATCATAATATAAACAATGAATTTGTACTGCATATTATCTGTGCATTTTTTTCTCTTCAAATAAGATTGCAACCTTAACAGAAGACGTGGAACAAACCAGCTTCTGCAACAAAGTTCTTTCTTTAACAATAACAACAATAAAACTATGCTAAAGCTACACCGAAGCGCCACCACAATAAACTGCAAAAAAATCAAAAGATCCAAGCACTAACACTCACCCACATTGTACTTAGGCACCTGTAATAAGATTACCTCCCTGTAACCTGCTTAAATTCTGGATCCGAAGAAAGTTTTCAGAAAGTGTTTCCAAAATCCTCTGTCTGTCGCCCATAAAGCTTCATTCAGGTACTAAATGATAGGTACATTTAGTAGTGTAGTAGCTACACAAAAGGCCAGGGCAGGAAGATTGCATGAACCCAGGAGTTCAAGGTTATAGTGAGCTATGATTGCACCACTGCACTCCACCCTGGCGACAGAGCGAGACCCTGTCTCTAGATAAATAAATAACAGATAAATGATGTAAAAAATTTTTATAAAGCACTCTTTAGAAAAAAATCAGCATTCACACATAATATATGTATTTATACATTATATATAATTTCTAATCTCAGCCTTTATGTTAAATAATTACTAAACTTTGTTTTTTACCTAGATAAAAAGTAAATATCAGCAGAATTTCTAATATTTTTCAGATGCTCCACTGGATCATTGTGCATGCCGTCTGGGTATTCAACTCTGGAGATTACTGTACTATATGAGTCAGGATTATTAGGCAGAAAACCAGTTAAAAGCCTTAGATGTAAAAAGAGAGAGGAGAGAAAGAAAGCACCAGTCACAAATAACCTAAGTTTTAAAGTACATCAAACATTGTTATATACCAGAACTTCACATAGATTATCTTAGTAAATCCTCAAAAAAGGCATTAAAAGAGGTATCATTTTTGCTCTTGTACAGATGAGGAAACTAGGATCAGGGTGATTACATCCAAGGTCTAAGTGTCAAAACAAATGATTGTCAGAGGACAGGAAGAAAATAAAAGGGAAGCCGTTAATCAAACATTTGGCCCTCTCGTATCCCAAAATTCTAAAGATCTCTTACCACAAAGAAGACAAATCTAGAAATAATCATCTAAAACATGTTCAGTACATGTATTTCAAGGCTCTAGAGACCAAGAGCAAAACATACTAAATTATTATCAGTGCTTGAGAAACTAATCAATTATCTTTTGATTGCCTGTCATTTCTTAAGCAGGTAACATGGATCCAACAAAGGAAGGATAGATGGATGGATGGATGGATGGATGGATGGATGGATGGATGGATGATGGATGGATTTATTTATTTATTTATTTCAGACAGTGTCTCAACCTGTCTCCCAAGATAGAGGGGAGTGGCTCACTGAAGCCTCAAATTCCTGGGTTCAAGGGATCCTCCCACCTCAGCTTCCCAACTACCTAGGACTACAGGCACATGCTAGCATGCCAGGCTAATTTTTTAAAAAAATTTTTGTAGAGACAGGGTCTCACTGTGTTGCCCAAGCTGGTCTCAAATTCCTGGCCTCAAGTAATCCTCCTGCTTCAGCCTCCCAAAGTGCTGGGATTACAGGTGTGAGCCACCATGCCTCACCAAAGTCTTTTGAATCTCTATTAGCAGTCTTTAGAACTGTGGTATCCTTCATACAATATATAAATGCTAGCAGCTCCAGTGATTCCCTGCTTCCAGTGTTAAGGGATGGAGTAATATCTGCTTTTCTTGATTTTATTTTGGTTTATTGGAGACCTACACAACTTGTGTGGCATGTAGCACCACAAATCCTAACCTATGATGTAAAGAGAATTTAAACAAATTAACCACAAACATTCATGAGCACATATGCTTATTTGCATGACTCTTTCGTATTATAGCCTAAAAGTTATTCATGTCTTAAAGGTGTAGAAATACTGTGACTTTCATCAACATAGCCTGAGACAATTGAGAATTTAATAAGAAATGCAAAATCATAAAAATCATGGCTAATATTTATACAATGCTTCTACGTGCCAGGATGTCTTCTAAGCATTTTATGTGTATTATCACTTTGAATCTTCACAAACACCTCATAAAGTAGATGCTATATGTGTCCCCATTTCCAACCAGGAAAACTGAGGCAACAAGAGGTAAGAAATGTGACCAAGGTTACAACACCAGCAGGATAAACAGACTTTGACCCAAAGATGTCTGACTCCAGAGCCTCCTCCATGAACAATAACAGACATACAGTAAGATAGTTGAAAATACAGCCAATTGTTAAATATATAGAGCAAATGGTTAACAATATCAAGTAAGCACTCTGATGTACCTCCAAGACTAGCTCTGCAACCCCTCACAGCTTTACATCCTAAAATATTCTACCTCATACATGTCTCAGAGATTAAAAGAAGATTCTGCTAATCCATGTTCAGTCTGTCACACACTAATTGATGTGTGTGATGTTGAGTTTGCTTATTTGTTCATCCTTTCTTATGTAATGTAACAGGTGATGTTACAGATGATAGAAAAACATAAGGTTGAAAAGGATGGACTCTGGAGTCAGATACACAAGGATTCACATTGCTCTCTGGCTGTTTTTGGCTATATAATAAATTGATCCCTTGAAGTCTTGGTCTCCCCTTCTATAAATGGAGATATAAACACCTGCCTCATGAAATAGCTGTTTAAGAAGAAAATGAAATAACATATGTAAAAGAAAATAATACATGTATTATTTTCTTGGGACATGGTGAGCTCCCAAACTATGCTAGTTATGGTAAATAAAAATAACCCCCCTAACAGTGGCACAGCTGGTGTTAACAGCGTGATCTATGATACAAGGACAGAGAAGAGATGGTTAACCTATTGAGTGGCTAAAATTGTGAGCTTGGTGTGAAAGATGAATGATCTATCCTGGTCCACTGATCTTCTATAAGTCTCCACAGCACTTGCTCACCCACCTGCTTAAAAAGCATTTCTCCTCTCTCTAGCATTTCTCATTGTTATCTCTAACAAGTGATTTATTTTAAGTTCATCTTTTCTCATTTCCTATGACCTGTTCAGAAGCTCATGTACATCTACCATTGTGAGCACCCAAAGAGTCTGTTATCTCCTTACACAATACTTCATAGTCTAAGCAGCTGATTCACTGGGGTTCGTTTTACTATGTAACCATCTACCGTAAATATCTAAAGATTGTTTAAAAGGCAATACCACCACTCACACACAAAAGAGAGCTTTGCATATTACTGTAACCTCTTCACAAGATTTACTAATGTTAACACAGCTTTCTATGAAAAATTAAAAATAAAAGTTGTAGAGATCAAGGGAAAACTCCTTCAGCCTCTAAAGGTTCATGGAAAAATCAACTCACAAAAGGCAAATTAATTACAGAAAAGGCATACAAATGTATTTAATGTGTACAGGAGAGCCTTCAGAATGAAAACCCAAGGATGCAGGGAAAATTGTCCATTTATATGCTTCAGTTAGTTAGATAATTTCTTTATGGGCAGTTTTCACACAGCAGGGCAGAAAGAAAGTTTGAGTAATATTTTCAGGTGTTATAGCTGGCTTTAGGGAAAAGAAGTTCTAGTTTCTACGACATGCCTTGGGGAAGAGGGATTCTCATTTCTTTCTTTTTTTTTTTTATTTTTTTATTTTTTATTTTTTTATTTTTTATTATACTTTAAGTTCTAGGGTACATGTGCATAACGTTTATATCATGTATAACTCCCCAATGCAATCCCTCCCTCCTCCCCCCTCCCCATGATAGGCCCCAGTGTGTGATGTTCCCCTTCCCGAGTCCAAGTGATCTCATTGTTCAGTTCCCACCTATGAGTGAGAACATGCGGTGTTTGGTTTTCTCTTCTTGTGATAGTTTGCTAAGAATGATGGTTTCCAGCTGCATCCATGTCCCTACAAAGGATGCAAACTCATCCTTTTTTATGGCTGCATAGTATTCCATGGTGTATATGTGCCACATTTTCTTAATCCAGTCTGTCACAGATGGACATTTGGATTGATTCCAAGTCTTTGCTATTGTGAATAGTGCCGCAATAAACATACGTGTGCATGTGTCTTTGTAGTAGAGTAATTTATAATCCTTTGGGTATATACCCACTAGTGGATTCTCATTTCTATGGCTGGATATAGATGAATGGGACTGAGAGACAGGAGGGCAGGAGAAAGTCAGAGAAAAGCTTTTATTTCTGAGACCTTCGTTTTGAGGCATTTTTTTTCCGAGTCCCAACAAAGTACTATGGGAATCCAGACAATTCTCCACAATTTCATGTAAAACAGTAAGCGCAATGATTGTAATATACTGGATTTACTTCTCAAATTTAAATGTCAAATGACACCACATCATTTTACTTTTACAGATTCCATAATTAGCCCCCCTTCCATTTTTATATCTATGAACTCCTACGTGGCTTTTTTCTTTGAACTGCTACAATGAAACCATACTCTAAGGGAGAGAACAATTTTATCAACACTTGTAATAACCAAAACTTTGAAAGCATTAGTTTTACTTAATAATCAGTTAATAAAAATCCATAAAGCTGTTAATACATTTTAGATTCAAGTAAAAATATTAATGGCTTTCAAAGAGTAACATTTCTGATTGGCAATATTAAATAGGAACAAATCATTGTGGTTTGAGATGTGCTTAACACAGAAAGTCCTCTTTGTTCACCATGCATCACAATCAATGTTTTCCAGTAACTCTAATGGGCTCATTGGGGTTTGGAACTTTGGTAACTATCAGCAGTTGAAACTTTTTCCTCTTTATCCAATACTAGATAAATGAATCATTCTAGTTTAGAATATTGAATCATATAAATTCCTAAAGAGAATTAGTAGATTAAGAAGAGTCAATAAAACAGAACCATCAGCAATTCCCTAAATGGAAAGGAGTTATAAATGTTACCTATTTCCTTGTTGATACCAGGTTACATAAAAGAATTATTCCTGAAAATAAAGTTGCTAAGCTCCATCAAGTAGACTTTCTTTTTCATAAGTAGATTAGACATTTTCAGCATAACATTTTGAGGAAAACATCTCCAAAGGTTCTCTTAGAAGGCAGTCCTCTTAGAAGGAGCCCTAATAAAGGTAAGATCTATAAAGCTTACAGATAAAAATCAGCTTAAATTTTGTCCATCCATGAATGTCAATTTATATTACAGGGCAGAATTTAATTAATTTTGTTTCATTTAATAAATATTCTCATATGGTATACAATTCCTTACTAGATACTATCTCAGATTTCTAAGTAGTTCAAAGTATTAGGGATTATTTATGACTGGAACATGTTATAAATGTACATAGTAAATTTTCTTCTCCTTCTAAATTACACATTTTAAATGCTCTAGGTTCAATTGACTCTGAGAATGGTAAACAAATTGCAATCACTAAAGAATCCCCAAAGGCTTATCTAATACCAAAGTTATAGATTCTACTTGGAAGACTTTATCATCCTATAAAGAGGATGAGGTCTTATTCATTGCCCCCAACACCTCCCTTTTCCAGTGTTAGCACAGTGTTCGGCACTCAGTGGGCACTCAATAACCGTTTGCTGGAAAACATAAATCAATGAGTATTTAGAGATCCAAATATATATAAGGAAATCTAATATTTGAGTAAATATACCAATAGACATAAGATATAGGTGGGGAAAAAAGACTCCGTGTTGCTACAATTTCAGGGTAATTATATACATACAATCATCCAAGAATTTTAAACTTAAAATGTATTCAACTACACCAAGTTAACCTTCTCAATAATATGTTCCCTTCTGCTCCACAAATTCCTCTTAATTTGATTTTTTTTTTAAATCGCACTATCGATTCGGGTAACATTTTTACGAAGAAAATGTTTTGATTTTTAAGAAGAGGAATAACGACTACAAAGCTATGTATATTGTCAAATCAAATAAACAAATTTATCATGCACCTGAAATTTGTACCAAGGAAAGGAGTTCTAAAAAAGTGACTCCCCAGTTCTCCCACTGAGACAGGAGCTAAAAAGATTTAAGACATTTAAGACACTGACAGTTAAATCAATCTCAGTGATCTCTTTTATTGGGTGGAAGTACTGATTTGATTTATAAAAGTTTAATTTCAAATTAAAACAGCCATTAATATCGTTTACCAACCATTATTGTGTTACATGTGGTAAGAAAATAAGCAGATGAGTTCATCTGCCTAGACCGAGGTGTTGTGATTATTTACAGCCCTAATTTTTGTTCAATAATTGATAGGTGCAGTTCTCATTCTTGCTAATAACTACAATATATTGCTCAGGCAAATTAGAGGAATAGAATGTTCTGTTACTTTTGCAGTAGTGGTAAAAAGTGATGCAATAAAATGAGTATTTATTGAATTAAATGCCTTCAACAACATCATAATTCACCCCAAAGATGCTAATACTAAAAACACACCCTGCCCCCATGAAATGGACTTCAGTGGAATGGAGTTTCTGTATTTATTTGGCATTGACTTCTGTCACTAATTACACCTTCTTTGATGTAATTTGGGGGCATAATGTAGTAAGTAATTCATGATCACTAATTAAATGCCTACTATCTGTGAGAAAACAGGTTTTAAATTGTTCTCTTGAAATAAAAATGAAAATACTCAAAAAAAAGAAAATTCTTTATTAAAGACCTCTAAAAGAAAGTAGGATTTTTTAAAAGTTAACTCATGACAACAGATAGATCAGAAATTGTAAAATTATAAAGCCATTTTTACTGGAAAAGAAGAGCATTAGCACCTAAGGAAATACCGTCATGGGCATGGTCAGATATACTGGTACTTTCTAAGTTGCTTCATTTCAGTCACATGGGAATCCCAAATTGAATTATATGGGAAATTAGGTCAGAGAACATTTTTACTCCAGGAGTTTTGCAAGGAAAATAGCTGAGACCTGTTTACAGGTAGGCCATAACGCAGCTATTAAGAGTAAATAAAGTCTTCAATTCCTATAGTGGCAGATTCCATACCAAGTTCTAATGTACCCAGCCACTCACAGCTACAGCCACAGACAAATGAGATCAATAAAATCAAGCAGTCAAGCCAACACCTGGGGTTGCTTCGCAATGCCTAAAAGTGTTAATGTGGGTTTTAATTAGCTGGCTGGAATAAGAAGAATAAGAGTTGAATAAAATCAACTTAAATTAGAAGACATACACCTGTGATGCAAATATTTTATTCTCTTAAATCTTGTTTATTATCCTATTTATCATATTCATCTCAGATGCTAATACAAAATGCTATGCAACAGGCTTTGAAAACTGTAATGTACCATACATATGCAGGGCCACTGCCTGTGGATGCTCAGGATGCACAGTTCATCACAGTGCCACATCTAAGGGAAGGTCCATAGTAGACATTGTGGATATCATGAATTTTTCAGGGAGATCAAAGTTAAATGTCTTAGTTTAACAAGAGTTTCTCACAAAGGTGAAGTGTGAGTAAGCAATGACCCTGTAAGATATTATTTTTAACCCAAAATTTATATTATCTCAGCAAAGAGGTTTCTGGAGGAAGCAAACACAGTTGAAATTATAGCATTTTTTTCTTTTCTCTCTAAAACATTATTAGATGCTCATTTAAGGCAAACACCACAATGCAGTACAGCATCATAGCCTAACAAAGCATTATCGCCTACCTAGCTCCATGGCTAAACATTTAAGAGGTCAGACCATCATTCTAAAATGCCAGTTGTTTCTGAATGATATACATATAGCAAACCCAGAAAATTCTGTGGGCTTGAAATCACTGATGTCATAAAAAGATCTGTTAATTGGAGGTGATTTTATGGGTATACCATGGAGATGGATAAAATATTTTATAAGTCAAAAAGTGTCAGAGATTTTAGAAGCACCATAAGAAAAAGCAAGTCAATATTTGGACTTCATGTCTTCGTTTGTGAGGACAAAGCATGGCCTCTTCCAGGTTGAAAGGGGTTTATCTAATGCAATCCAGTTGTCACTTGGGAGTTGGATGGCCAATGATACTGTATCAAGGGTTCAGTGCTGGGCCAAGCATGGCAGCTCATGTCTGTAATCCCAGCACTTTGGGAGGCCAAGGCAGGTGGATCACCTGAGGTCAGGAGTTCGAGACCAGCCTGGCCAATGTGGTAAAACCCTGTCTCTACTAAAAATACAAAAAAATTAGCCAGGCATGGTGGCAGGCACTGTAATCCCAAGTACTTGGGAGGCTGAGGCAGGAGAATTGCTTGAACCCAGGAGGCAGAGGTTGCAGTGAGCCGAGACTGCACCATTGCACTCCAGCCTGGGCAACAAGAGTGAAATTCTATCTCAATAAATAAATAAATAAATAGAGTTCAGTACTGGTCCCTGATCCTAGCAAATTAGATAGTCAGAAATTTGTTGAAGTCAGATCAGCTTTGTAGAGGAAAAACCCATATTGTCGAGCTTTGTATGACCTCTAGTCAGTCACCACAGTCACACTGTACATGGACTCTTTGACCAAGCAACAGAGTAGCTGGAAAAAGTTGACTGACATTCACAGAATGAGTCATTTGACCACCTAAAAATTGAATGTACCATTGACTGTGAATCTCTTTGGTAGGCATTAATGTGAGACGGGAATATCCTCACACTCCATGACAGTTCCAAGAGGTGTCCTCCAGATCCTCTTTGTCACCAACTTCACAAATATTTTCTTTCCAGCTCCGTGACCAGCCAATCAGTTTGCTAGACACCATCCATGAATTAATGTATATTGATACCTTAGGACATCTTTACTTCTATAGGAAATTAAAAACTAGATGTAGTGCTCAGAGTTCAGCCCATTGGAAGGATTTCCCTTCCCACTGTCTTTCATGGTTCTCCCTGCATGGGTTACACCTATTCCCTATAGCTGGTTTCAGTATACTATGCAATCCATCCATAAAATGACCACATACTTTCCTTCTCTGTTAACTTATCATAGGAAATTCCCCACGAAGCCATAGATATGGACTGAAGAAGTGGCAGAGAAATAGTAGAACCGAGTACCATGGGAGTGTAAATCACCTGCTTCTGCAGTTTACTTGGTGGGCATTCTGGGTCTCTCGGGCTGCTCTTAATATGCCACATCTGATTTCTACTGGAATGCTCTTAGGCACATCCTGTTTTAAGGTTCACTGGATTCAATAACACTCTGTTCATTATGGACAGTTCAGGTCACATACTTTGTGTCCTGTGGTCATGTAGGGTACAGAAGCAAGCCAGAAAAACTGCTCTTTAAATGGAAAATAGTTGTTGGCAGGTAAGAAATCCATGCCATGATTCTCCTTTGAGGTTTTTCCAGAAACTCCAAGTAGTATCTCTGTCTGTCATATACATTTCTAGTACATTGAGTCTGCTGGGCCATAAAATTAATGAGGCATAACAGTCATTGGCATGGTAAGATGTATAAGCCCTTTCTAAGTTGGCTTCATCTGAGTCACATGGGAATCCCAAATTGAATCATATCAGAAGTTAAGTCAAAGATAATTTTTACTCCAAGAGTTTTTCAAGGATAACAGCTAAGACCATTTTATAGATAGGCTGTAATGCAGGCAGGACTGAGGACCTAACGCAGAGACCTTTCTTTCCCCTGGATTCATTCAAACCTCCAGCCTTAGCATTTATCCAGTAAATGGTCAGCAGTAGCCCATCCAAAGGTAATATGTATTGCATTCAAAATCCAAAGAGTCTCACCAAGCATTGTGCTTGATGGTGGATGGGGTTCAAGGTTCAGGCTTAATAATCTGTTCCTTACTTTAGAATAACCTGCTTTAGTCTCACTTTAATCCTAGAAACTTCACTGATGTGGTAAGCCCTTCAAATTTTACGGGATTTATCTCCCACACTCTGACATGCATATATCTAACTAAAGTTACTATAGTACTTGCTTCTTCCTGCCTGTTACGCCAAATTAGCATAACACTAACAATTTAATAGTCATATTTGATGTTCTATTGGGTATAAAAGAAACCAAAGTCCCTCTAGATTGTAAGAGTGATCAGCTGAGTGTTACTTATGGCAAACCTGTAAAGATATACTGTTGCCCCTGCCATGTAAATGCAAACTACTTCTGATTTTTTCATATCAATGTTAATGGAAAATAAAACAACTTCTAAAGGGTTGTGCTAGTAGTTCCCATAAATGTTGCACAACTGGAACAATATGTGCAAATAGCATCACAACCTACTTAAGTCTGCAAAAATATATACTCTCATGCTCCATGACCCATATGTTTTGCATCAGCCAAACAGTCAAATTAAACATATATGTAGTAGGAATAGTCACTCTTCATATGTTGCTTTTTTTCTTTTTTTTTTGAGATGAAGTCTGGCTCTGTTGCCAGGCTGGAGTGCAGTGGTGCAATCTCCCAGGTTCAAGTGTTTTTCCTACCTTAGCCTCCCTAGTAGCTGGGACTACAAGCACGTGCCACCACACCCAGCTAATTTTTGTATTTTTAGCAGAAATGGGGTCCTTTCATTTGTAACAATATGGGTGAACCTGGAGGACATTATGTTAAGTGAAATAAGCCAGGGCACAGAAAGACAAATACCAAATGATCTCATTTATATGTGGAATCTAAAAAGGCTGAACTCACAGAAGTAGAGAGTATAATGGTAGTTACCAGGGGCTAGAGGAATGGGGGATTGGGGAGATGTTGGCTGAACAATTCAAACTTTCAGTTTAATAGGAAGAATAAGTTCAAGAGATCTATTGTACAATATGGTGACTACAATTAATAAGAATGTATTATATTACATAAATCAATAAGAAAATAGATTTAAGTGTTCTCACCAGAAAAATAAGTATGTGAGGTAATGCATGTATTAATTCACTTGATTGAGCCATTCTGCAATGTAAACATATTTAAAAATATAATGTTGTATACAATAAATATAAACAATTTTTATTTGTCAAAATAAAATAAAATGTTAAAATAAATAAGTTATCACTGACATACAATTAAGAACAACAGCCACTTAACCTCCAATAATCTATCTTCCATGTACACTTCATCCCATGTTACCACCAGTGATAATCTGAGTAATTATAATGCCACCTCCTGCCATAAACTGCCCATGTCCCATTTTCCTCCACTGTACACTTCGAATACATGACAAAACTAATTCCAGAATTTCATTTTTGGTTCTGTTGACTAGGAACATTTTTGGTAAAATGGGAAAGAGTACTAGGCAGGGTGCCAGCATTAAACAGTGGAATAACCAAATTAGAATAATTGAAAAAAGATTGAATAAAAGGACAATTTAATAAAGCTATAGGCAAGGGTTAAGGAAAACATAGGCTCTTTAAATGTGGTCTCTGAATCAGCAGCACCAACATCACCTGCGAACCTGTCAGAAATGCAAATTTGGGACCTCACCCCAGACCTATTAAATTAGAAACCTGGGGGTGAGGCCTAACAATCTGTATTGTGACAAACTCATCCAGGCGATTCTAATGTGCACCAACGTTTGAGAACCACTGACATAAGGTATAATGCAGTAACCAAGTACTAATAGCTGTGAAGCTGTTACCAATCCTAGCTCCAAAGAGACAAGAGAACAGATTTGTATTTGAAACCCAGAGAAAGCCACAGAGAGAGAACCACCTTGAAAGAATCAGTGACCTTTGGTCAAGAGACCCAGCCTACTCCAGGAAACCGCAAATGAAGGGATAATACAATAAATAACCCAACCTCATTTTCTCCCTTACACCAATCATCAACCTGGACTCCCAAGTGGCCAAACTCACCCAGAATCTAGAAGGCGACGGAACCAGATAATTTTGTACATTACAGCCTTCCAGGTTGAAGAAGAAAGACGTATCTGAAGGAGCAAATAGAGGAGATCTGGCATGCAGGCCTAACCTGCTTTTGTGAACACACCCAAGTTTTGATAAAACTCCAAAACCTTTATTTGAAGAAGCTAGAGATTTAAAATATTTTGTAATTTCCATGGCAAGAATGGTTTCTCAGGAATAGTCATTTACTATTTAAGCTAATAACTAGACTTCGATAAGAAAGTTATTTTATGGTTAGTGACCAACCCCTTGTCTTGTTGCTATAATACAGTACCTGGTATATTGTAGATATTAAAGATATGTCAGGAATTGTTACTATTATCATTTTATAATAACCTCCTTTCCCCCATTTAGATATTTAAGTCCCTCCTTGTTTCGATGCTGCATCTGCTAAGTGAGGATCTAACCTGTCACTAATTCTCCTAGGATTTCTGCTCATATCAGAACCCTTTCCTCTTCTGAATGCCATAATCTAAGCTCCATTCACCCACAAGCTACAGCCTACTGACCGACTTAATTCCTTTCTCCTTTATAAGCTATATTTCTTTATTTGCATTTAATCCTGTGTACCGTTTTGGGCTCACTCTTGCCTTCAACGGCACACAGAATTTAGTGTGTAGCACTAGTTAGTTCCCATAAATGTTGCACAACTGGAACAATATGTGTAAACAGCATCACAACCTACTTAAGTCTGCAAAAATATACTCTCATGCTCCGTGACCCATATGTTTTGCATCAGCCAAACAGCTGCTGCATTTTACTTACTAGCCTCCTCCTTGTTCTTAGCTCTATACTACCCTTTAACATTCGCATTGCCTTGATGCTTGAGATGTAAACATATATAATGTGGAGTTGGGCAAAATTAAGGGTCTGCATCCCCATTACTGACTTTTAGACAGCACCACTTCACTGGGCCCCTATCTCGATCTATTTCTATTACACAGTGCTTGTATTCATCTATTCAGAATTTGTCTGAATGTGAAGTCTCAGCCATCCTTGTCAAACCCATCCCTCCATAAGCATTTCACTATATAGGACAAGTACATACACAAGAATAAGAAGCCTTGTTTATAATTATAGACTGCTTTACCACACACATTCTCATCAGTGTTTCATCTTTCACAACACTGATAAATTGAATTAGAAAGGATTCTGGACAGTCAGCAGAAAATTGTTTTAAACTGAGCTTTGTTAGAGAATAAAAGTAAGACTGAAATAAATATTATCTGATTATTATGAATGTTTCTCTCAAATATGTCCTGCAAATTTACCTCTTGGCTTTCTCTGAAATGAAAGAAATGTATTTACAATTATTTTGGGGTTTTTTTCTACCAAATAAAATAAAAGGTGTATCTTTTGAGGTGTTGGAAGGATCAGCTAACCAATTTCACCCAATCATTACTTGGTACCTGCTATGTGCCTGACGTTATGCTAGTTACTAGTGACTCAAAGGAAAAAGGAAAATTGTCCTCTGCCTTCAAAAGGAAACAAAAAATAAGCAGGTAGTTATAGTTATTAGTATTTCATCAAGGTACAAAGCAGGTTATGTACTCTTGACTCTGTTATTCTCTGTTATCAGAGAAAGGCTTTCTGGAGGAGACATCCCAGAACTACGACCTAAAGAGTAGAGTAAGTCAAGCAGAAGGAGTGAGGATAAGGGAAGAGGAGGAGGTACAAAGAAGAAGCTATATATAAAAGGGTATAAAGACATTAGAAAATGTGAGGTATTAAAGTAAAAGGTGAAAAGTTAAGAGGAAAAGTCTAGAGGTATGCAGGGGAGAAATAAAGAAGGGCCTTGTACCCTACGCTAAGAACTTGCTAAAATCTATAGAGAATCACGGAAGAATTTTAAATCAGGCAGTTGAAGAGTAATATATTCCTCTTTAAAAGGTCACAATGTGAATTGTAAAAAAAAAATAATAATAAAGCTAGATTGGAGGGTCAAGACTAGAAGTGGGGAGATAAGTTAGGATACCATTACAGCTAAAGAAAGAAGGATGAACCTGCACTACAGTGGTAGATGTGAAAGTGGAGGGAAGTAGCTTCATTTGAGAGATTAGAGAGGTAGACTCAATAGGACCTGGTGACTAGCTGGCTGAGTAGCTAGAAGAGGTATCAGTGGATACAGGACTGAGCTTAGAAAGAAAAATAAGCAAAGGTGACCAAAACAGAATGATCAGAAAACACAAGAAAAACTATTATGGCATTTCAAACCCAAAACAAGGGTTTGAGGAGAGATCGGTCTATGGTATAGGCTGAGTAAATGAGGTCTGAAAAAGAATCAGTGTGCTTGACAAGTAGGAAGTCAGTAAAATTTGCCAGAGGAGTTTCAGAAGTGGGATGGAGGTGGAAGTCAAATCAGTGAAGTGAGGAGAAAATAGGAGGTGAAGAAATAGATAAAGCAAGTGCAACTTTCTCTTTTAAAAAAAGCTTAACAGTCAGGGATAGATAAAAGTGATAGCAAAAAAAATTTATAGAGCCCAGGGAAAGTGGTGGCCTTTTAATTTTTTTAGATGGGAGGAACTGGAACCTTCATCAGAACGAGCTAATAAAAGACAAAGTTTGGGAAAAATAGGATTGTATTCTCCTCATACCAGACATTGGGGTGTACTGAGTAAGAGACACTACTGATACAAAATGTCTTTTAAATAATATGTTGGAATAAACTCCTAAAAGCATGAACAATACTCCAATAAAGTTATGCAAGTTGCAAGATAGGTGATTGAAGAAGAGCTCTTTACTAAATCAAAGAAAACTCTCAGGTACACACTGCCTGACATATTTATATGGTGACACATAGCTAAAGAAGACATCCAGGAACCTTAATTAATAAAACTGGGACCATAAACCTCAGGAACAAGAGTTGGAAAGAAGTTTTACAGAGGAAGTTTCAAAAATAGCAACAAGTGGCCAGAAAAAGAGGAAAGATGAGCATGCGCGTGCTGATGATATTTTACAAGCTAACAGCTCCACAAAGCTTCTTCTCCATCAGTCTCCCACAACCCCAGACTGTCACACTGCATTGGACCATTTTATCGATAGCTTTGACTCTGAGCCTCTCTAGAGCCCTCTGCTGATGGAATTAAAAAATACATACAAGGATTAAGGATTTTACCTGACTTCTAGATCCCATCCATCCAAGGTAAAATCCTTCTCATATCTGGCTTTCCTGGGAAGAGTATTCCAGAGGAAACACTGTTTCCACTTTAATGTAAGTGTTCATGGGAAGTGAAAGTAAACATTTTGCACACAGAGATAACCTATCAAAGACTCAGAGCAGGAGATAGAAAGGAAGGAAGATATAAAAAATTTAAAAATCAAGAAGAGAAAGTTATGCATTATGGGAGACTGCAGGTTCTGGAAACACTCTACCTGAATTCAAACTCTGGCATTATGCTTTAATAGATGCATGGCTGTCAACAAGTTGCTTAGTATTTGTAGACTTCATTTTCCTCATCAGGAAAGTATGGAAAAACATATCTTTTATTATGTTGACTAAATGATTAATAAACACAAAAAAATGAGTTCTATTGCTACATTTTCAGTTCTCGCTTCAGTGTCTTTCTCATAGAAAAGTAAAGGAAATCAACTTGTCAACTAGCGGAAAGCAGTATTTAATAACTGATTAACTTATACTGGCAGTAATGCTAATTGATTAAAAGTCATACCATGTCTTCATATACTGAGTTCCAACACATGGCATGAAAAGCTTTTGCAGTCCTGAATCTCTGCCTTCTATACAACATGCTACTGATTAATTGTTTGTTTGGTTGGTTGGTTGGTTGGCTGGTTGGTTGGTTAGTTGGTTGGTTAGTTGGTTGGCTGCCTGTTTTTAACCTCAGCAACTGAATATCCCATTCATATAAACCATAGCACTAGTATCAGAGACCCATTTAGTGCTTCTCTAGTCTAATTTCATGAAGGAAAACATCATGCTTATTTTGAAGAACATCCTTGAAAAGATACAGTGGTTAAACTCAGTATTCTAGATATGTCAGTATCAGATATTGAGTCCTGTTTTGCCTACCACCTCTTTCTAAGAGTGAGTGTACAACCTACACCCTCAAACCTCAGGCTATGCCCTAAGCATCTCAAAGTGGCCATTAGGTGACCAGTACATTACTTCTCATGTACATTAAATTCTGTACAATGGGTGGAAGTGGTAAGTGGCTAGGCAAATCAGTTTTCATCACTCTGGACCTATAAAAGAAAAACACAGATGAAATTAACCAGTGGAATTAGGAATTAACACACAAAAAGAAAGAGTCTTATTAATGGTAGAGTGCTAGAGTCAAGATCCATGAAACTGCCACTGAGAGGAATAACATTATCTGGTCCCCATTCCCAGAAGGTCCTGTTAGATTCTGCTACTCTACCCTACATGTGTTCTCATAAAACTCCAATCATTCATGTTCTCCATGACAGGAAATTGCCAAACTAGCGCATTATAGCATTTAATTATCATTCCTTCTCCTCTTTTGGCCTACATACTTACTGGATTATCCTTTCAACATTCAAGAGACTAAATTACAGAATTACGTTTACATGGCTTAGCTGTGTCCCTACCCAAATCACATCTTGAGTTGTAGCTCCCACAATAACCATGTGTCATCAGAGGGACCTGGTGGGAAGTAATCGAATCATGGGAGCGAGTTTTTCTCTTGCTGGTCTCGTGATGGTGAATAAGTCTAACGAGATCTGATAGTTTTATAAAGGGCAGTTCCCCTGCACATGCTCTCTTGCCTGCTGCCATGTAAGACATGCCTTTGTTCCTCCTTCACCTTCCGCCTTGATAGTAAGACTTCCCCAGCCATGTGGAACTGTGAGTCCATTAAATCTCTCTTTCTTTATAAATTACCCTGTCCTGGGTATTTCTTCATAGCAGTATAAAAATAGACTAATACATACATCTTTGAGGCTTTTTTCCTAGCCTAAATGTTAAGTGGTATATGCATAATGAGTATGGAAAGACTTCATTAATTAAACAATCCAGTGATGAGGACTGAGCATAATGTTCAAAGGAAAGAAAGAATTATAGGATTCAATCAAACTATTTAGGTACCAAAGTTCACTTAGAGACCCAATTAATCCAATCCCTCATTTGAAAGTTAAGGACATTGGGAGCCAGGAAGTAAGTCACTAGGAACTGAGAGACCTGTCAAAAATGACACAGCTATTTAGAGGCAAAGGCAAAACCAGAATCAGAGGTACAAATTTCTACTTCAAAACTTTTTTTTTCCTGTTACATTAGTGAACTTTAATTCTCAAAAAGTCTACTTCTACTCTTGGTCTGAAGTGACTTTTTAACCTCTTAACCTTAATTCCAACATCTTTGAAAGGTGCTCATATAATTGTGACTACAGAAAAGATGTTACTTCATTTTGTGAAAAACTTTGAAGATAAATAGCACCATTACAATTATGACTCATCTCAAAAAGTTTAACATTTCAACCTTTGCTTCTTATTGTCTTTTTCTGCAACATGATTAATGCACTCTATTTTTTGTGGCTGTCACAAGAGCCACAAAATCTCTCACTTCCTTTATTGTGACTCAGTTTGAAAACAGATGCACAAATTTTTTCTTGAGTGCTTGCTTACATAAATTTACCAAGTAAAAATATTACACTACTCACTCACCATCATCAAGTGAAATAGTATGTCATCTTACAGCATCTCCTGGCTGATGTTTGTGGCAAGTCTAAAGAGCTTCATAAACCTTCCCTACATTTCACTCTGTAGGAAAAGGTATGGGAGGTGGAAGTATGATTGTAAGATAAAAGAGAATTAAGGAGAAAAAAATGATATGGGCATGGATGAGAAGCATGGGAGACAATAGAAGAGGCACAAAGAGAGAAATGAAGGGAGCTAATAAGAATAAGTGTGTGTATACAGGTGTGTGTGTTGATGTATACATGTGTGTTTGTGTGCAGCTGGTCACAGAAATACAGTCAGAAAGAAGTCATTATTATGTTGTTTTGACTGATCTGTTGCAGAACAGGAACTGTGATGAAAACAGCAGCAAACAGGGTCAACTTACTATTGATCAATATACCACAATATATATAGTATATATCAATATACTATAAAATAGAACATAATAAGTAGTTCTAAATTAATCCACGACTTCTTCAGAAATCCCAAATAGAACAACAACAACAACAAAAAAGAAATGCTAACCTTATTAATCACACCATTGCTGGCCGAAAAGAGTAGCATTATACTTCTGAGAGTATTCTGAAAATGTCAGTGCAACATTGTTCTGTACCAAGAACTATTAGCCTGCAAATGTATCCTTCCTTTAAAAAAAATTGCCACCAAAAGTAGATATTAAAGAAGCAACTAAATAGATGTTTCTATTTACCCAAACAAGCTCCAGAGGAACTTACTTGAAGGGTCTCAGGCAGAATAAAGCTATATTTTACTCAGAATAAGTAAATAACCAAGAGTGTTATTTCCTGCATAGTTCAGAGTGATAGAAGGGTTAAATAAGTAGGTGGAGATAAGGTAAGGGAAATCTTAGAGGCTCACACCTTGGAAGATATTTAAGTAGGAAAGTATATTGCAAAGTTCATAAGATTATTTTCCTAGTCTATTTTATCACTGTAAACCCTCTATTTAAGTATCTAGCTCTATACATCTTTCGACATCTAAACCCAATTAAATGCCAACTGAAATAGCCTTAGATTACTACCCCTAAGTAATTCCCTCCTTCTTCCATAAATAAAACAAGGAGAGTAAACAGCACTAAAACCAGCTGTGATGTACACACACACACACACACACACACACACACACACTTCTCTTTAAAAGCAAAGTTTTCTGAGATATTAAATTTGTAAGAGGAAAAAATCAACACAGACTCATTCATTCCCCAAATGTGCTCACAATTTTTAAATGTTTTAATATTACCATATTAGTCTGTTCTCATGCTGCTATAAGGACACACCTGAGACTGGGCAATTTATAAATGAAAGAAGTTTAATTGATTCACAGTTTCCCATGGCTGGGGAAGCCTCAGGAAACTTACAATCATGGCAGAAGGCAAAGCAAACACATCCTTCTTCACATGGTGACAAGAGAGAGAAGTGAAAGCAAAGCAGGGAAAAAGCTCCTTATAAAACCATCAATCTTGTAAGAAGTCAGGGACTGGCACAAGAACAGCATGAGGGTAACTGCCCCATGATTCAATACCTCCAACCGGGTCCCTCTCACCACACATGGGGATTATGGAAACTATAATTCAAGATGCGACTTGGGTAGGGACACAGGGGACACAGCCAAAGCATATCAATCACTTTAATCTTGCTCCTAGTTATTATAAATTAGTGTATTTTATAATAAAGATAATTTGTGAAAATGAGCTTAACTGTCATCTTTTGTTTTACTTTTCCACAGTTTCATACACAATATCCAGTGCCATAGGGAAGGTAACTAATATAAAGGAATTTACAAAATTATAATTTATAAGGTTTATTCTGTACCTTCTGAGCCTTAAAAGAGGGGATACTATTGAAATTTGGAGGTGAAAAGATTTTGACTCTGGAAAAAACTGAATTTTAGGCAATCATTTATAGCCAAAGTCTACAGGAGACTTATATAGCAGAAAATGAATTAATACGGTACTTGAAGAGGAAGAATGAAACAAGGAGTGAGGGGTATTGGAAAAATAAGAAAAAAATGAGACAGATAAAGGAAGAATGAGAGCAGCTTCCAAGCTCTATAAAAGAACATGGAAGGAGAGGGGTTTGGGAATGAAATAGATAACTTTGAACAAGAAAAATGGTATTAAAACCAAATACCTGAAAAACTAATTGATAGTGACCAACAGCAGATCTGTGGTTGCCTGTGGCTGGGAATTGAGAAGGGAGCTTGCCTGCAAAAAGGCGGAGAGAAATTTCTAGTGTGATAGAAATCTCATATTTCAATTACGGTGGTGGTTACGTGAATGGCTACATTTCTCAAAATTCAATCAACCATTAAAATGGGTGCATTTTATTGTATGCAAATTATACCCCAATAAAGTTGATTTTAAAAATTAAATGTTTAGTAAAGCGCATTTGCAGACATATATCTAAGTGTATAAAAGAAAGAGAACAACAGAAAGACTGCTAAAAAGAAACTTGCACGAATAAATAAAGCAAGGAAAGCATAAAACTATCCCATAATCTTTAGGAACAACGTGTTCTAGAAGAGTAAATTTTATTGAATATGGAAGCTTACATTTTTAAAGCCTCCCATTTTTCCAATTCATTTCCCCTAGTTCATCTCCCAATCCCAACACTCTTTCTACCACATTGGATCACCAAATCCATCAATTAGATCAACTTTTTAGTCTCACACACACACACACACACAAATGCACACATGTGCACACGCACCACCTCAACTCACTACAATCACACCACACTGAGCTGATGTTTTAAAGTGTTAAGTCTGCAAGGCTTGTGAAAAAAATACATAAATTACTTTTTTTTTTTTTTTTGACAGAGTCTTGGTCTGTTGCCCAGGCTGGAGTGCAGTGGCACAATCTTGGCTCACTGCAGGCTCTGCCTCCCAGGCTCAAGTAATTCTCCTGCCTCAGACTTGCAAGTAGCTGGGATTACAGGCACGCAGCACCATGCCCAGCTAATTTTTGTATTTTTAGCAGATTTTTTAGTTGGCCAGGCTGGTTTTGAACTCCTGACCTCATGATCCACCCGCCTCGGCCTCCCAAAGTGCTGAGATCACAGGTATGAGCCACTGCGCCTGGCCTTAAATTACATTTAAAAGAAATTTGACTTTAAATGTCTCTTGGCTTTCATTGGAGGTCCCATTCAGAAACAAGGAACACAGAAGTGACAGTAAAGCTGAGTGATCACCAGATTGAGAAAATTCTAGACAGAGGGAGGAAAATAAGCTAACAAAAAAAAAATAGCCCAATGCATCAAGGCAATCATAAATAGTCAATCTCGCCAGAAATAATAAGGGGGAGAAGAGGAGACTGGACACGCACATAGCAAACACCAGCCTTAGAAGTCTGAGGACGATGGCCATTGATTCTGTGACAGTTAAACCTATATTTTGTTCATTACAGTGTCCCTGAGCCCTAACAATTTTCTAGAATATAATGGGTGCTCAAAAAAATATTTAACAAATAGATGGACAGATGGGTGGATATATGAATACATAAATGACTGGCCTGAATCATGGAGGGTTTTGTTTGTTGTGGTAAAAACTCTGGACTTTGATCTAAAACTCACCTTTTACTAACCACGATAATAGACAATCATTTATGAAGTATGTCATAAGTAATTTGTTAGAAATTAAAGTCAAAATACCATAATTTGTGAATAATTTATTTACTTATTTTTTAAACTTAGAGTCTGTTCAAGATTACCCCTATATTATTAACCTCATGTTCATTCCAATGTACTTTACTGAGTGGTAAAGTAAGGAATTTTAGCCAATCCACCAATAAATGCACATCTATTATAAGCTATTATTGATAGTAAATTACCACTGCCAAACTACCACTAACTGTGGCCATTATAAATTATTGAAGTCTGTACTTCCTAAAAAATAAACTTTAGGTAATCCTAGTACTTTAGGAGGCCGGGGCAGGCAGATCACGAGGTCAGGAGATCAAGACCATCCTGGCTAACACAGTGAAACCCATCTCTACTAAAATTACAAAACAAAAAGAGGTATGGTGGCGGATGCCTGTAGTCCCAGCTACTCAGGAGGCTGAGGCAGGAGAATGGCATGAACCCGGGAGGCTGAGCTTGCAGTGAGCTGAGATCACACCACTGCACTCCAGCCTGGGCAACAGAGCAAGACTCCATCTCAAAAAATAAAAATAAAAATAAAAAAATGAATTTTAGGGTTTTCTCAAAGTTGGGCAAATCACTGAAGTATATAAGGCATGTGAAATCACCAGTCATGTGACTCTAATGAAGGCAACAGAGAGTCATTGAATAATTTTAAGAATAGGATTGATATTATACAATTTGTGCTAAAGAAAAATCACTTTTGTGGAAAAGCTAATTAGTGGAACATATGAGACCTGAGGCAGGAGACTGTTACAAAAGTATAGGTGAGAGGTGGAGAAAATCTGAACCAAGATAGTAGCAACAGATATGGAGAAAAAAAAAGGACAAGAGAAGTAAATAAGCAATGAAACCAAGACTTATGCATCAATTAGATTTACTACCTTAGGCAAAATGGCTTTGTTTAAACAAGATCAAACAGCAGATAAAAGAAGAGGGTCATACTAGATAGGAAAGATAAGAAGTTCCATATTAGACATGTTGACTTGGATACAAGGATGCCCAATAGAGGTACTGAGTCAGGATTCCTGAAGCAGAGGTGTAAAAGCCTGGAGAGAATGCATAGAGTTCGTAAAAGAGAATATCACACAGACAGAACTTGGAATAATATCACTTTTAAGATAAACAACAGGTATTTGGGCTTCTACTGAACCCCAAGAAGAAGGTGTACATAATTTGAATCATAGACCATGAGTTCCTCCAAGTAGAGTTCCCCTTAGTGTAAAAATTTCATGCATAGTATAGGCACTTAATAACAAAAATGAATAATTAGAAAGCCAAAACTCAAAAGAAAGAAAGCATCTATACTATGGCTAGGAAATCAGTTTCAAGACTAACTGCAGTCATTTTCATATGACTATCTATAAAACTGTGTCCATAGATTCTGAGGTCAAATATGGGATTCAAAGGAAAGATTCCCACAACTCTCAAGTAATATTAAAGCCGTGGGCTCAGGACAAGAGAAGGAATCATTCATTGTCACGTATTGCCACTATTGATATTTTATGTTTATTACACAGTTTATTTTTTATTTTAGTATATAATTTTAACTATGAAAATAATACAAGTAAATTGCAATATCAAACAATACAGAGATAAATGCAGAAAATATAAATAATTTCCCCCAATCTGCTTTGAAGTCTCATTCCCTGGAGGCAACAAATACTTAACAAGAGGAAAATGTTTTCCTTTTATGCTCTTACTCCTTTCTCCTGTTCATAAAAGGGTTTTGTTCTGGTTTCATTTGTTCATAAAATTATTATCAAAGGAAGAAATTATGACATAGGAAGTACTATGGCATATGGATAAAATTGCCAATGTCCAAATTTATTGTTAGAGTTGACTATCATTTATTATTGTTTAAAAAGTATTTTCTATAATTATATATATGATTATATTTTTCTTCTCTAAGAAGGTTTATCAGTAGTTTGCCTGCTACATTGATTTTTGTCAGGGACCCAAATGACTTCTAAGTAGCCCATTCCAATGTTCAAGTTTCAGTTTCTTGGCAGCATTTGACACAGCTGGTCACTTTCTCCTTGAGATTTAAAGTATGTGTTCTTACCAGCTTAATGAAGTTCATTCTCAGTTTCCGTTGCCATTCCTCCTCATTCTTCTGACATCTAACTGCTGGAGTACACATGCAGTGCCCAGTCCTCAGACCTTTTCTTTTCTCCATCTGTACTAACTCTCATCCAATTCCATGTCATAATTGCCATCTTTATTCTGTCTACGCCAAATATGTATCTTCAGTCCAACCTCTGTACGACTCAGCATCTTCATTTTATTGCCTAACAGGCATTGGAATTTCATACCAAAAGTAAACTCCCCATCTTTTCCTTACCCCAAAATATTACCATTGATTATTAAATTGGGTGAGTTGGTTATTCAGCAAATTGACTGACAACTTAGCAGAAATTTACCTTCACCTCTCCCATTAATCTATCCATTGAAGAAGTGACCACACTAATATCTAAAGTATCTCAGTAAGGGGGAGGGGGAACTAAGAATTTTATGTTCAGCAAAGTTGTCCTTTAACTATAAACTAAACTGATAGGCCCTCTCAAATACATTAAGAACTTAGTAAAATTAAGTACTTTGTAAGTGCTTAGTAAAAAGTGCTTACTAAAGTACAAAGTGCTTCGTAAAAAGCACTTGCAAGTGCTTCCTTAACAAATTCCTGGACCACAAAATCTAACCATTCAAACAAACTCAGTAATATCAAAATAATAATAATAGGCTGGTGTTGAGCACAAAATCTATTTTGAAATGGAACAAGGAACATGTTAGTAAATAGCTTTAATAACTACAGTTACAGAACAAACAAGAAATGTAATAAATCCATGTATAAATAATAAAATATCAAAAATCAGAGGAGAGGGGAGGGGATCTGTTAAAAAGTATGTTTGTTATTTTTTCATCTTTTATAGCAAATCACTAATGATTGCACTGCTTTCTAGAAATATGTTAACTTTGTGCTCTACAAGCCTCTGCACAACTTTCAAACGCGCTCTGTTCCTATGACCATCACTACAACATTAGAATAGAAAACAATTGAAATTGACTCCTAATAAATGAAGTCTTACTTGAAAGAAAAAAATATGTTAATTTCAAACTCTTAGACTGAGTTTATTCTTTTTGAATAGTGATAACAGAATTTGTAAATGGGCTATATCATTTATGGTAATGAAATATTTATCTGAGTGAAATCAACAGCTCCTCCACTTTTATTTCAATCTCTCTTTCTTACGTTAAATTCAAGTAAAAGTAAATTAATACTTGGTATTTAAAATGCCATGTATACTGTGATCCCATTTTCCTAAAATTACATCTAGCTATATTTTGCTCAATATAGACACACTGAGAAATGTCTGGAAAGATGTTCAAATGCTGAGAATGGTTATTTCTGGAAAGTGGAATTTGGAGTGTTTTTCTGCCTTCTTATTTTTCTGAGTTGTTTAAATTTTATAATAATCAGGTCATTTTATAACAAAAGCTATTAAATGTTTTGTCAAGGGCCTTAGTACAAACAGAAATATTCTAATAGTTAAATCTAGTAACTCCCACCACCACTACCATCAATAAAAACAGGGCCTTTTGCAGTTCAAAATACATGGAAGGCATCAAAGCTCAGAGGGAAAGACCTCAAGATCTTGCTTTTTTGGGTATGATATTGATCTTATCTCTTCAATAGTAATAGATAATTTTGATTTTATGTCATCTAGCCATGACAGAGCCATTCATTGCATTATTGGTTGAGATAATATAGCATAAAGTATTTAAAAGCAACCACCCTAAAGACAGCAACATGGAAATACTGCTTAATGGACAGAAATTTTTTTATCTGTAATATAACATAAGCCATGTTTTACCTCCTCACATTTAGAGGAGTTGATTAATAATTTTCCCCCTTGAAAATATAAAGTATTTTTAAATGCCTATACTTCCAAATCCACATAATAATTAAGTAGTTCTGAACTTAACCTTTCAAAATTTATTCTAAAGGGTTTCTTTTACTTTTTATGTTGGCTTTCAAAATAATAAAAGGCATTATTAAATTGCCTTCCATAGCTGTCACCCAAATTGTACCTTTAGCACACATATACCACCGATTTATTTGCATCCAACATTTCATTTCTTTATGCTTAAAAGCAGCAAATGTTTCAAAAACTGTAGATCTTCTTTTCAGCATAATTTTCTTTTGAAAGAAAAAATCAGCAATTATCTGTTGATTTCATAAGCAGCACATATCATCAGATTTTTTGTTTTGTTTTGTTTTTTGTTTTTGTTTGTTTTTTCTGTTTTTTGAGTCGGAGTCTCGCACTGTTACCTGGCTGGAGTGCAGTGGCGCGATCTCGCCTCACTGCAATCTCTGCCTCCCGAGTTCAAGCGATTCTCCTGCCTCAACCTCCCAAGTAGCTGGGACTACAGGCGCCCACCACCACACCCAGCTAATTTTTTGTATTTTTAGTAGAGACAGGGTTTCACCACGTTAGCCAGGATGGTGTCGATCTCCTGAACTCGTGATCCACCTGCTTCGGCCTCCCAAAAGCCTGGGATTACAGGTGTGAGCCATTACACCCAGCCATCATCAGGGGTTTTAAGGTCAAACATACTACCTTCTGGATCTGTGTTCAGTAGGTATGCTTTGGCCATGTTTCACTCTTTTCAACTAGACCTTCTTGGTGTGACTGTTACAGAGTTGCCAGTGAGAGAAGGTAACTTTAAAGTTAGCTTTATTTTGTTTGTATAGCCCTTGTGAAAAACTGCAGTTGAATCCCTTTAAAATCAGGAGACAACTTAATAAACTTTTTCTTTGTTTAAATGTAGTCATAATGGGGGCAAAACAGGGAGGGCTTAACAGGCAATGAAAACATTTTTTTTTTTTACATAAGAAGGAATAGACGTGAGGTGTAAAGACATTTAATTGAATTATCAGACATTCTAATATGTAGAAAATGCCTATTAGGTATTTACTACTTGTTTTATCCCCTACGTACTCAGTATTAGGCACCTCAGTCCCTTTCTATTCTAAACCAAAATAAATAATTGAACAATTCTGCCTGAACTATCCTGAAGCAGTGTGGCATCCATTTATTATCAACTACATTAATAATTAGGATTCTCCTAATCTTGACAGAAAGATTGAAACATTTACATTCTACATTTTATCCCCCATTCTCCCATTGAAGATCACGTGACCTTAAGCAAGATACCTGTCATCACTCAGGGCTTAGTTTTCCACCTGTAAAATGATGGAAGTTACCCTAGATCTGCAGTTAGTGGATGTTGGGGGCTCACAGAATCAAAAGAAATGAAAATTAGTGGATCTTTCCCCAGTAAAATGCACATATGCATAAACCAAAGGACTAACAATGTTCTACAAGGTCCCATGTGGTATGGCCAGCAGTCCTCTCCCCAAATCCTAATTCTCCACCTTCATCTCCATGTTCACTCTGCTCCAGCTACACTGGCCTCCTTGCTCTTTCTCAAACATGACAAGCAGGCTATCAACTTTAGGGTAACTGCACTGACTGTTCTCCTCAACTGGAATATTCTTTTTTACCTCCGAGCCTTTGCTCGCATGTTGCCTTCTCAGTGAAGCTTACTCGGATCACCTTATTTAAAATTGAAGACCACATCCCTTTCCAGCTTTACTAGTCCTTGCTCCCTGCTGTAAAATTATTTTCCCCAATGCATTTGTCACAATCTAGCTGTGCATAAAAAAGTTAACATAGCAGACCTAACTGCTACCCTTCAAAAGGCAGGCTTAAAATGTGGGTCCTTGACTGGCATCTAGAAACTTAGGTTTCAGGAGGGTTTCCACATGCCTAGAACTGATAAGAGTAGCTCACTATACCTAAGTGTTTGTGCAAACAATGTAGTTTATGCTGAACATCTGCTTTCCTTTGGCCAGTATACAAATTTGGTATGTGCTAGGCAGAGGGAGGGTGCTGTGTGATTAGCCCCCAATAAAAACCCTGAGCACTGAGTCTCCAATAAACTGTACTGGTAGACAACATTTCATATATGTTGTCACAACTCATTGCTGGAAAATTAAGTGTATCCTGTGTGACTTCACTAGAAGACTCTGGAAGTGTGTAACTTAGTCTTTCCCAGACTTTGCTTCTTTTGCCTTTTCTTTTTGTGGATCTCGCCCAATATCTTTTCACTGTGATAAATCTTAGCTGTGAGTAAAACCATATGCAAGTCCTGTGAGTCTTCCTAGCAAGTCATAGGGACCGGGGTAATCTCCAGTAACCCCAACCCAGTAGCGCACTATAAAATTTACTCATGAATTATGCCTAACACATAAAAGGTGTTTCATTAATATTTATTAAATAAATACATGCAAAATATGGCAATTAATTTAAGAAAGTTAATGGAGCTCCCTAAAAAAGTGCTAATCATTGATACTGGTAAGGACTCCTTTCCAAGATGCTTTCCTTATAATCTGAAGATTCAAAATTCTAAGCAATGGCCAGGTACGGTGGCTCACACCTGTAATCTCAACACTTTGGGAAGCCTAGGCAGGCAGCTCACTTGAGGTCAGGAGTTTAAGACCAGCCTGGCCAACAAAGTAAAACTTCGTCTCTACTGAAAATATAAAAAATAGCCAGGCATGGTGGCGGGCGCCTGTAATCCCAGCTACTTTGGAGGCTAAGGCAGGAGAATCACTTGAACCTGGGAGGCGGAGGTTCCAGTGAGCCCAGATTGCTCCACAGCACTCCAGCCTGCATGACAAGAGCGAGACTCAGTTTACAAAAAAAAAAAAAAAAAAAAAAATTCTAAGCAAGAAGATCTGTCTCTGAACTAGTTTCTCTTCCTGAAAATGCTTACATTTAGGGAGAAGTAGAAGGAATTGTATATGTTTTAGTTGGGCAAACTAGGCAGATGTCCTCAGAATTAAGTGTGACAACATGTTGTAAACTTGGTAAAAACTCTGGCTCACATGAGCCCTTGATGGAAATATGAGGTTGCCATTTTTCTTGGATACCATAACTTCAAAATCAGATTTGGGAAAGCCTCTTAAAGCCAGACTTTTGAAGCTCAGTCATCTTCTGAGCCAAGTTAATCTAGAGGGAGTCTCATGGCCTCCTTTAAAAACAAAAAACATGGAAAGTTTAAGAAATTTTAAAGATGAAATTGGAAAAAGCCAACTCTGAGAACAGAGCCAATCTTCGAATATGTGCAGAACATATGAGGGAGGGGAGAGGAAGAAAGAGTTGTTATTAATGTTAGCTGAATCCTGTTGGAATCAAAAAAAAAAATAATGTGCAAAGCACTCTCATGTCAGCAATACTACAGTAGAGATAACTAGCAGCTTGGGTGCAAGCCTACATTTTAAAATATGTAATCTTTTCTGGTAGCAAGAAACACTGGGCAATATATTTATTTTGGCAAGGAAGTTGCCCACTCGTAGACATAATGCTCACAGAGCTGAATTTCATGCTGGGTACTCAAAGGGAGCATACGAGTAGGTTCTGTTATGGGGGCATAGTAGGAGTTCAATAAATGCTAGTGAAATTAATAAGCATGCCTGGTAGGTATTCAATAAATGTTACTGAAATGAATAAATGTGTGCAAGACACTGGGTTACACACTGATTACAGCCTCAGTGCAAATCATACAGGTCTTAATTACTTTCTATAGTAAGTCTAGGCATATTACAGAATTTGGGGGAGATTACAAAAGCAGACCCTTAGTCAGTGAATTAAAAGAAGAGAATTCAGATTGGAAGGAAACATTTCTGCTGTTTTTAATTTAAAAATCCTAAAGTAATTATTTTAGCTGTTAAAATAGATTTTCTTTATTCAATGTTTGCAACTTTTATCACTAAATTACTTAGCAATAGCTTCTTCTCCAAACCATTCTCCCTCCTCCTCCACCCCACACAACGCTTTTGGTTCTGTTAAAACCTGTAAGAGTTTTGATTTCTTTGCAGAAAAAGTTCTTTGTGGCCAAACACTAACTGTATTTAACATATGATCCTATCATGATATTGTTAAAAACTGTAAAACATCAAAAGTAGCCAATTTCAAAGAGAGAAGATAAGCACTAATCATCCAATCACTAATCCCCATGTTTATAGTTGCAAAGTGCAATCAAGAATTAATTTTTAAGCTAGTCTCAAAGCACCTAAGAAAAGATAGATTAAAGAAATATAAAGATGCAGAAAGAAACATTCTAACTTCTTTACACACTGAATTCTATGTATCTCTAGAAGGAACCTCTGGAATTCCCATGTCATCAATTATTTGATGGAAGCATTTATGTGATTCTACTCTTCATTCCTACTTATGACTTAAACAGCCCGTATCTTCAGTCAGGACTCTGCATGATTAAGTGCCATCCTAGACCAACGGGACGGGTTGCAACAGGCAGATCAGCGGCACCCAGAGGGAAAGAAATCCACATCAGATCCCAACACACACCATAATCTTTTGACCATACCATGTAGATTTCTTACCACATTCATGAGACTGGTTTCAGAGCCCTCTTCTTACATTATCCTAAACTTTCTCTCTAGATTATCTCAAATATTGTCATAACTTTAAATATAATCTCTAAACTGAAACTCCAAATTTTAAATCTCGAGTCCACACCACTCCTCTGAAATTCAAACTCACATACACAATTTGATTTCTGTTTTTGGATGTCTCACAGGCATTGCAAACTTGTATGCAAAATTGAACTGCTTCACCCTACCACACACTTTGGATCTGCCTCTCTTTAACTTTTTCCATCCCTATAAGCAGCCCCTCCATCTACTCATTTGCTCAGGTGGAATATTTGTGTCATATTAATATTTATTTTTCATCTCCCTCCACATACACCCCACATCGAATCCATCAGCCAGGCCTAGTATGTGTGCCACACAGATCACAAACCTGTCCAACCTTTTCTTATACACTGACAAAGTCCTAGTCCAAGATACTGTCATTTTTCACTTGGGTTTCAGCATGGGGAGAAAAGTTCATGCTTATACTTGAAAAAAAAAAAAAGACCTTTTATAAAATTATAACATTATAAATTTTAAACAGGCATTTAAGAAGTCTCATACATGTGTTCAATGGAACACACTCTTGTTTCTTTTTCTTTTTTTTTAATTTAACTTTTATTTTAAGTTCAGGGCACATGTGCAGGTTTGTTATATAGGTAAACTTGTATAATGAAGGTTTGTTGTAGAGATTATTTCATCACCCAGGTATTAAGTTCAGTACCCAATAGTTATTTTTCCGGATCCTCTCCCTCCTCCCACCACCCACCTTTCAATAGACCCAATGTGTATTGTTCCCTTCTATGTGTCCATGTGTTCTCATCATTTAGCTCCCACTTATAAGTGAGAACATGTGGTATTTGGTTTGCTGTTTCTGCTTCAGTTTGCTAAGAATAATGGCCTCCAGCTCTATCTATGTTCCTGCATAGGACATGATCACACTTTTTATAGCTGCATAGTATTCCATGGTGTATATGTACCACATTTTCTTTATCCAGTCTACCATTCATACGCATTTAGGTTGATTCCATGTCTTTGCTCTTGTGATTAGTGCTGCAATTAGCACACAAGTGCATGCATCTTTATAATAGAATGATTTGTTTTCCTTTCAGTATATACCCAGTAATGGAATTGCTGGATCAAATGATATTTCTGTCTTTAGGTCTTTGAGAAATCACCACACCATCTTCCACAATGGTTGAAGTAATTTATCCCACAAACAGTGTATAAACATTCCTTTTTCTCTACAGCCTCACCAACATCAATTATATTTGGACTTTTTAATAACAGCCATTTTGACTGGTGTGAGATGATATCTCATTGGGGTTTTGATTTACATTTCTTTAATGATCAGTGATTTTAAGCTTTTTTTCATATGATTTTTGGCCGCATGTATGTCTTATTTCAAGAAATGTCTGTTCATGTCATTTGCCCACTTTTTAATGGTTTTTTTTTTCTTGTAAATTTGTTTAAGCTCCTTATAAATGTTGGATGTTAAACCTTTGACAGATGCACAGTTTGCTAAAATTGTCTCTCATTCTTTAGGCTGTCTGCTGACTCTTTTGATAGCTTCCTTTGCTGTGCAGAAGCTCTTCAATTTAATTAGGTCCCATTTGTAAATTTTTGCTTTTGTTGCAATTGCTTTTGGTGTCTTTGCCCTGAAATCATTGCCCATGCCTATGTACAGAATGGTATTGACTATGTTCTCTTCAGGGTTTTTATAGTTCTCGGTTTTACATTTAAGTATTTAATCCATCTTGAGTTGATTTTTGTATACGGTGTAAGGAAGGGGTCCAGTTTCAATCTTAGCATATGGCTAGCCACTTATCTCGGCACTACTTATTGAATGGGGAATCCTTTCCACATTGCTTGATTTTGTCAGCTTTGTTGAAGATCAGATAGTTGAGATGTGTGGCCTTATTTCTGGGTTCTCTATTCCGTTCCATTGGTCTTTGTGTCTGTTCTTATACCAGTATCATGCTGTTTTGGTTACTGCAGCCTTGTAGTATAATTTGAAGTCAGGTAGCATGATGCTTCCAGCTTTGTTCTTTCTGCTTAGGATTGTCTTGGCTATCTAGGCTCTTTCTTGGTTCCATATGAATTTTAAAATAGTTTTTTTTAACTATTTTAGTAAAATATTTTAAAACACTGTGAAGTGTTTCAATGGTAGTTTAATAGAAATAGCATCAAATCTCTAAATCACTTTGGGAAGTATGGCCATTTTAACAACATTGATTCTTCCTGTCCATGAGCATAGAATGCTTTTCCATTTGTTTGTGTAATCTCTGATTTCTTTGAGCAGTGTTTTATAGTTCTCCTTGTAGAGACCTTCACCTCCCTCCTTACCTGTATTCTGTGGTGTTTTATCTTTTTTGTGTGTGACACCTGTCAATGAGATTACATTCCTGATTTGATTCTCAGCTTGATTGTTGTTGGTATATACAAACATTAGTAATTTTTTCACACTGATTTTGCATCCTGAGACTTTGTTGCAAAATTGTTGAAGGTTAAGAAGATCGTTATCAGGTTAAGAAGGTTTTGGGCTGAGATGATGAAGTTTTCTAGTTATAGGATGATGTTGTCTGCAAAAAAGGGATAGTTTGACTTCCTCTCTTTTTATTTGGATGCTCTTATTTTCTTTCTCTTGCCTGATTGCCCTGGCCAGGACTTCCAATACTATGTTGAATAGGATTGGTGAGAGAAGGCATCCTTGTCTTGTGCTGGTTCAATGGGAAATGCTAGAAATGCTTCTAGCTTTTGCCCATTCAGTATGATGTTGACTGAATGGGTTTGTCATAGATGGCTCTTATTAATTTAAGGTATGTTCCTTCAATACCTAGTTTATTGAGGGTTTTTAACATGAAGGAATGCTGAATTTTATCAAAAAAGCCTTTTCTGCATCTATTAAGATAATCATGTGACTTTTGTTTTTAGTTCTGTTATGTGATGAATCACATTTATTGATTTGCATATGTCAAACCAACCTTGCATTCTAGGGAGAAAGCCTAATGATTGTGGTAGATAAACTTTTTGATGTGCTGTTGGATTCAGTTTACCAGCATTTTGTTGAGGATTTTTGCATTGGTGTTCTTCAAGGATATTAGTCTGAATTTTTTTTTTTGTCTTGCCAGATTTTGGTATCAGGATGATCCTGATCCTGGCTTCATAGAAGAGGTAGGGAGGAGACCCTCCTTCTCACTTTTGTTTGGAATAGTTTCAGCAGGAATGGTACCAGCTCTTCCTTGTACATGTGGTAGAATTCAGCTATGAATCTACCTGGTCCTCAGCTTTTTTTGCTTGATAGGCTATTTATTACTGCTTAATTTCAGAACTCATTATTGATCAATTCAGAGATTCAGTTTCTTCCTGATTCAGTCTTGGGTGGGTGTATGTGTCCTGGAATTTATCCATTTATTCCAAATTTTCTAGTTTATGTGCACAGAGGTCTTCATAATACTCTCTGATTGTGATTTGTATTTCTTTGGGGTCAGTGGTGATGTCTCCTTGTTGTTTCTGTTTATGTTTATTTGAATCTTCTCTTTTTTCTTCTTTATTAGTCTAGCTAGTGGTCTATCTCATTAATTTTTTCAAAGAAATGGTTCCTGGATTCATTGATCTTTTAAATGCTTTTTCATGTCTCAATCTCCTTCAGTTCAGCTCTGATTTTGGTTATTTATTGTCTTTTGCTGGCTTTGGGATTTGTTTGCTCTTGGTTCTCTAGTTCTTTTAGTTGTGGTGTTAGGCTGTTAACTTGACATCTTTCTAACTTTTTGGTGTGGGCATTTAGTGCTATAAATTTCCCTTTTAACACTGCCTTAGCTGTGTCCCAAAGATTCTTGTATGTTGTATCTTTGTTCTCACTGGTTTCAAAGAACTTCTTAGTTTCTACCTTAATTTCACTATTTACTCAAAAGTCATTTAGGAGGTTATTCAGTTTCCATGCAATTATATGGCTTGAGGGAATTTGTTAGTCTTGATTTCTCATTTTATTACACTATAGTCCACAACATTGTATGTTATGATTTCAGTTATTTTGCATTTTGTGGAGAAGTGTTTTACTTCTGATTATGTGATCAATTTTACAATGTGGACGATGTGGTGATGAGAAGAATGTATAATCTGTTGTTTTGGGGTGCAGAGTTCTATATTTAGCAGGTACATTTGATCCAGAGCTGAGTTCAGTTCCTGAATATCTTTGTTAATTTTCTGTCTTGATGATCTGGCTAATATTGTTAGTGGGATATTAAAGTCTCCCCCTATTATTGTGTGGGAGTCTAAGATTCTCTGAAGGTCTCTAAGAACTTGCTTTATGAATCTTGGTGCTCCTGGGTTGGGCATATAGGTATTTAGGATCTTCTTGTTCACTTGACCCCTTTACCATTATGTAACACCCTTCTTTGCCTTTTTTGATCTTTGTTGGCTTAACATCTGTCTTGTCAGATACTAGGATTGCAAACCCTGCTTTTATCTGTTTTCCGTTTCCTTGGTATATTTTTCTCTATCCCTTTATTTTGAATTTATGTGTGTCTCTGCATGTGAGATGGGTCTCTTGAAGACAGCATACCAATGATTTTTGGTTCTTTATCTAACTTGCCACTCTGTGCCTTTTAGTTGGAGCATTTAAGCCATTTACATTCAAGGTTAGTACTGATATGTGTGGATTTGATCCTGTCATCATGATGTTAGCTGTTTGTTTTGCAGACTTTTTTATGTAGTTGCTTTATAGTGTCACTTGTCTGTGTACTTCAGTGTGTTTTTGTAGTGGCTGATAACAGTCTTTCTTTTCCATATTTAGTGCTTCCTTTAAGAGTTCTTGTAAAGTAGTTCTGATGGCAACAATTTCCCTCAGTGTTTGCTTGTCTGAAAAGGATCTTATTTTTCCTTCATTTATGAAGCTTAGTTTGGCTTTTCTTATCTGAATTTCTGGGTTGAAATTTCTTTTCTTTAAGAATGTTGAATATTGTCCCCAATCTCCTCTGGCTTGAATGGTTTCTGCTGAAAGGTCCACCGAGGGGGCGGAGCAAGATGGCCGAATAGGAACAGCTCCAGTCTCCAACTCCCAGCGCGAGCGACACAGAAGACCGGTGATTTCTGCATTTTCAACTGAGGTACGGGGTCATCTCTCTAGGGAGTGCCGGACAATCGGTGCGGGTCAGCTGCTGCAGCCTGACCAGCGTGAGCTGAAGCAGGGCGAGGCATCGCCTCACCTGGAAGCGCAAGGGGGAAGGAAATCCCTTTTCCTAGCCAGGGGAACTGAGACACACACACCTGGAAAATCGGGTAACTCCCACCCCAATACTGCGCTTTAAGGAAACAGGCACACCAGGAGAATATATCCCACACCTGGCCGGGAGGGTCCCCGCCCACGGAGCCTCCCTCACTGCTAACACAGCAGTCTGCGGCGATCTATCCGCAAGGCAGCAGCGAGGCTGGGGGAGGGGCGCCCGCCATTGCTGAGGCTTAAGTAGGTAAACAAAGCCGCTGGGAAGCTCGAACTGGGTGGAGCTCACAGCAGCTCAAGGAAGCCTGCCTGTCTCTGTAGACTCTACCGCTGCGGACAGCGCACAGCTGCAGTCCATTAGGGGAAAGAGCGGGGCCGCTGCAGACCCGAACGACTCTGTCTGACAGCTTTGGGAGAGCCGTGGATCTCCTAACGCGGAGGTTGAGATCTGAGAACGGACAGACTGCCTGCTCAGGTGGGTCCCTGACCCTGAGAGCAGCCTAGCTGGAGACATCCCCCACTAGGGGCAGTCTGATACCCCACACCTCACAGGGTGGCGTCACCCCTGAGAGGAAACTTCCAAAGAAAGAATCAGACAGGTACACTCGCTGTTCAGCAATATTCTATCTTCGGCAACCTCTGCTGCTGATACCCAGGCAAACAGGGTCTGGAGTGGACCTCAAGCAATCTCTAACAGACCAACAGACAGTCCTTCTGACTGTCAGACGGAAAACTATCAAACAGGAAGGACACCTATACCAAAACCCCATCAGTACGTCACCATCATCAAAGTCCAGAGACAGATAAAACCACAAAGATGGGGAAGAAGCAGGCAGAAAAGCTGGAAATTCAAAAAATAAGAGCGCATCTCCCCCTGCAAAGGAGCGCAGCCCATCGCCAGCAACGGATCAAAGCTGGTCAGAGAATGACTTTGACGAGATGAGAGAAGAAGGCTTCAGTCCATCAACCTCTCAGAGCTAAAGGAGGAATTACGTACCCAGCGCAAAGAAACTAAAAATCTTGAAAAAAAAGTGGAAGAATTGACAGCTAGACTAATTAATGCAGAGAAGATCATAAACGAAATGACAGAGATGAAAACCATGACACGAGAAATACGTGACAAATGCACAAGCTTCGGTAACCGACTCGATCAACTGGAAGAAAGAGTATCAGCGATTGAGGATCAAATGAATGAAATGAAGCGAGAAGAGAAACCAAAAGAAAAAAGAAGAAAAAGAAATGAACAAAGCCTGCAAGAAGTATGGGATTATGTAAAAAGACCAAATCTACGTCTGATTGGGGTGCCTGAAAGTGAGGGGGAAAATGGAACCAAGTTGGAAAACACTCTTCAGGATATCATCCAGGAGAACTTCCCCAACCTAGTAGGGCAGGCCAACATTCAAATTCAGGAAATACAGAGAACGCCACAAGATACTCCTCCAGAAGAGCAACTCCAAGACACATAATTGCCAGATTCACCAAAGTTGAAATGAAGGAAAAAATCTTAAGGGCAGCCAGAGAGAAAGGTCGGGTTACCCACAAAGGGAAGCCCATCAGAATAACAGCAGACCTCTCGGCAGAAACTCTCCAAGCCAGAAGAGAGTGGGGGCCAATATTCAACGTTCTTAAAGAAAAGAATTTTAAACCCAGAATTTCATATCCAGCCAAACTAAGCTTCATCAGTGAAGGAGAAATAAAATCCTTTACAGATAAGCAAATGCTTAGAGATTTTGTCACCACCAGGCCTGCCTTACAAGAGACCCTGAAGGAAGCCCTAAACATGGAAAGGAACAACCGGTACCAGCCATTGCAAAAACATGCCAAAATGTAAAGACCATCGAGGCTAGGAAGAAACTGCATCAACTAACGAGCAAAATAACCAGTTAATATCATAATGACAGGATCAAGTTCACACATAACAATATTAACCTTAAATGTCAATGGACTAAATGCTCCAATTAAAAGACACAGACTGGCAAACTGGATCAAGAGTCAAGACCCATCAGTCTGCTGTATTCAGGAGACCCATCTCACATGCAGAGACATACATAGGCTCAAAATAAAGGGATGGAGGAAGATCTACCAAGCAAATGGAGAACAAAAAAAAGCAGGGGTTGCAATCCTAGTCTCTGATAAAACAGACTTTAAACCATCAAAGATCAAAAGAGACAAAGAAGGCCATTACATCATGGTAAAGGATCAATTCAACAGGAAGAGCTAACTCTCCTAATATATATGCACCCAATACAGGAGCACCCAGATTCATAAAGCAAGTCCTTAGAGACCTACAAAGAGACTTAGACTCCCATACAATAATAATGGGAGACTTCAACACTCCACTGTCAACATTAGACAGATCACCAGACAGAAAGTTAACAAGGATATCCAGGAATTGAACTCATCTCTGCACCAAGCGGACCTAATAGACATCTATAGAACTCTCCACCCCAAATCAACAGAATATACATTCTTCTCAGCACCACATCGCACTTATTCCAAAATTGACCACATAATTGGAAGTAAAGCACTCCTCAGCAAATGTACAAGAACTGAAATTATAACAAACTGTCTCTCAGACCACAGTGCAATCAAACTAGAACTCAGGACTAAGAAACTCAATCAAAACCGCTCAACTACATGGAAACTGAACAACCTGCTCCTGAATGACTACTGGGTACATAACGAAATGAAAGCAGAAATAAAGATGTTCTTTGAAACCAATGAGAACAAAGATACAACATACCAGAATCTCTGGGACACATTTAAAGCAGTGTGTAGGGAAATTTATAGCACTAAATGCCCACAAGAGAAAGCAGGAGAGATCTAAAATTGACACTCTAACATCACAATTAAAAGAACTAGAGAGGCAAGAGCAAACACATTCAAAAGCTAGCAGAAGGCAAGAAATAACTAAGATCAGAGCAGAACTGAAGGAGATAGAGACACAAAAAACCCTCCAAAAAATCAATGAATCCAGGAGTTGGTTTTTTGAAAAGATCAACAAAATTGACAGACCGCTAGCTAGACTAATAAAGAAGAAAAGAGAGAAGAATCAAATAGACGCAATAAAAATGATAAAGGGATATCACCACCGACCCCACAGAAATACAAACAACCATCAGAGAATACTATAAATGCCTCTACGCAAATCAACTAGAAAATCTAGAAGAAATGGATAATTTCCTGGACACTTACACTCTTCCAAGACTAAACCAGGAAGAAGTTGAATCCCTGAATAGACCAATAGCAGGCTCTGAAATTGAGGCAACAATTAATAGCCTACCCACCAAAAAAAGTCCAGGACCAGATGGATTCACAGCTGAATTCTACCAGAGGTACAAGGAGAGCTGGTACCATTCCTTCTGAAACTATTTCAATCAATAGAAAAAGAGGGAATCCTCCCTAACACTTTTATGAGGCCAACATCATCCTGATACCAAAGCCTGGCAGAGACACAACAAAAAAAGAGAATTTTAGACCAATATCCCTGATGAACATCGATGCAAAAATCCTCAATAAAATACTGGCAAACCGGATTCAGCAGCACATCAAAAAGCTTATCCACCATGATCAAGTGGGCTTCACCCTGGGATGCAAGGCTGGTTCAACATTCGCAAATCAATAAACGTAATCCAGCATATAAACAGAACCAAGACAAGAACCACATAATTATCTCAATAGATGCAGAAAAGGCTTTTGACAAAATTCAACAGCCCTTTATGCTAAAAACGCTCAATAAATTGGTATTGATGGAACGTACCTCAAAATAATAAGAGCTATTTATGACAAACCCACAGCTAATATCATACTGAATGGGCAAAAACTGGAAAAATTCCCTTTGAAAACTGGCACAAGACAGGGATGCCCTCTCTCACCACTCCTATTCAACATAGTGTTGGAAGTTCTGGCTAGGGCAATCAGGCAAGAGAAAGAAATCAAGGGTATCCAGTTAGGAAAAGAAGAAGTCAAATTGTCCCTGTTTGCAGATGACATGATTGTATATTTAGAAAACCCCATCGTCTCAGCCCAAAATCTCCTTAAGCTGATAAGCAACTTCAGCAAAGTCTCAGGATACAAAATTAATGTGCAAAAATCACAAGCATTCTTATACACCAGTAACAGACAAGCAGAGAGCCAAATCAGGAATGAACTTCCATTCACAATTGCTTCAAAGAGAATAAAATACCTAGGAATCCAGCTTACAAGGGATGTAAAGGACCTCTTCAAGGAGAACTACAAACCACTGCTCAGTGAAATCAAAGAGGACACAAACAATGGAAGAACATACCATGCTCATGGATAGGAAGAATCAATATCGTGAAAATGGCCATACTGCCCAAGGTTATTTATAGATTTAATGCCATCCCCATCAAGCTACCAATGAGTTTCTTCACAGAATTGGAAAAACGGCTTTAAAGTTCATATGGAACCAAAAAGAGCCCGCATTGCCAAGACAATCCTAAGTCAAAAGGACAAAGCTGGAGGCGTCACGCTACCTGACTTCAAACTATACTACAAGGCTACAGTAACCAAAACAGCATGGTACTGGTACCACAACAGAGATATAGACCAATGGAACAGAACAGAGTCCTCAGAAATAATACCACACATCTACAGCCATCTGATCTTTGACAAACCTGAGAGAAACAAGAAATGGGGAAAGGATTCCCTATTTAATAAATGGTGCTGGGAAAATTGGCTAGCCATAAGTAGAAAGCTGAAACTGGATCCTTTCCTTACCCCTTATACGAAAATTAATTCAAGATGGATTAGAGACTTAAATGTTAGACCTAATACCATAAAAACCCTAGAAGAAAATCTAGGTAGTACCATTCAGGACATAGGCATGGGCAAGGACTTCATGTCTAAAACACCAAAAGCAACGGCAGCAAAAGCAAAATTGACACATGGGATCTAATTAAACTAAAGAGCTTTTGCACAGCTAAAGAAACTACCATCAGAGTGAACAGGCAACCTACAGAATGGGAAAAAATTTTTGCAACCTACTCATCTGACAAAGGGCTAATATCCAGAATCTACAAAGAACTCAAACAATATACAAGAAAAAAACAAACAACCCCATCAAAAAGTGGGGTAAGGATATGACAGACATTTCTCAAAAGAAGACATCCATACAGCCAACAGACACATGAAAAAATGCTCGTCATCACTCGCCATCAGAGAAATGCAAATCAAAACTACAATGAGATACCTTCTCACACCAGTTAGAATGGCAATCATTAAGAAGTCAGGAAACACAGGTGTTGGAGAGGATGTGGAGAAATAGGAACACTTTTACACTGTTGGTGGGATTGTAAACTAGTTCAACCATTATGGAAAACAGTATGGCATTTCCTCAAGGATCTAGAACTAGATGTACCATATGACCCAGCCATCCCACTACTGGGTATATACCCAAAGGATTATAAATTACTCTACTACAAAGACACATGCACACGTATGTTTATTGCGGCACTATTCACAATAGCAAAGACTTGGAATCAACCCAAATGTCCATCTGTGACAGACTGGATTAAGAAAATGTGGCACATATACACCATGGAATACTATGCAGCCATAAAAAAGGATGAGTTTGCATCCTTTGTAGGGACATGGATGCAGCTGGAAACCATCATTCTTAGCAAACTATCACAAGAAGAGAAAATCAAACACCGCATGTTCTCACTCATAGGTGGGAACTGAACAATGAGATCACTTGGACTCGGGAAGGGGAACATCACACACTGGGGCCTATCATGGGGAGGGGGGGGAGGGAGGGATTGCAGGGGGAGTTATACATGATATAAACGTCATGCACATGTACCCTAGAACTTAAAGTATAATTAAAAAAAAAAAAAAAAAAAAAAAAGAACTCAGTTTTCAAAAAATAAATAAATAAATAAAATAGTTTGGAAAAAAAAAAAAAAAAAAAGAAAGGTCCACCGTTAGTCTGATGGGCTTCCCTTGTAGGCGACCTGACCTTTCTCTCTAGCTGCCTTTAACACTTTTTCTTTCATTTCAACCATGGAGATAATCTGATGATTATATGTCTTGAAAATGATCTTCTTGTGAAGTATTTTAGGGGTTCTCTGCATTTCCTGAATTTGAATGTTGGCCTCTTTAGCTAGGCTGGGGAAATTCTCCTGGGTGATATCCTGAAATATATTTTCCAAGTTGGTTCCATTTTCCCCATCTCTTTCAGGGACACCAATGAGTCATAGATTTGGACTCTTTACATAATCCCATATTTCTTGGAGGTTTTGTTTGTTCCTTTTCGTTCTTTTTTCTCTATTCTTGTCTGACTGTCTTATTTCAGAAAGCCAGTTTTCAAGATCTGAGATTCTTTCCTCCACTTGTTCTATTCTGCTATTAATACTTGTGATTGCACTACGAAATTCTTGTAGTGTGTTTTTCAGCTCTATCAGGTCAGTTAGATTCTTTTCTAGGCTGGTTATTTTGACTGTCAGCTCCTGTATCATTTTGTCATGATTTTTAGCTTCCTTGGATTGGGTTTCAATATACTCCTGTAGCTCAGTGATCTTTATTCCTATCCATATTCTGAATTCTGTTTCTGTCATTTTGGCCATCTCAATACAGTTCAGAACCCTTGCTGGAGAGGTGATTTGGAGCAAATAAGGTACTCTGGCTTTTTGGGTCATCAGGGTTCTTGTGCTGATTCCTTCTCATCTTTGTTGACTTATCTTCCTTCAATCATTAAAGCTCCTGATCTTTGGATGGGTTTTTTCTTTTATCCTATTTGATGACCTTGAAGGTTTGATTGTGGTATAAAGTGAATTCAGCTAACTGCCTTCATTTCTGGAAGATTTTACAGGGTCAGTGCTTACCTTCCAACTCCTGGACTGCATGCTGTAACTCTGTAGGACTTGTATTGAGCCCCAACTTTGTTCTCTGGCTCCTTGAGGTTAGGAATCCACTTCACTAGGGGGGTGGGGGAGAATGAGGTGCTCCTAGACCACTGGTCACTACACTCCAATGGGTGGTGTCAGCCAAAGTGTTTCAGAGTATGATGCCAGTGGGATCCATTCTTGCTCACAAGTGCCAGTAGCAACAATAGTGGCAGTTGTGGCAGAGTGTGTAGCAGGTGCCAGGGTGCCTGCCTCCCTGCAAGTGTTCACCACAGTGGCAAAGGCAATGCAGCTGGAGGGCCTCCGCTGGTGACTGTGTGTGTGGTCACCCTGAAAGTGGTGTTTTGGCTCAGGAGTGGGGCACTGATGGGTGCAGGTCTGGGTGCATAGGTCTCTGTGCCTCGCAAGTAGGAGTGATTGCTCAGGGCAATCACTGGGAGGATCCACTGTTCTCTGCGGAGTGTTAGCATAAGGGCAGAGCACTGGCAGGGGCAGGGCTGGCTGACTCTGTGCCCACCAAGACTCTGTCTGCAACAGAGGTCAGTTGGGGGAGGAAGGGTAGACTGAACTCCCGAATGCTGATGGTGAAGGAAAGCAAAACTCACCTCCACAGACACATGCCAGCAAAGCAATGTGGGGAGTTGCCTTAGGCCTAAAGAAAGCTGCAGTATGGGAGGGAGCATGTGGGTTGGTGCGTGGCTATAGGGGTCATCCTGCTGGAACTCTCTACCAGTCAGGCACAAACTGCCAGTGCAGAAGCTATGGTGTGGGACCCCAGGGCGCCCAAGGCTGCTCTGCAAGCAGGTGTAGCCAGGTTGGGGCCCTGGGAGAGGACAGCAGACCAAGGGGTTCTCAGGTCAGACTGGCCTCATCTGATGGGCAGGACCACCCTGCAGAGTTCAGGACTGACAGTTCCCCTAGTTCTGCACCAAAACCTTTGGGCTCCACATCAGCTGGCTGCTGCCCCTACCCCTTCTCTAAGCAGCTCTCCATGTCAGCTTGAGTGTCCATAGTGGTCAAAGGGTCTCCTCCTGCCAGGGTTCCAGAGGCCTGTGGCAAGACGAAGGTTGCTCCTTGCCAGTGCAACTCACCTGTTCCCCCAGAGCCATTGGGGGCCAGGAATGAGTGTGGATGTACTGTAGCCCCATGTAGGTTTCCCAGCTTTCTCGCCCTTCAGCCCAGCTTCTGTGTCTTCCCTCTGTCCATTTTTAGTGCCTCTCTCTCAGAAGAGTTAGGAGTGTGCCAGTTATCTGGGTCCCTCCATGAGAGCTGTTTCACCTGCCTGCATCTAGTTGGCCATCTTGTCCCCTGCCAATTCTTTCTCTTTTTTATGATTAATAAGATATTATAGGACTTACTTGGTTTTGGAACTTTTTAAATATAACTTTTTAATATAAACATATATACACCTACGTACTTTTTCAGTGTACCATAAATGTAGCATAATGTTAAATATTAGAATTCTGATTTGTAACATCCAGATAAACCCATAAGTGATTTTTCCAGTAATCACTCTTTTTGAGACCCTGTCTCAAAAATAAAATAAAATAAAAGTCAAATGGTAGTAAATAGTAACATACTTAAAGTACATTTGGTTGCTACATGGATGTGGCAACAGAGTTTTACCTTGATACTTGTAAGTTGTATTTTAATATTTGGATCTTCCTCATTACTTTAAAGAAAAAGGAAAACCATTCAGGCCCTGTTGCCCAATTATTTTACATTTACAGCATGATTTTGAATGTAGAATATATATACATATTGCCGCTGTTCTTATAAAGTAACTCAAATAGCTGATTCTAAATATTAAAATGGGAAGAGATAAAAAACACAGATCAACAAATATTTATGGAGGGCCTACCATGCACAAATAGTGAAGCTACTTATAATCCAAATTGCTAAGTAGGTATGAAATGAGCAATTAGTTGCAAGTTAAAGACACTCAAAATCATAGTGCTTCAAAGGAGACAGAAGTTTACTTTGCTTTCACAAAAAAGCCTGGAGGTAAAGTGCTGCCAAGCTGACGTAGTGGTTCTACTTTATAAAATACCTAGGAACCGGGGATTCTTCCAACTTCTCACTCTACCACCTTAGATATGACCTTAACCTCATAGTCCAAGATGGCAGCTAGAGTCCCAACCATGACATCCACATTCCAGGCAGCAGGATAGAGCCAAAATGTGCAGGTAGACTAACTTGTATGGAAGTTTGTAAAAGTTACACAATAAAAATTTCACTTATATGTCATTAATCTTAATCAAATCTCAAAGCATAATTACAGCTGCAAGGGAAACTGGGAGGTATAGCTGCTATTACTGTTGGTCATTAATTCAGCAGGATTCTGTTTTTAGAAGACAAGGACAATTCATACTGGAGGCAATATCTCACTGCCACATCATTCTCCTGTATGTTTCCCAAAACTCAAATTTCTGAGTGTTCTGTGTCTATTCTGCCCAGCCATGCTGTAGGAGGTAGCATGAAGCAGCTCTTAAATATTTCTATATTTAAACTGCCTGGATTTGAATACAGTCTCCAATGTGTCCTCATCTGTGAAATGGAGATAACAGTAAGATCTACTCTTAGGAGTTGTAAAGGTTAATCAGTTCATACATATAAACCTATTGGCACAGTGACTGACACACTGAAAGATAAGTTCAGCATATATTACTCTCATTACATCAACTTAGTCAAGAGGAAATGGAAGTAACCTAACTACAAGCTTAATAGCTTCCTAAACAGGATCATGGGAGGCAGTTAGAAGAATAGAGAGTTACCATACAGTTTTCACGGTAAGTCCTGCTGCCACCCCAGACCATCCATAAAGTAAATAAAAAGGAACTGACTGGTATAAAGTGTCATTTTCTCCAAAAAAAAAATGCTCCTTATTCATACCACATTAACAAAGTCAGGCAGAAAATCTAAACACACAGATCACTCCCCAAATCTTCCTCAGACAATACCTGGGATAAACTGGTATTTCACTCCACCAAAGAGAAGTAAAATACAGATAAAGGAAAAGCAATTATGGCAATGTCTTTGTTAAAGGCATACAGCACCAAAGCTAAGATCTGAATTCAAAATCCCTCCCCACTAATCCTGTGGACAAAATGGTGGAATTCATACTTGCTGAAACCACCATTACTCATAAATACTATGAAAATACTTTAAACCACAAATCAAGCAATAAAAATCAGGTTAAGGGGGAAATTTTCTGGCTATTTTTTTTTCCCACACACATTCAAAATTGCTTTTAAGTCTTTACTGACAAAAGTGATATTGCTTCTTAGAAATAAATTGGGAATAGAGAAACTGCCAGATTACCGTGTTGGAGAAGTGTTGCTCGGCTATCACCTCTCTTTCATATTTCCCAGCCTTCTAATATTAAATTTGGGCTCCTGTTGGCAAACTGTTTTTCTTCTTTTATGGCACAAAATGATTATCTTACTTCAACTGCCAAAGTCCAAGCTTGAGAAACGCAGGATAATGAAAAGTGAATAAACTGCTGTGTTTCCATTTTCCAACATCACTTGCAAGCAGCAGGAAGTCACAAGCATAAAGCCACAGGGAATTATCACAAAGACAAAACAATTCATTTAAGGCTATTTATAAGCATATTAATTTTGTTTTTGCTCCCAAATGTTGTCTAGTCATAGTATTGTGAACGAAGGAGTCTCCTCCAATTGGGGGAGGGCAGGGGAGGGACAGAATGGGCTAGTTCAGAATTGGAACAGTGACCTAGAAGACAGTTCTATCACTCAGTTATTCAAGTGATGTGGCCATCTGAAAATCCTTCCCTTCCTTGGTAGCAGAGTGAGATGAATATATACATGTTAACATTCTTGAGATGAGATATAGTATCTTTTCTAGCCAAACATAACTCCTCCAAAGCCAACTTTTTCCACATGCTTTAGAGTAAGAAGGATAATATTTTTAGAGATGTTGAGAACTTCTAGGTTTTATCACTAAAACTGAATTCACACAGTGAAGAGAAACCCTAGAAAAATTTCAAACATACTGTCTTCCCAGTGGATTTCATCTTTACGCCCGAATCTGGGGCAATGGGCTACTTGTTCCCTCATTAAACATAAAGAAAAATAATTACTTAATGATAGAATATATAGCCATTCTCAACAAAAGCAACTGGGATTCCACAAACATTACTATGTCATGACTGAATGAAGTGCTAAGATGAAGAGTTTAGGCCGGGCGCTGTGGCTCAAGCCTGTAATCCCAGCACTTTGGGAGGCCGAGACGGGCGGATCACGAGGTCAGGAGATCGAGACCATCCTGGCTAACATGGTGAAACCCCGTCTCTACTAAAAATACAAAAACTAGCCGGGCGAGGTGGCGGGCGCCTGTAGTCCCAGCTACTCGGGAGGCTGAGGCAGGAGAATGGCGTAAACCCGGGAGGCGGAGCCTGCAGTGAGCTGAGATCTGGCCACTGCACTCCAGTCCGGGCGACAGAGCGAGACTCCACCTCAAAAAAAAAAAAAAAGATGAAGAGTTTAGAAAGAATGAAAAACCTAATTACTTATAGGAATCTGTGTGATTAAGTCTAGAAAAACAAAAGGAAGAAAAGTGCATTAGTCTAATGAGAGGTAGACAAAATATTTAAAATTGGCTCAAAGTGTTTGGTTGAATTATCTTGAATAATAAAAGATTAAATTTCCTAGAAAATCTTTGTTCCAAAGTAAAATCATTTTCTGATTCATACTTTTGATACTTTATAAAGTGAAACAAAAGAGCATTTTCCTATTTTTTTAGAGTTGAAAAATGGTAACTGGGCTTCAGTGGGCCTGCATTTGGGAACCTAAATGGCAAACCTAAAAATTCACTTAAAGAAGCTGAATTAGAAAACTTTGTTCCTCATAACAGAGCTCCAGTGCTTGAGAACTAAAGCATAAAACTACTTTCTGTGAACTGTAGAGATAGATTTCTGTAAGATGTCTGACTCCTCCATTAGGAACTATTGATCCACATTTTTAAATAAGCAGATGGTTCATGAATACAGAACCCATATTTTAAGAAATGTCGACCTAACAAACACTTACCTGTTCTGTTGATGCAGAATGAAATCAGGTGAACTGCCCTAAGCTTCCTCAAGATCTACTCAAGCTCAGTTTATCCTGTTAGACTGTATCTATCTCCTTTTCTTTGCACATTTTTTTTTTTTTTTTTTTTTGAGACGGAGTCTTGCTCTGTCGCCCAGGCTGGAGTGCAGTGGCCGGATCTCAGCTCACTGCAAGCTCCGCCTCCCGGGTTCACGCTATTCTCCTGCCTCAGCCTCCGGAGTAGCTGGGACTACAGGCGCCCGCCACCTTGCCCGGCTAGTTTTTTTGTATTTTTTAGTAGAGATGGGGTTTCACCGTGTCAGCCAGGATGGTCTCGATCTCCTGACCTCGTGATCCACCCGTCTCGGCCTCCCAAAGTGCTGGGATTACAGGCTTGAGCCACCGCACCCGGCCTCTTTGCACATTTTTTAAAAGCAATTTTGCTTAATTTCATATCCCATGATTTGGAGTAAATTTTCCACTCTCAATGAGAAGGTTTTTCTCCTACAGCTCTAACTCTGGAACTCTTTATTGAAAGCTTGCAAACACTTAATAAGCATTACACTCACCTCTGAAAGCTTTTTACTACTTTTAACTTAATTTAGCTCCAAGCTATAGCACATGAATGCCTCTGCATTCTTTACATGACTCTTTCTGTCAGGGATCCAACTTACAAGGGATGTAAAGGACCTCTTCAGGAGAACTACAAACCACTGCTCAGTGAAATCAAAGAGGACACAAACAAATGGAAGAACATACCATGCTCATGGATAGGAAGAATCAATATCATGAAAATGGCCATACTGCCCAAGGTTATTTATAGATTCAATGCCATCCCCATCAAGCTACCAATGAGTTTCTTCACAGAATTGGACAAAACTGCTTTAAAGTTCATATGGAACCAAAAAAGAGCCCGCATTGCCAAGACAATCCTAAGTCAAAAGGACAAAGCTGGAGGCATCATGCTACCTGACTTCAAACTATACTACAAGGCTATAGTAACCAAAACAGCATGGTACTGGTACCAAAACAGAGATATAGACCAATGGAACAGAACAGAGTCCTCAGAAATAATACCACACATCTACAGCCATCTGATCTTTGACAAACCTGACAAAAACAAGAAATGGGGAAAGGATTCCCTGTTTAATAAATGGTGCTGGGAAAATTGGCTAGCCATAAGTAGAAAGCTGAAACTGGATCCTTCCCTTACTCCTTATATGAAAATTAATTCAAGATGGATTAGAGACTTAAATGTTAGACCTAATACCATAAAAACCCTAGAAGAAAACCTAGGTAGTACCATTCAGGACATAGGCATGGGCAAGGACTTCATGTCTAAAACACCAAAAGCAATGGCAACAAAAGCCAAAATTGACAAATGGGATCTAATTAAACTGAAGAGCTTCTGCACAGCAAAAGAAACTACCATCAGAGTGAACAGGCAACCTACAGAATGGGAGAAAATTTTTGCAATCTACTCATCTGACAAAGGGCTAATATCAAGAACCTACAAATAACTCAAACAAATTTACAAGAAAAAAACAAAAAACCCTATCAAAAAGTGGGCAAAGGATATGAACAGACATTTCTCAAAAGAAGACATTCAATACAGCCAACAGACACATGAAAAAATGCTCATCATCACTGGCCATCGGAGAAATGCAAATCAAAACCACAATGAGATACCATCTCACACCAGTTAGAATGGCAATCATTAAAAAGTCAGTAAACAATAGGTGCTGCAGAGGATGTGGAGAAATAGGAACACTTTTACACTGTTGGTGGGATTGTAAACTAGTTCAACCACTATGGAAAACAGTATGGCGATTCCTCAAGGATCTAGAAGTAGATGTACCATATGACCCAGCCATCCCATTACTGGGTATATACCCAAAGGATCATAAATCATGCTGCTATAAAGACACATGCACACGTATGTTTATTGCGGCACTATTCACAATAGCAAAGACTTGGAATCAACCCAAATGTCCATCAGTGACAGACTGGATTAAGAAAATGTGGCACATATACATCATGGAATACTATGCAGCCATAAAAAAGGATGAGTTTGTGTCCTTTGTAGGGACATGGATGCAGCTGGAAATCATCATTCTTAGCAAACTATCACAAGAACAGAAAACTAAACACCGCATGTTCTCACTCATAGGTGGGAACTGAACAATGAGATCACTTGGACTCGGGAAGGGGAACATCACACACCAGGGCCTATCATGGGGAGAGGGAAGGGGAGAGGGATTGCATTGGGAGTTATACCTGATGTAAATGATGAGTTGATGGGTGCTGACGAGTTGATGGGTGCAGCACACCAACATGGCACAAGTATACATATGTAACAAACCTGCACGTTATGCACATGTACCCTAGAACTTAAAGTATAATAATAATAATAATAATAAAAGATTATACATGGTACTACTTTCATCTCTCACATCAATTACAATCAACTGATGATGGCTGGCTGAAGCACTGTGTTAAGGATTATGAGGCTGATTCTGGACCAAAGTAGAGTGCTGTGGGTGATTTGCTAAGTCTTCCATAAGGACAATGAGGGAATAGCTGTACATATGCAATATATTTTCTTTATTTGACCTAAAGGACCACTAGGATTTCCCTTAATATTTTACAATAAAATATCATAAGATCCTTTATACAAAATGCTTGGTCTTGTTCCTTCCTCCAGCCACCCAAGCTGCCAATGTATCACCAAAAATATTTTCTCACTTCAGTCTAGAAAGTGAGATGTGTATTATATTATTTATCTCCAAATAAATGTGTGAAAAGATGTGTGCTTTCAGTTTTTCTTCTTTATCCCAAAATATTTAAATACCTAATAAAATAATAAATATTGTTCATTAATATATTAATTGTCCTGCTTATACTTTCAGTATCCAATTCGTCATTTCAAGTATAAGACATAGAAAAGAACGCTTGGAATATTTTCTATGGCTTTGTACAAATAAAATATAATACCTAACAAGGGCAGGAGGAAGGAGGAGGGATTTGTAAGTTTGCTTGTTGTATTTCTAAAAGTCAAATTTCATTTAAAATTATGTTTAAATAATATTACCAGAATATTCCAAAATAAAAGTCAAAGGTAAGAAAAATAATGTTAAAATCTTCTCAAATTTATGAAGAATAAATGAAGTAAAAAATAAAAAATCTTGTGAAATGTATCTGGTCCTTCCTGAAGCTCTTTGGTATCTCCATAGACGTGGTTTGAACACACAAAAAAAACTGCCCATGCAGTGTTCATGCTAAGATTGCCTTTAACACACTCAGCATACTAATATATCAGGTTCAAAACATGATTTCATAATCGTTTTGCTTAAGACTAACAGGCAAAGATTGTCCTGAATTTGCTGTTCTGCTGTGTTTCTGTAGGACCAAATCCCAGGTGCAGATTGGCCTCTAAGAGGCATAATCTGCCCCAGGAAAGCCAATCAGGAAGCCTTCCTTTTAACCATGACACAACCGTTCAGATTCACCTGTTACTGCTGTTTCCCCAGAACTTCTACTCTAATGAAATGTATCAAGTTGTTAAGCAATTTTACATAAGATGTGGCTTAAAATAGGTAGCTTTTAATATAGAATGAAATGTTCTAACGAATATAATATTACACTTTGGAAAGGAAGAAAAATATCTACTGGATATTGTCATGTTTTATATTTCTTTTTGGTGTCAGTGGAAACTGAAAAGTACATTTTTTCCAAATTTTACTACATATTAAAGGGATGGAGGAAGTAGAAGCATAGACAGAGTAAACAGGGATGGCAAGACAAAGGAGTATAAGTCCTCGAGGATTTTACAATCTAACTGAAATAAGACATAGAGGTTTTTACTTATCTTTTCAATTTGTAATTTTTGTGGGTACATAGTAGGTATAAATATTTATGGGGTACATGAAGCATTTTGATACAGGCATGGAAAGCATAATAATCACATCATGGAGAATGGGGTATTAATCTCAAGCATTTATCCTTTACATTACAAACAATCAAATTACACTCTTAGTTATTTCAGAATGTATAATTAAATTATTATTGACTATAGTCACCCTGTTGTGCTGTCAAATAGTAGGTCTTATTCATTCTTTCTATTTTTTTTTTTTTTTGGACCCATTTACCATTCCCATCTCTGCCCCACCTCCCCACAACTACCCTTCCCAGCCTCTGGTAACCACGTTCTACTCTCCATCTACATGAGTTCAATTGTTTCGATTTTTAGATCCCACAAATAAGTGAGAACATGCAATGTTTGTCTTTCTGTGCCGTGCTTATTTCACTTAACATAATGATCTCCAGTTCCATCTATGCGGTTCCAAATGACAGGATCTTATTCTTTTTTACAGCCAAATAGTACTCCATTGTGTATATGTACCACATTTTCTTTATCCATTCATCTGTTGATGGACACTGAGGTTGCTTCCAAATTTTGTCTATTGTGAACAGTATTGCAACAAACATAGGAGTTCAGACATCTCTTCAAAATATTGATTTCCTTTCTTTGGGGTACATACCTAGCAATAGGATTGTCGTATCATATGGTAGCTCTATTTTTAGTTTTTGAGGAACCTCAAAACTGTTCTCCATAATGGTTGTACTAATTTACAGTCCCACCAAGTGTGTACAATGACTCCCTTTTCTCCATATCCTCATTAGCATTTGTTATTGCCTGTCTTTTGAGTATAAGCCATTTTAACTAGGGTGAGATGATATATAATCATAGTCTTGCTTTGCATTTTTTGATGATTAATAATATTTAGCAGCTTCCATATGCCTTTTGCCATTTGTATGTCTTTTTTGCCTCAAACTCCATTTATTTTGATATTAACATAGCTATTCCAGTTTTCTTTTGATTTGTGTTTTCCCAGTATATATTTTTTATTCTTTTAATTTACTTATTTTTCTTTATTATACTTTCCTCTTTTGAAAAATATCTATTCAAATATTTTGCCTGTTTTTGATCAGATTATTAGATTTTTTTCCTATAGCGTTCTTTGAACTTCTTATATATTCTGGTTAATTCCCTGTCAGATAAGTAGTTTGCAGATATTTTCTCCCATTCTGAAGGTTGTCTCTGCACTTTGCTGGTTGCATCTTTAGCGGAGTGAATGATTTGCAACTTGACGTGATCCCATTTCTCCTGTTTCATTTTGGGTGCCTGTGCTTGTGCATTGTTACTCAAGGAATCTTTGCCCACTCCAATGTCCTGGAGATTTTCTCCAATGTTTTCCTGTAGTAGTTTCATAGTTTGAGATCTTAGATTTAAATATTCAATCCATTTTAATTTGATTTTTGTATATGGTAGAGACAGGGGTCTAGTTTCATTCTTCTGTATATGGATATCCAGTTTTCCCAGCAGCATTTATTGAAGAGACTGTCTTTTTTCGCCAATGCATGTTCTTGGCACCTTCGTCGAAAATGAGTTCACTGTAGGTGTGTGAATTCGTTTCTGGCTTCTTTATTCTGTTCCATTGGCCTATGTGTCTGTTTTTATGCCAGTACCATGCAGTATTGGTTACTATAGCTCTGTAGTAAATTTGAAGTTAGGTAATATAATTTTTCCAGTTCCGTTATTCTTTTCTAGGATGGCTTTGGCTGTTCTGGGTCTTTTGTGGTTCCATATAATTTTCTTTTTCTTTTGAGACTGACACTTGCTCTATCGCTCAGACTAGAGTACAGTGGCTCACTGCAACCTCTGCCTCCCACGTTCAAGCAATTCTTGTTCCTCAGTATTCCAAGTAGCTGGGATTACAGGTGTACCACCACACCCAGCTAATTTTTGTATCTTTAGTAGAGATGGGGTTTCACCAGGTTGGTCAGGCTGGTCTCAAACTCCTGACCTCAAGTGATCTGCCTACCTTGGCCCCCCAAAGTGCTAGGATTACAGGTGTGAGTCACTGCACCCAGCCCATATAAATTTTAGGATAGTCTTTTTCTATTTCTGTGAAGAATGTCATTGGTGTTTTAATAGGGATTGCATTGAATATATAGATTACTTTAGGTTGTATAGACATTTTAACAATATTGATTTTTCCAATCCATGAACATGGAATATCTTTCCATTTTTTGGTATCCTCTTCAATTTCTTTCATGAATGTTTTATAGTTTTCATTATAAAGATCTTTCACTTCTTTGGTTAAGTTAATTTATAGGTATCTAATTTTATTTGTGGCTATTGTAAATGGAATTACATTTTAATTTTTTTTCAGATAGTTCACTGTTGGCATATAGAAATGCTATTGATTTTTGTATGTTGATTTTGTATCCTGCAACTTTACTGAATTTGTTTACCACTTCTGATAGTTTTTTGGTAGAATATTTAGGTTTTTCCAAATATAAGATGATATAATCTGCAAACAAGGATAATTTCACTTCTTCCTTTCCAATTGAATGATCTTTATTTTTATTCTTGCCTGATTGCTCTAGCTAGGACTTCCAGTTGAATAACAGTGGTGAAAGTGGGCATCCTTGTTGTGTTCCAGATCTTAACGGAAAGGTTTTCAGTTTTCTCTCCACTCTATATGATAGATCCCCAGCTAGTATAACACTACAGCTGTTATTATATTATATATTTTACACTTTTATATCATATTATATTAGTTATATTTCATTATAGTATAATACTATAGCTTTTATTATGTTCAGGTATGTTCCTTCTATGCCCAGTTTTTTTAGGGTTTTTATAATGAAAGGATGTTAAATTTTATGAAATGCTTTTTCAGCATCAATTTCGATTGAAATGAACATATGATTTTTGTCCTTCATTCTGTTGATATGATATATCACATTGATTGTTTCATGTCTATTGAACCATCCTTGCATCCCAGGGTTAAAACCCACTTGTTCATGATGAATGACCTTATAAATTAATTGTTGAATTTGGTTTGCTACCATTTTGTTGAGGATGTTTGCATCAATATTCATCAGAGATATTGGCCTGTTTTGTTTCTCTTTTTTGTGTGTATCATGTGTCTTTGTCCAGTTTTTCGTGTCAGGGTACTACTGGCCTCAAAGAGTGAGTTTGGAATTTTTCCCTTATCCTCCCTTTTTTGGAATATTTTCACTAGAATTGGTATTAGTTGTTCTTTAAATGTTTACTAGGATTCAGCAGTAAAACCAGTGGGTCTGGACTTTTCTTTACTAGGAGACTTTTATTACAGCTTCAATCTTGTCAATTGGTATTGGTCTGTTCAGGTTTTGTATTTCTTCATGGTTCAATCTTAGTAGGCTGTATGTGTCTAGGAATTTTTCCATTTCTCCTAGATCGTTCCACTTTGTTAGCATATAGTTGCTCATAGTAGCCACTAATGATCCTTTGAATTTCTGTGGTATCAGTCGTAATATCCCCCTTTTTCATATGTGATTTTATTTATTTGGATCTTCTCTCTTTCTTCTTAGTCTGGCTAAAGGTTTGTCAATTTTGTTTAACTTTTTAAAACACCAACTTTTTGTTTCATTGATCTTTTACATTGTTTTCTTTTCAATTTCATTTATTTCTTCTCTAATCTTTATTTATATTTTCTTCTACTAATGTGGGGTTTGTATTTTCTCTCACTTTTCCAGTTCTTTAAAATTTCTCATTAGGTTATTTATTGGAAGTTTTTCTTTTCTTTTTCGATATAGACATTTATAGGAATAAACTTCCCTCCCGGTACTGATTTTACTATATTCCACAGGTTTTGGTATGTTGGGTTTCCATTATCATTTGTTACAAATAAAATTTTCAGTTTCCTTCTTAATTTCTTTATTGACCCAGAGGTCATTCCAGAGATGTGGTTTAATTTCCATTTATTTGTATAGTTTCCGAAATTCCTCGTGTTATTGGTTTGTAGTTTCATTCCTTTGTGGTCAGAGAAGATGCTTGATATTATGTCAATTTTTTGAATGTTTTAAGACTTGTTTTGTGACCTAACACATGGTCTATCAATGAGTTTTGAACCTTCAGGTGATTTTTTATTGCTCATTAATGTACTTTTCTTTCTAAATTGAAGTACTCTCTTTTCCATTTCTTGTGGGACAGGTCTGGTGTTGATGAAATCTCTCAGCTTTTGTTTGTCTGGGAATGCTTTTACTTCTCTTTCATGTTTGAAGTATACTTTCACCAGATATACTATTCTAGGGTAAAAGTTTTTTTTTCCTTAAGCACTTTAAATTGAATTAATGAAAAAATTGACCTTATTAGAACAGATGAGGCTTGGACCTTAAAGGACACACTGTACATGGACAAGTAAAAATATGGAGAGAGAAACTTCTAGTTATAAGTGAGTTTCTGCAGGCCTTCCTAATCTTGTGGTGAGAGATAAGAGTTCATTAATAGAAATAATCCAAATTTCTTCCCTCAACTATCTAATGTCAGGTCTCCTTCCTGAAGAATTTCTGCGAAGCCTTAAAGAGTGTCAAGATCATTCCCTCATGAACTTACATTTAGAAACCCTTTCCCACAGATATCAATGCCACATCATTGTCCCTCCTGCTGGTGCCCTCAGCTTGAGACAGCAGATATGGTACTCAAAGAGCTGCCTGCCTCCAAGGGACCACAGAGGCATTCTATTTTCTGGAGTCTTCCCTGAGTCAAAATCACTCTAATGAGTTAAAATTATGAGACTTTTTTTATTATTGGAAGAAGTTATTTTTATCTAATTCTTGATCTACTTATAATAAGTAATCCTAGAATATTTTTTTCAGCTCACTGCAACTTCCGCTTCCCAGGCTCAAGCGATTCTCTAGCCTCAGCCTCCCAAGTAGCTGAGACTATAGGTATGAGCTGCCAATGCCCAGCTAATTTGGTTTTTGTTTTGTTTTGTTTTTTATAGAGATGGGGTTTCACCATGTTGCCCAGGTTGGTCTCAAACTCCTGAGCTCAAAGCCACTTGCCCGCCTCAGCCTCCCAAAGTGCTGGGATTACAGGCATGAGACACTATGCCAAGCCAGTAATCCCAGAATTTTTACAAAAGCTTCTATTGTTGCAAAATGAAACAATATTCTCTTACCATTATTTAAAGTCACTTTTTTCGTTTGCTGGTAAAAAAAAAAAAAAAAAAAAAAAATTTGTTCAATCATTGACAAATATTTGTTGAACACCCACTCTGTGCCATGTACTACTATGTTAGGTACTGGATATATGCTGATGAATGAAACAGACTGTATCCTTGTAGAATTTGAGCTGCTGAACTCAGAAGTAAATTCTGTGAAAGTTAGGATGGATAGTCAAGTTGAGTACTCTTAGTTTTAATATTTAACATGTTGCTCTCATCAATGTTTTAATAAATGTTAGTGTACAAAGGTAATCTAGGTTTTGAGGTATATCCAGAAAAATCTGTTTTTTTAGTCAAGAGAATCCACCCAAGAGACTACTCATAGAAAATAATTTACATGATGCATCAGATAGAAAGTAAAATTTAGTGTTTTCCTGAAAAAAAAAAAACACACAAAAACCAAATACAATGGAGACTTCTCTTCCACATTCTGTGGCATTTGTTTTTTCAACTAAACATCAACACTACACTCATGAAAACAACTCCTTCAGCACTACCTGTACTTTGCTTCACCAAACCAGAAACGTCAATATAAAAAACAAGCAGCATACCAAAGGTCAACTGATCTTCAACAAGGGTGCCAAAAATACACAATGGGGAGAGTCTCTTCAACAAATGGTGTGAAAAGTCATATCCATATGCAAAAAAATGAAATTGAACCCTTACACCATACACAAAATTCAACTCAAAGTAAATTAAAGACAAACATAAGACCTGAAACTATAAAACTTCTAGAAGAAAACATAGTGGAAAATTTTCATGACTTTGGTCTTGGCAATGATTTCATGAATATCTCACCAAAAACACAAGCAACACAAGCAACAAAAGCAAAAATAAACAAATGAGCCCACATCAAAGGAGAAAGCTTCTGCACACCAAAGGAAACAATTGACAGAGTGAAAAGGCAACCTACAGAATAGGAGAAAATGTTTACAAACTATATGTATTAGTCCATTCTGCATTGCCATAAAGAAATACCTGAGACTGGGTAATTTATCAAGAAAAGAGTCTTATTTTGGCTCATTATTCTGCAGGCTGTACACAAAGCATGGCACCAGCATCTGCTCCCAGTGAGGGCCTCGAGAAGCTTCCAACCACGGCCAAAGGGAAAGGGGGAGCCTGCGTTTCACATGATGAGAAAGAGAGCAAGAGACAGAGGGAGGAGGTGTCAAGCACTTTTAAACAACCAGATCTCACATGAATTCACAACAAGATTTTCATGAGGGATCTGTCCCCATGACCCAAACACCTCCCACTAGGCCCACCTCCAACATTGGAGGCCACATTTCAATGTGTGATTTGGGGAGGGGAAACATCCAAACCATATCACCATATATATGATAAGGAAGTAATTCCTAAAATATATAAGGAACTCCCACAACTCAACAGCAAAAAGACTAATAACGCAATTTTTTAAATAGGGCAAAAACTTGAACCGACTGTCACAGTATCTGTGTGAAAATATACTCAACATCATTAATCATCAAGGAAATACAAATCACAACCACAATGAGATATCATCTCACACCTGTTAGAATGGCTATTATCAAAAAGATGAAAGATAAGTATTGTCAGGGATATGGAGAAACCGGAACCTTTGTACACTGTCAGTGAAAATGCAAAATGGTAGGGCTGCTATGGAAAACAACATGAAGGTTCTTTTAAAAATTAAAAATATAACTACCATATGATTCGGCAATCCCACTCTGGGTATTTATCCAAAAGAATTGAGATCAGGACTTCAAAGAGCAATTAGCACTCCCAGGTTCATTGCAGCACTATCTGCAATAGCTAAAATGTGGAAACAATCTAAATGTCCATCGACAAATGAATGAATAAAGAAAATGTGGTATTTATATACAACGGAATATTATTCAGCCTTTAAAAAGAAGGAAATTCTGCAATATATGACAACAAAGATGAATTTGAGGAAACTGTGCTAAGTGAAAAAAAAGCCAGTAATCAAAGGACAAATACTGCATGATTCCTCCTATATGAAGGATCGAAAATAGTTAATTTCATAGACTCAAAGGATGGAATGGTGATTGCCAGGGACTCAGGGGAGAAGAAAAAGGAAGTTGATAATCAAGGGGAGTAAAGATTCAATTAATAAAGATAAGTAAGTTCTAGAGATCTGCTGTACAACATTGTACCTATAGTTATCAATACTACATTGCACACTTAAAAATTTGTTGAGAGTAGATCTTGTGTTAAATGTTTTACAACAATAAAATAATATAAAAAATAAAACAACAAAGAAGCATGTTGTAATGGCTATTCCAGGTTATCTTCCAGTAGGCTTTGCTAATTACTTTCCTCCAGCCTCAGCCTAGAGTCCCCAGGCAAAGCAACTCCCTATGACCTACACAGTTGTTCACCACCCATGCTCAGACATGGATTAATCACACTTATATGGGAACCCCTACACAAGAGGATTAAGGTAAGGTATCAGGGCACTTAGGATATCAGCTTAATTATGTCAGAAGATTTGTGATGATGAACTGTGACAGACAAGGCTAGTCAGATAGATGAGTCCTGTTGCAGATGCTAATTTAATTACCAATTTTTGGCATGTATTGAGCCCTGACCATTTGCGCAAAATGTTTTATTTAGGTCTTATCATGACCTATTTGAAAATGACAAACTGAGGTTTAGCTATATTAATGTGTCAAGGTCACTCAGCTAGCGTGTGGCAGAGCAGAGAATAAAACCATGCCTAGTGAAAGTCAGAGTCTCTACCCTTAACTACTAGATCATACCATGGTTGTGAGAGAATCAGTAAAGGGTCATAAACAAACGATGGCATGAAGAAAGCACCATTACAGAAAGACTGAATTGTTGGGGACAATGTACAGGAGAGAAAGATAGTTGGAGGAGGGGAAACTTGTTGCTTTCATTTAATATTAATTAGTGAAAGTTCAGTCCTAATCCACAATAATATTTCTACTTTCTCATAGCACTAGATATTTCCTTAATAAATAGACTAAAGCAGTAGCTTGGAATACCAGCACTAAACTTAAGTTTTTAAGATTATAACCATAAAGATCTGTGTGAATGATGACCAAATGGTTAGTTAAAAAAATAAAGTAATAAAAATCCCACCACCACCAACAAAGAAAATTACCCAAAGATGACTGAGAAACATCTTTACACCACTATTTGCCTGATAGAGTGACTACATAAAACAAACAATACCAGATGCTGGTGAGGATGTAAAGCAACTGGAGCTCTCATACGTTGCTGATGATAATGGAAAATGGCATAGTCCTGTGAAACAGTTTTCCAGTTTCTTATAAAATTAAACATATACTTAGCATACTACCCAGCAATTCTACTTCTAGGTATTTACCCAAGTGAAAACCAATATTCATACAAAAAAAAATCTGTATGTGGAAAATATATATATATATATAAGCTTTATTCATAATTACCAAAAGCTGTAAATAACCTACATTCCCCTCAAATAGACATGCGTTTTTAAAAATGGTGATACATCCATAGTGTGAACTAGTACTCAACAATAAAGATGAACAAACTATTGATACATGCAACAAAGGGATGAATCTCAAATACTTTATGCTAAGTGAAAGAAGTCAGACTCAAAAGGCTAGATATTGTATGATTCCACTCATTCATATAACATTCTGGAATAGGCAAAACAGATCAGTGGGTGTCAGGTGTTAAAGGTATGGGGAAGATATGACTTCAAAGTGAGAAGATAAGAGAATATTAGAGGAGATATATTGAAATTGTTCTTTATCTTAACTGTGGTAACAGTTACATAACTCTACCTATTTTCTAAGACTCATAGAAATATACACCAAAAAAGTCAAGTTTACTGTATATGAATTAAAACTACACTTACAAATAAAAAAATCTCTTCTACAAGCAAGCATACAGCAAAAGCTTCACATTTTCTAAATGTTATAAACCACTGAAACATTTCACAAAGCACCATCTACAAATAAGATAATGTAACTGAGTATTTAAAACAAAAACCAAGCTATAATTTTTCAAAAATTATATACAGGGCATAAAAACATGCTTATTAAAAGCATAAGTAGTTGGCCAGCATGTTGTTTACCACCTCTGAATAGCTATAAAATGTTTATAGACTTTTATACCTTTCATGAATAAAATGGAGTAAATTAATGCAAAGTTATTTTTCTGAGAGAAGCTGTCAAACTCCTTTCTGGCCAAAAGGGAATTTGTGACTTCTTGTTATGTTAAATTTGGTACTAAAGCCTGGATGAACCACCTCAAATGGGCTATTTACTATGATAAATACTGTTTCCTAACAAGAGGAAAAGTGGTGGCCTAGGAAGATAACTGCTGGGATTTTAATGCACTCTCTGAAACACTCTGACACACTCTGTTAGAGAGAATAATTTAATATTAACCAGAAGTCAGGCTTAACATTCCATTTCCTGAAAATGATCATCAATTTAATTCACCAAACATGTATTAAGCATTTAATATATGCCAAGCACTGTGCTAGGCACTAGGTAAACAAATCGAAAATAACACAATATTTGCCTTTAAAGATTGCACAAACTAGCAGGGGATAGAGACATGTAATAAACAAATATACTTCCATACAATAATCTAAGTGTGATGATAGAAGTGTGATCGGGTACAGGGACAACCAGGGAAAAAAGTGATTGTCTGTGTTCTAACAAAAAGGACCTCAACCCCATCCCATCCCAGGACCCCCTAAATCTGCCTTCAGATGATTAAAATGCTAACAGGGACAAACAGAAGGCTGCACGGTTTAAAGAGGTCATTCCTTTTATATTTACCATCACCATCTTCCATGACAGTTTGGAAAACACTGAGCAAGGCATACCTGTGCTGAGGTGTTTATTCCTTGACTTGAAATAATCCTTCAGGTGATGAAATTCCCACAGGACAAAGGAATAATAATCTAAAGTCTCCCCTTCCAGAGAGTGGAAAAGTTCCAAGTAGTTTTATTCCTTACTGAAACCTAAGATCCCTTTATGCAAAAGAAAAAAAAAAAGGTCTCATGCCTCATGCTAATTCACTGTGGCTAACTACACTACTTAAAATTAAGATAGAAAGGTATGAATGTTTCATTTTTCCTGTATGTTAGCAGTGATCATAGCTAACACATAATTCCAGTTCACTGCTACTACAAAATGTAACTACTGCTCCAACACTCTCACAATGGATTAAACAAGTAAATAATAGAACTGCTACTATCTCCTGTGTCTTCAAGCCCTTCCCTGAAACTACTAGCCCTAACAGAGAAGAACCCAGCAGTACTTTCTTTCCTCTCTTCTTTCTATCCTTTCCATTCTATCCATCACAGAAAGTAGCACCTTTTTTCCTTCATCCTTTTTATTCTATGCATCACAGAAATTAATTCCAGTTATGTACACAATGGCCAACTAGCAGAAAACAAATCATTAGAAAATGTTAAAAGCAAAACAGTGGGAAGGAAAACCTAAGTGTCACATCTTTGAGGGCCAGCACTATGTTTCCAAAATGGGAAGGGTTTTATAGCTAGAAGATCTGGGCTCAGATCCTGCTTCCGCCACTTACTAGCTCTGTAGCTTTAGACCATATATTCACCTGTCTGAATGTCAGTGTTCAGTTCTGCAAAATGTAGGTGATAGGAACTGCTTCTTTGCATGATTATTCTTGAGATTAGGTGCCATACAAGACTGATTCTCAATCCCGCTGCATGCTAAAATTCGGGGGCATCACTCTGAGATTCTGTTTTCATTGGTCTACTGTGGGGTATGGACTACAAAAAGAGAGAGAGAAGAAGAAGCACATCCCCAAGGTAGTCAACTGTACAGCTGGGAAACAACCTCTGGGTTACAGTAACTGCGAGAACTCCCTAAACTTTAATTCAGTGCAGCATTTCACAGTTTATTATTGTGTTTTAAAAGTACCATTGAACTCATCCTGTTATGCAAGTTACGTAGTCTTAAAGATTGCTAGTAACTCAATACTTAAATTTGATGTTTACTTAGAATGCCTCCTTTGACAAGCAAATCATCATTTTCAACAACTGAGAATTGTTATAAGGAGCTGAGAAAACAAGATATATACATTAAATGATTAAAATCAATTCTTAGGTGCCAAAAATGAAAGGAGTATGATGATGGGATAAGCTTTATGATGCTTGAGGTCAGGTACCTTGATTTTTAAAAATAGTTCCAGTATCAAGAACACTGCATAGAACCAAATAAATATTTGTTAAGTAAGCAGATAAATGTGAGAGTGAATGGACAAATGTGACAATTTCCACAGGAATTTACCAAGACAGTCATCACTGAAGACTGGAAAGTAGTGGAAGGTATTTTAATTGGGAAAATAAGTTTCAGCCACTGCCCACCAATGAGGCTTCAGTGCCTCTAATGAAGAGACCTGAACTTCAGATTTGAAAGGTAAATTGCAGTCCTTGCATTTTCAGTTAAACCTTTCAAACAGTAGCCCACTCTGCCTCCATTCTTGGTCCCAATTCTGACTCTCCTCCAAACTTCTAATATTAACAATTGGCACAAGGCTAGCTTTCTAAAACAAACATTTCTCATTACTAGGAACATTACAAAAGTCTTGCTTTCTGAGCATTGTATGCCTGCCTTAAGAGCCAGTTAATGCACAGTATAAAACAAAGAAGAGAAAGGACATGATCTACCCAGCTGGGTTAGCCAAGGGGCCTGGGAGTTAAATTGACTAACTGCCTGTATAGCATCTTACATTCTCCAAAATAACCCTACAAGGTTGCTGCAGATGTCAGATTAAGAAAAATTTATTGCTGAGTTTATTATTTTTAACATCCTTTGTCTGAGAACCTAGCAACTAAAGTGATAAGTACCTTCAACTTGCAAGGATAAATGCTGCAAATATCTTGGCTGAATTACCCATTTCTATGTATGTTTGTAACTTGAATTATTCATTTACATTTTTTATTTTTTAAAGAGGATAATAAACAAAACTAGAAAGAGAAGAGATACTAAAAAATCTCATTGCTGTAGATTTAAAGGTTTTCAGGTGATAGGAAGCCAAAAGGCCCCTTCAGCAATAAACAATAGATTTATTCTACAATCTAATTAATACTCACAAACTATGTTACTTATGAAACAAACAATACATCTAGGGAATGCAATTGCATCCAAGCAAAAGTATGCATATTAATGAGGAAAAATCTTACAAAATTAGGCTTGGAAAAGTATGTGCAGCAAAAAAGTTATGGTTTTTCTTTAAAACTGTATTTGAATATTAACAACAACGGGTCAGTCCCATTTAATTGCTGGTCTTATAATAAAGCAAATATTTTAAATTTGGGTGACAACAGGAACTTTCCCTGAAACCTCTGCCAATAACAACCTAGGGTATCTATTTCTCATTTGGAAAGGAATGAAGGGTTTCCTACACCTATGTGCAAGTGATAATGCAAGACCATGAAAATTCTAGACCCATAAACCTACTATGGAAAAAAATTTAACCCCTTCCAAATTAATACTTTGCTACTGTCCAAATGATAGCTTAAGATTAACATTCATTGACTGATTTCTGTTTTCTTATTAACAATAACACCACTGCTTTGTCATTGGTTGTCCAAGTGGGACACGCCATTGTGATGTGAGAAGAAAATATCAAAACTTCTATTTGTACTTATTATTATCAAAAACAGAAAGAAATTAAACTTTATTGATATTTGAAAAAAAAAATCACACTGACCCCTTCCCTGTCCCTATATCAATTGTAAACAATACAGACCGATTTCATGAGATAGGTAGAAGGAAGTAGGAGTTGTTTGTGAAACAGTCACTCATCTCCTAGCTTTCTTCAGGTTGCAAAGTACCATAGTGTGTGTAGCTACGAGTAGTGGATTTACTGAATACATTATCTAGTTTTATTTAAACTAACCCTACAAAAAAAAAAAAAAGGAGAAAAAAAAATTCTTGCAAAGAAACATGGAATTTATGATTATACAAATAATTGATGATTGATAATAATTGATGATTATACAAATAATGTAAGCACAAAAAAAGATGGAGTGTAACTTCTACTCCTATGATCAGCCTAACAAGAAGTCAGGCAAGGGGGGCGGAGCAAGATGGCCGAATAGGAACAGCTCCAGTCTCCAACTCCCAGCGCCAGTGACACAGAAGACCGGTGATTTCTGCATTTTCAACTGAGGTACTGGGGTCATCTCTCTAGGGAGTGCCGGACAATCGGTGCTGGTCAGCTGCTGCAGCCTGACCAGCGCGAGATGAAGCAGGGCGAGGCATCGCCTCACCTGGAAGCGCAAGGGGGAAGGAAATCCGTTTTCCTAGCCAGGGGAACTGAGACACATAACACCTGGAAAATCGGGTAACTTCCACCCCAATACTGCGCTTTAAGGAAACAGGCACACCAGGAGAATATATCCCACACCTGGCCGAGAGGGTCCCACGCCCACGGAGCCTCCCTCACTGCTAACATAGCAGTCTGCGGCGATCTATCCGCAAGGTAGCAGCGAGGCTGGGGGAGGGGCGCCCGCCATTGCTGAGGCTTAAGTAGGTAAACAAAGCCACTGGGAAGCTCGAACTGGGTGGAGCTCACAGCAGCTCAAAAAAACCTGCCTGTCTCTGTAGACTCCACCTCTGGGGACAGCCCACAGCTGAGGTCCAATAGGGAAAGCAGCGGGGGCCGGTGCAGAGGTGAACGACTCTGTCTGACAGCTTTGGGTTGAGCCTTGGATCTCCCAACTCGGAGGTTGAGATCCGAGAACGGACAGACTGCCTGCTCAGGTGGGTCCCTGACCCCTGAGTAGCCTAGCTGGGAGACATCCCCCACTAGGGGCAGTCTGACACCCCACACCTCACAGGGTGGAGTCATCCCTGAGAGGAAACTTCCAAAGGAAGAATCAGACAGGTACACTCGCTGTTCAGCAATATTCTATCTTCGGCAACCTCTGCTGCTGATACCCAGGCAAACAGGGTCTGGATTGGACCTCAAGCAATCTCCAACAGACCAACAGACAGTCCTTCTGACTGTCAGATGGAAAACTATCAAACAGGAAGGACACCTACACCAAAACCCCATCAGTACGTCACTGTCATCAAAGACCAGAGACAGATAAAACCACAAAGATGGGGAAGAAGCAGGGCAGAAAAGCTGGAAATTCAAAAAATAAGAGCGCATCTCCCCCTGCAAAGGAGCGCAGCCCATCGCCAGCAACGGATCAAAGCTGGTCAGAGAATGACTTTGATGAGATGAGAGAAGAAGGCTTCAGCCATCAAACTTCTCAGAGCTAAAGGAGGAATTACGTACCCAGCGCAAAGAAACTAAAAATCTTGAAAAAAAGAGTGGAAGAATTGACAGCTAGACTAATTAATGCAGAGAAGATCATAAACGAAATGACAGAGATGAAAACCATGACACGAGAAATACGTGACAAATGCACAAGCTTCAGTAACCGACTCGATCAACTGGAAGAAAGAGTATCAGCGATTGAGGATCAAATGAATGAAATGAAGCGAGAAGAGAAACCAAAAGAAAAAAGAAGAAAAAGAAATGAACAAAGCCTGCAAGAAGTATGGGATTATGTAAAAAGACCAAATCTACGTCTGATTGGGGTGCCTGAAAGTGAGGGGGAAAATGGAACCAAGTTGGAAAACACTCTTCAGGATATCATCCAGGAGAACTTCCCCAACCTAGTAGGGCAGGCCAACATTCAAATTCAGGAAATACAGAGAACGCCACAAAGATACTCCTCCAGAAGAGCAACTCCAAGACACATAATTGCCAGATTCACCAAAGTTGAAATGAAGGAAAAAATCTTAAGGGCAGCCAGAGAGAAAGGTCGGGTTACCCACAAGGGAAGCCCATCAGACTAACAGCAGATCTCTCGGCAGAAACTCTACAAGCCAGAAGAGAGTGGGGGCCAATATTCAACGTTCTTAAAGAAAAGAATTTTCAACCCAGAATTTCATATCCAGCCAAACTCAGTTTCATCAGTGAAGGAGAAATAAAATCCTTTACAGATAAGCAAATGCTTAGAGATTTTGTCACCACCAGGCCTGTCTTACAAGAGACCCTGAAGGAAGCCCTAAACATGGAAAGGAACAACCGGTACCAGCTATTGCAAAAACATGCCAAAATGTAAAGACCTTCGAGGCTAGGAAGAAACTGCATCAACTAATGAGCAAAATAACCAGTTAATATCATAATGACAGGATCAAGTTCACACATAACAATATTAACCTTAAATGTAAATGGACTAAATGCTCCAATTAAAAGACACAGACTGGCAAACTGGATCAAGAGTCAAGACCCATCAGTCTGCTGTATTCAGGAGACCCATCTCACATGCAGAGACATACATAGGCTCAAAATAAAGGGATGGAGGAAGATCTACCAAGCAAATAGAGAACAAAAAAAAGCAGGGGTTGCAATCCTAGTCTCTGATAAAACAGACTTTAAACCATCAAAGATCAAAAGAGACAAAGAAGGCCATTACATAATGGTAAAGGGATCAATTCAACAGGAAGAGCTAACTCTCCTAAATATCTATGCACCCAATACAGGAGCACCCAGATTCATAAAGCAAGTCCTTAGAGACCTACAAAGAGACTTAGACTCCCATACAATAATAATGGGAGATTTCAACACTCCACTGTCAACATTAGACAGATCAACGAGACAGAAAGTTAACAAGGATATCCAGGAATTGAACTCATCTCTGCACCAAGCGGACCTAATAGACATCTATAGAACTCTCCACCCCAAATCAACAGAATATACATTCTTCTCAGCACCACATCGCACTTATTCCAAAATTGACCACATAATTGGAAGTAAAGCACTCCTCAGCAAATGTCAAAGAACAGAAATTATAACAAACTGTCTCTCAGACCACAGTGCAATCAAACTAGAACTCAGGACTAAGAAACTCAATCACAACCGCTCAACTACATGGAAACTGAACAACCTGCTCCTGAATGACTACTGGGTACATAACAAAATGAAAGCAGAAATAAAAATGTTCTTTGAAACCAATGAGAACAAAGATACAACATACCAGAATCTCTGGGACACATTTAAAGCAGTGTGTAGAGGGAAATTTATAGCACTAAATGCCCACAAGAGAAAGCTGGAAAGATCTAAAATTGACACTTTAACATCACAATTAAAAGAACTAGAGAGGCAAGAGCAAACACATTCAAAAGCTAGCAGAAGGCAAGAAATAACTAAGATCAGAGCAGAACAGAAGGAGATAGAGTCACAAAAAACCCTCCAAAAGATCAATGAATCCAGGAGTTGGTTTTTTGAAAAGATCAACAAAATTGACAGACCGCTAGCAAGACTAATAAAGAAGAAAAGAGAGAGGAATCAAATAGACGCAATAAAAAATGATAAAGGGGATATCACCACCGACCCCACAGAAATACAAACAACCATCAGAGAATACTATAAATGCCTCTACGCAAATCAACTAGAAAATCTAGAAGAAATGGATAATTTCCTGGACACTTACACTCTCCCAAGACTGAACCAGGAAGAAGTTGAATCCCTGAATAGACCAATAACAGGCTCTGAAATTGAGGCAACAATTAATAGCCTACCCACGAAAAAAGTCCAGGACCAGATGGATTCACAGCTGAATTCTACCAGAGGTACAAGGAGGAGCTGGTACCATTCCTTCTGAAACTATTCCAATCAATAGAAAAAGAGGGAATCCTCCCTAACTCTTTTTATGAGGCCAACATCATCCTGATACCAAAGCCTGGCAGAGACACAACAAAAAAAGAGAATTTTAGACCAATATCCCTGATGAACATCGATGCAAAAATTCTCAATAAACTACTGGCAAACCGGATTCAGCAGCACATCAAAAAGCTTATCCACCATGATCAAGTGGGCTTCATCCCTGGGATGCAAGGCTGGTTCAACATTCGCAAATCAATAAACGTAATCCAGCATATAAACAGAACCAAAGACAAGAACCACATGATTATCTCAATAGATGCAGAAAAGGCTTTTGACAAAATTCAACAGCCCTTTATGCTAAAAACGCTCAATAAATTGGTATTGATGGAATGTACCTCAAAATAATAAGAGCTATTTACGACAAACCCACAGCTAATATCATACTGAATGGGCAAAAACTGGAAAAATTCCCTTTGAAAACTGGCACAAGACAGGGATGCCCTCTCTCACCACTCCTATTCAACATAGTGTTGGAAGTTCTGGCTAGGGCAATCAGGCAAGAGAAAGAAATCAAGGGTATCCAGTTAGGAAAAGAAGAAGTCAAATTGTCCCTGTTTGCAGATGACATGATTGTATATTTAGAAAACCCCATCGTCTCAGCCCAAAATCTCCTTAAGCTGATAAGCAACTTCAGCAAAGTCTCAGGATACAAAATTAATGTGCAAAAATCCCAAGCATTCTTATACACCAGTAACAGACAAGCAGAGAGCCAAATCAGGAATGAACTTCCATTCACAATTGCTTCAAAGAGAATAAAATACCTAGGAATCCAGCTTACAAGGGATGTAAAGGACCTCTTCAAGGAGAACTACAAACCACTGCTCAGTGAAATCAAAGAGGACACAAACAAATGGAAGAACATACCATGCTCATGGATAGGAAGAATCAATATCGTGAAAATGGCCATACTGCCCAAGGTTATTTATAGATTCAATGCCATCCCCATCAAGCTACCAATGACTTTCTTCACAGAATTGGACAAAACTGCTTTAAAGTTCATATGGAACCAAAAAAGAGCCCGCATTGCCAAGACAATCCTAGGTCAAAAGGACAAAGCTGGAGGCGTCACGCTACCTGACTTCAAACTATACTACAAGGCTACAGTAACCAAAACAGCATGGTACTGGTACCACAACAGAGAAATAGACCAATGGAACAGAACAGAGTCCTCAGAAATAATACCACACGTCTACAGCCATCTGATCTTTGACAAACCTGACAAAAACAAGAAATGGGAAAAGGATTCCCTATTTAATAAATGGTGCTGGGAAAATTGGCTAGCCATAAGTAGAAAGCTGAAACTGGATCCTTTCCTTACCCCTTATACGAAAATTAATTCAAGATGGATTAGAGACTTAAATGTTAGACCTAATACCATAAAAACCCTAGAAGAAAATCTAGGTAGTACCATTCAGGACATAGGCATGGGCAAGCACTTCATGTCTAAAACACCAAAAGCAACGGCAGCAAAAGCAAAAATTGACAAATGGGATCTCAGTAAACTAAAGAGCTTTTGCACAGCAAAAGAAACTACCATCAGAGTGAACAGGCAACCTACAGAATGGGAGAAAATTTTTGCAATCTACTCATCTGACAAAGGGCTAATATCCAGAATCTACAAAGATCTCAAACAAATATACAAGAAAAAAACAAACAACCCCATCAAAAAGTGGGCAAAGGATATGAACAGACATTTCTCAAAAGAAGACATCCATACAGCCAACAGACACATGAAAAAATGCTCATCATCACTCGCCATCAGAGAAATGCAAATCAAAACCACAATGAGATACCATCTCACACCAGTTAGAATGGCAATCATTAAGAAGTCAGGAAACAATAGATGTTGGAGAGGATGTGGAGAAATAGGAACACTTTTACACTGTTGGTGGGATTGTAAACTAGTTCAACCATTATGGAAAACAGTATGGCGATTCCTCAAGGATCTAGAACTAGATGTACCATATGACCCAGCCATCCCACTACTGGGTATATACCCAAAGGATTATAAATTACTCTACTACAAAGACACATGCACACGTATGTTTATTGCGGCACTATTCACAATAGCAAAGACTTGGAATCAACCCAAATGTCCATCAGTGACAGACTGGATTAAGAAAATGTGGCACATATACATCATGGAATACTATGCAGCCATAAAAAAGGATGAGTTTGTGTCCTTTGTAGGGACATGGATGCAGCTGGAAATCATCATTCTTAGCAAACTATCACAAGAAGAGAAAACCAAACACCGCATGTTCTCACTCATAGGTGGGAACTGAACAATGAGATCACTTGGACTCGGGAAGGGGAACATCACACACTGGGGCCTATCAGGGGGAGGGGGGAGGAGGGAGGGATTGCATTGGGGTGTTATACATGATATAAACGTTATGCACATGTACCCTAGAACTTAAAGTATAATAAAAATAAAAAAATAAAAAAATTAAAAAAGGCAAAAAAAAAAACCTTTTCATAATATTAAAATATGAATATTCATCCACCATCATTAAAAATCAAGGTAGCTTTAAGTATACAGAATGCCTTGAGATATCATGTAATGATAATACAAAGCTATCATCATTTTCAAACTTTTTAAAAATGTTGATTACTTCACCTTTATCCCATTCTTCCCTATATACATTGCACTGTGTACAATCTGTATTAGGTCAGTAGAATATGTATATAATTCATAGTGAAGAGGGAATCCCAGACCTTATTCTCCAAGTCACACTGCCCTTCTCCCAGCCTCCACACCCATCATCTACAGGAGTCAGACAGCATCAAAGTTCTATATCTGTCCCCACAACACTCACAGCCTTACAACTTTAAAGACTATCAAGAAAAATTCCATCAAGCTCTTTATCACCAGATGAAACCCAAAGTTCCTGGGTTTTCCCTCACTATTAGGTCTCTGATCTATGCACCCTTAAGTTCACCCTATCTTCCCAAGTTCAGAGCCCATTATACTATGTCCTCTGGACAACATAAATTCCCTCATATTCTATCTCCTCCTGAATACTGCCTCCACCTCTTTGCTGTAAATAAAAGCTAGTTATTCCCCAAGAACTCTCTTCCCCTGTAGTATCCACACATGATGGCTATTTTCTCTCTCAAATTCCAACTATCACTGTCCTACTTCTTCATCATTGAAGAAAACTGTGTCCCTTCTACCTCCATCCAAAAATCCAGCCTTGCAACGCATGTCATCAAACTAGACAATTTTTACTACTACTGGTTGCAGTTAACTTCAGTTTCTATAATTGCTACAAGATTTTGATTATGATTTTATCATTTGCCCCTCTCAATTATATATAACTGAATCTCCCAGTACCCGCAATCCTCAGAATCCTTAAATCTTAAACTTCAATGAGCTTGTCCTCAGCCATTTCATGGTGATCTGGACCTCTTTATTATTACCAATGACAGCAACCCCTCCATAACCTCAACTCCAAGTATCCCATTCCAAAATATTTCTTCCCATTTTTCCAGCTCTGATATAACAACCCTTAATCAACTTTTTACTGTATTTCACTTGTGTTCTAGTTATAATGTCTGTATTCCTTGTGTTCTAGTTATATTGTCTCCTTACTTAGCTTAGATTCCACGGTCCATCACTACATTCAGCTCCCTGGTGGCCCTCCATTCCCTTGTTGAATCGACCTGGTAAAGCCTATACTCTGACTAAATACAGCTTTCCATGCACTTGAACCCAAATATCTAAACATGGGAAGAGAAGACTACATACCATCCTTACTGTTTTCACTTTAAATTCATAATCATAATCTTCAATGGGGCTTCAATTCTTCCCAGTGATCTTTTATGCATTTCTGCAGTCAATTCATTCTCCCACACAACTGTTCAACATCTCTTTCCTCAAAGCTCCAACATTTTATCTACCATCCTCACTATAGTAGATGAAACATATTCACAGATATACACCACCATATCCAGCAGCCTAGCATTCATACACCCACTAGTGTAAACTATCCAAGCTCTTATCTAAGAAAATCTCTCCACATGTACCCTAACTTTTAACTCTCCTCACTGTCTGAAATGCATCGCTGTCTTCCTTTTCTCTCTCATTGTATCAACACTATTTTTTCTCAATTATGGATCATTTAACTTACATCAAACATGATGTTATATCTCCCAGAAGACATAATACATCTGGAAAACCCAAGAGAATCAACTGAAAAAAATACTATAAACAATATGAGAATTTAGTACAATATCATGATGCACATTCATTCAGAGAAAGCACAAGGCTTCATATATTCAATAAAATATACCATTTACGATAGCAGAAAAGACATCAGAGTAAACTTAATGAAAAGCATGTAAGATCTATAGGAAGAAAACCTAACAATACAACTGGAAACACAAAAGAAGACTTCAGAAAATGAAATTACATCAGCTAGAAAAACACAACATCATGAATATGTCAGTTCTTCTTAAGATAATTTATAAATATGAAACCATCACAATAAAAATACAACAGTTGGTTTGGGGGACTTGTTGATGTTATTCTTTTATTTTTGAACAAAGTAGCTGACCCCAAAGTTCTTATAAATAGTAAGCATGCAAGAATAGCAAGGAAAGCTATTACAAAGAACAATAAAGGGGTGAGGGTGTGAGCACCACCATACATTAAATGAGAAAAAAGAAGAGCCAAAACAATGCTAAAAAAGTTAATTTTAAAAGTCCCAGAACTTGAACTGTCTGACTTCAGAATTCAACATGAAGCCTCAGTAATCACTGCAACACATTTTGGGGTTGAATATAGACATATAAATAAATGGAACAAAATACAGAGTCCAGAAATAAACCTGGGTAGATATGAACAATTAATTTTCAACAAAAGAGTAAAGCAATTTGATGAGAAAAGGATACTTTTCCAATAAGTAGTACTGGAAGAATGACTAACCATATGCAAAAAAAAAAAAAACAAAAAACAAAAAACTCCACACTTACCTCACCATAGACAAAAATTAATTTAAAATGGATCACAGACCTGTTAAATTTTAGAGTTAATACTTTAACTCCTAGAAGAAAACATAGAAAATCTTAGTGATGTTGGGTCTGGCAAAGATATTTTAAGCAGGGCACAAAACTATAAAAGAAAACCGATCTCGACTTCATAAAACATTTTGCTTCTGAAAAGACACTATTACAAAAATGAAAAGGGGTTCTTAGACCAGATGGCCAACTAGAGACAGCCAGGAAACATCTGTCTCACCAAAGAAAAAACAAAATATGGGGTAAACTATCACACTTTGCACAGATCTTTTGAGAGAAAACACTGAAAGTTGACAAAGAGGAACCACAGACACCCAGTGTGAAGAAGGAGGAAGCTGGGAAGCCTACATAGAGTCCCTGAGTGCCATTACCAGCTCCTAGTCCTGCACACGCCCTAAAGAAGGGGTAAGTTAAGGAATTCTGGGGACCTCTGGAGTCCTAGCTACAAGGATTGTGGAATCCTAGCTATAAGAATCCCAAGACCTCCAAAGACATTTAAATTGGCAGGGGAAATTGCCCTGCCCAGGGATCTTCTACACTTGACCTACTGCATTCACAGACCACCTGTAGACATACCCCACAACTCATTCTGACTCTGCCAGGCACAGAGGACCAGTGGGTCCTCAGTGAGTTGCAAGTCTCCTGGTGGTCTAACCTTCAGCTCAGGCTTCCTTCAAAAGAGAAGGAGGTACAGCCCACCAGGGACCCCCTTGGGGCTAAGGAAATGCAAGCACTATAACAGTGATTAGAGGGGGATCCCACAAAGCCCCAGAATGGATTTGGTGAGGGGGTCATCACTTGCACCACCCTCCTCGTCATCTCCCCAGAATACTGCAGTGAAGAGAATGAAATATAAGAGACATGCATGGCTGAGTAACATCCTATCTGCTAGCCCTTACTCTTAAGCACCATCTAATAGAATGCAGCCTAGATGACACGACAAAAACATAAATAAATTCCATCAGTATGCATCACCTGTGAAACCCAATGCAGCAAAACTAGTCACAACGAAGGAACCCATACAGAGCCTTGGTTCTCTAAAAGCACCTAGAAAAAAGACCAATTGACTATATACAGTCAAACCCTCAAGTGAAAAAAATACAAAAACCAAAAGGTCTATTCAAATGACATCAACAAAAAAAAAAAGAAGCAAAGAAACACTAACCCTCTCAGGTGAGAAGAAATCAGTGCAATGATTCTGGTAATACAAAAAGTCATAGTGTTTCCTTACCTTCAAAAGATCATACTACCTCCACAGCAATATACCCTAACTAGATTGAAAGGTGGAAATGACAGACATAGAATTCAGAATCTGGATGGGAAGGAAGCTCAATGAGATTCGAGAGAAAGTTGAAACTCAATCCAAGGGAGCAAGTAAAACAATCTAAGAGTTGGAAGATGACGTAGTCATTTTAAGAAAGAACCAAACTGAACTTACAGAATTGAAAATTTTACTGCAGAAATTTCAAAATATAGTTGGAAGCTTTAATAGCAGACTAGACCAAACTGAGGAAAAAATTTCAGAGCTTAGTCAGACAAAAATAAAGAAAAAAATTTTTTAATGAACAAAACCTCAAAGTAATACGGGATAATATAGAGACCAAACCTATGACTCATTGGCCTTCTCAAGAGAGGAGAGAGAGTAAGAAACTTTGAAACATTTTTGAGTACCTACTCCAGGAAAATTTCCCAAGTCTCGCTAGAGAGGTCAACATGCAAACCCAAGAAACTCAGAGAACTCCTGTGAAATGCTAAACAAGAAGATCATTCTGAAGACATTTCATAAACAGACTTTCCTAGGTCAATGAAGAAGGAAAGAACCAAAAAGGTAGCTAGAAAAAAGGGTCAGATTACTTCAAAAGGCAACCCCAGCAGGCTAACAGCAGACTTCTCAGTAGGTTTCTACTTTTCAGGCAAGAAAAGATTGGTAGCCTATTTTCAGCATCCCTAAAGAAATGAAATTCCAACCAAGAATTTCAAATCCCACCAAACTAAGCTTCATAGTGAAGGAGAAATAAAATCTTTTCTGGACAAGCAAACACTAAGGGAATTTGTTATCACTAGCCCAGCTATAAATGAGATATATAAGGGAGCCCTAAACATGGAAAAGAAAGAATGACATCCGCTACCATAAAAACATATGTAAGTACAGAGCCCACAGACCCTATAAAGAAATAACACAATCGAGAATACAAAGCAACAAGTTAATAATATCATGACAGGATCAAAACTTCATATATCAATATTAATCTTGAATGTAAATGATATAGATGCCCCACCTAAAAGGACTAGAGAGCAAGCAGAAAAAAAAAAAAAAAAACAAGAACCAAATGTCTTACTCTCTTTGGGAGCCCAATCACACATAATAACAGCCATAGGTGCAAAGTAAAGGGATGGAGATGCATCTATGTATTAGTCTGTTCTCACATTGCTATAAATAATACCTGAGACTGGGTAATTTATAAATAAAAGAGGTTTGATTGACTTACAGTTCTGTAGGCTGTACAGGAAGCATAGGAGCTTCTGCTTCTGGGGAGGTCTCAGGGAGCTTCCAATCATGGCAGAAGGCAAAGAGGGGAGCAGGCACCTTATACGGCAGGAGCAAGAGCAGAGAGGGGGAGGTGCTACACACTTCTAAAACAATCGATCTCATGAGAACTCACTCACTATTGCAAAGACAGTTCCAAGGGAATGGTACTAAACCATTCATAATAAATCCACCCCCATGATCCAATCACTGCTCACCAGGCCCCACCTCCAACACTGGGGATTACAATTCGACAGGAGATTTGGATAGGAACACATATCCAAACTATATCAGTCATCACACAAATGGAAAACAAAAAAGAGCAGACTTTAAACCATCTACAGTTAAAAAAAAAAAAAAAAACAGAACAAAGAAGGGTATTACATAATGATAAAGTGTTCACTTCAACAAGACTTAACTATATAAAATATCTATGCACCCAACATCAGAGCAACCAGATTCAGAACACAACTGCCTATAGACCTACAAAAAGACTTAGATAGTCACATAATAGAGGTGTCAACACACCACTGACAGCATTAGACAGACCACTGAGGCAGAACTCTAACAAAGAAACTCGACTTAAATTTGACACTTGACCAAATGGATTTAATAAACAGCTACAGAATACTCCACTCATCAACCATAGAACATACATTCTTCTCATCTGCACACAGAACATACTGCAAGATTGATCACATGTTCAGCCATAAAGCAAGTCTCAAATAACTTTAAAGAATGAAATACAGCAACCATACTCTTGGACCACAATGCAATAAAACAGATCAATATCAATTAAATATCCCAAAACCACACAATTACATTAAAATTAGACAACTTGTTCCTGGATGACTTTTGGGTAAACAACAAAGTCAAGGCAAAAAATAGAAAATTATTTGAAAGTAATGAAAACAGAGATACAACATACAAAAATCTCTGGGATGCAGCAAAAGCAGTGTTAAGAGGAAAGTTTAGAGTGCAATATGCCTACATCAAAAAGTTAGAAAGATCTCAAATTAACAATCTAATATTGCACCTATGGGAACTAGAAAAAACAAGAACAAACTAACTCAAAGCTAACAGAAAATATAAATAACTAAAATCAGAGCAAAACTGAATCGAATTGAAAATTGAAAATCCACAAAAAGCATCAACAAAACCAAAAGTTGGTCTTTGAAACAATAAACAAGATCCATACACTGCTAGTTGAAACAAAGACAAAAGGAAGAAGATCCAATAAACACAATAAAAAATGACAAAGGTTACATTATAACCAATCTCACAGAAATACAAAAGATCCTTGGAAACTATTATGAACACTACGCACACGAACTAGAAAATATAGAGGAAATGAATACATTCCTAGAAACGCACAACTTTCCAAGACTGAAACAGGAAGAAATTAAAACTCTGACCTGACCAATAACAAGTTCCAAAATTGAATCAGTAATAAAAATTCTACCAACCAATAAAAGCCCTGAACCAGATGGATTTACAGCTGAATTCTACCAGGGAAACAAAAGAGAGCTGTTACCAATCCTGCTGAAACTATTCAAAAAAACAAAGGAGGAGAAACGTCTCCCTAACTCATTGTTCAAAGCCAGCATATCATCATAATACCCAAACCTGGCAAAGACAGGATGTAAAAAGAAAACTACAGGCCAACATCCCTAATGAACATGGATGCAAAAATCCCCAACAAATACTAGAAAACCAAACTCAGCAGCACATCAAAAATGATTATTTCGCCATGATCAAGTAAGCTTCATTCCTAGAATGTAAGAGTGGTTCAATATACGCAAATCAATAAATGTGATTTACCATATAAACAGAATTAAAAACAAAACCATATATCATCTTAATAGATGAAGAAAAAGATTTTGACAAAATCCAAAATCCCTTCATGTTAAAAAACCTAATGAGCATATCTCAAAATAATAACAAACCCACAACCGACATCATACTGAATAAGCAAAAGCTGGAAGCATTCCCCCGTAAGAACTGGAATGAGAAAAAGATGCCCACTCTCACCATTCATTTTCGACACGGTACTGGAAGTTCTAGCTAGAACATTCAGGCAAGAAAAACAAATAAAAGGCATCCAAATAGAAAAAAAAAAAAAACTATCTCTCTTCAGAGATGATATGATTCTATACTTAGAAAACCCTGAAGTCTCTGCCAAAAGGTTTCTAGAACAGATAAACAACTTCAGCAAAGTTTCAGAACACAAAATCAATGTATTAAAATCAATAACATCTCTATACACCAATAACACTCAAGCTGACATCCAAATTAAGAACACAATCCTGGCCGGGCGCGGTGGCTCAAGCCTGTAATCCCAGCACTTTGGGAGGCCGAGACGGGCGGATCACGAGGTCAGGAGATCGAGACCATCCTGGCTAACACGGTGAAACCCCGACTCTACTAAAAAAATACAAAAAACTAGCCGGGCGCGGTGGCGGGCGCCTGTAGTCCCAGCTACTCCGGAGGCTGAGGCAGGAGAATGGCGTAAACCCGGGAGGCGGAGCTTGCAGTGAGCTGAGATCCGGCCACTGCACTCCAGCCTGGGCGACAGAGCGAGACTCCGTCTCAAAAAAAAAAAAAAAAAGAACACAATCCTACTTATTAATACAATAGCCACATACAAAAATAAAAGACCTAGGAATACATCTAACCAAAGAGGTAAAAGATCTCTACAAGGAGATCTACAAAACACTGTTCAAAGAAAGCAGAGATGACAAAACATAAAAAATAAAAATAAATCCCTGCTCATTGATAGGAAGAATCAACATCACTAAAATGGCCATATTGCCCAAAGCAATCTACACATACAATGCTATTCCAATCAAACTACCATTGTTTTTCACTGAATTAAAAAAAAAATCTGAAACTCATATAAAACCAAAAGCAGCCCAAATAGCCATAGCCAAAGTAATTCTAGGCAAAAAGAACAAAACTAGAGGCATCACACTACATAACTTCAAATTATACTACAAGGCTACAGTAACCAAAACAACATGGTACCAGTATAAAAATAGACAGACTCAAAGGCTAGCAGAAGGCAAGAAATAACTAACATCAGAGCAGAACTGAAGGAGATAGAGACGTAAAAAACAAAACAAAACAAAACAAAAACCTTCAAAAAATCAATGAATCCAGGAGCTGGTTTTTTTTAAAAAGATCACCAAAATAGATAGACTGCTAGCAAGACTAATAAAGAAGAAAAGAGAGAAGAATCAAATAGATGGAATAAAAATAATATAATAATAAAGGAAATATCACCACCAACCCCACAGAAATACAAACTACCATCAGAGAATACTGTAAACACCTCTACACAAATAAACTAGAAAATCTAGAAAAAATGGATAAATTCCTGGACACATACACTCTCCCAAGACTAAACCAGGAAGAAGTTGAATCTCTGACTAGACTAATAACAGGTTCTGAAATTGAGGCAACAATTAATAGCCTACCAACCAAAAAAAGTCCAGGACCAGACGGATTCACAGCCAAACTCTACCAGAGGTACAAAGAGAAGCTGGTACTATTTCTTCTGAAAATATTTCCAAACAACAGAAAAAGAGGGAATCCTCCCTAACTCATTTTATGAGGCCAGCATCATCCTGATACCAAAGCCTGGCAGAGACACAACAAAAAAAAGAGAATTTTAGACCAATATCTGTGATGAACACCGATGCAAAAGTCCTCAATAAAATACTGACAAACCGAATCCAACAGCACAACAAAAAGTTTACCCATCATGATCTAGTTGGCTTCATCCCAGGGATGCAAGGCTGGTTCAACATACGTAAATCAATAAACATAATCCATCACATGAACAAAACCACGACAAAAACCACATGATTATCTCAATAGATGCAGAAAAGGCCTTCAACAAAATTCAACAGCACTTCATGCTAAAAACTCTCAATAAAGTAGGTATTGACAGAACATATCCCAAAATAATAAAAGCTACTTATGACAAACCTACAGTCAATATCATACTGAATGGGCAAAAAATAGAAGCATTCCCTTTGAAAACTGGCACAAGACAGGGATGCCCTCTCTCACCACTCCTATTCAACATAGTGTTGGAAGTTCTGGCCAGGGCAATCAGGCAAGAGAAAGAAATAAAGGGTATTCAATCAGGAAAACAGGAAGTCAAATTGCTTCTGTTTGCAAATAACATGATTGCATATTTAGAAAACCCCATCATCTAAGCCCAAAATCTCTTTTAGTTGATAAGCAACTCCAGTAAAGTCTCAGGATACAAAATCACTGTGCAAAAATTGCAAGCATTCCTCTACACCAACAACAGACTGAGAGCCAAATCATGAGTGAATTCCCATTCACAGTTACTACAAAGAGAATAAAATACCTAGAAATCCAACTTACAAGGGATGTGAAGGACCTCTTCAAGGAGAACTACAAACCACTGCTCAATGAAATAGAAGAGGACACAAACAAATGGAAAAACATTCCATGCTCATGGATAGAAAGAATCAACATCAGGAAAATGGCCATACTGCCCAAAGTAATTTATAGATTCAATGCTACCCCCATCAAGCTACCACTGACTTTCTTCATAGAATTGGAAAAACCTACTTTAAAGTTCATATGAAACCAAAAAAGAGCCTGCGTAGCCAAGACAATCCTATGCAAAAAGAACAAAGCTGGAGGCATCATACTACCTGACTTCAAACTATACTATAAGGCTATAATAACCAAAACAGCATGGTACTGATACCAAAACAGATATACAGACCAATGGAACAGAACAGAGGCCTCAGAAATAACACCACACATCTACAACCATCCGATCTTTGACTAACCTGACAAAAACAAGAAATGGGGAAAGGATTCCCTATTTAATAAATGGTGCTGGGAAAACTGGCTAATCATATGTAGAAAGCTGAAACAGGATCCCTTCCTTACATCTTATACAAAAATTAACTCAAGATGGATTAAAGACTTAAATGTAAGACCTAATACCATAAAAACCCTAGAAGAAAACCTAGGCAATACCATTCAGGACACAGGCATGGGCAAAGACTTCACGACTGAAACACCAAAAGCAATGGCAACAAAAGCCAAAATAGACAAATGGGATCTAATTTAACTAAAGAGCTTCTGCACAGCAAAAGAAACTATCATCAGAGTGAACAGGCAACCTACAGAATGGGAGAAAAATTTTGCAATCAACCCATCTGACAAAGGGCTACTATCCAGAATCTACAAAGAACTTAACCAAATTTACAAGGAAAAAACAACCCCATCAAAAAGTGGGCAAAGGATATGAACAGACGCTTCTCAAAAGAAGACATCTATGCAACCAGCAGACACATGAAAAACTGCTCATCATCACTGGTCATCAGAGTAATGTAAATCAAAACCACGATGAGATACCATCTCACGCCAGTTAGAATGGCAATCATTAAAATGTCAGGAAACAGATGCTTGAGAGGATGTGGAGAATTAGGAACGCTTTTACACTGTTGATGTGAGTATAAACTAGTTCAACTATTGTGGAAGACAGTGTGGCAATTCCTCAAGGATCTAGAACTAGAAATACCATTTGACCCAGCAATCCCATTACTGGGTACACCCAGAGGATTATAAATCATGCTACTATAAAGACACATTCATACATATGTTTATTGCAGCACTATTCACAATAGCATAAACTTGGAACCAACCCAAATGTCCACCAATGATAGACTGGATCAAGAAAATGCGGCACATATACACTATGGAATACTGAGTTCGTGTCCTTTGCAGGGACATGGATGAAGCTGGAAACCATCATTCTAAGCAAACTATCAAAAGGACAGAAAACCAAACACCGCATGTTCTCACTCACAGGTGGGAGTTGAACAACGAGAACACATGGACACAAGGCGGGGAACATCACACACCGGGGCCTGTTGAGGTGTGGGGGACTGGAGGAGGACAGCATTAGGAGAAATACCTAATGTAAATGACGAGTTTATGGGTGCAGCAAACCACCATGGCACATGTATACCTATGTAACAAGTCTGCACGTTGTGCACATGTACCCTAGAACTTAAAGTATAAAAAATAAAATAAAATAAAATGAAGAAATTCACTGACATTCAAAAAAAATATATAGACACATAGTCACCTGAGGTCAGGAATTTGAGAACAGCCTGGCCAACATGGTGAAACCCCGTCTCCACTAAAAATACAAAAGTTAGCCAGGAGTGGTGGCACATGCCTTCAATCCCAGCTACTCAGGAGGGTGAGGCAGGAAAATCGCTTGAACCCAGGAGGTGGAGTTTGCAGTGAGCCAGGATCTTGCCACTGCACTCCAGCCTGGGTGACAAGAGTGAAACTTCGTCCCCTCCCCCCCCAAAAAAGACACATACATCAATGGGACAGAATAGAGAACAGAAATAAGGCTGCACACCTACAACCATCTGATCTTTGACAAAGTCGACGAAAACATACAATGGCGAAGAACTCTCTACTCTCTATTCAATAAATGATGCTGAGATAACTGGCTATCCATATGCAGAAGAATAAAACCGGACCCCGACCTCTAACTTTATACAAACATTAACTCAAGATGGATTAAACTATCCTCTAAAACTATGAGAAATAAATTTGTTGTTTAGGTTAAAAATTTTCATAAACAAAAAAAAGTGGATTGAGGACTTAAATGCAAAACCTAAAACTAATAAAATTCTAGAAGAAAAGCTAGGAAATACCATTTTAGACATCAGCCTTGGAAAAGAATTTATGGCTAAGTCCTGCAATTGCAACAAAAATGAAAAAGTGGGACCTAATTAAACTGAAGTGCTTCTGCAAGGCAAAAGAAACTATCAACAGAATAAAAAGACAACCTACAGAGTGGGTGATAATATTCACAAACTAGGTATCCAACAATGGTCTAATATCCAGACTCTATAAGGAACTTAAAAAATTCAACAAGCAAAAAACAAAAACCCCACTAAAAAGGGGACAAAGAACATTAACAGACACTTCTCAAAAGAAGACATACAAGTGGCCACCAAACATACGAAAAAAATATTCAACATCATTAATCAAAACCATGAGATACCATCTCGCACAAGTCAGAATGGCTATTAATAAAAAGTTAAAAAAAAACAGATGTTGATGAAGGCCACAGAGAAAAGTAAATGTCTATACACTGTTTATGGGAATGTAAATTAGTTTAGCCACTGTGAAACGCAGTTTGGAGATTTCTCAAAGTACTAAAAATAGAATTACCATTTGAACAGCAATCCCAATACTAGGGATATACCCAAAGGACAATTAATCATTCTACCAAAAAAGACACACACACCCAGATCTTCATCACAGCACTATTCACAATAGCAAAGACATGGAATCAACCTAGGTGCCCATCAAAAGTGAATTCGATAAAGAAAATGTGGTACATACACACCATGGAATACAGCATGCCCATAAAAAAGAACGAAGTCATGTTTTTTGCAGCAATATGTCTGCAGCTAAAGGCCAATATCCTAAGTGGATGAATGCAGAAACAGAAAACCAAATACTGTATGTTCTCACTTATAAGTGGGAGCTAAACACTGGATACACATGAGCATAAAAATGGTGACAAGCGTGTGGAAAAAGGGATAAGGGCATGTGTTGAAAAACTAATCATGGGGTACTATGCTCAGTATGTGGGTGATAGGTTTAATTGTATCCCAAATCTCAGCATCACACAACACACCCTTGTAAAAAAAACCTGCACATGTACCCCTTGAATCTAAAATAGAAGTTGGTGGGAAAAGGGCTTACAGAGCTCCAAAAAAAAAAAAAAATGAATGAAAAAGTACACCACAGACTGGAAGAAAACATTCAAAAAATAAATGTCCCACAAAGGACTTATATCTAGAATATTTAAAGAAGTTTTACAGCTTGATAGAAGAACAAACAAAAGATTGAACCTAACAGGCATCTCACCAAAGAAGATACAGAGATGGGAAATAAGCATGTGAGAAGATGTTTAACATCATTAGTTATTAAGGAAATAGAAGTTAAAACCAAATTGAGATATTGCTACATGCTCACTAGAATGGCTGAAATTTAAAAGGCTGACCATAAAAAGACTATTGGGAAGGATGTGGACCACTGAAACTCTCATACACAGATAGTGGGAATGTAAAATGGTGCAACTACTTTGGAAAACAGTTTGGTGATTTCTTAAAAATGTAAACATACGTCTACCATGTGACTCAGCCACTGCACTCCTAGATATTTGCTCAAGATAAATCAAAATGTCTGTCTACACAAAGACTTAATACATGAATGTTCATGACAGTTGTACTTGTAATAGCCTAAAACTGGAAACAACCCAAGCATCTATCAGCAGGAAAATGGATAAACAAACAATGGTGTCCATACAATGAAATACTATTTCACAACATTTAAAACTATTGATAAACAGAACAAGAATGAATCTCAAAATAATTATGCTCAGTGAAAAAAAGCTACACAAAAAGAGCACACGTTATATGATTCCTTGTCTATAAAATTCTAGAAATGTAAATTAATCTACAGTGACATAAAGCAGATCAGTGGTTACTGGTGGAGGGGAGGAAGAGAGACACAGGAGGGAGAAAAGGGAAAGATTGCAAAGGGGCAAGAGAAAACTTTAGGGAGAGATTGGTACATTTACTATCTTGACTATGGTGATGGTTTCACCATCGACATATTTCAAAACTTATCAAATTGTACACTTAAAATGTATGCACTCTACTTTAGGGGCTGAGGCAGGGGGATCTTTTGAACCTAAAAGCTAGAAGGTAGCCTGGCCAATACAGCAAAACCCTGTCACTAAAATATGCATTGTATAATGCATTACATATATTAAACCTTGATAAATCTATTTTTAAAGCCTTAGTAATTAAAATAGCGATGCTGTAAGATGAATAGGAAGAATTAAAAATCCAAAAATAGATCCAAATACATAAAAGAATGTATTCTGTGAAAAAAGTGACATCTCAAACAAGTTAGGAGACTTGCTAGCCAAGACTTGCTGTTGGAAAAACTGGATAAACATCCAGAAAAAATTAAATAAGATTGAATTCATACCTCACATTATATCATTATATTCCAGATGCATATATTCTAAATAGATCAAAGATTTGCTTGTAGAAAGTGCAACCATGTGTTAATTCCTTTTTAACCTTGTGCCTGGGAGCTAACTATGACTGAGTCAACAAAAGAAAAAAATCTATAAATCTGACAACAATTAAAATCTTCTCCATGGTGAAAATACACCATAAGCAAATTCAAAAGACAATAATCTGGAAAAAGAATAATTGCAAGTCATATTACAAAGACTTAATCTAGTCAGTATTTTAAAAGCTCCTAAAAATCAGTAAGCAAAAGAAGTCCAATAACTCAAAAGAAAATGGGTAAAGAATGTGAAAAGATATGCATATGTACAGATAAAGACGCTTAGCCTTTCTAATAAAAAATGCAAATTAAAATCACACTAGATAACATCTTTTGCCTATCAGCTTAGAAAAACAACCAAAGTTAAAGACACTGTTGGTTAGGCTTCAGCATGCAGGTATTCTCACACACCATGAGAATGTAAATCAGTACCACCATTTTGAAGGACACTTTGGCAGTATCTGTACAAATTACAAATGCATATGCCCTTTAACCCCAAAGTTTCACCTCTGAGAATTTATCCTACAAATAACACATGCATGCCTATGAAGTTGTATACATGCATGTGTAGGTATGTATACATACATATGTGTAGGTATGTATATATGCATATATATGTATGTGTGTGTATATATATAGTTATTACATTGTTCTGTGTAATGGCAAAAGATTGAAAATCATTAAAATGTCTAGCAAAAAAGGATTGCTCAGACAAATTTTAGTACATCTATATAATTGAATACTATGAAGCTGTTACAAAAAATAAGGCAGATCTCTACATACTGACATGGAAAGATCTCCACTTGTTAAGTGAAAAAGATCTCCCACAATGTTAAGTGAAAAAAGCAAGCTACATAGGAGCTGTATAGTTGTTACTTTTCTGTAAAATGATGGGATAATAAGAATCAATATTTATGTTTTCTTCTATATATAGTCTCTGGAAAGATACATAGGAAACACATAACTGTGATTACCCTGATGGATGGGTGGGGTTGTATAGATGAAGGCAGAGAAGTCAAGGGAAACGTCACTGTGTATTTCATATAATTTTTCTGATCTGTTTATATACCTGTCTCTCCCCAGAAAACTATATGCTATGCCCCATGGGGTCAGTTACCTAGCTGTAATGTTTAATGTAATGTTTATGTTTATCTCCAGTGCCTCAAATGGTTCCTAGCAAATAGTAGAACTTTTGTAAAACTTATTTTTGTTGATAGATGTGCACATTTAAAAAATTTGAGACCACTGCAGTAAATTATGTCTAGATTCCTTACAGCTCTAGAGTAGGTTTCAGCAAAATTTTTTTTTTTTTTTTTTTTTTTTGTTGAGACGGAGTCTCGCTCTGTCGCCCAGGCTGGAGTGCAGTGGCCGGATCTCAGCTCACTGCAAGCTCCGCCTCCCGGGTTCACGCCATTCTCCTGCCTCAGCCTCCCGAGTAGCTGGGACTACAGGCGCCCGCCACCTTGCCCGGCTAGTTTTTTTTTTTTTTGTATTTTTAGTAGAGACGGGGTTTCACCGTGTTAGCCAGGATGGTCTCGATCTCCTGACCTCGTGATCCGCCCGTCTCGGCCTCCCAAAGTGCTGGGATTACAGGCTTGAGCCACCGCGCCCGGCCCAAAATTTTTCTATAAAGAGCCAGATACTAAATATTTTAAGGTTTGTTGGCCATATGGTCTCTGTCACAATTACTCAACTCTGCTTTTATGGCACGAAATCAGCCACAGGCAATAAGTAAACAAGTGGGTGTGACTGTGTTCTAATAAAATATTATTTATAACAGGTAGCCAATCAGATTTGGTCCCAGGGCTGTAGTTTGCCCAATTCTGTTCTAGAATTTTGTTTCTCTGATTATCCATCAGTTGAACCTTGAAAGGTATGTAAGATTTCAAAATAAAAAATTGAATAAATGAACAAATAAATAAATAAATATTAACCAACTTTTCCATAAGGAAGAGTTATTCATATTCTTATTCATCAGATCTTATTCATCAGATCTTATTTATCAGATTTACTTATTTTATATTGGGCTATATGATACTATATCTGTAATGAGACTTTTTTGCTTTAAATCTACTGTATTTTATTTTAACTTATTAATTTATTATTTTTATTGGTACATATTAGGTGTATATATTTATGGGGTACATGAGATATTTTGTTACAGGTAAATAATGTCTAGTGAGGTGACTTTTGAACAGGGACTTGAAGGAAGTAAAGCAGCAACCTATATGGTTAGCAAAGGGAAGAGGGCCTCAGGGAGAAGAAACAGTCAACATAAGCTACTTGAAGAGAAAATTTGCTTGGCTTGTCTTAAAATTATTTTTAATAATTTCATTAAAGCAAAAAATTCTACATTATAGAACACCAAATATACAACTTATTTAGTTTAATATACAAATATATATCTCTTAAGAACACAACTCCGAAATGTAAATAAATAGTTGTGAGACTAATCATTTAATGATACAACTCCAGGAAGCACACAGCCCTAAGACAAGTTTGACACCGACATACTAAAAGTTGAAGATACTACTTATTATCATGCCCAAATTATTAAAATTATTTTAGTGTATGCTTGGTCCTGCCATGATTGTGAGAAGAGCACAGAGACATCAGAGGATCTAGTTTCTTATCCTAACTCTACCACTAACTAGCCATGTGACAAGTTTTTAATGGTAAACACAGGAGTTGAACTAGATAATACCTACTCTTCCTATACTAATATTCAGCAATATCTGGATACATTTTTGGGTATCACAATGAGTAGAGGGCAGGGATGCTCTTAAAATCCTGCATGGGCCGGGTGCGGTGGCTCACGTCTGTAACTCCAGCACTTTGGGAAGCTGAGGTGGATGGGACCTGAGGTCAGGAGTTCGAGACCAGCCTAGCCAACATGGCAAAACCCTGTCTCTACTAAAAATACAAAAAAATTAGCCTAGCTGGGTGTGATGGCATGTTACTGCAATCCCAGCTACTCGGGAGGCTGAGACACGAGAATCACTTGAACCCAGGAGGCAGAAGTTACAGTGAGCTGACAGCACTCCAGCCTGGGCAATAGAACAAGACTCCATTTCAGAAAAAAAAAAAAAAAAAAAAACCTGCAATGCAGAGGACATCTCCCCCAATAATTATTCAACACCAAATGTCAATAGTGCCAAGGTTGAGAAACCCTGTCCTAATGAAAAGGATACTTCTCTACTTCATTGAAGGTGGTCAATGACTATCATATATTAATTAGGAACCCTTTTGGCTAACAAAACCTGAAATAAATAGTAGTTTATTTTTCTGAAAACAAATTCATAAGGGTGGCTGCCAACAACAGAACAGCTTCAAGAACTCATAGGCTAACCCCCAAAGTGATGATATTAGAAAGTGGGACCTTTTGGGAGGTGATTCGTTCAGAAAGGTGGAACCCTTAAATAGGATCAGTGCTCTTAATAAAAGAGGCCACAGGGAACCCATTTACCTTCTACCATGAGAGAACAGAGCAAGAAGGCACTGTCTATGAGAAAGTGGGCCCTCACCAGCTGCCAAATATACCAGTGCCTTGATCTTAAACTTCCCAGACTCCAGAATCTTGAAAAATAAACTCCAGTTGTTTATAAGCTACCTAGTTTGTGGCATTTTGTTACAGCAGACCAAATGGACTAAGACAAGGAGAAAGCGGTAGCACTAAACACATCTACGTCTTTTATCAGGGAAGCAAAATCTAACACCTTAGTGGACAGAACTACCTTCAAGGGAGGTGAAGAAAGTCACTTAGCCCTCACTGCCTGCAAGGGAGGCTGGGCTAGTAAACACTTAGGTTTCTTAGACTTTATAGTGGAGTCTGGCAAAAGAGGAGGGGATTGGAAATTGGTCTTAGGTTAATCAGTTAATACAGCCTAACTTATAAGTCAATATCCTCTCACATGAATTAAGATGAATACTAAATAATAAATAATTCCTCATCAAACAGTTTATTTCTGGGATTTCCTCCTTGGTAGAGATGAAAAAATAGGTGCATAAGGACTACAAATCTAATTCATACAGCTCACAGATGCCAACATCATTTAAAAAGTGGTGCTTTCTTCTTTAATTGGCCCACTGTTCACACATTCAGCTTTATGTTATGCTACGGTTAGATATTAAGTTAGGACGTAAACAAAAGAAACTAGTAAGCCAAGTATCCCTCTTTCATAGCAGAGTGAGAGACAAACTAAAAAGCTATCAACCAGAGACTAACATCGTGAAAAATCTTAGAAACCCTCTTAAGGGAACTCTTGGAAAAGTAGTTTAAAGCTCAAAGATATATGATAGAGCCCATAGCTATGATGCCTTTGAATCTGCTCAGAGCCATCCAAGCAAGTGGTATAAATTCAAGATTATCTGAATTATACTTAAAATGAAAAAGGCATGTTTGCATTCCAGTGCACAGATAAAAGTGCTCTCTTCCTCTAGGGACGAATATATCCTAACCAGTCTAACATACTTTAGTTTGGATTTCTGTTTGGTACAGTAACAATGTAGACCCTGCTAAACTTTATGTAAGCCCCAGTAGATGTAATACATCCAGATTTTCAAACGGACCTAAAAATATTTAACCTCTGAGATTGCCACTAAAAAGAAAACCTTCTGTACTAGGAAGTAGAATTTGTATGTAGCAGCATTAGGGAGAAGAAAGAAGATGTATATTAAGGAGAGAATGAGAAGTCAACAATAGGAAAATTTGTCAGAATAAGTTAAGAGTTGGGACTAGTTGAAATCTCCTAGGTCTTTTCAGTTTAGTATTTCCTTCTCTAGAGGGAAATTCTATGAAGTATTTTTCTATTATAAACTTGAATTTTTCATCATAATACTTTCCAAATAAAATTTCTTTTAGACTAACATTCTACAACTGATTTAAAGTACAGGGTCTGGAAATTTGGGGATAAATTGTTTTAAAATTTTTGCAGGTTGCTGAATTCTGAGATGTTTTTGTTCTAACTATTCTTTCTCTATAAAAAGAGCTTATTTTTAAAATTTTTCGTTGACACATAATAATTATATATATTTATGGAGTACATAGTGATGTTTCAATGCATATAAATGTATGGTGATCAGATCAGGGTAATTAGCATATCTATCATCTAAAACACTTGTCATTTCTTTGTGTTGGGAACATTCAGTATCTTCCTTCTAGGAGTTTGAAACTACATAATATATTATTGTTAATTATAGTCATCCTAAGTGCTAGAGAATACCAGAACGTATTCCTCCTATCTTGCTGTAACTTTTTTTTAAGAGACAGTCTTGCTCTGTCACCCAGGCTGGAATAATGTTACAATCGTAGCTCACTGCAGCCTTGAACTCCTAGGCTCAAGCCACCCCCACACTTCAGCCTCCCAAGTAACTGGGACTACAGGCGCATGCCACAAAACAAGGCTTCTAACTTTAATTTTGTACCCTTTAACAAATCTATATCGCCTTCTTCCCCCTACCCTTCTCAGACCCTAGTGTACTATGTTCTACTTTTTACTTTTTTTATGTTTTAATGTTTTGTATAATTATAGTGATATTTGTTCCAAACCCCAAACCGGACACTTAACATAACAAAAGATTTTAAACATTTTGAGAATTTTTAAAATTTTAACTTGTTATTTTGAAATAACTTTAGACTTACAAAAGAGTTGTCATAATGATACAGAGAGTTTCTGTATATCTATTACCCAGTTTTCTCAAATGTTAACATCTCTAATGTTAACATCCTACATAACCAGGTACGGTTATCAAAACTAAGAAAAGAATATTTGTATATAACACTATTAACAAGTGTCAGATTTTATTAGAGTTCTACCATTCTTTTCTTAATGGATGTCCTTATTCCGTTTGAGGGTCCAATCAAAGATGTTATGAAACATTTTGTGGTCATGTTCTTTTGTCTCCTCAGATCTGTGACAGTCTCCGTCTCTCCTTTTCTTTCATAACCTTGACATGTTTGGAACGTCCCTCATCCACATATGACTGAGAACATGCAGTTTTTAACTGTCTGTTCCTGACTTATTTCACTTAACAGTGTCCTCCAGTTCCAACCGTGTTGCCGTGAATGACAGGATTTCATTCTTTTTATGGCTAAATAGTGTTAATGGAATATATACACAATGGTGTATATATACCACATTTTTTATTTAATAGATCATTTTATGCCCTTTAGAATTTATTTAGTTGCTACCATAATAAGTAACATATAAGGGCAATTCCACTGAAGCATTTTGGACTTTGGCCAGGTAACTGAACAATTATGAGATACATGTCAAATAATGGGCACTTGATACATCTCTGTTGCCATTTGCCATTTTCAATTGTCATTTGTCTACATTAACAAATGCAGAGCTTCTTCACTGTATTTATGTACCTAACTGCATCAACCATTTAAAAGGTATCTAAAAACCTATGTCCAGGAATTCTAAACACAAGATTTCACCTTTTGCGGAAAATACTACATATGTCTTAAAATATTTGTCTGTTTAAAACATAATATTACATTATTATAAAGTCGTCATGAGCATAATTCTGTTTTATTTTTTAATACTCATCCGAAGACTCATCCGAAGTGAAAATAGCATAGAAGTAGGAGTCAGGATGCCTGTGTTTCAGCTCTAGTCCCCAGCTTGGACAAGTCTCTTAAAATCCTTAAGCCTCAGATTCATCTTCTACAAAACGAAGGTGATATAACTTCCTTGCCTAGTTCACAGGGCAACTGTGATCATTATATGCTATGATCCTTATGAAAGGGTTTATACATTGAAAGGCATTATACAAAGATATTATCAATATAGCTAAATATAAACAAGAATATGGCATACAACCTTGGTAGGGAAAATGGACTAAAAACATATTTAGAAAGTATCATGCAGACATGAACATCACATTGCTTTTCCCAAAGGGAAAGCAAACAAGATCATATTTTAAAGGCTCTTGGTAATTTTTTAAATAGGATCAATAGGTGACAGGTCCACACTTAATACAAGCCATCTGATCTAGAATAGGAAACCCAAGACTTTAGAGTACAATGAGGTGAAAATCCTAAACCACGAGTAGAGCATAGAATTAGTCTGGAGAGCAAACAGAACACTTACAGTAGGGGCATAATGCCTGTCATCAAACTAACCTAATTTCTATGTAAGGCAATGTTCTTTGTATTTTGCTGAAGATGAAATAAGAGAAATCTGAGAGATCTTAGAAACTAATTTTTGAAAGATTATATTTTCATTCAAAATGGATCAGATAAAGGTCTAAAGTCTAAGAAGATCTAAGGTACAATGTGAGCAATATGAAATTTTTCATTCTACTTAGAAATTCTGAAAAGAGAGAACATACTATAACCAATGGACTGGGAATGAAAATTCAAGTAAAACCTTTTCATGAAAGATTATTCAATAATTAAAAGAATATGCCTGGAGATTAACTATAATCTTCCAAGAGGCAGAGCTGCATAGGTGGCTCCTTTTACGGACTGTGTATAAAAGTTAATTCAACAAATATGCATTGAGTTAGTACCTAAAATATCATAGGTGACAGGGAGGAAAGAGTATGTGGCATGACCTGTACTCATGAAAGACTAAAGGATCAATATCTTTTACAACTAAGAGAAAGTTTGATATACTCAACTATCTAAATGAATGGCACATATGCTATATCCACAGATGCTTCCACATTTGCTAATGAGTACTAAGGGCAAAAAGGGAAGACGAAAACAGTAGGAATAGAAAAGAAGGATTTCCTGAAGAAGTGGAAGCCAGAGACTGGTCTTAGAGAACTGATATGATTTGAGTAAGGGAGAAAGCAACTACTGTAAATGAAGCAAATTCCTCATTTGCAATCTTGGAAGGAAATCTTTAAGAAGTTACTTTTGTCTTCATCATTCTTTTTCACTTTGTAACTTTTTAGTGACTAAAATAGGTTAGCAGGGGGCACTACGAGAAATATAATACCATGAATTAGAATCCTAAAACCTCAAGGGCTTCAGGTTTTATAACAAATAAACATATAACAAATTTATTTATAACAAATATAACATATTACCCTGAACTCAAGCTCCATTACTACAGTCCTGATGACTGTCTCTCTGCTGATTGAGTAGCTCCTTGAACCAAGAGCTCACCATTTTATGAAACAATTCCCTTCCCTGTTTCAGAATAGTCTACAGATATGAACTGAAGATCTCTAAAGTATTTTAAGTACACAAATCAATATTCCAATTTGCTGGCCATAAAAACACTTAAAAATCAAGGGGAAACATCTGCATAATAAAATTAGACTTTCATATAATTTTTAGGTTTCAAAATGAAACAGTGTGTAAGGGGACTAAAACCTAGACTTTCCTAAGGCCACAAAGCAATTTAGTGGTAAAACCATGCTCTATAAATTCAATCTTCTTAACATCTTTCCAGTATGTGTTACTGTCCCACATATTCTAATTCAAAAGACTCTATTTTGTGTTCCATATCAAGAACTACATGCTCTGCTCCACAGCCTTCTGAAAATGAAAAAAGAAGTTTAATAATCTATTCAGATGTCTTTCCCTTCCTTCATGCATTGTAATTATTTCCAATGAAGCAAAGTCAAAAGTTATTGTATGCAGCTCTAAAAATTTACAGAGGTTAACTGGAAGATCTGACACAAAGCTTGAGCTAAATATACCACCCTCTCCTCACACCACCACCCTCCCCTGACCCTCTTTCATATAAAAAACAGTACATTTTAACTTCAAAGAAGTTCCTGTTATCTATGTACTCTCCACCCATGGAAATTACATACACAACATACTTACAATCTACAGATACTCCATTTCTATATAGGCACTTTCAAAGGAGGAACTCAGGCATTAAGTTCTTTCTAGAAGTGAAAATGCTCACTCACAAATAGCACCGCCAACCCTTTCTGACAGGTGAAGCCCTGTCTATCAATCATTGCCCTGCTGCCTTGCTTTTTCTTTCTTTCTTTTCCAGTCTGGTGTGATCAACTGAAACAATATCACTATCCAGCTGTGAGCATATTCATTTTACTTATATGTACACTGAAAGTTCTTTGGTGACTAATACTTAAAATTATTATATCAGTTTACTTAAACTATGTTCAATGAAAAATAGATAATCAAAAAGATTTTTTCCACAGAAGCTGTTTGACTAACAGTTTATGAGAATTCAGTGTTAGTTTCTTTCATTCTAACTTTTTAATTATTTTAAACTAAACATAGTTAAGAAATGGAGGTTTCTGTCAGCTATCCAAGTCTCTCAAGTTTTCCAGGATGTTTTGTCTACTGAATTCTTGAAATGTCTACTAAGAACAGTGCAATAATTTCCATAAGCAAAGGATCCCTACCAGTACAGAACCCAAAGCACTAAGCCCTTCTAAGCCACAGCAGTCGCATGGCACACTAAAGAAAAAATTTTTTTAAATTATATTCATTTTTATCAATTTATAATTTATCCTATCAATTTTCAAAAACCTTTAAAATAATGTAAGATAAACACATATATAAAATAAATAGAATTAAAATCAACTAAAAATCAACTAACAAAGGTGCATGTGATAGAAATTATATTAGAAAAATTGTGTTTGTAGGAACTACTAAAATTAAGGTTTCATTAATTGTTATGATCTTCTTGACAACATGGCTCTCATCATTGCTATAAGTGACCCATTTGTTTCTTACTATATATACATTTATACATTTATGTGTATATGCCTCCCTGTGTTAGTCCATTTGCATTGTTATAAAGGAAATAACCTGAGGCTGGGTAATTCATAAAGAAAAGAGGTTTCTTTGACTCATGGTTTATTTGGCTCATTTTGCAGGGCTCCTGGTGGGGCCCAGGAAGCTTTTACCCATAGCAGAAGATAAAGGGGGAACCAGCATATCACATGATGAAAGCAGGAACAAGAGAAAGGAGGGGGTGCCAGCCTTTCTTAGTCAGATTTCACGTAAACTCATACAGTAAGAATTCTTTCATTACCACAAAGACTGTATCAAGCCATTCATGAGCGATCAGTCCCCATGTCCCAAACACCCACCACTAGGCCCACCTCCAACATTGGAGGTCACAGTTCAACATGGGATTTTGAAGGCGCAAAACATCCAAACTACATCACTCCGTAAGTTGTTAGTGCAGTGTTTATCAAAGGCATGACTTAATGTAAGTCTTGGAATTGTATTCATTACTTAGTTTTAATGTTACATATTATACATATTATATAATCTCTATTAATAAATTCCCATTAAAAAATAAGAACAATTAACTGTTAATGTACTAGGTGATTTGTTTAAAATAAGTTTCTAAACAGGAAGTATAATGTTCTCATTCATCTATTATTCATTTATTCAACAGAAAGTTGAAAAAGCCACAGGACCTACCCCGTGGCAAGCAATGTGAACAAGCCATTACATGCATTATGCTATTTAATCTTCACAACAGTCTTGGCAAGAAAGTATTGCCATACCCATTTTACAGCTGAGGAAACTAAAGCTCAGAAAGATTAGAATATACCAGTAAGTAGTTGAGTTGGGACTTGAATTCATTTGCCTAGTTGCATATTAAGATTTCCACCACTACATAATGTAGTCTCACAACAAGTACTAACTTATCATTTATGTGGTACCAAAGACCAACTTAAAATGTAGTGTAGACTCAGAGTCACGACTAGAATGTGGTCCTTGATTTTTAAGGTGTTTACACTCCACTTTACCTCGCTAACCTAACTAGAGCTATGCTAGGCATATCTTGGAGTTCAATGACTAGTTAACAATAAATTTAAATATAGAATGAGTCAGTAAATATATGTTGAGTTTCTATTATATGGCAGCTGCACGCAGAACATTGTATATGACGAATAAGGTGAAAATAACCCACTTCTAACATTAAACAGTGAAGTTTATTAGAATCTGTGATGTAGGTAACATAGAAGTAAAAATAATCTGTATTTGTTTTTTAACTTTTTCCTTCAGACTACTGAGGAAATTATGTTCCACCTAATATCAAACCAGCTTTCTTGATATATTTTCTAAGCCAGAGTTATTGCTCTTATACTAAGGGCCACTAACAGGTTCCTTACCATTTACACCATTAGATTGTATAGCATTAAGATAAATGTACACTAGTGTAAGAAACATGGCTGTTTTGCTCCTTATCATTATTTATATATGTATATATCACCTTGTGCCAGAAAGGATATAAAGTATTTTATAAGGATATATAAAATACAAATTAGCATAAATTTAAGGTTGGTTAAAAAAAAGGTAAAGACAATGTAAGGTCGCTATAGATCACTGTGGTGGCCACAAATTTGGCTCCTTTCTTTCTAGCAACCTACCTGAAATAAGAAAACTTATCACTTATTGAATTTACAATTCCAAAGGTATTTTTCTCGTTGCTTAAGGAATATATGATATCCTTAGAATTAAGATGTTTTAATTTCTCTAAAACCTCTTTTAAAAATATGTGACCTAATAAACAACTATTGTCATGCTTCACCCACTAAATATGTGCATTATCTTCATAGACATGGTTTTTCTTGTTCCAGGAATAAAAGAAAAGGTACTGAGTTATATGTTTGCAATCTTCTGGATTCCCACTACTTACACACACTCCACCCACTAAAATAACAGATTCTTGTTTGTTTGATAAATTCCCAGGTCTTCTTCCATTGTGCAGGCTCAAAGTTCCAGGGGAGCAGAAAACGGAAACAGGTCCCTAAGGCTAAGTGGAACTGTTTAATGAAACTCTGAGCCAGTGAAGAAAGGGGAGAAATATAGGAAGCCCGTATGAAAAAGCTTTCTGAGAGCTTAGAAATAGAGCATGGAATGAGAGGAAGAAATTAGGCAGCTGCTACATATAGGAGATTATAAAAATAATGAGAGAATGAGGAAAAAATATTTAAGAAAGCCTAACTGAGTATTATGCAATTATTCCCCTTTGCCTATTTGATAAGAAAAAGTGGTAAAGATTTGAATTTCTTTTCAATTATTTTTGATGCTACTTTCTTGCTTCTTTCAATGTGAATGCCACCAAAAAAGGCCTATTTTGATAAGAAAAAGTGGTAAAGATTTGAATTTATTTTCAATTATTTAACATGCTACTTTGTTGCTTCTTTCAATGTGAATGCTACCAAAAAAGGGCCTATTTTGATAAGAAAAAGTAGTAAAGATTTGAATTCCTTTTCAATTATTTTATATGCTACTTTGTTGCTTCTTTCAACGTGAATGCTACCAAAAAAGGGACGTGAGATGGCTTACTTTAGGGAGCTTATAGTCTAATGACCTCAATATAGAATAATGGCATCCCAGGGCCTCCTGAGGCTCCAGCCATCTGCACACCATCTCACAGTGGTTGACAAGGGACTTCTCCTTCTGTCCAGAATTCACTTATGCAAAAATGGGACTTTTTAATTTTTTCAAACCTCACAAGTTTTCTTTCAGAAACTAGAAAAAACATAATAAGGAAACTTGAACCAAAAAGAATACTTCTACCAAATATAGTTTTTGAGATGCCCTTAATTTCTATTGAGACCCAGAATCTTTCAGTGATCATACGTTCGTCAAACTAATGGTTTTCAGCCTTCTTCACAAACTCTAATAAAGTTTGCACCATTGTTACCTTTGATTGTAAAAATATCTATATGTGTATAGTTAAAAACACTAGTTTAAAGGAAGAAGGATTCATATATAAGGGAATTACCCAACTCTTCACCCTTTTTTTCTTTTTTTTTTTTTTTTTTTTTTTTTGAGGCGGAGTCTCACTCTGTCGCCCGGACTGGAGTGCAGTGGCCAGATCTCAGCTCACTGCAAGCTCCGCCTCCTGGGTTTACGCCATTCTCCTGCCTCAGCCTCCCGAGTAGCTGGGACTACAGGCGCCCGCCACCTCGCCCAGCTAGTTTTTGTATTTTTAGTAGAGACGGGGTTTCACCGTGTTAGCCAGGATGGTCTCGATCTCCTGACCTCGTGATCCGCCCATCTCGGCCTCCCAAAGTGCTGGGATTACAGGCTTGAGCCACCGCGCCCGGCCCTTTTTTTTCTCTTCCCTACTTTATTCTACTAAACCAAGGCTGCACGTGAAACTTGAGCATTCTGAGCCCAAAGCAACAGCACTACCAGAGCAAGACAGCTGTGTCCAGGAACTACATTCCTACAGAGGGTTTGGCAACCAGTGTGGTCCCACAGTGCCTGGTGGGGATATACCCTGAAGGATCTCAAAAAAAAAAAAACTGGGGAGTGTTGGAGGACAGCAGAATTTTCACAGTCATGCAAGTGGAAGCTACCAGCCTGTGCACAGGGGCTTTAATATCAATGTGAACTCCTGGGCACATACAGTGCAGTAAAGAGACATTTAACTAATATACAAAATGGAAATACCATCACCTTATATGCTTATGTCTCTACATTGTTTTGAGCATCTAAAAATGAAATGCATAAAAAGGCACTCAGAAACTATAATGTACAATATAAGTATATGGCAATATTCTAACTTCCAAATAAAATTTACTCATAAGTTGGGTATAAGGTTAGAACCTGATTCTGAATTCTTTACATTGCCATGCACCTAGGGAATGTGCTTCTAAAAATATGTAATAATTTATTTGGATAGTTCAATGAAAGCATAAGGAGTTCTTACTTTTTATAATTACACATTGAATTTCATCTCATTTATTTACATTCAGTCCTGTTTTGAACTACTTGGAATTCTTCTGAGCAGAAATTTTTCTTTATAAACACCTTACACAACTCACAGGTCTCAGGCTACTTACCTCCTCCACGTCATGTCCTTCTGCCCTCTAACATACCACCCTTCCTATCCTCTCTTCAGATGGTAAAATGGGCCTTTCTCATATTCTTTTACTTAAGATCTGACTTCAACACTTGTTGGAACTGAGTTGAAAGCCTTCATTAAACATCAGCAGAAAAAAAGACCGTGACAATAGATCCTAGGGTTAAGTGAACAAAAGGGAAAGAAAAACAGAGCATTGAGGAAGATCATCTTAAAGGAAAAAGATAGAAAAAAGTCTTATACTTTAATCCCAATGGCCTTTGTACATGTTTTGAGAATAGTGCCAGAACATGAAAAATGAGGAATATCATTTACTTATGACTAAAATAGTGAGAATAATAAAGGTAGGAAATAGTGTCTGTCATTTAATGATTACATGACTTAAAATTACCTTAAGAAAGTTGGCCATGTACATTAACATGAGTTCCACATAATGTCAATAACAAAGCAAACCACAAGTTCCTTTTTGGCTAATTCAAGTCTGGCCAAAAGCATGTGAAAGCATGTACAATTCTCACAAAAGTTAAGTATTTGTTCAGACCTCATTCCAAAACCTCCATCCTACCTTCCTATCCTTCTTTAAATCATCTAAAGTTCTGATCTGTAACAAGAAGCCCGTTAGTTAAATCAGCATGGGAAGTGGGCAATGCTGTAAAACAGCAGCTGACATCAGTATTGTAAAACACATAAAATCTTTCATAAAATGAAAGATAGCACAGCTATAAGAGGCATACTTGCTTTGAAATACCCCTTAAGAATCTTAACACTACATAGTACCTGCCTCAGAGTTACCTTTTTACAAAGAAAGAGTAATTCTCCAAAATCTTAAAACATTTCTGCACAATACTGGCTAAGGTCATTCTGATCCAGTATGACACAGCCAGATGTTGCATTATAATACCTGTATTAGAATGACAATTCACACCTCCAGGATGTTAGTAAAATACCAATCTGATTACTAATTCAAACAAAAATACAGGGAGGGAACATCAAGTATCCATTAAAAAATTGTTTACAGCAACTGTAGTTCTTCAGGTCATTTTTACAGAAAGCCTATCCCCTGGGCCAATGTATTTGTGGCATTTTTTTATTACTACATAGCTCAAAAGTGCCTTTCATGCTCAGCAGGCACATCATAGGCAAAGAACTGATAAATTGAAAAGCTATCGTAAGAATATAAATCAAAAATTCTATAAAATTTGGCTTATATGCCCAAAGATAGCAAAAGCATGATATATTGCATCAGTTATTCACCATCAACAAAAAGAAACATTGAAAGCATCGTATTTTATGCCTGATTTTTACACTTGCAGATTTTTCCCCACCAAATTTATCTTAAATAATTCTTAAGTACACTTCCTCCTCGAATATATTTTATTGGCTTTCACTTAAACATGAAAAAAATTATAGCAGTTTCTCTACACATCTAATCAACTCGTTTCAGTAAAAACCATAACCAATTAAAATTTATTCTCAAAAATACAAATCTAATTCTTAACCATAGGCTAATGATGCTTAAAAGAATTGCTTTGCAGCTTGACCAGCAGATGGGACATCACTTTAGACTGCAACACAAGGAGAAACTGATGAGAAAAATCTAAGAGACTTTCTGTTAGGAGAAAAACTGTAAGGGACACCACAGGAAGGAGCCATTTATAATCATTTTCTCCTCCACATAATTTAAAGCTGTGGGCCAGGAGCCAAATGATGGCAAGAAACACACTTCCCACCAAGCAAGAATTAAGATAACCAGCTCTAATATAAGCAACACAAAACTAATTATTCTCATAAATTCCCTTCACAGTGTTAACACAAAACATCAACACTATGGTGCTGACAGCAGCAGGCAGGGAAGTGGTAGAAAATTTAGATCCAGCACTTTCTTTTAAACTTAGATTAGTACATCATAGTAATATCTATATTGGAAAAGTGCAAAAGAACTAGACAGAACCATAATGGAACAAATTTCAGAATGTGAATAGTAGGAAACATTTCCAGATTATAACAACATATATTCTAAATGATGACATTATATGACAACAATACTTAAGATTTTGAACATTTCCATTAATCCTACTATCCAATTTAATCCCCCAACAACCTATGTGGATAGAATTATATCCCTATTTTACAAACAAGAAAGTAGAGGCTTTTAGGGTGACCTCAAGGCAACAACTAGTTTAATGGCAAAGCCACAAGTCTTGGCTTCCATTTCAGAGCTCTTTTCAATATATTAAGCTGCCTATATATGTATATTTTTTAGTACTATTAACAGTAAATATTAAATTAACATTTAAAAATATCACTTTAAATGTATGCTTGTAAAATAAAAGCAGAGTATATTTTTAAAGAAAGATCATTGAAAATTTTAAATGACATAAAAATTTCTTTAGATGATTACTGTAGCCAAAAACAAATAATCACAAAACTATCTGAAGGCAAATAACAACATCAACTTGTAAACATCAGTTATTCAGAAAGGAAACAGAATATATCCTAGGAAGACACAAAGTTGAAACTCAATATCAATCTAGAAAAATAGGATTATATGTTTAAACTTATAATTTATTTGATGATGACACTATAAAAAAGAACGTTCAAATAAAATATTAAATAAGATGCTTCTGACATTTGACTAAATTCAATAGATATTATCATTATTAACATGGTGTCATCATCAAAATTATTATCATATTGGTGAAATTATCATTCCAGCTATATAACTTGATCATGTTTTATTACAATCGTCAAAATCAATGTACAAATGACCACTGAACGACATAGGAGTTAGTTGTGTCAAACCCCACACAGATTTTCCACTGCATATAACTTTCAACTTACCCAAATTTAACAGGAATGTCTACTGTTGATCAGAAGACTTACCAATAACATAAACAATTAACAAACATTTTGTATGTTGTAAAGCAAGCTAAAGAAAAGAAAATGTTGTTAAAACAATCATAAAAAAAAGAAAATATATTTATTATTTGATATGGTTTGGCTCTGTCCCCACCCAAATCTCATCTTGAATTGTAGTTCCCATAATCCCCACGTGTCATGCGGGTACCTGGTGGGAGGTAATTGAATCATGTGGGTGGTTACCCCCACACTGTTGTTCTCATCATAGTAAGTGAGTTCTCATGAGATCTGATGGTTTTATAAGGGACTTTTCCCCCTTTTGCTTGGCACTCCTCCTTCCTGTCACCATGTGAAGAAGGACCTATTTGCTTCCCCTTCTGCCATGATTGTAAGTTTCCTGAGGCTTTCCAGCCATGCTGAACTGTGAGTCAATTAAGCCTCTTTCCTTTATAAATTACCCAGTCTCAGGTATGTCTTTATTAGCAGCATGAGAACAGAATGAATACACTATTCATTAAGTGGAAGTGGATCACCATGAAGGCCTTCATCCTTCTTGTCTTCACACTGAGTAGGCTGAGGAGGAGGAGAAAGAGAAACGGTGGGTCTTGCTGTCTCAGTGGGGGCAGAGCCAGAAGAGATGGAGGAGGTGGAAAGGGAGGCAAGAGAGACAGGCACCCTCCATGTAACTTTTATTTTTTAAAATCTACATATAAATGGACCTGCACAGTTCAAATCCTTGTTGTTCAAGGGTCAACTATAAATGAATTTGTTAGACTGACAGACAAGTACCACCTTTGCTCAAATTTTAAAATCAATATTATTAATTTTATAGCAGTTTATCAGCACTTTTTCATTAAATGAATCAATATACAATTGTCACATTAAATCCCCTAGACTCCGATCAAAATTGTAAATCATTTCATTAGCAATCAAATAAAATTTGCAGTTTTTGGCTAAGGCATTGAAAACACTCCATGCTGTGTCCCATCCTAACTCTTTCAACACTGTTTTCTATCATATAATCCAAATATACTGGACATTTTATGCTTTCTCACTTTTACAATGTCTCCCAAGGTTTCTTCCAGGTAGAACACCCTCCATTTCTCCTTGTTAAAATAATACCTGATCTTCACCATCCAACTCACATCCTATGTCCTTAGTTCAGACTCCCCTGATCTTGTCAACTGTTGGAGACCCTTTCCTCCATTAGGGCACTTACCAAAGTTTGTCTTACATTTCTGATAATTTTCATAAGTCTCAAATAAATATAAGCATTATGGTAACCAAGACTGTTTTAAACTTTTGTATTTTCCAATATACTTTAGTACCATAGATCAAGTACACATTCCTGAATTCTGCATCTACTACATAGTCAGAAAAAGTGGAAGAATTTCTAGTTATATTTTAATTACAATCTTTTAAATCACAGAAACTCTTGAATACATATAACAAAACCTTCAAGATGCCAATAAGAATTTTACTATGTTGTAAGTGCTTGTCATTTGTAATTATATTGTTCCCACATCTAACAATCTATCACGCATAAACATGAAAAAGTACCATGACAACGTATAACAAATGATTCTCCAATATTTTGAATAGATTTACTTTTAAATAAATGTTACAAATGTATTATGAAATAAGAAATAAGCTTACAAATACATTTATTTTAACATCTTGTGTTGATTATGAGAAGAATAAAAATGAGCAATTCACAGGAAAATAATTTCAGATAGATCTTGTCTCCCTACAAATGGGCATCCTGATGTTCACTCTGGAATAAATACTTTAGGAAAAACATGATATTGAGATCATACCCCTTTGTTTGGTTATCAAAGGCTTATTTTTCATGTGGAAAACTTTTAAGTGCTAACAAATAATCCACTACAAACCACATAATTTTTGAAAATAACCCCCAAATTATATACACAAACAAGTAAATGTTAGTGAATGTATGCAATTGCTATCGGCAGTTATTAGATCCTAATTACTTTTCAAAAGTGGAATTAATAATATGTAATTTAATGTCTTACAGGATATTATAAAGATGTAATTTTATTGGACTTTGCTTCTAATACACTAAATCATATAGGCTAAATTTAAAACCATTTAGAAAAGAATATTAGAATTAAATTACAGAGGCCGGGCGCGGTGGCTCAAGCCTGTAATCCCAGCACTTTGGGAGGCCGAGACGGGCGGATCACGAGGTCAGGAGATCGAGACCATCCTGGCTAACAGGGTGAAACCCCGTCTCTACTAAAAATACAAAAAACTAGCCGGGCGAGGTGGCGGGCGCCTGTAGTCCCAGCTACTCCGGAGGCTGAGGCAGGAGAATGGCGTAAAACCCGGGAGGCGGAGCTTGCAGTGAGCTGAGATCCGGCCACTGCACTCCAGCCCGGGCGAAAGAGCAAGACTCCGTCTCAAAAAAAAAAAAAGAATTAAATTACAGAGAAGTTTACAACTAAATTAAGAAACTCTATCAGTTAAAAATATTTGCTGTCATCCTCAGATGTGAGTGCTTATCTAATAATATGATCCTGGACTAAGTATTGTGTATACTTCAGATATAAAATTTTCATATAGGCTATTTCTAGGCAAATACAAAAAGTAAACAAAAACAAAACAAAAAATACTGATGACTAGTGGTCACATCAAAATAATGCCATCATAAAAGTGTCCCTTTTCCCCTTCCACCTCCCACCACATGAGGACAGCAACAGGGTATCAGCTTGGAAGCAAAAGCAGCCCTCACAAGATCACACCTGTCAGCGCCTTGATCTTGAACTCCTGAGCCTCCAGGACTATGAGGAATAAATTTCTGCTCTTTAAAAACCACCCAGTTTCAGCATACTGAAAATTCAAAACTTGACATACTTTTAAAATACAGATTGGGACTAGATACATCAGAAATTGCCACTCCCACAGAAAGAGACCACAATTTCATATATACCAACATAATTTGAACAAATCTTCAGAGAGAAACTACCAAGTATGGATGGAGAAAAGATGCAGTCCCAGAGACTGAAGAGGAAGGAAGTTAGGACCCAATGTGGGGTGCCTGAATGCTAAGGCTGAGTTCCAAACTGGAAAGGTAGCTGGGGAAGGGGATTGGTCCAGTAAGGGTATGGGTTATTTCCATACCAGACCTCTCCCTAAGGGAGCCCCGTGGCCCCAAAGACCTAATAACAACAACAACAAAATTGAAGGGACAGTGCTAGCGATTGGATGTGGCCCCCAAGGTCCACAATCAGGCCTGATAAGGGAGTCATCTATTTCCCCCTCCCACTGCAGAACACAGCTGCAAATGTTAACATACACAAAGGAACCACAAGGCTGAGTAGGAGCCTATCTACTGCCCATTGCTCTCAAGCACCATCTACTAGATTGTAGCCCAAACTACAACACCAAAAATCACTTTACTAATCCTGCCTTTGCAAAACCAAGAGCAAGAATTCCACAACAAAGACACTGTACAGAGCCTTAGCCCTCTAAAAATGTTCAGAAACAAAGCCAACGAAGTACACTCAACTTACACCACAATTAAAAGAATACCATCCCTCCCAGGTGAGAAAGAATCAGCATAAGAACTCTGGCAATTCAAAAAGCCACACTGCCCCCTTACCTCCAAATGAGCCCACTAGCTCCCCAGAAATGTTTCTTAACCAGTCTGAATTATCTGAAATGACAGACATAGAATTCAAAATATGGATGGCAAAGAAGCTCATTGAGATCAAGAAGAAAGTCGAAATTCAATCCAAGGAATCCAAGCAATCCAGTAAAACAATTCAAGGGCTGAAAAGTGAAATTCTCACTTAAAGAGAGACAAAAATTTAATTTCTTGAGCTGAAAAATTTACTACAAAAATTACATAATATAATTGGAAGTATTAACAGCACAATAGACCAAACTGAGGAAAGAATCTGAGAGCTCAAAGAGCAATTCTTTCAATTAACACAGTCAGATAAAAATACAGAAAAGAGAATTGAGAAAGATGAACAGCAGAGAGTGGGCCGAGACATCCAATTAGAAGCAGCTATGGTGCATGGCACTCAAAGAGGAAGAAAAGCAGTGAATAAATATAGCACCTTTAACTGAAATATCCAGGTATTCGCACTGGGACTGATCAGGGAAACAACACAATCCACAGAACAGAGAAAAGCAGGGCAGGGTGACAGCCCACCTGGAAGTGACACAAAGCCAAGGGAACCCTCCACCCCAGCCAAGGGAAGTGGCGACTGAATGTGCCACCCAGGGAAATCACGTTTTTCCCATGGATCTTTGCAATCCTCAGATCAGGCAATCCCCTCATAAACCCACTCCACCAGGACCTTGGATCCAACACACAGAGCTGTGTGGAGTCTCAGCAGAGCAGCCACTCAGGTATGCACAGAGACCCAGGAGATTTACATACCCCTGTTACAGGATCCCCAGCAAAGGTGACTATAACTCACTCAAAGTGGGAGGTCCATACATACCCCTAGAAAGGGGACAGAATCCAGGGAGCTGAACAGTGTCCATCTGCAGGCCCCACTTCCAAGGCACTTCACAAGACCCACTGGCTTGGAATTCCAGTCAGCCACCAGCAACAGGGTAGTGCCTGCCTGAAATGGAATAGAGCTGCCAGGGAAAGGGGCGGGCTGCCACCTTTGTTATTTGGACAACTCAGCCATTCAAGTCTGTTAGCTTCAGAGAGTCCAAACAGTCCAGACAAGAAAGGGACCCCCAGTACAGCACAGCTGCTTTATGAAAATGTGACCAGACTACTTCTTTAAGTGGGACCCCAATCCATTCCTCCTCACTGGGCAGGACTTCCCAGTGGGGACCTCCAGCCACCCCCACCCATATTCTAAGAAAGAGCTCTGATCTCTCCCTGGGCTGGAGTGCCCAGTGGGGAGGGGTGGGCTGCCAACTTTGCTGTTTGGGTGACTTGGCCATTCCAGCCTGTAGGCTTTGCAAAGTCCAAGCCAATAGGGCAGAAGTGGATCCCCAGCAATGCATGGCTGTTTTGTCAAGGTGTGGCCAGACTGTTTCTTTAAATGGGACCCCAATCCATTCCTCCTTGCTGGTCAGGTCCTCCCAACCAAGGCCTCCAACCACCCCACCCATGTTCTATAGCTGACAGAGTTCTAATTTCTCCCTGTGATGGAGTGCCCAGGGGGCCAGGTGGGCTACCACCTTTGCTGTTTGGGCATCTCACCCAGTCCAGTCTATGGGCCTTGGAAAGCCAAACCTATATGGGGGTAAAGGGAACCCAAACGCAGCATAGCTGCTCTACAAAAATGCAGGAAGGCTGCTTAAGGAGGTACCTGATCCCATTCCTCCTGACTGGGTGAGACCTCCAAAACAGGGTTTCCAGCCACATCCTGCAGGTGCATTCAGGCTGGTAACAGGTCAGTACTTCTCTGGGATAGAGCTCTGAGAGGAAGGGGCAGGCTGCCATCTTTGCTGTTTTGCAGCCTTCACTGGTAATACCTCCAGGTACTGAAAAAACTGAGGTGACTAGGGTCTGAAGCAGCTGCCCAGCAAACCACAGCAGCCCTACAGAAAAGTGGTCAGATTGTTCAAAGAAAAAACAAGCAAAACAACAAGAACAACAACAACAAAAACCCATCCAAAGGTCAACAACCTCAAAGATCAAAAGTAGATAAGTCAACAAAGATGAGAAAGAATCAGCACAAAAACACTGAAAACTCAAAAATCCAGTGGGTTCCCTTTCTGCTAAATGACCGTAACACCTCTCCAGCAGGGGTTTAGAACTGGTCTGAGGCTGAGATGGCTAAATGACAGAAATAGGCTTTTGAATGTGGATTTAAAAAATGAATTTTACTGAGCTAAAGGAGCACTTTGCAACCCAATGTAAGGAAGCTAAGAATCATGATAAAACAATGCAGGAGCTGACAGGCAAAATAGCCAGTATAGAGAGGAATATAATCAACCTGATAGAGCTGCAAAAAACACTGCAAGAACTTCACAATGCAATTACAAATACTAATAGTAGAATAGGCCAAGCAGAGGAAAGAATCTCAGAGCTTGAAGACTGTCATTCTGAAATAACACAGGCAGACAGAAATAGAGAAAAAGAATGAAAAGGAAAAAAAAAAAAAACCTCGGAGAAATATGGAATTATGTAAAGAGACTGAATCTATGACTGATTGGGGTACCTGAAAAAGATGAGGAGAATGGAACCATTTTGGAAAACATAATTCAGGATATCATCCAGGAGAACTTCCCCAATCTACCTACAGAGACCAACATTCAAATTCAGAAAATGCAGAGAACAAGATACTTGTAAGATACTTACTCCACAAGAAGAGCATTCCCAACACATGTCCAGATCCTCCAAGGTCAAAATGAAATAAAAAATGCTAAAGGCCACTGGAAAGAAAGGCCAGGCCACCTATAAAGGGAAGCCCATTGGGCTAACAGTGGACCTCTCAGCAGAAACCATGCAAGCCAGAAGAGATTGGGGGCCATAGTCAACATTTTTAAAGAAAAGAAATTCCAGTACAGAATTACCTATCTTGCCAAATTAAGCTTCATAAGAGAAGAAATAAGATCCTTTTCAGACAAGCAAATCCTGAGGGAATTTGTTACCACCAGACCTACTTTATAAAAGCTCCTGAAGGAAGCACTAAATATAAAAAGGAAAAACTGTTGCCAGCCTCTACAAAAATACACTGAAATACACAGACCAGTGACATTATAAAGCAACTACATAAACAAGTCTGCAAAATAACCAGCTAGCATCATGATCACGGGATCAAATCCATACATAACAGTATTAACCTTAAATGTCCCAATTAAAAGACACAGAGTGGGCCGGGTGCGGTGGCTCAAGCCTGTAATCCCAGCACTTTGGGAGGCCAAGACAGGCAGATCACGAGGTCAGGAGATCGAGACCATCCTGGCTAACACGGTGAAACCCCGTCTCTACTAAAAAATACAAAAAACTAGTCAGGCGAGGTGGCAGGCCCCTGTAGTCCCAGCTACTCAGGAGGCTGAGGCAGGAGAATGGCGTAAACCCAGGAGGCAGAGCTTGCAGTGAGCTGAGATCCAGCCATTGCACTCCAGCCTGGGCGACAGAGCGAGACTCCGTCTCAAAAAAAAAAAAAGACACAGAGTGAAAAGCTGGATAAAGAACCAAGATCCACTGGTATGCTGTCTTCAAGAGACCTGTCTCAAATGCAAAAACACACCTAGGCTGAAAATAAAGGGATGGAGGAAAATTTACCAGTCAAACAGAAAACATAAAAAAGTAGGGGTTGCAATCCTAGTATCTAACAAAAAGATTTTAAACCAGAAAAGATCAAAAAAGACAAAGAAGAGCACTACATAATGATAAGGCATTCAATTCAACAAGAATAGCTAACTATCCTAAATATATGTGCACCCAAAACAGGAAGACCCAGATTCATAAAGCAAGTTCTTAGAGACCTTCAAAGAGACTTAGACTCCCACACAATAACAGTGGGAGACTTTAACATCCCACTGACAATATTGTCTAATATCTAGATCATCAAGACAGAAAATTAACAAAAATATTCAGGACCTGAACTCAACTCTTGATCAAGTGGAACTGATAGACATCTATAGAACTCTACACCCCAAAACAACAGAATATACATTCTTCTTCTCATTGCCACACATCACTTACTCTAAAATTGGTCGCATAATCAGAAGTAAAACACTATTCAGCAAAAGCAGAACTGAAATCATGATGAACAATCTCTCAGACCACATGTAATCAAATTAGAAATCAAGATTAAGAAATTCATTCAAACTCACATAATATGGTTTGGTTGTGCTCCCACCAAAATCTCATCTAGAATTGTACTTCCCAAAATCCCCACCTATCATGGGAGGAACCTGGTGGGAGGTGAGCGGAACATGGGGGCAGTTTCCTCCATGCTGCTCTCATGGTAGTGAGTGAGTTCTCAGGAGAGCTGATGGTTTTACAAGAATCTGACATTTCCCCTGCTGGTACTTCTCTTTCCTGCCACCCTGTGAAAAAGAACATGCTTGCTTCCCCTTCTGCCATGATTGTAAGTTTCCTGAGGCCTCCTCTGCCGTGTGGAACTGTGAGTCAATTAACCCTCTTTTCTCTATAAATTACCCAGCCTGGGGTATTTCTTCATAGCAGCATGAGAAGAAATTAATACACCTCAAAATTACATGGAAATTGAATAACCTGTTCCTGAATAACTGTCAGGTAAATAATAAAATTAAGGCAGAAATTTTGAAACTAATGAGAACAAAAATGCAACATACCAAAATCTCTGGAACACAGTTAATGCAGTGTTAAGAGAGAAACTTACAACACTAAATTCCCACATCAAAATGTTAAAAAGATCTGAAATGAACAACCTAACATCACAACTAAAAGAACTAGGAAACCAAGAGTGAATACCAAAGCTAGCAGAAGACAGTAAATAACCAAAAGCAGAGCTAAACTAAAGGAGATAGAAACATGAAAAACCATTCAAAAGATCAAAAATCCAGAAACTAAATTTCTGAAAAAAATAATAAAATAGACTGCTAACTAGACTAATAGAAAAGAGAGAAAATTCAAATAAACACAATCAGAAATGACATGGAGGATATTACCACTGACCCACAGAAATAAAAACAACCATGAGAGAAAGTTATGAACATCTCTATGCACATAAATTGAGAATCTAAAAGAAATGGACAAATCCCTGGACACATACGCCCTCCCAAGACTGAACCAGGAAGAAACTGAATCCCCGAACAGATCAACAACAAGCTGTGAAATCAAGTCACTAATGAATAGCCTGTCGACCAAAAAAAGCCCACAACCAGATGGATTCACAGCTTAACTCTACCAGAGGTACAAAGAAGTGCTGGTACCATTCCTACTGAAACTATTCCAAACACTTGAAAAGCAGGGACTCCCCCATAACCCATTCTATGAGGCCAGCATCATCCTGATACTAACACCTGGCAGAGATATAACAAAAAAGAAAACTTCAGGCCAATATCCTTGATAAACATTGATACCAAAAATCCTGAAGAAAATACTGGCAAACTGGAATCTAGCAGCACATCAAAAAGCTTATCTACCACAATTAAGTAGGCTTCATCCCTGGAATGCAAGGTTCATTCAACATACACAAATCAATAAATGTGATTTATCACATAAACGGAACTAAAAACAAAAAATACATGATTATCTCAACAGATACAGAAAAGGCCTTTGGTAAAATTCGCATCCTTTCATGTAAAAAGCTCTCAATAAACTAGGTTTTGAAGGAACATATGTCTAAATAATAAGAGCCATATATGACAAACCCACAGCCAGCATACTGAATGGGCAAAAGCTAGAAGCATTCCCCTTAAAAACTGGCACAAGACAAGGATGCTCTCTCTTACCACTCCTATTCAACATAGTATTGGAAGTTCTGACCAGGGCAATCAGGCAAGAAAAAGAAATGATGCATATTCAAATAGGAAAAGAGGAAGTCAAACTCTCTTCATTTGCAGATGACATAATTGCATATCTAGAAAACCCCACCGTCTCACCCCAAAATCTTATTAAGCTGATAAGCAACTTCAGCAAAGTCTTAGGATACAAAATCAATGTGCAAAAATCACTACCATTCCTATGGAACAACAGCAGACAAGTAGAGAGCCAACTCGTAAGTGAACTCCGATTCACAATTGCCACAATGAGAATAAAGTACCTAGGAATACAGCTAACAGGGAAGTGAAGGACCTCTTCAAGGAGAACTACAAACCACTATTCAAAGAAATCAGAGATGACACAAACAAATGGGAAATCATTCAACAGGCAAGTAGAAAGCCAAATCATAAATGAACTCCCATTCACAGTTGCCACAATGAGAATAAACTACCAAGGAATGGAGCTAACAGGGAAGTCAAGGACTTCTTCAAGGAGAACTATAAACCACTGTTCAAAGAAATCAGAGATGACACAAACAAATCGAAAATCATTCCATGCTAATGAACAGGAAGAATCAATGTTGTGAAAATGGCCATACTGTCCAAAGTAATTTATAGATTCCGTGCTATTCCCATCAAGCTACCATTAACATTCTTTACAGAAACAGAATAAAATATTTTAAAATTAATATGGAATCAAAATAGAACTCGAATAGCCAATACTAAGCAAAAAGAACAAAGCTAGAGGCGTCACATTTCCTGACTTCAAACTCTACTACAGGGCTACAGTAACCAAAACAGCACAGTACTGGTACATGGACAGACACACAGACCAATGGAACAGAGTAGAGAACCCAGTAATAAGACCGCACACCTACAACCATCTGATATTCAACAAACCTGACAAAAATGAGCAATGGGGAAAGGATTCCCTATTTAATAAATGGTTCTGGGAGAACTGGCTAGCCCTATGTAGAAAATTAAAACTGGACCCCTTCCTTACACCATATATAAAAATCAACTCAAGATGGATTAAAGACTTAAATGTAAAACACAAAATTATGAAAACCCTAGAAGAAAACCTAGGCAGTACTATTCAGGACATAGGCACGGGCAAAGATTTCATGATAAAAATGACAAAAACAATGGCAACAAAAGCAAAAATTGACAAATGGGATCTAATTAAACTAAAAAATTTCTGCACAGCAAAAGAAACTATGATCAAGTGAACAGATAACCTACAGAATGGGAGAAAAATTTTGGAAACTATGTATCTGACAAAGGTCTAATATCCAGCATTTAAAAGGAACTTAAATTTACCAAAAAAAAGAAAAAAACTATTAAAAAGCAGGCAAAGGACTGAACAGACACTTCTCAACAGAAGACATACATGCATGCGGCCAACAAACTTATGGAAAAAAAGCTCAACATCACTTATCAGTAGAGAAATGCAAATCAAAACAACAATGAAATACCATCTCACGCCAATCATAATGGCGACTATTAAAAAGTCCAGAAACAACAGATGCTGGCAAGGTTGCAGAGAAATAGGGACGCTTTTACACTGTTGGTGGGAGTGTAAGTTACCTTAACCATTGTGAAAGATAGTGTGGTGATTCCTCAAAGATCTAGAGGCAGAACTACCATTTGACCCAGCAATTCCATTACTGGTTATATACTCAAAGGATTATAAATGACTCTATTATAAAGATACATGCATGTGTATGTTCATTGCAGCACCATTCATAATAGCAAAGACATGGAATTAACCCAAATGCCCATCAATGATAGACTGGATAACGAAAATATAGTACACATATGCTATGGAATACTATGGAGCTATAAAAAAGGAAAAGATCATGTCCTTTCCAGGAACACGAATGGAGTTGGAAGCTGTTATCCTCAGCAAACTAATGTAGGAACAGAAAATGAAACACCACACGCTCTCACTTATAAGTGGGAGGTGCACGATGAGAACACATGAATACATTGAGGGGAATAACACATACTGCAGGTGGGGAGAGGGTGTGGGGGAGGGAAAGCATCAGGAAGAATAGCTAAGGGATGCTGGGCTTAATACCTAGGTGTTGGGTTGATTATGCAGCAAACCATCAAGGTACATGTTTACCTATGTAACAAACCTGCAAATCTTGCACATGTACCCCGGAACTTAAAATGAAAGTTGAAGGACAAGTATTTTTAAAAAAGAAATGCAAATCAAAGCCACAATGAGATACCATCTCACACCAGTCAGAATGGCTACTGTTAAAAAGTCAAAAAATAACAGATGCTGGAGACGTCGTGCAGAAGAAGGAACACTTATACACTGTTGGTGAGAGTGTAAATTAGTTCAATCATTGTGGAAGATAGTGTGGCAATTCCTCAAAGACCTATAGACAGAAATACCATTGGACCCAGCAATCCCATTACTGAGTATATACTCAAAGGAATATAAATCATTCTATAATAAGACTCATGCACACATATGTTTACTGCAGCACTATTCACAACAGAAAAGATATAGAATCAACATAAATGCCCATCAAAGATAGACTGGATTAAAAAATGTATTACATATGCACAATGGAATACTATGCAGCCATAAAAATGAATGAGATCACGTCGCTTCCGGGGACATGGATAGAGCTGGAGGTCATTTCCTTAGCAAACCAACACAGGAACAGAAGACCAAACACCATGTTTTCACTTAGAAGTGGGAGTAAATGATGATAACACATAGACACATGAGGGGAACAACACACACTGGGTCCTGTCAAAGGGCAAGAGGTGGGAGGAGGGAAAGGATGAGGAAGAACAGCTAGTGGACGCTGGACTTAATACCTGGGTGATGGGATAATCTGTGGAGCAAACTACCATGGCATACATTTACCTGTGTAACAAATCTGTACAACCTGTATATGTACCTCTGAACTTAAAATAAAATTTGGAAATATAAAAAATAGTGTTGGCAAGAGTACAGAGAAAAGGGAACTCTTCCACACTGTTGGTCGGAATGTAAATTAGTACAGGCTTATGGATAATGTTTCCCCCAACCAAAAAAAAAAAAAAAACCAGAAACAAAGCTACCATATGATCCAGCAATCCCACTATATAATCCAGTATATTCCACTACTAGGTATATACCCAAAGTAAATGAATCAGTATTTCAAAGAGATTTCTGCTCCCCTATGTTCACTGCAGCCAAGATATAAAATCAACCTAAGTGTCCATCCACAGATGAGTAGATAAATAAAATATGGTATATATACACAAGGGGAAACTGTTCAGCCTTAAAAACAAAGGAAAGCTTTTGATCTGCCACAACATTGATGAGTCTGGAGAACATTATGTTACATAAAATTAGCCAGGCACAGAAAGACAAATACTGCATGATCACATTTACATGTGGAATCTAAAAATGTCAAACTCATAGGAGCAGAGTAAAAATAGTGGTCAACAGGGGCTGGGAGTGAGGAGATGGGTTACCCAGAAAATACTGGTGAAAGAATGCAAAATTTTAGTTAGACATGAAGAATAAGTTCAAGAAATGTACAGCATGAGGACCACAGTTAATGGCAATGTGTTGTATACCTTAAATTTCCAAATACAGCAGATTTTAAGTGTTCTCATTACAAAAAATGAGAAGTATATGAGGTCATGTGTATGCTAATTACCTTGATTTAGTCATTCCACAATGTCTACATATTTCAAAACATCATGTTGTATACCATAAATATATACAATTTTTGTCAAGTACACATTTTAAAAGGCCGAATTTACTCAAAGGTTAATTTAATATGACCGAAACTGAGTGGTTCAAGGGATTTGCTTAGAGGCATTTCTAAGTCATTGACTGAATTCCTTTTTATGGTCATAGTTTTTAGTAACTTGGCTCTGTGTATCAGTGCATTTCAAATGAGGATTTGTGCCCTATTATATTTCTGTTTTGTCCAGAACTGAGAAGAATATTCATTGGAGTCTGTATCTGAGTTGGGTGAATGTCTAGTGCTTCTAGAAAACTCTGTGACAGCTGTAGATCAATGCACAGCTTTCTGCCTTGAAACTTGAAATTTCAATTGTAAAACAATATTAAATAGAATAAAAAATGATACTTACTCTGGAAAACATAACAGAGTTTTCCTTTTTGGGGGAGTGTCAGGTTTTGAGTTATACAGGAGAACTGGGCCTTCTATTTTTGATTTGACTTTCCAACTAACATCAAACTTCCAGCTCCATATCTGAGGGAGAACTGGAATGGTGGTTGTGCAAAATATTTCTCTCTTGCATTTAAAGTTGTAATGAATTGATAGAAATCAATCTTACCAGCACTGGCTGTCATTTAATTCTAATTCTTAACTTTCGTGATAAAAACATAAATCTGTTAATCTGCATTCTTCTCATCTGCACACAGAACATATTCAAAGATCAACCACATGCTCAGTCATAAAGCAAGTCTCAATAAATTCAGAAAGAAATTGAAACTATACCAAGTATACTCTCAAACCACAGTGTAATAAAAATAGATATCAATACCAAAATGATCTCTCAAAATTACACAAATAAATGGAAAGTAAACAACTTATTCCTGAATAACTCCTTGGTGAACATAGAAACTAAGGCAGAAATTTCAAAACTTCTTTGAAGTTAATGAAAATAGGAATACAACTTACCAAAATCTCTGAGATACAGCCAAAGCAGTGTTAAGAGGAAAATTAATAGTCCTAAATGCCTTCATCAAGAAGTTAGAAAGGTCTCAAATTAACAAGCTAACTTTGCATCTAAAGGAACAAGAAAAAAAGAGAACAAACCAACCCCCAAGCTAGCAAAAGATAAGAAATAACTAAAATTAAAGAGCTTAATGAAATTAATATTCAATAACCCATACAAAAGATCAATGAAACCAAGAGTTTGTTATTTGAAAAATTAAACAAGACTGGTAGACTCCCTAACTAGATTAACAAAGAAAAAAAAAAGACTATTCAAATAAGCAAAATCAGAAACAACACAAATGATATTACAACTGATCCCACAGAAATACAAAAGATCCTCAGAGACTACTATCAACAACTCTAGGCACAAATTAGAAAATCTAAAGGAAATGGATAAATTCCTGGAAGCACACAATCTCCCAAGATTGAATCAGGAAGAAATTGAAATCCTGAACAGACCAATTTCAACTTCTGAAATTGAATCAATAATAAAAAACCTACCAACCAAAAAAGTCTTGGACCAAGTGAATTCACAGCCCAATTCTACCAGACATACAAACAAGAACTGATATTAATCCTACTGAAGCTATTTCAAAAAATCGAGGAGCAGGGCCTCCTCCCTAACTCATTCTATAATACAAGCATCAGCCTGATACGAAAATCAGGCAGAGATACAACAACAAACTTCAGACTAATATCCCTCATGAACACAGAAGCAAAAATCCTCAGCAAATACTAGCAGATTGAATCTAGCAGCACATCAAAAAGTTAGTACATCACAATCAAGTAGGCTTTATTCTTGGGATGCAATACTGAAATCACATTTGTTGATTTGCAACATGTACCTATGTTGCAAATCATATTTGCCCCTGTTGCATATGTTGCAAATCAACAAATATGATTCACCAAACAAATAGAATCAAGAGCAAAAACTATATGATCATCTCAATAGATGCAGAGAAAGCTTTTTATAAAACTCAACATTCCTTCGGGAACATACCTCAAAATAATAAGAGCCATCTAGGCAAACCTACAGCCAACATCAGACTGAATGGGCAAATGATGGAAATAGCTCCCTTGAGAACTAGAACAAGACAAAGCTACCTCCTCTCACCACTTCTCTTCAACGTAGTACTGGAAGTCCTTGCCAGATCAACCAGGCAAGAGAAAGAAATAAAAGGAATTTGAAGAGGAAAAGAAGTCAAAGTATCTTTCACTGACGATACGATTTTATACCTAGAAAACCCTAAAGACTACTAAAAGGTTCCAAGAATTAATAAGCAACTTTAGCAAAGTTTCAGGATAAAATCAATGTACAAAAATTAGTATCATTTTATACTAATATACCAGCAACTAATTTATACCAGCAACTATACTATACTATACTATACTATACTAAACAGTATACTATAGTATACCAATTTATACCAGCAACATCCAGGCTGACAGTAAAATCTAGAACACAATCCCACTTACAATAGCCACAAATAAAATGAAGTATCTAGGAATACAGCTAACCAGAAGGTGAAAGATCTCTATAAGGAGAACAACAAAACATTGGTGAAAGAAATCAGTGATGATGCAAGTAAATGGACAAACATTCCATACTCATGAATTGAAAGAATCAATATTGTTAAAATGACCATAGTACCCAAAGCAATGTACAGAGTTAATGATATTCCTGTCAAACTACTAATATCACTGTTTACAGAATTAGAAAACACAGTTTAAAATTCATATGGAACCACAAAAGAGCGTGAATAGCCAAAACAATACTAAGCAAAAAGAAAAAAAGACAAAGGCATTACACTACCCAAGATCAAACTGTACTACAAGGATATGGTAATCAAAACAGCATGGTATTGGTACAAAAATAGACACATAGACCACTTGAACAGGTTAGAGAACCCAGAAATAAAGCCACAGACCTACAACTATCTGATATTTAACAAGGCTGACAAAAATAAGCAATGGGGAAAGCACTCCCTATTCAATAAATGGTGCTGGGATAACTGGCTAGCCATATGCAGAAGACTGAAGCTGGGCCCATACTTTTTACCATATACAAAAATAAACTCAAAATGGATTAAAGATTTAAATATAAATCCTGAAACTATAAAAATCGTAGAAGAAAACCCAGGAAATCTTCTTCTCAACATTGGCCTTGGAAAAGAATTTATGGCTAAGTCCCCAAATGAAATTGCAACAAAAACAAAAATATAGTGAGAACTAATTAAACTAAAGAGCTTCTGCATGGCAAAAGAAACTATGAACAGAGTAAATAGACAATCTATAGAATGATACAAGATATTTGCAAACAAGGCATCCAACAAAGCGTAATATCCAGAATCTACAGTAAAAAATAAATAAGCAGAAAATAACCCCATTAAAAAGTGGGCAAAGGACATGAACAGACATTTCTCAAAAGAGGATAAGTGACCAATAAACATAAGAAAAAATACTCCACATCACTAATTGTCAGAGAAATGCAAGTCAAAACCACAATGAAATTCTACCTCACACCAGTCAGGATGGCTATTATTGGTCAAGAAAACAAAAGATGCTGGCTAAGCTGCAGAGAAAAGGAAATGCTTATACTCTGCTGGTGGGAATGTAATTAGTACAGCCACTGTGGAAAGCAGTCCGAAGATTTCTCAAAGAACTTAAAACATAGCTACCATTAGACCCAGCAATCCCATTACTGGGTATATACTCAAAAGAAAATAAATCATTCTACCGAAAAGACGTGTACTTGTACATTCGTCACTGTGCTATTCACAATAGCACAGACATAGAATCAACCCAGGTGCCCATCAATAGTAGATTGGATAAAGAAAAAAAATAGTACATATACACCATGGAATACTGTGTAGCCATAAAAAAAATGAAAACATGACTTTTGCAGCAACATGGATAGAGCCCTTGGAGGTCATAATCCTAAGCAAATTAATGCAGGAACATATAACCAAATACCACGTTTGCACTTACAAGTGGGAGCTAAGCATTGTGCACACATGGACATCAATATGGGAAAAATAGACATTGTGGACTCCTAGAGGGTGCAACGTATGGGAGAGTGGGTTAAAAAACTACCTACCAGGTACTATGCTCACTGGAACAGTGGACAGGATCTATACTCCAAACCTCGGCATCATGCAATATTCCACGTAACAAATCTGCAGATGTACCCCCTGTATCTAAAGGTTGAAATTAAATAATAACAATAATAAAAAGTAAAAGTGCCTGGGAGGGCCTAAGTTTTCAGAGTGGATCCACCCTAAAAGTCCTTATAGAAAGCCAGTTTATTTTATTCAATAAAACAAAAGAAAGGAAATAACTCTAAGACAAAAGATAGGGTTGTCACATGTTGTAAATATAATGTTTTATTCATATATAAATCCAATTAAATTTAAATCCAATTTGGGTTGGGTTAAATCCAATTTCGAGCCCATCCACTGTAAAAATATGAGGAAAATATGTTAAATATTTTATATTTATATCTCTCCATTTAAATTCTTACATATTGTGAATAAAATCCAGTTTCTATTGAAATATTGGCAGAAGTATAGTTCAATATTAAAGCATATGTCCACACAAAAGTTTTACACAATGTTCATAGCAACATTTTTCATAAGAGCCCAAAAGTGGAAACAACCCAAATGTCCATCAACTGGTAAACGGATAAGCAGCATGGAATAGAATATCCACACAAAGAAGTATTACTTGGCAATAAGAAAAAATGAAGTAATGATACATGCTACTACACGGATGAACCTCAGAAGAATTGTGCCATCACATTCTCCACCATAGTGCAACCTTTGTGAATCAACAAAAAATGAAATAATGTATTTTATTCCTTATTTTGGAAAGCAAGAGAAAGGTATTAACAGTAACATGACACTAAATATCATATGGAAAAGTTTCAAACTGACCAATTCATCTTGCAGATTGTTCATTCAAATGCAATCATTATAACAAACAGTATGAAGATTTCTCAAAAACATAAAAATAGATCTACAATATGACCCAGAAATCCCATTTCTGGGTGTATATAACTTTTTGTCAAAGAGATCTGCATCCTGATGTTTATTGTGGCCTTATTCACAACAGCCAAGAGAAGGAATCAACCTGTATCTATCAATACATAAATAAATGGATAAAGAAACTGGGGTATACATACACAATGGAATACTATTTCACTGTAAAAAAATAAAATAAAAGATAATATTGTCATTTACAACAATATGGGGGAACTTCAAGCATGTTATGTTAAGTGATATAAGTCAGGCATGGTAAGAGAAATACCACATGATCTGACATACATAGAATCTAAAAAAAGTTGAACTCATACAAGTAGAGAGTAGAATGCTGGTTACCAGGGTCAGAGGCATTATTGGTCAAAGAATATAAAATTTCCATTAGATGGAAGGAATAAGTTCAAGAAATCTATTATAAAACATGTAGCAGAATATCCATGCAAGGAAGTATTACAACAGAATAACAATGTATTGTATTATTGGAAGTTGTTAAGAGAATAGATCTTAAGTGTTCTCACCCCCAAAAAAGTGATAAATATATGAGGTAATGAACATACTGATTAGCTCAATTTAGTTATTTCACAATGTATACATATTTCAAAATATCATTCACATTATAAATATACATAATTTTTATTTGTCAATTAAAATATTTTTTTACAAAAGAAAAAACAATATGCATATTTATATGTATCAGGATTCTTCCTATATTGACTTTGTTTCCAATAGTAATTGTGAGGCTCTAGATGAACTGTGCCCGTGGGCTCCAATGATTGGTAAATTATTCTATCTCTACCATGGCGACTGAATTAAACAAGATCCTCAGGTGGTTCATGTGTACATTAAAATCTGAGAAAGACTAAAAAAAGAAAAAATTGGGCCGGGCGCAGTGGCTCAAGCCTGTAATCCCAGCACTTTGGGAGGCCGAGACGGGCGGATCACGAGGTCAGGAGATCAAGACCATCCTGCCTAACACGGTGAAACCCCGTCTCTACTAAAAATACAAAAACTAGCCGGGCGAGGTGGCGGACGCCTGTAGTCCCAGCTACTAGGGAGGCTGAGGCAGAAGAATGGCGTAAACCCAGGAGGCGGAGCTTGCAGTGAGCTGAGATCCGGCCACTGCACTCCAGTCCGGGCGACAGAGCGAGACTCCGCCTCAAAAAAAAAAAAAAAGAAAGAAAGAAAAAATTGAACAATGAAGACATTTAATAAAATAAATCTTCAATAAATTATATAATTAGACAGGGAAATACAATAACATGCATTACCCTTACCTTAAAACCAAAAGGAGATTTTTTTCTTCCAATTTTCTCATTTTTTAATTTGTTTTTAATTTCAACTTTTATTTTAGATACAGGGGGTTCATGTGCAGTTTTGTTATCTGGGAATATTGCATGATGCTGAGGTTTGGAGTATGGACCTTGTCACCCTGGTACTGAGCATAGTACCTGATAGGTAGTTTTTTTAATCCACCCACCCTGCTTCACCCTCTAGTAATCTACACAGTGTTTATTGTTTTTCCAACTTTCTACATATCCCTCTAGAGTAATTCTGTCATCAACTGCAAATAAATTAAAGCACTTTCTCGTATCTGGTGAAGGATGTAAATGAATATGAGCAAACCAGTTGGTCTTCAGAAATTCAGAAACTAATGTAATGTGAATCTTTTCCTTGCCAGGGAACATACGTGCCAACCTAGATATTCGAGAGCTATGATTCAAATTTATTCTTTTTTAAAAACAGTGGTACAGTAGCTATATTCACATAATCCCTTTTCTTAAATTAGTCACTTATCTGATGCACTAGTGTTCATCCAGGGTTAAACAGGATTTTTTTTTTTTTTGAGATGGAGTCTCACTCTTGTCACCCAGGCTGGAGTGCAGTGGCTCGACCTTGGCTCACTGCAGCCTCCGCCTCCCGGGTTCAAGCTATTCTCCCGCCTCAGCCTCCAGAGTAGCTGGGACTACAGGCGCCGGCCACCACACCTGGCTAATTTTTGTATTTTTAGTAAAGATGTAGTTTCACCATATTCGCCAGGCTGGTCTCAAACTCCTGACCTTGTGGTTCGCCTGCCTCTGCCTCCCAAAGTGCTAAACAGGACATTTTAAAAGTCAACATCAGCTAATAAGTTAACAGCATTTTATTTTTACTAATGAAAAAAACATTTAAATCTATCTGTGTAGTTTTTTCTTTCAATCCTCTAAAACAAATTCAAGAAGAACAAATGGTTGTTACATGAATTGTGCGTGACAGTACAATTTTTATTATAATTAAAATGCTATCTTTCAATATTTCTAAATTAAAAATAATTTTAACATATAGTACAAAAACTTTGCAGCAATAAGCTAGCCTAACTGGTAACTGAATAGAGACAACGTATTATGATCCTTGACTCACAAGACAGATTCTCTGGGTTCAAATCCCAGCTCTGCCTTTTCCAGCTGCATGTCATTGGAGAGTACTTTAACCTCTCTGAACCACATCTGATACTAGGAAGAATATTAGTACCTACATCATAGGGATTTTAGGAGGGTTCAATGGGCTAATATGTGTAACACACTTATTGTTTTTCCTGGCACATAATCAGTACTATATGAGTTAGCTCACATTATTATATTTATTTTATTTTCTCAGAGCACAGAGTATTATCTTTATTTTCCTTATTAGTATTATCCTCTCTTATTTTATTGTTATTATCTTCAGTTATTTTTTCTGAGCAAAGTGGTATTATCTTTATTTATTTTCTTAGAGCACAAATCATTGTTATATGATATTAAACCAAATGGTAAAATAGTTCACTTTCTTCTTATTATTAATAATGGAGTTAATACATATAAAGTTCAGGAGTTCATGAGTCTCAGTTGAAACAGAGTGTCTTTTATCAAACTTAAAAGTTTTGTAGTTGCTGTTTTAAAGAAAATAATTCAAATTTACTTACAATAAAATAATGGAGTATGCCACAAACACAAGGTACGTGTTAAAGGCCTCTGCTTTATAATGAAATAATATCACCTTCATCTAATCATTTAAGAATATCATCAGACATCTCCACTTCACTAAAGTCTAAGGAACAGGAAAGGAAGAAGTTAAATTCTCCTCATTTATCTGAATCAAAAGACAGCAATAAAATCTATGGAGCATCCCTCCTAGATTGACAAAGACATGATCTTCCACTAAAACCAAAGTGAAAGAACTAAAGAATTTGAAATATGTCTGCTATTTGCAGGTTGCAGGATGTGAGAAATGTCAGTATAAAATAGAAAATATGCATCATGGATTCAGCTGTGGAGATTCTCCTTATGATTATAATTCCATGGATAACTCACAAAATTAACTTCTTATTACAACCCGGTATTTCAGGGTGTTTTGGTTGTTATTTTTTGTTTTTGTTTTGTAGACCAACCTGCATCTGCTCTAACATCCTCATAGATTGTATGTACAAGTAAACATGTCTCAAGTAGAATAAGACATCAGCTTCAGAAGACTAACCACAAGGGCACCTTTCCCATAGTCACATGGGGACCATGAATGCCTCTCTACACATCATGGGCTTTCGATTTTTAGGTACATTAAGCACTCAATTTAGACAACCCTTCTTTGGCTTTCTTGAACAATAAATATGAATAATGATTTCTTTTTAGATTGCTTACAAATTTTAATAAATTATGTTTTTCATCACGAAGTGAAAGAAGCTAATCAGATTAACAAGATTTTTCTGATACAGATATTTTCTTCTACTCTTTCTGAGTTCTCCAGAATGACTGATAAGGTATTCTGCACGATATATAAAGTAAAAAAAATACTGATATAAGCAAATGAATGTTCTAGTATTGGTGGCATTAGAATAAACTCATTGTTTTGAAAATATATACAAACATAGAAACATAGATGTATGTATATGTATGTGTGTATAATATCACTAATATTGGGATAACCAATATCATGCACACACTGAGAACACAATATCACTTTGTGCTATTGTTATCAAAAATGCATAGCCTGAATTTCATCACAAAAACATCAGACAGACTAAAAACACAAACACAAGACAAATTGAGAAAATCTTCCACATTAAATGAAACTAAGGAAAAAAAGTTCAATAGAATGTATGACCCTGGAATGGATCCTGGACTGTGAAAAATAGACATAATTTGGGGACAACTGACAAAATCTGAATACGTATGGAGTCTAAACTAGATAATATTATACCAATGTTAAATTTCCTGATTTGGGTAACTATATTGAAGTTACTCAACACAGTGTCCTTGTTCTTAGAAAATATACAATAATCTATGTAAGTGTAAAGGGGCAGGGTGTCTCCAACCTACTCTCAAAAAGTCCAGAATGCAGAGAGAGACAATGCTAAAATAAATGATATACATTGTAAACAATTAATGAATCTGAGTAAAATGTGTATGGGTAAACAAGAGCTTTTTGTACTATTTCTCCAACTTTTTTGTAATTTTAAATTAAATTGAAATTAAGTTACCCCCCTGATATAGTTTAGATTTGTCTCCCCACCCAAATCTCATATCAAATTAGAGGAGGGGCCTGTTGGGAGGTGATTGGATCATGGGGGTGGATTTCCCCCTTGCTGTTCTCATGATAGTGAGTGAGTTCTCACTAGAACTGATGGCTTAAACATGTGGGCACATTCTCCTTCGTTCTCTTTCTCCAGGTCCACCATGGTAAAATGTGCTTGCTTCCTCTTCACCTTTTGCCATGACTGTAAGCTTCCCGAGGCCTCCCAGCCATGCTACCTGTAGAGGCTGTGGAACTGTGAGTCCATTAAACCTCTTTTCTTCATAAGTTACCCGGTCTCAGGTAGTTCTTTCTAGGAGTGTGAGAACAAACTAATATACCCCCCCAAAAAAATTAATCTGTCAAAGAGAATAGAGGAGTGTTCTTTCTAAAAGGCCTAGTAATTAAACAAACAAGAAAAGGTATTTGATCTTTTAAATAGAGGTGATTTCCAATATACTCTTATATTTTATGCTCTTTGGTAAATTTATTATGCAAAGTGATATAAAAGTCTAGATTTATTTGAATATATTTAGGAAGTTTCTTTAAGTAAGTCACCCAAACAATTAGGCTTTGCATATATTTGTGGTAGACATCTGTTGTTTTACCTGATAGCATCTCTTAGTCCTTCTTCAGGAAATAGCACTGCTCTCCTCCCTCCCCAACCCCCAGTTAGCACTCTGCCCTTTCATCACTTCATGTGATGATAAAGACTGTCAATATTTTCACCTTATCTTTCTCTCCTCGGAGTAGCACACAACCTCGATTGACCAATCAGAACATCTTGTCCCAGGATTTTACATGACCCAGGCAGAGCCAATAAGAATGTTTAGAGGTGGCCGGGCGCGGTGGCTCAAGCCTGTAATCCCAGCACTTTGGGAGGCCGAGGCGGGCAGATCACAAGGTCAGGAGATCGAGACCATGGTGAAACCCCGTCTCTACCAAAAATACAAAAAATTAGCCGGGCGCGGTGGCGGGCGCCTGTAGTCCCAGCTACTCAGGAGGCTGAGGCAGGAGAATGGCGTGAACCCGGGAGGCGGAGCTTGCAGTGAGCCGAGATCGCGCCACTGCACTCCAGCCTGGGCGACAGAGCGAGACTCTGCCTCAAAAAAAAAAAAAAAAAAAGAATGTTTAGAGGTATTGACATAGAGGAAAGAGGGTAATTATCAGCTAATAAAAAGAACCATGGAAGCCTAAGGTTTCAGGGAGCTCACTTTGCTACCTCATAGAGAAATCAGCCTGAGAACAGAGCCAACTCAGAGGAAAACAACAGCTAGTTTGGGTTGTTTTCTGAAGACAAGGATTTATCTAATTCAAAAAGATAGACACTAAAGACTTTTCAGTTTTAAATCAAATTCAAAATGAGAACTAGAATATTCATTTTATATTCTTATTGCAACCTTCTCCTCACCAAACATATCACAAAAAGAAATGAGTCAACAACACAATAGTAATACATGAGACAAACTTAACATTATTGATGATTGACAAAGGAGTGTATTATTCTCTCAGATTCGTAGAAGAGGGCCCCACCTATACAGGCAGTGCCAAGAAAAGGACTTGGCAAATAGTGTGCTCAATCAATGTTTGCTGAATAAATGAAGGTCGGGGACTCTTCAACCTTTACAAGTTACTATTGTTATCAAAAATGAAAGAGACTCAAAATAATAACTGATAGAGAATGAACATATCATCTTCCCTTAGAAATATATTCTAAATTTCAGACATACCTTTTTCTGGGTCTTATTATTATGAAAGCATAAATGCTGTTCTAGTCAGGAAAAAGAATCAATAAACACTCAAAAAATTACCAGGACCTACAAAATGTGGGTCAAATGGCAATTAACACAGTCAGCCTTAATGATCTGTTCTGTTACTGTCTCTCGCCTTCACCCATTTTCTGTAGGCGTGTGACTGATAAGGATGTTTAAATGAACAGAAAAAGGAGTCCCTGCTTCTATACACTTCATATTACTGTTGACATTTATCACCAAGCATTCAACCCTAATTGTCTTTGACAATAGATTTTAAAAGATAATAAAATTCTTCAACAGGCTTACAATTCCATCCTCTTGTCATTGTAACAAAACAGCATTAAAAATGAAACAAAAGCCAGATATGACAGAAACTGCTGAGCAGCTAAGGATGTATGATCATTCTCTTTTTACTGTTGATATTTACATATGAGTTTTTGCTTTTCCTACAAAACCATAAATAAAAATTTCAATAGAAAATAAGTTAATTCATTCTTCTTATCATTATATAAAATGAAATCTATAGCGTTTCATTTATTAATACCTTTAAAGTTAACTGAAGGATTCTGATTATATAACATATGCTAAGGCTTCAAGGTACCCTAGATAAATTTTCCAAAAACCTTTCTTTTTTATATTTTGAGGCAAACAATTTCTAAGTACTATTTCTTTCCAAGACAGAAAAAATAGAATCATCATTATACTCAATAATTTTCCTCCTAGCACTTAACTCTCTAAACAATTATTTCTATATTTATTTGTCTAATTATGCTCATCTACTAAATTGTAAGTTCCATGAACAGAGATTGTGTTTGATGATGTTGTCAATCTTTGTTACCCAAGCACCAAACCTGGTCCACAGTTGGTGCTCAATCAATGTTTGTTAAATGAATACATAGGTCTGCCAACTTTCCCAGTTCTTTTGAAAATACTCAATAAACATTTAATTAAATCCAAATTCATTCAGTCCCTATCACTACTTTTAAAAAGTACATATTAGAAATGTTTTCAGAATTAATTGGGGGCTTAGATATCAGTGTGTCACTCAAAGCACTTAGTATAATGCTTCTAAAGTACTACCTAAAGGTTAAATTGAAATAAATTACATGTAATAAAAGTTACCTTGCTTCTACCTGTGAAATACAAGAAAAATTTAACAACATAGCAGAACTAAAAGATGTCTTCTTTAACTTATTTTTGCCCATTTTGTGGTGTCTTTCATTCATTGGCCATGTAGGTGCTACACAGACCAAAATAGATGAGATATCGTTTAGTGAATGAGACAAGTGAACAAACAACAATGATATAATATGAAACCTCTGTAATAGAAATATACACAAAAGAGCTGCTGGAGCACAGTGAGGCAGAGAGGCACTCTCAATGACGGGAAGGAAGAAAGTTTCAAAAAGAGATGGGTGATCAGGCAGAAAATAGGAAATTATTAATTCCATACAAAGTATAATATAGTATATTCTTGGTTCTGCAGAATGGGAATGCTTTTTCTCTTTATCTGTTTTTTGACGAGGGGAAAAAAAAAAAACCTGCAGAAGCAGAGTACAGCCACTAGGAATTTACTTTTCCTTTATTTGCTATCAAATATGGTGGCAAGCAATATCCATAAATTAGCTGCTTTGCCTCAGCCCACTGTCTGAAGGTAGGGTTCTTCAAGTGCCCAAATGGTGCAAAATCTCGAAGCTGATATCACTCACCCCATAATGAGATGAATCACAGAGGGGTCATTTGCTACTCACAGCTGGGCCACTGTGGCCATGCATCACCATTCTTATAGAGAAGGGCAACGGAGAGAGGTGTTATGACCATTTTTGTTGCTTTTCGTGGAGTGAAAATTATCAGCCTCTGGTGCTTTCCAACCACAACACTCTTACCCCATATGCTATTTTGACAGGCACATTGTTGCCTATTCTTTTACAGAAAGCATAGCATTATTTCTAAATAAAAGAGCTTTAGGCAGGAAATAAGTGGACACTATATACTCCTCCATACTGCAGAGAGACATCCTGTTTCTGGGAAGGGCCTTGAAGACTAGAGACCTTGGCTTATTTGAGAACTAGAGTCACCCGCTGTTTGCTGCATGACCCTATGGGGTGTCACAGGTCCTAAGGAAGAGACTTTTCTTAAAGATCATAAAGCATGAAACACACCCATGAGTGTTCCAGTGCATGAAATGTTCAGAGATCAGCAAGAAGTCCAAAGTGGGTGAAACATAGAACAAGTGAGTAAAAGAAGCAGAAGATGACCTTGAACTAACATATGAAGAGATTTACATTCTACTATAATGCAATTATTACGACTTTATCCTGCTAGCAATGTGGAACCAACAACACTTTTGAAGCAAAGAAATGGAGCAAACAAATATGTCTGGATGATAACTATGGTGGTAGCATGAAAGATGGATTGAAAAAGAGAACCTAGAAGCAAAGGGGAAAACTATTTCTGATTTCCAAGTGCAACTTGTTAACAGTTCATCATGAACTATAGATAAGAAATACATAAAATTAAAGCTGAAGATGCTGTTTGTAATAGTAGTAAGTTGTAATAGAAGAAATAGTAGAAAGTTGTTAAAGGATGAGTTCATGTCCTTTGCAGGGACTTGGATGAAGCTGGAAACCATCATTCTGAGCAAACTATCACAAGGACAGAAAACCAAACACCGCATGTTCTCAGTCATAGATGGGAATTGAACAATGAGAACACATGGACACAGAGCAGGAACATCACATACCGGGGCCTGTCAGCAGGTGGGAGGCTGGGGGAGGGGTAGCATTAGGAGAAATACCTAATGTAAATGATGAGTTGATGGGTGCAGCAAACCAATATGGCACATGTACACCTATGTAACAAACCTGCATGTTGTGCACATGTACCCTAGAACTTAAAGTATAATTAAAAAAGAAAAAGAAAAAAATGAAAGTTGTTAAGTAGTAGCAACTTGCAAGGAAATCTTGAAATAAAGATGCAATTTAAATAGCTAACTACTTAGTGCATGTATGATACATGGCTGACAATTTTAAATGTATAGGAAGAAAGAGTATTTTTTCCAGATTCAGTCACTAAGAGACAGTGAACTTAATTTTGAAGATGTTTCATTTCTTATTATTTAACTTAGTGCATGGTAATTAATTATTCATTTATAAATGAACAGAAACCAGATGGTTTCACTTGATGAGCTTTAAATGAATTACTATATGTCATTAATGATTCTATCTGATTCTTTGTGGGTACCAGGCATCTTTTGGGGGATATTTAAAAGATTTACCAATTTTGCTTCTATAAAAGGCTAAATAAAATAGGGGTGACTGGGCACACAGTATGGCTAGTTTCTCCAAGAGTCCCCACTCCCAAGAGTGAGGAGATCTGCTCCATATACAGCTGTCCTAGAGAATCCACTCTGAGTCAAAGCCCCAAATAAGTTCCCATATTCCTGGAGAATCTTCCTGGAGGGAGACATGACAGGGGAAGGGAGTATTAAAAAGTGTAATGTTGCGATTAAATATATCATATTGTTGATATCATTAAACAGCAATTAGATATTTTTGTCTTAAACAAAATTATGACACGTTTTGGCCCCTTCTCTTTGTAAAAATTCAAAAAACTCATATTACTGCTGAGAAAGCTCACTGCCTTCCCGAGATTATTTTTCCTCTCAACTTTTAACAGTGGATGTAGATACTTTTCTCATACATATAATGTATGTGTGAATATATATAATTCTTATATAAAGTAAACTAAGATCCGAAATATTTAACCTTATTAAGTGCAAAGTCTCATTTTTATAAATCAATAAAATGACCAGGGCAAAAAACTAGACAGTGAGCTGGGGTCTGAGGATTCAAATCCATTCCCAGCTGAGCTTTGACACCACCTGTTGAAGGCTCTCCTCTCCAGAGTTCAGTATGCATGGGGATGATTCTGGGCCCGGAAGATGGCTGGACTTGCAGAAAATAATGATGCTTATAGAAAACTTCCCAGTTGGTTAGCTCTAGTTCTGTTAGTTCAACAGAGGGAGACAGCTCAGTGAACAGTGAGGTCTCAAGGTCCACCTTTCATCTCCCTGCTTCTAGAGAAAAAAATTTCCCATGAAAAGTCTTCTTACCCCTCAGGTCTCCCATAGAAATTTAGTCTACTCGTTTGAGAACAAGGGTTAGGAGTAAAATAGGACCCAATTTTAAATTATATTATATCCAAGTAAGAATCCAAAACAATTAACACAAATATTCCTGAACAGCCTTTATATGGATATAAGATATCGAATATCCCTTCACTTGACAGTACATATGTAGTAGTTCAGAAATTAACAATTGGCATCCTAGGTAAATGTGATGAATTAAATGCTCTTATCAAATTCCATAGTTTACCTTTATAATTTTGGAGTAATTTTAGTATTTAAAACATTTTTCTACTACAATAATATACAATAAAAGGAAATTATTTATATAACATTAATGAGTTGAAGACATGTAAATGAACAAATCATTTTAAAATGGGTCTTGGTAATAGAATTAGAGACATTTAAATTAATTAAGAAAATACTTTAATAGGTTTTCCCAGGAACACAACTAGAATAATTGTAGTTGTAAAGAGAAATATTAGCATTATAACATAGCATAATAAATGGACAAATACCTGTGGAGATTAGTTAATTACTAAAGTAGTTTCATTCTAAACTTAAGTGACTGTGATGGTTAATACTGAGTGTTAACTTCATTGGATTGAGGGATACAGGTTATTAATCCTGGGTTTGTCTGTGAGGGTGTTGCCAAAAGAGGTTAACATTTGAGTCAGTGGGCTGGGGAAGGCAGATCCACCCTTAATCTGGTGGGCACAACCTAGTCAGCTTCCAGTGAATATAAAGCAGGCAGAAAAATGTGAAAAGGGGAGAGATGGGGTCAGCCTCCCAGCCTACATATTTCTTCCATGCTGGACGCTTTCTGCCCTTGAACATCGGACTCCAAGTTCTTCAGCATTGGAACTCAGACTGGCTCTCCTTGCTCCTCAGCTTACAGACAGTAGGACCTTGTGATCGTGTAAGTTAATACTTAATAAACTCACCTTTATATATATCCTCTTAGTTCTGTCCCTCTAAGAGAACCCTAATACACTAATACAGTGACACTTTCCTTATTCCTGCAAATCTCAAAGAATATACTTCTTCCCGAACTTGAGTATGATGTTTGTTTTTATCCTTACTTGGATATGGCGATCACACATTAACTCTATCAATTAGTTTTTGATTTGTGTTTGTATAGCATTAAGTTACTTACTAGAAATTTGGCCCCTCCTTACAAATAAAAGCCCTACAATTACCAAAATTAACCCTTCAAACTTTTCTCGCATGCTTTCATTGAAATAGATTAAGAATAAAATGATTTAGTTTTGTATCCATGTTTCTGCCATATTCTTATATATTTTTACATCTTTTTTATAAAAGGCAAAGAGTCTGAATAGGAATAACAAATTGCAATTTGACTATAATAGTGTTGTTATAATGCTATCAACAAATAAGTGTGTAAAGACCGAGAGTTGTTTTCTTAATAATTTTAAGGACAACTAGAAGAGATTAATGATTCCCCAAAGAAAGAAATACAGGCAATTATTTGTGTCGTATATAGTTAGTTAAATAGAACTCATTATTAGCTAGTAGAACTCAGCAACATTCCAAAATAGTCTGATCATTGTTTATTTCCACTTGTATTGTTAGAAACAGAGAAACCAAAGGCAATATCAAGAAAAAGCATAAAAACATCCAAAACCCTTATTTTTGTCTGATCAATTGTGTAGGTTTTTTCTACATGTTGAGGCCTTTTTGATAAAGCAAATTATCTATTAGAGCCCAACTCAGCCTCTCTCCATTCCAAACTGGTAAGGCAATTATCTAGAACACTATTCTCCTGAGAAAACCAATTATAAATGTTCTCTCAAAGTAAGTAAGCCTAGCAATTTGGAAGCACTTGTTTTTTTGGTTAGCACTTAAAAGAGAAAAATAAATGTGCTGAGAAAAAAGATATCTCTGTCTCTCTCACTGGATAGAAACCAAAGAATCATCAATTGAGGGAATTACCAAGAATTAACTGATAAAGGAAAAAGGCTTCCACCGATAGTTCTCCATAAAATTTATTTTTGGTGAGAAGAGTATATTACTTTCTCTTGGTTTGCTCTGCCAAATCTCTTGTCCAAATCCTTTATATTTCATTTTCAAGCAATGCTACTTGGCTCCCAACTCTACAGTCCTCTTGTTCTGAAATATTCCAAATATGACCAAAAATACAATGTCATTTATCTGTTGCTTTAGCCACATAAGTAAACAATTCACAATTACCCAATTCAGCTCAAGGAGCACAGTTGGTTTCTAGAAAAGTGCTAGATAAGAAGTCTGAAGACCTGGACTGTAGGCTTGGATATAAATTTACCAGCTGTGTAATCAAGGCAGTATCACTTCCACTCCCCTAGTCTCCATTTTCACATGTGTTAATGGTGGAGATTGAATTGGACTAGATGTCCTCTAAAATCTCTTCCAGTTAAAAGAAGTATGGGATCTTATTACTGTGATTAGGAACTTCTACTCCAAAGGGCAATTTTATATTTAATAGTAGAAGGAAATTATATATTTAATGGTACCCTGTCAGAAATGTTTTTTTACTTTCCTAATGCAAGGGAGATGAAATGAGATAACAGGAAAATGCTTATGATCCCCTCCTTCATGTATATTCAGGTCCAGGTCATTCATTTATTCAAAAATAGTTATTAAACACTTGGTATGTGCTCGACATATCAAGCATTAGACAACAGTAAACAGGTGTGAAACATCCTTTAATGCAGCTTAGGGTCTAATGAAAGATTAAAATACTCTATATGCAATTATGTGCTGGAAAAAATGGTCCTCTTTTAATGAATGAGCATAACTCAAACATAACTACACACACACACACACACACACACACACACACATCCTCACACATTTCACCTAAAAAGAAAACTGTTCTCCAAGTGTGCAAGAAAATCGTCTTTTGTCCCCAGCCTAAAGATATTATCTTTAGCAAAGATAAATTTGTCATTCTTGCTAAATTCCTCTGAGTTAGTTTATAACTGAAACTTCAGATAGCTCCTTAAGTTAACAAAATGGGTAAATGGCATTAAACATGAATTCAACTAGTAAGGGAAGGCTATTGTCCTCTTGCTCCTGCCTATCATCTTTCTCAAACTGTCATAGGTATTTTCACCTTTGGATATCAGTTGAAGTCAACCACTAACGGACTACATGAATTTTTCTTCTGATGTCAGCAACTAAAGGAATAATACATCTCATGCCTGAAATGGAAAAGGATGGTAGTTATCAGTGAAGCTTTATTCCCTAGGAACTCTAAACTTTTCTTGGAAAAAAGTTCCCTTCGCAGTTTTCAGGGTCTTTGACTGCAGACTTATGTATCTCAGAAAGAGTATCTGCTCGTGAACTACCTTTACTGGTTGTGTTTCGGGTACTCTTCTAAATGCTTTAAGAATAGGGACTTATTTAGTCCTTTTAATGAACCCCATGAGATAGGTACCAATGTTATCCTAATTTTACAGATGAGCAAGCAATTCTCACAGCTTGGCAGAAATGGAATTCAATCCAGGCAGTCTGGCCCCAGATCCTATTCTTTTAACCATGTAGATATGTGTACAAAATGCAGCAAACGACAAGAAGATGTAGCACGAAGGGCATACTGAGAATATGAAATAACCCAAAACTGGACTCTCCTGGATAACATGTACAGCATTCTTATTATATTAAATACCCATTAAATTAAGATGAATATATCCCCTCTTGTTTAAGAGACACAAGGTTAGAAGTGTTAAGTTTTTCAAGGGATATAAACAAGATTGAAAATGAATCCATATGGCTTAAAATGGAATTAATCAAACAGAAGCCTTTCCAGAAACGGAAGTACTATCTCACAGGGACTTTAACCCCATAATTCAAAACTGAATATCATTCCCCAAAACATGTTTCTCCTCCAGTGTTCCTATTCCAGTTATGGCACCACTACTCTCTTAATTAGAAACCTGCGTACCATCTGAACTCCACCATCTCCTCCAATCCACATATTCAACCTATAATAACTTAGATTCAAAAAATGAAATTAAAAATATTTTGAACTGAATAAAAATGAAACACAGCATATCAAACTTGCAGGATGCAACTAACGCAGTGTTTAAAGGGAAATTTATATCACTAAATGCCTATATTAGAAAATTAGAATGGTCTGGAATCAATTAACTAAGCTCCCATCTTTAAAAACTAGAAAAAAAGCAAGTTAAAGCCAAAATAAACCAATAAGAAAGAAATAATAAAGATAAAATTAGAAATTAATAAAATAAAAACATACAATTACATTAAAAATGTCATATATGCTTCTGTTAAAAACTTTAGTACCTATATTTCTATTAGTTTCCTAAGGTGCTAAAACAAATTACTACAACCTTCGTGGCTTAAAACAATGTAAATTTATTCTCCGACAGTTTTAGAGGCTATGAATCCAAAAACAAGGTGACAACAAGGCTGCACACCCTATAGAGAGATACTGTAAGAGAGAATCTCTTCCTTGCCTTTTCCAGCTTCTGTGGTTCCAGGTGTTCCTTGGCTTGTGGTGCTATCACTCCGGTCTTTGCTTCTGTCTTCACATCACTTTCTCCTCTATATGCCTGTGCCAAAACTCTCTCTTACTTTTTGATATAAAATACATATGATTACATTTAGAGCCCAACCAGATCATCCAGGATAACCTCATCCTCTTGAGATCCTTATAATGTGATCACATCATTTACCATATAAAGTAACATTCACTCTTTCGCTGTAAAAGGTACTGTTCAGATTCTGGGAATTAGGACATGAATTTATCTTTTTGGGGGTCACCATTCAGCCCATGACAATGTTCATGAGGGATATAGTTTTTCTTTCTTGCAATATTTCTGCCTGATTTTGGTATCAGGGTAATGCTAAATTTGTAGACTGATTTGGGGAGTTTTCTCTTTTCTTCAACTTTTCTAGAAGAATATGTGTAGCACTGGTATTATTTTTTAAATCTTTGATGATAGAATGCATTTTTAATTTCCTTCACTAACTTTTCCTTTGCATTCACAACTTGGCTGTTTGGCACAAGAGGCCCAGCCTGTCTTAGCTTTTGACATACCTTCTTCACTAAGCTTAACTATTTCTAGCTTTTTAGTTAAAGTAAGAGACATGCAACTCTTCCTTTGATTTGAACACTTTGAGGCCATTGTAGGGTCATTAATTGACCCAATTTCAATAATCTTGTGCCTCAGGTAATAGGGAGGCCCAAGGAGAGAGACACAGATGGGGAAAGGCTGGTTGGTGGAGTAGTCAGAACACACACAGCATTTGTTGATTACGTTCACTATCTCAGATTGGCTTCATTTTTGGCCCCCAAAACAATTACAATAGTAACATCAAAGAGCGCTGATCACAAATCACCATAAAAAATGCATTAATAATGAAAAATTTTGAAATATTGCAAGAATTACCAAAATGTGACACAGACAGAAAATGACCACATGCTGATGGAACCGATACACTTGCTCAAAACAGGGTTGCCACAAATCTTCTATCTGTAAAAAATGCAATATCTGCAAAGTGCAATAAAGCAAAGCACAATAAAATGAGGTATGCCTGTGTTTCTTTGTATTATCTTTATCGAACACATTAAACATTTACAGTAAGTATTCAATATATTGAATGTATCAAATTAATATGTATGAAAATATACACTGGATGAATATATAATGAAAATGTATTGAATAAATAAAATGAATGAATAAATGAACAAGTGAATAAACAAGTGAAAGTTCCTGTCTATGCCGTCATCATATATTCCTTAGCTATCTCTTCACACAACAGCTTTAAGTGAACAAATATGAATCAACCGTAGCCACACCACCTCTCTAAAAATGAAGCGTTCAAAAAATTATTTTCCTGAAGGTTATATTCCTACATCTACTAGGTACTAGGCAGTCAGAACTGCCTGGATTTCTTTGTACTTCCCTCTGCAACACACCCTTTCTCACCTCTGAGATTTCTGTCTAGCCTGGATACAAACTCCTCAACACACTTTTATAATTTTGACATTTCAATGACATTTTCATATTGAACCATATGTTAGTCTTTCTTGTCTCCCCTATTAATCTGAAACTCCTTCAAGACAGGCTTCTGACTATTTTTTAATATATTCCTAAAACCTTAAAGAACAAAAGAGCCACAACTTTGGAATGAGTCAGATCTTAATTTGAATCCTAAGTGTTTCTGTTAACTTGCAAGCTGAGTAGCCTTGGGTAAGTTACTTTAACTCTCCGTCTCAATTTCCTAATTTGAAGTTGGCAATAATAGTATCTATCTTGTAAGGTTGTCATTAATACTAAATAAGATAAGGTCCATAAGCACCTATCACGGTTTCTAGAATACTAATAATGCCATATATGGTACTTAAAGTATGGGTGCTTAATGAATACTAAGATTATTTTTCCTTTAGGAAAACAGAAAGCTTCACAAGGTACACATGTTAACAGTGTCCAAATTAAATCTATTTAAATCCAGAAAGCATCCCCTATTATTTGTTGAATGGAATTTACTGACTATAAGAACTCAGGAGGTGCTATATATCCATATATGTGTGTGTCTGTGTGTATATGTTTAAGTCCATTCTAATAAATAAATTGCTCAATTAGACTCAAAGAATTGCCTAAAATATGTACCACCAGCAGTTCAACTATATTCACACCAAAACCCAAGTGACATTATGGAAATTTGAAGCTGAAACCTATAAAGAATCCTAAAAAGCACCTGATTCACTTCTTCATTTTTCTGATAAGGAACTTGAGTTTGATGAAGGTCATGACTTACCAAGTCCACATAGTGAGTATATAGGAGAGCCTTGTTGTTGCCTCCCAGATTTGAAAGTATTACTCTTTCATATCTAAACCCACATTCCCTCTATCTTCAATCACCTGAGTACCTGTGAAATCAGAAAGTAACCTTAGCAATAATAAAGGAGTAGATGTATATACAGGTTGCCTCTGAAGCAGTGTGATGTTATGCCTATTGTTCCAATATATTGCTATAGGAATCTGCTCCATGTTCTACAGTTTACAAATAAAGCATTTCTTTCTGTTATGTATTCAAATGTTCCTAGCTTTTCCTTTCTATCATTGCCTAACTTTTATTTGTAACTAGTGCTCAGACATAAAGCCTTCTTTTTCTATTAAATTTTAAGCCCAATTTCAATAGTAATTTCAAGTGTAATTACTGCTCCTTTCTGGCAACAGCTCTGAAGTAAACCCACATTCATACTGTTCAGCAACATAGACAAACTCAAACAGCTATACACTTTCTTTCACATTTTACTCTTAAAGACTGAATCTGAACATACTTTAATGTAATAAAAGCCATCTATGACAAACCCACAGCCAACATAATACTGAATAAGGAAAAGTTGAAAGCATTCCCTCTGAGAACGGGAATAGGCCCACTCTCACCACTCCTCTTCAACATAGTACTGGAAGTCCTAGCGAGAGCAATTAGACAAGAGAAAAAAATGAAGGGCATACAAATCAATAAAGAGGAAGTCAAACTATCACTGTTTGGTGACAATATGATCATTTACCTTGAAAACCCTAAAGACGTCTCCAGAAAGCTCCTAGAACTGATACAGGAATTCAGCAGTTTCCAGATACAAAATTAATGTACATAAATCAGTAGCTCTTCTACATACTAACAGCAACTAACCAGAGGATCAAATCAAGAACTCAACCCCTTTTACAATAGCTGTTAAGAAAATAAAATACTTAGGAATATAACTAACAAAGGAGTCAAAATACCTCTACAAGGAAAACTACAAAACACTACTGAAAGAAATCATAGACAACAAACAAATGGAAAAACATCCCATGATCATGGAGGGGTAGAATCAATACTGTGAAAATGATCATACTGCCAAAGACAATCTACAAATTCAATGCAATCCCTACCAAAATACCACCATCATCCTTCACAGAGTTAGGAAAAACAATTCTAAAATTCATATGGAACCACAAAAGAGCCTGCACAGCCAAAGCAAGACAAAGCAAAAAGAACAAAACTGGAGGCATCACACTACCTGATTTCAAACTATACTATAAGGCCATAGTCACTAAAACAGCATGGTACTGATATAAAAATAGACACACAGACTAATGGAACAGAATAGAGAACCCAGAAATAAACCCAAATACTTACAGCCAACTGATCTTCAACAAAGCAAACAAAAACATGAAGTGGGGAAAGGACACCCTTTTCAAAAAATGGTGCTGGAATAATTGGCTAGCCACATGTAGGACAACGAAACTGGATGCTAATCTCTCAACTTATACAAAAATCAACTCAAGATGGATTAGGGACTTACACCTAAGACCTGAAACTATTAAAATTCTAGAACATAACATTGGAAAACCCTTCTAGACATTGGCTTAGGCAAGGATTTCATGACCAAGAACCCAAAAGCAAATGCGATAAAAAAAAAAGAGATAAATAGCTGGGACCTAGTCAGACTAAAGAGCTTCTGCACAGCAAAAGTAACACTCAGCAGAGTAAACAAACAAACCACAGAGTGGGAGAAAATCTTCACAATCTATACATCTGACAAAGGACTAATATTCAGAACCTACAATGAATTCAAACAAATCAATAAGAAAAAAATAAACAATCCCATCAAAAAGTGGGCTAAAGACATGAAAAGACAATTCTCAAAAGAAGATATACAAATGGCCAATGAACATATGAAAAAAATGCTCAACATCACTAATTATCAGGGAAATGCAAATCAAAACCACAAGGCAATACCACCTTCTTCCTGCAAGAATGGCCATAAGCAAAAAAAAAACAGCAGATGTTGGCATGGATGCAGTGATCAGGGAACACTTCTACACTGCTGGTGGGAATGTAAACTAGTACAGCCACTATGGAAAAGTGTGGAGATTTCTTAAAGAACTAAAAGTAGAACTACCATTTGATCCAGCATTCCCACTAATGGGCATCTAACCAGAGGAAAAGAAGTCATTATTCGAAAAAGATACTTGCACATGCATGTTTACAGCAGCACAATTCACAACTGCAAAATCGTGGAACCAATGCAAATGCCCATCAGTCAATGAGTGGATAAAGAAACTGTGGTAAATACATGGATGGAATACCATGCAGCCATATAAAGGAATGAATTAACAGCATTTGTAGTGACCTGAATGAGACTGGAGACTGTTATTCTAAGTGAAGTAACTCAGGAACGGAAAACCAAACATCATATGTTCTCACTGATATACGGGAGCTAAGTTATAAGGACACAAAGGCATAAGAATGATACAGTGCACTTTGGGGACTTGAGAGGAAGACTGGGAGTGGAGTGAGGTATAAAATACTACAAATACGGTACAGTACATACTGCTTGGGTGATGGGTGCACCAAAATCTCACAAATCACCACTAAAGAACTTACTCATATAACCAAATACCACCTGTACCCCAATAAATTTATTAAATAAAATTTAAAAATAAAAATTTCAAAAACTAAAAATTACACACAAAAAAACAACTAATTTTAGAAATGATCTAATCATGTAGGAACTACAACCTATGTAACTGGCATAAGCAGTAGTTGGCAGTCTGGGCATGATGGGAATGTTCCCACCACCCTCTTAAAAGAAGAAAAATTGTATGTCAACATACAAGAGTCAAGGCCGCCAAAACTATCAATAAAGTATAAAATTCATGAGGGCAGAAATGTTTTATTCACTGCTGAAATCTCTCAGGACAGTATCAATGCACAGCAGGATCTCTCTAAACATCTGCTCCGTGAAGGCAGTACATAAACCTTACGGGCTTCACCATCAGATTCTGACAGTGAAACTCCTTACAACATCACTAGCATCTAAAATTAAATATTCAAGGGAGGAGCAAGATGACCAAACAGAAGTCACCATCAATTGTCCCTCCAGCAGGAATACCAAATTTTAACAACTAACTACACACAAAAAAGCACTGACATAAGAACAAAAAATCAGATAAGCAATCGCAGCACCTGGTTTTAACTTCATATTGCTGAAAGAAGCACTGAAGAGGGTAGGAAAGACAGTCTTGAATTGCTGGTGCCACCTTTCCCCAGTCTCCAGGCAGTGACCACCAGGCACGGAGAGAGAATCTGTGCACAAGGCGGTGGAAGAGCACAGCGGCTGGGGCACCTGCTGCCTTGAAGGAAGATTGAACTTATTCCCTGTCCCAGCAGAGAGCAAAGCCATGCTGGGCTTAGCCAGCTCCTGCCCAAAAAGGGAACATTTGGACAAGCCCTAGCCAGAGGGGAATTGCACATCGCAGTGGTCAGAACTTGAGTTTCTTGACAAACATCACCACTGTGGGCCACAGAGCTCTAGGGTCCTTGGTAGGCTTTAAAGGCAGTCTATCACACAAGGACTGAAATTTCTCCTACTGCTGAGCTTAGTGCCAGTGGACTAGGGCGCCACATGACATAGGGAGACACCAATCAGAGTGAAAAGTGGGGTGTTTGCTCTACTCCCACAAGCCCAGGCAGAACAGCTTGCAGAAATGAAAAGTGACTCCTTCTGCTTGAGGAGAGGAAAGCAAAGAGTAAAGAGAACTTTGTCTTGCATCTAGAATACCAGCTCACCCACAACAGGATAGGGCACCAGGCAGAGTCCTGAGGCCCTATATTAGTCTGTTCTTGCATTGTGATAAAGAAATGCCTGAGGCTGAAAATTTTATACAGAAAAGAGGTTTAATTGGCTCATGGTTCTGCAGGCTGTACAGGAAGCATGATGCTGGCATCTGTTCAGCTTGTGAGGAGGTCTCAGGAAACTTACAATCATGGCAAAAGGCAAAGAAGAAGCAAGAACATTTTACATGGCCAGAGCAAGAGCGAGAGAGGGGAAAGGTGCTACGCAGTTTTAAACAAGCAGACCTCATGAGAACTCACTCACTATCATGACAACAGCACCAAGGGCGATGGTGTTAAACCATAAGAAACTATCCTCATAATCCAATCACCTCCCACTAGGCCCCCCACCTCCAACAATGAGGATTACAATTAAACATGACATTTAAATGGGGACACAGATCCAAACCATATCAGACCCCCATTCCAGTCCCCAGCTTCTGGGCAACATTTCTCAACACACCCTGGGAACCTGCTACCTTGAAGGGAAAGACCAAGTCCTGGCAGGATTCATCATCTGACTAAGGAGCCCTTGTGCCCTGAATAACCAAAGGCAATATCCAGGTAATATGCCATGGGCCTTGGCTGAGACTCTGAGACATGCCGATTTTAGGGGAGACGCAGAACATTCCCAGCTGTGGGGACTATGGTGAAAAACTCTTTCTGCCTGAGAAAAGCACAGGGAAATGTAAAGGGGACTTTTTCTTGCACATTAGGTACCAACTCAGCCACAGTGAGGTAGAGTATCAAGCTGACTCTTAGGGTCCCTGAGTCCAGGCCTAGGTTCTTAAACAGAATTTCTGGACTTACCCTGGGACACAGGGGAGCCCAAATCCCTTAAGGGTGACTTCCAGGCCTGGCAGCATTCACCACAAGTTGACTGAAGAGTGCTTTGGCTTTAAGTGAACATCAGAAGTGGCCTGGAAGTAACTCCTGTCATCTGTGGTGGTGGTGGTGGCCATGGAAAGAGACAGCTCTGCCTGTGGAAAATGGAGGGAAGAGTGGAAAGGACTTTGTCTTGTGGTTTGAGGGCAAGCTCAGATGCAGTAAAACAGAACACAAGGCAGATTTCTAAGGTATTTTTACTAGAATCCCTGGCTCCTAGACAGCATCTCTGAACCTAAAGACCCAGGAGAACTTTCCACTCTTAAGGGAAAGACATAAACCTCGCTGGCTTCCCAACCTACTGATTGTAGAACCCTAGAATGAGCTAGTCAGTAGCCAGTTCCTGGTTACAGTAAGCCTTGGGTGAGACTCAGTGTTGTGCTGGCTTCAGGTCTGACCTGTGTAGTCCCAGTATTGGTGGCCACAGGGGTGCTTGTGCTACCCCATCCCCAGATGCAGGCAGCTCAGCACAGAGAGAGAAGGTCCATTTGTTTGAGAGAAAGTAAGGGAAGAGAACAAGAGTCTCTGCCTAGTAATCCAGAGAATTATTCTAGATTCTCTACAAGACCACCAAGACTGCACCTCTCTAAGTTTGCAGGAATGACAGCATTATTGGGCTTGGGGCCCAAATCCCTTCAAATACCTGGGAAGCCTTTCCAACAAAGATGGGCACAAACAAGCCCAGACTGTGAACACTACAATAAATACCTAAATCTTCAATGCCCAGACACTGACAAACACCCACAAGCATCAATATCCTCCAAGAAAACATGACCTCACCAAACAAACTAAATAAGGCACCAGGGACTAATCCTGGAAACACAGAGATATGTGACCTTTAAGACAGAGAATTCACAAAGCTGCTTTAAGGAAACTCAAAGAAATTCAAGATAACCTGGAGAAGGAATTCGGAATTCCATCAGATAAATTTAACAAAGAGATTTAAATAATAAAAGAATCAAGCAGAAATTCTGGAGTTAAAAAATGCAATTGACAAACTGAATAATGCATCAGAGTACCTTAATAGCAGAAATGATCAATCAGAAGAAAGAATTAGTGAGCTTGAAAACAGACTATAAGAAAATATACAGTGAGAGAAGACAAAAGAAAAAAAGAATAAAAAGCAATGTAGCATGCCTTCAAGATCTAGAAGATACCCTCGAAAGGGCAAATCTAAGAATTATTGGTCTTAAAGAGGAGGTAGAAAAAGAGATAGTGACAGAAAGTTTATTCAAAACTATAATATCAGAGAACTGCCCAAACCCAGAGAAAGATATCAACATTCAAATACAAGAAGACTATAGAAAACCAAGCATAGTTAACCCAAAGACTATCTTAAAGCATTTAATAACCAAAATCCCAAAGTTCAAGGATAAAGAAAGGATCCTAAAAGCACCAAAAGAAAAGAAACAAGTACGGGGGGCGGAGCAAGATGGCCGAATAGGAGCAGCTCCAGTCTCCAACTCCCAGCGCGAGTGACACAGAAGACCGGTGATTTCTGCGTTTTCAACTGAGGTACTGGGGTCATCTCGCTAGGGAGTGCCGGACAATCGGTGCTGGTCAGCTGCTGCAGCCTGACCAGCGTGAGCTGAAGCAGGGCGAGGCATCGCCTCACCTGGAAGCGCAAGGGGGAAGGAATCCCTTTTTCTAGCCAGGGGAACTGAGACACACAACACCTGGAAAATCGGGTAACTCCCACCCCAATACTGCGCTTTAAGGAAACAGGCACACCAGGAGAATATATCCCACACCTGGCGGGAGGGTCCCACGCCCACGGAGCCTCCCTCACTGCTAACACAGCCGTCTGCGGCGATCTATGCAAGGCAGCAGCGAGGCTGGGGGAGGGGCGCCCGCCATTGCTGAGGCTTAAGTAGGTAAACAAAGCCGCTGGGAAGCTCGAACTGGGTGGAGCTCACAGCAGCTCAAGGAAGCCTGCCTGTCTCTGTAGACTCTACCTCTGCGGACAGCGCACAGCTGCAGCCCATTAGGGAAAAGCGGGGGCGGTGCAGACGCGAACGACTCTGTCTGACAGCCTTGGGGAGAGCCGTGGATCTCCTAACGCGGAGGTTGAGATCCGAAACGGACAGACTGCCTGCTCAGGTGGGTCCCTGACCCCTGAGTAGCCTAGCTGGGAGACATCCCCCACTAGGGGCAGTCTGACACCCCACACCTCACAGGGTGGCGTCACCCCTGAGAGGAAACTTCCAAAGAAAGAATCAGACAGGTACACTCGCTGTTCAGCAATATTCTATCTTCGGCAACCTCTGCTGCTGATACCCAGGCAAACAGGGTCTGGAGTGGACCTCAAGCAATCTCCAACAGACCAACAGACAGTCCTTCTGACTGTCAGAGAAAACTATCAAACAGGAAGGACACCTATACCAAAACCCCATCCGTACGTCACCATCATCAAAGTCCAGAGACAGATAAAACCACAAAGATGGGGAAGAAGCAGGGCAGAAAAGCTGGAAATTCAAAAAATAAGAGCGCATCTCCCCCTGCAAAGGAGCGCAGCCCATCGCCAGCAACGGATCAAAGCTGGTCAGAGAATGACTTTGACGAGATGAGAGAAGAAGGCTTCAGTCCATCAAACTTCTCAGAGCTAAAGGAGGAATTACGTACCCAGCGCAAGAAACTAAAAATCTTGAAAAAAAAGTGGAAGAATTGACAGCTAGATTAATTAATGCAGAGAAGATCATAAACGAAATGACAGAGATGAAAACCATGACACGAGAAATACGTGACAAATGCACAAGCTTCAGTAACCGACTCGATCAACTGGAAGAAAGAGTATCAGCGATTGAGGATCAAATGAATGAAATGAAGCGAGAAGAGAAACCAAAAGAAAAAAGAAGAAAAAGAAATGAACAAAGCCTGCAAGAAGTATGGATTATGTAAAAAGACCAAATCTACGTCTGATTGGGGTGCCTGAAAGTGAGGGGGAAAATGGAACCAAGTTGGAAAACACTCTTCAGGATATCATCCAGGAGAACTTCCCCAACCTAGTAGGGCAGGCCAACATTCAAATTCAGGAAATACAGAGAACGCCACAAAGATACTCCTCCAGAAGAGCAACTCCAAGACACATAATTGCCAGATTCACCAAAGTTGAAATGAAGGAAAAAATCTTAAGGGCAGCCAGAGAGAAAGGTCGGGTTACCCACAAAGGGAAGCCCATCAGACTAACAGCAGACCTCTCGGCAGAAACTCTACAAGCCAGAAGAGAGTGGGGGCCAATATTCAACGTTCTTAAAGAAAAGAATTTTCAAACCAGAATTTCATATCCAGCCAAACTAAGCTTCATCAGTGAAGGAGAAATAAAATCCTTTACAGATAAGCAAATGCTTAGAGATTTTGTCACCACCAGGCCTGCCTTACAAGAGACCCTGAAGGAAGCCCTAAACATGGAAAGGAACAACAACCAGTACCATTGCAAAAACATGCCAAAATGTAAAGACCATCGAGGCTAGGAAGAAACTGCATCAACTAACGAGCAAAATAACCAGTTAATATCATAATGACAGGATCAAGTTCACACATAACAATATTAACCTTAAATGTCAATGGACTAAATGCTCCAATTAAAAGACACAGACTGGCAAACTGGATCAAGAGTCAAGACCCATCAGTCTGCTGTATTCAGGAGACCCATCTCACATGCAGAGACATACATAGGCTCAAAATAAAGGGATGGAGGAAGATCTACCAAGCAAATGGAGAACAAAAAAAAGCAGGGGTTGCAATCCTAGTCTCTGATAAAACAGACTTTAAACCATCAAAGATCAAAAGAGACAAAGAAGGCCATTACATCATGGTAAAGGGATCAATTCAACAGGAAGAGCTAACTCTCCTAAATATATATGCACCAATACAGGAGCACCCAGATTCATAAAGCAAGTCCTTAGAGACCTACAAAGAGACTTAGACTCCCATACAATAATAATGGGAGACTTCAACACTCCACTGTCAACATTAGACAGATCAACGAGACAGAAAGTTAACAAGGATATCCAGGAATTGAACTCATCTCTGCACCAAGCGGACCTAATAGACATCTATAGAACTCTCCACCCCAAATCAACAGAATATACATTCTTCTCAGCACCACATCGCACTTATTCCAAAATTGACCACATAATTGGAAGTAAAGCACTCCTCAGCAAATGTACAAGAACAGAAATTATAACAAACTGTCTCTCAGACCACAGTGCAATCAAACTAGAACTCAGGACTAAGAAACTCAATCCAAACCGCTCAACTACATGGAAACTGAACAACCTGCTCCTGAATGACTACTGGGTACATAACGAAATGAAAGCAGAAATAAAGATGTTCTTTGAAACCAATGAGAACAAAGATACAACATACCAGAATCTCTGGGACACATTTAAAGCAGTGTGTAGAGGGAAATTTATAGCACTAAATGCCCACAAGAGAAAGCAGGAGAGATCTAAAATTGACACTCTAACATCACAATAAAAGAACTAGAGAGGCAAGAGCAAACACATTCAAAAGCTAGCAGAAGGCAAGAAATAACTAAGATCAGAGCAGAACTGAAGGAGATAGAGACACAAAAAACCCTCCAAAAAATCAATGAATCCAGGAGTTGGTTTTTTGAAAAGATCAACAAAATTGACAGACCGCTAGCTAGACTAATAAAGAAGAAAAGAGAGAGGAATCAAATAGACGCAATAAAAAATGATAAAGGGGATATCACCACCGACCCCACAGAAATACAAAAACCATCAGAGAATACTATAAACACCTCTACGCAAATCAACTAGAAAATCTAGAAGAAATGGATAATTTCCTGGACACTTACACTCTCCCAAGACTAAACCAGGAAGAAGTTGAATCCCTGAATAGACCAATAGCAGGCTCTGAAATTGAGGCAACAATTAATAGCCTACCCACCAAAAAAAGTCCAGGACCAGATGGATTCACAGCTGAATTCTACCAGAGGTACAAGGAGGAGCTGGTACCATTCCTTCTGAAACTATTTCAATCAATAGAAAAAGAGGGAATCCTCCCTAACTCTTTTTATGAGGCCAACATCATCCTGATACCAAAGCCTGGCAGAGACACAACAAAAAGAGAGAATTTTAGACCAATATCCCTGATGAACATCGATGCAAAAATCCTCAATAAAATACTGGCAAACCGGATTCAGCAGCACATCAAAAAGCTTATCCACCATGATCAAGTGGGCTTCATCCCTGGGATGCAAGGCTGGTTCAACATTCGCAAATCAATAAACGTAATCCAGCATATAAACAGAACCAAAGACAAGAACCACATGATTATCTCAATAGATGCAGAAAAGGCTTTTGACAAAATTCAACAGCCCTTTATGCTAAAAACGCTCAATAAATTCGGTATTGATGGAACGTACCTCAAAATAATAAGAGCTATTTATGACAAACCCACAGCTAATATCATACTGAATGGGCAAAAACTGGAAAAATTCCCTTTGAAAACTGGCACAAGACAGGGATGCCCTCTCTCACCACTCCTATTCAACATAGTGTTGGAAGTTCTGGCTAGGGCAATCAGGCAAGAGAAAGAAATCAAGGGTATCCAGTTAGGAAAAGAAGAAGTCAAATTGTCCCTGTTTGCAGATGACATGATTGTATATTTAGAAAACCCCATGTCTCAGCCCAAATCTCCTTAAGCTGATAAGCAACTTCAGCAAAGTCTCAGGATACAAAATTAATGTGCAAAAATCACAAGCATTCTTATACACCAGTAACAGACAAGCAGAGAGCCAAATCAGGAATGAACTTCCATTCACAATTGCTTCAAAGAGAATCAAATACCTAGGAATCCAGCTTACAAGGGATGTAAAGGACCTCTTCAAGGAGAACTACAAACCACTGCTCAGTGAAATCAAAGAGGACACAAACAAATGGAAGAACATACCATGCTCATGGATAGGAAGAATCAATATCGTGAAAATGGCCATACTGCCCAAGGTGATTTATAGATTCAATGCCATCCCCATCAAGCTACCAATGACTTTCTTCACAGAATTGGAAAAAACGGCTTTAAAGTTCATATGGAACCAAAAAAGCCCGCATTGCCAAGACAATCCTAAGTCAAAAGGACAAAGCTGGAGGCGTCACGCTACCTGACTTCAAACTATACTACAAGGCTACAGTAACCAAAACAGCATGGTACTGGTACCACAACAGAGATATAGACCAATGGAACAGAACAGAGTCCTCAGAAATAATACCACACATCTACAGCCATCTGATCTTTGACAAACCTGAGAGAAACAAGAAATGGGGAAAGGATTCCCTATTTAATAAATGGTGCTGGGAAAATTGGCTAGCCATAAGTAGAAAGCTGAAACTGGATCCTTTCCTTACCCCTTATACGAAAATTAATTCAAGATGGATTAGAGACTTAAATGTTAGACCTAATACCATAAAAACCCTAGAAGAAAATCTAGGTAGTACCATTCAGGACATAGGCATGGGCAAGGACTTCATGTCTAAAACACCAAAAGCAACGGCAGCAAAAGCAAAAATTGACACATGGGATCTAATAAACTAAAGAGCTTTTGCACAGCAAAAGAAACTACCATCAGAGTGAACAGGCAACCTACAGAATGGGAAAAAATTTTTGCAACCTACTCATCTGACAAAGGGCTAATATCCAGAATCTACAAAGAACTCAAACAAATATACAAGAAAAAACAAACACCCCATCAAAAAGTGGGGAAAGGATATATGAACAGACATTTCTCAAAAGAAGACATCCATACAGCCAACAGACACATGAAAAAATGCTCATCATCACTCGCCATCAGAGAAATGCAAATCAAAACCACAATGAGATACCATCTCACACCAGTTAGAATGGCAATCATTAAGAAGTCAGGAAACACAGGTGTTGAGAGGATGTGGAGAAATAGGAACACTTTTACACTGTGGTTGATTGTAAACTAGTTCAACCATTATGGAAAACAGTATGGCGATTCCTCAAGGATCTAGAACTAGATGTACCATATGACCCAGCCATCCCACTACTGGGTATATACCCAAAGGATTATAAATACTCTACTACAAAGACACATGCACACGTTATTTATTGCGGCACTATTCACAATAGCAAAGACTTGGAATCAACCCAAATGTCCATCTGTGACAGACTGGATTAAGAAAATGTGGCACATACACCATGGAATACTATGCAGCCATAAAAAAGGATGAGTTTGCGTCCTTTGTAGGGACATGGATGCAGCTGGAAACCATCATTCTTAGCAAACTATCACAAGAAGAGAAAACCAAACACCGCATGTTCTCACTCATAGGTGGGAACTGAACAATGAGATCACTTGGACTCGGGAAGGGGAACATCACACACTGGGGCTATCATGGGGGGGGGGAGGAGGGAGGGATTGCATTGGGGAGTTATACATGATATAAACGTCATGCACATGTACCCTAGAACTTAAAGTATAATAAAAAAAAAAAAAAAAAAAAAAAAAAAGAAAAGAAAAGAAACAAGTAACATACAATGGAGATCCAATACATCTGGCAGCAGACTTTTCAGTGGTAACTTTACAGGCCAGGAGACAGTGGCATGACATATTTAAAGTGCTGAAGGAAAAAACTTTTACTCTAGAATAGTATATACTGTGAAAATATCCTTCAAGGATGAAGGAGAAATACTTTCCCAGACAAAGAAAAACTGAGGAATTTCATCAAGACCAGACCTATCCTACAAGAAATACTAAAGGGAGCTCTTCAATCAAAACGAAAAGGATATTCATGATCATAAAAAGTAATCTGAAGGTACAAAACTCACTGTTAATTGGAAGCATACAGAAAAATACAGACTATTATAATGCTATAATTGTGGTGTGTAAACTACTCTTAAGTACAAAAACTAATGATGAACCAATTAAAAATAATTGCTATGACAACTATTCAAGGCATAAGCATGCAATAAGACATAAGAAAAACAACCATATGATAAAAAGCAGGGAGATGAAGTTAAAGTGTAGAGTTTTTATTAGTTTTATTTTTGTTTTCTTGTTTATGCAATCAGTGTTAAGTTGTTACCAGTGTAAAATAACAGATTATAAGATAGTATTTGCAAACTTCATGGTAACCTCAAATTGAAAAAACATACAACAAATACACAAAAAAATAAAAAGCAATAAATTACATCATACCACCAAAGAAAATCACCTTCATGGGGAAAAAAGAAAGAGAAGACCACAGAACAACCAGAAAACAAATAACAATATAACAGGATAACAGGCATAAGTCCTTATTTATCAATAATAATATTGAATGTAAATGGACTAAACTCTGCAATCAAATGTCACAGAGTGGCTAAACGGATTTTTAAAAGAGAGAGAGAGAGAGAGAGAGAGAGAGAGAGACCCAATGATCTGCTGCCTACAAGAAACACACTTCACTTACAAAGATACACACAGACTGAAAATAAAGGAATGGTAAAAGATATTCTATCTGAAAGAACCCCCCCCCAAAAAAGGAGTAGCTATACTTACATTAGACATAATAGATTTCAAGACAAAAACTGTACAAAGAGACAAAAAAGTCATTATAAATGGTTAATTCAGCATGATAAAGGGTCGATTCAGCAAGAGGATATAACAATTGTAAATATATGTGCACCCAATGATAGAGCACCCAGATATATATCATTAGAGCTAAAGAGACAGATAGACCACAATACAATAACAACTAGAGACTTTAACACCCTACTTTCAGAATTTGACAGATCTTCCAGACAGAAAATCAACAAAGAAACATAATGTTTAATCTGCGCTATAGAACAAATGGACTTAACAGAAATTTACAGAACATTTCAATGGCTGCAGAATACACATTCTTTTCTTCAGCACAAGGATCATTCTCAAGGACAGATCATATGTCAGGTCACAAAACAAGTCTTAAGCTATTCAAGAAATTAAAATAGTATCAAGGATCTCTTCTGGCCACAGTGGAATAAAACTAGAAATCAATAACAGGAGGAATTTTGGAAATTATACAAACATAGGAAAATTAAACAATATACTCCTGAATGATTCAATGGAAAAATTAAGAAGAAAATTTACAGATTTCTTGAAACAAATGACAATGGAAACACAACATACTAAAACCTATAAAATACAGTGAAAGCAGCTCCAGGAGGCAAGTTCATACCTATAAACACTTACATCAAAAAAGAAGAAAAACTTCAAATAAATAACCTAATGATGAATTTTAAAGACCTAAAAAAGCCAGAGCAAACCAAACCCAAAATTAGTAAAAGAAAATAAATAATAATGATCAGAGCAGAAATAAATGAAATTAAAATGAAGAAAACAATACAAAAGATCAATGAAATTAAGTTAGTTTTTTGAAAGCCGAAACAAAATTGACAAACTTTTAGCCAGAATAACTAAGAAAAAAGGAGAGAAAATCTAAATAAATAAAATCAGAGATGAAAAAAAGAGATGTTACAACTGATACCACAGAAATTCAAAGGATCATTAGTAGCTACTATGAGCAACTATATGCCAATAAATTGGAAAATCTAAAGGAAGTGGAAAAATTCCTAGACACATACAACCTACCAAGACTGAACCACAAAGAAATCCAAAACCTGAAGAGGCCAATAATAAGCAAAGAGATCAAAGTCATGATAAATTGTCATCTAGCATACAAAGGCCCAGGACCTATGGCTTCACTGTTCAATCCTACCGAACATTTAAAGGAGAACTAATTACCACAATATAGTTTATGAAGAACAAACAATCAGGAAAAAAAATACTAATACCAATTGTACTCAAACTACTCTGAAAAATAAAGGAGGAGGGAGTACTTCCAAACTCATTCCATGAGGCTAGTATTACCCTGACACCAAAACCAGACCAGACAAAGACACACCAAAAAAAGAAAACTTGCAGGCTTAATGGTAACCTCAAATTGAAAAAAACATACAACAAATACACAAAGAATAAAAAGCAAGAAATTAAATCATAACATCAAAGAAAAGCACCTTCATAGGGAAAAAAGGAAGAGAAAACCACAAAACAACCAGAAAAACAAACAACAAAATAACAGGCATAAGTTCTTGCTTATTGATAATAATATTGAATATAAATGAACTAAACTCTGCAATCGAATGATGTAGGGTAGCTAAATGCATTAAAAAACACACAAGAAAATGCCTATAAGAAACACAAGAAAAGAAAAGATCAGTGTGAACCCTTTCTTTGCCCTTTGCCCCACTCCCAAAATAACAAACCTACTGCAACCCACTTCCATAATAACAACATGAATCCTCATGACCTAATCATCTCCTATTAGTCCCGACCATCCAAAACTGTTGTACTGGGGATTAAGTTTCCAACACATGCTTTTGGGGAGACATATTCTAACCACAGCAGAGAGGTCTTTGGTTCTTAAAGCAATAACACTATTTGGCAGCTAAAGGTAGGCCGAGTTCAAGCAGGTATTCTTTGAATAATAATAGCATCATCAATAGAAATTTATATTTGAGATATACAATTATGGGATTACATATAAATTTTATTCCAGCAAGTGACTGCATATAGCCATCACAGAATTTATCACCTTGCACTGAAATAACTCATTTACTCATCTACCTCAAGTAGACAATGAGCTTCCTGAGGGCAGAGAAAGCTTCATTTTGTCCCAGTGTCTGGTACATGACAGATGCTCAATAAATATCAAAGAGAAAAGAAAAAAGGGACATACCAGTTGACACACTGACCTATTCCCTCACATAGTATTAAAGCACAGTTTGCAAGTTAATCTTTCATTCAACAAACGCAAGATACAGTCTCTGCCCTCAAGCACCTTACACTATGGAATGGAAGGGACGGCAAATATGAAGAAAAAGGTCTGTATTTCGAATTGAATCAGTCATTTGTGAGCTCTGTACATCTCCTCATTTAACTTAAGCCTACACCCCTTCCAACATCTAAATCCTTCCACTGTATCCCTTAAAATCTATACTGGATCACAAACGAAGTGCTCTCCTCCACTCCCACCCCTACTCCCCAGTCCAGCTCTGACAAAATTCTCAAAAACTACAACCTCCACCTCAGCACTCCTAGAGCAAACTCTCAATGCAGCAGATAGGGTTTCCTTCTAAAACCCCAAAGGAATATTTCATTCCTCTTCTCAAAACTTCTCAGGACCCTCATCTCACTCAGAGTAAAATCTGAAGTGGGGACCACTGTTCATAAGGTCTGTTTCCTTCTCTGACTTATCATCTATGTAAGGAAAAATGCAAAATTTTTAAAAAGCTTAATTTTTCCTGTTGAAAATAAGAGACCCTCCCCATCTTTTTTTAGAGCATTTACTTTAGAAAACTTGTAACTGTAAGTACTTTCTTCTCACTTTGAAATGTATATAAATCCTTTTGAAAACTAGATAAGACTCTTTCCAGTTTCATGACCAAGGAATGTCTTTCTCAAAAACCTTGGAGCCATCTCTTTGAATAAAGATTTCAAGGGAGATAGCAGCCCTATCTCCCAGTTTTTGTGGAAGGATAATAGCCCAACTTAGGTAGGCACTTTGTTCTACACATTGCAAAACTACATCCTAGGCCGGGCACAGTAGCTCATGTCTGTAATCCCAGCACTTTGGGAGGCCAAGACCAGTGGATCACGAGGTCAGGAGATCGAGACCATCCTGGCTAACATGATGAAACCCCGCCTCTACTAAAAATACAAAAAATTAGCCAGGCATGGTGGTGGGTGCCTGTAGTCCCAGCTACTCGGGAGGCTGAGGCAGGAGAATGGTGTGAACACGGGAGGTGGAGCTTGCAGTGAACCGAGATCGGGCCACTGCACTCCAGCCCAGGCAACAGAGCGAGAATCCATCTGAAAAAAAGAAAAGATAAAAGGAAAAAAGAAAGATAATGCTAATTAGCTAACATAGCTAACACTGATGGTCACTTCAATTACCAGGTGAATCTAGTGTAAGCTATGTGTGGCAAATGGTGCTGGGAAATTTTCTTCCTCGAGGACTAGTTATTGTTTATCTTAAAACATGCGTGTAATAGATTGTATCTGCTTGGCTATGTAAAAGAATGAGATTTTTGTCTTTGAAATCTCTCAGTAGATTGCCTATGATATGCATCGCAATCTAGTTTAATGCTTATTCAATGATAAAAGTGTTTTCTTTCTCGACTACCTTTGTGGAGAGCATATCTGGGTTGGGAGATTTTGTTTTTAATTGTATTTCCCCAAACCCTACCACTCTTCTCCTTGCTCCTTGTTCCTTCAAAGAAAAACCTCCCCCTTTGTTCTGCACATATCCCCCACCACCACCCATATCTGTTTGGCCCATTTCCTCCCATGTATTCAGGTCTCTGCTCAATGTCACTTTCTAAGAAAGATGATCCCTGACCACCCTGTATCAAACAACACCCCTTAGTCATCACACTCCTACTTTACCTGTTTTATTCATCCTCATAGCTCCTATAACTGCCTGATATGTATGTATTTGTTTACTTGCTCATTGTCTGTCTTCTCTGACCAGGATAAAATCTCCCCAAGAGCAGAGACTTTTCCTGATTCATTCACCTCTTATATTTCCAGAGCCTAGATAAAGTCTGGCACAAAGGAAGTGCTCATTCAATGTTACTTCAGTGAATAAATTATTGTTAATTATACAAAGCAAAAGAGATTCAAATAAAGTGCTATTAGAATGAGCCACTTAACTCTGCAGAAAGTACAACTCTGTATAGCTAGAGCTATAAAAGAGCTGAGCTTTTGGCTACAGAAACACCTGAACAAGAATTTATGACAGCTTAGTGCTTCTTGTCACCCCTGCTTTCAAAATAACTGCAAACTTGTGATTGACAGCAAAGAGTGGTCATCTTCATGCACCAATTCATTTGATTCATATGGTCTTACCTCACTAATCAAATAATGAGGGAGGAGAGCAGGGAAAGGGACTGGTTTTTAGTAATGAAAAGTGAAATATTAGAATATATGAATAAATGTTCTGTGTATGAAGACAAATTAAATATAAGAAATTCTGTTCATTTATAGATTTATGGAACTCTAATCAAAACTCCAATGCAATTTGTTCAGAAAGTGACAAAATAATTCTAAAATTCATCTGGAAAATTAAGCAGGTAAGATAATTCTAAAAAGTAAGATTAAGCATCCTAAAGCTATAATAATAAAACAAAGTACTACGGATACAAAAGTAATAAAACAGGATAGCTAGATTAAATAGAGAGAACTTATTCATGTTTTAAAAGACAGTCCTAATCAAAGAAGAATGAATGAATAAATAATAAAAAGTATCATTTAACAAATGCTTTTGGATAATTGATTATGCATTTAAAGAAAAAATAATTTGAGCACCGGTGTATATTATACACTAAAAGAAATTCTATGCGAGTTAAAAAGTTAAAGATGGAATCTTGATTAAGATTCCTCTTAATGATTAAGATCTTAATCAAGATTCCATCTTTAACTCTTTAACTCGCATAGAATTTATCAAAAAACTTGATAAAAATTACTATTTATTATATATTTGTTTTACAATTACAAATATATTTTAAAGTATACAATTTATAAATATATTTTTAATTTTTAATATATTAAATATAATATTTTTATATATTTATATATTAATAATATTTATATATCTATAGATGGCAGATGACATGATTCTATATCTAGCAAACCCCATAGTCTCAGCCCAAGAGCTCCTTCAGCTGATAAACAACTTCTGCAAAGATCCAGGATACAAAGATCCAATATACAAAAATCACAACCATTACTATACACCAACAATGGTCAAGCCGAAAGCCAAATCAGCCAAATCCCATCTACGATTGCCACAAAACAAATTAAAAACCTAGGAATGCAGCTAACAAGAGAAGTGAAAGATCTCTATAATGACAATTACAAAACACTGCTCAAAGAAATATGAGAAAACAGAAACAAATGGAAAACATTTCATGCTCATGGATAGAAAGACTCAATGTCATTAAAATGGGCCAATCTACCCAAAGCAATTTACAGATTCAATGCTATCCTTCCCAGACTACCAATAACATTCTTTACAGAACTAGAGAAAACTATTTTAAATTCATATAGAATCAAAAAAGAGCCCAAATAGCCAAGGCAATGCTGATCAAAAAGAACAAAACTGGAGGCATCACATTACCCAACTTCGAACTATACTACAGGGCTATAGTAACAAAATAGCATGGTACTGTTACAAACAGAGACACATAGCCCAGAAATAAGGCTATATACCTACAACTATGTGATCTTTGACAAACTGACAAAAACAAGCAATGGAGAAAAGACTCCCTATTCAATAAATGGTGCTGGGATAACTGGCTAGCCATATGTTGAAGATCAAAACTGGACCCCTTCCTTACACTAAATACAAAAATCAACTCAAGATGAATTAAAGACTTAAATGTAAAATCCAAAACTATAAAACCCATGAAGACAAGCTAGGCAATACCATTCTGAACATAGGAACGAGCAAAGATTTCATGATGAGCAATGACTTCATGATGAAGATGCCTAAAGCAATCACAACAAAAGCAAAAATTGACAAATAGGATCTAATTAAACTAAAGAGCTTCTGCACAGCAAAAGAAACTATCAATAGAGTAAACAGACAACCTACATAATAGGAGAAAAATTTTGCAAACTATGCATTTAACAAAGGTCTGATATCCCGCATCTATAAGAAACTTAAATTTACAAGAAAAAAAGCAAATAACCCCATTAAAAAGTAGACAAAAGACATGAACAGACACTTTTCAAAAGAAGACATACATGTGCATGTGGCCAACAAGCATATGAAAAAAAGCTCAACATCACTGATCATTAGAGAAATGCAAATCAAAACCACAATGAGATGCCATTTCACACCAGTCAGGATGGTTATTATTTAAAAGTCAATAAAATAACAGATGCTGGTGAAGTTATGGTAAAAGGGGAACACTTATACATTGTTGATGGGAGTGTAAATTAGTTCAACCATTGTGGAAAGCAGTGTGGCAATTTCTCAAAGACCTAAAAACAAAATTGCCATTCAAGCCAGCAATCTCATTACTGGATATATACCCAGATTAATATAAATCATTCTACCATAAAGACATATGCACATGAATGTTCACTGCAGCACTATTCACAAACAACCTAAATGCCCATCAGTGGTAGACTGGATAAAGAAAATATGGTACATATACACCATTCAATATTATGCAGCTATAAAAACAAATGAGATCATGTCTTTTGAAGGAACATGGATAGAGCTAGAGGCCATTATCCTTAGCAAACTAATGCATAAATAGAAAACCAAATACCACATGTTCTCACTTACAAGTAGGAGCTAAAGGGTAAGAACTCATAGACACAAAGAGTGGAATGACAGACACTGGAGCCTATTTGAGGGTAGAGAGTAGGAGGAGTGAGAGAATCAGAAAAAATAACTATTGGGTACTAGGCTTAATACCTGGGTGATGAAATAATCTGTGACACAAATTTATCTATATAAAAATCCTGCACATGTACACTGAACCTAAAATAAAAGTTTAAAAAAGAGTTAAAAATTGAATCATAGACAACTTTATGAAAAAAAGATTTTATTCTAGATATATATAATTTGCATATAATGTATAAATATACATTTATTTCTTTTTAGATATAACATCTATATATCTATAAATGGCCTTTCTAGGCTTAGAACTTGCTATGGTTTGAAAGTGTCCCCAAAGTTCATGTGTTAGAAACTTAAATTGCCATTATAACAGTATTAAGAGGTGGGGCCTTTATGAGGTACTTAGGCCATGAAGCCTCCATCCTCATGAATGGTTTAATACCATCTTTGCAGAAGTGGATTAGTTATCTCAGGAGTAGGCTCCTGATAAAGGATAAGTTTGGTCCCCACTTTCTCTTCATCTAGGATACTCACTTCCACCCTTCCACCCTTCTGCCTTCTTCTATAGGATGACCCTCATTAGATACAGCCCCTTGATCTTGGACTTCCCAGCCATCAGAAGCTCAAGCCAAATAAATATGTTTTATTTATAAATTACCCAGTCTGTGGTATTCTGTTATAGCAGGAGAAGACAGACTAGGAAACTATAAAACTAAATGTAAAAGACTAGAAAGATGTGATATTAGAAACCCATGGTAAAAAAAAAAAAAAAAAAAAAGCAATTATGAGAAAAAGTTTTTGTTGTAGACATGACAGATCTAGCTTAATATGTTGAATAAAGAGATCAAACAAGCAGATAACAGAAACATTAAAATCCTGAAAGACAAGTGAGCAAAGGTCAATAACAGACAATTCATGCAAGAGGAAATACATCTAGCAAAAAGATATATGAAGCAGGTTCTGGCTTTTATCCTAGATTCTGCTTCTGGTATCCAGTTCACTGAACTCTTGGTTTGATGCTTCCTGACAGCCAAAAATTAGCCTCCATTTTGCTCTTCAACTGTGCCCTTGCTTTTCAACTGGAATTTGATACTTCATTTGCTGCATCTTCTGTTCTAACTTTCACACATTCTCGGTTCTCCGCTTTTCTATGCCCTGCCTTATGGAAGGGTAAGAAAACCATAGGACATCTCTATTTTCCTTACTTTATATTTTACCATTTTACTCATTCAGTGCTGCTAAAGGCCTATATTTTATTCTTCATCACTTTCCCTTTCATATACAATAACCAAACAGGTGAAGTAATCCTATACACAGCATACAATGATCCATGTTGTGATAACTATGTGCAAACATATAGTTAGAGTTCAGAAGGAAATAAGGAAGGAAGAATAGAAAGAGGGCGGGAGGGAGGGAGGGAAGACGGAAGGAAGGAAGGAAGGAAGGAAGGAAGGAAGGAAGGAGTAGGGAGAAAAAAAGAGATCATATAAGCAACACTTTAAAGTATCCAAAGCAAATACAAACTCCAGGGTATTGTTAATTTACTAGGCATTATATATGCATTTGGGGAAAATATAATGTTTGCAATACCCTGTGAAAAACTATTATTAATATCAAAATATAAAAAGAAAGTAAAAATGAATAAAGTAATTGCCTGCAAAATGTATTATGAGACTCAATTAACTTTAAATTATACTATTATAAACAATTTGTTATATTCAAAAAGTTTGCATATTAGTTTATCTTACTACAAAAGAATTCCCAAACGTATCTAACATCTAATTTAAATTAAATAGTATTTATGTGCGGGCAAGGATCACGACATATGAATTAAACATTACTCACAAGATATTAAATCTCAAAATACATTTACGAAAATATTTCCAAATTTTTCTATATGAAAAACTACATTTAATGTTGGGTTGCATTGCAAGTATATTTTAATACATTTGCTATGAAGTGATTGACGCCTCCAAAAATAAGAATGCTTAAGGCAGCAAAAGTTTCTCAATGGTTATGGTGCATGCTTTGAAAATTCAGACACGTCCAGGAGGAGTGGAGGGTTCTCTTTGCTTAATGAAACTTGTCTTGAAGAAAAGGATAGGCAGGAACACAGATAATAGTTTTCAATTGAGGATTGATTTTGAAATAGCACATTAATGTGCTGTTAAGATTGTCCTTACAGTCAGCTGAAGCCTAGGAGTCAGGGGTCGGTGGTAAGTGGGAGAGAAGACTAAAATATAATGGCAAATTAAAAATTATATAATCATATCAGTGAAATCTCTAAAAGGAACTGGTGAACACAACTTGGCACAAATAGTAGTGCAGGGCATTAGCCACACTTCAACATGTGGCTGGCAGTGTGTTACTTTGACACTTACCCAGTGCAGAAAGAGTGGGGCCATGTTACCAAATAGAAAGAGAGGCAGCCAGTTATGTAGGAGCACTAAGCCTAAGCACTGAGCCAGCTGCCTCCACTGATCATCAACTTGAGAGCTGGGGCCATGCAGTCAGTTACCAATTGGAGAGAAAATAGTGATTGTATGGCCAGTGCTAACCTCATGAACACATGTGAAAGACATGAAAATTCCACAATAGATATACGAAGACATTTTTGTCATGAGTTATGATGTACTCCTAGCTGGTAAGGCCTAGAGAAACATGAGTTATATAAAGAATTCTATTAAGTAGACACATAGGAATCCTTGAAAATGCATTAGGGAAAAAATGCTGTCAAATGGTAAACTTGGCCATGTTATTTTTGAAAATATAAGGTACTAACTTTGTGGGAAACTTTCCAAGGTTTAACTTTTGCTTTTGTCCTTGCTACAATTGTTGTTGCAAACTTATAGTAAAACATTAGTCAGATCTAGATCAACAAGGACACTGCAAGGTATTTCCAGCATGGAAAACAAACTTCACTTTCCCAAATTCCAATTCTGTCAAACCAGGTGATGCATCCATTTGGAAAAGAAAAGAAAACAAGGCAACTGCTTCAGAGCAAGGCTTCATTAATAAATGCAGAACAGTCTGTTATCTGTAAAAATGTGCAGATAAGAGAGGAAGAGAAAAATCTGCAAGATTCCAAGGCTTTGTTGTGATAAATATAGCATGGCTGTCAAAGCAAAACTGTAAACAGTATTATGTAAAGTTTCCTTTTGCTAATTTGGAACTTGAATGTTTAAGTCCAATTCCTAAATGCAAAAGTTATCAATTCCAGAGCAATATGATTACTGTTTCTTGACAATGTGGATAGAAACCATCAAAGCCATATGTATACTTAAAAACAACAGACACTGTTATTTTTACTCACTTTATTTTATTTTATTTCTCTGAAACCCATACACACAGAATAAGAATTTCCTCGGTATATAAACAATATAAATAAAATATGCATTGGATATGAGATAACATCATATGAAATCTACAGAGGAAAACATCTATTTCTTTATCAGGCAGAATCACTATATTAGAGATGAATACATTCTCTTAAGACTCTCAAACACTTTCATGCTGCCTATCTTTTAGTTTTAAGGTACATTACTAATACAACATCTTTTAAACTTGACCCAAGACATTTTTTAACATCTATTGAAGCTATTGGTACCTTCGATAGACAGGAGATGGATCAGAATTCTCGTGGCTATTTAAGAAATACATATGTAAGTAAGTTCAATTCACAACTGAGCTTATGTTTCCTCTATATGATAAAAATGCTGAAAACAAGTTATATAGGGAACATTTTTCTGGCTGTATCGGAAAGCTTAGGTCAAAGTCAAAGAGAAAGGAAGAACTAAAGCAATCTAGCTTTTCCCATATGCAAAAGTCTATTTCACAACACAGGATGCTGATTCACAGTGAAATTTCCGAGTGAAATAAAAATGAAGCATTGTTGTATAGTAGGGGAAAATGCTGGCCTCGCATCAAAAGTTCTACATTCCAATCTCACTTTGTTCTTGCTAGCTGGTAACCTATGCCAAGTCTCTTATGGGCCTTATTAAATGAGGAGTGAATTAGATCATTTCTAAAGATGTTCAACTCTAACACTTTATGAACCTCTACAAATGGAATCAATGTATAAGAAAATGAGCCCAACAAAAGAAAATAAAAGGTATTAAGGAAAGTGGAATAACTAACAGAGAATTATACTCAATTTACATTGAAAAGACAAAACCTTTGTACCATTCTAATCTCATAAATAAAATCTAACTCAATCTATTTTGTGCAAAACACAGTTTAGAGAATTACAAAATAAAGATATGGACTCTAAAATCTACTTTAGTTTATTGTGCACATAAGGGATTTCAAACTGATTTAAATTTAGGTGATGTTTCCAATCTTATGAAACAGGAAAAAATTACCTTAAATCACTGCATCCAAGATTTAAGAAAGAATTTCTTCACTATACAGTTAATAAAACTCTTTCTAAAGGAATTTGTGAAACTGTCCTCCAGATGATTTGATTCTACTTTCTATTATACTGCATGGCATCAATTTTAACATGTACATTTTCCCACGTTAACATTTCTCAATTAAGATATGTCTTCCAAGTGATGGCATCTTAGATACAATAAAATAGGGTAGTTTTTAAAATAGTCATGCCTTATCTTCTCTATCATATTGTATTAGAGAATGGAAAAATACAACTGTGCAAGAAATCAGTATCAAGCCGTAATAAACAAATAAAAAAAAAATCCTAATTGTTAGGATACAGAAGAATTCCAACTAGTTTACAGATACTCCCACTGCAGGAAGAGTAGCTTAAATCTCCCCACCTTGAGTGTGGACTGCATTAGTGACTTACTTCCAAACAGGAGAATAGGAAGGGGAAGGGACAGAGTGAGGAAGTAATCTTACAGTGGAAAAACCTGGCAAACACTACATTGGTCAGTGATCAAAGTTAATATCATCATTGATAAATCATGTCGATAGCATGTACCCTTTATATAATGTCAGGAGAATGTCACTTTACCTTTGTGGTCATCCTCCCCAAAACCCAAATGCCAGTCTAACCCTAAGGAAAATGTTCAGACAAATCCCAATTAAGGGTCATTCTACAAAATGCCTGACCAGACCAGTATTCCTGAAACTGTCAAGGTCATGAAAAACTTCCTTATTTTTCATGTCTGAAAGACTGTCACAGAGCAGAATGTGGAGACATGATGAATACATGTAACACTGAATCCTGGCACAGAAAAGATATTAAAGGAAAAATTAAGGAAATCTGAATAAAATATAGAGTTTAGTTAGCAATAACATATCAATGATGGTTTATTAGTTGTGACAAATGTATCAATGTAATAGAAGGTTACAATAGAAGAAACTGCAAGAACTCTTCTGTACTATCTGTAATTTTTTTGTAAATCTAAGACTATTCTAAAATTAAAAGTTTATTTAAGAAAACCAAGCCTTGCATAATTTTATATACATATTCCACAATAAAATGACCCAACAAATCAAAATGGAAAAGAATTAGATCCTAAACTAATCCAGATTTTTAGAAAAATAACCAAGCTAGTAGGTGTAATAATACAGGAAGATAAAATGTACCAAAGAAAATTAAGAGGCTCTTATCTCAATTCTTACCATGGGAACAATTTTTCATTTGTGACAAGACCTTAATTATATGTTAGTTCATTTAGTACAGAGTAACCATCAAAATAGTTAAATCCTCAACTATTGTATACTCCTATGGATAGTAATATTTCTAGAATAATGAACCTTGTCCTCCCTTTTTCTGATAACCCATCATAACTCTGGATGTCTTGGGCTTCCAAGAAAGACTTATGGGAAAATATGTGAAACAAGTCATTAAACTTGGGCTTCAACTGCTGTACAGCTCATAAAACAAATAGAACTAAACTGATTTATTTGAGCCATCTGATTTTTTGCTCAAGAGACAGGGCCAAACCCACCCTTTAGGGTTCAAATGGTAATGTTCTTTCTCTGTATGAACACCAGCAGCATAGTCAACAGTTGCTATGTAGTCTAATTCCTTAATTAACTAAAAATACTGTCAGGCCCCAACTTGTAATCAAATTGTGTTTTAAACTGCTGTCATATCTGTTATGTATAATTTATAATACATGTTCTCAATGACAAAATTCTTATAAAGGATGGCTAAATGCATAGTCTAGTTCAGAAACCTTTTTTTTTTTTTTTTTTTTTTTTTTTTTTTTTTGAGGCGGAGTCTCGCTCTGTCGCCCAGGCTGGAGTGCAGTGGCCGGATCTCAGCTCACTGCAAGCTCCGCCTCCCGGGTTTACGCCATTCTCCTGCCTCAGCCTCCCGAGTAGCTGGGACTACAGGCGCCCGCCACCTCGCCCGGCTAGTTTTTGTATTTTTAGTAGAGACGGGGTTTCACTGTATTAGCCAGGAGGGTCTCGATCTCCTGACCTCATGATCCGCCCGTCTCGGCCTCCCAAAGTGCTGGGATTACAGGCTTGAGCCACCGCGCCCGGCCCAGAAAACTTTTTAACCTATAAAACAAATGAAAGGTGTTCAGAACAATGTAACTAGGGTGACTACTGCCCTGAAAATAGACTGTGAGCCAACTCTAGCAGAAAGCAAGCCCCCTCCAAAAAACAAACAAAAGAAAACATATCCTGGATTATTCCCTATTCAGACTCTACCTCATGTTTTCTAAAGAAAATGGAAAGTAAGCATCCAGAGCAAGCCAATTGCAGTGTTTCAGAGAGTGGATAGAGATGGAAATCAGGATTTATAATTTTAGATAGAAAGGAAGGATAGCTACTATAAGAAACAGTCTGTGAACAGGACTTTTCCCCTGACTGTCAGCAGCATTGAAGTTTCAAGAATAACTGGGGACATTTCTTAGGTCCTGGATGAAAAGGTATGGACAGTAATCTCCTGCTAAAGCCAAAGGTATGACCAAGACGAGCTGAAGATGCTTTGCATAACCAAGCAAGGCACTCAGCTAGGAAAAACACTAGAATGGCCAACTAAGACAGGCAAGAAAGTCTTGAGCTCGGGACCTGCCAAGGACGCATGAGGGATTCCAAGTAACAGTGGAAGGCCACACACTAAATCGAGTGTAGGCTTTGGAAATAAATCTGAATTTGAATCCTCTGCCTTTAACTAGACCTGTGACCATAAGAATCTTACTTAACTGCTCTAAGACACAGTTTTCTCATTCATCAAATCAGAATAAAAAATATCCATTTCTAAATTTCTAACAGTTTTACATTAATGCTCTAACAAACTATCACAAATTTGGCTGCTAAAAACAACACAAATTATCATTTTACAGTTCTGGAGGTAAGAAGTCCGAAATAGGCCTCATGGGCTAAAATCAAGGTGTCAGTATGTCTGTGTTCCTTCTGGAGGCTTTAGGGAAGAATCTATTTCTCTGCCTTTTCCAGCTTCAGTAGGCCACACACATCCTTGGCTCATGACCCCATTTCTCTATCCTCAAAGCCAACAACATGGGGCCAAGTCCATCTCATGCTGCCATCTCTCTCCTGCCTCTCTCTTCCATGTTTAAAGATCCTTGTGATTACACCAGACCTACCCAGGTAATCCAGGATCATCTCCATATTTTAAGGTCAATTGGCTAGCAACTTTAATTCCCTCTACCACCCTAATTCCCTTTGCCATGTAACACATTTCATATTTATAGTACAGAATTAGAGCACAGAAATCTTGGGGGTTGGGGGGGGCATTATTATGCTACCACGCCATCATATAGAGTGTGAGAATTATATGCCATAATGTATATTAAGCAATTGGCATGTAGTATGAGTCCACAAAATAATAGTTTTCTCAGCCTCCCCAGCTTCCCTCCCTCATTTACCATCAGAAATCTTCCTCTAATAAATCTCTTGCATATCTGATACTGTGTGAGCATCTTCTTCTTACCCAATTAACCAGTTACATCAACTCCAGCAGAGCTTCCATACTGTCAAAAATCATAGTATTAGAATTAAAAGAGACATAATAAATCCTCTGTTCCAATAACTTCATTTTATAAATGAGGGAAACAAGACCAGAACAAAGAGTAACTTGCCCAAGATCTACAATGAGTAGGCAGCATAGCTTGTACAAGAATACCTGTAGTACCATTAGGATAATTCTATGCTGCCTATGGGATTCTGGGGCAGGAACAAGCTCTTTTATGACTACAAGAATTGATATTCCAGTGTGAAACTTCTGGAAGTAGAAAAGAAGATTCTAATAGTGATTAATTTCAAGGGAATGGAGGAAAAGAATCCTCTTTTAGAAGAGGACAGGCTGGGCACAATGGCTCATGCCTGTAATCCCAGCACTTTGGAAGGCTGAAGTTGTCAGATCACTTGAAGCCAGGAGTTCGAGATCTGTCTGGCCAACATGAAGAAACCAAAACTGCTTTAAAGTTCATATGAAACCAAAAATGACCCAGCATTCCCAAGACAATCCTAAGTCAAAAGAACAAAGCTGCAGGCATCACGCTACCTGACTTCAAACTGTACTACAAGGCTACAGTAACCGAAACAGCATGGTACTGGTACCAAAACAGAGATAAAGACCAATGGAACAGAACAGAGTCCTCAGAAACAATACCACACATCTACAGCCATCTGATCTTTGACAAACCTGAGAGAAACAAGAAATGGGGAAAGGATTCCCTATTTAATAAATGGTGCTGGGAAAATTGGCTAGCCATAAGTAGAAAGCTGAAACTGGATCCTTTCCTTACTCCTTATACGAAAATTAATTCAAGATGGATTAGAGACTTAAATGTTAGACCTAAAACCATAAAAACCCTAGAAGAAAACCTAGGTAATACCATTCAGGATATAGGCATGGGCAAGGACTTCATGTCTAAAACACCAAAAGCAACAGCAACAAAAGCCATAAATGACAAATGGGATCTAATTAAACTAAAGAGCTACTGCACAGCAAAAGAAACTACCATCAGAGTGAACAGGCAACCTACAGAATGGGAGAAAATTTTTGCAATCTATTCATCTGACAAAGGGCTAATATTCAGAACCTACAAAGAACTCAAACAAATTTACAAGAAAAAAACAAACAACCCCATCAAAAAGTGGGCAACGGATATGAATAGACATTTCTCAAAAGAAGACATGCATACAGCCAATAGGCACATGAAAAAATGCTTGTCATCACTGGCTGTCAGAGAAATGCAAATCAAAACCACAATGAGATACCATCTCACACCAATAAGAATGGCAATCATTAAAAAGTCAGGAAACAACAGGTGCTGGAGAGGATGTGGAGAAATAGGAACACTTTTACACTGTTGGTGGGATTGTAAACTGGTTCAACCATTGTGGAAAACAGTATAGCGATTCCTCAAAGATCTAGAACTAGAAATACCATATGACCTAGCCATCCCATTACTGGGTATACACCCAAAGGATTATAAATCATGCTGCTATAAAGACACATGCACACATATGTTTATTGCAGCACTATTCACAATAGCAAAGACTTGGAATCAACCCAAATGTCCATCAGTGACAGACTGGATTAAGAAAATGTGGCACATATACACCATGGAATACTATGCAGCCATAAAAAAGGATGAGTTCGTATTCTTTGTAGGGACATGGATGCAGCTGGAAACCATCATTCTCAGCAAACTATCACAAGAACAGAAAACCAAACACCACATGTTCTCATTCATAGGTGGCAATTGATCAATGAGATCACTTGGACTCGGGAAGGGGAACATCACACACCGGGGCCTATTACAGGGAGGAGGGAGAGGGGAGGGATGGCATTGGGAGTTATACCTGATGTAAATGACGAGTTGATGGGTACTGACGAGTTGATGGGTGCAGCACACCAACATGGCACAAGTATACATATGTAACAAACCTGCACGTTGTGCACATGTACCCTAGAACTTAAAGTATAATAATAAATACATAAATAAATAAATAGAAACCCCGTCTCTAGTAAAAACACAAAAAGAGGTTTATAAAACCATCAGATCTCTTAAGAATTCACTCACTTATCATGAGAACAGCATGGAGGAAACTGCCCCCATAATCGAATCACTTCCTACCAGGTTCCTCCCTTAACAAGTGGGGATTACAATTCAAGATGAGATTTGGATGAGGACAAAAAGCTAAACCATATCAATCCCCAAGAATGTGGATTATTTCTCATGTGACTTCCTCAAAAAACACTTATTCTCCAACTCCCTAGCAATGGTGCTAAAAGAAGGGAAGTACACACCATGGCAATAGCATCAAACAACAGTTTTAAGAAGGTGAGGCCTATAATAGAACAAATTTGTTTAAAAAGAGCACCACTATTAATATATGAACATTGAGCACTATGTCTGTTTTAAACATATATTCCATGTTCAGTATACACCTACAACAGTGCTATCACTAGAAACTCACTCCTCTTGCTCCAATACACTCAATATTTTCACCCAAATAACAGAATCCTTTCCCCCAATTAGTGTAAGTCTAGGATAAATGACAATGATCTACACTGCAACTTCTCATGTAATTAGAAACTGGTAGAGCATGCAAATCCAAGGCTGATGTATTCACATCATGTCCGAATATCAGGTTTTGCATTAGTAGTGGGGATGGGGTAGGATAATATCATTGTCTCATTTCTGCCCATGTGGTCAGCCACCATTAGTATGTTTTGCAGGAAAGCGGATACGTGAAAACCAACTTGAGCTTCTTCTGCTTCAAATAGGATGTTCTCATCTTTTCAAGTCATGTATTTTTTCTTTGATGAATGTTTTATAAGTCTTCTCTATTTTCTCTCCTTCATAGTAACACTTCTGTTGGACATGAATAAGATTTAGAATTCATGACTGTCTGTGACATGTCCTGAAAACTAGTTTCACTATCTCAGATCATAAACTGTACTTGTCTCATGCCATGGAGCAAAAGCAAAATGTCTTCCTCACTTTTTAAAATCACCATGTAAGTAAATTACTCCTTTGACATATGCCTTAAAATTATCTTTTTATCTCTTAGCAAAGATTAAATGCCTTAACTTTGCCCTACAACAATATAACACTACTTCATATACTTCCATCTCTGAACCTGAAGAATCTACATTACAGCCAAGCATGCTCCAAGAATCTACACTACAAGCAAGCATGCTCCAAAGTCAATCTGACATATTCCCTTTCTCTCGTGAAACACTGTATATCAACTTTCTTTCTTTTTTTTTTTTTTTTTGAGACGGAGTCTTGCTCTGTCGCCCGGGCTGGAGTGCAGTGGCCGGATCTCAGCTCACTGCAAGCTCCGCCTCCCGGGTTTACGCCATTCTCCTACCTCAGCCTCCAGAGTAGCTGGGACTACAGGCGCCCGCCACCTCGCCCGGTTAGTTTTCTGTATTTTTAGTAGAGACAGGGTTTCACCATGTTAGCCAGGATGGTCTCGATCTCCTGACCTCATGATCTGCCCATCTCGGCCTCCCAAAGTGCTGGGATTTACAGACTTGAGCCACCGTGCCCGGCCTAACTTTCATTTTTATGACTTCCTTTTCTCACATTGTTACCATAGCTCATACATTCTTTATCCTGCACAAACATTTTTTATAATTCCCTGATTTTACCCAATAACAAGCTTAAGGCATGTGAGTGCTCTAGACAGGCTAATGACATGGTATTCCTTCATACCAATATTCTTTAAATACTGTACATATTCAACATAGGTTTATATACTTAACACTGTCCAGGAGATAGGCAAAGAATGAAGAAAGCACTTTCCTATGGCTTTGTTTTCATTCTAACTGTTGAATTAGAGCTTTGACTTCCAGATATAGGGCCACTGGTTGGACCTGAACCCAAATGAATTGACGTTATTTCCAGGATATAGTCCATGGGTGTGGAAACCAGTTGTGTAACTGACTAATATTGGTAATATGTAAAGTGTGCAATGGCAGCACATTGTTTAAATTTGCCGAAGTCTGGCTTGTTTGGTTTAAGAGGATTTTTTAAAAATTAAATAAATTTACCCAAGTGATTTTTTGTAGTTGACAATCCAGCTTTTCTATCTACCAATCTCAAAAAAAGAGACATACTGCAATTAGTAAAAATTATTTGAGAAGTTGTCAAGACTTATAGATTATTATTTCAAAAGGAAACAGCATAAATAGCTTGCTTTTTCATTTCATTACTTTTCTATGATAGTAATCTGTTTTAAGATTTTCTTTACATTTATTTATTTATTTTGCTGCCAAGGGTTCTGAGACTCTTCTGGCATTCTTTTTGATTACAGGGAGTAGAAAAAAAAAGAATTACAAAAAGGCCGTTTATTTTTCCAATACAAATTTCATTATGGAGGTAATATTAATCATAAAAGAAGATACTAACCAAAAAAGGAGAACAAAGAGAAATGAAAATATATTGTGTCCAGGTTAGATGGTCTCTGATAAAAGACAATTCTAAATCTCCCAATACTATACAGTAAATTACTAAGGTAATAATGTTCTGTCATGTGAATATCTATTCCTATTGTACTTTATATGATTTGTGAGTTGGTGATGTGTGAAGCTGGTGTTGAAAGCAAGATCAGTGAGTAATTTAGATTAAACGTGCTGAATTTACAGAATTTACACCACTTGGATACTAAAAATTATCAGGCATTCTGTCTCACTAAAAGTTACTGGGAAAAGAGGCAAGTTATTCCTAGAACAGCAATTCTCAAGCTATGGTCTAGAAACAAGCACTTTCCTAAACATTTGGCCTGGTAGAATAGAATGCACACACTATAGAGAGAACTATCCCAAGAGGACATTGAGAGAACACTGATATATTAGGTTACTTCTCTTTTTCAGTGAGTCTTCAGAGTAGAACATTTGGAGTGCCACTAACCGTGAAAATTGTATTCCAAGATCTTAGAAGGATATCCCAAGTACCTGTCTTATGCCCCTATCAGCAATGTATCCCAAACTCCCCATTCCTGACCTACTTAGCTTATAGTCTATGAAAAGGAACCACAGTAAGATAAAGAAAAGTGAAAAATTGTCAATGTTCAATATACAACCTATATTTTTCAGATTTATCTATATGACCACACTTAGGACAATCTCACTATTTGCAGTTTTCTGAATCACCAAAAAGAAATAAATAGGGAAGCAAAAAGTTATACAAAATGACCACAGAAGAATCACAATTACTTCAAAATTTGCCAGAGAAAGAAATCATAAGACATAAAGAAATCATAAAATCTCTATTCCTCTTTAAGCTCTATTTAATGCAAGTCTTGCCTAGTCAATTAACCTCCAGGCTTTTATATCATTAATCTAATATTTATATCATAGGCCACTCTGTCTGAAAAACATCATGTATGTTTCATTAAACTTCCAGCAACACAAACAACATGATGCGTAAAGAGATGGACAGTCCTAGAAAAAGAAGCTCTGACTAACCTTTCATTATTTTTTCACATAAGAAATATGACTTGACAGAAGAAATCTAGATGGCCATCAATCAACTCCAGAAAAGAAATGATTTTGTTTTTAATCACAGCTACCTATGTTTGCATTAGCCAAATTCCTCATTATATTTGCAGTCACCAGTTTTGTAGATATGAAAGGAAGTTATTGCAATATGTTGGTAGTAGCAGCTTCCTGATGTCTGAATCTCAGCTCTGGATCTCAGTTTCATGATATCCCTTCTGGTTTCCACTGCCCCAGCCATTCTAGCGGATGTCATAAGCACCTAATTCTCTCTGTTCCCTCAATTCCAAGTGAAGATACCTAGAATGGTTGCTATTTCCTGCACTGAACTCATTGACAGATGCCTTCTCTGACTCTCCTCCACAGCAGGAGATGCTGTAAGTCAACATTCAGGTAATTAATATCCTCGATTAACAAACACTTTCAAACACCTTACCATCTTTGTCTTGTCTGCTAAAAACACTCACAGTTATCTGAATATGTAAGTGTGTTTTTCATTTTAAAAACCTTTAACAAGCAAGACAAGGAAAGGGCACACTTCCTTGGGAAAAGGTGCCTGGGAAAATGGCACCACAAATTTGCATACTTCCTCTCTTCAAAAAGGGATAGAGAGAAGCAGAAAGTTTGGTGTCTGATACAAAATCCCTGGGCAAGACTCTGATTGGCTCAGCTTGAATCTGGCTCTGACATGCATCCCTGGACCAATCTAATGTGACTAGAATGAAGCTCACACAATATAAAGGTGGCTGCTAGAAACCACTCCTCTAACAATCAGTAAAGGGAAGACATGGTGCTCTGAGAAGGTGAGATAAACAGATATTCTAGCAGATTTTTATTATATCCATGTTCAAATCCTAGCTTTGCTAACTGCCAGCTGTTGACCTAGGGATTGTTACGGAATCTCACTAACACACAGATTTCTTTTCCATCAAAAGAAAATAATTTTTTAAATTTACATCATAAGATTTCTGCAAGGATTTTTTTTTCTTTTTTTCTCTTTTGAGATGGAGACTTGCTCTGTCACCCAGGCTGGAGTGCAGTTGCATGACCTCGGCTCAGCACAACCTCTATCTCCCAGGTTCAAGCAATCTTCTGCCTCACCCTCCGGGAGTAGCTGGGATTACAGGTGTGTACCACCACACCTGGCTAATTTTTGTATGATCAGTAGAGACAGGGTTTAACCATGTTGGCCAGGCTGGTCTCAAATGCCTAACCTCAGCTGATCTGCCCGCCTCGACCTCCCAAAGTACTGGGATTATAGGCATGAGCCACCACACCCGACTTCCGTAAGGATTATTTTACATAATACAAATGAAGCAGTGGGCACGGCATCCAATATATTGTAAGTGCTCAGTAAATCTGAGTAGTTTGTTTTTATCATTATCAGGATGCTTCAGCTAAGTGGGAACAATCACCATCAGTTTTCTTGGCAAAAGAAACCAAAATTTACCCTTGATTTCATTTGCTTGATGTCTAGACCCTGTACCCAAAGACCATCTAAGAAAACTGACCACACAAACTCATATCAGGTTATCAGCTCAAAAAGGACATTGCCTTTCTAGCTGAACTTAAATGACACAAAGGCAAGATAAAAGGAATCCATGATTATAGCCATGTCCTCTGGAGAAGGGAGCAATGCACATTCATCTCAACACACGTGCTCAATTTAATCTAATACATAAAAGATCTGGTTTTCTGGGAGCCTTTTGTTACTGAACCAGCATCTACAACTATAAATAAGGTTTATTTAAATTATTTATCTTGAATTACCTAATAATTTCAGACAGGGGTTAGTAAATTTTCTCAATAGGCTTTGCAGGCCATATAGTCTCTCTTGCGAATATTCAACTCTTCAGTGAAGTACAAACACAGCCATAGACAAGTATGGCTGCATTGTAATAAAATTTTATTTACACAAACAGCGATCTGTATTTGGTTGATATGCTGTCGATTGCCAATTCCTAGTTTAGATACAAAAGTCCTTCCCTCCCTTCCTACCCCCTTGTACCCCTTTTCATGATCCTCAACTACACTCCTGTGAATGCTCTAACCCCATTTCATCCATGTTGCCATCAGATGAATCATTCTAAAATACTGTTGTGTATGCCATTTTCCAGGTCAAAATCTTTCAAGCATTTCTATTACCTATAATAAAACACTGAAACTTGATCCTGTTATTTAAAACATTCTAAAATCTGGCTCCAACTAATTTTCCCATGTTATATTTTTCTTCTCTTTTACAGAAATCATCCCCTAAACTGATCTATTCACACTTGCCCTTGGATACTTCCTTCTTAATTCTTTTCCTCATGTTTTCCCCACTATAGCAGCCTTTCGTTCCCCTATCTTCTTCACCAATTCAAATTTTTTATATTCTTCAAGGTCCAGAAACAAAAATAATAACTCCCAAATAAAAACTATCTTGATCCCTTTAGTCTGCAGCGATCTTTCCTGTGACTTTTCAAATAAAAGCTATTGTTCATATCACTCCTGCGGCCCTTGTCACATACTATTTACTTATGCAACTTGTGTTGGTTGTGTTGCTGCTGCTGATGTCATTTTATTGGAACAGGAGACAGACCTGTATGTTTCTTGAAAGTAGTGGCTGAGTATTAGACCTCTTTGAAGAGCCCAGCAGACCTTTTGGAGTGCTTTGTACCACACTGAATATACAGTTCATTAAAGCTAAAGGACAAAAAGATATCCATGTATCCCTTTTTGTAGTAAGTGCCTTTCAGCAATTTGTGGGCCTTTTAACAAAAAGGGGTTTGAAATGATTCTGTAAAGAAAAAAAGGATACTTTGTACCCAAGAAAGAACCCAGGGAATGAATATTCAGGATGTATAAAATTCTGGACATTTGTCTTTCTTTTACCTAAAACCTTCTACATTGACCATTTCTTATCATCCCCTTCAAAACTGTAGGTAAGAAAAATACAAAAAAGAACGTACAGATCATTCAGTATTCTTCCTTCTTAGAAGCTTCAGGGGAGAAAAGTTTGATGGGGAAGAAACAGTAACAAATGCCTAAAAGATTTTTAATGCTTTATGAATGCAATTGCCTGTGTTTTTGCTGTCTCTCATAACCATAGATGGGTAATTGAGAATTAGCGTTGCTTCTGTCAAGTGCCATGGAAGCATTTTGGTTTCAAGCTGGAAAGATTCAGTGACATTTTGCATCATTTTAAATAATAAAGTCTTATGCATGTTGTGTCATTATAAGCAGTAACTTTTGATATCTGAAAAATGCTGTATTCTATTTATAAAAGGATCCTGTTTTTACATAGAGCTTTATTTTTTTAAAGTAATTCTATTACTCTCATTCTCCAGTCTAACAGCAAAACCATTTTCAGCCTTAATCGCCCAACTCAAAATATCAGCTATAATACTCTCATGCAATACAAAGATGATTTCAAAGCTGTCCTCCCCAAGTATTTCACAGTAAGACAGTTTGTATATTCTGGATTATAGACGAGGAAAGGAAAGGAAAAGAGAGGAAAATGATGAAGCTAGAATCTATTTTCCTAGTAAAGTTTTATCAATTTATGATGCCTGCTGTTCAAAGGAAAAAATCCAAAACAAGCAAATAAATAATAGAGGTTTCAAGTAAAGAGCACATTTCAAAAAGGGTCCACAGCCTTCAGGGAAAGATGTACCATAAAACAATTATCCTTAATAATACTGTATGCCCTTGTCCCTGGCTATGGTTATAACTCACATGGAGGTCAACTCAGCACCCAGGGGAGAGAACTACTGCCTATCAGAAAAATGAACAACAAGAAAATAAAACAGAGAGGAGACTGTAGAATGTTCTTTGATTTGGAGAAGGTGAAAGCCTCTGTACTGCAAATACACAAAAAATTAACAGTAACCACATGAAAATCAAACATTTACTTATTTTCCCCCACATCGAAAGCACTGACATTTACCTTGTCAACGGAGAACAATTCCTCTCCTCCCAAAGTCATATTTTTGTTTCGATTTGTATAGTATTTTCACTTATATAGTTTAACTCTATAGAATTCCTGCAGGTATGTTTTCTACCTGTCAGGTTACTTTTTATTTACCATTGCAGTTTGTATCTAAAATTCCATATATGCTTCCAAAGAAGAATCAAAACTTATTTTGGAGTTAATTGTACACAATTATAAAATGTTCTTTGGATCTAAAGACATACTAATATGCACCACAATTTGTTTCTGCCAAAAAAATAAACATTTTCTCTCCTCATCTGTACAATGCTATTTTTTCTAATTATATGTGATCCTTTATTAATGGTATCTCATAGGGGAAATATGCCCAGATTCCTTTCTAAAATGTAAGCAATCTAAATATGTTCAAAGTTGTGCCACAAAATAATAAAATAGAGTTGGAAAACAAGTTTTTTTGTGAGATTAACCCAGCAATAGCTTTCTATTTTCAGTCAAATAATCAAATATAACAATGAAGTATGAATACTGTGGTATAATCAATTGTTTTTTCTCTTTCTACTTAATCATAATTGTTCTACTATAGAAAAGTTTAGGTACTACCATTGCTTTTAGGATAATCAGATATGCAGAGCCAAAAACTGAGACATCTTTTTCTCCCTAGGAAGAATTTCCGTGTTGGCTGTACATTCATGTGTGAACAAAGCCAAAGAAGATGGCAAGAGTAAAATATGGGTTTGCTATATCCAAAGCGGGACAAAATGAGCTTCCGGGGAAATGAGGGTGGAGAAATATCACAAATTATGAGATGTCAAGCGGTGTTTGACAATCTAAATATTATCTGTTGGTAGCCAACACATGCCTATAAAATTGTTTCTTACATATGACAAACAGTTGTTTGTCTTTCTGAATTTGTACCACTTTGCTACTGATTCTTTATCATAACTTAATATCAGACTCTAATCTATAAGCACTTTAAAAGATCATAGCTATGTTATGGTGAAGATCCACAATTAAGGTAGTAATCAATAGATGCTCCCTAAATTTCAATGTGGAATAATGAGGGAGCAGACAGAAAACCAAAAGACACACTGAACAAAAAGAAAAATGTTGCTGGGCACAGTGGCGCACATCTACAGTCCCAGTGGCTAGGGAGGCTAAGGTGGGAGAATTGCATGAGCCCAGCAGTTCAAGACTGCAGTGAACTATGATCACACCACTGCACTTCAGCCTGGGAGACAGAGTGAGATCTCCTCTCAAAAAAAAAAAGAAAAAGAAAATTGTTGAACTGGAACCAAATCTCATAGTAACAAGGTTTCACATTTTAAAATTTCAGAGGGAAAAACTACTTTAATCTCTAAAAATCTATAATCTGAGCATGGCTAGTTAAGTTTTTGACTACACATTATTGTCTTGGTAAACCAAATATTGACAGAATCTTCCAGCTTTTTTCATGCCCAATAACCACACTAAATTTGAAATATTATGGTATTAGCCCTACATAAGTTTAGATGATCTTAGTGAATCACAATTTTCCCTACTTTTAGACTTCATTTTCTAACAGACTTTCATGCCATTCAAATATTGCTTTTTTTAAAAAAATCCTTTGTTATCTATCCCCTATGCATCATTTCACACACCCTTTACACCTAAAATGATAACCATCTGATTCCCATTTGTTGAACAACACACTTTCATTCTAAATACTCATTTAATCTAACATCTTAGAGAACATGTGTTTAAAAACATAGGCTCTATGGTTGACTCTCTAGGTTTAACTCATGTCTCTGTGACTAGCATGACCGCAAGTTTCTTTCTTTCTTTTTTTTTTTTTTTGAGATGGGGCCTCACTGTGTCACTTAGGCTGGAGCACAGCGGTGCAGTCATGGCTTACTGCAGCCTTGACTTCCTGGGCTCGGGTGATCCTCCCACCTCAGCCTCCTGAGTATCTGAGACTACAGGTGTGCCCCACCGTGCCTGGCTAATTTTTGTATTTTTTGTAGAGACTGGGTCTTACCATGTTGCCCAGGCTGCTCTCAAACTCCTGGGCTCAAGCAATCTGCCAGCCTCAGCCTCCCAAAGTGCTAAGATTATAGGAGTGAGCCACTGTGCCTAGTCTCCAGCTTTCTCTTTTTTTAACTTTAAGTTCAGGGGTTCACACGTGGGTTTGTTATTAATACATTGGTAAACTTGTGTCATGGGAGTTTGTTGTACAGATTATTTCACCACCCAGGTATTCTGCCTAGTACCCACTAGTTGTTTTTCCTGATCCTCTCCCTCCTCCCACCTGCCACCTTCTGGTAGGCCCCAGTGTGTGCTGTTCCCCACTATGTTAATAAAGTAGGGAATAGGCCAGTCGTAGCGGTGTATGCCTGTAGTCCCAGTTACTCGGGAGGCTGAGCGGGGAGGATTGCTTCAGCCCAGGAGTCTGAGGCCAGCTTGAGCAGCATAGCAAGACCTTGTTCCTTTAAAAAAAAAAAAAGAGAGAGAGAGAGAAAGGAAAAGTAAAGAAGAAATATACTTTAAAAGTTTTTTTAAAAATTTAGTGTATGCACCGCCATTGTAGACATGGGACCATGTGACCACATATATTCAGCCAAAGAGCATTAGTATAGAAGTCTTTAAAAAACTGAACAAATCTTATGTAGCATGGTCTGCCCCTCCAGGGTACAGAGTTGTAGCTTAGAGGCACTCAGGCCCCCTCACATCTGTGTACAGGCCTTCTAACTAGTTCTCATCAAAAGAACATGTGAATGGAAGTGATATATGCTGTTTTCTGCTGGTGCTATTAAGAAGCAGATAGGGATTTTTCTCTTTCCCCTTTTGCTGGTTTGAGGCAGATGATACAGAAGTCACACAATGGAATCAGCTTTTTATTCCTGGATCCCTGAATTACCAGGTAGATGAAAGCTGCCCAGCAACCGGGAACACACACATTGGATTATTAGGTGAGTGAGGAAAAAACTTTTATTGTGAATACTCCCACTGAAATGAGGGGGTTTCTTTGTCACGACAGCAAATGACAGCTTACCTAAAACAACCACTTCTCTTATTTTTATTTTCATTTGTTTTGATGAGAACTTGCATTGGTATAAGGAAGCTTAAGTTCACTGCTTTGAGGCAGATGCGTACATCTTACTGTCTACTGTCAGGGGTAGTTGGGAAATACGAAAGGGTTGGAAGCGTGTACCTGGGACCAATGCTAATTTTTTGAAAATTCTGTGAGCTGAAAACTCTAAGAACAAAAAACCGTCTTTTCTGTTCACTTAAAGCTTTAAAAAGCAGTGCATAAAAAATTTCATGAGAGTTACTGAAAGGAGACATACAGTGTTATTCATTCCATCCAAAATCATTCTGATTTCCTGATTTTTCTCCGTACTTTCAAGTTTCTTTCAAAGTCCTAACACCCTTAAAAATATATTAAATAAAATAATAGAAATGTAACAATCTCTTATGAAAGACACATAAATCCCCCTAAAGTTGAAATCAATTTAATCCTTTTTGAAGCTGCTTTATTCAACCTCTGAAAAACATATGTATGTTTAAGAAAAGTGGAGTTTTTTTAAGGATGAGTTCATGTCCTTTGCAGGAACATGGATGAAGCTGGAAACCATCATTCTCAGAAAACTAACACAAGAAAACAGAAAACCAAACACCGCATGTTCTCACTCATAAGTGGGAGTTAAACAATGAGAACACATGGACACAGGGAGGGGAACATCATACACCGGGGCCTGTCGGAGGGTAGGGGGCTAGGGGAGGGATAGCGTTAGGAGAAATACCTAATGCACATGATGGGTTGATGGGTGCAGCAAACCACCATGGCACGTGTATACCTATGTAATAAACCTGCACGTTCTGCACATGTACCCCAGAACTAAAAGTACAATGAAAAAAAAGAAAAGTGGGTTTTTTTAATTTATAATTTTAATTTTTGTGGGTACACAGTAGGTGTATATATTTATGGGGTACATAAGATGTTTTGATACAGGCAAGTAATGCATTATAATCACATCATGTAAAATAGGGCATCCATCCCCTCAAATATATATCCTTTGTGTTACAAACAATCCAATTATACTCTTTTAGTTATTTTTAAATGTACAGCTAAATTATTATTGACTATAATCACCCTGTTGTGGTATCAAATTCATTCTTTCTAACTAATTTTTTGTACCTATTAACCATCCTCACCTCCCCTACCACCCTCCTACTATCCTTCCCAACCTCTGGTAACCGTTCTCTTGCTCTCTATCTTCATGAGTTCAGTTGTTTTGATTTTTAGATCTCACAAACAAGTGAGAACATGTGATGTTTGACTTTCTGTGCCTGGTTTATTTCACTTAACATAATGACTTCCAGTCCCAACCATGTTGTTGCAAGTGACAGGATCTCATTCTTTTTTATGGCTGAATAGTACTCCATTGCATATAAGTACCACATTTTCTTTATCCATTCATCTGTTGATGGACACTTAGATTGCTTCCAAATCTTAGCTATTGTAAACAGTGCTGCAATAAAAATAAAGGTACAGATATCTCTTCAACATACTGATTTCCTACAAAAGTTCTTCTTAAAATCAGTTTCGCAAAGTCAATCCAGCCTTTCAGGTAAATACATATCTGAGTTTTTTTTTTTTTAAGGCACACTATATAGCTGATAGATCACTTGGATCTCGTCTAGACACACAGACTACCTTAAACAAGTGATGTTTACTTATTCAACAGACTAGAATTTGTGTTATTTGCCAAGTTTGCAACACACACACACACACACACACACACACACACCCCAATGAGACTATAATTGTGACCCAATTCTGTGTTACTTTAACACAGAATTCCTCAACCCCAGCACTATTGACTTTTTGGGGATAGAAAAAAGTTTTGGTTAAGATTTTTTGTCTTTTTCTTTTCTTTGAAACAGGGTCTTGCTCTATTGCCCAGACTGGAGTCCAGTGGCATGGTCACAGCTCACTGCAGCCTTGACCTCCCAGGATAAAGTGATCTTCTCACCTCAACCTCCTGAGTAGCTGAGACTACAGGCATGTGCCACCACACCCAGCTAATTTTTTTTTTTTTTTTTTTGGTATTTTTTTGTAGAGACCAGGTTTCACCATGTCGGCCAGGCCACTCTCAAAGCTCTGGGGCTCAAGTGAGCTTCCTGCCCCAGTCTCCCAAAGGCGGGGGTGGGGGCAGATTATTGGTGTGAGTCACTGCACCCGGCTAAGACTTTTTGTCTTAACAAGTAATTCTGTGTTGTGGGGGTTATCTTTTGCATTGCAAGATGTTTTCACATCCCTGGTCTCTACACGCTAGATACCAGCAGCACTCACCTCCCCTTTTCAACACAATATAACAACCAAAAATGTGTCCGAAGATTGTCAATGTCCCCTCTAGGGTAAAACTGCCCCTAGTTGAAAACCACTGCACCAGCAAAAAGTTTCCATTTCTCTTGGACTATCAGAACATGAGGATGTACTAAGCTTACAAAGCAAGCATCTATTATGAAGCTAAATCTGAATTTCAATGGCTTAAACTTCTGCTGAAGCAGTGGTGCTAGACTATCGTCTGCTGCTTTTACTTTATGGATTCAGTAATTCCTTCCCAATCACAAGTTCCTCTTTCGAAAATTTAATTACAAGAACATTTAATTCTGTTTAACTCTTCAGAAACTGGAAGGAAAAAAAAAAAAAAAAACCTGATTTCCCCTAATAAGAGTTGCAAATCCTTCTTGTTGAGGATAGTAAGAAAAAGAGAAAACAGGTTTGGTACAAGAGGGGCAAAGTGAAAATTAAATCGGGAGTGGATGTTTTTAGACACACCTGCATCTTGCCAAAGATGAAACCATGTAAATTTTGGCCTTAATTATGTATGCTTTTGTCTCTGTGAAAAAGAAGACATTTTAGTCAGTGAAATATTTATTATGTAACTATTAAGGGCCAGAAACTGTTCTGGGGTCTTTCTGCAAAAAGAATGAGAATGCTTGCTACAACTATAAAACAATAATCAACTATAAGATACACAGATCAATGATGGAAACCATTGCTCTTTAGTCTCCCACAAACTCTTTGTTAAAACAAAGTAGCAGAATTGTGTCTTTCTTAAATCAAATCGTACCAAAAATTATAACCTCACAGTAAGAATACTTTTCAAAATCATCACAAAACTTGATTCAATGATTATTTAGTTATTTACTAGTTGCTAGGCAATGTGGCAAATGTGTGAGTTTCACTGTATAGATTCACAAACTTTTGAGAGAGGTTTGATTTACAGCAGCCTACACTCCAGCCATATTAAAGTATTCATACTTCCTGGACTTGCACCTCTATTTCATATCTCTGTGCTTTTACCCAGAGATATAAATACTAATCACTCTATACATAGAATTATATTTCCCCTCTTACCTGTCCTATCTTAGATAAAAATTCGGCAGGACTATTTTCTAAGACAACAGGTCACAAGATACCACTGGTAAGACAAGCGACAGTGAAAGAAACTGGCCAAAACCAGCTGAAACCAAAATGGCAATGAAAGTCATCGCCAGTTACCTTCACTGCTCATTATATGCTAATTATAATGCATTAGCAAGCTAAAAAACACTCCCTCCAGTACCATGACAAATGTCACAGCAATACCCAAAAGTTAACCCTATATGGTCTGGAGAGGGGAGAAAACCATTGTTCTAGGAGCTCCCTGCTCCTTTCCCAGAAAACTCACACATAATCCACCCCTTAGTAAGCATATATAATCAAGAAATAACCACAATTACAACCAATGAGAAGCCTGGGGTTGGGGGGATGGGGTGCTCTGCCTATGGAGTAGCCTTCCTTTTGTTCCTTTGTTCTTCCAATAAACTTGCTTTCATTTCTCTCTGTTGGCTCACTCTTGAATTCTTTCCTGCACAAAGCCAAGGACCCACATGGCCTTCTGGGTTGAGCCCCAGTCCTGGGGTTCACCTTGCAACATCTCCACCTTCAAAATGTAAAGCCCTTCATGATCCTTTTCCCAAATGGAGTTGATCACGTTCCCCCTTTGACCTTTCTCCATAGCTGTATGTTTACTGAATTATCACTATGTAAGGCAATCACTTGCTCATATGTTTCTCTCTCCTCCTACACCTAGTCTCATGAATACTTGAATCCTATCTTTAAATGTTGTAACCTTGTAATACAGTTCAACAAATTAATGTTGGATGCATGACAAAATGAATGAACAATATATGAAGTGAAGACTATTATTATATGATGAAATGCTTAACTATTATAATCTGGCTAAGATCATCCTTTTCTTTAATATCCAGATAAAATGTCTCAAGCCCTCATCACACATGCTTTCCAGGATTTTCAAGGATTCCCAGGAGCTTTACACTGTCAGGACACCTCTCACGGAATTCTCACTCACTATCTTCTATAGTTGCTATGCTTTTCATACATGCTCATGCTATATGTATCCACCACACCTCCTCTACTATTCTCCATACTTGACTAACAAAAATCCATAACATTTGTACTAAAAATTAGTGATAACAGAGAAATACACAACAACACAGAATATGAAACTAATAATATTTGATGTCAGATATCCATGTTCAGCCTATTACTTTATTATGCAGAGCAATTAGCTATCACTTTCCATCCAAGACTAGAGTCTAAACATACATTTGCATAACTTAAGAGGCTCATTAAATTATACTGTAAATACAGTGGGCCCTACATATTCACAGATTCTGAATCCATAGTCTGAACCAACTGCAGATCAAAAACATTGGAAAAAATAAAAAATAACAATGCAACAATTAAAAATAATGCAAATTCTAAGTGGATATAGCAACTATTTACATAGCATTTACATTTTATAGGTATAATAAGTAATCTAGAGATGATTTAAACTGTATACGGGAGGATGTCTATAGGCTATGTGAAATTAAATACTTCAAACTTAAATCTATTGGAACTTTATATTATTCTGAGCTTTGAGAGGAATGCAGCTATGTAGCCTGAGTCACATGGCATATGCAGCTGCAACTTCTGCCTTTTTTTCCCCATAACTATTAATAATTAGGAAGACCACATGGCAACACAGATAAGATTTCCTCGGATCTTTATCCTTTCTCATGGAGTAATAAAGTAATCTTCCTTGGAATATAGCAATCTGTAACCAATCAAATCATTGTAGTTGGTCTTATATGGAAAATGCTTTAACTCTGCCAAAACTTCTCTTTGTCTATATGCTACAAGTACATGCAAATACTATACCATTTTATATAAAGGACTTGAGCATCCATAATTTTGGTATCCATGGGGGGTCCTGAATACCAGAATATGACTGTATTTTGAGATAAGGCCTTTACAAAGGTAATTACGTTAAAATAAGACCATTAGGATGGACCGTAATCCAATATGACTGCTGTCCTTATAAGAAGAGAAAATTTGAACACACAGAGTCACCAGGAATGTGTGTACCCAGAGGAAAAACCATGTGAGGATACAGCTAAAAAGTGACTATCTGCAAGCTAAGGCTTTGGAAGAAACCAAACTTGTTGACTCCTTTATCTTAGACTTCTAGCCTCCAGAACTGTGAGGATTAAAATTTCTGCTTTCAAGCCACCCACTCAGAGTTGTTTTACTACGACCATCTAGCATACTAATACACCTCCCCTAAGAAAAGGTAAAAGACTTTAACAGATTCTTCACTAAAAAAAGATCTATGGAAGGCAAATAAGCACATGAAAAGGTTCTTAACACAATCATTAGGGAAGTACAAATTAAAATCACAATGAGATACCACTAAATTCTTGTAACAGTAGCTAAAATTAAAAACATTTTTTAAAAATCTTACTACAAAATGCCTGTGAGGATACAGAGAAACTGAAACTCTTACTCATTGCTGCTGGGAATGCAAAACGGTACAGTCACTCTGAAAAACACTTTGGCAATTTCTTATAAAGTTAATTATATGCTACCATATGACCTAGAAATCCTACCCCTGGATATTTGCCCAAGTAAAATGAAAACTTACATGCATGTAAAAATCAGTACATGATTATTTATGGCAACTTTTTTCATCATAATCAAAAATTGCAAACAATCAAATATCCTTCAGCTAATGAATAAAGAAGCAAATTGTGATACAGCCATATATTAGACTATTCAGCTATAAAAATAAATAAACTACTGATACACACAACAACTGGATGAATCCTAAATGCATTATGCTAAGTGAAAGAAGGCACACACAAACAGCTACATATTACATGATTCCATTTATATAACATTCTGAAAAAAGGCAAAACTACAGGGAGAGCAAACAAAGCAATCATTGCCAGATATCAGGAAGAGGAGTTAACCACAAGGGACAGAAGTGAATTTTGTGAGTAGTAGAACTATTCTATATTTTTATTGTGGTGGTAGATACACAACTGTATGCATTTTCAAAACTCATAGACCTGTATAATGCAAACAGTTAATTTTGCTGTATGCAAATTATACCTAAAAAAAAATCTGTCATAAAAAATTCCCACCTATGGCTTCCTCCCTCAAAAAACACAGCATACCTAGGAAGAAGGTAGGGAAGATGATGGGTTTAAAATGCCAAATTACCAAAGACTATATCCCTGTAGTACTTCAGTGAATATAAATAATTTAAATTAAAAAGCATGGATATATAGAGGTACTTAATTTTTAAGATTCCAGTCAAAAACAAATAACGTTAACTTCCAATATTAGAAATAGTCACTTATCTGAAACTCTTAATTTCAAAGATTTCTGTAATGTTGATTATTCATTATCATGACTTTATATTTGTTATCATGAGTTATTGAATGGTGAAAGTTCAGTAAATACAGATGAAAGCAATGAATAAAAGCTTTCATTGGATTTTCAAAGATCAGAAGAAGTTTGGATTTGACCTGAATGGAGATAAGAAATCACTATTGTTTCTTTAGAATGAGGGGAACATGACAAAATATTATGTTAGGAAAATTAGTCTAGTAGTCATATATGAGATTGAGTTGAAGGAAAATATTAAAGCAAAGATACAGAAGATAGCTGCAGTGATGAAGAGGGCCGGGGCCAGGATGATGGCCAGAGGATTGTAATCATTATATTCAAAATGTGTATCTTTTCCATGTTTAACTGAATGCCCAGAAGATGTCACATTTGTTATACAAAGTTCATTTGAAATTGAGGCTCAGGTGGCAACTTGGCCTATAAAATTTAAACCCTCGAGTGCACTTGCTCACTCACAATGCAGCCTGAGTCACCCCCACCCTTCCTATGCAGAAACCATGGTATAGCACAGCCCTCTCTGCTCCATGCCCAGGCAGATCTCCAGGCGCTAAAACACCTGCTCACCTGAATTGACAGCCTGAGCCATCCCATTAGTCCTGTGCAAAAATCCAGCCATCAGGGGGCACTCTCTGCTGGTTCAGCAGCCAGAGACACCCACTCTTCTTACGCAGAGGGAGTGGTGCAGTGTGTCCCTCTCCACCCCACTCCCAGACAGATCTCCAGGCAGTCGGAGCACCCACTCATCCAGCCTGAGTTACTCCACCCTTCCTGCACAAAGATCATGGTGCAGCAAGGCCCTTTCCAATCCATACCCAGACATATCTCCAGGCATTGAAGCACTTGCTTGCCTGGAACAGCAGCCTGAGCTGCCCACCCTTCCTGCAAAGAGACAGTAGTGCATCTGAGCCTTCTTTGCACCATGCCAATTAAACTTCAGATCTCCAGGTGTCTGGAGAACCCACTCACCCAGATCAACAGTCTGAGCCACCCCACCCTTCCCGCGCATAAATCATAGTATAGTGGGGCCCTCTGTACTCCATACCCATGCATATCTCCAGGCATTCAAAGCACTTGCTCACACAGAGTTACAGCCTGAGCCACCCCACCCTCCTGTGCAGTGATCCAGGTACCCGGGAGCGCCTCTCCACTCCACCCTCAGGCAGATCTCTAGGCATTCAGAGTACCCGCGCACCTACTCAGCATCCTGAACCACCTCACCCTTGCTGCGCAGAGATTATGACGAAATAAGGTCTTCTCTGTCCCATGCTCAGCGATACCCCCAGGCAGTCAGAACGCCCGTTAACCTGATTTAACAGCCTGAGCTGCCCGATCCTTCCTGTGCAGAGACTGTGTGGTGTAGCAGGGCCCTTTACACTCCACACCCAAGCAGATCTCAAGGAATCTAGAACACTCACTTTCCTGGACTAAAAGTTTAGGCTGTTCCCTCTCTCCCTGTGCAGACAACTTGGATCCAAGGAGGTTTCCATCTCTACACCTAGGCATACCTCTCGGTGGATGCTCACTACATTCTCCCTCAGTCCAGATGCTCGTACATCGGGAAATCTGTAGGTGGGCCCGCCCAGTATGGCCCCACCCATCTTGCTCCCACCCCACCCCCCGGGCAAAGCAGGGAGCTCAGACTACTGTGCACTCCATGAATTAGCCCACTGCCTGAAGCAACAGAGAGCTTCTCCCAATAAACAATGATCAAGTATATACCCAGCTGCATTGACCATAAACAGCTTGTAGGTCAAACTGCACAGCCCAATATAAAACCTGCACAGCCCAATAAAAAACTTGCCAATAAAGTGCAGACCTATAGTGCATACTGGTATAACAGAAAAGTCAAAAACTACCCCTCATTCTCCACAGTCACACTTCCTACGAAGCGGGGAAAGGAAAGGGGAAAGAAAACAATATTACAAGGAAAGAAAGCAAAGAAAATATCCTACCTGCAAGAAAATAATTACAAAAATTAGAAGGGCCAGTGACTGCAGATGAGAAGGAACCAGCTAAAGAATTCTGGCACCATGAAAAATCTGGATGAAGTAACACCACTAAAAGATCCCACTAGCTCTCCAGCAATGATACCTAACCAAAATAGAAACATAGAAGTTACAGATAAAAAATTCAAAGCACAAATTGCAAATAAGCTCAATGAGATGGAAGACAAAGTTGAAATCAACGCAAAGAAACTGCTAAAGCAATGCAGGACATGAGGAAAGAGATAAATATCTTAAAAATAAATCAGTCAGAGCTTCTAGAATTGAAAACTCACTTAAGGAATTTCAAAATACAGTTGAAAGCTTTATCAGTTGCCAAGATCAACATGAAGAAAGAATTTCAGAGCTTGAAGATGGGTCTTTTTGAATGAACTCAATCAAACAAAAATAAGAAAAAACTGTTTTTAAAAATGAACTAAGTCATTGAGAATTAGGGAATTATGTAAAGAGACCAAAACTATGAATTATTAACATTTCTGTGAGAGGAGAAAAAGTAAACAACCTGGAAAGCATATTTGAGAGAATAATTCAAGAATATTTGCCTAATCATACTAGAGAGCTAGACATCTCTAGCAAGATGAATAGTCTGCTGAGAATTCAAGGTCAATGTTATAAAAAAAAATCTTAAGGGCAGCTAGGAAAAAACATCAGATCACATAAAGGGGAAATCCCATCAGGCTAACAGCAGACTTCTTACCAGAAAACTTATAAGCCAGGAGAAATTGGGAGCCTATTTTCAGCATTCTAAAAAGAAATTCCAACCAAGAATTTCATATCCCACTAAATTAATCTTCATAAGTGAAAGAAAAAATAAAATCTTGTCCAGACAAGCAAGCACTAAGGGAATTCATTACCACTAGAGGAGCCTTACAAGAGATCCTTAAGGGAGTCCTAAACATGGAAATGAAAGAACAATAACTGCTACCACAAAACACACTTAAATAGCCCACAGAACCTGTAAAGCAACCACACAATAGAAACTACAAAACAACCAGGTAACAACTTTGATAGGATCAATACCTCATATATCAATATTAACCTTGAATATAAACAGTCTAAACACCCCCACTTAAAAGGCACAAATTGGCAAGTTGGATTAAAAAAAAAAAAAAAAAAACCTATCGCTCACACACACATAATGACACCCATAGGCTAAAAGTAATGAGTTGGGAAAACATCTAACATGTAAACAGAAAACAAAAAAAATGGCAGGATTTACTATTCTTTTATCAGATAAAGCAATCTTTAAACCAATTACAGTAAAAGAGGACGAAGAAGCGTATTACATAATGATAAAAGGTTCAATTTAACAAGACTTAAATATCCTAAATATATACAGACTCAACATTAGAGCACCTAGAATTATAAAATAAGTACTTTTAAACCTACCAAAAGACTTAGCCACATAATACTAGTGAGGGACTTCAACATCACACTGACAAAATTAGGCAGATCACTGAGGTACAAACTAAGAAATTCTGGACTTGGGATTGACACTTGACCAGCTGGACTTAATACACATCTACAGAATATTCTACTCGACAACCACAGAATATATAATACATTCTTCTCATCTGTACATGGAACATACTCTGAGATTGACCACATTCTCAGCAATAAATCAAGTCTCAGTAAGTTCAAAAAAATGAAAATCATACCAACCATACTCTCAGGGCACAGTGGAATAAAAATAGAAATTAATACCGAGATGACCACTCCAAACCACACAAGTACATTAAAAGTAAACAATTTGCTTCTAAATGTCTTTTGGGTAAACAACAAAATTAAGGCAGAAATCAAAACATTATTTAATAAAAACAGAGACACAACATCCAAAATTTTGGGGATGCAGCAAAAGCAGTGTTAGTTTATAATACCAAATGCCTACGTCAGGAATTTAGAGAGATCTTAAATTAACAATCTAACATCGCATCTAAAGGAACTGGAAAAACAGGAACAAACTAACTCCAAACCTAGCAGAAGGAAAGAAATAGCCAAAATCAAAGCAGAACTAAATGAAATTGAGACCCCAAAATACATATAAAGGATCAGTGAAACCAAAAGTTGGTTCTTTGCAAGGATAAACAAGATCAATAGACCACTAGCTAGATTAACAAAGAACAAAAGAAAGGAGATCCAAATAAGTGCAATCCAAAATGACAAAGATGACATTACTACCAATCCCACAGAAATACAAAAGATCCTCAGAGACTATTACGAACACCTCAATGCACACAAACAAGAAAATCTAAAGGAAATGGATAAATTTCTGGAAACAGCCTCCCAAGATTGAATCAAGAAGAGATGGAAACCCTGGACAGACCAATAACAAGTTCCAAAATTGAATCAGGAATACAAAGCCCATCAACCAAAACCAAAAGCCCTAGACCAGATGGATATATAGTCAAATTCTGCCAGATGTACAAAGAAGAATTTATAGCAATCCTACTGAAACTATATTAAAAAATTGAAGAGAAGGGATGGGACTCCTTTCTAACTCATGCTACAAAAGTAGCATCAGCCTGATACCAAAACCTGGCAAAGGCACAAAAAATAAGAAAACTACAGGCCAATCTCCCTGATGAACACAGATGCAAAAATCCTCAACACAATTGCTGGGAACAGGTCCCAAGCCTGGCCATAAACAGGCCATGAGAAACTGGCCATAAACAAAATCTCTGCAGCACTGTGACATGCTCTTGATGGATATGACGCCCACATTGGAGGTTGGTGGGTTACCAGAATGAAGGCAAGGAACACCGGGCCCACCCAGGGTGGAAAACTGCTCAAGGTGTTCCTAAACCACAAACAATAGCATGAGCAATCTGTGCCTTAAGGACAATGTTCCTGCTGCAGATAACAAGGCAGAGCCTGTCCCTCTGTTTCCCATAAGGAATGCTTTTAGCTAATCTATAACCTATAGAAACAATGCTTATCACTGGCTTATTGTCAATAAATAGGTGGGTCAAACTCTGTTTGAGGCTTTCAGCTCTGAAGGTTGTTAGCCCCCTGATCCCACTTTGCACTCTATTTCTGTGTCTTTGTCTTAATTCCTCTAGCACCACTGGGCTGGGGTCTCCAAGACCGAGCTGGTCTCGGCAACAAAACTAGCAAACCAAATCCAGTAGCACATCAAAAAGTTAATTCGCCATAATCATGTAAGCTTTATTCTAGGGATGCAAGGTTGGTTCAACATGCACAAAAAAATAAAACTAGGCCTAGTTTTGTTAAGAGTTTTTTAACATGAAGAGATGTTAGATTTTATTGAAAGCCTTTTCTGTGTCCATCAAGATGATCACATGGATTTGGTTTTAATTCTGTTTATGTGGTGAATCACCATTTTTTGTGTGTATATGTTGAACGAAGAGACCTCAAAATAGTAAGAGTCATCTACAATAAACCCACAGCCAACATCATACTGAATGAGCAAAAGCTGGAAGCACTCCCCTGGAGAGCTGGAACAAGACAAAGATGCCCACTCTCACTATTCATCTTTAACATAGTACTAGAAGTTCTAGCTGGAACAATGAGGCAAGAGAAAGAAATAAAAGGCATCTATACAGGAAGAAAAGAATTCAAACGATGTCTCTTCACTGACAATGTGATTCTATACCTAGAAAACCCTAAAGAATCTATCTAAAGGCTCCTGGAACAGATAAACAACTTCAGTAAAGTGTCAGGATACAAAATCAATGTACAAAAATCAGTAGCAGTTCTATATAACAATAACGTTCAAACTGAGAATCAAATCAAGAATGCAATCACATTTACAATAGCCCCACTTCACCAAAAGAAAAATTAAAAACGTAGGTATACATCTAATCAAGGAGGTGAAAGAAAGATCTCTACAAGGAGAACTACAAAACACTACTCAAAGAAATCAGACACAACACAAACAAATGGGAAAACATTCCAAGCTCATAGATAGGAAGAAATCAATATTATTGAAATGTCCATACTGCCCAAAGCAATCTACAGATTCAACAATATTCCTATCAAACTATCAATGACATTTTTCACAGGATTAGAAAAAGAGTATTCTAAAATTCAAATGGAACCAAAAAAGAGTTTGAACTGCCAAAGCAATCCTAAGCAAAAATAATAAAGCCAGAGGCATCACATTACCCACCTTCAACCTATACTCTAAGGCTACAGTAACCAAAAGTGCATGGTATTAGTACAAAAACAGACACATAGACCAATAGAACAGAATATCGAGTCCAGAATCAAAGCTGCACACCTACATCCATTTGACAAAGTTTACAAAAACAAGCAATGGGGAAAGGACTCCCTATTCAATAAATAGTCCTGGGACAGCTGACTAGCCATATGCAGAAGAATGAAACCAGACACTTATCTTTAACCACATACAAAAATTAACTCAAAATTAATTAAATATTTAAATGTAAGACCTCAAAATATAGGATTCCCTAGGAAACACCATTCTGGACATTGGCTTTGGGAAATAATTTATCACTAAATCCTCAAAACCTATTACTAAAACAAAAAAGTGAGAAGTGGGATCTAATTATACGGAAGAGCTTCTGCAAAGGAAACTATCAACAGAGCAGACAGACAATCTATAAAATGGGAGAAAATATTCACAACCTAGGCATCTGACAAAGGTCTAATATCTAGAATTTGAAAGAAACTTAAACAATTAGATAAGCAAACACCAAATAACCCCATTTAAAAGGGAGCAAAGGACATGAACAGACACTTCTCAAAAGAAGACATACAGGTGGCCAACAAACATATGAAACAATGCTCCACATCACTATTCATAAAATAATGCAAAATAAAACCACAATGGGATACCACCTCACACCATTCAGAATGGCTATTATAAAAAAGTCAAAAAAACAAAAGATGCTGGCAAGGCTATGGAGAAAAAGGGGATGCTTATATATTGCTGGTGGGAATGTAAATTAGTTCAACCACTGTGGAAAGGAGTTTGGAGATTCCTCAAAGAACTTAAAACAGGACTACCATTTGGCCCAGTAATTCCATGGAATTACCAAAAGAAAATAAATCATTCTACCAAAAAGACACATGCACTCATATGTTCATCACAGCACCATTCACAATAGCAAAGACATGGAATCAACGTAGGTGCCCATCAATGGTGGACTGGATAAAGAAGACACGGTATATATAGGCCATGGAATACTATGCATCCATAAAAAAGACTGAAGTCGTGTTCTCTGCAGCAACATGGTTGCAGCTGGAGGCCATTATCTTAGTAACACAGAAACAGAAAACCAAATACCACATGTTCTCATTTATAAGTGGGAGCTAAACATTGGATACTCATGGGCATAAGGATAGCAACATGCTTTCTTGGGGACTAGTAGAGGTGAGGACATTGGGAACTACTAGAGGTTAGAGGAAGAAGAGGAGTAAGGGCTGAAAAACTACCTATTGTGTACTATGTCCACTACCTGGGTCACAGGATGAATCTTAGCCCAAACATTAGCAGCTTGCAATAAAACCATGTACATATACAAACCTGCACATGTACCCCTTGAATCTAAAATTAAAACAGAAAGAAAGATTAAAAAAAAAAAAAAAACTCCCTAGTGACTATGTTGACCCATTTAAGGTCACAGCAAGAGCAGCAGTGCTCAAGTTAGGTGGTGATAACACAGTGGAAGTTAGACCCAGTGATGATAGAAATTAATCCCAATTTTATTTTCTCATCCTTGGCTTTTTGTTTTCTGCTAGTAACAAGTGTTAATCTCCCCTTTGAACAGGAGTATGTGGCTTCACTACAGCACTTTCAGTCAGAGACAGAGGCAGATGGCATACCTAGCCAAAGCACAAGAAACACAAAAGGCCTCAGCTTTGGTCTGATTCCACTCAGAAAAGCTTTCCTTCAAATAAGTCAACTAGAGGTCTCTTCCTGTTAAAGCCAACAGTGATCGTCTGATAGGAAACGCTTCTTTGTTGGTTTTCTTTTGTTTCAGGGAAATTCATATTTTCCCTACAGGGATATAAATAATGCTATATCTTCTGCTATTTAAAATTCCTAATCAGAAGCCTTTTATGTTATAAAGCTGTTAAAAAGCAACCGAAACCTAAGGGAATTTTAAAAGGTAAGTTATTGGTGACATAGATGTTACAACTTAAGCTATGAAGTCAAAAGTATTGATTGATGAGGCACAGAAGGAGTCTTCTTCACACTCATTCACCTGCTCCATTTTTGAGACTGCCCATGCCCTGGGAACAAGAATCTACTTTAGCCAGAAATACATAGGCTTGCTGGATGAAGCTGAAGTTCGCCTCCAGAATTAAGGTCGTTTTGTATATGTCACTTCATATCTGATAAACAGACCACTTATCTGGATTCTGATCGTCACCATCTTCCTTTACTATATGGGTTCATGACCCTCCACCCTTTACCCAGTACTCAATTCCAGTGGATCTTCCAGTTCTTGATAGTCTAGATATTTAACCACTACTTTTGCTTCACTGTGTATTCCTAATTCCTGTATTTTTGCTTCATTTCTTACCTGTGACTTCCACATCTAGTATTTGTATATACATTCAATTTCTGCTTCCCTACCATACTTTGATAGGTCCCCAAGTTTAAACTCTATGTACCTCAGTTTTCTCATTCATAGAATGACAAAAACAGTAAGATTATTGTAAAAGTAGTTTGAGGATTACATGAAATAATAAGTAAAGTGATTAGCATAACCTGAGGTAGAGAAAGTGCCAAATAATTGCTAGCTGCACTCAAGCATATTTATGCCTGAATAAGAATAAGAGCTTTGTCCTCCGATTTTGTTCTACGTTTGTAGAAATAGGTAATAGCCATTTCCTACCTTAAGAGAAATTCCTTTCTTTTATGTATGAAGAATCATTGAGTCTCTTCTTACCTTTCCCTTCTGAGGGTTAAGTAAATTCATTTTGTTTCTAATGAATCATGTTTTCTCACGCTTTAGTCATTTTACTACTTTCTTCCAAGTTCTCCAATCTTATTTCAGTTGTAGAAAAAAAATACAAATGTCCAGTAATATTGATACCAATCCAAAAAGTATTTAACTAAACCTATCATCCCAAATGATTACCTGGCACCCCCAGTGATGATGTAGCCCCACCAATGTCTCAGGCAATACTCCCCATTCTGTCCAGTGCTTCAGAGAAACCAAGATGCTACTGACTGCACTAAGCAGCGAAGAGCTGCTCCAGCACTTGGATCCAGGAGGAAATAGTAACACCAAAAAAGCCTGCAGAAGTGTCAGTTTTCTGTGCATAGTTCAGTTAACAGCTAGATAACACCAATCATCCAAGGCATAACTGTTATAGGTTTTGACAGTAAGACATCCCCCTTGGCAAAAAATGTCTCTTCCACTGGCTGCCAAGGCTCCTGATCATCCTAGGATCACCTCCTGTGTGTTGATTAAGCTTTTGCTGGCTGAGAGGCAGCTGGCCTTTACAGCAGGAAACCCATGGAACAGTGTGTACGTATGTGTCCTCTCTCAACTTCTGGCTGAGTCACTCAAATTAAATAGTCACTGGAACATAAAGGGGACTCCCTACACCTAATTTTGGTGGTAGGGGAAAAAAGAATGTAAAATCATCTGGGGCAATCAAGGACTATTTGCAGGAACATTTGTCTTTAAACTAAAATTAAACCACCTCACAACCTGGGTGGTTCCCCATGGAGGAAAAGAGGATGAGCTCTGAAAAGTTAGAGCTGTAACCTGGATCCTTGGGAACATGGCTATAGACAGTGTGAAGAGCTGTACATACAACTGATAAAGAGTCCAGCAGGTAGTCCCATTACTGCAGGAGGAGCAGAGCCCCAAGTCCCATTTCAAACTGATGCTCACACTCTCTCACACCTCACCAAGGCAGTGGTGATGGCCAGCTTCTCTCTTGACCATCCTCACCCCTAGGTACCACAGGATGTCTAATGGGAAGGCACAAGAGCATTAAAACTTGTCACTCCCAGATTTCTATGGATGAGGAAACTATGAAATACGAGGACAGACATGAGAGAGTCTCTAGAAATCGTAAGCTTAGGACAGAAGGAGGAGAGAATCCCGTTCACACTGTCTAACAATTTAATAGGGATTCATGCATCTGAGTATGTTTGTGAGGGGGGTAGATGTTAAGAAATCATACATACAGACCCTCGTTGTATTTAATTTAGACCTTCTAAATTAGAGGTTCTTGGGCAACAAGGGACAGCATGGGGTAACGGAGTGTTTGGGCAGGAGAGGAAGGGAAAGACAGGAAATAAAAAAATTAAGCACCTGGCTAGAACAGTACAGGGATACAAGGATGGTATTCAGGAAATATACCAAAATAATTAATTTTTGAAAGCAAGAAATGAAGACATTGAAAGGAAATAAATGGCTCTCCAAGAACCAGAAAGACAAGTATGAAATGGGCAAGGCTCCATGGGTTAGAGATCCCTTGCATCAGCTGATTTCTTTTTTTTTTTTTTTTTTTCTTTTTGAGACAGAGTTTTGCTCTTGTTGCCCAGGCTGGAGTGCAGTGGCACGATCTTGACTCACTGCAACCTCAGCCTTCCGGTTCAAGTGATTCTCCTGCCTCAACCTCCTGAGCAGCTGGGATTACAGGCACACGCCACCACGTCCAGCTATTCTTTTGTATTTTTTGTAGAGATGGGGTTTCATCATGTTGGTCAGGCTGGTCTCGAACTCCTGACCTCAGGTGATCCACCTGCCTCAGCCTCCCAAAGTGTGGGGAATACAGGTGTGAGCTACTGTTGCACCCGGCCTTTTCTTTTTTTTTTCTTTTTGAGACAAAGTCCCTTCTTTTACCTAGGCTGGAGTGCAATGGCACGATCTCAGCTCACTGCAACCTCCAGCTCCCAGGCTCAAGCAATTCTCCTGTCTCAGCCTCCTGAGTAGCTGGGACTACAGGCGCATGCCACCGCATCCAGCTAATTTTTGTATTTTTAGTAGAGACAGGGTTTTGCCTTGTTACCCAGGCTGGTCACCGCATCTGGCTAATCCTTGTATTTTTAGTAGAGATGTGGTTTCCCCATGTTGCCCAGGCTGGTCTCGAACTCCTAAGCACAGGTGATCCACCAGCCTCAGTCTACCAAAGTGCTGGAATTACAGGCATGAACCACCATGCCCAGCTGGATCAGTCGATTTTTTATAGTACTTGATTATTTTTCCCTAACATGTATCCGTATAGCAAGTATCACATAGGTAAAAAGACAAACTAAATTCCTTTTTATAGAACAATTATTTCTGCATCCCTGTTAATGTATCTTTTACAGATTTCCCTGGGAGTCTTTTTTTTATGTACCTAAGATTTAAATTTCCACTTGCAGTAGTAAATTATTCAAACTCAATTCAAAGTGAAATGTGTTTTCATTTAATTACTGGAAATGCATTTTATAATGCCAAGTGCTGGTTAAAAGTAAATAATTTCCCCCATTCCTCACCCAAGCCACCTCTGCACCACCACCCACAAAAACAAAATTAGTCTTTTTGGTTGAGAAAAACAAATCATTATTTCTCAACCTAAGTTGCAACTTGTCATTTTTCATTTGAGCATTTATTCACTAGAAGCAGGTGCTCTTTGCTCTTTTGACAGTAACCAAACATTTAAGCATGGAAAGAGGCCAAGAAGAGCACCTTGGCCCACCTTCTCAGGGGCTTAGATAAGTATCTGGAAAAAAATCAATATCATGGAAATGAAGTGCCAAATTGTTTTAAAACTGCTTAGCTTTCACTATTGCACCTAGGACTGAATGCAAGAAAATCAATTAGCAGGCATTTACTAAGGCAGAAAATACAGTGGAAAGAAAGGATAGAAATGGAGAAAATGGGGAAATAAAAATAAATTAAATTTATATATCCTTAAGTATATTTATAATATATAATTTTATATATATACATTATGTGTGTGTATATATGTATTTATTCATTCATTTAAATTTTGGACATGTTGAGCTTGAAAAGCCCATTAAGTAACTAGAAAAAGTTGCTTTGGGTTCCACAAGTAAGTGAGATCATGTAATATTTGTCTTTCTGTATCTAGGTTATTTCATTCTTGTTGAAAAGAAAACTCATCACAGGTATCTTTAACACAAAGCACCAATATTGATGTAATTTTATTCTCATGTATTTTCCCACTGGTCATAAATTTTGAAGGGCCTAATTTGTTTTCCATTGCCCATGTTCTAATCTGAATTTGTCCAAGAGTAAAACTGATGCAAAATCTCATCTTCTCTCTATTTCTCTTAATGTTAAGCATTTCGTTTCTTAAATTGATGCTGTAGAAAATTTATATAGCCAAATAGAAATGTCACAACAATTATTGGGAAACAACTCAAATTATTAGTTTCAAAGAAAGAAAATAAACTATTTTACCAAGAGATAAGTGAGAACATTGTTTTTTAATCCCTTTAAACATTTATGATCGAATTCTGGATAGCCAAGTAGATGGCAGCTGCTTAAGTCTGAATCTCCCAGCACATACTCCAAAAAAAAAATAAAAAATAAAACTACAGAAAACCTATGCTCTCAGCATAACTAGAAAAGAGAGAACAACCTAGATTTCAAATTACATGTGAATAAAAAATTAACACCAACTCTTAGCATGGAATTTCTCACACTCCTGGTGCAAGCCTACCTGGGGAACAAGGGCAGAACGGGGCCAGAGTGGAAGGATGGGGAGAGGTGGAAGAGAACCATACTGAAAATAGAAGAGAGAACCTAGCAATGAAATTTAAAATTGATCTAAAATCACAGCTATAAAGAGAAATTCCACTCTCATTCTAAAAATAATGGAAAAGGAATCCTGGTAGATCAGAGCCTACTAGAAGGAGGAATGAGTATGTGTGGCTCTAAGAGGTGGTCTTAGAAAGGCCTTGGGAGACGGAAGGGTAACAAAGCAATGGAGAAGCAATCTGGAAACTACACAGTGAACATAAGAAGAAATAAGAAGGAAAATCAGAATCCGGTAAGACAAAAGAATTTATTTTAATCGAAGAAAGCTACCAAGGAAATAAACTATCTTTTACAACCTTAACAGAAGAGTTCTAACCAGGGATCTTGTATACCATCCCAAACCATCACAGAATTGTTGAGGCTTAAGCAACCTACAAGTATTAAAAAAAAAAAAAAAAAAAAACTAGTATGACAGGAAAACAAATAAAAACTGTAAAAATTCAGTTGAAAATATCCCCTCAAAAAAACCAATAGTGAAGCTAAATAAAATACTAGCATAATATTCCAAAGTGAATCAAACAGCCTCAAAAGATTATGAAGCCTTTCACCAAAATTACAGATAGATTTAGATAGAAATAAGAATATAGATATACACAAAACTGTGCTACCATAGTTCATTTGGCAACCATTCATGAAAACATTAAAAGTCAACTTTGTCCCTGGTACTGTTCTAGTTGTTGGGGAATAGAGAGAAAACATTCTCTATGACTTCAAGGAGCTTATTACAGTAGGAGAAAGACAAAGTACAGAATGACAAGTGATGGGATAAACATATACATGAAATGCTTTTGAAACACCATAAAGTAGTATCTACCTCCAAATTAGGAGCCATCACATATGCAACTGAAGTACAAGTAAGAGCCAGATTAGAAAATTCCAGGAGGAAAATAATCAGCAGACATAACAGTATATGCAAAGGCATGAAGCCAGAGGAAATGTGGTGTATTCAAAGAACGGAAAATATTCTGATAAGGCTGAAAACAAAGCTCTGGGGTCACAGTTGTCTTATAAAATTTAGATTTCATTCTAAAGGCAACAGAGAACCAGAATCATTGAAAGATTTTTACTTGAGGATATGCTCAGATTTTCATTTTAAAATAATCCTTCCAGTAATAATATATAGGCTGAATTAGAAAAGGGTGAATTTGAATGCAAGATAACCAGTTAGCAGGCATTCACCAACAAGGAATATAAGTGGAAAAAAGTGTAGGAATGGAGGAAAGAAAAGCTAATATATTAAACGTATACAAACTTAAATGTATTTACAGTATATTATATATAGTATGCTTAAATTTTGGACATCTTGAGCTTGAACACCTCATTAAGTAACTGGATAATACCTTGAATTGAAGAGAAATATATGGTGTAGAAATCAAGATACGGAATCATCCAAATGTCAGATTAAAGGCAGTTATTGAGTCCATGAGTGTATATGATATTACTCTATAGAGTATACAGAGGATGTCGGGGGAAAAAAGAAAAATGAAAAGGAGAGAAAAGGAAGAGCAAGTTATGTTCTGGGCAATATCAACATTTACTCTGAGAGAAACTGGGAAGTGTCCAGACATGTAGGAGAAAAATTGGGAGAAAAAAAGAAAATTAAGATTTTCAAGAAAAAAGAACAGTTGAAGTTAAAAGGTCTGAAAAATGTCAATTGGATAAGTGATCATAATAACAGTGTTTGTGCAACTGAAAGGCAGAAACTAGATTACTGAGAAGTGAAAAGTCAAGTTAATAAAAAATAGTATATACAAACCTCTCCTTAGAAATGATTGATTTCTGACTTACTTGTATAGTTAACCTTTCATATCATTCATTTCTCCAAGTGTTTATTGAGTGCCACTCAATATCAAGAGAGACAATGTGCTGATATCCTAATGGGGAAGTCAGGCAATAAACACTTAAAGATCAACTGTGCAAGATAATTTCCTACAGTGATAACTGCTATGAAGAGGCAAAAGTCTTCATTAATCAGAGAAGTCCACTGTAAGGAAGTGATATTTAAGCTGAACCCTGAATGATAAGAAGGAATCATCCTGTGAGCTCTAGGGGAAAAGCATTCCAAGAAGAGGGAACAGCAAGTGCTAAGGAGAGATTAGCAAGCACATAATTAAAACATCCACAGTAATAACTAATACTGATACTTACATCCACCCAACACTGCTAATAAAACCATGCCTTCACTGAGTCCGCTGGCAATGTTGTTGAGCTGGTCACAATGGGGCAACTAAGCTGGCTCATATTGAAATAAAAGAGGAAGGAATCATAGAAAAAAAAAAGATCATGGAAACCTCCACTCCTCTACAATTAACAATTTAAAAACTGTTAGAGGATTTCATGTTCATTGAATGAACAAAAATGTTAATAACAGATTGCCCTAAATCTTGAATTTTAGCTGCATTTTGAAGATCCTTGAAGCAATAAAAAATGCCTATGCTTTCTAAAGGTAGTTTTGTTTTGTTTTTTTAAAAGGCAGGGGGTGCCTTTCAGGCCAGATTTCTTTGATTTCCTATTTTCAGAAGCTTCACCTAGTTCAACTTGTAGAGAAAAAAAAAAAAAAAAAAAAAAAGCTCGCAAAGGAATACTTGTACAGCATAGTTTTACATTAAGAGTTTGATTTTATATGCTTAAACATGTATTTTTTAAAGTATATATTAACATTTGTTTTTGTTTATTTTCATGGTTAACTTTGAAATTTTTGTGGCATCTGATACTTAATGGAAATAGAACACCAGTTAACAATAACTAGCTCCAGGAAACATTCGACTTCCTCGCTTCTGTCCAAAAATGGATGTAGTTAGTAAGCAGGTCAGTGCACCTAAAATCTTTCAGAAACTTAGCATGAGGAAAAGAAGAAAGAAAGGACTGTCACTGGATGGGGTATTGCTTTGAATGAAGGTTACCATTGTTGCTGCTCTTGTTGCCAGCATCGTCATGTCGTTTGGATCAAACTTTAACAGGTTAATATGCTAAAAAGGAAAAATGAGTAGAAAAAATGAAAAGTTGACAGTAAAGACAAAATACAGCTTCTTGATCAAGGAAGGTCCTCAGGGGACAGAACACAGGATTCAGAACACAGGATTATTCTGGACACAAGAGAAAACTAAGTATAAGGATAGGAGACTTTTTGTGACTCTGGGATCTCAAAATAGATGCTGAAACCCAACTATCCAAACCAGGTGAAATGCTTCATACAATCACTATGAATTCCACCGAAGTAGAAAAGTGAAGGTTTTTTTAATTGCTTTATGATTTGAAAGTTGCTGATAATTAGAGCTATTTAACTCAGCACAACATTCTTCTAAATGACATCATTGTGTCACTGTACTATTTTGGTTAAACTCCCACTGGTTTAATTTCAGAAACATCCTTTGAATAAAATGCCAAGTTAAAAAGAAGTAATATCTCATTATTTTTTTAAAATAATTCAATTAACTTCAAAAGGATGTTTCCTGGAAAAGACATGTAAGGTTTATTTTATAGGCCTGACCATAACACAAGAGTACATTATAGAAAACAGCAGCAGCTACCTACCACCCAGTTTTTAAGAGCACCTTTCTTTACACAATAAATATGTTCCTGATGAGCTTTTTAAAATTTGAATGTGTATTGTGGAGGCCATTTGAACTTGGAAAAACCTGATGCTGCCACTTACTATTTGTGTGTTCTACAACAAGCTACTAAATAGGTTACTCTCTCGCAATTTTCTAGAGATTAAATATTTTCCATTCTATTTGGCCTAATTGGGCTGCCTCAGAGAGACAGACTAACCCATCAGGATGAACTAAGAATTACTTCTTCTATAAAATGTAATATTAACACCTGTTGTGGGGCACCCACTTGTCGTCAAACTTCAAAGACTGATAAAGTACAGGATAGTTTTATTCCTTCACTGGCTCAGGGCATCAAAGAATTGTGTTGCCAGATTTAGCAAATAAAACATTCCCAGTTAAATTTCATTTTCAACAAAGAATAAGTATTTTTATTAGCATAAGTGTGCCCCATGTAATATTTGAGACATAATTCTGCTAGAAAATTGTTCATCATTGATATGAAATTCAAATTTAACTGGGCATCCTGTATTATTTTATCTGGCAACCCTAACCAAAGCAACAGCTTGTCTCCCACCTGGTTATGGCAGAAGCTGAATACAAAAGTCAAAGTCGATGATAAAGTGCTGGACCCACACACACTCACTGCCATCTAAATCTCTGTATATTTCCAAAACTACAATGTTTCCTGACTGAGGCCTGCTTCCCCTGCTCTTCTCCATGTGCTCAAGCTCCCTGATACCCTCTCTCCACTGACTTCTACCCACACACTCTGGACCTAAGACAAAATTTCTGATGCCCTTACAAACTATCCCAGAACTGAAAAGACTCTAAGGTTACAACATGGCAGAAAACATTCTGTTTCCCTAAGACTCCTAGAAGCATTTTTTAGAGTCATAGGTCCATACAGGGCCTGAGATTCACTGGACATCTCAGATCTCCCAAATTTCACTGCAGTAAGTTCTATCATGTCTCCTACCCTGGGGGAAAGGGTGGGTAGTGGCAGACAGTAGTGGTAGACCAGCACAAAAAACAAGCCATGTCTAAGTTTATTCTATTCCTATCCAACTCTCCTCTTGTCCCCAGGTTGGAGGGTATTTGCTCAGGAGGCACAGAAGAGGTGGCATGGAAGAGGCAGTAAACAACTTGGTTATGCCTATTGTCTCTCCTTCCAAAAATATCAAGAATTTGCCATTTTTTATTACTTAGGCTTGATTTGAAACTTACGTCCTGCGTGAGTGGCGCAATAGGGGAGAAAATTGAAAAAATACATATATGATTAATGTCTCAAAGTAAGACTCTACCACAGTCTTGCATTTTGATTCTAGGAAAGTGTCCCTGATTTCATATTACCCTGAAATCTAACTTTACCATAACAATCTCTCTTCTTAATAATCCTTTTGCAGCCACCTTGTGCCCTCTCAACCACTCGTTCCCCAACCCAGAACTCCCTTTCCCCTTATGATTACAATGTGCTTATCTACCCTCTCCTGGTTAAACAATGCCAGTGGCACTCCTACCAGACAATCCACTACCTGCACATTAAGCATCAGGAGTTCTATATTAGTGCCTGTCACAGTAAACTAGGGAGAATGGCAGTGGTGGGGACTAGGACCAACAGGCCTATCAAAATGGGACATTATCAAAATGTAACCTGCTTTCACCTATCAGTTCAGGGCTTAGGTCTAAAACCTTATAATAATATTCCCATTATATGATTATTGTAAGAATAAGTAAATCAAAGACCTACCCTGTATAGTAGGCACTTCCACAGCTTCAGAGATGGAAAATCTGTATTACTAAAGAATGTCCAGTAGGCACTATCTCCTAACATTCCAACTTCTCTGTCAATAATTCATAAATGAATATGCACATGCTCTAAAAGTTCCTGTTATTATGTGAATAATCATCACGTATTTTCTGTGAAAGTGAAATGCTGCACAGTATATCTCTTATATTGAGCACCCTAGGAGAAAGTATTTACATAATGCAGGAAGAGTCTACCTTCCTTCCATAAATTGACTTTCTTTATAATTCTATTATTTTTTACAACCCTTCTAAAACAAAATGACATCCATGCATAAAGAACACAGCTTTCATCTTGCTGTGTGACAGACTCCTATGTGCCTTTTTATTTTCAATAGACTGGCCTCACACACTGGTGAGGGGTTGTATTCATGAATATATGGCTTATGTTTATGGTTAGGAGAAAGATAGGTTTAAAAATAATAATAAAGTACTTTCTGCCCTTACTAAAGCCACATTCCTAGCCTTTCATAATTTAATACACTATTTCATTTTCTTTAATGTACTTGCCTTTTTTAAAAAATCCAAACCTTCCAAACTATTGCATAATAATTTTGCTTCCTTTTCAACAGAAGGTTCTCACTCCTCTGTTGTCTACTCCAGCACTGGCCCAAGAGAACCTTTTGTACAGTCCAGTTTTAGAGAATGATTAAGAAAGATGTTCATACAGGTAACTGAATATGAACTGAGTTATGATTTTGAGAGCATGGTTATCTCATATGAATAAAATGTTAATTGCTTATAACATTATATAATGAAATAAATTTGTAGCATTGTCCTAATTCCATCAATTTTGGAATACAGTTCACAATGAGTTGTAGCAAATAAGAAATACAAATTGTATTTTTCATTAATAATCATAAGCCATATATAATATCTGTTATCTATAATTCCAATGATAAACACTTACTATTTTCACACAAGTTCTAGGTAATACATACTCAACCTTCTATAAGCTATCTTAACTTTTTTTTATTATTCTACCATAAACTGTGTCTATCTTTTTTTTTAAAAACTGTACTTTAAGTTCTGGGATACATGTGTAGAAAGTGCAGGTTTGTTAAATACGTATACACATGCAATGGTGGTTTGCTGCACCCATCAACCCGTCATCTACAATAGGTATTTCTCCTAATGCTGGTATCCCTCCACTAGCCCCCCACCCACCAACAGGCCCCAATGTGTGATGTTCCCCTCTCTGTGCCCATGTATTCTTATTGTTCAATTTGCACTTATGAGTGAGAACATGTGGTGTTTGGTTTTCTGTCCCTGTAATAGTTTGCTGAGAATGATAGTTTCCAGCTTCATCCATGTCCCTGCAAATGACATGAACTCATCCTTTTTTATGGCTGCATAGTGTTCCAGGGTGCATATGTGCCACATTTTCTTTACCCAGTCTATCACTGATGGGCACTTGGGTTTGTTCTAAGTCTTTGCTATTGTGAACAGTACTCCAATAAACATACATGTGCATTTGTCTTTATAGTAGAACGATTTATAATCCTTTGGGTATATACCCACTAATTGGATTGCTGAGTCCAATGGTATTTCTGGTTCTAAATCCTTGAGGAATTGCCACACTGTCTTCCATAATGGTTGAACTCATTTACACTCCCACCAACAGTGTAAAAGCTTTCCTATTTCTCCACATCCTCTCCAGCATCTATTGCTTCCTAACTTTTTAAAGATTGCCATTCTAACTAGTGTGAGATGGTATGGCATTGTGGTTTTGATTTGCATTTTTCTAATGACCAGTGATGATGAGCTTTTTTTCATGTGTTTGTTGACCACATAAATGTCTTCTTTTGAGAAATATCTGTCCATATCCTTGCCCACGTTTTGATGGAGTTGTTTGTTTGTTTCGTGTATTTTGTTTAAGTTCCTTGTAGATTCTGGATGTTAGCCCTTTGTCAGATGGATAGATTGCAAAAATTTTTTCCCATTGGGTAGCTTGCCTGTTCACTCTGATGATAGTTCCTTTTGCTGTGCAGAAGCTATTTAGTTCAAAATATATCCCATTTGTCAATTTTGGCTTTTGTTGCCATTGTTTTTGGTGTTTCAGTCACAAAGTCTTTGCCCATGCCTATGTCCTGAATGGTATTGCCTAGGTTTTCTTCTAGGGTTTTTATGGTTTTAGGTCTTACGTTTAAGTCTTTGCTCCATCTTGAGTTAATTTTTGTATAAGGTGTAAGGAAGGCATCCAGTTTCAGTTTTCTGCATATGGCTAGCCAGTTTTCTCAACACCATTTATTAAATATAGAATCCTTTCCCCATTTCCTGTTTTTGACAGGTTTGTCAAAGATCAGATGGTTGTAGATGTGTGGCATTATTTCTGAGGGCTCTGTTCTGTTCCATTGGTCTATATATCTGTTTTGGTATCAGTACCATGCTGTTTTGGTTCCTCTAGCCTTGTAGTATAGTTTGAAGTCAGGTAGCGTGATATTTCCAGTTTTGTTCTTTTTGCTTAGGATTGTCTTGGCTATACATGTTCTTTTTTGGTTCTGTATGAAATTTAAAGGCGTTTTTTCTAATTATGTGAGGAAAGTCAATGGTAGCTTGATGCAGATGGTTTTGAATCTATAAATTACCTTGGGCAGTATGGACATTTTCATGATATTGATTCTTCTGATCCATGAGCATGGAATGTTTTTCCATTTGTTTGTGTCCTCTCTCATCTTGTTGAGCAGTGGCTTGTAGTTCTCCTTGAAGAGGTCCTTCATAACCCTTGTAAGTTGGATTCCTAGGTATTTTATTCACTTTGTAGCAATTGTGAATGGGAGTTCACTCATGATTTGGGTCTCTGTTTGTCTATTATTGGTGTAGAGGAATGCTTGTGGTTTTTGCACATTGATTTTGTATTCTGAGACTTTGCTGAAGTTGCTTATCAGCTTAAGGAGATTTTGAGCTGAGATGATGGGGTTTTCTAAATATACAATCATGTCGTCTGCAAACAGAGACAATTTGACTTCCTCTCTTCCTATCTGAATACCTTTATTTCTCTCCCTTGCCTGATTGCCCTGGCCAGGACTTCCAATACTATGTTGAATAGGAGGTGTGAGAGGGCATCCTTGTCTTGTGCCAGTTTTCAAAGGGAATGCTTCCAGGTTTGCCCATTCAGTATAATATTGGCTGCTGGTTTGTCATAAATAGCTCTTACTGTTTTGAGACATGTTCCATCAATACCTAGTTTATTGAGGTTTATTAGCATGAAGAGCTGTTGAATTTTATCAAAAGCCTTTTCTGCATCTATTGAGATAATCAAGGGTTTTGTCATTGGTACTGTTTATGTGATGAATTACATTTATTGATCTGCATATGTTGAACCAGCCTTGTATCCCAGGGATGAAGCTGACTTGATCCTGGTGGATAAGGTTTTTGATATGCTGCTGAATTTGGTTTGCCAGTATTTTATTGAGGATTTTTGCATTGATGTTCATCAGGGATATTGGCCCAAAATTTTATTTTTGTTGTGTCTCTGCCAGGTTTTGGTATCAGGATGATGCTGGCCTCCTAAAATGAGTTAGGGAGGAGTCCCTCTTTTTCTATTGTTTGGAATAGTTTCAGAAGGAATGGTACCAGCTCCTCTTTGTACCTCTGGTAGAATTCAGCTTTGAATCTCTCTAGTCCTGGGATTTTTTTTGTTGGTAGGGTATTAATTACTGTCTCAATTTCAGAACCTATTATTCGTCTATTTAGGGATTCAACTTCTTCCTGGTTTAGTCTTGGGAGGATGTATGTGTCCAGGAATTTATCCATTTCTTCTAGATTTTCTAGTTTATTTGTGTAGAGGGGTTTATAGTATTCTCTGATGGTAGTTTGTATTTCTGTGGGATCAGTGATGACATCCCTTTATCATTTTTATTGTGTCTATTTGATTCTTCTCTCTTTTCTTCATTAGTCTGGCTAGCAGTCTATCTATTTTGTTAATCTTTTCAAAAAAAAAAAAAAAACCAGTGCCCAGTTTCACTGATTTTTGGAAGGGTTTTTCATGTCTCTATCTCCTTCATTTCTGCTCTGATCTTAGTTATTTCTTGTCTTCTGCTAGCTTTTGAATTTGTTTGCTCTTGCTTCTCTAGTTCTTTTAATTGTGATGTTAGGGTGCCGATTTTAGATCTTTCCCACTTTCTCCTATGGGCATTTAGTGCTATATATTTCCCTCTACACACTGCTTTAGCTGTGTCCCAGAGATTCTGGTATGTTGTATCTTTGTTCTCATTGGTTTCAAAGAACTTATTTATTTCTGCCTTAATTTCATTATTTACCCAGTAGTCATTCAGGAGCAAGTTTTTCAGTTTCCATGTAGTTGTGCAGTTGAGTGAATCTCTTAATCCTGAGTTCTAATTTGATTGGACTATAGTCTGAGAGACTGTTTGTTATGATTTCTGTTCTCTTACATTTGCTGAGGAGTGTTTTACTTCCAATTATGCAGTCAATTTTAGAATAAGTGCAACATGGTTCTGAGACGAATGTATATTCTGCTGATTTGGGGTGGAGAGTTCTGTAGATGTCTATTAGGCCTGCTTGGTCCAGAGCTGAGCTCAAGTCCTGAACATCCTTGTTAATTTTCTGTCTTATTGATCTGTCTAATATAGACAGTGGTGTGTCAAAGTCTCCCACTATTATTGTGTGGGAGTCTAAATCTCTTTTTAGGGCTCTAAGAACTTGCTTTATGAATCTGGGTGCTCCTGTATTGGATGCATATATCCTTAGGATAGTTAGTTCTTCTTGTTGTGTTGATCGCTTTACGATTATGTAATACTCTTCTTTGTCTTTTTAGATCTTTGTTAGTTTAAAGCCTGTTTTATCAGAGACTAGGATTGCAATCCCTGCTCTTTTTTTCCTTTCCATTTGCTTGGTAAATATTCCTTCATCCCTTTATTTTGAGCCCATGTGTGTCACTGCACATGAGATGGGTCTCCTGAATACAGCACACTGATGGGTCTTGACTCTATCCAATTTGTCAGTCTGTGTCTTTTAATTGGAGCATTTAGCCCATTTACATTTAAGGTTAATATTGTTATGTGTCAGTTTGATCCTGTCATTATGATGCTAGCTGGTTATTTTACCCATTAGTTTATGCAGTTTCTTCATAGTGCCAATGGTCTTTACAATTTGGTATGTTTTTGCAGTGGCTGGTACTGGTTTCTCCTTTCCATATTAATGCTTCCTTCAGAAGCTCTTGTAAAGCAGGCCTGGCGGTGACAAAATCTCTCAGCATTTTTTGTCTGTAAAGGATTTTATTTATCCTCCACTCATGAAGCTTAATTTGGCTGGATATGAAATTCTTCGTTGAAAATTCTTTTCTTTAAGAATGTTGAATATTGGCCCCAACTCTCTTCTGGCTGTAGAGTTGCTGCCAAGAGATCCGTTGTTAATCTGATGTGCTTCCCTTTGTTGGTAACCCAACCTTTCTCTCTGGCTGCCCTTAACATTTTTTCCTTCATTTCAACCTTGGTGAATCTGACGATTATGTGTCTTGGGGTTGCTCTTCTCGAGGAGTATCTTTATAGTGTTCTCTGTATATCCTGAATTTGAATGTTGGTCTGTCTTGCTAGGTTGGGGGAGTTCTCCTGAATGATATCCTGAAGAGTGTTTTCCAACTTGGTTCCATTCTCCCCACCACTTTCAGGTATACCAATCAATCAAACGTAGGTTTTGTCTTTTCAAATAGTCCCATATTTCTTGGAAGCTTTGTTCATTCCTTTTCATTCTTTTTTCTCTAATCTTGTCTTCATGCTTTATTTCATTAAGTTGATCTTCAATCTCTGATATCCTTTCTTCCACTTGATCGATTCAGCTATTGATCCTTGTGCATGCTTCATGAAGTTCTCATGCTGTGTTTTTCAGCTCCATCAGGTAATTTATGTTCTTCTCTAAATTGTTTATCCTAGTTAGCAATTCCTCTAACCTTTTTTCAAGGTTCTTAAGTTTCCTTGCATTGGGTTAGAACATGCTCCTTTAGGTCAGAGGACTTTCTTATTACCCACCTTCTGAAGCCTACTTCTGTCAATTCATCAAATTCATTCTCCATCCAGTTTTGTTCCGTTGCTGGCGAGGAGTTGGGATCCTTTGAAGGAGAGAGGCATTCTGGTTTTTGGAATTTTCAGCCTTTTTGTCCTGGATTTTTCCTCATCTTCATGGATTTATCTACCTTTATTGGTCTTTGATGCTGGTGACCTTCAGATGGGGTTTTTGTGTGACTGTCTTTTTCACTGATGTCAGTGCTATTCCCTTCTATTTGTTAGTTTTCCTTCTAATGGTCAGGCCCCTTTCCTGCAGTGCTGCTGGTGTTTGCTAGAGAGAGGTCCACTCCAGACCCTGTTTGCCTGGGTATCACCAGCAGAGGCTGGAGAACAGCAAAGATTGCTGCCTGTTCCTTCCTCTGGAAGCTTTATCCCAGAGGGGTACCCGCCAGATGCCAGCTGGAGCTCTCCTGTATGAGATGTCTGTCGATCCCTGCTGGGAAGCATCTCCCAGTCAGGAGGCATGGTGGTCAGGGACCCACTTGAGGAGGCAGTCTGACCCTTAGCAGAGCTCAAGCACTGTGCTGGGAGAGCTGTTGCTCTCTTCAGAGCTGGCAGGCAGGAACATTTAAGTCTGCTGAAACTGCACCCACAGTCACCCCCTCCCCCAGGTGCTCTGTCCCAGAGAGATGAGTATTTTATCTATAAGCCCCTGACTGAGGCTGCTGCCTTTCTTTCAGAGATGCCCTGCCCAGAGAGGAAGAATCTAGAGAGGCAGTCTGGCTACAGTGGCTTTGCTGAGCTGCGGTGGGCTCCGCCCAGTTTGAAATTCCCACAGCTTTGTTTACATTGTGAGGGGAAAACTGCCTACTCAAGCCTCAGTAATGGCAGACACCCCTCCCTGCATCAAAGTCAAATGTCCCAGTTTGACTTCAGACTGCTGTGCTGGCAGTGAGAATTTCAAATCAGTGGATATTAGCTTGTTGGGCTCTGTTGGGGTGGGATCCAGTGAACTATACCACTTGGCTCCCTGGCTTCAGCCCCCTTTCCAGGGGAGTGAACAGTTCTGACTCACTGGCATTCCAGGCGCCAATGGGGTATGAAACAAAACTCCTGCAGCTAGTTCGGTGTTTGCCCAAACGGCCCCCCAGTTTTGTGCTTGAAACCCAGGGCCTTGGTAGGCGCCCAGTGGAATCTCCTGGTCTGCGGGCTGCAAAGACCATGGGAAAAGCTTAGTATCTGGGCTGGAATGCACCGTTCCTCATGACACAGTCCCTCATGGTTTCCCTTGGCTAGGGGAGGTAGTTTCTCGACCCCTTGCACTTCCTGGGTGAAGCAGCGCCCCATCCTGCTTCGGCCCACCCTCTGTGGGCTGCACCTACTATCTAACCAGTCCCAGTGAGATGAGCCAGGTACCTCAGTTGGAAATGCAGAAATCACCTGCCTTCTGAATTGATCTTGCTGGGAGCTGCAGACCAGAGCTTTTCCTATTCGGACATCTTGGCCTATATGTCTATCCTAACTATTTTTTTATTATTCTGGCATGTGATTTCTCTCTTCCATTTAATGGTTTTCACAATAAATAAGCCTTAATGACAAATATCATAAAAATCAAATACTCTTCCTAAATAGCAAACATGAAAATGTTCAAACATGATAGTTTAGAGAGCAAAAATGCAAACTGTTCTTCAGCGTTACCAAGTTTTTCAGTCTACTGTAAGAGCTTGATCTTAGAGTGTGTTGACTGACTTCATATCACATATAGAATATATGCAAAAAGACCTTAAAAATGTAGAGTGATAACATCTATTTCACATACACCAACATTCTTGGATATTCTCATCTTTAGTCTTCTCTCAAATTGATCCCCTATTGACATTAAAAAATTACTAACGTTTTATAGCAGCACTGTGCACAGCTTTTACATCAAGAGTAAGAAATAAACTTTTCCAAAACTGCTTAAAAACAAGGTAACATTCAGCTGGGTACAGGGGCTCCCACCTGTAATTCCAGCACTTTGGGAGGCCGAGGCGGGTGGATCACAAGGTCAGGAGATTGAGACCATCCTGGCTAACATAGTGAAACCCCATCTCTACCAAAAATACAAAAACTTAGCCGGGTGTGGTGGTGGGCGCCTGTAGTCCCAGCTACTCAGAAGGCTGAGGCAGGAGAATGCCGTGAACCTGGGAGGTGGAGCTTGCAGTGAGCCAAGATCACACCACTGCACACTAGCCTGGGCGACAGAGCAAGATTCTGTCTAAAAAAAAAAAGAAAAGAAAAGAAAAAGAAAACACACACACACACAGAGTAACATTTATTAGAAGAACATAGAGAAAAAAGAAATGCAGAGTAACAAAGATGCCAAGACATTCTCTATATCCGCTAGGCCAGGTGTCTGAAGCAGAAGAAAAATGCAGAGTGACTGCTACAAGTTACTCATGAGCACCAACCACTTGTTCACAAGTGGTACCTTACTTATCATACATTGCTTAATACCAAATCTAACTTAAGATTCCTTCCCTGGATAAATATCCCATCATTTTTTTTATGGATCCAATTCTAGCCCATTATTTTAGCATAACAAAGGTCAAACATGTTAAGTATCTTAAACCCAGAGTTATTTACTCTCTGTTTTTAAGACGAAAAAGTTTCCTGATAAATTTCAAAGAGATTCCAAAAAGACAGCTTCCTCTAAGTTTAAAATAAGGTTCAGGTACACTTAATTTATTTGCTTCCGTTTTGTCTTTGGATTTAATGTTTTCCATCCTAGGTAAAAATAAATTCCCCCAGTTGTTAAATGAATTTGATCTTCACTATGCCCAATCTTAATATATGGTATAGATGTATGTTTATATTAGAGTGGGCAAAAGGCAAACTAAAACTTCCTGTCTGATTTTTTTCTTAACAAATTGTACACCGCTGCTTACCAAAACTTCTGTTTTCCACATAATGCTGTATCATATTCCCAGGACTTCCTGCTCTGACCCAAAGTGAGAAGCAATGCCTTTGTCCTAAGAAAATAAGCCTTTAGCTTAGGTTCAAACACTGACAACAAAGCCTGAAATTGGATACTTACCAGAATATTTTCCCATGTTTGGTTTCTCTAAATTCAAAGATGATCATTATCAAACTTTCAAAAATATCATAACTATCCTCAATGACTTTAACATTAAAGTTGGGAAAATGACCAAAATTCAATTACCTTTAATTTTACAAATGCAAATTTAAGATGAAGACATAAATGTATCACTATCAGTAATGACACATGTGGTGAACCATTTCATTCTGCACCAAAAGTACCTGGAAAGGCTTCAGTAACTCCCAATGTTTGGATGGGGAGCTTAGAACAATAGAGATAAATACCAATATCAAAATGAGAGAGAGGAAAATTATAATTTCTTCATTAAGCAAACAATAAGATTAAAACAAAATATGTAATTTAAACTTCAAAGCACAAAAAGAATTCTTCAAAATATTCTAGACATTTTCATCCCATAAGTACTCTGTATCAACAATCAGCACCACACTTGGAAAATCAGCCACAAGTCAGCTGTTAATGCTGTGTGGATGCAACCACAGATCATTACCTACTTAATTGTGTATATATCTAATAGGCTCATACAGCTCTTTTGGAACAAAGGTTTTATAATGGAGTAGATGATAAATACTGAACTATAGTGCTACCAGGTGCTATAATAATATAAGCAGAATTTATATAGAGAACTTTAGCCTGTATTAATGCTGTATACTAATGTAGAAAAAAAGATTTAAAATCAGGTTTGTAATAATACAGTTAAAAAAGAAATGCAATGTTTATTACAGGTTGATATTGTGGCATCTTGCTAAAATCCCATAAGTGATACTAAAAACATTAAGCTAAATATAGTTTATTTGGTCAATGAATGCAACTGTCAGTGGGCCACAGAAGAAAAGGCATTTACATTGTAAAAATTTAAAGGCATCCAATCTAAAATTTAATGTTGACTCTGAAGAATATCAATTAGATTAATTTATATTTTCTGTCATTTGAAACTAGAGTGTATGAAAGTAAACCTGTATACACAGATACTCTTCTAAATCATTGAACAAAATATGAACAAAAACCAGCAACACTACTCCATCTTCTGGTGACATATTCCCTTACCTAGATGTATTTCAGCATAAGTGTTTCTACTGCTGTCACATTTGGAGCATGAGATAGAGTATAAAAGCTGATTAGCTTCTTCCTAAATAGCAAACATGAAACTGTCCAAACATGATAGTTTAGAGAGCAAAAATAAGTACGCCTTAAAAAAAATAAAAGGACAAACTGAACTCATTACATATTAAATTCGCCCTCAGGTAATTAGGCCTCAAGTAATCAGCCCCTAACAAACAGCTTAACATCTACAAAAGGCTGCATGACTGGTGTGTGCCTGTTTGAAGCTCTGCTGCAAGCTGAACTGTTGGTCTCAGCTAAGCATCCTCAACATTTCCTTTGAATTTCAGCCAATAGTGCCCTAGGCATGCTCCCAGCACTACTATTAACAAGAAAACTGTAGTTGAAGCAGTAGTCTTTTTGCCTGACAAGGACACTGTAACAGTCGTTGTGGTGTTTCTGTGTACACAGGTAGAGATGTACAGCTTGGATACACAAATTTAATATGAATGTATTTGAGATTATAATTTTTACTAGTTGCATAGGACTAAGCTTGCCTTTCTGGAACAAATGCTGCTGAGTCAATACCAGACAGTCCCATGATCAGTTTGGCCAAGTCACAGTGGACACTCCAGGGCTAAAGTATCACATTTTTCTCTTCTTCTGCTCCCTGTACCTTAGTCTCAGCTGTTCCCATATTCAATCTCTTTAGCTAGATTAACAAAAGAAAAGAATGAAGACTCAAATAAAACCAGAAATAAAAGAGGAAACACTAGAACTGATACCACAGAAATACAAAGAATCATAAAAGACTACTGTGAACAATTATATGGCAACAAATTGGATAACTTAGAAGAAATGGATAAATTCCTAGACACATACAAACTACCAAGATAAAAAAATGAAGAAATGGAAAATCTGAATAGACTAATAATGAGTAAGAAAATTAAATCAAGGCCAGGTGTGGTGGCTCACACCTGTAATCCCAGCACTTTGGGAGGCTGAAGCAGGTGGGATCACAAGGTCAGGAGTTCAAGATCAGCCTGGCCAACATGGTGAAACCCTGTCTCTACTAAAAATACAAAAATTAGCTGGGCATGATGGCGCATGCCTGTAATCCCAGCTACTCGGGAGGCTGAGGCAGAATTGCTTGAACCAGGACCTGGGAAGCACAGGTTGCAGTGAACGAGAGCACGCCACTGCACTCCAGCCTGAGCTACAAAGGGAGATTCCATCTCAAAAAAAAAAAAAAAAAATAGAAAGAAAGGAAAAGAAAATTAAATCAATAATTTAAAAGTCTCTCATCAAAGGAAAGTCCAGGATCTGATGACTTCACTGCTGAATTCAACTAAAATTTAAAGAAGAACTAATACCAATTCTCAAACTCTTCCAAAAAACTGAAGAGGAGGGAATACTACTAACTCATTTTATGAGGCCAACATTACCCTGACACCAAAGTCAGGCAAGGAGGCTACAAGAAAAGAAAATTACAGGCCAATATTCCTGATGCACAAACATGCAAAACTCCTCAACAAAATAATAACAAACTTCAAAAGACCATTCGCCATGATCAAGTGGTACACCACATTAACAGAATGGAGAACAAAAATCATATAAACAACTCAATAGATGCAGAGAAAGAATTTAACAAAATTCAACATACTTTCATGATAAAAACCGTTCAACAAATTTGATAGAGAAGTAATGTATTTCCTTTTTTTTTTTTTTTTTTAGATGGAGTCTTGCTCTATCACCGAGGCTGGAGTGCAGTGGCACAATCTCAGCTCATTACAACCTCCACCTCCCAGGTTCAAGCAATTCTCCTTCCTCAGATTCCCGAATAGCTGGGATTACAGGCCCACACCACCAAACCTGCTAATTTTTGTATTTTTATTAGAGACAGGGTTTCGCCATGTAGGCCAGGCTGGTCTCAGACTCCTGACCTCAAGTGATCCACCCACTTCAGCATCCCAAAGTGTTGGGATTACAGGTGTGAGCCACTGTGCCTGGCAGAAGGAATGTATTTCAACACAATAAAGGCCATATTTCACAAGCCCACATTTAACGTTATGCTCAATAGTGAAAAGTTGAAAGCATTTCTTCTAAGATTAGAAACAAGACAAGCATGCCCACTCTTGCCACTTGTATTCAACATATTACTGGAAGTCCTAGATAGAGCAATTAGACAAGAAAAAGAAATAAAAGGCAGGAAAGAAAGGTAGAAGTTAAACTGTCCCTGTTTGGAAATGACATGATCTTATATGTGGAAAACCCTAAAGACTCAACCAAAAAACTTTTAGAACTAATAAATGAATTCAATAAAGTTGCAGGATACAAATCAACATGCCAAAATCAGTAGCATTTCTGTAAACTAACAACAAACTATCTGAAAAAGAAAACAATTCCATTTACACTAGTTACAAAAAATAAAATAAAATGTTTAGGAATAAATTTAACAAAGGAGGTGAGAGTTATAGACACTAAAAACTATACATCATAGATGAAAGAAATTGAAGAAGACACAAATAAATGGAAAGATATCCCACAATCATAAGTCGGAAGAATTAACATTGTAAAAACTGCTGTACTACCCAAAATGATCTACAGATTCAATAAACCCATCAAAATAGCAACAATATTTTTCACAAAAATAGAAAAAAAAATCCTAAATTTACATAACACCATAAAAAATTCCATGTAGCTAAAGTAATCTGAAGCAAGAAGAACAAAGCAGGAGACATCACACTTCTTAATTTCAAATTATATTACAAAGCTATAGTAATCAAAACAGTATGGTACTGGCAGAAAAACAGATACATAGACCAAAGGAACACAAGAGAAAGACCAAAAATAGACACATACATATACAGTCAACTAATTTTTGACAAAGATGCCAAGAATACACAATGTGGAAAAGATAGTCTCTTCAGTAAGTGGGGTTGGGAAAACTGAATATCCACATGCCAAAAAATAAATTTATTTTTATCCTACAACATAAACAAAAATTAACTCAAAATGAGTTAAAGCTGGAAACATAAGACCTGAAACCATAAAACTACTATAAGAAAACAAAGAGGAAATGCTGTATGATATTGGTTGTCACAATGTATTTTAATATGACACCATAAGTACCAGCAACAAAGGCAAAAATAAATAAATGAAATTACATCAAACTAAAACGTTTCTGCACAGAAATGGAAATAATCAACAAAATGAAATAGTAGCCTATGGAATGAAATAAAATGTTTGCAGACTGTACATCCAATAAGAGGTGAGTACTGAAAATCTATAAGGAACTCATTTAACTGAAAAGAAAAAAAAAGAAAAAGAAAAGAAAGCACCCACAAATAACCTAATTAAAAATGGGCAAAGGATGCAAATAGTCACGTTTCTTTTTTTTTTGAAACGAAGTCTTGCTCTTGTCCCCCAGGCTGGAGTGCAATGGCATGATCTCCGCTCACTGCAATCTCTGCCTTGTGGGCTCAAGCAATTCTCTTGACTCAGCCTCCCAAGTAGCTGGGATTACAGGCGCCCCCACCATGCCCAGCTAATTTTTGTATTTTTAGCAGAGATGGGGTTTTACCATGTTGGCCAGGCTGGTCTCAATCTCCTGACCTCAGGTGATCCACCTGCATCAGCCTCCCAAAGTGCTGAGATTACAGGTGTGAGCCACCATGCCTGGCCTAAATAGATATGTTTTTTGGTTTTTGGTTTTTTTAATCCTTTAAGTTCTAGGGTACATGTGCACAATGTGCAGGTTTGTTACATATGTATACATGAGCCATGTTGGTTTGCTGCACCCATCAACTCATCATTTACATTAGGTATTTCTCCTAATGCTATCTCTCCCCCAGCCCCTACTCCCCAACAGGCCTCAGTGTGTGATGTTCCTGGCCCTGTGTCCAAGTGTTCTCATTGTTCAATTCCCATCTATGAGTGAGAACATGCAGTGTTTGGTTTTCTGTCCTTGTGATAGTTTACTGAAGATGATGGTTTCCAGCTTCATCCATGTCCCTAGAAAGGACATCAACTCATCCTTTTTTATGGTTGCATAGTATTCTATGGTGTATATGTGCCACATTTTCTTAATCCAGTCTATCATTGATGAACATTTGGGTTGGTTCCAAGTCTTTCCTATTGTGAATAGTGCTGCAATAAACATACGTGTGCATGTGTCTTTATAGTAGCATGATTTATAATCCATTGGGTATATACCCAGTAATGGGGCTGCTGGATCAAATGGTATTTCTGCTTCTAGACCCTTGAAGAATCACCACACTGTCTTCCACAATGGTTGAACTAATCTACACTCCCACCAACAGTGTAAAACCGTTCCTATTTCTCCACATCCTCTCCAGCATCTGTTGTTTCCTGACTTTTAATGATTGTCATTCTAACTGGCATGAGACGGTATCTCTTCGTGGTTTTCATTTGCATTTCTCGGACGACCAGTGATGATGAGCATTTTTTCATGTGTCTGTTGACTGCATAGATGTCTTTTTTTGATAACTGTCTATTCATATCCTTTGCCCACTTTTTGATGGGGTCGTTTGTTTTCTTCTTGTAAATTTGTGTAAGTTCTTTGTAGATTCTAGATACTAGTCCTTTGTCAGATGGGTAGATTGCAAAACTTTTCTCCCATTCTGTAGGTTGCCTGTTCACTCTGATGATAGCTTCTTTTGCTGTGCAGAAGTTCTTTAGTTAAATTAGATCCCATTTATCTATTTTGGCTTTTGTTGCCATTGCTTTTGGTGTTTTGGTCAGGAAGTCTTTGCCCATGCCTATGTCCTGAACGGTACTGCCTAGGTTTTCTTCTAGGTTTTTATGGTTTTAGGTCTAACATTTAAGTATTTAATCAATCTTGAATTAATTTTTGTACAAGGTGTAAGGAAGGGATCCAGTTTCAGCTTTCTACATATGGCTAGCCAGTTTTCCCAGTACCATTTACGAAATAGGGAATCCTTTCCCCATTTCTTGTTTTTGTCAGGTTTGTCAAAGATCAGATGGTTGTATATGTGTGGTATTATTTCTGAGGCCTCTGTTCTGTTCCATTGGTCTATATATCTGTTTTGATACCAGTACCATGCTGTTTTGGTTACTGTAACCTTGTAGTATACTTTGAAGTCAGGTAGCATGATGCCTCCAGCTTTGTTCTTTTGGCTTAGGATTGTCTTGGCAATGTGGGCTCTTTTTCAGTTCCATATGAACTTTAAAGTAGTTTTTTTCCAGTTCTGTGAAGACAGTCATTGGTAGCTTGATGGGGATGGCATTGAATCTATAAATTACCTTAGGCAGTATGGACATTTTCACATATTGATTCTTCCTATCCATGAGCATGGAATGTTCTTCCATTTGTTTGTGTCCTCTTTTATTTCGTTGAGCAGTGGTTTGTAGCTCTCCTTGAAGAGGTCCTTCACATCCCTTATAAGTTCGATTCCTAGGTATTTTATTCTGTTTGTAGTAATTGTGAACGGAAGTTCACTCATGACTTGGCTGTCTGTTTGTCTGTTATTGGTGTATAGGAATGCTTGTGATTTTTGCACATTGATTTTGTATCCTGAGACTTTGCTGAAGTTGCTTATCAGCTTAAGGAGATTTGGGGATGAGATGATGGGGTTTTCTAAATATACAATCATGTCATCTGTAAACATGGAGAATTTAACTTCCTGTTTTCCTAATTGAATATGCTTTGTTTCTTTCTCTTGCCTGATTGCCCTGGCCAGAACTTCCAACACTATGTTGAATAGGAGTGATGAGAGAGGGCAGTATTGTCTTGTGCCGGTTTTCAAAGGGAATGAATTCTTCCAGTTTTTGCCCATTCAGTATGATATTGGCTGTGGGCTTATCATAAATAGCTCTTACTATTTTGAGATATGTTCCTTCAATACCTAGTTTATCAAGAGTTTCTAGCGTGAAGGGCTGTTGAATTTTGTCAAAGGTCTTTTCTGCATCTATTGAGATAATCACGTGGTTTTCGTCGTTGGTTCTGTTTATATGATGGATTATGTTTATTGATTTGCATATGTTGAACCAGCCCTGCATCCCAGGGATGAAGCCAACTTGATCCTGATGAATAAGCTTTTTGATGTGCTGCTGGATTCGGTTTGCCAGTATTTTATTGAGGATTTTCACATCGATGTTCATCAGGGATATTGGCCTAAAATTCTCTTTTTTTGTTGTGTCTCTTCCAGGCTTTGGTATCAGGATGATGCTGGCCTCATAAAATGAGTTAGGGAGGATTCCCTATTTTTCTATTGATTGGAATAGTTTCAGAAGGAATGGTACCAGCCTCTCTGTGTACTGTGAATCTGTCTGGTCCTGGACTTTTTTTGGTTGGTATGCTATTAATTATTGCCTCAATTTCAGAGCCTTATTTTGGTCTATTCAGAGATTCAACTTCTTCCTGGTTTCGTCTTGGGAGGGTGTCTGTGTCCAGCAATTTATCCATTTCTTCTAGATTTTCTAGTTTATTTGCCTAGAAGTGTTTATAGTATTCTTTGATGGTAGTTTTTATTTCTGTGGGATTGGTGGTGATATCCCCTTTATCATTTTTTATTGCATCTCTAAGTAGACATTTTTCTAAGGAAGACATACAAATGGCCAATAGATATATAAAAAGGTGCTCAACATCAGTAATCATCAAAGTAATGCAAATCAAAACAAAATAAGATACCACCTCACAGTTGTTTGGATGGCTATTGCCAAAACACAAAAGATGACAAGTGTTGGTGAGTATGATCAGAAATGGGAACACTTGTATAGAAATGGGAACCTTGGTGCGAATGTAAATTGGTGTAGCCACTATGAACAGTAGTATAAAGGTTCCTAAAATATATTTAAAAAATAGAACTACTATACGATCCAGCAACCCCACTTCTGAGTATATATCCAAAGGAAATGAAATCAGTATTTTGAAGAGATATCTGCACTTTCATGTTCATTGCAGCATTATTCATGATAGTCAAGATATAGAAACAACCTAAGTGCCTAGGATATACTTTAAAGGTTTAGAGGACACAGGATTCTAGAAATTGTCAATAAATCAAAATTCCATTACAGTAGAAAACTACAAAATTATGCACTTTCTATATTATTTGTGTATCCATGATAAAGTGGTTGAACCATATGATGCTTATAAGTCCTTCCTTTGTCTACAGCATTGTAATATTATTGCATTTTCTTCTTTTTAAAAAAAAAAAAAGAGGCACCACTGAATTATTTTCATTTACTGGCACCTCAATGCCTAATACAGTATATTCATATATATAGATAAATGTTAAAAGCATCTTTGTTGTTCCTGCAGTTTAATATGAATTTCCTGGATTATTCCATAGTCTCGATGCAATAAGGTTCCTACAGACTCAAGGAAGTCCATACCCTTTCTGGTACTCCTTTCATCCTGGTAGAAAATTCTATTCTACTTCAGATTCCTAGGGCTCAATCTGAAAGAGCAGAACTCCCACCTGGAGGGCAAGCATAATCAGAAAGAAGTGGACTTCACTGAAAAGTCAATTGTGCTGCATCCCCATTTCAGTCCTTTGTTGTACATTTCTGTGAACACTCAAAGAAGTTCACTCCTTTCTTCTTGAGTAGGAAAGTGGAAATGTAGAGTGGCTGGAGGCTTGCGTTTTAGAGAAGACTCCACCCACATCTTTTATTAAGGGGACTCTGAGGGACTCCTCTATTTCATATGTCCCTGGAAAGAGGAGAGAGTGTCACTACTCAACCACCTGGCAAGGGTCCAGCAAAGAAAATGCACCTCAAGACACAGGATATAGCAGAAGTATGTTTTTCCTGGAGAGAATGGGGCTCACTTCCACAAAGGCTGCCATCAGAGTCTCTCATTATAGCCATATATAAGCAAGGCCTCCCAATCCATTAATCCCAATGAAATAAACTGAATGCCCTGGCTTTGTTTTAACATTAGAAGAGATCTCTGCAACCAGTCCAATCTCAGGATCATGTAGCTTTTCAAACAGGAAAATAATGCTTTTCATACTATAGGTCTTCTCTTGGTTTCAGGATACAAACCAGATACCAAGAGTCAACAGAGGGCTCACCAAAGAACCAAAGGTTATGAGAATACATCATTTCCTATTATTGTCCGAACTCTGTCATTAGCAAAGTATGCGGCCTTGTACAAGATATTTAATTTCCTTGCACCTCATTTTTCTCATCATTAAAATAAAACATGTGGGGCTGGGCACAGTAGTTCACCCCTGTATTCCTAGCACTTTGGGAGGCCGAGACAGGTGAATCGAGTTCGAGACCAGCCTGGGCAACATGGCAAAACCCTGTCTCTACTAAAAATACAAAAAAACTAACCGGGCATGGTGGTGGACACCTGTAATTCCAGCTACCTGGGAGGCTGAGGCAAGAGAATCAATTGAAGCCAGGAGGCAAAGGTTGCAGTGAGCTGAGATTGTGCCACTGCACTCCAGCCTGGGTGACAAAGCAAGACTGTCTCAAAAATAAAAATAAAATAAAATAAAACAGTTAGGTTAGATGAATTCAAAAGATTCTTTACTTGGTTTAAGGTTCTGTACTCTAGCATACCCTCTGTAGCTTGCATCTTAAACCACCAAAGGTCATAATCTTAGTACTGAAACATTACCTTCTTTTCACGCACAGATCACTTTCAAAGTGCAAAACAGACTAGAGAAGACATTTTCAGAGGTAACTTGTCTATTATTTCTCCTCAATACCAACTTTTATTGACAACCTTAGGTATGTCAATAAAAGACATGTACAAATAAGCACCATATTGATGCAAACACTGAATTTTTTTTTGTTTTTGTTGTTGTTGTTGTTGTTTTGCCATCTCTGGAATTCCTATCAGCATTGTAAATTTTGAAATAACCCATAACAAAGAATTAACTATTTCAATAAACATTCTCCACTATAAAGTAGCCATAAACTGCCCACAGGGCAAACTATTGTATAGCAAACAACCATGTAAAAATTAATAAATCTCTGGTGCATGAAAATCAGCTAACGCTTGACTCAACAGCTTTCTACCTAAGTACCACCAATAAACTGAGTCCCAGAGACAACAGATGGAAACAGAATAGCAAACCTTAGGAATTAAAAGATGTCTCTATAATGTTTTTACTTTGCTAATTTAATAGAAGACACTTAGTTGTCATGACCATTAACTATCCAGTGTGGAAATCAAATTTTAGAAGGAGGACAAATGTATAATATACATCATTTTAATCATTCATTTTAAAATAAAGGCAAATTTCTTACATTAAAAAATCCATATGTTTTTTTTCTTCAGACTGTGACTATAGAAAAACAAATCACCCTATAAAGATCTGTAGTTTATGAAGCAGTGAAAATGGTCAAATGGTTATTGCAGTAAGCTAGAAATTAGGAAATGTGAATATTAATTCTAAATTTGTTACCGACTCAGGATGACCCTGCATGATGCATCCAACCTTCTTTTCTCTGTATCAGAAAACTAAAGAATAAATGTAACATCATATTCTTTTTTCCTTTGGGACAAACAACTGTGTATAATTGAATAAAAATGAAATTGTATATGTAGTGGCTAGAATAAAATATGTTTGGGTTGGTTTGAACTTAGCACAGTGTTTAATAATTCAACATTTTTTATACCTGTGCAATAAATTTTTTTTTTTTTTTTTTTTTTTTTTTTGAGACGGAGTCTCGCTCTGTCGCCCAGGCTGGAGTGCAGTGGCCGGATCTCAGCTCACTGCAAGCTCCGCCTCCCGGGTTTACGCCATTCTCCTGCCTCAGCCTCCCCAGTAGCTGGGACTACAGGCGCCCGCTACCTCGCCCGGCTAGTTTTCTGTATTTTTTAGTAGAGACGGGGTTTCACCGTGTTAGCCAGGATGGTCTGGATCTCCTGACCTCGTGATCCGCCCGTCTCGGGCAATAAATTTTTAAATGATGTCTGAAATGCTTTGAAATCTTCAGAAACAGGTTTATAAATGGCATAAATAATCATTTTATTTGATCTGGCAAATAAGATATAGACTACCACCTAAAATATACATGAATATTTTAATATAGCAGTCCTTGGTTCACTTACCCTTAAAAGAAATAATTCAATCAGAATTCTTCCAAGACAGTTAGATTAATTACAGAAGAAGGAAAAAAAGAATCTCCTCCCAATTGAGCAATTAACATACTTCATCTTACAAAGGCCACTGAAGTTAATCCATGGCTATAGAACTATTGCTCTAGAAGTTTAGCACCTCCCCTTAGTACTCACTGAGTCCAGCGCCCACTTACACCCTTCCTTAGACTGCATCTAAATAATTCCAGATACATACGTTATTTTTTTATTTTATTGATTTATTTATTTTTCGAGATGGAGTTTTGCTCCTGTCACCCAGGCTGGAGTGCAACGGTGTGATCTCGGCTCACTGCAACCTCTGCCTGGGTTCAGCCAATTCTCCTGCCTCAGCCTCCCGAGTAGCTGCGATTACAGTCACCCACCAACGTGCCCGGCTAATTTTTTGTATTTTTAGTAGAGACAGGGTTTCTCCATGTTGGTCAGGTTGGTCTTTATTTTTAAAGGTCTTAAAGAGAATATATTTACAACTCCATTTTAATGTTAGCCCCAGTGGAAAGTTAGTCCCTACCTTATAAGGTCCTTACAGATAAGCAATTCCCAGTGCAATATTATTCTAGCTCATTCATTACATTTTTCTTGCTATAAGTCCTTACATGGTTGAAGGACATTATTGCAATTCATCAACTTTTTCTTCTCTATATGCTATAGTACAACTGCAAGCCTAGCACTATTTAGTTTCATTTTCTAAGCATTTCTTCCATAGGATCCCTACACTGTTGTCTTGTATCCTCAGAGTTCTCGAGTTCCCAGGGTAAGCCTAAGAGTATTTTCTATGTGGTCAGTCATTATCTATCTAGAATTTTATTTTTTTGTTTTGAAATATTTGATTGACAAAGATTGAATATATTCAAAGTGTGCAACAAGATGATTTGAGAGATATACACACATTGCATAATGATTACCACAATCAAATTAACACATCTATCATCACTCATGCTGTTTATTAGGTCCTGAGAACTTGTTCATCTTATAAGTGAAAATGTGTACCCTTTGATCAATATCTAGTAATTTCCTCCATCCACCAATGCCTGGAAACCACCCCTCTACTCTCTGCCTCTCTGAGTTTGACATTTTTAGATTCCACATATAAGTAAGACCATACAGTATGCATATTTCTGTGTCTGGATTATTTTGCCTAGCAAAATGTCTTCCAGGTTCAACCATACTATTGCAAAGGCAGGATTTCCTTCCTTTTTAAGGCTAAATAATATTTCATTGCATATATGTGTACCACATTTTCGTTATTCATCTGTCAATAGACACTTAGGTTGTTTCCATATCTTGGCTGTTGTGAATAATGCTGCAATGAATGTGGGAGTGCAGCTATCTCTTCAAGATACTGATTCCATTTTCTTTGGATATATACCCAAAAGTAAGATTGACAGATCTTATAATAGCTCTATTTTATATTTTTTAGCAACCTCTATACTTTTTCTGAAATGACTATACCAATTTACATTCCCAACAATGTGCAAAGGTTTCCTTTTCTCCACATCATGACCAACCCCTGTTATCTCTTGTCTTGCACACCTGTTAGGATGGCTATCATAAAAAGATAAGAGATAACAAGCAGAATTTTATTTGTCAATAGAAGAATGTTAACCCTCAGTCATTTTTATCAAATAAATTTTATCTAACTTATTTCTATTTTTTGTCTTTTATATAAAAGTTTTCTTAAATTCAATTTTTATCCTACAAGGTATTATGTACCCTTCTGGCTTTGAAATTATCTAAAAGGGGTCACACACCCAATTTAGTAAAAGAAAAAAAAGCAGTTGTTCACTCCTGAGCATCATCAGTAACAAAGTATCATGTGCTGAACAATACCTAGAAGCATAAGGAAGTTTGGGTATATAGAATGTAATTATTAACCTGAATTGGATGTTAGCCAGAACACCGGACCCACTTCCCCCAGCAGATTGTCATAGTACAAGTCCTCAGTACATAACTACCCATCAAGAGACACCACCTTAGAAATATATTAGAACCAAACGTTGCAGCTCCCTTCTCGAGAGGTGTCAACATGTTCTTTTTGTTACATAGATCACCAACTGCTAGACTATGTATGTCCAAAAACATTCTATTCCATATGTTCAGAACAGTGCTGGACCCTATGTACAGCACAGAAGTACACAAAATAAAGAACATATCCATATCCTTATGGAACTTACAACCTATTTAAGAAAATGGCTTATGAGAATAACACAGAACACTATAATAGCTACCAGTTATACTAAACACATGTCAGGTGCAATGTTAAGTCCTTTATACATATTTTATAGGACTTACTTTATACTTGATATATTGTTTCCTCAAAGCAAGCTGTTTAAGTTAGGGGTTCTTTTTCTGATGCTTTTTAAAAAGAAACTCAGGTGCCCAGTACAAACAGTCTAACCAGGTTTGGGTAACTACAAAGCTCACACTCTAATCACTGTACTACATAGATTCTCAATGAGTATATCATCAATCAGATGCTAAAATGTATGACACAGATAAAAGCTAAGAATGGCAAAGAGTGAAGAGTTAACATATTGACTAGAGGTCACAGGAGGAGGTGTTACGAGGTAGGCTAGACTTCAGTTTGACTTTAAAGAATGATTTAAATATGTAAAATGAAAGGGGCTGTATATTCTAAATACCAAGTTATATAAACCTTGTGGACAGGTCAGAAGGCAAGAATAGCATGCCGTGATCAGAGAGACAAGAATCAGATATGTGATGTGTTTCAACATGCATGTAGGTCTGAAGTGCAATAATTTAATTTTACTTATTTTTGTATCAATGTGTAAATGTGCTTTAGTCTATATAATGTTCAACTCAATAATGTCAACTTTATTTTATATCAAAAGACTTCAGAAGCCTCTGGAAATGGATGTGTTTTATAATGTTATTATAAGTTTTAAGGGTAGATAAAGAGAGGAATGAATTACATTAGAGTCCACATTATCAAACCTTATTTTGTTTTACTCCACAAAATGAAAGCTCTAAGGAAAGCTCTTGATTTATAAGCACTCAAATTAATACATAAATCTGGGATCAATGTAATAACTGGAACTTGCTATTACCATTCCTATGTCACACCAACTAGAAGGATGAAAACCAAGCAGCCCAAGCAGATAAACTCCAAGACTGTACCTACCTTTTGATAGTAAAAACCCAAAGAGTGTCTAGATTCTCCAGTTAATCCTGTTTTGTCATCTGTTTACTTCAGGCTGACTCCTCCCGGTAAACCCACCACCTCACGTATCACAACCTCCTCTCTCACCTTTTCCAATCAAAGCTATTTCAACATTAGTCTTTCTGAAAGTACGAAAATGTAGAGATGCTTGTACCCAAGGAATAGCTGATGCACTGGCACTCACTCTTTTAAATAAATAAATGCTAAGTTCACACCCAGGAAAGAAAGCACAGTAACCTCAGAAAAACAGAGGTGTGAGAATGGAGCAAAGTACTCCAGTAGTCTATCTTGTGCCCAGAAAGAAATCTCTCAAAAATCTCTCAAAAATGTTAAAAATATCATAGAAGGGGACAGAAAATAAAACCTAATGGATGACTCCAATAAAATAATTATAGTCAATTCATTGGACATCCATAATTCAGAGTTAACACTGGCATTTTCTGTTTCTTTTAAAAAGTGGATAGAAGAATAAAATATGTTAGGAGAAAACCTCAATAATACATAGGGGCAAGGGACAATCTCTCAGCCCGTGGTGTCCAGGAAGCGAAAGGCTTATGCTCTTTTGAATTTTAAAAGCGTAGCAAAACACATTGATTTTAATTGCCTATAATCTGAGGTCAAACCTTTTGGCATGGTTCTTTGTTCATAGCAACAACACCACCAATAATATTTACTGAGGATTTGCCATGAGTCAGATACTGTTGTAAGCACTGGAGAGGATACAGCATTAAAGGTGACAGACGAGGCCCTGTCCTTATGGAGCTTATGTTCTGTCCCAATGTGGAATGATAAATACGGTTGGACCAGGGAACAAACCATGACTAATTCTCTAATACAAAGAATACTGTCTTATAAAGAGGAAACTTTCTTGCTAAATTGGCAATTTTACAGAGACCTGAATATTTTCTATTAGAAGAAAAACACTTCCTGGTGTGTGCTTAATCAGGTTTTGGAGCTTCAAAGGAATAGAATCAGAGATAAAAGACAAATCCCACCAAGCTAGAGAAGAGCTGATGTTCTGACCCTTTGACCCTGCCCATCAAGAAGACATAACACTCCAGGTTTGAAGTCAGACTTGATTTGGATTTGAAGCCATTTCATGCCTTATTAGCTCCATGACCTTAGGTATGTTACTTAACTTCCTTAACAGTTTTCTCATCTGTAAAATGGTGCTAATAAAAGCCAGCTCACTGTATTGTTATAAGCATTTAAAGATTTCATTCATAAATGTTTAAATCATACCACGTGGCATATGCATTTCATTTAATAAATAGTATAGATGATTTATATATGCATATATATATAAAAACACACTCCATGTGCTCATCTTTTCTTTACGCACATATAATTTACCCATCTATCCTCAATGCCATTCTCCCAGAGTTCTACCCTTCTGCCCTTGAGGTATTTACCTTCTTCAAATTCACAATTAGCTAGGAAAAGAATCCAATCACTGAAAATGTGTTAATGAGAAAGGATAACAGAAGAGTACAGTGACTACTACTGCCTGCCAGCTCAAATACCCCTCCACGGAAGGTTTTGGAAACAAAACTGTACTAAAACTTGCATAGGCCAGAGGAGTGACTCTGGTGTGAATGCTAAGCAGCATCCTCTGGGGGTTTGTTGTAGTAGCACTCAGTAACCATGAAGTGCTAATACCTAGACCCTCATTAATTTTTTAAAAAAACAAAATTTAAATGGACATTGTATCCTTTTTCATGTAAATTAATATATGTGCAAAAGTAACGTATTTGTCCTGGAACATTCTATAAAATAAATATAACCCCCTAGGAAAATAGGGCCACAGAAAGGTTAAATGTCCACGTAACATCTGTGATAGAGCGATACCTAGAACACAATTCTCTTTTTGGCCCAATAATTCTAGACCATATCATGTTGACTTCATGAGATTTAACTAAGTATAGCAAGTTCCGCTTTGAAAACCTTCATCCAAAAGGATCCAAAGCTTGTGAATTAGGCAATGGCAAGAATGCCATGCCCTTTGCTACGCTAAGAGGAAAGTCTCTCAAGTGATCGACTCGATGCCTGGCCATGCAAGTCAGACATTTAGTCATTTTTCTAGACGCTATCCATCATGGAGCACATTCCCGAATTTCATGCAACCTTATCTAAACCTCTAACTGCCTATTCTGATCAGAATAAACTTTTGGTGGAAGTAAAAGCTTGACAATGCTGACACCTAGTGGCTGCGAAGAAACTGGAGCCGATCCAGCCTAGGAAGAGTAGTGAGCTACTGTGGCAGTGTCTCCAAAACACACAGCATTTAATCATGATGAATATTCGGTTATAAAGTACAAATTCTAAAACAAACCCTATAAAAGTTTATTTCAGCTCTCTATCTTGGGGCCTACAAAAGGAGGCAATAAAAACCTTGCATTTGAAAAGTAAATTTTCCTTCTATCTTCCACACTTAGCAAATTACTCATCTTCAAAGATCAAAGAAAACTAAAGATTGATTCATATTTTGGCATATTTATGACTATTTTCCTTAATGTTGCATGTACACCCACAACCTTATCCTGGTCTTAAGGTGATTTTTCTCCCCAGGTCAAATATAAAAGCCAACTGGCCAAGCCATTATAGAGATTTCCTTTATGCCGCTGAAGCGTCCCTAGTCAAAGGATTTTCACAAACCAGCAGGAATTTTTTTTAAGCGAGGTATAAGGACACATGTGGAAACCCCTAAAGTACACATCTAAAAGCAAGGACCACATTGAACACTGTGGGAAGCCATATGAACACAGCAGATCAGCACAACACAACCTGTTTCTGCTCTAACCATTAGAAGATAAGTTTCCTCGGGTCCACCTGCACCTGTGACAGGCAGGATGGCAGGAAGCCTAAAGTGTTCATCTCCTCCACCAAGGAGAGCTCTGACCCCTACCTGCTGACGTTTGAAGGCTAGATAATCCAAATTTTCCAGCTCCTTCCCAAGCTTCTGGTAGGTTTTCTGGAGGTCGGATTTGTTGGCAACATTTTTGAGAGACTCAAATGTCCTTTGAAACTGAAATTGAAAACAAAAGCAGATCGTTAGGATAGCAGCAGATTTTTCGCAAATTCTCAACTTGCTAACACAAAGAGTCGATAATGAGCCTCAGTTTCTCCCATTCATAATACAGTGATAACAAATGCTAGCTAATTATCTTCCAATGAAATAATTAGGGACACACGAAGAGTTATAAACCGTATTCTAAGTATAATCAACATTATTGCATGCATGAGAAGCCGGTTTAGTCTTCATTCTAACAAAAGAGCACACTTCGTTTAAAAAAATAAAAAAGAAAGTTCATCTTTTAAGATACACTTCTGCTTTTAAATTTTTTAAAAAGCACAGTGAATGTATAATTTCAAATCATAATGAGGAAGCATTAAAGAGTGCTCACATTTCAATCATGGAAACAAACAAATTTATGAAAATGTAGTTGCTTACATGATATTTTGCAATAATGGCATGGGATCTGGTTTGCCTCTATAATAATATCTATGCAGAATAGGTCACCCAACAAACTTCAGCAAGGAAGATCTCTCAGAGCTTGTATTTCAAGAAGGAAGGAAAACTTAACATTTTGATGATCAAAGCATATGTGGCATGTTCAGCAAACATTTACTTATTTCTGCTCTATAACACAGATGAGCTATGAGCAGATAGAGAGTTCTGATCAGTTCTGCTGAATCAGAATGCTCCCATTCTTTTTAAATCAGGTACTAGATAAATACAAAGGTGAAAAATTGCAACAAACTACAGAATACTGTCTGCTACTAATAATTAAGTAAGCAAAGGAAGCTCACAAGAAATTGGATTCTTGGTTTATTTTAGTAAATTAGAACATACTTTGGAGGGTTAGTGATTGAAAATGTCAAGTAATGTAATTTGCAAGACATTTGCATTTGCTCTCTCTTTATGTCATTTATTTCCCATATTCTCACTCTGTGCCATTAGACAGATTTCTCCAGATAGAGACTTGACCATCTTAAACATACCAGAACTCCACTGTGACTATGATGCCATGAGACAGGCTAATAAGATTTTATAGAATATAATTAAGTTTCCAGGGAAATTATTTGACCCTTCCTATATCAGACTCTATGAAATAAATCATATTAAAATGGCATTCTACTGAATTAAATCCCTAATTTCATGAAAGTAACATGTTTATCTCAATCCAAGGTGACAGAGGGAAAAGAAATGGGAAATAACAGTGCTAAGATTCCATGACAGGACATTAAATTAAATTCAACAAATAATCATTTAGAACCTATATGCACAAGGCACTATGAATATAAAAGACATTTCCTGCCCTGAAGGAACTTAGACCATTGGAGAAACTAGACATGAAATTCGGACATGAGATGGACACTGACACTTACTGAGTGCCTGCTCAGTCCCAGGTACTTTATGCTTTCCAATTGAATCTTCACAAGAACCACAGGAGTTCCTATTTCTCTTCTCATTCTACAATTCAGTAAACTGGGTTTCAGAAAGTTAGATTGAACTGGGTTTCTATTACAACGTTCATGTTCTTTCTACTCTATCCTTACTCTAACACAAGGCAAGGTAGTAAAGAGAATGCAAAAAAAAGAGATAAAGGTAACATTGGTGAAAACTCAGAAAACTCACTGATATTGACTGAGGGACTCAGACCACGTAGAAGACGTAAGAGAATTTGAATTGAGCCCCAAAGGACAGGAAGTCTTTTAAGAGTCTGACATGGAAACCAATTCTACCCAACACTTCAAACACAGCCAAAATCAGTTCATTTTTCCCACTTATAACAATAAACAAATTTCTTTCAACATAATTTTAATGACCTTTATATGAAATATTTATCGTATTGTATAATCATTTCTGTGCCTTGCCCATTTCTTGGTTCATTCTCACTATGTTCAAATCAAAATAAAACCTTATTTAAGATTCTAAAAAATTTAAGTAATTTTATCTGTGATTTAAATAATACAAGCTATTTCACTGACAAATCCATTTAACTCTAAAGCATGTTTTAGCCCCTGTACTTTGTCTTCCCTAAGAAATATTAGCTCTACTTCTTAAATATTTCTTCTTCATATTTATCTCTGTGAACATTATACAGCTCCAAATGGGAACTTTAGAGCAAACACACTTGTAAAGAGTGTTCAACATAAAAAACACAGAAAACCATCACTTCCCAGTAATATGCCTATGGCCAAAGAAGAAATGGAGAAAAACCAGTAACAATACATCATCACAAGAATATTTTAACTAAAGGTCAGAGTTTGTATCATATGGAGAGTTCAGCTTGAACTTTCGTTATCAGGAACTACATCCTCCATTTATTGATAATAAAGAGTTCAAAATACTGTAAAACCATGATAATTTCATTCATTTAAGCAGTTTTTTTGCTTACAAAAGCAATTAATTGTCAAGGAGAGGTCATATGAAACCTGTGGTGTAGCTCTGGCTTAGCTCCCTATTGAACACACCCCATCCCCACCTGCACACATTTACACTTAAAGATGCTAAAGAGTGAAAGCAATAATCTTACTTTGCAAATAACGCTGAAGTACGGAAGATAAAAGTTAGGTTGAGGCCTAGATTCTAAAGAGCATTCACTTGAACATTTTTCTAACAGGCCACAATGGTTAATCATTGAAACAAACCTCCAAGATTTTCTGTATTTGTTCAGAATTTTTTTATATTGATAATATTGATAATTTTTTATATTGATAATTTTTGATATTGATAATTTTTTATATTGATAATTAATTTATATTGATAACATAATTTTTTATATTGATTATTTCTCCAAATAAATTATCTCCCAGTTGGAGACAAGCTGGGGAAAGGAAGCACAATTAATTCAAGAGATTTTTAATACTCCTGGATTTTACTTATTCAAAGTTTTGAGTGGGAATTTAAAATGAGCCAAAAACCCCAGAATAATTTGTTGAACCGTGAATTTTTCCTGTGTGCTTTTTTTTAACTCATGATAAACCAAACTCAAACTTTAAAAAGCTCAGTGAATTAGACTAAACCCAAAACAAACCTTGGACATACAAGATGATAATGGGTGGAGGAAAACAATATCCCTAAGCCCAATACTTACTGGGAAAGTAAGCACTGTCAACACTCCCAAAGTATGTTTTCTCATCAAATTATTTCCGCTCAGAAATAATAATAGTAATCCATCAAATAAAACAGCAGAAACTATAATTGTTCATCTCACATTAAAATAGCTGACAAATTATTTTGCAAGAAAGAAGCATAGAAAAGGCAACAGGGAAATGTCTACTTTGTCTCAGCAGTCCCTTTTCCCAGATACATTTTTTTCTCCTTTTTCCTGACAATACATATATGAATAAAACTAAGCCAATGTTCTATACAAATTATGCATCCAATGAGTTCATGTAAATTATGTAGATTCATGGAGTAATTTGAGAAAGACACGAAGAAATAGGCTGAAACAGCAGGAAAAAAAAATGCAGCCAAGGCTCTGGCAAACAAAGTTTTCCTCGCCCTCACTGCCAACGCCCTGGCTTCCTTTTATAATCAGATCAATTGATTCAAATAACTCTAAAGCTCCAGCAGCCTACTAATTCCCGTAATTTAAAAACATCAAGTAGCACTGCTCCAAAACAAGAGCTAGCTCCACAGTCATCATTTTTTTCTTATTTAGTATTTCATGCATTTATACAAAGTGCTGGGTGCTACCCGTAGCATGAAAAGAAATCCCATACTCACAGCAATATGTGTACAAAAGGGTATCCAAGAAGTGCCTGATGGAAAGCATTATATCACCAAGTGTGATCTTAGTGTCCCTAAATTGTCTGTTTGAAACAATGCCAAAAGTTTCTAGAAACTAAAGCAAAAGGAAACAATAGTCAAAGAAATAACATATTGATGTTTTATAAATATTAATACTTAGAGTAAAAAGAAATTATTTTAAGCATAAGAAATGGCTAATCTACCTTACTTAAATATAGCAACCACAGAACAATCAAAAATAAAGTATTACAGAGAAAGAAATTACTTAATGTTTCTGAACTTAATCCATTGACCTTCATATATATTTTCCAAATGAACTTACAAGATGATAATACCACTCGTTAAAAGGAAGTTTACAACTGAAGCAGAAAATTAAAGCTCACATACATATCTCAAATGATTTTTTTTTTTTTTTTTTTTTTTTTTGCTGTAAGGAATGATTATAAAAGTTAGGAACATAGGGCAAAATTGAGCTTGAGATCTAAATTAGAAACAGTTCTATGTAGGTGAAGGCACATTGGTCTTGAGGTCTGAGGTTCAAGTCCTTGCTATGCCATTTTAAAACTGCATCACTTTGGACAAGTTATTACTATTCCAATTTTGATTGTGTTATCTATAACACAGGACAAACTGTCTTTGCCTGCCTACTTCATTCAGTTGTTGTGAAATCAGTTGAGGAAAAATAAAAGACATTCATTCAACAAACATTTATCAATGAGCAACATACCAGACATGTAAGAAACAGAGGAAAACAAAAGAGAAACAACTCTTACCCTAACAGATTTTGCAATCTAGCTTTATAGGTTACTGCTTTATAAACTTAAAAATTCCATAAAATTGAAAAGACCATTGTCATTAAGCTCATGACACCTTTTCAGTAGTGAACAAGGACTGAACAAAAGGGTCATTCAATAATTGTTTATAGAGCAGCATCACTGTGCAAAGCACTGGGCTTGACACTGTGAGAAACATCAAATTTATGGTGAGGCTTGGGTGGAAAAATGATGAAATCATTGGTGCTTTATGAAAAGTTTGGCCAGGCGCAGTGGCTCATGCCTGTAATCCCAGCACTTTGGAAGGCCAAGGCTGGCAGATCACTTGAGGTCAGGAGTTTGAGACCAGTCTGGCCAACATGGTGAAACCCCATCTCTACTAAAAATACAAAAATTAGCTGGGTATGGTGGCATGTGCCTGCAATCCCAGTTACTTGGGAGACTGAGGCAAGAGAATTGCTTGAGCCCAGGAGGCAGTGGTTGCAGTGAGCCGAGATCACACCACTGCACTCCAGCCTGGGTGACAGAACAAGACCATATAAAAAAAAAAAAAAAAAAGTTTATGGGCAATGCCCCCAAAGAAATCAGCAGTTTACAAATGGATAACCCATTTTGAGAAGGGTCAAGATGATGTTTAAGACAAAACCCACAGCAGCAGACCATCCACATCAATTTGTAAGGAAAAAATTAATCTTGTTTGTGCCCTAATTGAAGAGGACAAACAATTAACACCAGAAGCAATAGCCAACATTATAGACATCTGTACTGGTTCAACTTACACAATTCTGACTGAACATTTTAAGTTGAGCAAACTTCCCCTGGATGAATGCCAAAATTGTGGCACACAGATCAGTTGCAGATAAGACCAGAGCTTTCAATGAAATGTTTCAACAATTTTAATTTCATCAAGCTCTTTAAGTATTCCTTCTGAGAAATGTAACAAAAGATGAACGTGGATTTACCAGTATGATCTTGAAGACTGAGCACAATCAAAGCAATACCTACCAAGAGGTGGAAGTGGCCCTGTCAATGCAAAAGCAAGCCAGTCAAGAGACCAAAGATCATGGCAATCGGTTTTTAAGATGCTCAGAGAATTTTGCTTATTGATTATCTGGAAGACCACGGAATGATAGTATCTGTTTATTGTGAGGGTGTTTTGAGAAAGCTAGCCAAAGCTTTAGCAGAAAAACACTGGGAAAGCTTCACCAGAGTCCTTCTCTGCCACAAAGCTCCTCCTCATTCTGCTCATTCCTCTCATCAAACAAAGGTAATCTTTTAAGTTTCAATATAAAATCATGAGGTATCCACCTTACAGTCCTGGTTTGGCTCCTTCTGACTTCTTTTTGTTTCCAAATCTCAAAAAATATTTAAAGGGCATTCATATTTCTTCAGTTAATAATGTAAAAAAACTGCATTGGCACAGTTAAATTCCAGGACATTCAGTTCTTCAGGGATGAACTAAGTGGCTAGTATCATTATTTACAAAAGTGTCTTCAACTTGATGGAGCTTATGATGAGAAACAAAGTTCATACTTTTTATTTTTTTCTTTTAATTCCATTTTTCTATGAACTTTGTGAAATCCCCTCATCATTACCCTGCTTAAAATTCTTTAATGGTTTCCCCTTAGCTTTCAGACTATAGTTCAAACTTTGCAACTTAGCACATAGACCTTTCAAATTAGGTCTATGCCTACCTTTCCAGCTTCAACTCTTGTTCCTCCCACACAGTTTACCCTTCATCTCAGCCATTCAGGACTATTACAAGTCTTTCAGCGTACATCCTCCTCTGCAGGTAAAACATCCTCTGCCCCACTACCTTCTTTCTCTAGTCAACTCTCCAAACTCAGCCACATAGTATTCATTCAATATACCCTCTCTTAATACAATTCCCACCTCCATAACAGTTTGTACCAACCTCTACCATGATAACATATTATTAATTTACTTTTGATCTAGTCTGTAAATTCCAGGAGAGCAGGATCATTATGGTATTTTTAGAAATTTGAATCCCTAGCACATACTAGAGTGATGGTGACTGCCACAAAGTAAGCACACAAAAATAATGATTTGCTGAGGTGATTAATTAATCAAATCAGAGATAACTGGAAAGATGCTGATTCTTTCTTAAAAAATAAAAATTTTACACGGTTTAAATTTGTATTGTCAAAGGTCATAAAATTTCAATTAAACAGGAGGAATAATCTCAAGAGATCCATTGTACATCATAGTGACTGCAGTTAATACCAATAAATTATACATATGAAAATTGCTAGAGTAAATTTAAGTGTTCTCACTACCAAAAAATTGATAAGTATAAAAGGTAATGCATATATATTAAATAGCTTGAGCTAGTCATTCCAGAATGTATACATATATTAAAACATCATGTTATATACTATAAATGTATATAATTTTTACTTGTCAAAACAGGGGGATATAGAATGGATAGTTAATGGATATAAAAATAAAGTTAGATGGAAAAAAATCTGGTGTTTGGTAGCACAATATAAAGACCATAGTTAACAATAATTTATCATATATCTCAAAGTAACTAAAAGTGTGGAATCAGAATGTTCCTAACACAAAGAAACGATAAATGCTTGAGATGATGGATATTCCAATTACCCTGATTTTATCATTACACATTATATGCTTTTATCAAAATATCACATGTACCCCATAAATAAGTACAACTATTATGTATCCATATTAATTAAAAATAAAATTTAAAAAATATATACGTTTGAAAAAAATTTTCTTCTTCCCTAAAATTTCCAATAGGAAATTCATGACAAATCAAAAGCAAGTGTACCATATTTGTCTCTATTTCTTATTTCTCCTCTTATATCTTGACGTGGTTTGGCTGTGTTCCCACACAAGTCTCATCTTGAATTATGACTCCCACAATTCCCACATGTCATGGGAGGAACCCAGTGGAAGGTGATTGAATTATGGGGGCGGGTCTTTCCTGCACTGTTCTCGTGATAGTGAATGAGTGTCACGAGATCTGATGGTTTTAAAAACGGGAGTTTCCCTACATAAGCTCTCTCATTGCCTGCCATCATTCACATTGGATGCGACTTGCTCCTCCTTGCCTTCCACCATGATTGTGCAGCCTCCCCAGCAAGGTGGAACTGTAAATCCATTAAATCTCTTTCTTTTGTAAATTTCCCAGTCTCAGGTATGTCTTTATCAGCAGCATGAAAACAGACTAATACAGTAAATTGGTACCAGTAGAGTGGGGTGCTGTTGTAGATACCCGAAAATATGGAAGCAACTTGGGAACTGGTTAACAGGCAGGGGTTGGAACATTTTGGAGGGCTCAGAAGAAGACATAAAAATGTGGGAAGGTTTGGAACTTCCTAGAGACTTGTTGAATGACTTTGCCCAAAATGCTGATAAGTGTATGGGCAATAAAGCCTAGGCTGAGGTGGTCTCAGCAGGAAATGAGGAACTTGTTGGGAACTGGAGCAAAGGTGACTCTTGTTATGTTTTAGCAAAGAGACTGGTGGCATTTTGCCCCTGCCCTAGAGAATTGTGGAACTTTGAACTTGAGAGCGATGATTTAGAGCATCTGGTTTAAGAAACTTCTAAGCAGCAAAGCATTCAAGAGGTGACTTGGGTACTGTTAAAGGTATTCAGTTTTATAAGGGAAGCAGAGCATAAAGTTTGGAAAATTTGCAACCTGACAATGTGATAGAAAAGAAAATCACATTTTCTGAGGAAAAATTCAAGCCAGCTGCAGAAATTTGCATAAGTAATGAGCAGTCAAATGTTAATCCCCAAGACAATGGGGAAAATGTCTCCAGGGCATGTCAGAGACCTTCACAGCAGCCCCTCCCATCACAGGCCAGGAAGCCTAAGAGGAAAAAGCAGTTTCCTGGGCCAAGCCCAAGGTCCCCGCACTGTGTGTAGCCTAGGGACTTGAGCCCTTTGTCCCAGGGCTCCAGCCGTGGCTGAAAGGGGCCAATGTTAAGCTCAGGCTGTGGCTTCAGAAGGCAACTTCTGAAGCCTTGCCAGCTTCCATGTGGTGCTGAGCCTGTAAGTGCACAGAAGTCAAGAATTGAGGTTTGGGAACCTCTGCCTAGATTTCAGAGGATTTATGGAAATGCTTGGATGTCCAGGTAGAAGTTTGCTGCAGGGGCAGGGCTCTCATGGAGAACCTCTGTTAGGAGGTGTGGAAGGAAAATGTCGGGTTGGAGGCCCAACGCAGATTACCTACTGGGGCACCACCTAGTGGAGCCCAGACCCACCCCAGAATGATAGCTCCACTGACAGCTTGCACAGTGCGCCTGGAAAAGCCACAGACACTCAATGGCAACCCATGAACGCAGCCAGGAGGAAGGCTGTACCCTGCAAAGCCACAGAGGGAGAGCTGCTCAAGACCATGGGAACCCACCTCTTGCACCAGCATGATCTGGATGTGAGACGTGGAGTCAAAGGAGATCATTTTGGAGCTTTAAGATTTGACTGCCCTGATGGATTGTGGACTTGCATGGGGCCTTTAGCGCCTTTGTTTTGACCAATTTATCCCATTTGTAACAGCTGTATTTACCCAATGCCTGTACCCTCACTGTAAGGGAGGAGACCACCCCTCATATCGTCTTATGCCCAATTTCTGCCTTCAAAGAAAGAAGAAGTAAAAACTAAAAGGCAGAAATGAAATCCATAGGCAGACAGCCCAGCGCCACACCCTGGGCCTGGTAGTTAAAGATGGACCCCTGACCTAATCGGTTATGTTATCTATAGATTACAGACATTATATAGAAATGCACTGTGAAAATCCCTCTCCTGTTTTGTTCTGATCTAATTACCAGTGCATGCAGTCCCCGGTCATGTACCCCCTGCTTGCTCAATCATGACCCCCTCACATGCACCCCCTTAGAGTTGTGAGCCCTTAAAAGGAACAGGAATTGCTCAGTTGGGGAGCTCAGCTCTTGAGACAGGAGTCTTGCTGATGCCCCCGGCCAAATAAACCCCTTCCTTCTTTAACTCAGTGTCTGAGGAGTTTTGTCTGTGGCTCGTCCTGCTACAATTGTATCTAGGAAGTAACTAACTTGCTGTTGATTTTACAGGCTCATATGCAGAAGGGACTTGCCTTGTCTTAGACAAGATGTTGAACTGTGGACTTCTGAGTTAATGCTGAAATGAATTAAGACTTTGGTGGAATGTTGAGAAGGCATGATTAGTTTTGAAATGTGAGGACATGAGATTTGGGAGGGGCCGGGGGCAGAATGATATAGTTTGGTTGTGTCCCCACCCAAATCTCATCTAGAATTGTAACTCCCACAATTCCCACACGTCATGGGAGGAACTGGGTGGGAGGTAATAGAATTAAGGGACCAGGTCTTTCCTGCACTGTTCTCGTGATAGTGAATGAATCTCATGAGATCTGACGGTTTTAAAAACAGGAGTTTCCCTGAACGAGCTCTCTCTTTGCCTGCCGCCATCCACATAAGATGTGACTTGCTCCTCCTTGCCTTCTGCCATGATTGTAAGGCCTCCCCAGCCATATGAAACTGTAAGTCCATTAAACCGCTTTCTTTAGTAAATTGCCCAGTATCAAGTATGTCTTTATCAGCAGAGTGAAAACAGACTAATACACATCTTAAATACCAGTCTTGACTTGCTCTTTTTCTTTACATCTTAATATGCTTTTACGTATTTTGCGTAAGATCTTCCACAAAATATACATAGCTCCTAACAGCTCTTAATTATACAGTAATTTTCCCTTTATCAGCTGCTGATATCTTCAATAATAAAAGGCTTTAGAAACTCTTTTTGTTGGTACATATCTGCCTTTTAAATAGAGGGTGGCCTCAAAAAGTCTCAGCTGCCAATATGGTAGTGTGATTTTTCTGTCAAAATAAATATTCATCACAGTCAGAATTATTGTTTGTCCACAAATGCTTTAAAAAATTATGTGACAAATGTTAAATATACATTTGACAAAAGTTGTTGAATTCTGGAGCCATTTCTTGTAAGATGTTGGTCTATTACCTAATCCAAAGGGATCAACATTCCCAAAACAAGTAAAACCTGACTATGGTATGATAAATGGAAAAAGTTAGAAAAGTTAGTTCAACTCAATAGTCAAATTTCCCTTCATTTTTAGGAATAAGTACATCATTTCACTCCAAGGGCCAAAAAGTGGGAGCAAGATACCACAGTGGAGAAAGATGGAACAGGGAAAGAAGATGAAAGAGAACTTATACCAGTTCTTGCCAAGTAATTCATATCAAATATCATTCAGTCTTCACAAGACCCTTTCAAGGTATTCAGAATAAGTTATATTCTCCCCATAACTCAGAAGAAGAAACCAAAGCTCACAGATTTTTAACTTTCCCAAAATTGCCCAGCTAATCAACAACACAGCCAGGATTCAAGCAAGGTCTCCATGCTGCCAAAAGCCATGTTTTCTCCCCACAATGTCATGACCCAGTAAGCAGAAGCCATGCAAACCTATTTTCTTCCAAATAAAATTGACCCTTAGAAATCCAGATGCCAGGCTGGGCACGGTGGCTCACACCTGTAATCTCAGCACTTTGGGAAGCCAAGGTGGACAGATCACCCGAGGTCAGGAGTTTGAGACCAGCCTGGCCAACATGGCAAAACCCTGGCTTTACTAAAAATACAAAAATTAGCCTGGCATAGTGGTGCACGCCTGTAATCCCAGCTACTTGGGAGGCTGAGGCAGTAGAATCGCTTGAACCTGGGAGGCAGAAGTTGCAGTGAGCTGAGACTGTGCCATTGCACTCCAGTGGTGCAAAAAGAGCAAATCTCTGTCTCAAAAAAAAAAAAAAAAAATCCAGATGCCAATAAAACAAGATGTGGAATCTTAAGGAGAACAAATAGTACAGAAAAGCTTGAAAAACTTGAACAGTATCAAAGAGAGAAACATTTTGACTTAAATTCCTATAAAAAATTTATAAACAATGGTGACAATAGAGCCAAAATGCCTTTCTAAGTTTCTACGATTGATGAAATACTGAAATATCAGCATTTTTCTTCCCTGTGTCCCCTATTACCTTTCATTTGGACCTGTTTTCCCCAAAAGAACACATACATTTCCTTAAGGAACTAGACACATTTAAAAGTGCCATGTCAGGAATCCTTGATTATTTAATTTAGCAGTACTTGTCTGTTTCAGGGTTGCTCAGTGACCCATGTTTACACTAGTTGGTGGTCTCAGGCTATGTCCTTGGAAATGTTCTATTGTAATTGCTTCTCCTGTGGCAGTCTCAGTGGAAAGAGTATAATTTAATAGAAATAAGAAAGCTTTACAAAATCGGGAAATATATAGATACATGCTATTAAAAGAGAGTAACATCTCATATATCTGACATCTAAAAGGAAATATACTTCAAAAGGGTTGAAAAAAATCTGGTATGTAGGAAAAGTCATAAGAAGGAAAGTAAGTTTGAGACCAGTCTGGCCAACATGGCAAAACCCTGTCTTTACTAAAAGTACAGAAATTAGCTTGGCATGGCGGTGCACACTTGTAACCCCAGTTATTCGGGATCATACTCGAAATATACTTCAACAGGGTTGAAAAAAAATCTGTTACGTAGGAAATCTCACAAGAAGGAAAATAAGAGTAAGACCACTTAAAAAAATTATGAGCTCAGAGCAATTCTTTAATGCTATGAAATAAAGAACGAAAACAGAAAATGTAGCAGGAACTTGTATAAGTGTCAGGAGGGAAAAAAAAAAATCCAGAAGCCTGCATGAAATAGTAAAGACGGAGGAGAAGAAAGGCAGGCCTTTGTCCATTACATGCAAAATAAGGGCAAGAAATAAAAAGGCAGTCCTCTGTTTTGGGAGAAAAAAAAGTGTGTGCCCAGGAGAAATTCGCATCTTTAAAGTGGACACCCTCCTCCCACCAAAAATCTATAATAGATTATTATATAGTAGGATTGGGGAGTGTGGTGGCTGACTACGGAATTCTTCTTAGGAAGGGCACTACCTATACTGAAGAAAATACCTTAATGAGTAATTTAAGGTGGGTAGTGATATCCTAAGGACACAAATAAGCAGGGGCCAAGTCGAGTGCTAAGGAGATAACTATTCTTTACTGCATTCCCATAAACAGAATTTAGAAGTCTGAGGGAAAGTAGCTAGAGAGAAAAAATGTGGAAGGGCAATGAGATGGAGTTGCTAAATAAAATTTTGAAGATTTCTAACATACAAATTGAAGCCACTTAGAATATATTGTTGCAATATAGAAATCCCTCCCTTCCATCTTCCTGTAAGTTTCTGTAAGGTTTGCTATATTCACATATTCTGGCCTACTCTGGTAGGGTTAGAGAGAGAGAGAGAGAGAATGTGTGTGTGTGTGTCTATTTGTGAAAGGGGAAAAGGCCAACTCCAGATTCTGGGTGAACATAATGTAGAATAGAGATAGAAAGACAATCTATAAATGAAAGTAATTCAGTGGAAGCAAAAGCTTGGAGCCAGAGTTGACCCTGAAAATATGAGCTCCCAAGGAATTTGCAGAAATTTGGGGGAGAACATTATACTTGATAGGACACAGAATGAGGGTTTAAACTAATTTTATTGAGACCTTAAGTGCAAGAAGATCTCAGCAAACAAGTGGTTTTGCATCATAAGTAAGTGGATTATGGGTAATTTAAAAAATGAAGGTCAGAACAAAAGAGAAAAGAAATAAAAGTAGGCAAAAAATGGTCACTTACAGCTCTTATTGGGTCATTAAAAAGCAAGTCATGCCAAACTAATTTCATTTCCTTTAATAACTGAGATTACTAGACTGATAAATCCACAATGCCACAAACAATATATCTTGATTTCAAGAAGGTCTTTCATGAAGTGCTTGAGGAGGTCCACAGAAAAGCTTTGCAAACTGTGATCTCCTTCCTCATATTATTTGCCATTTACTTTCTGTGTCTAATCACATCAACTTGGAATCCTAGGACACAGCAGAGCAAACTTGTATTCCTGCTTTGCCAAACTCTTGCAATCATGTATCCTTCATTCCACTCATTCATCCTGATTATGGGAAGTAGGAAGCTAAAACAGACCTCTCTTTCGGTTTAGTGGCAGGTGACATGCTGAGTGAAAGGGCAGAAACTCTTAACTCCATAGATTCACAAGGGGAGCATCGTGTGTCTTCTAGCAGAAAATAAACTAATGATGTCTGAAACATTTTATATTTCTATCTGTTTTTCCATAGCGTATGTGCTTGAGTAATTTCAAAAGATACCTAGAAAACTCTTTTATATATATATGTGTGTGTATATATATATGGGTGTATATGTGTATGAATAACAACATTGACCATAAATTATGAAGCCGAGTATATTTGACATATATAATGTATGCATATTTTATGATAGTTCATTGTATATTTCATGTGAAGCATTTATTATCTCTATTTATAATTAAGAACTTACAGCTTTTATGAGGAAATCATTGCTGTTTTCCATTGTAATTTGTACCCCATATATGTACTTAACTATCATTGTTTGAACCTCTAAAGTTTTGGATTGTAAAGACATTCAGGTCTAAATCAATGATGAGAATGTATCTCTGGGTAGGTTTTGTTTCATTATGAATTCTTATTTTATATTTAGTATAAAGCAAATAGAATTTTTGTTAGATAATGTTGTACACAATAAAATTTGAGTGACAAACAAAAAAAGAAGAAGAAAGGAAAAAATAAAGAAGCATGGTTTATACAGCAGCCCAATGAAGCAAGCTTGAAGCTCATTTCAACAACTTTACTCAAAGGGTGTTCATATTTGATTGGTATTATCTAAAAGAAAGATATAATACTGTTTTCCATGTCATTAAACAATTTTTCATGAATAAATCTGAAAATGATATAAGGTTAGGAAAAGAAGACAAAATTGAGAGTCAAAGGATACTGATGGACTGTAACAAAAAGCTAGAATTAATAAGATAAAGTTCAATGAATATAAATGTAACTTCTACCTTTACATATTTTTTTAAAAAAACTAGTATCACAGGAGGAAGATCTGCATTAGGAGTAGTTTGAGCTCAGAGAGTTGGAGGTTTTAATTGTTTTCAAAATCAACAACATGACAAGGCTACTGTGATAGGTAAGATCATGTTAGACATTAAATCAGGGATGTAATTGTACATTTATATCACGGAATGTTCACATCAGGGAGTTTGTTTTGATTTCAAGACATTGATTTCAACATTTTATGGAAGTTACCTACAATCCAGAGTGCATAGAAAAGGATTTACAGAGATGATTAGGGGAACTTCTATTTCTTGTAATGGCAAATTGGAAATTCAGTCTGATCCTCTGCTGAAGGAAACAAATAAGGTTTGATGATAAAACAATTCATCTTAAAAATATCAAAGAACTAATAAGGCAGTGAGAAATTACCTGAAATGGGTTTCAGAAGAGGCAATGTTCAGTATCCAATCAAAAATAGCCATTCACATTCTAAGACAAGACACCATGAGCAAAAGCAAGGAAAATGATAGCAGAAGCAGGCACCCTGGGAGTCCAAACACCAGAGTTCTCAAACCTTCCGAATCAGACAGTTCTGCTCACCATGTCAAGTAAATCAAAATAAAGATTGAAAATTTCAGCAGGAAACTAAAAGTCATACAAAGAAATATAAGTCAATTTGAAAAATACACAGAAATTCTATGGTATTTAGAGTGGTCTGGAACTACCATATAAGGAACATTCAAAAGTCAAAAAATTTTTAGCCTAGAAAAGGGGAGACATAGGTAAGTCCCAAGAGTAATCATCAGTTATTTGAAAAGAGCCTTTTCTATTGCCTTGATTCTGTGTTGCTCCAGAAAGCAAAACTAGACCTACTATTTGAAATAGCAGGGAGGCAGTTTTTAAGCTCAGTTTGAGAAATATGTCTCCAACAATTAGAATTGTCCAAAATCAGCTTCACTGTTTGAGAAAACTGAGATTGTTATCATTGTTAGTGATCATGTATTGTTAGGTAGTTGCATGTATTGCATATTATCAGAGAGTCTTTCTACTTCAGGTAAAATATCAAACTGTAAGGGCACTGAAGTTTCTCCACTATGATTCTTTTGATTCCAAGTAGAAGCTAATATTGTCATAAATATTATTAGAAAAATTCCAAACTGACATTTCCCAAAGTATGGATTCAGAAAGTCCCAGGATCAATATACTATGGAAGAGTTCTGGGATCAAAAACATTTGGGAAATTCTGAGTTAAGCAGAGTTAAACAGGCTTCTTCGTGGCAATATTTCTCAACAACTTTAATGTGCTAATGTGCATCAAAACATTCATGGGAATTTACATGTGCAGCATTGATAACTTACAAAAAGAAACAACTTTTTTCCTTTTCCATATTTTCAAGACATGTTCTACAGAATACTTTTGGGGAAATGTTGGGCTAAATAATTCTAATCTTGATGATCTCAAAAACAACTTAGTGGTTTTCATTCTACATGAAGTCTTGAAAGAATTGAGTTGATAATATGATTCATATATAAACTTTTCATGAGGATGAAACCATGAAAAACTATCATAATTTACCACAAAAGATGTTCCCTTCTCTTTGATAAGATGCCACTTCCTTTTTCATAACATATCACTGTTTTACTATACATACTTATATGTGACATATAATCTAATTGAAATTCAGGCTCTAAGTGTGAGAGAGGATGGTTAGAATTTAAAACATCTTCTGGCATATCTAACTTACTTTAACAACTGGTTGTAGGTCCATGAATTTGCCAAAACTTTTAAAAACTGTTTGTAGTTAAAGCTGTTCTATTAGAGTAGTAAGTTCCAAAAGTTTTAATTCTTTCCTGTTGCCTTGAGCAAGTTACTTAAATTCAATGTGCCTCAGTTTTCTCATTTGTTAAATAGAAATCATGATCATAGGGCTGTCATGAGAATTGAATTAAAAGAGATAATCCAGCACAGTGTTTGGCACATTGTAAAAACCCAATAAATATTAACTCTAATTTTTACCGCAAAAGGTACTTTGCTTTTGTTTGATCTACAACGCCATCCTGCTTCATTTGCATGGCATAATGTAGGTGAATTACCTACCTCTGTGCCTAACTCCTAGTGGACACTCAACTAAAATGGTAGTGAAAGTGGTTTTATTCTTTATATACAGTTACCTCCTAATTGGTTATGAAGGTGGCAGTTTTCACATTACAAAAGTCCTGCATTCTGCCCTATCTCAACAAATCTAGAGTCTAAAACTAATTACTGGGTCATTGGAACTAGGTATTATCATGTCACTGGAACTAGGAATTACCTGCCACTTAATCTTTTGTACTCATTTCTTTTTTACAGCGTTTGTTAGTGTCTGTATTAAAATATGAGACAAATGAATCTCAGAAATGTTCAGTAATTTGCCTATGGTTATTAAACAAACCAAGAAGCAAGTAACAGAAACCTTTGCTCAATTATGTCACCTACAAATCCACTAGTAAACAGCTGCTGGTGATGAAAACAATTCCCTTTCCTAAAAAGCTAAACTAAAAAAATTTTTAAAAATAAAAAAAAAGTGGGGGGCGGAGCAAGATGCCCGAATGGGAACAGCTCCAGTCTCCAACTCCCAGCGCGAGTGACACAGAAGACCGGTGATTTCTGCATTTTCAACTGAGGTACTGGGGTCATCTCTCTAGGGAGTGCCGGACAATCGGTGCTGGTCAGCTGCTGCAGCCTGACCAGCGCGAGCTGAAGCAGGGCGAGGCATCGCCTCACCTGGAAGCGCAAGGGGGAAGGAAATCCGTTTTCCTAGCCAGGGAAACTGAGACACATAACACCTGGAAAATCGGGTAACTTCCACCCCAATACTGCGCTTTAAGGAAACAGGCACACCAGGAGAATATATCCCACACCTGGCCGGGAGGGTCCCACACCCACGGAGCCTCCCTCACTGCTAACACAGCAGTCTGCGGCGATCTATCCGCAAGGTAGCAGCGAGGCTGGGGGAGGGGCGCCCGCCATTGCTGAGGCTTAAGTAGGTAAACAAAGCCACTGGGAAGCTCGAACTGGGTGGAGCTCACAGCAACTCAAGAAAACCTGCCTGTCTCTGTAGACTCCACCTCTGGGGACAGCCCACAGCTGAGGTCCAATAGGGAAAGCAGCGGGGGCTGGTGCAGAGGCGAACGACTCTGTCTGACAGCTTTGGGGAGAGCCGTGGATCTCCCAACGGAGGTTGAGATCCGAGAACGGACAGACTGCCTGCTCAGGTGGGTCCCTGACCCCTGAGTAGCCTAGCTGGGAGACATCCCCCACTAGGGGCAGTCTGACACCCCACACCTCACAGGGTGGAGTCATCCCTGAGAGGAAACTTCCAAAGGAAGAATCAGACAGGTACACTCGCTGTTCAGCAATATTCTATCTTCGGCAACCTCTGCTGCTGATACCCAGGCAAACAGGGTCTGGAGTGGACCTCAAGCAATCTCCAACAGACCAACAGACAGTCCTTCTGACTGTCAGACGGAAAACTATCAAACAGGAAGGACACCTACACCAAAACCCCATCAGTACGTCACCATCATCAAAGACCAGAGACAGATAAAACCACAAAGATGGGGAAGAAGCAGGGCAGAAAAGCTGGAAATTCAAAAAATAAGAGCGCATCTCCCCCTGCAAAGGAGCGCAGCCCATCGCCAGCAACGGATCAAAGCTGGTCAGAGAATGACTTTGACGAGATGAGAGAAGAAGGCTTCAGCCCATCAAACTTCTCAGAGCTAAAGGAGGAATTACGTACCCAGCGCAAAGAAACTAAAAATCTTGAAAAAAAGAGTGGAAGAATTGACAGCTAGACTAATTAATGCAGAGAAGATCATAAACGAAATGACAGAGATGAAAACCATGACACGAGAAATACGTGACAAATGCACAAGCTTCAGTAACCGACTCGATCAACTGGAAGAAAGAGTATCAGCGATTGAGGATCAAATGAATGAAATGAAGCGAGAAGAGAAACCAAAAGAAAAAAGAAGAAAAAGAAATGAACAAAGCCTGCAAGAAGTATGGGATTATGTAAAAAGACCAAATCTGCGTCTGATTGGGGTGCCTGAAAGTGAGGGGGAAAATGGAACCAAGTTGGAAAACACTCTTCAGGATATCATCCAGGAGAACTTCCCCAACCTAGTAGGGCAGGCCAACATTCAAATTCAGGAAATACAGAGAATGCCACAAAGATACTCCTCCAGAAGAGCAACTCCAAGACACATAATTGCCAGATTCACCAAAGTTGAAATGAAGGAAAAAATCTTAAGGGCAGCCAGAGAGAAAGGTGGGTTACCCACAAAGGGAAGCCCATCAGACTCACAGCAGATCTCTCGGCAGAAACTCTACAAGCCAGAAGAGAGTGGGGGCCAATATTCAACGTTCTTAAAGAAAAGAATTTTCAACCCAGAATTTCATATCCAGCCAAACTAAGTTTCATCAGTGAAGGAGAAATAAAATCCTTTACAGATAAGCAAATGCTTAGAGATTTTGTCACCACCAGGCCTGCCTTACAAGAGCTCCTGAAGGAAGCCCTAAACATGGAAAGGAACAACCGGTACCAGCCATTGCAAAAACATGCCAAAATGTAAAGACCATCGAGGCTAGGAAGAAACTGCATCAACTAATGAGCAAAATAACCAGTTAATATCATAATGACAGGATCAAGTTCACACATAACAATATTAACCTTAAATGTAAATGGACTAAATGCTCCAATGAAAAGACACAGACTGGCAAACTGGATAAAGAGTCAAGACCCATCAGTCTGCTGTATTCAGGAGACCCATCTCACATGCAGAGACATACATAGGCTCAAAATAAAGGGATGGAGGAAGATCTACCAAGCAAATGGAGAACAAAAAAAAGCAGGGGTTGCAATCCTAGTCTCTGATAAAACAGACTTTAAACCATCAAAGATCAAAAGAGACAAAGAAGGCCATTACATAATGGTAAAGGGATCAATTCAACAGGAAGAGCTAACTCTCCTAAATATATATGCACCCAATACAGGAGCACCCAGATTCATAAGCAAGTCCTTAGAGACCTACAAAGAGACTTAGACTCCCATACAATAATAATGGGAGATTTCAACACTCCACTGTCAACATTAGACAGATCAACGAGACAGAAAGTTAACAAGGATATCCAGGAATTGAACTCATCTCTGCACCAAGCGGACCTAATAGACATCTATAGAACTCTCCACCCCAAATCAACAGAATATACATTCTTCTCAGCACCATATCGCACTTATTCCAAAATTGACCACATAATTGGAAGTAAAGCACTCCTCAGCAAATGTCAAAGAACAGAAATTATAACAAACTGTCTCTCAGACCACAGTGCAATCAAACTAGAACTCAGGACTAAGAAACTCAATCAAAACCGCTCAACTACATGGAAACTGAACAACCTGCTCCTGAATGACTACTGGGTACATAACGAAATGAAAGCAGAAATAAAGATGTTCTTTGAAACCAATGAGAACAAAGATACAACATACCAGAATCTCTGGGACACATTTAAAGCAGTGTGTAGAGGGAAATTTATAGCACTAAATGCCCACAAGAGAAAGCTGGAAAGATCTAAAATTGACACTTTAACATCACAATTAAAAGAACTAGAGAGGCAAGAGCAAACACATTCAAAAGCTAGCAGAAGGCAAGAAATAACTAAGATCAGAGCAGAACTGAAGGAGATAGAGTCACAAAAAACCCTCCAAAAAATCAATGAATCCAGGAGTTGGTTTTTTGAAAAGATCAACAAAATTGACAGACCGCTAGCAAGACTAATAAAGAAGAAAAGAGAGAGGAATCAAATAGATGCAATAAAAAATGATAAAGGGGATATCACCACTGACCCCACAGAAATACAAACTACCATCAGAGAATACTATAAACACCTCTACACAAATCAACTAGAAAATCTAGAAGAAATGGATAATTTCCTGGACACTTACACTCTCCCAAGACTGAACCAGGAAGAAGTTGAATCCCTGAATAGACCAATAACAGGCTCTGAAATTGAGGCAACAATTAATAGCCTACCCACCAAAAAAAGTCCAGGACCAGATGGATTCACAGCTGAATTCTACCAGAGGTACAAGGAGGAGCTGGTACCATTCCTTCTGAAACTATTCCAATCAATAGAAAAAGAGGGAATCCTCCCTAACTCTTTTTATGAGGCCAACATCATCCTGATACCAAAGCCTGGCAGAGACACAACAAAAAAAGAGAATTTTAGACCAATATCCCTGATGAACATCGATGCAAAAATTCTCAATAAAATACTGGCAAACCGGATTCAGCAGCACATCAAAAAGCTTATCCACCATGATCAAGTGGGCTTCATCCCTGGGATGCAAGGCTGGTTCAACATTCGCAAATCAATAAACGTAATCCAGCATATAAACAGAACCAAAGACAAGAACCACATGATTATCTCAATAGATGCAGAAAAGGCTTTTGACAAAATTCAACAGCCCTTTATGCTAAAAACGCTCAATAAATTCGGTATTGATGGAACGTACCTCAAAATAATAAGAGCTATTTACGACAAACCCACAGCTAATATCATACTGAATGGGCAAAAACTGGAAAAATTCCCTTTGAAAACTGGCACAAGACAGGGATGCCCTCTCTCACCACTCCTATTCAACATAGTGTTGGAAGTTCTGGCTAGGGCAATCAGGCAAGAGAAAGAAATCAAGGGTATCCAGTTAGGAAAAGAAGAAGTCAAATTGTCCCTGTTTGCAGATGACATGATTGTATATTTAGAAAACCCCATCGTCTCAGCCCAAAATCTCCTTAAGCTGATAAGCAACTTCAGCAAAGTCTCAGGATACAAAATTAATGTGCAAAAATCACAAGCATTCTTATACACCAGTAACAGACAAGCAGAGAGCCAAATCAGGAATCAACTTCCATTCACAATTGCTTCAAAGAGAATCAAATACCTAGGAATCCAGCTTACAAGGGATGTAAAGGACCTCTTCAAGGAGAACTACAAACCACTGCTCAGTGAAATAAAAGAGGACACTAACAAATGGAAGAACATACCATGCTCATGGATAGGAAGAATCAATATCGTGAAAATGGCCATACTGCCCAAGGTGATTTATAGATTCAATGCCATCCCCATCAAGCTACCAATGACTTTCTTCACAGAATTGGAAAAAACGGCTTTAAAGTTCATATGGAACCAAAAAAGAGCCCACATTGCCAAGACAATCCTAGGTCAAAAGGACAAAGCTGGAGGCGTCACGCTACCTGACTTCAAACTATACTACAAGGCTACAGTAACCAAAACAGCATGGTACTGGTACCACAACAGAGAAATAGACCAATGGAACAGAACAGAGTCCTCAGAATAATACCACACATCTACAGCCATCTGATCTTTGACAAACCTGAGAGAAACAAGAAATGGGGAAAGGATTCCCTATTTAATAAATGGTGCTGGGAAAATTGGCTAGCCATAAGTAGAAAGCTGAAACTGGATCCTTTCCTTACCCCTTATACGAAAATTAATTCAAGATGGATTAGAGACTTAAATGTTAGACCTAATACCATAAAAACCCTAGAAGAAAATCTAGGTAGTACCATTCAGGACATAGGCATGGGCAAGGACTTCATGTCTAAAACACCAAAAGCAACGGCAGCAAAAGCAAAAATTGACAAATGGGATCTCATTAAACTAAAGAGCTTTTGCACAGCAAAAGAAACTACCATCAGAGTGAACAGGCAACCTACAGAATGGGAGAAAATTTTTGCAACCTACTCATCTGACAAAGGGCTAATATCCAGAATCTACAAAGAACTCAAACAATATACAAGAAAAAAACAAACAACCCCATCAAAAAGTGGGGAAAGGATATGAACAGACATTTCTCAAAAGAAGACATCCATACAGCCAACAGACACATGAAAAAATGCTCGTCATCACTCGCCATCAGAGAAATGCAAATCAAAACCACAATGAGATACCATCTCACATCAGTTAGAATGGCAATCATTAAGAAGTCAGGAAACAACAGGTGTTGGAGAGGATGTGGAGAAATAGGAACACTTTTACACTGTTGGTGGGATTGTAAACTAGTTCAACCATTATGGAAAACAGTATGGCGATTCCTCAAGGATCTAGAACTAGATGTACCATATGACCCAGCCATCCCACTACTGGGTATATACCCAAAGGATTATAAATTACTCTACTACAAAGACACATGCACACGTATGTTTATTGCGGCACTATTCACAATAGCAAAGACTTGGAATCAACCCAAATGTCCATCTGTGACAGACTGGATTAAGAAAATGTGGCACATATACACCATGGAATACTATGCAGCCATCAAAAAGGATGAGTTTGCGTCCTTTGTAGGGACATGGATGCAGCTGGAAACCATCATTCTTAGCAAACTATCACAAGAAGAGAAAACCAAACACCGCATGTTCTCACTCATAGGTGGGAACTGAACAATGAGATCACCTGGACTCGGGAAGGAGAACATCACACACTGGGGCCTATCATGGGGAGGGGGGAGGAGGGAGGGATTGCATTGGGGAGTTAGACATGATATAAACGTTATGCACATGTACCCTAGAACTTAAAGTATAATAAAAAAATAAATAAATAAATTTAAAAAAAATAAAAAAATAAAAATAAAAAAAAAGGATCGAATTGCTCTTTTTACTGTAATAAAACTATCAGTTCAGTAATTTGTCTATGGTTACTCAACAAACCAAGAACCAAGCAACAGAAACCTTTGCTCAATTATATCACCTACAAATCTTCTAGTAAACAGCTGCTGGTGATAAGAACAATTCCCTTTCCTAAAAAGCTACTTAAACCAAAAATAAAATAAAATAAAATAAAATAAAAAAGGATTGATTTGCTGTTTTTATGGTAATAAAACTATCAAAAGAAAAAAATGGAAGTACAAAGAGAGGGTCACTCTAGTGTTAAAATAAGCAATAGTGAATACAAGAAAGATGTGGCCAGGTGTATTGGCTCACACCTGTAATCTCAGCACTTTGGGAGGCCAAGGTGAGAGGATCATGAGGTCAGGAGTTCGAGACCAGCCTGGCCAACATAGTGAAACCCCCATCTCTACTAAAAGTAAATAATACAAAAAATTAGCCAGGCACGGTGGTGTGTGCCTGTAATCCCAGCTATTTGGGAGGCTAAAGCCAGAGAATTGCATGAACCTGGGAGGCAGAGATTGCAGTGAGCCGAGATGACCACTGCACTCCAGCCTGGGCGACAGTGTGAGATTCCATCTCAAAAAAAAGAGAAAAAAGAAAAAAAGAAAAAGACAAAGACAAAAAGAAAGATGCAAAGAAAGGTTTAGCTTAGCAGTTAGAGAAAATGATTTTGACAAGAAGGTTAATCAAATAAGACCATTGTTTGCTTAATAGAGTAGTGATAGTAAAATCACAGACACTTTATGAAAATGCAGATGTATTTATAAACAGAGTATAAGGGTCCTATTTCAAGCAGAAAATACAACAGATATAAAAAGAGTTCTTTGCAACCTTTTCATCTGAACACTACTAATGATTTGATCAAACTAAGAAAACAGACTTTAATAAAATTCTCTTTCTACTAAAAATGTGCTAAGTGGGTTTGTCTGAAAAAATAAAGCATTCAGGATATCTTGCTAACTTTGTATCCTACTAGTTAATATGCATTATTTACTTGTATTAAATACATGTCTACATTTTCCTAATGGATTACTACAGACATCACAGACTACCTGTAAACATGCACTCTTTATCCTGAATCAAGAGGACGTAGCAAAGTAGAATTCATTTACAAACCAGGATAAATTTCCAAATGTCTTAAGCTTTAAGTTTTCTATTTTTCAAGCCATTTATACGCATATGTTTATTATATATTATCTATATAATGATGTTATTTATTTATAGAGAGCATAGTTATTTAAATGATGTTATTTATTCATAGAGAACATAGTTGATCAAAAGTCTATAATTTTGATCATAAGTGATCAAAAGTCTATAATTTTCCTATCCATTTCCTTATAAGCAAGCCATCTTCTGTTTAATTTCCCATTGGCTTTAGAACTAACTCTGGCTTCCTTATTTTGAGGTATACATTAGTCTTCACAACCCAGTCTAGTCTGCTTCTGAAGGGGTGAAGTTAAGAAATGAGAGTGAAGCCAAGATGCACTAGGATCGACGCCAGGTTCAGAAAATGAAATTAGAAGTGAAGACAATGCCAAGGTAAACTAAGCCATCTTTTACTTACAGCTGACACATGTTGCAAGAGGCACATGACATCAATCATGTCCGCAAGGATAAGGAGTCTCGTCACTGCAGCCAGCAAGGCACGGGCAGCTTGAACCACAGCCTCCCTTTTTGGGAGAAAACAGGGGTCATCTGTAAATCTCTCAGCTGATACTTTCAGAGCTTCACCTGAAAAATACAACCCCAAATAAGTTATACTTTAAGTTTCAACTATGCCTATTTCAGAATTTATCAGCTAACCTAATTCCAAGTTAATTCCAAGACTAAGCATAATATAAAAATATTGTCAGTTGACAATTGTCAACACATGGTTTCTCAATAAACAATGCCGTTTCAAATTAACATTTGTTTTTGACAAATATTCTGTAATTAAGAAGCATGATATCATTTTCTTGCAAGAAAATTGCGCTCAATTGACTAGGAACATCTAATAAAATTGCTGTCAACTTCTGCTTTTGCTGAATCTCGTTTCTTGTAAAAGGTTTTATTACTAAAGCTTCAATCATAAACAATCCTGCTTACAAAAACAAGGTAAATCTTTATTGAGTTGGAAAGTAACTTAATGGATGTTAGAAAAGAGGTAGTCTTTAAGATAATAAGACTACAGCTCTGTGATAAAAGTTTAACATAGGCAAATATATTCTAAACTTTCAATATAATGAATAAACTATATCCTAGATTTAGTCACAGAAATAGTACTTCATAGTGCATAATTATTAAAGAATATTGTGTTCACTATTTTTAATGCCTTTTCATTTAAAATATATCTTGTTATTAAATATATATTCATTCATTGTTTTACGTTCCCAGTTCAGAAGGATATGAAATGAAAATATTTAATAAAAATCTCTCTCTACTCCCATCCAATAGCACAATTGATAATTACCACATCCACTATTTTTTAAGTTTTTAAATCTAAACTTGTTTTTATTATAAAAGTATTATAATGCATGTCTATTACTTTTAAATAATTCACCACACCAAAGAACATCAAGTAAAAATTTAAGTATCCAAACTAATCCCCCAAAGCACCAACTATTCAGCTTTTGTATATCTGTCCAGAAATTTTTACATGAATGTATTATTTATGTGTATAAGTATATATAGATACATATGTTTTATATACATAAATGTATACATGTTTTATATATGTATGTTTTTTGAATATATTCATATACATTCATATATACAAATATATGTTTTATAAAGACAGAGATTTTATAACAAAACATAGTTATTGTATATGTTATAAGAAGAAAAGATAAAAATATAGAGCCTTTAAACAAGTAGTATCCTACTAGAGAGATTTTCTATAATTTCTTTTTGCTTATCAATTTATTTTCCTTTCATACTGGGAAACAGATGACCAGCAGGCAATATAGCACAAGAATTAACAGTGTGTACTCTGGAGCCAGACTGCTTCAATGTCTCTGTCCTAGTATCTTAATCAAGTCACTTAACATCATTACTCTTCATTTTCTTCTTTTTGAAATTAATTAATAATAATAACTACTATTTTATGAGTATTAAATAAGAGTACATAAGGCATATTTCATTGATACACTGTAACTTATTTTACCAGGCCCCTAATGAACACATAAGTCATTTCCAACTTTTTCCTATTTCATATAATACTATAGAGAATGCCCAGGACATATATCTTTACATGCATGAACAAGTTTAGCCATAGGATAAATTTCTAAAAGTAGAATTCCTGAGTCAAGAGGTAAATGAATTTTAAGTTTTGTTACATATTGCCACAAAATTCTCCAAAATACAGTCATCCCATCAAAAATATACAAAAGGGTCTGTCTTACCCATTTATGGATTACATCCATAAATATTTTAGTTTTCACTGACTCATGAACCTTAGCATAAAGAAAATTGAGTCAGTTATTTTACTAAATAAAATAAAGAATACTGTTTCTTATAATTGACAAAACTTGTGAGGAGGGTCTGAGACTGTCTCAACATGTTAGTATGTCTCATTTAGATCTCTTTAGCAATACCAAGTGAGGAACTATGACTCTAGATACTTCTGAGATCAAATTCTTATATGCCCCATCTAGTTCTGGGACCCTGGACACTAAATGTCTTCAATGTCTTTATCTAGAGAAAGGGGTAAATATATCATTTATCTCACAGTGTTTCTTGGATGCTTAGATGAGATAGTGCATATAATATATTTAGCACAGTATTTAAACATGGAAAGCACTCAACAAAGATTAACTGTTACTTTGGGGAAAATTTCTAATAGAGATGGTAAATTTTTAAGACCAATAGGTGGGTGATTTTAATGTGCTTCTCCGCAAGTCAGAATTGCTGCTATAAGACTGAAAAGTTAAACTGACCTCCAAAATTTAGAAAGCAGATGAATGCCCACAAAAAAAGATTAATTTTTTATTGTTGTGATTCTGACTTGGAAAGTTATAACAGCCTTTTTAGAATACTGTCTTTGACTTCACATACTAAAACTAAATATATATCAAAAAATACATTTTTTTACTCTAAAAATGTTGGAATGTTGAACAACTGGCTGAAGAGCCATATTCAGAAAGAGATCATTTAAACAATTATTATATTCTTGTCTTTGTTAAGGGAATATGAAGAGCCAGTCAGGTAGCTCTGTTGGAAGGAGAAATGTCACCCCCAAAATACATTAATAAAGATGCTATAACTTAAATTCTTATTGCTGGACTTGTCCCTAATTTCCCCAATATTCGTAACCCTTTTCAGCTGGTTTCAGCCCACACTCTGGTCCTAAGTTAAACATCACTTCCTATGGGAAGCTTGGACCCCCCATTACTAAGATAGGTCTTACAGTAAGATTCTATGCTTTCTACCATAACCTTCATAATTTATTATAACAAATTGTATCAAAACCTGTCTTTTCTTCTGGATCATAAAACTAGTAAGTGCAAGAGCTGCATTGGTCCTGGTCACCACAGCATTCCCAGGATCTAGAATAGTGCTTACTCTGTTGCATATATTCAATACATTGACTATATATTGCCAAATTAATATGTGAATGAACATTATTCAACTTTTCTTTGATAAACATTTTTGTTTCCTCTATAAAACAGCTGTATCCTAGGTATCCAGGAGATAGATATCAGTATGAAACAGTTTTTTTGCAGCCCAAGAAGTTCAGAGTCAAGTGAAAGTCATCAAACACTGATACAGGTTTCTGGTACAGGCCTGTACAAAGTACTAAGAGACACAGAGGAGGACCTACCTCTGCCTGAGGTGTCAGAAGACATACAAAGGAATGTTCTAGGTAAAAGAAACATGTTCCAACTATTGATAAGGTATTGATAACAACAACTGGTTTATAGAATTTAGCCAGTTCACTGTCATATTGATTTCTGACAGGAGAAAATGGTTATTTTCCTAATTAAATAGAAAAAAAGGTACAAGTTTCCCTTCCATCTATAATATTAGCATCTATGTTTTATAAAGTCTACATGTGGAGAGTCTACTCTTTTGAAATATCATTCCCAATCTTGCTTATAATGCTTTTACTTTGAAGTTTGCTGAATAGGAAATTTCACATTTAAAATACACACAAATAAAAATAACTACATTTTTTCTTCAAGAAATCCCACTCTATACATAAAAATAATTACTAAAGGTCTTGAAAATGCCACAAAAACTAGGTTCAGAAAACTTCTTTCTACTGAGTTCATTTAGTTCCTTTCCTAAAAAAGGGATTTTTTTTTTTTTTTTTTTTGAGACGGAGTCTCGCTCTGCCGCCCGGGCTGGAGTGCTGTGGTCGGATCTCAGCTCACTGCAAGCTCCGCCTCCCGGGTTCACGCCATTCTCCTGCCTCAGCCTCCCGAGTAGCTGGGACTACAGGCGCCCACCACCTCGCCCGGCTAATTTTTTTGTATTTTTTAGTAGAGACGGGGTTTCACCGTGTTAGCCAGGATGGTCTTGATCTCCTGACCTCGTGATCCGCCCGTCTCGGCCTCCCAAAGTGCTGGGATTACAGGCTTGAGCCACTGCGCCCGGCCGGATTTTTTTTAATTGTTAAAAAAAATCACTTATGAAATGCCTGCTAAAATAAGGTACTAGAGTATATAGTCTACAAACATCTATAGAGGTAACTTTTACACACCTATATACGTGTAAGAGATGAAAATTTCTGAATATACAAAAATCTGGCCTACAAACTATATGATCAAATAAATACACTCCAGAAGTACAAAAAAATTGTTGGCCAAATACACATATTACAAAATATTCTTTATTTTATAAAGCTTCCTATATGGTTCTTTTACAAGTTACTTTGCTGCATTTAAAAGTATAATTCTACTTTCTAAAAGTGATTATATTGATTACAAACTTAAAAGTCAAAGAAAACCTGGTATAAGAAAAATATCCAGAGGAAAAAGAGAGTAACTAAAATGAAAAGGGGCAGGTACTAAAGATAAAAAATTTCCCCAGCTTTTACTTGACATTATGTTTATTATTCTATTAAGATTTCTAATATATGGATCTGGCCAAGTGATACAAATACATCATGGTAAAAGGTTTATATCATACACATATAACATGCATTAGTACATACTCATTGATTCAGTATATACTAGGGTTCACAGACTGAGACTAAACACCCAGGGTTTGGTTTTATTTGTTTTTAATTGGGAAAGTGCCATTTTGAATCTGAAAACTCTGAAGAGGTAGAAGCTTGAATTTAACTTTTTAGCAGACAATTATTTTACTTGGCAGGAAAGAGAGGGGGATGATCTCAATTCCACCCTAAACTTACACAGATGTTAAAAAAAAAAAAAATGGTAAAGACTCTCCTTTAAAATATCCAAGACAGTTTGACTACAAGGAGCAAAAATGTTTTGTATGATTAAAAGAAAACCTTATTATGGCAGGTGGAAGGGAAGCAAAGTTAGCCACTGCTGTGTGGACCCAAGGTTGGGTGCTACAGCTGGGTTATAGACGAGGGATGTGGCTGCATATGGTTGCTATTGTAAACTATTGGCTATGTTTTATTTCCATTTTATTATCATTGAACTTAGTAAGTCTTATTTAAAGTTCTAATTTGCTTCCAGCGAAGGCAGAGTAACAGAGACCAGATTCCTTTCCTACCTGAAACCAAAACACATACCAAATAAATGCAAAAATGGTTATAAGGCACTGGATGTTAGGCAATTAAGGTCAGTAATCCTGAGAAATGGACCCCCCCTCCAAAAAACAAGGATGACCCTTTTGATAGCCGCAGCTTACCACCATAAGAGATTTTCCAGGCCATGATACAGGAAGGGGAAACCAAGGCAGAGCCTGGCAAATTCTCTGAGCTGAGGAGACAAAGCTGAGAGTCCTGGGAGATTCAAGGCAGTAAAAGTATAAAACAGAACAGAGAATGATAAAGGGAAGAGATACACAGAGAAAGAACACCGATAATCTGCACATGCTCCCTCTTTGTATTCAGCTGAATACTGATCAACCCATATACTGGAGGAAACCACCCAAGGCTAGGGAAAGAACCACCCAAAAGGATTTGAGGTAACATTACTTGCCACTCACACAGGACTGGAAATAATGCTTGTCCAACCACCAGACTTGAAAACTTCATAACTTATGGGACATTGAGTAGAATACAAAGAAGAGCCTTGCCTCAATAGTGGGGAAGAATTAGCCTTAGACTGAACATTGCCCTAGAGTCCTCTAACGAAGCAATTCAGAGAAAGCAGAATTCCCAGCTTCAAGACCAGCAGCATTCATGCATCAGAGAAGAGAGATAGCCAGGTAAAGGCAACAGCAGAGCAGCATAATGATTTAATGAAAATGGAAGTGTGTCTGGAATTGGTGGGTTCTTGGTCTTACTGACTTCAAGAATGAAGCCGCGGACCATCACAGTGAGTGTTACAGTTCTTAAAGGCAGTGCCTCTGGAGTTGTTTGTTCCTCCCGGTGGGTTCGTGGTCTTGCTGGCTGCAGGAGTGAAGCTACAGACCTTTGCGATGAGTGTTACAGCTCATGAAGGTGGCACGGACGCAAAGAGTGAGAAGCAGCAAGATTTATTGTAAAGAGTGAAAGAACAAAGCTTCCACACTCTGGAAGGGGACCCGAGCAGGTTGCCATTGTTGGCTCAGGCAGCCTGCTTTTATTCTCTTATCTGACCCCACCCACATCCTGCTGATTGGTCCATTTTACAGATAACGGATTGGTCCATTTTGACAGAGTGCTGATTGGTGCGTTTACAATCCCTGAGCTAGACACAGAGTGCTGATTGGTGCGTGTACAATCCTTTAGCTTGACACAGTGCTAGACAGAAAAGTTCTCCAAGTCCCCACCAGATTAGCTAGATACAGAGTACTGATTGGTGTATTTACAATCTTTGAACTAGACACAGAGTGCTGATTGGTGTGTTTACAAACCTTGAGCTAGACAGAGTGCTGATTCATGTATGTACAATCCCTTAGCTAGACATAAAGGTTCTCCAGGTCCCCACTAGACTCAGGAGCCCAGCTGGCTTCACCTACTGAAGCTGCCCCCCAGTCCCCCGCTGTGTGCCTGCACTCCTCAGCCCCTGGGCAGTGGATGGGACTGGGCACCATGGCACAGGGAGCAGGGCTGGTAGGGGAGGCTCCAGCTAGGCAGGAGCCCACTGCAGGTGTGGGGGAGGCTCCAACTGCGCAGGAGCCCACTGCAGGTGTCGGGGAGACTCAGGCATGGTGGACTGCAGGTCCCAAGCCCTGCCCCTCAGGGAGGCAGCTGAGGCTCGGGGAGAATTCAAGTGCAGCACCAGCCGGCCGGCACTGCTGGGAGACCTGGCGCACCCTCTGCAGCTGCTGACCCGGGTGCTAAGCCCCTCACTACCTGGGGCAGTGGGGCTGCTCTGAGTGTGGGACCCGCCAAGGCCACGCCCACCTGGAACTCGCCCTGGCCCCCAAGCCCAGCGCACAGCCCTGGTTCCCACGGCACCTCTCCCTCCATACCTCGCCACAAGCAGAGGAAGCCAGTTCCAGCCTTAGCCAGCCCAGAGAGGGGCTCCCACAGTGCAGCAGCGGGCTGAAGGGCTCCTCAAGTGCAGCTAGAGTGGGCAACTAGGTGGAGGAGGCGCTGAGAGCAAGCCAGGGTCACCAGCACGTTGTCACTTCTCAGAAGGACATGAGCAGCCAGTCAGTAAGGCCTGCACCATTGGGAACTCTCAAAATGAGCTGGGAAATACTTTGATTGGGTTGATTCTATAAAATTATACTTAATGTTTTATAAAACATAAAATCTGATGGGGCTAGTTTCTATAAAAATAATAGAAACATCTCCCAACATCATAGATAGGATATAGTAGAAGCTGTATTAAAAGACCTCCTCTTCACCACCTCTCTAGATTAATAAGCTCTTTTTATTACTCTCAGCAACATATTAATGATATCTCCTTTCTGGTATGTAAAATACACTGAAGACCTTCTGCTTCCAATAACTGAAGTTGATCAAGATGTTGAAAAGGTTTGCTCCCCAATCTTTCCATGTGAGTTGTAATTATAATTATATAGTTTTATTAATTATATAAATCTATCAAATATAAGTGTAAAAATATATATTAATTTTTTTAAAACTAATTTTTAATGCTTTGGAGACATTCAGCAAAGACGAGTTGCTAAAAATGTTAAGTTGGATGTGGAAGCAAAAAATGGTAAAAGTTGGAGCAGCACAAGGCAAGGCAAGGAAAAGGATTATAAAAGATCAAGAAAGATTCTGCAGTTAGGTAGCTTCCCAAGTGTCATTAAGCTTTCTTCCACGAAGACAACAAAACTGGAAATCTTAGTCAATATAGTTTGGTTGTGGTTTTGGTCAAAATGACTATGTAAGATGCAATCAACAAACCATGCTAAAAAGAGATTGGATAACATTCATGTTACACCCTTTAATATAAAATATTTAAGTTGTGCATTTGTGTGTGTATAACTAATGAACTAATGAACTTTTTACTTCTAATAATGAGAACGAATATATCTTGAAGCAAAAATTATCTGCTATATTTTAAAACACTGGAAATAACTTTCAGCCACATTTAGTCAAACTTTAATTATATACTTATATGTAAAAGTACACAACTCCTAATTTAAAACTTTATTAATATTTTTATGAGCAAAATATTTTGTACAGTGTATCTATAAACTATGCACCTAAATAAATTTCAATATTAAGATTTTAAAATAGAGCTAAACATCTCTTCAGAATTTCAAAGAAAAATGATATTTTTTAATTTTCAAAAAACTGACCAAGTATTTTCATGTCATATTTAAATTTGACAATTTTTTTTTCTATGCAGACTCTCACTTTGTCACCTAGGTGGGAGTACAGGGAGTAATCTTAGCTCATCGCAGTCTCAAACTCCTGGGCTCAAGCAATCCTCCTGCCTCAGCCTTCCAAGGAGCTGAGATTACAGGTATGCATCACCAAACCCAATTAATTTTTATATCTCTTATAGAGATAGGGTCTCGTTATGTTGCCCAAGCTGGTCTAGAACTCCTGGCCTCAAGTGATCCTCCCTCCTCTGCCTCTCAAAATGCTGGGATTACAGCCATGAGCCACCCCACTGAGCTAAATTTGACAATAATTTTAAGATAATAAAATACACAAAATATATTCCTACAACATTATCATCATGTCCTGGTGTTACAAGTTTCATATACCTAAAGTGGTTTACAGTAAAACAAACTGACAAAGGAACAAAGCAATCCATATTGTAAACCAATCAATAAAAAGAGAAAATAGTATGGATTTATAATTTAAATATTTAAACTTTGAGCTGAAATAGCTACCCATAATTACTCTCTATTGAATTTCTTTCCCAACAACCTATTGACTGATATGCCATCCACCAATAAACACTTTTATATTATTCTTGATGTCAATTTAATTCTTTTGAGGTGAAATAATAGGCCTTATAACTAAGGTTTCTAACTAAAGTTAATTTATCATTTTTTTCTAATATTTCCTTTTATGGCTAAATATAGCAAGCCTAGCCATGAATACACTTACATTACACTATGCTGAATTAGCAAAAATTGATATATTTGCTTTTTTGACATCTGCTAAAAGAATCTCATTCTAGTGCTTTGGAGTTGAAAGCTTTTTTTTAATAAATGATACCTAACCCTTACAAACAGGTCATTCATTCATTTATCAACTACTGAGCACTAAAATATGCAAAGCACTATGGGGTATACAACAGTGATTATAACATGGTCTCTACCAGGTACCCTCAAATAGGAAAATGAACCACTTCAATGAGAAGATTCTTCTGTTTGGTTTTAAATGTCAGCATCTTCAGATACACCTACCTTAAAGTATATTGACATAATTCCACAGCACATCCCCCCAAAAAATACATATACAATAATTCTTCATATGCACAATTCCTAGATTTCAATATTTTATGTATGATTTAAAAGTTCTCTGAGGAGAAAATGAAAAATGAGAGTGATCCTACAGCAAAGGATCATTTTAAAATAAAATTACCAATTATCAATTATCACTTATAATCAGCCTCAACAAAGTTCTATTCATCAAGAGGTTAAGTAATAAAGTAGAATTCAGGCTTCACCTTACTAGAAATTCAAGTCTCACAGCTGTGATATGAGCAATAAATATTTAACAAATTTATTCTTTCAAATATCACCCCATTCAGAGTACTACAGCTGTTAATCAGTAAGGTCAAATTTGGCCCTACTGATATGCTCCTTATGTAGAAATGACAGAAGTTATTTTAGGGCCCCATTATAAAGTCTTAGTTCACAAGCTCACACAAAACTTGCAAGGAAGTCAATGTGGCTAACTGTACGTACTGAAAGTACAAAGTCAAACCCCAAGGAGCATAAAAATGTAGGAAGATAAACATCTAGGATTCTGAACCATTACAAAAGAAAATACATTCCATTCACAAGAGCATCCAAAGAATAAAATATTTAGGAATAAATTTAACAAAGAAGTGTAAGACTTGTATGCTGAAAATCGCAAAACATTGCTGACAAATTAAAGATGACCTAAATAAATGATCATATCTCATGCTCATGGATTAGAAGACTTAATATTAAGATAGCAATACTCCCCATATTGGTCCACAGATTCACAATAATCCTTGACTGATATGGCTTAGATGTTTATCCGCTCCAAATCTCAGGTTGAGGATACAAAATTAATGTGCAAAAATCACAAGCATTCTTATACACCAGTAACAGACAAGCAGAGAGCCAAATCAGGAATCAACTTCCATTCACAATTGCTTCAAAGAGAATCAAATACCTAGGAATCCAGCTTACAAGGGATGTAAAGGACCTCTTCAAGGAGAACTACAAACCACTGCTCAGTGAAATCAAAGAGGACACAAACAAATGGAAGAACATACCATGCTCATGGATAGGAAGAATCAATATGTGAAAATGGCCATACTGCCCAAGGTGATTTATAGATTCAATGCCATCCCCATCAAGCTACCAATGACTTTCTTCACAGAATTGGAAAAAACGGCTTTAAAGTTCATATGGAACCAAAAAAGAGCCCGCATTGCCAAGACAATCCTAAGTCAAAAGGACAAAGCTGGAGGCGTCACGCTACCTGACTTCAAACTATACTACAAGGCTACAGTAACCAAAACAGCATGGTACTGGTACCACAACAGAGAAATAGACCAATGGAACAGAACAGAGTCCCCAGAAATAATACCACACATCTACAGCCATCTGATCTTTGACAAACCTGAGAGAAACAAGAAATGGGGAAAGGATTCCCTATTTAATAAATGGTGCTGGGAAAACTGGCTAGCCATAAGTAGAAAGCTGAAACTGGATCCTTTCCTACCCCTTATACGAAAATTAATTCAAGATGGATTAGAGACTTAAATGTTAGACCTAATACCATAAAAACCCTAGAAGAAAATCTAGGTAGTACCATTCAGGACATAGGCATGGGCAAGGACTTCATGTCTAAAACATCAAAAGCAACGGCAGCAAAAGCCAAAATTGACAAATGGGATCTAATTAAACTAAAGAGCTTTTGCACAGCTAAAGAAAGTACCATCAGAGTGAACAGGCAACCTACAGAATGGGAGAAAATTTTTGCAACCTACTCATCTGACAAAGGGCTAATATCCAGAATCTACAAAGAACTCAAACAAATATACAAGAAAAAAACAAACAACCCTATCAAAAAGTGGGGAAAGGATATGAACAGACATTTCTCAAAAGAAGACATCCATACAGCCAACAGACACATGAAAAAATGCTCATCATCACTCGCCATCAGAGAAATGCAAATCAAAACCACAATGAGATACCATCTCACACCAGTCAGAATGGCAATCATTAAGAAGTCAGGAAACAACAGGTGTTGGAGAGGATGTGGAGAAATAGGAACACTTTTACACTCTTGGTGGGATTGTAAACTAGTTCAACCATTATGGAAAACAGTATGGCGATTCCTCAAGGATCTAGAACTAGATGTACCATATGACCCAGCCATCCCACTACTGGGTATATACCAAAGGATTATAAATTACTCTACTACAAAGACACATGCACACATATGTTTATTGCGGCACTATTCACAATAGCAAAGACTTGGAATCAACCCAAATGTCCATCTGTGACAGACTGGATTAAGAAAATGTGGCACATATACACCATGGAATACTATGCAGCCATCAAAAAGGATGAGTTTGCGTCCTTTGTAGGGACATGGATGCAGCTGGAAACCATCATTCTTAGCAAACTATCACAAGAACAGAAAACCAAACACCGCATGTTCTCACTCATAGGTGGGAACTGAACAATGAGATCACTTGGACTCGGGAAGGGGAACATCACACACTGGGGCCTATCATGAGGAGGGGGGAGGAGGGAGGGATTGCATTGGGGAGTTATACATGATATAAACGTCATGCACATGTACCCTAGAACTTAAAAGTATAATAAAAAAAAAAAAAGAAGCAAAAAAAAAAAATACAAGGCAAAAAATAAAAACAAACATTCTTGCATTGCAAAAAAAAAAAAACAAATCTCAGGTTGAAATGTCATCCCCAGTTTTGAAGGTGGAACCCAGCGGAAGGTGTTTGGGTCATGAGGGTGCATCCCTTATGAATGTCTTGGTGCTGTCCTCATGATAACAAGTGAGTTCTTGCTCAGTTCCCATAAGATCTGGTTGTTTAAAAGAGTCTGGGACCTCCCACTCCTCTTGCTCCCACTCTCATCATGTGACATGCTAGCTCCCCCTTTGCCTTCCACTATGATTGGAAGCTTCCTGACACCCTCACCAGAGGCAGTTGCTGATGCTATGCTTCATGTACAACCTGCAGAACCATGAGTCAATTAAATCTCTTTTCTTTATAAATCACCCAGTCTCAGGTGTTCCTTTATAGCAATGCAAAAATGCATTAACACACTTTTAACGCAATCCTTGCTGGCTCTTTTGAAGAAATTGACCAGCTGATCCTAAAATTCATACAGAAATGCAAGGGACCCAGAATAGCCGAAACAATCTTGAAAAAGAAGGGCAAAGTTATAGAAATCACACTTCCCAATTTCAAAACTTACAAAGAAGCTATAATAATCAGTAGAATTGATATCTCAGAAATAAACCCTTGCACTTATGGTGAGTTGGTCTTCAACAAAGGGGTCAAGAAACTTCAGTGGGAAAGTAACAGTCTTTTCAACAATGGTGCTGGGACAATTAGATATCCACACACATACACACACACACACAAAAAAAAAACTAAATGTGGACATCTATCTCATATCACACACACTAGTTAATTCAAGGTAGATCATAGACCTACATGCAAGAGCTAAAACTATAAAACTTAGAAAGAAAACAGGAATAAAACTTTATAATCTCGAGTTAGGCAACAATGTCTTATATATGACAACAAAAGTACAAGCAATTAAAAAATTGATGAATTGGACAATCAAAACTTAAACCTTTTGAACTCCAAAAAACAAACAAAAAAAAATTAAGAAGATAAAAAGACAACCCACAGAATGGAAGAAAAAGTCTGTAAACCCTATATCCAATAAGGGGCTTGTATCCAGAATCTATTAAAAAAAAAGAAACTTACTACTTAATAATGAAAAGACAACCCAACTTTTAAAATAGGCAAAGAGTCTAAATAGACATTTTTCCAAAGAAAAAATACAAATGGTCAATAAGCGCATAAAATGACATGCTATCATAAATATAATCTAAATTATTAAAGCATAATTAAAGATGTACAGAGGTTTTAGTAAGGACCTTTGAATAAGTATTTTTTTATTATTTAAAAATAGGCACATTTCTTGTGTAGTCAAAAACATGAGACTAAAAACATTCCTAGAGAGGAGACCAAAAAAATAAATAAATAAATGTGTATGTATGTGTACTGGAAATTATCACCTTAATGACTGTAAAAACTAGTGAGTAATTATTATAATGAAGCAGTAGAAAAGTAACATTTACATACATTGCAGCTAACTTCTCTCCTTGAGGGGAATATCAAGATCATTAAAAGGATGCGAGTAGAGGGTGCCAATCTTGTTTACCATGCTGCAGCAAAACCATGAGCAGAATGGAAATCCCTAGAGAGACCCCATAGAGCTCATTATGTAGCTAAAAGCAAACTCTAAGCTATAAATATTGGTTGTCTTTTGCACAAAAATTAACAGTAGCTTTAATTGTCCTTTCTTTTTACTTTTCCCACCAATGATACATTCAGTCTGAGAAACTTAAGATTCTTAACAAGTTAAGAGGTCAAATATTTTTGAAACTCCTTGGATTCTTAGTTCCTTTACTTCAGAGTCAGCAAACTATGGAAACAAGCCAAATCCAGCCTGCCCTGTTTATGTGCAGCCTACAAGCTAAGAATGTTTTTTAATATTTTTAAAGGTTGGGGAAAAAATCAAAATAATATTTTATGACATGAAAAATTATATAAAATGTAAATTTCAGTATACTTTATTGGAACACAACCATGCCTTTTTGTTTATTGCTTACGTATTTCTATAGCTATTTTCATTCTTCAACAGACAGAGTTAAATACTTGCAACAATGTATGCCCCACAAAGCCTGAAATATTTACTCCCTGGCCTTTTATAGAGAATGTTTGCTGACCCCTCATCTGAGATAAATGAACTAATAAAATTCATAATCTGTTTTTTTAAAAAGCACTTCATTTTTAAAAAGTTCATACAACTAACAAGGGTCTCCATTTTGATATATATAAGTGTGGCCCTAAAAATTCTTTTTCAAAAACTCTTTAGTTGGCCATCATATCTTAAGCTGAATATATGAACCTTGCCTGAAAATCCTAGACAACATAAAGTTGAGTTTATCCCTTAAAAGAATAAAACTTGACCCAGCAGTCTTTCAGCTTCAGTATTCATATATCTAATAATTTTAGCATCTCAGGAATTTCCCATATGCCTCAGTTAAATAGTTCCCTGAAGAATACGCAGCCAGCTCTACATAATGCTCCCAGTGTAATACCAAAAAGAGGTATGAATTTTCTCCTCACCCCAAAGCATAATAGTGAAACACCATACTGCAGGAGTCAACAGCCAGCTCATCTACCTTGTTCACTACCTTTCAGTGAAATCCTGAGCAAGTCACATAACTTTTTGGTATCAATATCCTTATTATGCAAACACAAAGATTATGGAAACACAATAAAGAAAATAAGTGAAAGCCTTTAGTTCTCAGAAAAATATACCGAATAAACACGGAGTTCTTACAAGGCAAAAGTATCCTCACTGCTATGTTTATATTTTATATATTTTAGTGTGAAGATTTATCATGTCAAAATTAAGGCTACTCCCATGAAACTTCCAGAAGAATTTCCCATGGAGATTCAGCAAACCTTCCTGTCTCAGTCCATCATAAATCTCAGCTTGCTATTGATAGGGAAGGGAGGCTGGGAAGTGCTGGGTAAAGGAGGGTGTAGTTCCTGGTGAGGGCTCCACCTCCAGGCCTGTGCCCACAGACCTAGGTGAGGACAGGCACTCCTACCTTGGCACCCAAATGTTGCATTTCCCAAGACTGTCCTGGCCTGCCACTCTGCAGTCCTGTGCCTATAAAAAGCCCCGAGACTCCAGCAGGCAGACACACAAGCAGCTGGACGTGGAGAGAAACACATCTTGGTGGGGGAATACATAAGCAGCTGAACACTGAGAGGGTGTCGAGAGGAGCAGATCCGTGGAAGAAGACACAAGTGGCTGGATGTAGAGAGGCCATCAAGAGCAGACCCGCAGGTCATCGACCGGTGGAACAACGTGGAGTTTTACTGGGCAGTCAGAGAAGAGTCAGGCAGTTTTCTAGGGGAAACCATCTTCCTTCTGTCTCCCCAACCTGCTGAGAGCTACTTCCACTCAATAAAAGCTTGAACTCATTCTCCAAGCCCACGTGTGATCAGATTCTTCTGGTACACCAAGGCAAGAACCCCAGGACACAAAAAGCCCTGTCCTTGAGATAAGGCAGGGGTCTAAGTGAGCTAATGCAAGCCATCTACGGATGGCTTAACTAAAAGAGCACCCTGTAACATGCCCACTGGGGCTTCAGAGCTGCAAACATTCACCCTGAGACACTGTTGTGGGGTTGGAGCCCCACAGCCTGCCCATCTGTATGCTCTCCTAGAGGTTTGAGCAGCGGGGCACTGAAGAAGCAAGCCACACTCCCATCACACACCCCATGAGGAGGACAAGGGAACTTTTCTCGTTGCACTATCAATCACACTATTTTAGGGGTTCAACTGTCCATAACCAGTGGTCTATCAATAGCAACTCTCAGTTCCAAATGCCTCCCTTCAGGGATGTTTGAAACTGGTATTTATTAAAGCAGGTAAATGCCACAGACTAAAGAAGAAAGAAGAGGTCAAAAACATTGGGTAAAAAAAGTAGCAATTAAAAATTTTGGAATATAAGGAGGAAACAGTGAAGCAAGTAAGGGAAAATAAGAGTTGCTAATTCCTTCTTTTGGATTATCAGTATAGACTGAATATTTGGTGAGGAAAATAAAACAAGGATCTCATTGATAGCCACTAGTGTCCAAAAGCAAAGAAAAATGAGAAGTATTATCTCATATAATGTGGTAGCACACAGAAAAGGATAACAAGGCACATTCAAGAATACAATACAACAATTAAAGAATGCATTTGATATTACAGGTCCATGCATATTTAAGCACAGTCACTTATTTTACAGTTTCTTATAGTTTTTTTTTTTCTTTTTCGTTGTTAGAGGTTAGACCTGAACCAGCCAAATCCTTGAGCCAACTTAGAATAATGATTATATAATTTTCATGCAATACTATTTTTTTTTCAACTTTTAAGTTCAGGGGTACATGTGCAGGATGTGCAGGTTTGTTACATAGGTAAATGTGTGCCATGGTGGTTTGCTGCATAAATCATCCCATCACCTAAGTATTCAGCCCAGCATGCATTAGCAATTATTCCTGATGCTCTCGCTCCCCAACCCCAGCCCTGACAGGCCCCAGTGTGTGTTGTTCCCACCTTGTGCCCATGTGTTCTCACCCCTCAGCTCCCATTTTTATTTGAGAACATGCAGTGTTTGGTTTTCTGTTCCTGCATTAGTTTGCTGAGGATAATGACTTCCAATTCCATTCATACCCCTGCAAAGGACATGATCTCATTTCTTTTTATGGTTGCATAGTATTCCATGATGTATATGTACCAAATTTTCTTCATCCAGTCTATCATTGATGGATGCAATACTATTTTAAGTGGATTCTTCATCACTTTTTTCCTTTGGCCCTTTTTTAACCCCATTCTTTTACTATCTGATCACTTTCACTGCCAGAAACTTCTCATGTTCTGTGATCTTAAATTTTCACTGATTTGGGGGCACTGGTGCACCTTTCAGTTTTGTCTTTCAACTGTGATCTCAATTTGAGCAGGAATTTAATATGAGATGTGTGTCTGATAAAAACAGTTTTGATCATTCCAAGATGGCCGAATAGGAACAGCTCCAGTCTACAGCTCCCAGCATGAGTGATGCAGAAGATGGGTGATTTTTGCATTTCCAACAGAAGTACTGGGGTTTGTCAGACAGTGGGAGCAGGACAGTGGGTGCAGTCTACCAAGCATGAGCTGAAGCAGGGTGAGGCATTGCCTCACCCAGGAAGCACAAGGGGTAAGGGAATTCACTTTCCTAGCCAAGGGAATCCATGACAGACAGCACCTGGAAAATTGGGTCACTCCCACCATAATACTGAGTTTTTCCAATGGTCTTAGCAAACAGCACACCAGGAGATTATATTCCACACCTGACTTGGAGAGTCCCATGCCTACGGAGCCTCGTTCATTGCTAGCACAGCAGTCTGAGATCGAACTGCAAGGGGGCAGAGTGGCTACAGGAAGGGCGCTCACCATTGCTGAGGCTTGAGTAGGTAAACAAAGCAGCCTAGAAGCTTGAACTGGGTGGAGCCTACTGCAGTTCAAGGAGGCCCTTCTGCCTCTGCAGACTCCACCTCTGGGGGCAGAGCATAGCCAAACAAAAGGTAGCAGAAACCTCTGCAGACTTAAATGTCCCTGTCTGACAGCTTTGAAGAGAGTAGTGGTTCTCCCAGCACGGAGCTTGAGATCTGAGAATTGACAGACTGCCTCCTCAAGTGGGTCCCCAACCCCTAGGTAGCCTAACTGGGAGGCTCCCCCCAAGTAGGAGCAGACTGACACCTTACAAGGTCTGGTACTCCTCTGAGACGAAGCTTCCAGAGGAACGATCAGGCAACAACATTTGCTGTTCAGCAATATTCACTGTTCTGCAGCCTCCACTGCTGATACCCAGACAAACAGGGTCTGGAGTGGAACTCCAGCAAACTCCAACAGACCTGCAGCTGAGGGTTCTGACTGTTAGAAGGAAAACTAACAAACAGAAAAGATATCCACACCAAAACCCCATCTATACGTCACCATCATCAAAGACCAAAGGTACATACAACCACAAAGATGGGGGAAAAAACAGAGCAGAAAAGCTGAAAATTCTAAAAATCAAAGTGTCTCGCCCCCTCCAAAGGAACGCAGCTCCTAGCCAGCAACAGAACAAAGCTGGACGGAGAATGAATTTGATGAGTTGAGAGAAGAAGGCTTCAGATGATCAAATCTCTCTGAGCTAAAGGAGGAAGTTGAAACCCATCGCAAAGAAGCTAAAAACCTTGAAAAAAGATTAGACAAATGGCTAATTAGAATAACCAGTGTAGAGAAGTCCTTAAATGACCTGATGGAGCTGAAAACCATGGTATAAGAACTACGTGATGAAGGCACAACCTTCAGTAGCTGATTTGATCAACTGGAAGAAAGGGTATCAGTGATTGAAGATCAAATGAATGAAATGAAGCAAGAAGAGAAGTCTAGAGAAAAAAGAGTAAAAAGAAACGAACAACGCCTTCAAGAAATATGGGACTATGTGAAAAGACCAAATCTACATCTTATTGGTGTACCTGAAAGTGACGGGGAGAATGGAACAAAGTTGGAAAACACTCTTCAGGATATTATCTGGGAGAACTTCCCCAACCTAGCAAGGCAGGTCAACATTCAAATTCAGGAAATACAGAGAATGACACAAAGATACTCCTTGAGAAGAGCAACTCCAAGACACATAATTGTCAGATTCATCAAAGTTGAAATGAAGGAAAAAATGTTAAGGGCAGCCAGAGAGAAAGGTCAGGTTCACCACAAAGAGAAGCATATCAGACTAACAGCAGATCTCTCAGCAGAAACTCTCCAAGCCAGACAAGAGTGGGGGCCAATATTCAACATTCTTAAAGAAAAGAATTTTCAAACCAGAATTTCATATCCAGCCAAGCTAAGCTTCATAAATGAAGGAGAAATAAAATTCCTTACAGAGAAGCAAATGCTGAGAGATTTTGTCACCACCAGACATGCCCTACAAGAGCTCCTGAAGGAAGCACTAAACATGGAAAGGAACAACTGGTACAAGCCACTGCAAAAACATGCTAAATTGTAAAGATCATCAATGCTAGGAAGAAACTGCATCAACTAATGGGTAAAATAAGCAGTGAACATCATAACAACAGGAAAAAATTCACTCATAACAATATTAACCTTAAATGTAAATGGACTAAATGCTCCACTTAAAAGACACAGACTGGCAAACTGGATAGAGTCAAGACCAATCAGTGTGCTGTATTCAGGAGACCCATCTCATGCGCAGAGACACACATAGGTTCAAAATAAAGGGATGGAGGAAGATCTACCAAGCAAATGGAAAACAAAAAAAGGCAGGGGTTTCAATCCTAGTCTCTGATAAAACAGACTTTAAACCAACAAAGATCAAGAGACAAAGAAGGCCATTATATAATAGTAAAGGGATCAATTCAACAAGAAGAACTAACTATCCTAAATATATATGCACCCAATACAGGAGCACCCAGATTCATAAAGCAAGTCCTTAGAGACTTACAAAGAGACTTAGATGCCCACACAATAATAATGGGAGATTTTAACACCTCACTGTCAACATTAGACAGATCAATGAGACAGAAACTTAACAAGGATATCCAGAAATTGAACTCAGCTCTGCAACAAGCAGACCTAATAGACATCTACAGAACTCTCCACCCCAAATCAACAGAATATACATTCTTCTTAGCACCACATCGTACTTATTCCAAAATTGACCACATAGTTGGAAGTAAAGCACTCCTCTGCAAATATAAAAGAACAGAAATTATAACAAACTGTCTCTCAGACCACAGTGCAATCAAACTAGAACTCAGGATTAAGAAACTCACTCAAAATCACTCAACTACATGGAAACTGAACAACCTGCTCCTGATTGACTACTGGGTACATAATGAAATGAAGGCAGAAATAAAGATGTTCTTTGAAACCAATGAGAACAAAGACACAACATACCAGAATCTCTGGGACACATTTAAAGCAGTGTGTAGAGGGAAATTTATAGCACTAAATGCCCACAAGAGAAAGCAGGAAAGATTGAAAATTGACACCCTAACATCACAATTAAAAGAACTAGAAAAGCAAGAGCAAACACATTCAAAAGCTAGCAGAAGGCAAGAAATAACTAACATCAGAGCAGAACTGAAAGAGATAGAGACACAAAAATCCCTTCAAAAAATCAATGAATCCAGGAGCTGGCTTTTTGAAAAGATCAACAAGATTGATAGACCGCCAGCAAGACTAACAAAGAAGAAAAGAGAGAAGAGTCAAATAGACACAATAGAAAATAAAGCAGATATCACCACCAATCCCACAGAAACACGAACTACCATCAGAGAATACTATAAACACCTCTACACAAATAAACTAGAAAATCTAGAAGAAATGGATAAATTCCATACACTCTCCCAAGACTAAACAAGGAAGAAGCTGAATCTCTGAATAGACCAATAACAGGTTCTGAAATCGAGGCAGTAATTAATAGCCTAACAACAAAAAAAGTCCAGGACAAGACGGAGTCACAGCCGAATTCTACCAGAGGTACAAGGAGGAGCTGGTACCATTCCTTTTGAAACCATCCCAATCAATAGAAAAAGAGGGAATCCTCCCTAACTCATTTTATGAGGCCAGCATCATCTTGATACCAAAGCCTGGCAGAAACACAACAAAAAGAGAGAATTTTAGAGCAATATCCATGATGAACATTGATGCAAAAATCATCAATAAAATACTGGCAAACCAAATCCAGCAGCACAACAAAAAGTTTATCCACAATGATCAAGTGGGCTTCATCCCTGGGATGCAAGGCTGGTTCAACATACACAAATCAATAAACATAATTCAGCATATAAACAGAACCAAAGACAAACACCACATGATTATCTCACTAGATACAGAAAATGCCTTTGACAAAATTCAACAGCCCTTCATGCTAAAAACTCTCAATAAACTAGGTGTTGATGGGACATATCTCAAAATAATAATAGCTATTTATGACAAACCCATAGCCAACATCATACTGAATGGACAAAAACTGGAAGCATTCCCTTTGAAAACTGGCACAAGACAGGGATGCCCTCTCTCATCACCCCTATTCAACATAGTGTTGGAAGTTCCAGCCAGGGCAATCAGGCAGGAGAAAGAAATAAAGGGTATTCAGTTAGGAAAACAGGATGTCAAATTGTCTGTGTTTGCAGATGGCATGATTGTATATTTAGAAAATCCCATCCTCTCAGCCCAAAATCTCCTTAAGCTGATAAGCAACTTCAGCAAAGTCTCAGGATACAAAATCAATGTGAAAAATCACAAGCATTCCTATACACCAATAACAGACAAACAGAGAGCCAAATCATGAGTGAATTCCCCTTCACAATTGCTTCAAAGAGAATAAAATACCTAGGAATACAACTTACAAGGGATGTAAAGGACCTCCTCAAGGAGAGCTAAAAGCCACTGCTCAATGAAATAAAAGAGAACACAAACAAATAGAAGAACATTCCATGCTCATGGATAGGAAGAATCAATATCCTGAAAATGGCCATACTGCCCAAGGTAATTTACAGATTCAATGTCATCATCATCAAGCTACCAATGAGTTTCTTCACAGAATTGGAAAAAACTACTTTAAAGTTCATATGGAACCGAAAAAGAGCCCACATTGCCAAGACAATCCTAAACCAAAAGAACATAGCTGGAGGCATCACGCTACCTGACTTCAAGCTATACTATAAGCCTGCAGTAACAAAAACAGCACGGTACTGGTACCAAAACAGAGATATAGACCAATGGAACAGAACAGAGCCCTCAGAATTAATACCACACATCTACAACCATCTGATCTTTGATAAACCTGAGAGAAACAAGAAATGGGGAAAGGATTCCCTATTTCATAAATGGTGCTGGGGAACCTGGCTAGCCATATGTAGAAAACTGAAACTGAATCCCTTCCTTACACCTTATACAAAAATTAATTCAAGATGGATTAAAGACTTAAATGTTAGACCTAAAACCATAAAAACCCTAGAAGAAAACTTAGGCAATACCATTCAGAACATAGGCATGGGCAAGGACTTCACGTCTAAAACACCAAAAGCAATGGCAACAAAAGCCAAAATTGACAAATGGTATCTCATGAAACTAAAGAGCTTCTGCACAGCAAAAGAAACTACCGTCAGAGTGAACAGGCAACCTACAGAATGGGAGAAAATGTTTGTAATCTACTCATCTGACAAAGGGCTAATATCCACAATCTACAAAGAACTCAAACAAATTTACAAGAAAAAAACAACCCCATCAAAACATGGGCAAAGGATGTGAACAGACACTTCTCAAAAGAAGACATTTATGCAGCCAACAGACACAACAGACACATGAAAAAAAGCTCATCATCACTGGCCATCAGAGAAATGCAAATCAAAACCACAATGAGTTCCCATCTGACAACAGTTAGAATGGTGATCATTAAAAAGTCAGGAAACAACAAGTGCTGGAGAGGATGTGGAGAAATAGGAACACTTTTACACTGTTGGTGGGACTGAAAACTAGTTCAACCATTATGGAAGACAGTGTGGCAATTTCTCAAGGATCTAGAACTAGAAATATCATTTGACCCAGTGATCCCATTACTGGGTATATACCCATAGGATTATAAATCATGCTGCTATAAAGACACATTCACACGTATGTTTACTGTGGCACTATTCCCAATAGCAAAGACTGGAAACCAACCCAAATGTCCATTAATGGTAGACTGGATTAAGAAAATATGGCACATGTACCCCATGGAATACTATGCAGCTATAAAAAAGGATGGGTTGATGTCCTTTGTAGGGACATGGATGAAGCTGGAAACTATCATTCTCAGCAAACTGTCTCAAGGACAAAAAACCAAACACCGCATGTTCTCACTCATAGGTGGGAACTGAACAATGAGAACACTTGGACACAGGGTGGAGAACATGACACACCAGGGCCTGTTGTGGGGTGGGGGGAGCAGGTAGGGAAAGCATTAGGAGATATACCTAATGTAAATGATGAGTTAATCGATGCAGCACATCAACATGGCACATGCATACATATGTAACAAACCTGCACATTGTGCACATGTACCCTAGAACTTAAAGTATAAAGAAAAAAACAGTTTTGCTCTAAAGAACATGCTCTTCAGTAAAGTTCAACAACTCCTTTCTCTCCTTAATAGACCCTCAGACACTTAGACACACTAGCTCCTAAAAATCATTTGTAACTATACCCCTTAAATCTGCATTTCATAATAATGTATTATGTACAAATTTTAATTCATTTTACCTAGGTTTATACATACTAACTTGTACTTTGAAGTCAAATCATTCTTTCTTAATGCTTCTTTTTTTAGAAATGAGTTCATAAGCTGTGATCCTGGAAAAACATCCTGAGGCTCTAACGAAATCTAAATATTTTAAAGTCCTCTTAAATAATTACTAATTAACGGAGAGAGTCTTTAACCCAAAGTGTCTCCTATTAGTGTGAGAGAAATAATAGTAATCTGGACATTAAGAAACCGGCATTTTATGCTCATAATCACTCGCCATCAGAGAAATGCAAATCAAAACCACAATGAGATACCATCTCACACCACTTAGAATGGCAATCATTAAAAAGTCAGGAAACAACAGGTGTTGGAGAGGATGTGGAGAAATAGGAACACTTTTACATTGTTGGTGGGATTGTAAACTAGTTCAACCATTATGGAAAACAGTATGGTGATTCCTCAAGGATCTAGAACTAGATGTACCATATGACCCAGCCATCCCACTACTGGGTATATATCCAAAGGATTATAAATCATGCTGCTATAAAGACACATGCACATGTATGTTTATTGCGGCACTATTCACAATAGCAAAGACTTGGAATCAACCCAAATGTCCATCTGTGACAGACTGGATTAAGAAAATGGGGCACATATACACCATGGAATACTATGCAGCCATAAAAAAGGATGAGTTTGCGTCCTTTGTAGGGACATGGATGCAGCTGGAAACCATCATTCTTAGCAAACTATCACAAGAACAGAAAACCAAACACCGCATGTTCTCACTCATAGGTGGGAACTGAACAATGAGATCACTTGGACTCGGGAAGGGGAACATCACACACCGGGGCCTATCATGGGGAGGGGGGAGGGGGGAGGGACTGCATTGGGAGTTATACCTGATATAAATGACGAATTGATGGGTGCTGACGAGTTGATGGGTGCAGCACACCATCATGGCACCAGTATACATATGTAACAAACCTGCACGTTATGCACATGTACCCTAGAACTTAAAGTATAATAATAATAAAAAAAAAGAAACCTGCATTTTACTTATTAGCAGCATTTGAGGAATGGCATTTTAAAATATGGGAAATAAGATTATTCTCTGGAAGTTAAACTGCAGTCATCACCTACACAATGGATGAAAGAGAGATATACAAAAAAAAAGAAAAAGAATTTTCTTCTCACATCCAAGAATAGGATAGTAATGAATTATATTTTGAGGGTCAAATGACCAGTCATCTTAAAGTAACAGAATGGATCCCAGGCTTCAGTCAATGGCTAACCTTGACTGTAAATTAATTAAAAGTTTTGGTATATCTAAAAAAAGGAATTAGCAGTCAAAAAGGGATTGTGTCAACCATGAAAAAAAGAAAATCACAAAAGTTGGTGATATTCATCCAAACAATTTCCAACAGAGAAAGAGCTTTATATAATAAACCAGACATAGCAGAACCACTTTGGTAAGATTATCTCTACAGAAAGGATAGGTGAATCTGATGATTTTTAACTTTTACCATTAAGCATTCAATTTATCCAGCTTCTTTTGTTCTATCTCTATGCTCACTAAGCAATCTTCTGGTTATTATTTATGTTGCCTATATTGGTCCATCTACAGTGAGAGAACATATTGGTTGTGTGGGTGTACTTTGTTCTGCATAACTTTTTCATTATAAATTTAAAATAGGGCCTGATTTTACATCTCAGCTTCATGATCTTAGTTAATGTGAGTATACTCCTGAGAGACAAATCTGGTCTTGGCATATGTATCTGAAAGGGATCTTAGTTTCAAATAACAGAATCTATTATAACTAATTTAAAGGTAAAGGAATTTGTTCACAGTTATTGGGTTGTTTCTGCGAGGCCCAGAAAAGCCAGGTTTGAATGATATTAAGGCAGGAACATCAACCAAGAAAAACTTCCAATACTACCATAGTTCTATTTTAGGTAGAAACCCCACTACTGCCACCACTCATCACTCAACACCTATGATACTATGAACTGGGCCTGAGAAACTCTGTCAGGGCTACCCTAAAAGAACAAATGCTTCTGCCACTAGATTGCAACAAGACCCTGTCTCTCTAAACACGGCCACTCTCATACTGCTTACCTCATCCTTCCAAGTCTCACAAGTATGCATCTTTTTTGCAGAACCTAAGCCATATTCCCAGATGCAAGAAGTGTCTTGGAAATGTATTTTTTATCTTTCCAACCTCTGTAAACATCGCCACTCTCATGATGCTTACCTCATCTTTCCAATTCTCACAGGTATGCATCTTTTTTGCAGAACCTGAGCCATATTCCCAGATGCAAGAAGAGCCTTGGAAATGTATTTTTTATCTTTCCAACCTCTGTAGTATGGTCCTTCCCAAATATACTCACACTAGAAAGGAGCGGGAATAGGTCAAGTGAGTCTTATCTTATTAAAACTATTATACTGTTTAAAACACTTCTAAAACTGTGTCATGTTTGACACATCTTCCACCCACCCCACTTTCTCTCAATTCTACCATGCTTAAAATTAGCCTGTCAATATCAATTCTATTCTTCACTGAGATTGCTATAAAGATTGTGCCATTGATATATGTCAAAGTGTTCTGAAAAAGCATGAAACTATATGAATGCAAGAGAACACTCTTATAATTACTAATTATTGAAAGCTTACCATGTAACACTTATGGAACTAAAAACTTTAGATTTTATACAACAATTATAGTAGAGAAGGTAAGGAAAAATATTAACAACTACACAATATCGCCTCCTCTAATTATATTTTATATATGTCCATTTAAAGCAGTTAAAAAAATTCCCAGATACTTTAGATAATTCATCTATTTACTTAGGTCAAATGACTCTCAAGGTCAAGGCTTAAAATTAAGCCTAAAATGTAAAAGTAAACAACTGTTTACTTTTTACAAAAACCTGCTCAAGAAATGGCCTTCAGAAGCTTCATGCTTTTAAATAACTAAGCCCAACTTGCTAAACTCTATTTATAATAATACTTGGCTGCTTAAGAACTTAAGGTTGCTCCCTGACTCCTCACATATCAATGCAATCTTTTCTGTCTAAGGGTAGGTTCAACTTTGAATCAACAAGTCCTAAATTGTTTACTTCCACTTGATTCATTCTCTGTTTCAGGTTAACTACTTAACATAATCCTTTTAACTCTACTAACCTATCTTTGCTCAGACCATTCCCTCGACTAGGAGGTCCACTGGGTCTATCAGTCCTTTCAAAATGGCACCCCAAGCTCTCTTAATCAAGTATTTCTCCAGACCTCACAGAGACAGAAATAGAGAAACTACAGCAAAGGAATAAAACCATAACAAGATTGTAAGGGGAGTCAACAGTAGTTGACAGCCTTCTGAAGAACGAAAGCTAATAGAAGGCTGTTGACAGATGAAAACAAGAAGAGAAAGCTACAGTCTAGAATATGATATGAGGAGTCTGCGGAGGATGTCAGAATCATTCTGCCCACTAGAATCCAAAGAATCTCTTGGAGTTGGCAAGTATGATACAAGGCAGAAATGAGCAGTGGGTCTGAAAACTGAGGTGATCACTTGAATTTCTATAGGTGAAATGCTGTGCTCCCTGTCACTTCTCTATTACTGTTTGCCAACAGCTCAACATTTAACCCCAAGTCATAAAATGAGGGCTTTTTTCATAACATAATTGAGGAAATTATCTGGGGAGTATGGCCCCAGAGAAAATTCCTCCATATTCTGACAGAGTTTCAAAGCTGTTTTATGGCAAGAAAGAGGGAAAATGCCAGAAAGAGAAAGACATGGGATAAATAAAATGGTGTGCCTAATCCAGAGATGTCTCAAAATGATAGCCAAGTTTATACACAATTGAAAGGAAGACACGATTTCAGAAGAAATCTCTCTACAGGAAAAAAAAAAAAAAAAAAAGAAGACTTCACAAAATAGCTATTATGATTAAAAGAGAGACCAAATTTAGACTATGATAGAGATTCAGAACCTCCAGAGAAAACAAAAAATACATACAGGAAACACGTAACCCAACCATGAACTAGATCAGTGTAGCACAATTTTAAGCAATAGAAAAGAAAACTATTTGACCTTTATTATAAATCATTCCCCTTTGATTGGCCCAGAGGTTGTGACATTGCATCCTTGGAGAAGAAGATATGCTTTCAGTATCCTACATCACCCTGTACTAAATACAATGCATAGAGTCACAGTAACATTAATGATGCACTGTGATTTTCAACTTTCACTATTAACGAACAAATGCAGATGACTTCATTATGGTTGCATATAACAATTAAAATGTTAACAACCTTGGTCAGGCGCAGTGGCTCACACCTGTAATCCCCACTTTAGGAGGCCGAGGCAGGCGGATCACCTGCGGTCAGGAGTTCGAGACCAGCCTGTCCAACATGGTGAAACCCCATCTCTACTAAAAATACAAGAATCGGCCGGGCGTGGTGGCACGCCTGTAGTCCCAGCTTCTTGGAAGGCTGAGGCACAAGAATTGCTTGAACCCAGGAGGCAGAGGTTGCGGTGAGCAGAGATTGCACCACTGCACTCCAGCCTGTGCAACAGTGTGAGACTCCATCACAAAAAAAAAAAAAAAAAGTTAACAACCTTGTCAATGTAAAAATAAAATTTGAAGTGACAGAAAACAGAAAGGAAAGGTGGAATGCAGAAGTAAAGGGGAAGGAAGTGGAATGGGTGCTGTTAGTCTCACTATACACAAAGAGTGGTCAGGACACTAATTAAAAGTGATAGAATACAAAACAGAGGGATAATAATAAAACAAAAAATAATTCAAATTATCAAACATTGGAAGGAAGAAAGGGTAAGGACACAGAGGTAGGGGAACAAAACTTTCATATTTCATGACAGGGAGTAAATGGATAGTGTCTTAAATAAATAAATCAAGGAAAAGAGTTATAAGCATATGACTTAAAATTATGAAGTAAGCACCAGAATATCTAAAATCAAACCTGCTTCCTCCAGGTTACGGGCCTGGAAGCAAAGGAGGTTTTTTTCTCAGGTGTTGGATTGAAAGTAGCAAGGATCAGGGCAAGAGATTATTGCTTTTCATCATAAGCTCTTCTGCTCTGTTTAATTTTTTATGATATGCATAATTTGATCTAAAATTTTTATAGATCTGAACTGAACTTCAACTCCTGGAAAATTATCAATTAGCCTTCTTCATTCTGACCATTCCACTGCTATGTACTCTTTTAATACTTTTATATTTAAAGATACTATAACATCTTGAACATTTTCATCTGCTATAATTATTCTCATTTACTTTCCTAAAACTAAATTATATCAAAGTTCCTTGAAGCCAGTAATCAGAACTTATTTTTAATGAGATTATCAGCATTTGATACATAGTACAATATATTTTTAACTGTGGTAATGTATTAAGTGTTGAGGGAAGGGAAGGGAAGGATGGAGGGAGGGAAGTAGAGAGGGAAGGAGGGAGGAAGGGAGGGAGGGAGAGAGGAAGGCAAGGGAAGGGAAGGGAAGGACTTGACTTTCAAATTTCTTATCTAATATAATACTTGATTTTCTGTAGTCTATCTAACATTCTGTCTTCATCTCATATGTCAGTGTTTTATTCTTCTTTTCAGTTTTTACAAATGTTTCCGAAATTTTTTTTTAAGAGTGCTGATATATTCCAGGGAATATGTGTTCAATCCTGTCACTTCACATAAGATAGGGAGATGGCACCTGTCCTCTGTCTCATAGTCTGATTTCAAGGGGATGAAAAAAGAAAACAGAAGCTATGGAATGTTGTCTCTTTCATGTACCTCAAGACTTATCAGCCACCCTCTTCCAAGCAAGTTTTACACTTGCTTCCTTTTCTGTCCAGGCTGCATGCTTACAAACTGAAACAGGAAACAAATAAATGTTATCTCTGGTTTTGAGGAAATTTTTCTGGGGCGTCGTAGATGCACTGGGCTTTTCCCATTTCTTTGAATGCCAGTGAATTGACTCTATCCTAATCCCATCATTGTCTATACACCAACTCCTAATGACATCATGATAATCACATCGATCTAAAAGGCATAGGAGAGCAGCAGAGCTTTTATTTTACTTATTTTTCTACTTTTATTTTTGACACAGGGTCTCACTCTGTCACCCAGACTGGGGCACAGTGGTACAATCATGGCTCACTGCAGCCTCAACCTCTCAGGCTCAAGCGATCCTCCCACCTCAGCATCCCGAGTAGCTGGGACTAAAGGTGTGCACCACCATGCCAAGCTGACTTTTTGTACTTTTTGTAGAAACAAGGTTTTGCCATGTTGCCCAAGCTGGTCTTGAACTCCTAGACTCAAGTGATTCATCTATCTGCCTTGGCCTCCCAAAGTACTGGCATTACAGGAGTGAGCTACTGGGGCCCAGCATAGCTTTCAATCATAATATTCTCCTTGGGGCACCTAATCTAGAAGGCTCTCTCAAGATCAAGAGAAATCAAAATTATTGATAGTTGTTTTAGCACTTAGGTAACTCAGAAACAAGCATCAAAACAGATACACTAAATGTTGCTATTTCTGTGGAGTGAGTTTCATGCTTAACTGCCTGAGAAAGGCAGACATCTTAGGAAATAAAATATTACATAGAAAATCAGTGGAGTTTGGTGATTTCCATCCTTTGAGACTTACTGATTGTAAGGTGGTCTCATCAAATGCAATATAGCACACAACAGGCTGGTGGTAACATTTATGAAAGAATCTCTAAAAAATTCCAAACTGCATTAGGCCTGGAAGTTATGCTTCGAGGGGATAAAGGATCAACCAATGAGTGGCTGACCCTGGGACACAAAAGACTGACCCGTTGTCTTAGATCATTCTGGTGCCATTCACCCTCCAGACCTCCTATGGGATCAGTTAGATCTATACTTTAGCTCACCACTTTCCAGTAGAAAAGCTAATGTGAGCCACATATGTTATTGTAAATATTTAGGTAGTCACATTTTAAAATTATTAACATTTACAAAAAAATTTAAGTAAATAGAAAAAAATTAAATATTTAAAATGTAAAAAAATAGGTAAAATTGGTTTTAAAACTGTATTTTGATTAATCTAACATATCTAAAATATATCATCTCAACATGCAATCAATATAAAAAAATTATTGACATATTTTACATTTTCCCATACAAAGTATTTGAAATCCATTATGTATTTTATCTTTATAAAACATCTGAATTCAGATACTAAATTTTCATCAGAAATACTTGATCTATATTTAGATGTCATAAAAATTTATAGTCGAAAAAGTTGATTCACATACTCAAAGTTTTTCAATAGCTGAATGAAGTATTGGTTTTTAAAATTTAAGCTACAATTAGATAAAATTAAAAATGCAGATCCTCAGTCACACTATGCACATTTCAAGTGCTCAGCGGCCACATGCAGTCAATGTTTGCCATCCTGTACAGTGCAAGCTTTAGTTCACTTCTCTCAGCTTCTTCTCTGCCCTCTCCTGCTTCCCTCACCCCCTCACAGATTTCACTTGATGGGACTCCAGTAAATTGGTTGCACCAGAACCTCCATCTTAGGTTCTGCTACTTGGGCACCCAACCTATATAAACTATAGTCTATTATAATCTACTCGCAGAGATTTGCAATACAATTCAGCATTTTAAGAATGTTGACTGAGAAGTTATCTAGTAATGAACCTGTACTTAAAATTTTTAATTGAGTTTTATGAATTTACTTAATGTTTTTCTTACAGAAGAGTTCTTAACATTTCTAGAAACACTTGTTTTCCAAGGATCACAGTTTGAGGGTGTACTACAGAATTATTCTCAAATAATTTCAAAGATACTTAGAGTGACCAGAGTAACATATTAAATGACAGGAAAAAAAAAGGGGAATGGAGATGTACAATTATCAAATAGTCAACAAATATTTCTTTAGTATAAAACGTGAAAGGCAATCCCAACTCTGTGAATAACTAACCAGGTAGCTCTAGCAAATCATTTTTTATTTCTAGATTTGAGTCTCCTTATTTGCCTTAAGTGCATTATCTCATCAAGACACATAAATACAAATCAGTATTATTATAGTTATTATTATCATAATTAATATTAGAGACGCACTGTGGAGATGTAACCTATCTTTTACATATTAATGCCAGATAAATCTTCCTAAAACAGAGACTTAGTCCTGTTACTGTTTGACTAAAAAATTTCCTAAGGATGCCAGAGCATCCTTATCTTGCCACTGAAGGATCTCCAAGGTTTATTCCAAATTTATCATTCCAAGTTTATTTCCAACTTCACTTTCCATCTATTCTACATAATGAACTGGCTTTGAGGAGTTCCAGCACTGGATGACCAGTTAGAAAATGATGAACCAAAAAGGAGATTGAAAAGAAATTACCAAAGATATGAAAAAGAAATCAGGACTGTGTAGTGTTCCATTAGTCAAGGAAACAGTATTTCAAAAAGAGAAAATAATCAACTATGTCAAATATGCTGAGAGTTCACGTCAGATGACACTAGAGATAGCAAAGTTTGTAAAGAGCTTGTGAAGAAGATGGTGAGTTCAGTTTAAACATGGTGAGTGTGTTATACCAAAATAGCCAAGTGGAACCACATAGTAAAAGGTTACAGCAGTAATGTTGTCCACAGTATGTGTCACTACTCACTGGGGAAGAAATGAACAGATTCAACTAGTATGTTGAACATCAAACATTCCCAAGAGTGGCCATTATTTGTGGGAGTGAGGTGAGCATGACTATCTATGTATTAATGTAGAAAAATGATTGAGAAGCACTCAGAATTTGGCAGTGGAGCTTTATTTGAGAACTAAAAATTGTCAATATAGCAACTGTAATTCAAACCATGAGAATGAAGAAGCTCCTCCAGGAAAGGAGAAAAGAAGTGACAGAGAGGACCAAGACTAACACTAAAAAAGAGACACAAGGAAGAAGTCAATGAGGAAAAAGAAAGATGATGTGGGGAAGTAATAGAAGAATTTAATTTATAATATCCTAAAAGAAAGGTGGAAAGTTTCAGGATGAGTAACTAAATGTTGAAGGCAGCACAGGAGCTGAAGAGAATTTAAATTGTGCAAAAGTAATCAGATTAAACAACAAATACACCAAGCAGAACAGGTCAGGTAAAACAGGATTAGGAGTTTAAGAAAAGAGTAGACTAAAAGAAAATGGAATTGTTATTGAATATTTGCCAGTTGTAAAGCAGGGGCAAGCTAATATGTGTGAAGAAAGAACTAGTGAAAAGGAAGGTAAATGAACATGCTAGAGAAAAAAAAGATAATTGTAGATAAAAGTCTCTCAAGAGAAGAGAAGGGATGAGCTAAGATCCAGGTAATGATTGGAAAGATTAATTTTAAAGAGCAAAAAGAAACACGACTGCTTTTGAAACTTAAGAAAGGGATGAGAAGAAAGAGTCAAGGACAGAAATTTTTAAGATTTTTATTCCTCACCCTGAGCAACTGCAACGACTTGATGCACTCTTTAATGCTAGAATGTGCAACACAACAATAATTTTCAGACTCATCTTCTGTGAACATAAACTTTAGGTCACTCTATTACCTTTGCACACATTTATGAAATGGCTACACTGTGGTTCCATCTCTCTAGCTGTGGAGGAGAGCAGAGCCATGGCTAGTATAAAAATCACATCTTTGATTTCAGACTCTTTACCAGCTGAGATTTCAGGCCACATTTTCGTTTCTAGGACTCATTACTTACAAATCAACCTGTTAACATGCATTAAATCTTTGCTCCCACCTTTGAATTATACTTCAAAGTAAATGGTACACAGCTTACAGAATTTCTCATACTTTCAAAACTGGAATTACTGTTATTTCTTAAATCGGCCTGTCTATATGTCCAGCATATCAAGTAACTCAAATTAGAAGGGCTATGCACACATATTAAGTACTTCCCAATCATCCACACACCTCACAATGGTTGACACTGAAAAGTTTGCTGACAATATCAAATGCACTACAAGAAAAGTCTGCTGAAGATTTTTCAAATGAGCGTTATGGAATACCATGTTGAACTTTTTTTTAGCAATTAGTAGTTTACAAGCAATGTAGCTAATTATCTCATCAGTCTTCAATGGAAATATTTCCATAAACATTCTGCCAGCTACAGGACACCATGCATGCATGTTGAAATGTGTTAGAACAAGAGTTCATCATTCTCTTTCAAATGAAGAATGAACTGCATCTCCTGAAGCATGCTATACCAAGTTGAAAAAAATATTGCATTTGTGTCTTAATGCTTATCTAAGAAATTGTTAAGTTATAATAACAGTTAAATGCACACAACACCAACATAGTAAGAGATGGAAGTAATGAGGGCGGCAGCTGTTGCCTTTGAGACCATATATAGGCTGTGAGCAATTGGTAGTAAATATCAAACATTTCACCCAAGTCCAAACTGCAACGTTGTTGAACAAGTATATGGAGCTGACCGGTTAACTAAAATTGAACTACTATTTTCTTTTATAAATACATATTCAATATAGCTGAGTTTCATAAGCTCTTTCAATACAGGTGACCCAAAATGGACACCAGTAAAAATTTTTCTAATCTCTAGTTCCCTAGGACAAAATTTATTTCCTTGCATATATATACATATATGTGTGTGTGTGTGTGTGTGCACGCGTGCACATATAAATGTGCATATATATGTGTGTGGGCATGCAAGGAAATATGTACTGTACTATACATATATATACACACACATATATACTGGAACAATCAGGGAGAAGATAGGTAACATTTTAAATGGTCAATATTGAAAATTCTATAATGCCATTTGTTGTTAAAGTACCTAAGTATACTGATAGGAAGATTAATTACACTTTCAGGATGCCACTTTCCAAGAATAATCGTTTCTAGAAGTAATCATTTTCTCTGACTAATATGGATGGTGGTAAGCCATGACTCCTAATTTCTACTGTGAAAAAACAGTCTCTAACCTGGAGTCTTGCAAACACTGAGATGAAGAACTATGAAAATGTAGAAAGAGGGATAAATAGAAAAAAGACACGAATATATATGTTATGTGCATGAGGTATGTGAACATTTTTTAACACAAAGTTTACTACTAACCAGGGAGAGAGAAAGTCCCCTAGTTTCTAGCTACATCCACTACCCTGCCAGAAATATTCATGAGCCATGCAAAGTGGGGCAAGTTGTCAATTACTACAGGCCTAAGCTCTACAAACATGCAGCTGGGAGGCACCTGCATTAATATACTAAATACCATAGCATTTCTTTTAATATAAAATACCATAACCCCATATTTAGGAAGGAGAGCTATAGTTAGCTTCTGATAGATTCAAAAGCTCCTCATTAATCTTCCTAGCCCTCCAAATGATTCTTGATGACCTTGGTGAAGGCCTACAATTAAAAATAGATGGGAAGCAGTTTAGCAGTGGCAAGCTTCCAATAATTTGCAATAATTTGCAAGATCTCTCCCACTAAACATACATGAACATGAAGCCTGTGGTATCTGTTTCGAACTGCTACCTCTGGTAGGCATAAATGCTGAGGCTATAGACATTAGACCGCACATTCAAGCTCCAGATAATTCACATGAAAGGATACAGATTTTTCTTTGTACAAATATATGGGGTACAGCTGTAATTTAATTTAATTACATGCATAAATTGCATAGTGGTTAAGTCAGGGCTTTCAGGGTATCATTCTCTTTCAATGTACATTACCCAGGTAATGTACATTGTACTCATTAACCAATTTCTCACTATCCTCTCCGCTTCAAACCTCTCACCCTTCCAAGTCTCCATTATCAATCATTCCACTTTCTGCATTCATTTGTACACATTTTTTGGCATCCACTTACGAAAGCATGCAATATTTGTCTTTTTGTCCCTGGCTTGTTTCACTTAAGATAATGACCCCCAGTTCTATACAATATGCTGCAAAAGACATATTTCATTCTTTTCATGGCTGAATAGTATTCCATTTTGTGTGTGTGTGTGTGTGTGTGTGTGTAACAGTTTCTTTATCTATTCATCTATTGATGGACACTGAGGTTGATTGCATATCTTTGCTATTGTAAATAGAGCTGCAATAAACATACAAGTGAAGGTATCTTTTTTATATATTGACTTCATTTGGGTAGATATTCAGTAGTGGATGGCTGGATGCAATGGTAGTTCTATTTTTAGTTCTTTGAGAAATCTCCACACTGTTTTCCATAGAAGCGGTACTAATTTATATTTCTACCAACAGAATATAAGAGTTTTCTTTTCTCCACATCCACGCTAACATCTGTTATTTTTTGTCCTTTTAATAATAGCCATTCTATACATCAGTGAACTGTGTGGGAAAAAAATAATAATAGCTATTCTGTTCTTTTTGCTTAGGATTGCTTTGACTATTCGGGCTGTTTTTTGGTTCTGTATGAATTTTAGGATTGTTTTTTCTAATTCTGTAAAAAATGATATTAGTATTTTGATAAGGATTGCACTGAATTTGTAGATTGCTTTGGGCAGTATGGTCATTTCACCAATACTAATTATTTTGATCCATGAGCATGGGATGTTTTTCCATTTGTTTGTATCATCTACAATTTCTTATCTGTGTATTCTAGTGTTCCTTGTAGAGATCTTCCACCTCCTTGTTAAAATGTATTTCTACATATCTTTTTGTAGCTATTGTAAATAAGATTTCCTTCTTGATTTCTTTCTTAGATAGAGCATTATTGGTGTATAAGAACACCACTGATGTCTGTACACTGTATCCTGAAATTTTACTGAATTCATTTATCAAATCTAAGAGTTTTCTATAGAGTCTTTAGGGTATTGTAGATATAAGATGACATCATCAGCAAACGGGGACAATTTTACTTTCTCTTTTTCAATTTGGATGCCTTATATTTCTTTGTCTTGCCTGACTGCTCTGGCTAGGACTTCCGGTACTATGTTGAATAGGAATGGTGAAAGTGGGCATCCTTGTCTTGTTCCAGTTCTTAGAGAAAATGCTTTCAACTTTTTCCCATTCAGTATGATGTTAACTGTAGGTTTCTCATATTTGCTCTTTATTATTTTAAGGGAGATTCCTTCTATGCCCACTTTGTTGAGAGTTTGAATCATGATGGGATACTGCATTTTATCAAATACTTTTCCTGCATCTAAGGTGATGAACATATGTTTCTTGCCCTTGATTCTGCTTATGTAATGTATCAGGTTTTACTGATTTGCCTATGTTGAACTATCCTTGCATTATGATATAAAATCCACCTGATCATAGTGTCATATGTATATATATATAGCTGTTATACCTTAAGTTCTAGGGTACATGTGCACAACGTGCAGGTTTGTTACATGTGTATGCATGTGCCATATTCATGTGCTGCATCCATTAACTCTTCATTTACATTAGGAATATCTCCTACTGCTATCCATCCTCCCTCCCCCAACCCCATGACAGGCCCTAGTGTGTGATGTTCCCCACCCTGTGTCCAAGTGTTCTCATTGTTCAATTCCCACCTATGAGTGAGATCATGCAGTGTTTGGTTTTCTGTCCTTGCAATAGTTTGCTAAGAATGATGGTTCCCAATTTCATTCATATCCCTACAAAGGACATCAACTAATCCTTTGTTATGGCTGCATAGTATTCCATGGGGAATATGTACCACATTTCACAATCCAGTCCATCACTGATGGCCATTTGGGTTGGTTTCAAGTCTTTGCTATTGGGAATGGTGCCGCAATAAACATACGTGTGCATGTGTCTTTATAGCAGCATGATTTATAATCCTTTGGGTATATACCCAGTAATGAGATGGCTGGGTCAAATGGTATTTCTAGTTCTAGATCCTTGAGAAATCTCCACACTGTCTTCCACAATGGTTGAACTAGTTTACAGTCCCACCAACACTGTAAAAGTGTTCCTATTTCTCCACATCCTCTCCAGCACCTGTTGTTTCCTGACTTTTTAATGATCACCATTCTAACTGGTGTGAGGTGGTATCTCATTATGGTTTTGATTTGCATTTCTCAGATGGCCAGTGATGATGAGCATTTTTTTCATGTGTCTGTTACCTGGATAAATGTCTTCTTTGAGAAGTGTCTGTTCATATCCATTGCCCACTTTATGATGGGGTTGTTTGATTTTTTCTTGTAAATTTGTTTTTTTTGTAGATTCTGGATATTAGCCCTTTGTCAGATGGGTAGACTGTAAACATTTTCTCCCATTCTGTCAGTTGACTGTTCACTCTGATGGTAGTTTATTTTGCTGTGCAGAAGCTCTTTAGTTTAATTAGATATCATTTGTCTATGTCAGCTTTTGTTTCCATTGCTTTTGGTGTTTTAGTCATAAAGTCCTTGCCCATGCCTATGTCCTGAATGGTATTGCCTAGGTTTCCTTCCAGGGTTTTTATGGTTTTAGGTCTAACATTTATATATTTAATCTATCTTGAATTAATTTTTCTACAAGGTGTAAGGAAGGGATCCAGTTTCAGCTTTCTACATATGGCTAGCCAGTTTTCCCAGCACCATTTATGAAATAGGGAATCCTTTCCCCATTTCTTGTTTTTGTCAGGTTTGTCAAAGATCAGATGGCTGTAGATGTGTGGTATTAATTCTGAGGGCTCTGTTCTGTTTCATTGGTCTATGTCTCTGTTTTGGTACCAGTACCATGCTGTTTTGGTTACTGTAGCCTCGTAGTATAGTTTGAAGTAAGGTGGCGTGATGCCTCCAGCTTTGTTCTTTTGGCTTAGGATTGTCTTGGAAATGCAGGCTCTTTTTGGTTCCATATGAAGTTTAAAGCAGTTTTTTCCAATTCTGTGAAGAAACTCACTGGTAGCTTGATGGGGATGGCATTGTATCTATAAATTACCTTGGGCAGTATGGCCATTTTCATGATATTGATTCTTCCTATCCATGAGCATGGAATGTTCTTCCATTTGTTCGTGTCATCTTTTATTTCATTGAGCAGTGGTTTGTTGTTCTCCTTGAAGGGGTCCTTCACATCCCTTGTAAGTTGTATTCCTAGGTATTTTATTATCTTTGAAGCAATTGTGAATGGAAGTTCACTCATGATTTGGCTCTCTGTTTGTCTGTTATCGGTGTATAGGAATGCTTGTGATTTTTGCACAATGATTTTGCATCCTGAGACTGCTGAAGTTGAAGGAGATTTTGGGCTGAGATTATGGGACTTTCTAAATATACAATCATGTCATCTCCAAACAGGGACAATTTGACTTCCTCTTTTCCTAAATTGAATACTTTTTATTTCTTTCTCTTGCTAATTGCTTTGGCCAGAACTTCCAACATTATGTTGAATAGGAGTGGTGAGAGAGGGCATCCCTATCTTGTGCCAGTTTTCAAAGGGAATGCTTCCAGTTTTTGCCCATTCAGTATGATATTGGCTGTGGGTTTGTCATAAATAGCTATTATTATTTTGACATATGTCCCATCAACACCTAGTTTATTGAGAGTTTTTAGCATGACGGGCTGTTGAATTTTGTTGAAGGCCTTTTCTGTATCTATTGAGATAATCATGTGGTTTTTGTCTTTGGTTCGGTTTATATGCTGGATTACATTTATTGATTTGCATATGTTGAACCAGCCTTGCAACCCAGGGATGAAGCCCACTTGATCATGGTGGATAAGCTTTTTGATGTACTGCTGGATTCAGTAGACCAGTATTTTTTTGAGGATATTTGATCAATGTTCATCGGGGATATTGGTCTAATATTCTCTTTCTTTGTTGTGTCTCTGCCAGGCTTTGGTATCAGGATGATGTTGGCCTCATAAAATGAATTAGGGAGGATTCTCTCTTTTTCTATTGATTGGAATAGTTTCAGAAGGAATGGTACCAGCTCCTCTTTGTACCTCTGGTAGAATTCGACTGTGAATCCATCTGGTCCTGGACTTTCTTTGGTTGGTAGGCTATTAATTATTGTCTCAATTTCAGAGCCTGTTATTATTCTATTCATGGATTCGACTTCTTCCTGGTTTAGTCTTGGGAGCGTGTATGTGTCCAGGAATTTATCCATTTCTTCTAGATTTTCTAGTCTATTTGCATAGAGGTGTTTATAGTATTCTCTGATGATAGTTTGTATTTCTGTGGGATCAGTGATGATATCCCCTTTGTCATTTTTTTATTGCGTCTATTTGATTCTTCTCTCTTTTCTTCTTTATTAGTTTATCTAGTGGTCTATCAATTTTGTTGATCTTTTCAAAAAAACAGCTCCTGGATTCCTTGATTTTTTGAAGCTTTTTTGTGTCTCTATCTCCTTCAGTTCTACTCTAATCTTAGTTATTTCTTCCTTTTGATAACTTTTGCACGTGTTTGCTCTTGCTTCTCTAGTTCTTTTAATTGTGATGTTAGGGTGTCAATTTTAGATCTTTACTGCTTTCTCTTGTGGGCTTTTAGTGCTATAAATTTACCTTACACACTGCTTTAAATGTGTCCCAGAGATTCTGGTACATTGTGTCATTGTTCTCATTGGTGTCACAGAACATCTTTATTTCTGCCTTCATTTTGTTATGTACCCAGTAGTCATTCAGGAGCAGGTTGTTCAGTTTCCATGCAGTTGAGTAGTTCTGAGTGAGTTTCTTAATCCTGAGCTCTAGTTTGATTTTACTGTGGTATGAGAGACAGTTTGTTATAATTTCTGTTCTTTTACATTTGCTGAGGAGTGTTTTACTCCCAACTATGTGGTCAATTTTGGAATAAGGGCAATGTGGTGCTGAGAAGAATGTATAATCTGTTGATTTCGGGTGGTGAGTTCTGTAAAAGTCTATTAGGTTGGCTTGTTGCAGATCGGAGTTTGATTCCTGGATATCCTTGTCAACTTTGTCTCTCATTGATGTGTCTAATGTTGAAAGTGGGGTGTTAAAGTCTCCCATTATTATTGTGTGGGAGTCTAAGTCTCTTTGCAGGTCTCTAAGAACTTGCTTTATGAATCTGGGTGCTCATGTATTGGATACATATATATTTAAGATAGTTACTTCTTCTTGTTGAATTGATCCCTTTACCGTTATGTAATGGCCTTCTTTGTCTCTTGATCTTTGTTGGTTTAAAGTCTGTTTTATCAGAGACTAGGATTGCTACCTCTGCTATTTTTTGTTTTCCATTTGCTTGGTAGATCTTCCTTCATCCCTTTATTTTGAGCCTATGTGTGTGTCTGCACATGAGATGGGTCTCCTGAATACGGCACACTGATGGGTCTTGACCCTTTATCCAATTTGCCAGTCTCTGTCTTTTAACTGGAGCATTTAGCCCATTTACATTTAAGGTTTATATTGTTATGTGTGAATTTTATCCTGTCATTTTGAAGTTCACTGGTTATTTTGCTTGTTAGTTTATGCAGTTTCTTCCTAGCATCGATGGTCTTTACAATTTGGCATGTTTTTGCAGTACTAGTTGTTCCTTTCCATGTTTACTGCTTCCCTCAGGAGCTCTTGTAACGCAGGCCTGGTGGTGATCTGCAATCAGCAATTGCTTGTGTGTAAAATATTTTATTTCTTCTTCATTTATGAAGCTCAGTTTGGCTGGATATGAAATTCTGGGTTGAAAATTCTCTTCTTTAAGAATGTTGAATATTGGCCCCAACTCTCTTCTGGCTGTAGAGTTGCTGCCAAGAGATCCGCTGTTAATCTGATGTGCTTCCCTTTGTGGGTAACCCGACCTTTCTCTCTGGCTGCCCTTAACATTTTTTCCTTCATTTCAATTTTGGTGAATCTGACAATTATGTGTCTTGGAGTTGCTCTTCTCAAGGAGTATCTTTGTGGCGTTCTCTGTATTTCCTGAATTTGAATGTTGGCCTGCCTTGCTAGGTTGGGGAAGTTCTCCCAGATAATATCCTGAAGACTGTTTTCCAACTCGGCTCCATTCTCCCCGTCACTTTCAGGTACACCAATAAGGAGTAGATTTGGTCTTTTTACATAGTCCCATATTTCTTGGAGGCTTTGTTCATTTCTTTTTGCTTATTTTTCTCTAAACTTCTCTTCTCACTTCATTTGATTCATTTGATCTTCAATCACTGATACGCTTTCTTCCAGTTGATGTAATCGGCTACTAAAGTTTGTGCATGCATCACGTAGTGCTGGTGATATGGTTTTCAGTTCCATCAGGTTATTTAATGTCTTCTCTATGCTGTTTATTCTAGTTAGCCATTTGTCTAATCTTTTTTCAAGGTTTTAGCTTCTTTGCAATAGGTTTGAACACTCTCCTTAGCTCAGAGAAGTCTGTTATTACTGATCATCTGAAGTCTTTTTCTCTCAACTCATCAGTCATTCTCCGTCCAACTTTGTTCTGTTGCTGGCAAGGAGCTGCGTTCCTTTGTATGAGAAGAGGTGCTCTGATATTTAGAATTTTCAGCTTTTGGTCAGGAGCAAGATGGCCAAATAGGAACAGCTCCAGTCTCCTGCTCCCAGCGTGAGCGACACAGAAGACGAGGGATTTCTGTATTTTCAACTGAGGTACCGGGTTCATCTCACTGGGGAGTGCTGGACAATCCGTGCAGGTCAGCTGGTGCAGCCCAACCAGCGAGAGCTGAAGTGGGCGAGGCATCGCCTCACCTGGCAAGTGCAAGGGGGAAGGGAATTCCTTTTCCTAGACAAGGGAAAATGAGACACCCAACACCTAGAAAATTGGGTGACTCCCACCCTAATACTGCACTTTACAAAGGGTCTTAGCAAACGGCACACCAGGAGATTATATCCCACACTTGGCCCGGAGGGTTCCACGCCCACGGAGCCTCCCTCATTGCTACCACAGCAGACAGATCTAACTGCAAGGTAGCAGCAAGGCTGGGAGAGGGGTGCCTGCCATTGCTGAGGCTTAAGTAGGTAAACAAAGGCTCCAGGAAGCTCGAACTGGGTGGAGCCCAGCACAGCTCAAGAAGGCTTGCCTGTCTCTGTAGACTCCACCTCTGGGAGGAGTCTGACAGCTGTCTGAGAGCTTTGAAGAGAGCAGTGGATCTCCCAGCAGAGAGGTTGAGATCTGAGAACAGACAGATTGCCTGCTCAAGTGGGTCCCTGACCCCTGAGTAGCCTAACTGGGAGACATCCCTCACTAGGTGCAGACCAACACCTCACATCTCACACAGTGGGGTACACCCCTGAGACGAAACTTCCAGAGCAAGAATCAGACAGCAGCACTTGCTGTTCAGCAATTTTCTATCTTCTGCAGCCTTGGCTACTGATACCCAGGGAAACAGGGTCTGGAGTGGACCTCAAGCAATATCCAACAGACCTACAGCTGAGGGTCCTGACTGTTAGAAGGAAAACTAACAAACAGAAAGGACATCCACACCAAAACCCCATAAGTACGTCACCAGCATCAAAGACCAAAGGCAGATAAAACCACAAAGAAGGGGAAAAAGCAGGGCAGAAAAGCTGGAAATTCAAAAAATCAGAGTGCATCTCCCCCTCCAAAGGAACACAGCTCATCGCCAGCAACAGATCAAACCTAGATGGAGAATGACTTTGACGAGTTGAGAAGAGAAGGCTTCAGTCAATCAAACTTCTCAGAGCTACAGGAGGAACTACATACCCAGCGCAAAGAAACTAAAAATCTTGAAAAAAGAATGGAAGAATGGATAACTAGAATAATCAATGCAGAGAAGGCCATAAACGAACTGACACAGATAAAAACCATGACACGAGAAATACGTGACAAAAGCACAAGGTTCAGTAAGCGACTCGATCAACTGGAAGAAACAGTATCAATGATTGAAGATCAAATGAATGAAATGAAGCGAGAAGAGAAGTCTAGAGAAAAAAGAGGAAAAAGAAATGAACAAAGCCTCCAAGAAATATGGGATTATGTGAAAAGACCAAATCTACATCTGATTGGTGTGCCTGGAAGTGAGGGGGAAAATGGAACCAAGTTGGAAAACACTCTTCAGGATATCATCCAGGAGAACTTCCCCAACCTAGTAGGTAGGCTAACATTTGAATTCAGGAAATACAAAGAACGCCACAAAAATACTCCTCGAGAAGAGCAACTCCAAGACACATAATTGTCAGATTCACCAAAACTGAAATGAAGGAAAAAATGTTAAGGGCAGCCAGAGAGAAAGGTCGGGTTACCCACAAAGGGAAGCCCATCAGACTAACAGCAGATCTCTCGGCAGAAACTCTACAGCCAGAAGAGAGTTGGGGCCAATATTCAACATTCTTAAAGAAAAGAATTTTCAACCCAGAATTTCATATCCAGCCAAACTAAGTTTCATAAGTGAAGGAGAAATAAAATCCTTTACAGACAAGCAAATGCTTAGAGATTTTGTCACCACCAGGCCTGCCCTACAAGAGATCCTTAAGGAAGCACTAAACATGGAAAGGAACAACTGGTATCAGCCATTACAAAAACATGCCAAAGTGTAAAGACCATCAATGCTAGGAAGAAACTGCATCAACTAACAAGCAAAATAACCAGCTAATATCACAATGACGGGATCAAGTTCATACATAACAATATTAACCTTAAATGTAAACAGACTAAATGGTCCAATTAAAAGACACAGACTGGCAAATTGGATAAAGAGTCAAGACCCATCAGTTTGCTGTATTCAGGAGAACCATCTCACATGCAGAGACACACATAGGCTCAAAATAAAGGGATGGAGGAAGAGCTACCAAGCAAATGAAGAACAAAAGAAAGCAGGGGATGCAATCCTAGTCTCTGATAAAACAGATTTTAAACCATCAAAGATCAAAAGAGACAAAGAAGGCCATTATATAATAGTAAAGGGATCAATTCAACAGGAAGAGCTAACTATCCCAAATATATATGCACCCAATACAGGAGCACCCAGATTCATCAAGCAAGTCCTTAGAGACTTACAAAGAGACTTAGACTCCCATACAATAATAATGGGAGACTTCAACACTCCACTGTCTACATTAGACAGATCAACGAGACAGAGTGTTAACAAGGATATCCAGGAATAGAACTCAACTCTGCACCAAGTGGACTTAATAGACATCTATAGAACTCTCCACCCCAAATCAACAGAATATACATTCTTCTCAGCACCATATCGCACTTATTCCAAAATTGACCACATAGTTGGAAGTAAAGCACTCCTCAGCAAATGTAAGAGAACAGAAATTATAACAAACTGTGTCTCAGACCACAGTGCAATCAAACCAGAACTCAGGACTAAGAAAATCAATCAAAACCGCTCAACTACATGGAAGCTGAACAACCTGCTCCTGAATGACTACTGGGTACATAACGAAATGAAGGCAGAAATAAAGATGTTCTTTGAAACCAATGAGAACAAAGATAAAACATACCAGAATCTCTGGGACATATTTAAAGCAGTGTGTAGAGAGAAATTTATAGCACTAAATGCTCACAAGAGAAAGCTAGAAAGATCTAAAACTGACAATCTAATATCACAATTAAAAGAACTAGAGAGGCAAAAGCAAACACATTCAAAAGCTAGCAGAAGGCAAGAAATAACTAAGATCAGAGCAGAACTGAAGGAGATAGAGACACAAAAAACCCTCCAAAAAATCAATGAATCCAGGAGTTGGTTTTTTGAAAAGATCAACAAAATTGATAGACCGCTAGCAAGACTAATAAAGAAGAAAACAGAGAAGAATCAAGTAGATGCAATAAAAAATGATAAAGGGGATATCACCAGTGACCCCACAGAAATACAAACTACCATCAGAGAATACTATAAACACCTCTCCACAAATAAATTAGAAAACCTAGAAGAAATGGATAATTTCCTGGACACTTACACTCTCCCAAGACTAAACCAGAAAGAAGCTGAATCCCTGAATAGACCAATAACAGGCTCTGAAATTGAGCCAATAATTAATAGCCTACCAACCAAAACAAGTCCAGGACCAGACGGATTCACAGCTGAATTCTACCAGAGGTACAAGGAGGAGCTGGTACCATTCCTTCTGAAACTATTCCAATCAATAGAAAAAGAGAGAATCCTCCCTAACTCATTTTTTGAGGCCAACATCATCCTGATACCAAAGCCTGGCAGAGACACAACAAAAAAAGAGAATTTTAGACCAATATCCCTGATGAACATCGATGCAAAAATCATCAATAAAATACTGGCAAACCAAATCCAGCAGCACATCCAAAAGCTTATCCACCATGATCAAGTGGGCTTCATCCCTGGGATGCAAGGCTGGTTCAACATATGCAAATCAATAAACACAATCCAGCATATAAACAGAACCAAAGATAAAAACCACATGATTATCTCAATAGATGTAGAAAATGCCTTTGACAAAATTCAACGGCCCTTCATGCCAAAAACTCTCAATAAACTAGGTCTTGATGGGACATATCTCAAAATAATAATACTATTTATGACAAACCCACAGCCAATATCATACTGAATGGACAAAAACTGGAAGCATTCCCTTTAAAAACTGGCACAAGACAGGGATGCCCTCTCTCATCATCCCTATTCAACATAGTGTTGGAAGTTCTGGCTAGGGCAATCAGGCAAGAGAAAGAAATCAAGGGTATCCAGTTAGGAAAAGAAGAAGTCAACTTGTCCCTGTTTGCAGATGACATGATGGTATATTTAGAAAACCCCATCGTCTCAGCCCAAAATCTCCTTAAGCTGATAAGAAACTTCAGCAACATCTCAGGATACAAAATTAATGTGCAAAAATCACAAGCATTCTTATACACCAGTAACAGACAAGCAGAGAGCCAAATCAGGAATGAACTTCCATTCACAATTGCTTCAAAGAGAATAAAATACCTAGGAATACAACTTACAAGGGATGTAAAGGACCTCTTCAAGGAGAACAACAAACCACTGCTCAGTGAAATAAAAGAGGACACAAACAAATGGAAAAACATACCATGCTGATGGATCAGAAAAATCAATACCATGAAAATGGCCATACTGCCCAAGGTAATTTATAGATACAATGCCATCCTCATCAAGCTACCAGTGAGTTTCTCTGCAGAATTGGACAAAATTGCTTTAAACTTCATATGGAACCAAAAAAGAGCCCGCATTGCCAAGGCAATCCTAAGTCAAAAGAACAAAGCTGGAGGCATCATGCTACCTGACTTCAAACTGTACTACAAGGCTACAGTAACCAAAACAGCATGGTACTGGTACCAAAACAGAGATATAGACTAATGGAACAGAGCAGAGCCCTCAAAAATAACACCACACATCTACAGCCATCTGATCTTTGACAAACCTGACAAAAACAAGAAATGGGGAAAGGATTCCCTATTTCATTACTGGTGCTGGGAAAATTGGCTAGCCATAAGTAGAAAGCTGAAACTGGATCCTTTCCTTACTCCTTATATGAAAATTAATTCAAGATGGATTAGAGACTTAAATGTTAGACCTAATACCATAAAAACCCTAGAAGAAAACCTAGGTAATACCATTCAGGACATAGGCATGGGCAAGGACTTCATGTCTAAAATACCAAAAGCAATGGCAATAAAAGCCAAAATTGCCAAATGGGATCTCATGAAACTAAAGAGCTTCTGCACAGCAAAAGAAACTACCATCAGAGTGAACAGGCAACCTACAGAATGGGAGAAAAATTTTGCAATCTACTCATCTGACAAAGGGCTAATATCCAGAACCTACAAAGAACTCAATCAAATTTACAAGAAAAAAACAAACAACCCCATCAAAAAGTGGGCAAAGGATATGAACAGACATTTCTCAAAAGAAGACATTCATACAGCCAACAGACACATGAAAAAATGCTCATCATCACTGACCATCTGAGAAATGCAAATCAAAACCACAATGAGATACCATCTCACACCAGTTAGAATGGCAATCATTAAAAAGTCAGGAAACAACAGGTGCTAGAGAGGATGTGGAGAAATAGGAACACTTTTACACTGTTGGTGGGATTGTAAACTGGTTCAACCATTGTGGAAAACAATATGGCGATTCCTCAAGGATCTAGAACTAGAAATACCATATGACCCAGCCATCCCATTACTGGTTATATACCCCAAGGATTATAAATCATGCTGCTATAAAGACACATGTACACGTATGTTTATTGCGGCACTATTCACAACAGCAAAGACTTGGAATTAACCCAAATGTCCATCAGTGACAGACTGGATTAAGAAAATGTGGCACATATACACCATGGAATACTATGCACCCATAAAAAAGGATGAGTTCATGTCCTGTGTAGGGACATGGATGCAGCTGGAAACCATCATTCTCAGCAAACTATTGCAAGAACAGAAAACCAAACATCGCATGTTCTCACTCACAGGTGGGAACTGATCAATGAGATCACTTGGACTCTGGAAGGGGAACATCACACACCAGGGCCTATTATGGGGAGGGTGTGGGGGGAGGGATGCCACTGGGAGTTTTACCTGATGTAAATCACGAGTTGATGGGTGCTGACGAGTTGATGGGTGCAGTACACCAACATGGCACAAGTATACATATGTAACAAACCTGCATGTTGTGCACAGGTACCCTAGAACCTAAAGTATAATGAAAAAAAAAATTTTTTAAATAAAAATTTTTTAAAAAAGAGAACAAGAACAGAGACAACAATTTATCTTTATAGTAGGGGTGAATACTTGCTATGACATTATATTGTTTAGACTTTAATAAATTCCACTATAACAATTTTTAAAAAATGAATTTTCAGCTTTTCTGCACTGGTTTCTCCCTATCTTTGTGGTTTTATCTACCTTTGTTCTTTGATGATGGTGACGTACAGATGGGGTTTTGGTGTGGATGTCCTTTCTGTCTGTTAGTTTTCCTTCTAATAGTCAGGACCCTCAGCTGCAGGTCTGTCGGAGTTTGCTGCGGGTCAACTCCAGACCCCGTTTGCCTGGGTATCAACAGCAGAGGCTACAGAACAGCAAATATGGCAGTTCAGCAAATGTTGCTGCCTGATCCTTCTTCTGGAAGCTTCATCTCAGAGGGGCACCCAGCTGCATGAGATTTCAGGCAGCCCCTAATGGGAGGTGTCTCCTAGTTAGGCTACTCAGGGGTCATGGACCCACTTGAGGAGGCAGTCTGTCCATCCTCAGATCTCAAATTCCGTGCTGTGAGAACTACTACTCTCTTCAAAGTTGGCAGACAGGGACGTTTAAGTCTGCAGAAGTTTCTGCTGCCTCTTGTTCAGCTATGCCCTGCCCCCAGAGGTGGAGTCTACAGAGCCAGGCAGGCCTCCTTGAGCTGCGGTGGGCTCCACCCAGTTTGAGTTTCCTGGCCACTTTGTTTACCTACTTAAGCCTCAGCAATGGCAGACACCTCTCCCTGAGCCTCGCTGCCACCTTGCAGTTCCATCTCAGACTGTGCCAGCAGTGAGCGAGGCTCCATGGGCATGGGACCCTCTGAGCCAGGTGCAGGATATAATCTCCTGATGTGCTGTTTGCTGAGATGGTTGGAAAAATGCAGTATTAGGGTGGGCATGTCCTGATTTTCCAGGTACCGTTTGTCACGGCTTCCCTTGGCTAGGAAAGGGAATTCCCCAAGCCCTTGCGCTTCCCAGGTTAGGCGATGCCCCACTCTGCTTCAGCTCACACTCCATGGGCTGCCCCCACTGTCCAACAAGCCCCAGTGAGATAAACCTGGTACCTCAGTTGGAAATGCAGAAATCACCCATCTTCTGTGTCACTCGTGCTGAGAGCTGCAGACTGGAGCTGTTCCTATTTGGCCATCTTGGAACCCTCAATCCAGTGTAATATATTTTTGATGTTGAGTTCAGTCTGCTAGAATTTTGTTGACGATTGTTGTATCTCTGTTCATCAGCGATAATGATCTGTTTTCTTTTATATGTTTCACTCTCTGGTTTAGTTATCAGAATAATACTGGCCTCAAAGAATGAGTTAGGGAGAATTCCTTCCTCCTCAATTTTTTGTAAAAGTTTCAGGAGGGTTAGAATTAGTGCTTTGTATATTTGGTGCATTGCAGCTGTGAATCCATCTGGTTCTGGGCTTTTCTTTTGGGGAGATTTTTTTTTATTACCAATTCAATATGGCTACTCCTTATTGGTCTGTTTAGGTTTCCTATTCTTTTCTGGTTCAATCTTGGCAGATGGTATGTTTCCAGGAATTTCTCCATTTCTTCTAGGTTTTCTAGTGTGTGAGTATATCATTATTAATAATCATCTCTGATAATCATTTGTATTTCTGTAGTTATCAGTTATAATCTCTTCATTCTAATTTCTGATTTTATGTGAGTCTTCTCTCTTCTCGGTTGCTCTAGCTAGCGGTTTATCAATTTTGTTTATCTTTTCAAAAAACCAACTTATTGTTTTGTTGATCCTTTGTATGTTTTTTAGTCTTTATTTCATTTAATTCTACTCTGATTTTTGCTATTTCTTTTTTTCCTGCTAATTCAGGGTTTGGTTTGTTTTTACTTTTCTAGTTCCTTGAGATGTGATTAGATTATAAATTTGTAATCTTTCTACTTTTATGATGTAGGTATTTAATGCCATAACCTTCCCTCTCAGCACTGCTTTTGCTGTATCTCACAGATTTTGGTATGTTGTGTATTAATTTTCATTTTTTTCAAAAAAATTTTTATTTCCATCTTAATTTCTTCATTGACCCAATTGTCATTCAGGAGCATGATGTTTAATTTCCATGTGTCTGTAAACGTTCCAAAGTTCCTCTTAGTATTGATTTCTAGTTCTATTCCACTATGATCTGAGAAGATACTTGATATGATTTCAATTTTTTTAAATTTGTTGAGACTTGTTTTGTGGCCTAATATATGGTTTACCTTGGAGAACATTCCATTTGCTAATGTAAAGAATGTGTATTCTCCAGTTGTTGGGTATAATGTTCTGTCAATGTCTGTCAGGTCCATTTGGCCTAAAGTTCAACTTTTCTTTATTGATTCTCTGTCTCAATAATCTGTGTAATGCCAAGAGTAGGGTGTTGAAGTCCCCTACTATTACCATATTGCTGTCTATCTCTCTTTAGGTCTAGTCATATTTGTTTTATGAATCTGGGGGCTCCAGGGTTGGATGCATGTATTTAGAATTGTTCTATTCTCCTCCTGAATTGATCCCTTTATCATTACATAATGATCTTGTCTTTTTTATGGTTTTTGACTTAAATTCTGTTTTATCTGATGCAAGTACTCCTGCTTGCTTTGGTTTCTGTTTTGTGGAATATCTCCCCACCCCACCCTACTTTTAGTCTATATGTGTCTTTTCAGGTACGTTTTTTATAAGCAGCATATGCTTAGATCTTTTTTAAATCAGTTCAGCCAGTCTACATATTTAAGTGGAACAGGGAGTCCATTTATGCTCAAAGTTATTATTGATATGTAAGGGATTTTTTTCTATCATATTGTTAATTGTTTTCTAGTTTTTAAAAAAATTCTTTGTACCCTTATTTTTCTCTTATTGTTTATCATTTTGGTTTGGTGTAATTCTGTAATGGTTCCATTTGATTTCTTTCTCTTCCTCCTTTGTGAGCTTGCTTTACCAATGACTTACACTTTTCAATGTTTTTCATGATGGTAAATGTCCTTTTGCTTTCAAGTTTAGTACTCTCTTTTTTGTGTGAGACAGGCTCTGGCTCTCTTGCCCAGACTGGAGTGCAGTGGCATGATCACAGCTTACTGCAGCCTCTACCTCCCAGGCTCAAGTGATCCTCCCCCTCAGCCTCCCAAGTAGCTAGGACTAGAGACAAGCACCATGACACCCAGCTAACGTGTGTGTGTGTGTGTGTGTGTGTGTGTGTGTGTGTGTAGAGCCAGTCTCACTATGTTGCCCAGGCTGGTCTTGAAATCCTAGACTCAAGTGATGCTACTGCTTAGGCTTCCCAAAGTGCTGGGATCATAGATTGGAGCTACCATGCTCAGTCTAAGTTCAGGATTCCCTTGGGAATTTCTTGTAGGTCTGGTCTGGTGGTGAAGAATTCTCTTAGCATCTGCTTGTCTGGAAAGTGTTTATTTCTCCTTCATTGATGGGGGCTAATCTTGCTGCATATAGAATTATTGGCTGATAGTTGTTTTCTTTCAAAACTTAGGATATATCATGCAATTCTCTTCTGGCTTGTAAAGTTTCTGCTGAGAAGTCCACTAATAGTTTGATGGAGTTTCTGTTGTGACTAGACACTTTTCTCTTGCTGTTTTAGAATTTGCCTTTCACTTTGGCTTTAGACAGTCTGATTATAATGTGCCATAGCAAAGTCCTTTTTGCATTGTATTTGTTTGGGGATCACTGACCTTCTTGTATCTGGATATCTAAATCTCCTGCTATACTTGGGAAGTTTTCATCTATTATTTCATTAAATGGGCTTTCTAAACCTTTGGATCCCTTTTTGCCCTTATGAATACCAATAATTAGTAAATTCAGTCACTTTATGTTGTACCAAACTTCTCAAAGGCTTTGTTCATTCTTTTTCATATTTTTTTATATATTTTTGTCTCACTGGATTATTTTTAAAGATTTGTCTTCCAGTTCTGAAATTCTTTATTCTGATTAGTCTATTGTGGAAGCTTTTGAATATATTTTCTATTTCCATCAACAAATTCTTCAGCTCCAGAATTTCTGTTTCTTATTTAATATCTGTCTCTTTGATGTCTCATTCATATTCTGAATTGTTTTCCTGATTTCTTTACATTGGTTTCAGATTTCTCGTGCATCTTATTGAGCTTCTTTAAAATTAGTATTTTGAATTCTTTGTATAGGATTCTGATAATTCCTTTTTTGTTAAGATCTATTGCTGTAGAATTATTGTGTTCCTTTACATTTAGGTTTCCTGAATCTTTACATTGATATCTCCATATCTGGTGTAACAGTTCCTTCTATTTTTGAATTTACTTTTTTTGGTGGAGGGTGATTTTTTCCTGAAGCTATGTCTCTGGTATTGCTTGGGTGGGGCCCTTTGGCTTTGCTTCTGTGTGTGGGCAGTAGTGAAGTATGACTTCTTTGGCTATAAACAACATTAGTGCTATCTGTGGTTTCCTTGATATGTTAAGGTACAGTTATTAGTGGAGACTGTATTGAATTTATGGGGAGACTGGATTGGCAGATGGACATGTCTTCAGACTTTAGTGGTAGTAGTGGTGGGCTAAGCATTAAAGTATGCATGGGTTTGATTAGTGCTGTGCTCCACCTTTGTAGGCATCCTGGCTTCTCTGAGTAGTATACAAAAGTTGAACCTTAGTCTTTCCCTGAACACTCTTGAAATTTTAAGTTAATTATCCACTTATAAATTAAGGAACTCATACCATTATATTCATTTGATTTTACTAGGAATCTAAAAATGTGTTAGATTTTTAGAATCTAACACATTTAGATTTCCAAATCTAATCAGAAAACTATTTTATACTTATATTATTTTTAAATGTTTCAAGGAAAAAGAATCTATACACTTTAAGAATTAAAAGCAAATCTCTTTACTTTTTTTCCTGTCTGTCTTCCCACTAAAATGTTAGTCAGCTCAGTGAGGGCAAGTCTTATCTGTCTAGTTGACTTTTGTGAGCCCAGCACATATAACAGAGCCTAGCCCACAAAAAGGTTTCAATAAATAATTATTTTTAAAAGAGAGAAGAAATGTAAGGCTCTGGGGAAAGACAGATAGTATACATATAATATTTATCTGTATTCATATGCGGGAGATTCACTTTCCCCTACTTAATAATGGAAAATGAAAGAACTTTGGAAACACTATTTGAATGCTCTTTCATATGTGCTTCCACACCCTTTGTTCGTACCATTACAGTGTCATTTATCAGACATTATTACAGCTATCTGCATATGTATTTTTCCCAATATACTCTGGGTGCCCAGGATATATCTTATTTAATTTTATATACCCGGGGCCCAAAATAGTACCAAATATAGCTACTAAATATTTAACCCAAATAGGTAAACAGTAGACATTCAATAAATGTTTGCAAATTAATAGGAAAAAGGCATAAGAAAATAGTATAAATACAGTTTCTTTTGTGATCTTCTGTCTCTCCTAACAACACCCATTGTTATACTGACTAATCACTTCCTTTCCATAATCTTTCTCTCTCATTATAAACTCAGATTTTATTTTTGATTAGAACAAATGCTGAGCCAGGCTTATTTTATATTCCACTATTTTTTCCTATTCTTTTTATATTCATCAAAGCATTAATGAAAAATCAAGAGAATGCCTTTTCTATTGTAATTAAAATATATAATTCCATGTAAAGAATTTTTAGTAGTTGAAAGCAAAAGCTAAAACCTGTATAACTGAGAACCTTATCCTCTGTGGGAATCTCATCCCTTTCAAGTAAATTTCAACCAAGTTTGTTCTACAACTCTAAATTTGACTGACAAATCTTTTAGACTTGTTATACCCAGATCATTAGTTACCTTTTTTCCCCAGCAACAAAACTAATTAATATTTTTGGTTACTATTTGTCTCTAGAATTTATTCTGAAAGACAACTCATGATGCTAACAAACATCTCAAAGTGGAGTTATCCCAGCTACCATAATAACAGATCATGTATCACTTTACTGTATACATTTTTCTCTATCTTAGAAAAAATATTCCTAAATGTTTATGAATACAAAGTATATTAATTATCTGTTACAATACTCTGATCTGTGCAATTTCATGTATAAGCAGCAAGTATCATATACTGCATTACATCACTTTTGCAAAATTGGTTACTCACATAAGCCAAAGTACTAAGACTTTACTATCCTAGGGGATCCCCAAAGGACAGGCCATGTGTGTTTGCATAATTCAAATGTTTTCTGCTTTTTAAAATTACCATTCAAATGTTTCATTTCAGAGATAACATCTCATCAAGTACCTATCTTAAAAAAAGTCTATTGTATTTCTATACACCAACAACACCAGAAATTGAAGTGATTTGAGTCCAGAAACATCGCCATGCATATATGGAACTTCGGCATTTGAAAAAAGTGACATACCAAAACTGTTTTTCAAAGTAGTCGTACCAATTCCCACAAGCAATGTTTAAAAGATCCTATTGCTTCAAAGTCTTTCTAACATATGGTATTGTCAGACTTTTTAATTTTTGCCAGCTGAAATGCATAAAATGATACCTCATTTGCATATATATCTCACTAATGAGGATAGACATCTCTTTATATTCTTATTGATGTCATGTGTATACTGTTCTGTGAAATTCTTTTTGGGCCATTTTCGTTTTGTTCATTTGCCCTTCTTATTGATTTGTGAAGGTTCACTATATATTCTTGTTATAAATCCCTCATTGGGTTTATACCAATATCTTCTCTAAGTGTATCTTTCCATTTTCTTTTAAAAACTTTTTGACAGAACAAAGTTCTTAATTTTGAACTAGTAAGACTTAAATTAGTAAATTTTAAACTAGTTTACTTTGAACTAGTAAAATGTACATCTTTTGACAGCTTTTTGTTTCATGTTTAATAAATCTTGCTCTACTCCCAAAGCTTAAAAAATCCCTTATTTTTTAAGGAGTTTTTTAAATTGTTTTTGACATTTGGATCCTAAGTGTACCTGGAGTTGACTTTTTGTCTATAGTTATGAGAAGCCAAGTGATAGAGAGACTGAACAACAGAGAAGTCAAAAGAATGTTGCAGCTGATTGGAAGAACTGGGCAAATAATTTTAAGCCCTTTCTCAGCAAGTCAGGAAGGTAAAATTGGAGTTCTGGGCCTACCTAGGAAGAAATGTCTAGTCAACATTCCACATTTTAAATGGGACTTTACCAAACTTTAAAAATTAATTCTATAATTTTAATCACAATATCCAGCATCCAATCAAAAATTATCCAACATATCAAAAGACAATATTGGATACTTAAGAAACTGAAAGGAAAAACAGACAATAGGAACAAACCTACAAGAGAACCATATTAGACAAATTAGATATGGAAATTAAGTATAATTGAGATGATCAAGAAAAATTATATCATGATGAAAATTTCAACAGGAAATTAGAATTTGTAAAAACCTATTAGTTGGAAATTCTTGAACCAAGTAATATAATAAAGATTGAAGCAGTTGGATTCAATGTCACATAGACATAGCTAAACACAGGATTATTAACCATAATATGTTAATAGAAAATGTCCAGATAGAAGCATGAAGAGAAAAACAAATGTACAAAATACAGAAAAGAGCATAAGAGACCTATGAGACATAATGAAAATATATTAAATGCATAATCATAATTTGAAAAAACATAGAAGAAGAAAAGGGATATTTGAAGAGAAAATGATCAAGAATTCTCCAAAATAAATGAAAGACATCAAACCATAGTAGACTTACAAGTGCTATAAACCCCTAGCAGGATAAATACCAAGAAAACTACATGAAGGCATATTATAATAATATTACTGATAGCAATGGGAGATAGACAAATTCTTCTGCAGACAGGGATGGGTCCCCAGTGAAACCCAACCTTCAAGCAAAGGACAGTCTAAAACCTGAAAATTGAACTGCCAGTTCAGGATAGAGTCCGCAACCGGAGTGAGAACTTTCATCCGTATCTTCCCCACTCTCTCTCAATTGGTTCCTTCTGAATGATACCTTTTAACCAATTGAATGGTGCTTTTTCCAAGACCACTCAAAGACCTATCAGCATGCAGTCTGCCATTCTAAGCCCATAAAAACCCGACTCAGCCCCACAGCCTTACCCACTTTCAAGACCCGTCTCATTGCTGACAGTTTTCTTTCTGTCACTCAATAAAATTCTACTTTGCCTTAATCTCCAGTGTCCATGCGCCTTATTCCTCTTGGTCTCAGGACAAGAATTTGCTGAACTGCTGGAGCAAAATAGCTGTAACATTCCTCCTCACAAAGCTAGGGGCAGCAGGAGTAAAATCACTGTAACATTCCCTCCCACTCACCAAACAAAGGGAGAGAAGCAGCTGCTGGACACCACTCTCTCCCAGTCACTGAACTATGGGAGCAAAAAAGCCACAATATTTCTAAAACCAAAAGATTAAAAACATTTTTTAAACAAGTCAGAGAAAAAAACACAGTACCTTCAAAGAAGTTGCAAAATGACTTATGGTTAATTTGTCAGTAGCAACAATGGAATCCAGAGGCAAAAGAATAACCTCTCCAACTTGCTTTAAAAAAGAAAAAAAAACCATCCTGGCTAACATGGTGAAACCCCGTCTCTACTAAAAAATACAAAAAACTAGCCGGGCGAGGTGGCGGGCGCCTGTAGTCCCAGCTACTCGGGAGGCTGAGGCAGGAGAATGGCGTAAACCCGGGAGGCGGAGCTTGCAGTGAGCTGAGATCCGGCCACTGCACTCCAGCCCGGGCGACAGTGCGAGCCTCCGTCTCAAAAAAAAAAAAAAAAGAAAAAAAAAAAGAAAAAAAAAGAACTGATTTCCAACTTAAAATTATTTACTCAAAGGAAAAAATAAACTCAAAACTGGAAGTGGCAGTTTCCAGTGCTAGCAATAATAAGATAGAATACACATGACTAATCCTTTCACAAATAACAGACAAAATATATAAAACAACTACTTTTTTTTAACTTTTTCTCCTTCCAACATTTATTTTAGGTTCGGGGGTACATGTGCAGATTTGTTACATCAGTAAACTGCATGTCACTGGGTTTCGGGGTACAAATTATTTCATCACCCAGGTAGTAAGCACAGTACCTGGTAAGTAGTTGTTCAGTCCTAACCCTTCTCCTACCCTCCACCTTTAAGTAGGCCCCAATGTCTCTTATTCCCTTCTTTGTGTCCATATGTACCTAATGTTTAGCTCCCATTTATAAGTGAGAAGATGTGATATTTGGTTCTCTGTTCCTGCATTCATTCACTCAGGATAATGGCCTCCAGCTGCATCCACGTTGCTGCAAAGGACATGACTTCATTCTTTTTTATGGCTGCATAGTAGTCTATGGTGTATACATGGTATATTTTCTTTATCCGATCCACCATTGATGGGCATCTGGGTTGATTCCATGTCATTGCTATTGTAAATAGTGTTGCAATGAACACATGAGTGTGTGTGTCTTTTTGGTAGAATGATTTATTTTCTTTTGGATATATATGTAAATTGTTTTAGGCAGTACAACCATTTTCACAATATTGATTCTTCTGATCCATGAGCATGGAATGTTTTTCCTATTATTTCTGTCATGTCTGATTTCTTTCAGCAGTGTTTTCTAGTTCTTGTAAAGATCTTTCACCTCCCTGATTAGCTGTATTCCTAGGTATTTTGTACTTTTTGTGGCTATTGTGAATGGACTGCATTCTTGATTTGGCTCTTTGCTTGGATGTTATTGGTGTACAGAAATGCTGCTGATTTTTTTATGTTGATTTTGTATCCTGAAAGTTGTTTATCAGGTCTAGGAGCCTTCGGGCAAAGACGATGGGGTTTTCTAAGTATAGGCTCAAATTGCCTGCAAAGAAAGATAGGTTGAATTCCTCTCTTCCTACTTGGATGCATTTTTTTTCTTTCCCTTACCTGATTGTCCTGGCTAAGACTTCCAGTACTGTGTTGAATAGCAGTGATGAGGGTGAGCATCCTTGACTTGCTCCAGTTCTCAAGGAGAATGCTTCCAGCTTTTGCCCATTCATATGGTGCTGTGACTTTGTCATAGATAGCTCTTATTATTTTGAGGTATGTACCTTTGATGCCTAGTTTGTTGAGGGTTTTCAAACTGAAAGGATGTTGAATTTTATTGAAAGCCTTCTCTGTATCTATTAAGATGATCGTGTGCTGTCTTTTAGTTCTGTTGATGTGATTAATCACATTTATTGACTTGTATGTGAAGAGAACTTGCATCCCAGGGATAAAGCCTATATGATTGTCATGAATTAGCTTTTTGATGTGCTGCTGAATTCAGTTTGCTTGTACTTTGTTGAGGCTTTTTGCATCCATGTTCATGAGGTATATTGGCCTGAAGTTTTCTTTTATCATTGTCTCTGCCAGGTTTTGGTGTCAGAGTGTTGCTGACCTCATAGAATCAGTGAGGAATCCCTCCTCCTCGATTTTTTGAATAGTTTCAGAACAATGGGTACCAGCTCTTTATATGTCTGGCAGAATTTAGTTGTGAATTTGTCTGGTTCAGGGCTTTTTCTAATTAGTAGGGTTTTTTTATTACTGATTCAGTTTCAGAACTCATTATTGATCTGTTCAGGGTTTCAATTTCTTCCTGGTACATTCTTGGGAGTTGGTATGTTTCTGGAAATTTATCAATTTCTTCTAGGTTTTCCAGTTTGTGTGCATAGAGGTGTTCACAATAGTCTCTGAGGGTTTTTTTATATTACTGTGAGGTTGATGGTAATGTCCCCATTATTTCTGATTGTGTTTATTTGGATCATCTCTATTATTTTTTTCTTAATCTAGGTAGTAGTCTATCAATCTTATTTGTTCTTTCAAAAAACAAAATTTAGGTGTCACTGATCTTTTATTTTAAAAAAATTATTTCCATGAGTTTTGGAGAAACAGGTGGTATTTAGTTACATGAGTAAGTTCTTTAGTGGTGATCTGTGAGATTTTGGTGCACCCATCACTCGAGCAGTATACACTGTACTCAATTTGTAGTCTTTTATCCTTCACCCCATCTCCCACCCTTTCCCATGAGTCCCCATAATCTATTGTATCATTCTTATGCCTTTGCATCCTCATAGCTCAGCTCCCACTTGTGAGTGAGAACATACAATGTTTGGTTTTCCATTCCTGAGTTACTTCCCTTAGAATAACAGTTTCCAGTTCCATCCATGCTGCTGTGAATGTCATTAATTTGTTTCTTTTATGTCTGAGTAGAATTTCGTCATATATATACACACACAAAATGTGTTTTACGTCTCAATTTTATTCAGTTCAGCTCTGATTTTGGTTTCTTTTCCTCCACTACCTTTGAGGTTAGTTTTCTCTTGCTTTTGTAGTTCCTCTAGGTATGATTTAGATTGTCTATTTGAGAGCCTTCTGCCTTTTTGATGTGGGCATTTGGTGCTATAAACTTTCCTCTTAATACTGCTTTAGATGTATCCCAGAGATTCTGGTACATTGTATCTTTGTTTTCATTTATTCCAAAGTATTTCTTGATTTCTCCCTTAATTTTATTGCTTACCCAAAAGTCATTCAGGAGCACATTGTTTAATTTACATGTCATTGTATGGTTTTGAGAGACCATCTTGGTATTTTCTATTTTTATTGCGCTGAGGTCCTAGAATGTGGTTGGTATGATTTCAATTTCTTTGAATTTGTTAAGAATTGCTTTACAGCTGAGCATCTGGTTGATTTTAGAGTATGTGCCATGTGCACATGAGAAGAATGTATATTCTGTGGTTGGGTGGAGTCTTCTGTAGATGTGTCAGGTCTATTTGGTCAAGTGTTGAGTTTAGGTTTTGAATATCTTTGTTTTCTGCCTCTATGATCTGTCTAATTCTGTCAGTAGGGTGTTGAAGTCTCCCACTATTATTGTGTGGCTATCTATCTTTATAGGTCTGTAAGAACTTGTTTTATCAATCTGGGTTCTCTAGTGTGGAGTACATATATTTTTAGAATAGTTAAATCTTCTTGTTGAATTGAACCCTTTATCATTATGAAATGCCCTTCTTTGTCTTTTTTCATCATTACTGGTTTAAAGTCTGTCTTGTCTGAAATGAAAATATCAACCTCAGTTCTTTTTTGTTTTCCATTTGCTTGGCAGATCTTTCTCCATCCCTTTATTTTGAGCCTATGGGTGTCACTGTAGGTGAGATGGGTCTCTTGAAGACAGCATGCAGTTGAGTCTTGCTTCTTTATCCAACAACTTGCTTCTCTGTGCCTTTTAAGTGGGGCATTTAACCCATTTACATTTATGGTTAATATTGATATGTGCAGATTTGATCCTGCCATCATATTGTTAGCTGGTGTTTATGTAGACTTGATTATGTAGTTGCTTTATAGTGCATTGGATCTATGTACTTAAGTGTTTTGTTTCCATGTTTAGCACTCCCTTAACCCATTTATACCGGTGGTTGCAATTTTTTTAATTTTTGCAATCAGACCTTGGTGATGACCTTGAGCAGTAGAATATAAATAATTCCCACATGCTTACCATTCCAATAATGGAACACTAGGGGTAAATGGGTTTTTAAGGACCTCTCGAAAGACAGGTCTAGTGGTAACAAATTCCCTTAGCATTTGCTTTTCTGAAAAGGGTTTTATTTCTCCTTTGCTTATGAAGCTTAGTTTGGCTGAATATGAACTTCTTGGTTGGAATTTCTTTTCTTCAAGGATTAAGGATGCTGAATATAGGCCTGTAGTCTCTTCCAGATTCTAAGGTTTCTGCTGAAAGGTCCACTATTAGCCTGATGAGATTCCCTTTGTAGATGACCTGCCCCTTCTCTCTAGATGCCTGTAATATTGTTTCTTTGGCATTCACTTTGGAGAATGATAATTATGTGTCTTGGGGATAGTCATCTTGTATAGTATGTCACAGGGGTTCTCTGAATTTCCTGAGTCTGAACGTCAACCTCTTTATAGAGGTTGGGGAAATTTTTGTGGACAATATCCTCAAATATGTTTTCCAATGTGTTCTCTCTTTCCCTCTCTTTCAGGGATAAGAATGACTCATAGATTTGGTCTCTTTATGTAATCCCATATTTCTCAGAGATTTTGTCCTTTTTTGTCTTTTTTCTTTATTTTTTTCTGAGTGAGTTGATTCAAAGAACCAGCCTTCAAGCTCTGAGATTCCTTCCTCAGTTTGATCTATTCTGCTTTTAATACTTCCAATTGTTTTATAAAATTATTTTGGTGAGTCTTTCAGCTCTATCAGATTAGTTTGGTTCTTTCTTAAAATGGCTATTTTATCCTTCAGCTCTTGAATCATTTGACTGGATTCCTTAGATTCCTTGGATTGGGTTTTAACTTTCTCCCAAATCTTGATGATCTTTCATGCCATCCAAATTCTGAATTCTATGCTGTCATTTCAGCCATTTCAGTCTGGTTAAAAACCACTGCTGGTGAGCTAGTGCAGTCATTTGGAGGTAAGAATACACTGGCTTTTAGAGTGGGCAGAGTTCTTACACTGGTTCTTTCTCATCTGTGTGGGTTGATGTTCCCTTGATCTTTGAAGTTGCTCTCCTTTGGATCAAACTTTTTGCTCTTATATTCTTTGATGCCCTTGGAGGTTTGACTGTGGTATAAGTTGAATTTGGTCAACTGGCTTCATTTCTGGATGATTTCAGAAGGTCAAGGCTCAGCTCATCACTTCTGTGCTGCATGCTCTAACTGTGTGGGGGCAGGGACCAAGCCCACAGCTTTGTTCTCTGACCCCTCAAGGTTAAGCACCTGCTGCACTGGAGGGACCAAGATTTTCCTGGTCCACGGGCAACAATACTCTGATGGAGGATGCTGGCAAAAGCCCTTCATCAGGGTGGTGTCAGTGGGGTTGATGCTCACATGTGTGCACCAGCAGCAACAGGGCAGTGGTAGGGAGGTGGGGGCTGTGCATGCACACGTTCTCCAGTGGCACCAGGGTGGCAGTCACAAGGTTTATAGGATGAGGCTGCAGGTGAATGCACACCAGCAAAGTGGTGAGTGGAAGCTGTGGGAGGTGCACCCTGGTGGGGGCCCATCTGCAAAAGTTATCTGACAGTTAAATTGGATCTGCCAGCCAAAGAATTATGGTGGTGGCTACTGAAAAGCACACCAATTGGGCATCCAAGGCTGCACTGCAAGCGGATGCAGCCAGACAGAGACCTTGGGAGAGGCTGGGCAGACAGAGGAGCACTCATCAGACTGGGTCCACCCCACAGCTAAGATAGCCCTACTCTGTCTAGATCTGACAGTCAAGAAAGGCCAAAACTACCTAGAGAAGTATAGCAAGCCTTGGGGGATGGGCATCCCTGGCCATGTGCCACTGTGATCATTCTTGTTCCAAACTCTCTGGGTTCCAAGCAGGCTAGATTCCTGTCTTTGCCAGCTCTCCAAACAGCTCTCCTTGCCAGTTCAAATGTCTATGGGGATCATGGGGTATCTTGCACCTAGGATTCCTGAGGTCCCTGGTGAGAGCGGGCCACTCTATGCCTATTTAACTCACCCCTTCCCCAGGAGCGTCTCAGGGCCATGAATGAGTCCTGATGCTTGGCAACCCCATGTAGGGTTCCCAGCTTCCTCCCCCTTCAGTCCAGGATCTGCATTCTCCTTCCAACCACTTTCAATGCCTTCCTTCCAAAGTACTGTTCAGAGTGTGCTGATTGATAGTCTGGTCTCTTGGTGGGAGAAGCTCTTCCTGATCCCTGTAGTCAACTAGCTTGGCTTCTCCCAAAACATCTATTTCAAGGCATCTGATAAGGACAGAAAGCAAAAAGAAACTGGAGAGAATTTGACTCTTGAAATACTAGAAACCATACTGGTTAAGAGTTACATTTATATGGCATTTCCTATAAGTACACTCTCCAGTGGGACAGCATAGGGCAGTTAGAACTCAGGTAGAAAGCTACCATCTTACTGACTTAAGATGTCACAGGACAGAGTCTGGGAAAGGACAGAGTGAGTAAAAACTGAAGGTAAAAAACAATCTCATAAAAGAGAAAACTAAAGATTGGGGATCCCTGAAGGTACACATGAACTTTTCTAAAACTGGGAAGATGCCAAAGAACCCAATAGAAAGCAATAATCATAAGGAAAAAATAAAAATAAAAATCTGTGCTGTGATTTCAATTGCTGCTCATTTCATTTCAGGAACAGCTGAGTTTAAAGTTTGAATCCTGCAAGTTAGATGGGTTTTGTAAACACATCAAACTGTCCACTGAAACTCCACCAAGGCCACACTATAGAAGAAAAGACCATGTCCCAGGACTAAGAATTCTCTGTAAGAATAAAAACCAAATCAACCTGTTAAAAAGACTACAGAAACTCCTGGTTATTTATCAGTAATTTAACCACCTGCTGAAGTAAAACTCAACACTCTTCCAAGGAAAAAGAATCCAAAATATCTCTTTCTTTTTCCATCTCTACCATTTCACTCAAACAAGAATCCAAAATACCTATAGTCTCTTTTCTATACTGTCAAGTATATAACCAAAACTTACTATCATATGAAGAAACAGGAAAATGTCACCCATAGTCAAAGAAAAATTAGTCAACAGAAACAAAACTCAGTTGTAGTCAGCAAATAAAGGGTGTAATTATGCAACTATCATAAATAGATTTTAAAAGAGACTAGTCCTAATGGATGAATAGATGGGAAATTTCAGGAATGGAAACTATTTTCAAAAAACAAATGAAAATTCAGGAACTAAAGTAAAAAAAAGGTTCACTGGATGGATTCTAAAATAGACTGGAGAGGGCAGAAAGAATTATTGTGATATATTTAAATTAAATATTATAAAGTACCATTTAAAATATGACAAGATATGAAATACTTGGGGACAAATTTAATAAAGTATGTGCAAGATTTATATCCAAAATAAATGTAGAGATATATACCATGTTTTTAATCAGAAGACTCATCACTGTTAAAATGTCAGTTCAGTCCAAATTGATCCATAGATGTAATCTAGTCCTAAATGAAATCGCAGTGGACTTTTTTGTAAAAATTGCAAGCTAATTCTAAAATATCTATGAGGTTCAAGGCACCTAGAATAACCTAATCAAAATAATTTCTATTTCAATTACTATGAGGTACAGTAATTAGGACTATTGTGGCATTGGTGTAAGAATAGATATATAAATCAAAGATTCATATTCATATAAGAATACCTAAGTAGACCCATACATATATGGGCAACTGGTTTTCAACAAAGGTGAAAGAGTAATTCAAAAGAAAAACATAGTTTTTTCAATAAGCAGTACTGGAAAAACTTAACATCTAAATGCTTATATATGGTACTGGAGCAATTAAATTATATATTTTTTTTAAATGTGACCTCTAACTCACAGAATTCATAAAAATTTATTTCCAGGTAGAATGTAAAACAATAATGCTTCCAGATGCTAACATAAGAAAATATCTTCTTGACTTTGAAGTAGTCATGTTAACAAAGTTTTTTTTTTAACAGAACACAAAATCTCTACCCATAAAGGAACAAAATGGTAATTTGGAATTTATTTAAATTAAGAACTTCTGAATATTTAAAAATGGTTAATATTATGAAAGGGAGAAGATATTTGTAATACCTACAACTAACAAAAGGACTCATATCTAGAACATATAAAAAGTTATCAGAGAAATACAAATTAAAACTACAATATAATACCACTACACACACTTGAACCAAAAACACTGACACTTGCTAACACCAAGTTCGCAAAGAATATGGAGCAATTGGAACTCATATTAGAAAATTCACTTTGGAAAGCTGTTTAGTAATATATATTAAAACTGAGCATATATATATCTTATGACCCAGAAATTTCATTCCTAGGTGTTAGTCCAAAAGAATGTCTACATTAATGCACTGAAAGTAATGCACAAATGTGTATATAATAGCAATGCTCATTAAAGACAAAAACCGGAAATAATTCAAATGTTCATCAGCAATAGAATGGATAGATAAATTATGGTCTATTATCAGTGAATGAATGTATGGTGAGCTCTCACAGACATACAACATTAAGCAAAAGAAATCAGACACAAAATACAACACACTGTATAGTCTCACTATTTAAAGTTCAAAAAGAGGCAAAACTAACCTATGGTGTTAGAAGTCAGGATAATGATTACCTTTGAGATGAGGGAGTAGTAGCTGGTAGGGGGGACAAGGGGCACTCTTAGGGTTTAATAATATTCCATTTCTTGATGTGGGTGGAAGTTACATGAGTGTGTTCACTATGTGGAAATTTATTGTTGTTAGAGATAATGTGTGCACTTTTCTGTATATATGTTATTCTTCAATAAACCATTTAAAACATTAAAAACAACCACTTGTGTGGCTTAGAACAGTGGTCCCCAACCTTTTTGGCACCAGAAACTGGTTTCATGGAATACAATTTTTCCACAGATGGTGGGTGGGGGGAATGGGGATGGTTTCATCCTGAAACCATTCCACTTCAAATCATCAGGCATTAGATTCTCATAAAGAGCACTCAAACTAGATCCCTCACATGTGCTGTTCGCAATAGGGTTCACACTCCTAAGAGACTCTAATGCCGCAGCTAATCTGTCAATAGGTGAAGCTTAGGCGGTAATGTTCATTTGTCTGCCGCTCACCTCCTGCTGTGCGGCCTGGTTCCCAACAGGCCATGGACCAGTACCAGTCCACGACCCAGGGTTGGGGACTCCTGGCTTAGAAGCAATGTCTAGAGATTGTAGGGTAACAGAAACTATATAAAGGTAGTATATATGCTACAGGCAAAACATGTAATCTAGACATTATAAACAACTCTTAACTAATCCCTGGGTAAGTGCTATATGAATATTCTAAAACTACTTAAAGAAAATGTCAAATTTAATACTTTGCCATTGTATTGGTATAAGTGTACGAGTAAGCTATAAGATCATGAGTAACTGTGAGTAATAACTTACAATGTGAACCACTTCTGCTGAATCTCTACACTTCTACCCACATATTACCTTTCCTTTCACCATCTCTCCCTTATAGTACCCATGTTTCACCTTTCGTGGGCAAGTTCTTTAGTTAACCAAAATGCCCACATTATTTATCACTTCAAGTCTATAAATAAAGCCACTGAAAGCAATGAAACAGAATCTTGTAGTAAGGCTACATAAATTATCATATGTCTTTATTGGAAGGAAAGATTTTCTAAATTGGTCTCAAAATTCTTAAAAATAAGTCAATAAATATATAATAAAGCTATCTCTACTCTCAATATATTTTCACTTTTGCAAATACTTTTATTAGTTGCTCTTCATTAGTCCTTCACATTATGCCACTGGACAAATACCTTTAAAAAAAATAACTCAAAGCAGGAAACTACTTAAAATACATTTCCAGTATTTCATAGAGTTTATTGGATCAGAATCCATTCTCCTTATACTTCAACCCCACCACTGAGCTTAAAATTCCTTCCAAGCTTTTGGGAACAATGCTCTCAGTGTCACTATCCCTACTATACATAGGATAATCATTGGCTATTCCCCAAATTCCAGAACCATGTGCCATTGCATTGCTTTCCTCCCACACTGAAGTCACTGGCAGTTGCTCATTTTGGCAGTTTGTCAAATAAATCACACGGTAAAGCACTTGGTGATCTTTAACCAAATGAATCTGCGGTGTGTGCAGCATATGACATGTAGAGGTAGTCCACACGTTATAATAGAACACAGTGAAGGATATACCCTGTACAGCATAATCCTGCAATCAAGACTTCTCTTTGAGAACTTCTCTTTAAAGTAATATCCTTTTTTTGAGCTAAAAAGGTCGACTTACTTAAAAACAAAGGCAAATACCATCTCATGACAACTACTGTTCCCTTCTGAGAATGACTGATGTCTTACATACTTATTACCAGTTTATGGAAATTACGTTGTCAAATAGATCACATTTTCCTACAGAAACAATGTAAGGATAGGGCTCATATCCCTTACCAAAGAATCAACAGAGAAACTATAATTACGAGAGTAAAAGCAAAGATAAGACTATTATAAAATTTTATAATATAAAGTGACAAAAGGATGCTTCAACTTTTTAATATATTTAACAAACGTTTAACAGGTGTCTGTGATGTGTCAGGCATTGGTAATCAAATAACACCTGGTACCTGCCATGCTCAATAAATTAACTAACAGTCACGATTTACTAAACAAGCACATCAGTGTTCACTGTACAGGGTGGTTACTGTCATGAATGAGAGATGCTCAGAGTCTGTGAGGACACAGAAGACAAAACTCTAAATCAGCATCCAGGGATCAGTAAACACTTCCTGGAAAAGATGACCTGGGCTCAGCTTTACTACAAGAGCAAGAACTGACTGAATTAGAAAGGCAATCCAAGTGACAGGAATATGGTCACGTTCTGCATAACAACATTTCGGTCAACAACAGATGCATACATGATGGTGGTCCCATAGCATTATAGTAGATTGAAAAATTCTTATTGCCTAGTGACCTCACAGCCATAGTAACATTGTAGTGCAACGCCTGTGGGTTTTGGTAACACTTCCAGAAGAAGGCATTGTTAACACGGGAGATGAAAATTCCCATGCGTGGTATTGCCCCTGAAGACCTTTCAGTGGGACAAGATATGAAAGTGGAAGGCAGTGACATTGACAGCCCTAATTCCGTGTAGGCCTAGGCTAATGTGTGTACTTGTGTCTTAGATTTTAGTAAAAAAAAAAAAAAAAAAAAAAAACTTTAAACAGTAAAAAAAAATAATAATTAAAAATTTAAAAAACAAAAAACTTATAGAATAAGGACATAAAAGAGAAAATATTGTGCAGCTGTACAATGTGTTTTAATCTAAGTATTACTACAAAAGAGTCAAAAAGTTAAAAATTTTTTAAGTTTATAAAGTTAAAAAGTTGCAGTAAGTTAAGGTTAACTTATTACTGAAGAAGGAAAAAATTTTTAAATAAATTTAGGGTAGCCTAAGTGTATAGTATTTATAAAGTCTACAGTGATACTAGGTATTCACCACTCCCTGGCTCACTCAGAGCAACTTCCAGTCCTGCAAGTTCCATTCATGGTATGTGCCCTACACAGGTGTACCATTTTTAAATTTTTTTATACCATATTTTTACTGTGCCTTTTCCATGTTTAGGTATACAAATACTTACTGCTATGTTATATTAATAATTGCCTGCAGTATTCGGTATAGTAACATGCTGTACAAGTTTGTAGTCTAGGATGCCTAGGTGTGTTGTAGATTATGCCATCTAAGTTTGTGTAAGTATACTCGATGATGTTCACACAATGACAAAATGACATATGGATGTACTTCTCAGAACATGTCCCCATTGTTAAGTAAGGTATGACTGTAGCTGGTAACACATGCACACAGGCATAAAGCAACATGGAACATTCAAGAAACTGAGAGTTCCTGTTTGGAGGAACATTTGAGGGAGGCGCAGTCACAGGAAATCAGGTGCAAGATAATGGTAGAAGCCAAATCATGAAATGCTTTGGGAGGTAGGTTTAAATTTTGAACTTCATTGAAAAAGGTAGTCCCCCTGATCCTCCAACAGCTACTAAAAAGGATTTTAAGCAGAGAAGTAAAATGAACATATTTTCATTTTTAAAAGATCGATTTGATTTTACTATGGAGGAAAGCTAATGCAATAACCCTGAATTCACGAAGCAATGTTAAAAATAGAGTAGAAGGAACAGATCTGAGAGACAACAAGGAGAAAAAATTCATTGAACCTGACTGATGAAAGAATATATACACCAAACCCCCATGACACCAATATGACAAACCTGCATATGTACCCTGAACCTGAAATAAAATAAAGAAAAGTCTTTAAAAGTTCATTGAACTTAGACATTAATTAGAAGAGAGGGTGGAATGAAAGTCTAAAGTGGCTTGGTGACTAAGATGATGATCAAGAACAAGGACAAAGCGTGGGTCTCTGTTGGTAGGGAGCAGGGAAAAACAACAAATATATTTCAAATTATCTTGCACATTATGTGTCTATATATTGTCTGAAGAATGTGTATAAAATATAAATTCTATATAATATATATAACAAAGTGTAGCCATTTTGGAAAACAGTGTGGAGGTTCCTAAAGAAATTAGAACTACCATTAAGAGCTAGCAATCTCCCTTCTGGGTATAACACTGAAGTAAAGGAAATCACCACTTCATAAAGATATCTGCACTCCCGTATTCACTGTATCATTATTCACAATAGTCAAGATATGAAAACAACCTAAGCGTCCATCAACAGATGAATGGATAAATAAATTGGTCATACATATAACGGAAAAAAGGAGATCCCGCCATTTGTCACAACATGGATGAAACTGGAGGACATCATGCTAAGTGAAATAAGCTAGACATAAAAAGCTATTGCACAATCTCACTTATATGTAGAATCTTTGTTTAAGGAAGTCATATAGGCAGACACAGAGAATAAAACAGTATCTACCAGAGGCTGGGGGCAGGAGTGAGGAAATGGGCCGGTGCAGATCAAAGGATACAAAGTTGCGGTTATGAAAAATGAACAGCTCTGGAGATCCAGTACACAACATGAAGACTAGAGCTAATAATGTTGAATTCAGGATTTTTGCTAAATGAGATTTAGATGCTCCTGCTGCACACACCAAAAAAATGGGTAACTGTGAGATTAAGAATATGTTAATTTACTTTATTATAGTAACCATTTTACTATTCATATGTATTTCATTAACATTATGTTGTATACCTTAAATATACACAATAACATTTATTTTAAAAATAAATTCACATAAATATAATTTTTTTTTGAGATGAAGTCTCGCTCTTGTCCCCCAGGCTGGATTGCAATGGCACGATCTCAGCTCACTGCAACCTCTGCCTCCTGGGTTCAAGTGATTCTCCTGCCTCAGCCTCCCAAGTTTACAGGCGCCTGCCACCACACCCAGCTAATTTTTGTGTTTTTAGTAGAGATGGGGTTTCACCATGTTGGGCAGGCTGGTCTCGAATTCCTGACCTCAGGTGATCCACCTGCCTTGGCCTCCCAAAGTGCTAGGATTACAGGCATGGGCCACCACGCTCGGCCAAAAATTTTTTTAAGTATATAACAAATAATCCCCTGTATCATACATGTGACATAAAGCTTACTGTTACTAGTTATTCATTTTAATATTCATTTTAATTATTTAACTAGCAAAGGCTTCCTGATTTTCTTAAAGTTATGTTGGGGCTTGAGGGAGAAAAATATTTAAAAATCCCAAGTCTCTTTTACAAAGCTGAACAAGAAAAATTTAACTTTCCTTTTCTTCCCAAAATAGATACTTGCAGAAAGCTGATATATACGAAAGCATTCCACTAACCAAAGAATATTCAGCAATTATTTTAAAACTATCCTACAGTTTAGACTTAAATTCATTAGAAAATTGCTGTATTATAAATAAAGATCGCAAAAAGATGAAATATATGCTTAGATTATGTAATATTAACAAAGCAGCAACTTGACTCATGCATAGTTTATGCAAAGCATTTTTTAAAAAGTTTAGGAAATCTAAACCTCCAGAAATTTGCAAAGTTAAAAATGTACTTCTGAGATGGTCAGGTCTGAAACTTCTATTTCCCAGCTGTTTACAAGGAACTTCATAACTTATTTATGTATAGACAAATAAATCTTCAGCTTCATTAGTCATTTCTCACTATATCCTATGACCAAAAAAGGGTACTTTTCTCTTTGTCTATTATGGAAAAGCTATGTCAAGGCGGAGGAGGAGGAAGAGGAATTGCCTGCGGGGACTGAGCAACTAAAAAGAAGAGCCTGGAGTGGGACTGAGCCTTGGAGCTGTCTAATGAGCCACTCTGCCTCCCACAGCTAGCTCCTCACAGCTCTGCAAAAGACTAAAAAACTGGAGCCAACAAAAACAAAACACTCACAGATCTAATTTGGTGACTAACACCCTAAAGATATGCAGTTTGCTCCTGACCAGGACTAGAGTACTCACTTTCTTTGCGAACTTCCTCAAGTGAAGCTGTAAGCTCATCCTTCAAAACTGTAGCTTCCTGGGCAATCTTCTCTCCCTTGTCTAATAAATTCCAAGTTGCTTCCTCCACAGAAGCTAGAAGGATACTGGCTCTTTTCGAACGTCCTTTTTTCCTGCTGGAAGGGTTCTGGGGACAGTTTACAAGTGTGGTAACCTAAAATTGAAAAAATACAAAGTTCTCCATTGACAAATTGTAAAGCGAACACAGTCCTGTGATATTACAGCCCAGAACAAAAGACAGCACAGTTGACCCTTGAGCAACTCAAGGGTTAGGGGCACCAACCCACCATGCAGTTGAAAATCTGAGCATAACTTTCGACTCCTCAAAAACGGAACTACGAATAGCCTACTGGTGGCCAGAAGCCTGATAACAATAGTCGATTAACACAGATTTTTTATCTATATGTGCTATATAACTGTATTCTTACAATAAGATGAGCTAGAGATAGTGTTATTAATAAAATCATAAGAGAAAATATAAATAAATAAATCAATAAGTATAAGTGGATCATCATAAAGGTCTTCATCCTCATCATATTCATATTCCTGAGGAAAAGGAAGAAGAGGAGGGTTGGTCTTGCTGCCTCAGGGGTGTAAGAGGCAGAAGAGATGGAGGAGGTGGAAGGGAAGGCAGAAGAGGCAGGCACACTTGGTGTAACTTTTATTGAAAAAAATTCCGAATAAATTTAAACTTGCATAGTTCAAACCAGTGTTGTTCAAAGATCAACTGTATTTCACAGTAACATGACTCATTTCCAGTGCTGTCGGTACACCTACAAAAGTCAAGTCATGGCACCAAGAACAGCAGCAGGAGCCACCATGGAGTTCCCAACTAAAAATAGGAAGTGAGAGCCTTAGCGTTTGAATTTCAAAATATAGACGTTAAAATGCCCTCTCTTCAACTACCCCGGTCATCACATCATTTCTATGTTAAATATTTACTGAACATCTATTTTTTACATTGTTCTGGATGATGGAAAAGAAATGCATTTCATGCTTTCATGGAGTTTACATTCTTAATGTTGGCAGCATACAATAAACATATAAACAAATAAAAAATGTAAGGTTCAGTAAATGTTAGGAGGAAAAATAAAGTTGGGGGAGGGAACAGAGTGAGAAAGAGTGGGGATCGGGGTGGTCAGGAAAGGCCTCTTGATAGGGGACTTTGAGTGAGACCTGTTTGAGAGGCCAAACGAGTTACGGGAAAGTGTAGGAGACAAATCTGAGAGTTTACAAAGGGCAAGAAAGTAGGACATAGTAAGGATTTGGCCTTTGTCCCCTGAGGCAACCGCTGTTTTATATGATTCAGAATGTTTCCCCCTCTCCTAATATTAGTTATCTCTATTCTCAGCCTAAGTAGACTAATACTGACTTAATTATAATTATTTTTGGCTCCCTCTTAATGTAGATTGCTGGCTAAAAAAGTAGTATAAATTTTATCTTATAAAATTATTTGATATTTTGGAGATAAATAATTTTCTGCTCTCATTTTTGACTGTTTTATCAAAGTTCTGTATTTTTTACATGAAGTTTCTGTAATTAAAACAATACACACATACACAGGCTTCTAGAGCATTCTTCCAGTAGTAAAACTTAAACAAACTCCTCACCACAAGTATATGAAGTGAGAAATGTGTCAATTGGCTTGATTTAATCATTTTACAATGCATACATATATCAAAACATCACAGTGTACAAAATAAATATCTATAAATTTTATTTGCCAATTTTAAGTTAATAAAGCTTGGGGAAAAAAAAGAAAGAAATGAATCTTAACAAATACAAGAACAAACTCATAATAAGAACATTATTTGAAGACAAAAATTAAGCTTCTGTATTTGGAAACAAAAACATCATACTGACTTACATTATTAAAAAACACCTATTTCTGGCTGGGCATGATGGCTCATACCTGTAATCCCAGCACTTTGGGAGGCCAAGGCAGGCGGATCACCTGAGGTCAGGAGTTAAAGACCAGCCTGACCAACATGGAGAAACCCCGTCTCTACTAAAAATACAAAATTAGCCGGGCGTGGTGGCGCTTGCCTGTAATCCCAGCTACTCAGGAAGCAGAGGCAGGAGAATTGCTTGAACCCAGGAGGCGGAGGTTGCGGTGAGCCAAGATCATGCCATTGCACTCCAGCCTGGGCAACAAGGGCAAAACTCTATTTAAAAAAAAAACAAAAACAAAAAACAAAAAACACCCACTCTTAATTCAATCTTGGATCACAATTACAACTTTTGGATTAAATTTTTATAAACAAAGCTTTAAAATCACCATCATAGAGGAATGAGAGAAAGGAAAAAAACAACTTGTATCTAATATTTAAAATAGAAGACCTGAAACTCCTGTTGAAAGCTAAGCTGCTGCATGTCATGAAACAGTGGAAGCTCATGGTAATCACGCACCACATCTTTGACAGCAAACTGCATAATGCTTCTGCGCAGTAGCCCCTAGAGATTTTCCTTGTTGGTTGTTTATGCAGCATTCGATGTTTGTTTACTTGGATATCTGGACCCAGTTTTTATCAACGAACTAAAAAAAACTTAAGAAGCTATGGGGGAAATATGTGGATGAAAATCATTTTTGTCTGCCCTCCTACCCTCCTCCCTTTACCCAATAGATCCTCTGTTCATTCTAATTTGCTTTATTTCCAAGTTCATCACCCAGAGTGGAATGTCTTGTGGCAAGCCTTTGTTTCCTCTCTTAGAAAATAAGCATAATTATTATTATCCTACAAGACTGGGGAAGGTCAAATAAGGTAAAGCATTTTGTAAAATGCATAATATGACACAAATATTTGTTGGCATTTCATGTATATTTTCTAGTTTGTTCCCCACGTAGGTGCGGAAAATTCATTATGGGAAACCTTATCAAAGGTATTCTCTCTGGACCTAAGTGTATCTTGCTCTTGGGCCCCCCCATGCTAAATGTGATGAAGGCAGTTAACAAACCACATTCTGTATGCTTTACAAGCAGCTAAATAAGATCATGTGTCTTTCATCATGGATTATATAAGAATAATAAGCCTGATTTATTACATGGGTTTTCACAAATTCCAAAAGGCAAATATCTCACTCTTATCAGTCTAATTTATATATTGAGAGTTAAAAGGTATTTGTCCAGATTAAGACAAATCACAAAAACTAGTTTAAAATCTTTGTTTAAAACAAAGAATAAGTATCACTGTATGAAATGTTCCCTCAGAATATATTTTAAGTGCCACAATTCATGATGCTTCCCACTGCACATTCCTCCTCTATTGTTCAGATCCACCATGTGCCAAATATTTTCCATAGAATAGCCTGGGCTTTGAAATTAAAATGAGCATTCCAGAAATGCTTTGTTCCTTATAATAAATGCCAGAGAACTATGAAATGTGAAAAGAACATTGTATAAGAACATTGTGCTTCCATCAAAAAAGGCAATTTCATCTTGCAAGTTATTCACTTTTATAAGTTGTCTGTACCTACTTCTTCTTTTAAAATACTCCAATACAGTTATTTGATATTGATTAAACTAAAGTCAAGTGATGTTTTCAATGATTCCTTTTATTTCAGAAAGTAAATATGGCTTGGCAATCCTGTGGAAAAAAAGAAAGCTGAAACTATTTTTTTAACCCCAACTCACCTAAGAGATGTAACTTACTCCTATCAGTGACTGTGACTCACCATAACAGATGATTCTCACCAAGGGAGAGGATAGGAGGGTGCTATTAGAAAAGGTCTCCCACCTCTTGAAGGAATACCAGCAACCAGTAAATTAGCTTTCAAGTTATCCTGTAAAATAAATCCTGTGTCCTCATTTTCTTTTTCAGTACTAAATCAGATATATTTCTGTAAGAAAATTTAGTTGGAACAACTTGCAACAAAGATGATTCTAATGTAGGTTCTAAGCCCATGTCTTGCTAACTTTACCTTCTGTCACAGATACAAAATCCTCCCATTCCCCTCTTTCTCAGACATTAGGGATCCCTCTCATATAGAAAATCTCTAAGAAGATGGCTGAATAGGAACAGCTCCAGTCTACAGTTCCCAGTGTAAGCGATGCAGAAGATGGGTGATTTCTGCATTTTGAACTGAGGTACCAGGTTCATCTCACTAGGGCATGTCGGACAGTGGGTGCAGGACAGTGGGTGCAGCCCAATGAGCGAGAACCAAAGCAGGGCGAGGCACCACCTCACATGGGAAGCGCAAGGGGTCAGGGAATTCCCTTTCCTAGCGAAGGGAAGCTGTGACAGACAGCACCAGGAAAATCGGGTCACTCTCACCCGAATACCACGCTTTTCCAAGTTTTCTTAGCAAACAGCACACCAGGAGATTATATCCTGCACTTGGCTTAGAGGGTCCCACACCCATGGAACCTCACTCATTGCTAGCATAGCAGTCTAAGATCTAATGGCAAGATGGCAGTGAGGCTGGAAGAGGGGCACCCACCATTGCTGAGCTTGAGTAGGTAAACAAAGCAGCTGGGAAGATGGAACTGGGTGGAGTCCACCACAGCTCAAGGAAGCCTGCCTGCCTCTATAGACTACTTCTGTGGGAAGGACATAGCCAAACAAAAGGCAGCAGAAACCTCTGCAGATTTAAATATCCCTGACAGACAGCTTTGAAGAAAGTAGTGGTTTTCCCAGCACAGAGTTTGAGATCTGAGAACACTCAGACTGCCTCCTCAAGTGGGTACCTGACACCCGAGTAGCCTAACAGGGAGGCACCCGCCAGTAGGGGTGGACTGACACTTCATACAGCCAGGTACCCCTCTGAGACAAAGTCTCCAGAAGAACAATCAGGCAACAACATTTACAGTTCAGCAATATACACTGTTTTGCAGACTCCGCTGCTGACACCCAGGCAAACAGGGTCTGGAGTGGACCGCCAGCAAACTCCAACAGACCTGCAGCTGAGGGTCCTAACTGTTAGAAGGAACACCAACAAAGAGAAAGGACATCCACAAAAAAACCTCACCTGTACGTCACCATCATCAAAGACCAAAGGTACATAAAACCACAAAGATGGGGAATAAAGAGAGCAGAAAAGTTGAAAATTCTAAAAATCAGAGCAGCTCTCCCCCTCCAAAGGAAGGCAGCTCCTCACCAGCAATGGAACAAAGCTGAATGGAGAATGGTTTGATGAGTTGAGAGAAGAAGGCTTCAGATGATCAAACTTCTCCAAGCTAAAGGAGGAAGTTTAAACCCATCACAAAGAAGCTATAAACCTTGAAAAAAGATTAGATGAATGGCTAACTAGAATAACCAGTGTAGATAAGTCCATAAATGACCTGATGGAGCTGAAAACCATGGTACGAGAACTAAGTGATGAATGCACAAGCTTCAGGAACCAATTCCATCAACTGGAAGAAAGGGTATCAGTGATTCAAGATCAAATGAATGAAATGAAGCGAGAAGTTTAGAGAAAAAAGAGTAAAAAGAAATGAACAAAGCCTCCAAGATATATGGGACTATGTGAAAAGACCAAATCTACGTCTGATTGGTGTACCTGAAAGTGATGGGGAGAATGGAATGAAGTTGGAAAACACTCTTCAGGATATTTTTTTTTTCTTGATATACTGATTTCCTTTCTTTTTTTTTATTTTATTTTTTTATTATACTTTAAGTTCTAGGGTACATGTGCATAACGTGCAGGTTTGTTACATATGTATATTTGTGCCATGTTGGTGTGCTGCACCCATCAACTCATCAGCACCCATGAAGTCATCTTTTATGTCATGTATAACTCCCCAATGCAATCCGTCCCCCTCCCCCCTCCCCATGATAGGCCCCAGTGTGTGATGTTCCCCTTCCCGAGTGCAAGTTTCATCATTGTTCAGTTTCCACCTATGAGTGAGAACATGCGGTGTTTGGTTTTCTCTTCTTGTGATAGTTTGCTAAGAATGATGGTTTCCAGCTGCATCCATGTCCCTACAAAGGACGCAAACTCATCCTTTTTTATGGCTGCATAGTATTCTGTGGTGTATATGTGCCACATTTTCTTAATCCAGTCTGTCACAGATGGACATTTGGGTTGATTCCAAGTCTTTGCTATTGTGAATAGTGCCGCAATAAACATACGTGTGCATGTGTCTTTATAGCAGCATGATTTAGATGGCTGGGTCATATGGTACATCTAGTTCTAGATCCTTGAGGAATCGCCATACTGTTTTCCATAATGGTTGAACTAGTTTACAATCCCAACAACAGTGTAAAAGTGTCCCTATTTCTCCACATCCGCTCCAACACCTGTTGTTTCCTGACTTTATAATGATTGCCATTCTAACTGGTGTGAGATGGTATCTCATTGTGGTTTTGATTTGCATTTCTCTGATGGCGAGTGATGATGAGCATTTTTTCATGTGTCTGTTGGCTGTATGAATGTCTTCTTTTGAGAAATGTCTGTTCATATCCTTTGCCCACTTTTTGATGGGGTTGTTTGTTTTTTTCTTGTATATTTGTTTGAGTTCTTTGTAGGTTCTGGATATTAGCCCTTTGTCAGATGAGTAGATTGTAAAAATTTTCTCCCATTCTGTAGGTTGCCTGTTCACTCTGATGGTAGTTTCTTTTGCTGTGCAGAAAAGCTCTTTAGTTTAATTAGATCCCATGTGTCAATTTTTGCTTTTGCTGCCGTTGCTTTTGGTGTTTTAGACATGAAGTCCTTGCCCATGCCTATGTCCTGAATGGTACTACCTAGGTTTTCTTCTAGGGTTTTTATGGTATTAGGTCTAACATTTAAGTCTCTAATCCATCTTGAATTAATCTTCGTATAAGGAGTAAGGAAAGGATCCAGTTTCAGCTTTCTACTTATGGCTAGCCAATTTTCCCAGCACCATTTATTAAATAGGGAATCCTTTCCACATTTCTTGTTTTTCTCAGGTTTGTCAAAGATCAGATGGCTGTAGATGTGTGGTATTATTTCTGAGACTCTGTTCTGTTCCATTGGTCTATATCTCTGTTTTGGAACCACTGCCATGCTATTTTGGTTATTGTAGCCTTGTAGTATAGTTTGAAGTCAGGTAGCGTGATGCCTCCAGCTTTGTCCTTTTGACTTAGGATTGTCTTGGCAATGCGGGCTCTTTTTTGGTTCCATATGAACTTTAAAGCAGTTTTGTCCAATTCTGTGAAGAAACTCATTGGTAGCTTGATGCGGATGGCATTGAATCTATAAATTACCTTGGGCAGTATGGCCATTTTCACGATATTGATTCTTCCTATCCATGAGCATGGTATGTTCTTCCATTTGTTTGTGTCCTCTTTGATTTCACTGAGCAGTGGTTTGTAGTTCTCCTTGAAGAGGTCCTTTACATCCCTTGTAAGTTGGATTCCTAGGTATTTTATTCTCTTTGAAGCAATTGTGAATGGAAGTTCATTCATGATTTGGCTCTCTGTTTGTCTGTTACTGGTGTATAAGAATGCTTGTGATTTTTGCACATTAATTTTGTATCCTGGGACTTTGCTGAAGTTTCTTATCAGCTTAAGGAGATTTTGGGCTGAGACAATGGGGTTTTCTAAATATACAATCATGTCATCTGCAAACAGGGACAATTTGACTTCTTCTTTTCCTAACTGAATACCCTTCTTTCTCTTGCCTGTTTGCCCTAGCCAGAACTTCCAACACTATGTTGAATAGGATTGGTGAGAGAGGGCATCTGTGTCTTGTGCCAGTTTTCAAAGGGCATTTTTCCAGTTTTTGCCCATTCAGTATGATATTGGCTGTGGGTTTGTCATAAATAGCTCTTATTATTTTGAGGTACGTTCCATCAATACGGAATTTATTGAGCGCTTTTAGCATGAAGGGCTGTTGAATTTTGTCAAAAGCCTTTTCTGCATCTATTGAGATAATCATGGGGTTCTTGTCTTTGGTTCTGTTTATATGCTGGATTACGTTTATTGATTTGCGAATGTTGAACCAGCCTTGCATCCCAGGGATGAAGCCCACTTGATCATGGTGGATAAGCTTTTTGATGTGCTGCTGAATCCGGTTTGCCAGTATTTTATTGAGAATTTTTGCATCGATGTTCATAAGGGATATTGGTCTAAAGTTCTCTTTTTTTGTTGTGTCTCTGCCAGGCTTTGGTATCAGGATGATGTTGGCCTCATAAAATGAGTTAGGGAGGATTCCCTCTTTTTCTATTGATTGGAATCGTTTCAGAAGGAATGGTACCAGCTCCTCCTTGTACCTCTGGTAGAATTCAGCTGTGAATCCATCTGGTCCTGGACTTTTTTTGGTGGGTAGGCTATTAATTATTGCCTCAATTTCAGAGCCTGCTATTGGTCTGTTCAGGGATTCAACTTCTTCCTGGTTTAGTCTTGGAAGAGTGTAAGTGTCCAGGAAATTATCCATTTCTTCTAGATTTTCTAGTTGATTTGTGTAGAGGTGTTTATAGTATTCTCTGATGGTAGTTTGTATTTCTGTGGGGTCGGTGGTGATATCCCCTTTATCATTTTTTATTGCGTCTGATTCCTCTCTCTTTTCTTCTTTATTAGCCTTGCTAGAGGTCTGTCAATTTTGTTGATCTTTTCAAAAAAGCAACTCCTGGATTCATTGATTTTTTGGAGGGTTTTTTGTGTCTCTATCTCCTTCAGTTCTGCTCTGATCTTAGTTATTTCTTGCCTTCTGCTAGCTTTTGAATGTGTTTGCTCTTGCCTCTCTAGTTCTTTTAGTTGTGATGTTAGAGTGTCAATTTTAGATCTTTCCTGCTTTCTCTTGTGGGCATTTAGTGCTATAAATTTCCCTCTACACACTACTTTAAATGTGTCCCAGAGATTCTGGTATGTTGTATCTTTGTTCTCATTGGTTTCAAAGAAAATCTTTATTTCTGCCTTCATTTTGTTATGTACCCAGTAGTCATTCAGGAGCAGGTTGTTCAGTTTCCATGTAGTTGAGTGGTTTTGATTGAGTTTCTTAGTCCTGAGTTCTAGTTTGATTGCACTGTGGTCTGAGAGACAGTTTGTTATAATTTCTGTTCTTTGACATTTGCTGAGGAGTGCTTTACTTCCAATTATGTGGTCAATTTTGGAATAAGTGTGATGTGGTGCTGAGAAGAATGTATATTCTGTTGATTTGGGGTGGAGAGTTCTACAGATGTCTATTAGGTCCGCTTGGTGCAGAGATGAGTTCAATTCCTGGATATCCTTGTTAACTTTCTGTCTCGTTGATCTGTCTAATGTTGACAGTGGGGTGTTGAAGTCTCCCATTATTATTGTATGGGAGTCTAAGTCTCTTTGTAAGTCTCTAAGGACTTGCTTTATGAATCTGGGTGCTCCTGTATTGGGTGCATATATATTTAGGAGAGTTAGCTCTTCCTTTTGAATTGATCCCTTTACAATTATGTAATGGCCTTCTTTGTCTCTTTTGATCTTTGATGGTTTAAAGTCTGTTTTATCAGAGACTAGGATTGCAACCCCTGCTTTTTTTTGTTCTCCATTTGCTTGGTAGATCTTCCTCCATCCCTTTATTTTGAGCCTATGTATGTCTCTGCATGTGAGATGGGTCTCCTGAATACAGCAGACTGATGGGTCTTGCTCCTTTATCCAGTCTGCCAGTCTGTGTCTTTTAATTGGAGCATTTAGTCCATTGACATTTAAGGTTAATATTGTTATGTGTGAACTTGATCCTGCCATTATGATATTAACTGGTTATTTTGCTCGTTAGTTGATGCAGTTTCTTCCTAGCCTCGATGGTCTTTACATTTGGGCATGTTTTTGCAATGGCTGGTACCGCTTGTTCCTTTCCATGTTTAGGGCTTCCTTCAGGGTCTCTTGTAAGGCAGGCCTGGTGGTGACAAAATCTCTAAACATTTGCTTATCTGTAAAGGATTTTATTTCTCCTTCACTTATGAAACTGAGTTTGGCTGGATATGAAATTCTGGGTTGAAAATTCTTTTCTTTAAGAATGTTGAATATTGGCCCCCACTCTCTTCTGGCTTGTAGAGTTTCTGCTGAGAGATCTGCTGTTAGTCTGATGGGCTTCCCTTTGTGGGTAACCCGACCTTTCTCTCTGGCTGCCCTTAACATTTTTTCCTTCATTTCAACTTTGGTGAATCTGGCAATTATGTGTCTTGGAGTTACTCTTCTCGAGGAGTATCTTTGTGGCGTTCTCTGTATTTCCTGAATTTGAATGTTGGCCTGCCCTACTAGGTTGGGGAAGTTCTCCTGGATGATATCCTGAAGAGTGTTTTCCAACTTGGTTCCATTTTCCCCCTCACTTTCAGGCACCCCAATCAGACATAGATTTGATCTTTTTACATAATCCCATATACTTCTTGCAGGCTTTGTTCATTTCTTTTTCTTCTTTTTTCTTTTGGTTTCTCTTCTCGCTTCATTTCATTCATTTGATCCTCAATCGCTGATACTCTTTCTTCCAGTTGATCGAGTCGTTACTGAAGCTTGTGCATTTGTCACGTATTTCTCGTGTCATGGTTTTCATCTCTGTCAGTTCGTTTATGATCTTCTCTGCATTAATTAGTCTAGCTGTCAATTCTTCCACTCTTTTTTCAAGATTTTTAGTTTCTTTGCACTGGGTACGTAATTCCTCCTTTAGCTCTGAGAAGTTTGATGGACTGAAGCCTTCTTCTCTCATCTCGTCAAAGTCATTCTCTGACCAGCTTTGATCCGTTGCTGGCGATGGGCTGCGATCCTTTGCAGGGGGAGATGCGCTCTTATTTTTTGAATTTCCAGCTTTTCTGCCCTGCTTTTTCTCCATCTTTGTGGTTTTATCTGCCTCTGGTCTTTGATGATGGTGACGTACTGATGGGGTTTTGGTATAGGTGTACTTCCTGTTTGATAGTTTTCCTTCTAACAGTCAGGACCCTCAGCTGTAGGTCTGTTGGAGATTGCTTGAGGTCCACTCCAGACCCTGTTTGCCTGGGTATCAGCAGCAGAGGTTGCAGAAGATAGAATATTGCTGAACAGCGAGTGTACCTGTCTGAGTCTTACTTTGGAAGCTTCCTCTCAGGGGTGTACTCCACCCTGTGAAGTGTGGGGTGTCAGACTGCCCCTAGTGGGGGATGTCTCCCAGTTAGGCTACTCAGGGGTCAGGGACCCACTTGAGCAGGCAGTCTGTCCGTTCTCAGATCTCAACCTCCGTGTTGGGAGATCCACTGCTCTCTTCAAAGCTGTCAGACAGAGTCGTTTGCATCTGCAGAGGTTTATGCTGCTTTTGTTGCTGTTGTTGTTAACTGTGCCCTGTCCCCAGAGGTGGAGTCTACAGAGACAGGCAGGTTTCCTTGAGCTACTGTGAGCTCCACCCAGTTCGAGCTCCCCAGCGGCTTTGTTTACCTACTTAAGCCTCAGCAATGGCAGGCGCCCCTCCCCCAGCCTTGCTGCTGCCTTGCGGTTAGATCACAGACTGCTGTGTTAGCAATGAGGGAGGCTCCGTGGGCGTGGGACCCTCCCGGCCAGGTGTGGGATATATTCTCCTGGTGTGCCCGTTTGCTTAAAGCGCAGTATTGGGGTGGGAGTTACCCGATTTTCCAGGTGTTGTGTGTCTCAGTTCCCCTGGTTAGGAAGAGGGATTCCCTTCCCCCTTGCACTTCCCAGGTGAGGTGATGCCTTGCCCTGCTTCAGCTCTCGCTGGTCGGGCTGCAGCAGCTGACCAGCACCAATTGTCCGGCACTCCCTAGTGAGATGACCCCAGTACCTCAGTTGAAAATGCAGAAATCACCGGTCTTCTGTGTCGCTCACGCTGGGAGTTGGAGACTGGAGCTGTTCCTATTCGGCCATCTTAAGAAATAATGTTTAACCTTTTTTTCTGAGTTATATTTATATGGCTATCTTATTAATATGTGTTCCAAAACTGTATGAGATTTCTTAAAATATGATCTATCTTGTTAGATGTTGTCAGTCACAATTATGACTGCTATGTTGAACTGTTGTAGGCCACAAAAAAAGAGACCAAATATCTTTGTCAATTGTTTATTTAACCATGGCCATTTTAAGTCCCGTTGTCCACAGTTAATTGTTTTATTCTGATGCTTTCTTTTTCTTGAAAGCTCTTCACAAATCCTGCAGTGTGGGTCTTCAAAGAAGTTCAAGGAAATAACACTGATAAATAAAGGTTTCTGACAACTCTGAAACTGTATAAGTGAATCAATGAACTGTGTAAAAATTCCAGAACTCTAATAAAAAAAAAAAAAAAACTGGAGTCATAAAACTGCCAAACTACCATCAAGCAGAACAATAATTAATTACATGGGACTGAACTGATAAAAGACTGACATGATTATTTATGATTTTTTGTTTATGCTGATTCTTTTCATGTTTTGTTCTCCAGAGTTACAAAAAAAAAAAAAAACAGCTTTTTAAAGGCTACAAATTCCCCTGTGTTATGCACACTGAAATAAATTTTATTTGTCCTTTCTCCTATTAATCTGCCTTTTCTCAATTGATTTTTCATCTGAACTTCCAGAGGGCAAAGGAGAAATCTGGTCTTCACCCCTACACAGCTTTGAAGCCACTAGGACATGGCTACCTCGGCATGTTCATTTCCAGTTTCCCAATGAGTACCACTGGCAGCAGTCACCACCCACCAGCAACAAGCTGAAGCCAGACAAAACTGGAATACAAGGCAGATAGGCTGGTTTGGGAGCACAAGTGAGTCATAATTTAGAGACTTCAAAATTTGGAAGTGTGGGAATGAGCAGAAGAGGAAAGAGAGGTTTTATAGGAAAATCCCCACTCTAGCACAAGCGAGGTCAATTACAGGAACTCTGGATTGCTGCTGCTAATGGGACTTCCTTTGAACTTGCAAGGGGAGTAGGAGGCCGGGGAATCAGATTACATAAGGATAAGCATCTGGCCTAAATGGCCGGGTGCTCAGGGAACTGAAAACAATGAGTCCCACAGAGGCTGAAGTATAATTCTGAGAATAGAATGTGGTTTGGAAACTGAAAAAATCTGTTAAAACCCTGGCAACTAGGTAATCTTATTGTTACTGAACAGCAGGAGTTTGGGAATCCAAACCTGAAAATGCCACATTCGCTATGACTCAATTCTTTCCCTTGTTTCTACTTTCTGTGTATCTTTCAGCTTTGCACCTAATAGAACTGTTTAATCCTAGGTACTAATTGCTTAAATCTCAGAATATAGTCAACTCCTCAAAAAGAGGATGCTAACGGGACCAATTCATGATCATCCCCCAGAGGCAGAGCTCTCATGGCAGAGCACCACAGGGTTCTTGCCAACCTATAATTGAGTATCACTAAGTCAGTTGCCCACCCTGATAAAGTTAGCTGTGACAAGGGTGCCAAAGTGTCTTGAGAGCACTATGGAGACTTAACAAAAGGAACCCTGAAAACGAAGGCAAAGGGAATGTAAAAGTTATTGAGGCTGTTCACAAATATTCCCATTGTCCTCTAGACGCAGGACAGGATCACATACCCAACATCCACTTTGACCATATAACTTGCTTTGAGAAAAGCATTGTGAGTAGAATTGACATATGTCACATCCAGGTGAACATTTTGGGAGTTCTCACATGATTTATCATGTTCCATTTCCTCAGTTGCCATGACAGTGGAAGCACATGTTGCGATGAGTCTGTATTAGCCTGGGTCTCTGAGTGCCTGTACCGATCAGAAACCCCAGCTCACATTGGACATGTAGCTTGAGCAGGAAATAAATTTTATTAAGCCTCTGAGATTTGGGGGTTGTCTTCTTATCACAGCACAACCTTGCTTATGGTGACTAATACAGGGGCTGGTAGGTAAACTTGCCCCAATGAGTATTACAGAGTCTATAAAAGCTATCCCCAAGGGGACAGGTGGGAGACACTATGGAGATAGAAATGAAAGAAGGCCAAGAGGTCCTACAAGACTTAGGGGTGAATGACAAAGAAATAATGTTTATTACTGTTCATCTAACTCTAGATTTACTTCTTGAAAACATGGGATATATTTACAGTCAGAAAATACATTTGAACCACTGCCCTTCAAAAAAAAAAACTTTACAAAATATAACACATTATAAAGAGTTTATTACGATTATTTTAAGGAATTTTGAGTAAATCAATTCTTTTAACTCACATTCAACAAAAATCTGACATCTACCAAACTGTATTTTGCAGCAAATAAGATTATAGACAGTTTCATAATTTAATGACTGTAGCATGATCTAGCAGTTTATATCCTCTTCAGAGAGTATACAACACAGATATGTAAATTCTTTGAAGCACAATTCTGCAGAAATAGACTTTCTGCATTGCATTGCCAAAGTTGGATCTTGAAAGTGATACAGTGCAGATGCCTACAGTTGCAATCATAAAAATGTAATTGCTGAGAAATTATTTCTGATCCATTGGATGAATTTATTACAGAGGGATGCAACTGTGTAAGTTATCACACAAGAAACTTCCAGTGAATGATTGAAATATATCCCAGGCTGAATACCCCTGCAAAATGACCTAGTGATTTGCCTGTGCCCAAGAGAAAAAAAATACATTAAAGATAAATCAGGTTTGGTAGGGAAGAATTTGGTAACCATAAAAGAGCAGAATAAAGATTTATGAAGAAATGAATTCAGAAGTCAGAGTGACATAATAGTATCTACAACCAATTACTCCAAAAATTAAAATGTAATTTTGACTTTGAGTTATATACAGAGGTGATAAGTAATTTCTGTGGAACCCTAGAAGCAAAGGAATACAACATGAAGATAAATCATGAGGAAAGTGAAAAAATTTTTAATGGGACTACTGAATTAATAACTTTAGCTGGTGGCAATCTGAACTGAAAGATATGAACTTCTTTTGGAATGTTTTCCAGTGTAATCAGAGACTATATCATGTACTTAAACCATGTAACTATTTCAAATTAACCACTCTTTGTAACATTAGCCAAAATATGGAAACAACCATCTACAGATGAATGAATAAAGAAAATGTGGTGTTCATGCAATGGAATATTATCCGGTCAAAAAAAAAAAAAAAAAGGAAATCCTGCCATTTTCTAACATGGATGAACCTGGAGGACACTATGCTAAATGGAATAAGCCAGACACAGAAAGGCAAATACTGTATGATCTCACTTATATGTGAAATCTAAAAAAGTTAAATTCAAAGAAGCAGATGGTAAAAGGGTGGTTTCCAGGTGCTAGTGAGTGGGGGAAATGGGGAAGATTGTTGGTCAAAGGATACAAAATTTCAGTTTTAAGATGAATACGTTTTGGGACTCTAACGTGTAGCATGGTGACTATAGTTAATATATTGTATTCTTTACTTGAAATTTGATAAGAAAGTAGATTTTAAGTGTCTTAACCACACACACACAAACGCACACATGATGGTAACTATGGGTAGAGATGGATGTGTTAATTCACTTGACTGTGGTGATCATTATACATTGTATATATACATCACATCATCACATCATACACCTTGAATGTACAGAATTTTTGTCTCATTATTTGTCCATTAAATATATTAAAATAAAAAATAAACACTCCTTCCCCTCCTCCCTTGGTGTAGATGGTGGCGGCCAGATTCGGAGCCCCAACTTCGCTGCTGGGACCAAGATGGACAATTAGAAGCATCTGTGTAGGAGGCCGAAGCAGGCGGATCATGAGGTCAGGAGATTGAGACCATCCTGGCTAACATGATGAAACCCTATCTCCACAAAAAATACAAAAAATTAGCCGGGCATGGTAGTAGGCACCTGTAGTCCCAGTTACTCGGGAGGCTGAAGCAGGAGAATGGTGTGAACCCGGGAGGAAGAGCTTGCAGCGAGCGGAGATCTCACCACTACACTCCAGTATGGGCAACAGATCGAGATGTCTCAAAAAAAAAAAAAGCAGTAGCTGTGGTCTGCCACACTCAGATAGAAAGGAAAGGAGCAAGTGAATTCAGCACCTTCAGCTGAAGTATCCAGGTTCTCACATTGGGGCTGACTAGGCAAACAATTTGACCCACGAAGAACAAAGAAAAGCAGGGCAGGGCGATGGTCCACCTGGGAGCAGCACGGAGCCAAATGAAACCCCACTCTCAGCCAAGTGAAGCAGTAAGTGATTGTGCGACCCCACCTGGAAAACCACGCTTTTCCCATGTATCTTTGCAACCCGTGGATCAGGAGCTCCTCTTGTGAGCCCACACCACCAGGGCATTGGGTCTGATACACAGAACTGTGTAGAATGTTGGCAGAGCAGCTGTTCAGGCACACACAGAGACCCAGGAGTTTTCCATACTCCAGCCCCAGGATCCCTGGCAAGATGGGAGATCTGTGCATATATATATATATCCCTAAAAAAGGGGCTAAAACCAGGGAGCCAAACAGCGCCATCCTGCAGGCCTGCTCCCACAGCACTCCACAAGTTAACACCCACTGACTTGGAATTCCAACCAGCCAATGGCGACAGGCTGGAGTCTGCCTGAGATGAGACCATGTTCCCTGGGGGAGGGGCGGCCACCATCTCCATAGTTCAGTTGACTCAGCCATTCCAGCCTGATGGCTTTGGAGAATACAAATGATCCAGACAATGAAGTGTCCCCAACAATGGCACAGCTGCCTTGCTAGATCATGGCCAGACTGATTCTTTAAGTAGGACCCCAATCAATTCCTCCTCACTGGGTGGGACCTCTCTGTGGGGGTTTCAGCCACCCCAGCAAGAGTTCTACAGACAAAGCCCTGATCTCTCCCTAGGATGGAGCTCCCAGGAGGAGGGGTGGCCACAATCTCTGTGATTCAGTGGACTCAGGCATTCCAGCCTGCCAGCTTTGGAGAATACAAACCATCCAGACGAGGAAGGGTCCCCCACTCCCCTCTCCAACGCAGCATATCTGCTCCACCAGAAAGCATCCAGACTGCTTCTGATCCCATTCCTCCTGACCAAGTGAGACCTCCCAACAGGAGTCTCCAAACACCTCCTACAGGCACACTAGGAACAGCAACATGTCAGTACACTGCTGGGACAGAGCTTCCAGAGGAAGGAGCAGGCTGCTATCTTTGTTGTTTCACAGCCTTCACTGGTGATACTTTCAGCTATGAGGAAAACTGAGGCAACTAGAGACTGGAGTGAACCCCCAGCAAACCACAGCAGCCCAACAGAAGAGTGACCTCGTGTCCGGAATTGGTGGGTTCTTGGTCTCGCTGACTTCAAGAATGAAGCCTCGGACCCTTGCGGTAAGAGTTACAGTTCTTAAAGATGGTGTGTCTGGAGTTTTTTCCGTCTTCCTGGTCGGTTCGTGGTCTTGCTGCCTTCAGGAGTGAAGCTGCAGACCTTCGCAGTGAGTGTTGCAGCTCATAAAGGCAGCGTGGATCCAAAGAGTGAGGAGCAGCAAGATTTATTGCAATGAGTGAAAGAACAAACTTTCACAATGTGGAAGGGGACCTGAGCCGGTTGAGAGTGGCTAGCTGGGGCAGCCTGCTTTCATTCCCTTATCTGGTCCCACCCACATTCTGCTGATTGGTTCATTTTACAGAGAGCTGATTGGTCCATTTTACAGAGAGCTGATTGGTCCGTTTTGACAGAGTGCTGCTTTGTCCATTTATAATCCTTGAGCTAGACACAGAGTGCTAGATGGAAAAGTTCTCCAAGTCCCCACTAGGTTAGCCAGACACAGAGTCAGTTAGATACAGAGTACCAATTTGTGTATTTACAAACCTTGAGCTAGACACAGAATACTGATTGGTGTATTTACAAACCCTGAGCTAGATACAGAGTGCTGATTGGTGCGTTTACAATCCCTTAGCTGTACATAAAAGTTCCCCAAGTTTCCACCAGACTCAGGAGCCCAGCTGGTCTCACCCAGTGGATCCCCCACCAGGGTTGCAGGGAGAGCTGCCCGCCAGTCCCGAGCCGCACCTGCACTCCTCAGCCCTTGGGTGGTTGATAGGACTGGGCGTCACAGAGTAGGGGGCGGCACCCATCAGGGAGGCTTGGGCTGTGCGGGAGCCCACAGTGGAGGGGGGGCTTGGGCATGGCAGGCTGCACGTCCTAAGCCCTGCCCCATGGGGAGGCAGCTGAGGCCCAGCGGGAATTTGAGTACAAAGCCAGGAGTACTGGGGACCGGGTGCAACCTCCACAGCTGCTGGCCCAGGTGCTAAGCCCCTCACTGCCCCTGGGCTGGCAGCACCAGCTGGCCACTCTGAGTGTGGGGTTCACCAGCTGGCCACTCTGAGTGTGGGGTCCACTGAGCCTGTGCCGACGCCCACCAGAACTTGCGCTGGCCCACTAGCACCGAGTGCAGCCCCGGTTCCCGCCTGTGCCTCTCCCTCCACACCTCCCCACAAGTGGAGGGAGCCGGCTCCAGCCTCGCCAGCCCAGAGAGGGGCTCCCACAGTGCAGTGGCAGGCTGAAGGGCTCCTCAAGCACCACCAGAGTGGACGCCGAGGCTGAGGAGGCTTCGAGAGTGAGGGCTGCTAACACGTTGTCACCTCTTAACCTGACTGTGAAAAGAAAAACAAACAGAAAACAACACAACACCAACAAAAAAGACTCCATAAAAACCCCATTAAAAGTGAGCTTAAAGACTATCTTGCTGAAATAGGGCAGGAAGACAAGCTTAGAGAAAAAAGAATGAAAAGGAACAAACAAAACCGCTGAGAACATATATATAAATATATGGGAATATATAAAAAGACCAAACCTATGACTGACTGGAGTACCTGAAAGAGACAGGGAGGATGGAACCATGTTGGAAAACACACTTCAGGATATTATCCAGGAGAACTTCCCCAACCTAGTAAAACAGGCCAACATATAAATTCAGGGAATACAGAGAACCCCAGTAAGACACTCCATGAGAAGATCAACCCCAAGACATGTAATCATCAGATTCTTCAAAGTTAAAATGAAAGAAAAAATGTCAAGCGTAGCCAGAAAGAAAGGCCAAGTCACCTACAAAGGGAAGCCCATCAGACTAACAGCAGACCACTCAATGGAAACCCTATAAGGCAGAAGAGACTGGGGGCCAATATTTAACATTCTTAAAGAAAAAAATTTCCAACCTAGAATTTCATATCTGGCCAAACTAAGCTTCATAAACGAAGAAGAAATAAGATCCTTTTCAGACAGGCAAATGCTAAGGGAATTTGTCACCATCTGGTCTGCCTTGTAAGAGCTCCTAAAGGAAGCATTTAATATGAAAAAGAAAAAGCATTATCAACCACTAAAAAAACACACTGAAGTACACAGACCAGTGACACTATGAAACAACTGCATAAACAAGTCTGCAAAATAACCAGCTAGCATCGTGATGACAGGATCAAATTCATACAACAATATTAACTTTAAAAGTAAATGGGCTAAGTATTCCAATTAAAAGACACAGAATAACAAGTTGGATAAACAGCCAAGACCCATCAAAGTGCTGTCTTCAAGTGACCCATCTCACATGCAAAGACACACATTGACTCAAAATAAAGGGATGGAGGAAAATTTACCAAGCAAATGGAAAACAGAAAAAAAAAAAGCAGAGTTTGCAATCTTAGTTTCTGATAAAATAGACTTTAAAACAACAAAGATAAAAAAAAGACAAAGAGCATTACATAATGATAAAGGATTCAAATTGACAAGAAAAGCTAAATATCCCATATACATACACACAATACAGGAGCACACAGAAGCATAAAGCAAGTTCTTAGACACCTACAAAGAGACTTAGATTGGGAAATTTAAATACCCCACTGACAATATTAGACAGATCATCAAGACAGAAAATTTAACAAAGATATTCAGGACCAGAACTCAGCTCTGGATCAAGTAGACCTAATAGATATCTACAAAACTCTCTACCCAAAAACAATAGAATATATATTCTTCTCATTCACGATATGGTACATACTCCAAAATTGATCACATAATCAGAACTAAAACACTCCTCTGCAAATGTAAAGGAACTGAAATAATACAAACAGTCTCTCAGACCACAGCACAATCAAATTAGAACTCAAGATTAAGAAATTAACTCAAAGCAGCCGGGTGCAGTGGCTCAAGCCTGTAATCCCAGCACTTTGGGAGGCCAAGATGCGCGGATCACGAGGTCAGGAGATTGAGACCATCCTGGCTAACACGGTAAAACCCCTTCTCTACTAAAAAATACAAAAAACTAGCCGGGCGAGGTGGTGGATGCCTGTAGTCCCAGCTACTCGGGAGGCTGAGGCAGGAGAATGGTGTAAACCCTGGAGGCGGAGCTTGCAGTGAGCTGAGATCCGGCCACTGCACTCTAGCCTGGGTGACAGAGTGAGACTCCGTCTCAAAAAAAAAAAAAAAAAGAAAGAAATTAACTCAAAGCCACACAACTACGTGGAAATTAGGTAACCTGCTCCTGAATGACTGTTGGGTAAATAATGAAATTAAGGCAGAAATCAAGAAGTTCTTTGAAACTAATGAGAACAAAGAGACCACTTAACAGAATCTCTGGGACATAGCTAAAGCAGCATTAGGAGGTAAATTTATAGCACTAGATGCCCACATCAAAAAGCTTGAAAGATCTCAAGTTACAACCTAATATCTCACCTAAAAGAACTCGAGAACTAAGAGAAAACCCCAAAGCTAGCAGAAGGCAAGAAAAAAACCAAAATCAGATCTTAACTGAAGGAGATAGAGAAACAAAAAAAGTTTCAAAAAATCAATGAATCCAGGAGCTGTTTTTTGGAAAAATTAATAAAATAGATAGACCACTAGCTAGACTAATGAAGAAGAAAAGAGAAAAGAATCAAATAAACACAATCAGAAATGATAAGGGGGATATCATCGCTGACCCCACAGAAATACAAACAACCATAAGAGAATACTATAAACACCTCTATGCACATAAACTAGAAAATCTAGAAGAAATGAATAAATTCCTGGACACATACACCTTCCCAAGACTGAACCAGGAAACAACTGAATGCCTGAATAGACCAATAATGAGTTTTGAAATAGAGGCAGCAATAAATAGCCTGCCAACCCAAAAAAAAGCCCAGGACCAGAAAGATTTATAGCTGACTTCTACCAGAGGTACAAAGAAGGACTGGTATCATTTCCACTAAAACTATTCAAAAAATTGAAAAGAAGGGACTCCTCTCTAATTCATTCTATGAGGTTAGCATCATCCTGATAACAAAATCTGGTAGAGATACAACAACAACAAAAAAAAAACTTCAGGCCAATATCCTTGATGAACATTGATACAAAAATCTTCAATAAAATACTGGCAAACTGAATCCAAGAGCACATCAAGAAAATTATCCACCATGATCAAGTTGTCTTCATCCCTGGGATGCAAGGTTGGTTCAACACATGTAAATCAACAAATGTGATTCATCACATAAACAGAACTAAAGACAAAAACCACATGATTATCTCAATAGATGTAGAAGAGGCCTTTGATAAAATTCAACATCTCTTCATGTTAAAAAAAAAAACTCTCAATAAACTAGGTATTGAAGGAATATACCTCAAAAAAATAAAAACCATCTATGACAAACCCACAGCCAATATCATACTAAATGGGCAAAAGCTAGAAGCATTCCCCTTGAAAATGCACAAGACAAGAATGTCCTCTCTCACCACTCCTATTCAACATAATATCGAAAGTTCTGGCCAGGACAATAAGGCCAAGAGAAAGAAATAAAGAGTATTCAAATGGGAAGAGAGGAAGTCAAATTATCTTTGTTTGCAGATGACATGATCCTATATCTAGAAAAAGCCCATTGTCTCAGCCCAAAAGCTCCTTAAGCTGATAAGCAACTTCAGCAAAGTCTCAGGATACAAAATCACTGTGCAAAAATTGCTAGCATTCCTATACACCAACAACAGGAAATCAGAGAGCCAAATCATGAATGAACTCCCAATTATGATTGCTACAAAAATAATAAAAGATCTAAGAACACAGCTAACAAGGGAAGTGAAAGCCTTCTTCAAGGAGAACTACAAACCACTGCTCAAGGAAATCAGAGAGGACACAAACAAATGGAAAAACATTCCATCCTCATGGGTAGGAAAAATCATGGTCATTAGAATGGCCACACTGCCCAAAGCAATTTATAGATTCAATGCTATTCCTATTAAACTACTACCGACATTTTTTAAATAATTTTTTTAAAAAACTATTTTAAAATGTATTTGGAACCAAAAAACAGCCCAAATAGCCAAGACAATCCTAAGCAAAAAGAACAAAGCTGGAGGCTTCACACTATCTAACTTCAAACTATACTACAGGACTACAGTAACCAAAACAGCATGGTACTGGTATAAAAACAGACATATAGACCAATGGAACAGAATAGGGAACTCAGAAATAAGACCACAAACCTACAACCGTCTGATCTTCAACAATCCTGACAAAAACAAGCAATGGGGAAAAGATTTCCTGTTTAATAAATAGTGCTGGGAGAACTGGCTAGCCACATGCAGAAAATTGAGACTGGACCCCTACCTGACACCATATACAAAAAGTAACCCAAGAGGGATTAAATATTTAAATGTAAAACCCAAAACTATAAAAACCCTAGAAGAAAACTGAGGCAATATCATTCAGGACGCAGGCACAGGCAAAGATTTCATGATGAAAATGCCGAAAGCAATTACAACAAAAGCAAAAATAGGTAAATGGGATATAATTAAACTGAAGAGTTTCCTCACAGCAAAAGAAACTATCATCAGAGTGAAGAGGCAACCTACAGAATGGGAGAAAACTTTTGCAGTCTATCCATCTGAAAAAGGTCTAATATCCAGAGTCTACAAAGAACTTAAACAAATTTACAAGAAAAAAAAATAAACCATTAAAAGGTGGGCAAAAGACATGAACAGACACTTCTCAAAAGAAGACATACATGCAGGCAAAAATCATGAAGAAAAGTTCAACATCGGCTGGGCGCAGTGGCTCACTCCTATAATCCCAGCCCTTTGGGAGGCCAAGGTGGGTAGATCATCTGAGGTCAGGAGTTCAAGACCAGCCTGACCAACATGGTGAAATCCCATGTCTACTAAGAATACAAAAATTAACTGGGCACGGTGGCGTGTGCCTGTAAACCCGGCTACTAGGAGGCTGACACAGGAGAATCACTGAAACCCAGGAGGTGGAGGTTGCAGTGAGCCGAGATCATGCCACTGCACTCCAGTCTGGGTGACAGAGCAAGACTCTGTCTCAACACACAACACCTGGAAAATCGGGTAACTCCCACCCCAATACTGCGCTTTAAGGAAACAGGCACACCAGGAGAATATATCCCACACCTGGCCGGGAGGGTCCCACGCCCACGGAGCCTCCCTCACTGCTAACACAGCAGTCTGCGGCAATCAATCCGCAAGGCAGCAGCGAAGCTGGGGGAGGGGCGCCCGCCATTGCTGAGGCTTAAGTAGGTAAACAAAGCCGCTGGGAAGCTCGAACTGGGTGGAGCTCACAGCAGCTCAAGGAAGCCTGCCTGTCTCTGTAGACTCTACCTCTGCGGACAGCGCACAGCGGCAGTCCAATAGGGAAAGCAGCGAGGGCCGGTGCAGACGCGAACGACTCTGTCTGACAGCTTTGGGGAGAGCCGTGGATCTCCTAACGCGGAGGTTGAGATCTGAGAACGGACAGACTGCCTGCTCAGGTGGGTCCCTGACCCCTGAGTAGCCTAGTTGGGAGACATCCCCCACTAGGGGCAGTCTGACACCCCACACCTCACAGGGTGGAGTCACCCCTGAGAGGAAACTTCCAAAGGAAGAATCAGACAGGTACACTCGCTGTTCAGCAATATTCTATCTTCGGCAACCTCTGCTGCTGATACCCAGGCAAACAGGGTCTGGAGTGGACCTCAAGCAATCTCCAACAGACAGTCCTTCTGACTGTCAGACGGAAAACTATCAAACAGGAAGGACACCTATACCAAAACCCCATCAGTACGTCACCATCATCAAAGACCAGAGACAGATAAAACCACAAAGATGGGGAAGAAGCAGGGCAGAAAAGCTGGAAATTCAAAAAATAAGAGCGCATCTCCCCCTGCAAAGGAGCGCAGCCCATCGCCAGCAACGGATCAAAGCTGGTCAGAGAATGACTTTGACGAGATGAGAGAAGAAGGCTTCAGTCCATCAAACCTCTCAGAGCTAAAGGAGGAATTACGTACCCAGCGCAAAGAAACTAAAAATCTTGAAAAAAGAGTGGAAGAATTGACAGCTAGACTAATTAATGCAGAGAAGATCATAAACGAAATGACAGAGATGAAAACCATGACACGAGAAATACGTGACAAATGCACAAGCTTCAGTAACCGACTCGATCAACTGGAAGAAAGAGTATTAGCGATTGAGGATCAAATGAATGAAATGAAGCGAGAAGAGAAACCAAAAGAAAAAAGAAGAAAAAGAAATGAACAAAGCCTGCAAGAAGTATGGGATTATGTAAAAAGACCAAATCTACGTCTGATTGGGGTGCCTGAAAGTGAGGGGGAAAATGGAACCAAGTTGGAAAACACTCTTCAGGATATCATCCAGGAGAACTTCACCAACCTAGTAGGGCAGGCCAACATTCAAATTCCGGAAATACACAGAACACCACAAAGATACTCCTCGAGAAGAGCAACTCCAAGACACATAATTGCCAGATTCACCAAAGTTGAAATGAAGGAAAAAATCTTAAGGGCAGCCAGAGAGAAAGGTTGGGTTACCCACAAAGGGAAGCCCATCAGACTCACAGCAGATCTCTCGGCAGAAACTCTACAAGCCAGAAGAGAGTGGGGGCCAATATTCAACGTTTTTAAAGAAAAGAATTTTCAACCCAGAATTTCATATCCAGCCAAACCAAGTTTCATCAGTGAAGGAGAAATAAAATCCTTTACAGATAAGCAAATGCTTAGAGATTTTGTCACCACCAGGCCTGCCTTACAAGAGACCCTGAAGGAAGCCCTAAACATGGAAAGGAACAACCGGTACCAGCCATTGCAAAAACATGCCAAAATGTAAAGACCATCGAGGCTAGGAAGAAACTGCATCAACTAACGAGCAAAATAACCAGTTAATATCATAATGACAGGATCAAGTTCACACATAACAATATTAACCTTAAATGTACATGGACTAAATGCTCCAATTAAAAGACACAGACTGGCAAACTGGATAAAGAGTCAAGACCCATCAGTCTGCTGTATTCAGGAGACCCATCTCACATGCAGAGACATACATAGGCTCAAAATAAAGGGATGGAGGAAGATCTACCAAGCAAATGGAGAACAAAAAAAAGCAGGGGTGGCAATCCTAGTCTCTGATAAAACAGACTTTAAACCATCAAAGATCAAAAGAGACAAAGAAGGCCATTACATAATGGTAAAGGGATCAATTCAACAGGAAGAGCTAACTCTCCTAAATATATATGCACCCAATACAGGAGCACCCAGATTCATAAAGCAAGTCCTTAGAGACCTACAAAGAGACTTAGACTCCCATACAATAATAATGGGAGACTTCAACACTCCACTGTCAACATTAGACAGATCAACGAGACAGAAAGTTAACAAGGATATCCAGGAATTGAACTCAGCTCTGCACCAAGCAGACCTAATAGACATCTATAGAACTCTCCACCCCAAATCAACAGAATATACATTCTTCTCAGCACCACATCGCACTTATTCCAAAATTGACCACATAATTGGAAGTAAAGCACTCCTCAGCAAATGTCAAAGAACAGAAATTATAACAAACTGTCTCTCAGACCACAGTGTAATCAAACTAGAACTCAGGACTAAGAAACTCAATCAAAACCGCTCAACTACATGGAAACTGAACAACCTGCTCCTGAATGACTACTGGGTACATAACGAAATGAAAGCAGAAATAAAGATGTTCTTTGAAACCAATGAGAACAAAGATACAACATACCACAATCTCTGGGACACATTTAAAGTAGTGTAGAGGGAAATTTATAGCACTAAATGCCCACAAGAGAAAGCAGGAAAGATCTAGAATTGACACTCTAACATCACAATTAAAAGAACTAGAGAGGCAAGAGCAAACACATTCAAAAGCTAGCAGAAGGCAAGAAATAACTAAGATCAGAGCAGAACTGAAGGAGATAGAGACACAAAAAACCCTCCAAAAAATCAATGAATCCAGGAGTTGCTTTTTTGAAAAGATCAACAAAATTGACAGACCGCTAGCTAGACTAATAAAGAAGAAAAGAGAGAGGAATCAAATAGACGCAATAAAAAATGATAAGGGGATATCACCACCGACCCCACAGAAATACAAACAACCATCAGAGAATACTATAAATGCCTCTACGCAAGTCAACTAGAAAATCTAGAAGAAATGGATAATTTCCTGGACACTTACACTCTCCCAAGACTAAACCAGGAAGAAGTTGAATCCCTGAATAGACCAATAGCAGGCTCTGAAATTGAGGCAACAATTAATAGCCTACCCACCAAAAAAAGTCCAGGACCAGATGGATTCACAGCTGAATTCTACCAGAGGTACAAGGAGGAGCTGGTACCATTCCTTCTGAAACTATTCCAATCAATAGAAAAAGAGGGAATCCTCCCTAACTCATTTTATGAGGCCAACATCATCCTGATACCAAAGCCTGGCAGAGACACAACAAAAAAAGAGAATTTTAGACCAATATCCCTGATGAACATCGATGCAAAAATTCTCAATAAAATACTGGCAAACCGGATTCAGCAGCACATCAAAAAGCTTATCCACCATGATCAAGTGGGCTTCATCCCTGGGATGCAAGGCTGGTTCAACATTCGCAAATCAATAAACGTAATCCAGCATATAAACAGAACCAAAGACAAGAACCACATGATTATCTCAATAGATGCAGAAAAGGCCTTTGGCAAAATTCAACAGCCCTTTATGCTAAAAACGCTCAATAAATTCGGTATTGATGGAACGTACCTCAAAATAATAAGAGCTATTTATGACAAACCCACAGCTAATATCATACTGAATGGGCAAAAACTGGAAAAATTCCCTTTGAAAACTGGCACAAGACAGGGATGCCCTCTCTCACCAATCCTATTCAACATAGTGTTGGAAGTTCCGGCTAGGGCAATCAGGCAAGAGAAAGAAATCAAGGGTATCCAGTTAGGAAAAGAAGAAGTCAAATTGTCCCTGTTTGCAGATGACATGATGGTATATTTAGAAAACCCCATCGTCTCAGCCCAAAATCTCCTTAAGCTGATAAGCAACTTCAGCAACGTCTCAGGATACAAAATTAATGTGCAAAAATCACAAGCATTCTTATACACCAGTAACAGACAAGCAGAGAGCCAAATCAGGAATCAACTTCCATTCACAATTGCTTCAAAGAGAATAAAATACCTAGGAATCCAGCTTACAAGAGATGTAAAGGACCTCTTCAAGGAGAACTACAAACCACTGCTCAGTGAAATCAAAGAGGACACAAACAAATGGAAGAACATACCATGCTCATGGATAGGAAGAATCAATATCGTGAAAATGGCCATACTGCCCAAGGTGATTTATAGATTCAATGCCATCCCCATCAAGCTACCAATGACTTTCTTCACAGAATTGGAAAAAACGGCTTTAAAGTTCATATGGAACCAAAAAAGAGCCCGCATTGCCAAGACAATCCTAAGTCAAAAGGACAAAGCTGGAGGCGTCACGCTACCTGACTTCAAACTATACTACAAGGCTACAGTAACCAAAACAGCATGGTACTGGTACCACAACAGAGATATAGACCAATGGAACAGAACAGAGTCCTCAGAAATAATACCACACATCTACAGCCATCTGATCTTTGACAAACCTGAGAGAAACAAGAAATGGGGAAAGGATTCCCTATTTAATAAATGGTGCTGGGAAAATTGGCTAGCCATAAGTAGAAAGCTGAAACTGGATCCTTTCCTTACCCCTTATACGAAAATTAATTCAAGATGGATTAGAGACTTAAATGTTAGACCTAATACCATAAAAACCCTAGAAGAAAATCTAGGTAGTACCATTCAGGACATAGGCATGGGCAAGGACTTCATGTCTAAAACACCAAAAGCAACGGCAGCAAAAGCAAAAATTGACAAATGGGATCTCATTAAACTAAAGAGCTTTTGCACAGCAAAAGAAACTACCATCAGAGTGAACAGGCAACCTACAGAATGGGAGAAAATTTTTGCAACCTACTCATCTGACAAGGGCTAATATCCAGAATCTACAAAGAACTCAAACAAATATACAAGAAAAAAACAAACAACCCTATCAAAAAGTGGGGAAAGGATATGAACAGACATTTCTCAAAAGAAGACATCCATACAGCCAACAGACACATGAAAAAATGCTCGTCATCACTCGCCATCAGAGAAATGCAAATCAAAACCACAATGAGATACCATCTCACACCAGTTAGAATGGCAATCATTAAGAAGTCAGGAAACAACAGGTGTTGGAGAGGATGTGGAGAAATAGGAACACTTTTACACTCTTGGTGGGATTGTAAACTAGTTCAACCATTATGGAAATCAGTATGGCAATTCCTCAAGGATCTAGAACTAGATGTACCATATGACCCAGCCATCCCACTACTGGGTATATACCCAAAGGATTATAAATTACTCTACTACAAAGACACATGCACACGTATGTTTATTGCGGCACTATTCACAATAGCAAAGACTTGGAATCAACCCAAATGTCCATCTGTGACAGACTGGATTAAGAAAATGTGGCACATATACACCACGGAATACTATGCAGCCATCAAAAAGGATGAGTTTGCGTCCTTTGTAGGGACATGGATGCAGCTGGAAACCATCATTCTTAGCAAACTATCACAAGAACAGAAAACCAAACACCGCATGTTCTCACTCATAGGTGGGAACTGAACAATGAGATCACTTGGACTCGGGAAGGGGAACATCACACACTGGGGCCTATCATGGGGAGGGGGGAGGAGGGAGGGATTGCATTGGGGAGTTATACATGATATAAACGTTATGCACATGTACCCTAGAACTTAAAGTATAATAAATAAATAAATATATAAATATATAAATAAAAAGACTCTGTCTCAAAAAACAAAAAAGTTCAACATCACTCATCATTGGAGAAATGCAAATCAAAACAACAATGAGATACCATCTCAACCAGTCAGAATGCTTATTAAAAAGTCAAAAAACAACAGATGCTGACGAGGTTGCAGAGAAAAAGGAATGCTTTTACATTGTTGGTGGGTATGTAAATTAGTTCAACCATTGTGGAAGACAGTGTGGCAATTCCTCAAAGACCTAGATGCAGAAATACCATTTAACTCAGCAATCCCATTATTGGGTATATACCCAAAGGAATATATATCATTCCATTATAAAGATATATGCACGTATATGTTCATTGCAGCACTATTCACAATAGCAAAGACATGGAATCAACCTAAATGCCCATCAATGATAGACTGGATAAATAAAATATGTACATATATACCATGGAATACTATGCAGTCACAAAAAAGAACAAGTTCAAGTCCTCTGCAGGTAGGTGGATGAAGTTGGAAGTCATTATCCTCAGCAAACTAATGCAGGAACAGAAAACCAAACACCATATGTTCTCACTTATAAGTGGGAGCTGAAGGATGAGAACAAATGGACTCATGGGGGGAACACACCGGGACCTGTCAGCAGGTGTTGGGGGAGGGAGAGCATCAGGAAGAATAGCTAATGGATGCTGGGCTTAATACTTAGGTGATGGGATGATCTGTGCAGTAAGCCACCATGGCACATGTTTACCTATGTAACAAACCTGCACATCCTGCACATGTACTCCAGAACTTAAAATAAAAGTTGATGAAAAATAAATATTGAGGTCTACTTAGCCTTTTCAAATAAACAGGTTATTCTTTTTTTTCTTGTATTATACCTTAAGTTCTGGGATACATGTGCAGAACGTACAAGTTTTTTGCATAGATATACACGTGCCATGGTGGTTTGCTGCACCCATCAACCTATCATCCACATTAGGTATTTCTCCTAATGCTATCCCACCTCTAACCCCCAACCCCCTGACAGGCCCCGGTGTGTGACATTCCCCTCCCTGTGTCCATGTGTTCTCATTGTGCAACTCCCACTTATGAGTGAGAACACGCGGCATTTGGTTTTCTCTTCTTGTAATAGTTTGCTGAGAATGATGGTTTCCAGCTTCATCCATGTCCCTGCAAAGGACATGAACTCATCCTTTTTTATGGCTGCATAGTATTCCATGGTGTGTATGTGCCATGTTTCCTTTATCCAGTCTGTCACTGATGGGCATTTGGGTTGGTTCCGAGTCTTTGCTATTGTGAACAGTGCTCCAATAAACATACGTGTGCATGTGTCTTTATAGTAGAATGATTTGTAATCCTTTGGGTATATACCCAGTAATGGGATTGCTGGGTCAAATGGTATTTCTGGTTCTAGATCCTTGAGGAATTGCCACACTGTCTTCCACAATGGTTGAACTAATTTACACTCCCACCAACAGTATAAAAGCATTCCTATTTCTCCATATCCTCTCCAGCATCTGTTGTTTCCTGACTTTTTATGATCACCATTCTAACTGGCATGAGATGGTATCTCATTATAGTTTTGATTTGCATTTCTCTAATGATCAGTGATGATGAGCTGTTTTTCATATGTTTATTGGCCGCATAAACGTCTTCTTTTGAGAAGTGTCTGTTCATATCCTTTGTCCACTTTTTGATGGAGTTGTTTTTTCTTGTAAATTTTAAACAGCTTATTTTTATCTAAAAAAACAAAAATAAACACTTTTTAAAAAACAAAAAAGAATGTGATGAGACACTTAACATGATGTTATGCTAGAAAAAACCTTTAATATAATTTAATGAGATATTTTATTTGTGTTGGTGGGTAATACATGATCAAAGTGACAGATACAAGAAGGCTGAACATCAAATCCAAAAAGATCAGTTATTTTAAAATATAACTCTTTGACTTTGAAATGTACTGGTTTTTGATAAGGAGAATCCCATTATAAAAAAAACAAGAGTGTATACAAATAATTTTGCTAAATAGAATTCAGCTTTATAAGATATTTATTACATATAGTTGATATTATATAATTAATATTTTAATTTAATATCACTTGAGTATTGCTAAGACCACAAAATAATTTTTGTAGCTGAGACATTGATGTTGTATACCAAAGCACTTTTAAGAAATCAGTGAATATTTTGAAAACACTGACAACAATCTTAAGGAGGACAAAATTAGCAATCACATTTACATGTCGCAGAACTGTCTGGTATGTAAAAGGTAATGAGTTCCATTTCTGTGACTCATCTACTTGTGGATCATGAAAAGTCTGAATCCAAGAACATCAAAAGCCCTCTAAAACTAGTATAATCACACTTTTTAAAAGAGATGTATTTCTTTCCAATCAAACAAGATTACTCAGGTCATTTTCATCCTTCTAATTTTATAGGTGAACTCAATAAATGTTTATAGATGGTTATAATCGATTTAGAACATGCCATAAAACACACACACGTGCACACACAGACATACACACACACATGCATACACATACTGTGACTGGCATTACCCTTTAATGTGAATTTACTTAGAATACTTTCTATTAACTTCTTTAGCAATGTACTTGACCAAAGCAAAATATCTATCAGTTTCAGTTAGAATATAAAAAGTAGTTTCCCCATGATACTCTCTCTGTATACAAGCAACATGTCAGCAACCTTTGTGATTAGCAAGTTTTAAGTGACCAACTCTAATGTTCCATTGTTATAGAGCAAATAAGGGTTATACACTAGCATTAATGTATTTGTTTTCACCAGCCATCTCCAAAATGAAGGTCATTTCCCTATTCCCACTCCTTATAATTGGATAGGAACAAAACCTTACATGACTTGTGAGCCCACTTACAGGGTGGCTACAATTCCTTTACTTTTTAAAATATTTCGCCTTGAAAAAATAATTATTCAAATTCCATTAAGGGAAAAGATATTACTTGAATTTCTTCTCAAATCAAAGTTTCAAATTACTGTTATTAGCATATGATACATTAACATATAAAGTCAAAAACTGTCCCCAAAAAACTTGGCGATATGTATGAAAAAGTATAAAAATACTTGTATCTTGGCCATTAACTTTTACATTTGTAACTAATTCTAGTGAAATAATACAAATTGATGACAAAAATGTATATACAAAGATGTTCAGCACAGCAGTAATTTATCATAGGAAAAAATAGAAACACCCTAAATGTCCAAAAACACGAGGCTACTTAAAAAAAAAACTATAGTGCAGCCATATGATATATAAGTAAATAGCAGTTTTATTAGATCATGCTTACAAATAAATAGGAAAATTATTAAAATATCATTTAAAATGGAAAAGTGGGATTAAAGTCTACATATATAGTACTAGCTCCACTTGTTAACATATATATATTCTTCATATATATAATGTATATACATGTAAGGATATATATAAAGAAGATATATTCTTTAATAGTACAAAGTACAAAGATAATTAAAAAATCTCCTGTAACTTTATTGTACTGGAAGTAAATGCACCAAAACATTAATGTTTATCTCTTGGTAAAATTATGAGTGTTTTTATTCTATTTTTTTTAACTTTTTTTGACATTCTAATTTTTTTGTGAACTTAATTAGAAAAACAAATGAGGGGTTTTTTTTCTTTCTTTCTTTCTTTCTTTTTTTTCAAACAGGGTCTCACTATGTTGCCCAGACTGGTCTTTAACTCCTGGACTCAAGCAGTCCTCCCACCTTGGCCTCCCAAACTGCTGGGATTATAGGCATGAGCCACTGCACCCGGCCTTTTTTCTTTTTAACATGAAACTGTTTAGTGGATGACGAAGACGGACTTTAATGAAGTCTCCACAGTCATCTAGTATAAGTTTCACACCAGATATTAGTGCCGTTAAGACTGCCAAAGTTAACTATTAAGGTATCATCAGGGAGGCACAGGTTTTGAATTGTCTTTCAAGTAGCAGATATCAACTTGCACAATATATACAAATCTATAAAAATATGCAAACTTGTAAAAATATGTACAAAGTCTATTTTCAGAGCTACTCCCCTCCCCACATCCATCTCACAAAAAAGATAAGCAGAACACATTTAAATGATCTGAGGAAAGGTCGGCATAGTTTTTCACCCAAGTAACCCTTGGGTTCTTTTGAGTCCCTAGGAAAAGGGACTTGAATCTTGTATTAGGAGGCATGATGTAAGGCCTAAAGGGGAGTTCCCTCACCAACTGTGGGTTAAGTACAAAAATTTAAATCTATACCACTGCATAAGTTTCTTCAAGCCCTGCTCTAAGAAAATGCAATACACGAAATCTCGACTTACATAATAAAAAAATCGGAGAATCATTATGCGTATCATCAAAGGATTATTCACCTTATGAAAGACTTCATCACAGAATTCCTTTAAATAGCTGCTTTTCTCATACATTTTAGTACTTTAAAGGTAATTTCCTATTTGGCAAATGAGATGCCATGTGCCTAAGGCAAGTTAGTAAAATTCTCTAGGCCTCAGTTTCCTCATCTATATGATAAAGATGGTTTTAACCATGTTACCTGCCTCATTCAGTTTTCATGATTATCAAAGAAGAAAATTATATAAAGGTACTCTGAAAATTATATATATATATATTATTACTGTTATTATTGCTAAAAGAGAATGTGAGGGAACTTCCAGAATACATACTTTTTCACATCTTAACAACATACATATCTACTTTTCACATCTTAACTCTTTAAATAAAGGACAATTTTAGATGACATATTCATATATAAAAATCAAACCTTGTATTTCTTCATTATTCATTTTTCCCATTTTTTTCATTCTTCTGCAGTTATTATATATCATAATTTCCATGGTATTAATACCTGGATTATGAGAGGCTCCAGTAGCTTCTCTACGGTGAACGTTTGGACCTGCAGATCCTGAGGATCGATATTCAGTGTGATTGGTGTTTCAGCTGACATGCTGCCTGTGCACAAACACAAAAAGATGCTTATTAGTAAAGAAAACTGTTTTCTAAAGAAGAACACTCATGAAAATCAAGGAATAGGTAAAACTTGTATTCAGCACCTCTTCCTGATAACAACCGTAGCCCTCAGAGGACCAGGCTACAAAATCTACCTTCAGAGAAAGAAGATATTCCCCAACTGTTTCCTGAGGTCATGCTGTCTGGCCTTAGGTCCTGTAACAAATTAATTTACACCAGTATGTTCATAATTAAATTAACAACTCATCTGAGGTGGGTTTGTATTTGAGCAGCAGTCTTAAGTGATCAGAATGTTAAGATACATCTTACAGCGTTCAAGTCCTTTGGTTTCTGTGAAATCACAGCACTGAGGCAGCCTACCCCCATATTTTGCTCCTTCTTGTTAATGATGACTTAGACAAGGAACAAGCAACCCTTTGAAAGACATGGAAACAAGTAAAGATATGTCTTTACTTGATTTAGAGATTGTTTATTTGAGGGTTTTGACTGGAGAAGGTTAAAGGCAATTTACCTTCTTGGACAGGAAAAGAAACTAATATAAATTGCACAGTTGTTGTAAAAAGAGAAAAGCCCCTGAGAAGGCATGGATATTTGGTCAAGACAAAATAAGAAGAAAAAAAAGAACTGCAAGCCATTCTTTAAGACATTAACATTATCCTTAAAAATCAATTGGCGGGTGCGGTGGCTCAAATGCCTGTAATCCCAGCACTTTGGGAGGCCGAGGCGGGCGAATCACAGGGTCAGGAGATGGAGACCATCCTGGCTAACACAGTGAAACCGCGTCTCTACTAAAAATACGAAAAATTAGCCAGGCGTGGTGGCGGGCACCTGTAGTCCCAGCTACTCAGGAGGCTGAGGTAGGAGAATGGCCTGAACCCGGGAGGCGGAGCTTGCAGTGAGCCAAGATTGCGCCACTGCACTCCAGCCTGGGCGACAGAGCAAGACTCCGTCTCAAAAAAAAAAAAAAATTAATTTATTAAGATTTTTGCCTAATAATATACATTTACATCAAATGACCATATGTGGCATGTCATAGTTGGATTAATATTCAAAATCTCTAGCCATGTTTTCAAATAGCTTTAATATATTATTCATTCATCTACTAAAAACTACAGTAAGTGTTAAGAATTTTATATGAAAGCCACTGGTATCGTTGACTGCAAAGAGAGAGCACACTTCCTGAAATGTAGCATATTTCTAGATAGTTCTCTTTCTCTTACTGAAAATAACCCAAATGGCCTGCCCAGGGCCCCATTAGCCCCTTCAAACGTTCCAAGTGTGTCCTTGTTCCTAGTCTATGCTTAACTCTATCACAAGGCACTTACAAGGTGGCTACAAAATCCTTAACTTTTTAAAAGATTTTGCCTTGAAAAAATAATTACTCAAATTATATTAAGTGAAAAGATATTACTTGAGTTTCTTCTCAAATCAAAATTTCAAATTACTGTTATTAGCATACGATACATCAACATATAAAGTCAAAGCCCTACAATTTAGCCCTTTTCTACCTTGTTTCTCTCTCCTTTGCATTTATTTTTTTTTCCTTCTAAAAGTAGAAACATGGTCTCTTTTCTCAGCAATTCAGCTGCAATGTACGAGACATGCTTAAAGAAAGGCTCCAAACACTATTGCCAAATGGTTGCTCTCAAATGCATTTCTAGAACTGAAATGTTTTAGTTTGGTTTGGTTTTGATTTTGCCTTTTCAATCATTTCACCTACGACTTTGATTCCTTCTAACACAGGGAAATCTAAATTGACAAATAGTCTCTCCTGTGGTGACCTTTCTGCATAGCCCAGAGTCAATCTATGCAATAGGATATGTCCGCCAATGTATAGCCTTAGGGTTCTATCAAATAAGTCCTCACAAAAGGATTTACTTGTTACCCCTCTATGACATGTACTATCCTACATATAAATCAAGTCAAGATTGCTGCCATTGCTTTGTTCTTTCATCTGAAGGACAAAAGTAGAGGAGACTGTTGTGAACTAAAATAAAATGTGGTGAACCTTGGCAGCCTTTAAAAACATGTCGTTTTCACTGTGAAATTCACGACTGGTTTCCAAAGCTACATGGCCACCAGAAATTGAAAGTAAGGAAGATAAAAACTTAAGGAAAGCAAAAATTATCCGTATCATATGTAAACCCTTCTAGAAGAATTTTTCAGCCTAGAAGGATCTTTCTAAAAGGAGTGCTTTTTAGCCAAGAGACAAAAGACAACCTAATTTAGCCAAAGTATCTTCTAAGTCTGTGTTCATGTCTTTAACACAAATTAAGTAAAGGTTTTTCAAAAGTTCATTTTTCCATGGTAAAAATTACTTTAAAAAAAATAAGTCCTTAAAGAACTTGGCTTCATATAATTATTAGTCTTTAAATAAATGCTATTTCTTATTTTTTAAAAATCTTCCTGCTTTTTTGTATGTCCTGGTCAGCATTCCTAACTGATTAGAAATTAGGGCTATCAGAGGCAGAAAACTGCATAATTTTGCAAATGAAATTGAAGTGAAGTCTAAATCTGACAAATTGTAGGTATAGCAATACCACAACGCAAATCCAAAACAAAAATCCTACTAGGTTGTAAGTATTACATTCTGAGGCATTTGCATTTTATTTTGTTTTATTTTTGAGACAGAGTTTTGCTTTTGTTGACCAGGCTGGAGTGCAATGGTGCCATCTCGGCTCACCACAACCTCCGCCTCCCGAGTTCAAGCAATTCTCCTGCCTCAGCCTCCCGAATAGCTGGCATTACAGGCATGCGCCTCCATGCCCAGCTAATTTTGTATGTTTAGTAGAGATGGGGTTTCTCCATGTTGGTCACGCTGGTCTCGAACTCCTAACCTCAGGTGATCCACCCGCCTCGGCCTCCCAAAGTGCCGGGATTGCAGGCGGGAGCCACCACGCCTGGTCGGCATTTGCATTTTATAATCTATAAAATCTTGGAGTCAGGCAGCACCTCCCAAATGATTCAAGAATACCTTCTACACAACCTTCATTTCACCAATGTACTGGGCTTGGATGAACAGAAATGATGAGAAGCTTACTATACCATTAGATGCTCGTTGAGTTGAAACCTGCCACTTTTAAACTTTTATCCAAAAGAGACAGCTTAATAAAGGGGAAAAAGTACACTTTATAAATAAAGTAAGAAAAGTACAGATTTGGAAAGAGACTATAACAAAATCCCAGTTTTCAGAATCAAAGGAAGGAAAACAAATCTCTTGACAGTGGTGACAGATGTCTCCAGAGAAAGACACCAAGGCAGGGCAAACCCAACCATGTGGATCCTTCCCTTCTCCGCAAACTATCTTGTCTGCAATGCCTCAATTTCCTACATTCCACTTTATTCCCTGCTTGAAACTGAACTTTTATCATTTTATATCAATTTTAAATTCATTTGGTTTGACACACATTTCACTTCTAAATGTAGTTAACTCCGAGAGGTCAAGGGGTGCACACATTCAGTCACACATCAGTATGAACTAAGTCATTGCTCACCCTGTGCACATCTCTATTACAGCATGAACCACATTGTGTTTTCATCATGCCCTGGCAGCAAAGGAGAGTGATGATGGAAGATCAGAGAGATACACAGAGAAGCCAGTAGAAAACTTTACCCATTTCCAAAATTTGCCTAAGGATGGCCATTCCCTCACAAATATTAAAGAGAAAACGTTTGGCACCTACTTCTCCTCCCTACAGTAACACATAACCACCACCTCTCTCCCACCGTCCCCCCCACCCCCTCGCCAACCACCTACTCCTCACCACCCACTCCAGGGCTCAGGCTCCTCTTAATAAAACTATAATTCTTTTACATAAGTTGACATGTTCTTGTGGGATGACTTGGAAACCTAACCATCTATAATGTGGTTCCTATAGAAAATTCCCTAATACCAAATATTTAATTTAAAAAAAAAAAAAAGATTAACTTTTGTAACACAATTAGTTTGTAAGGTGATGGCTGATTCTCCTTTAAGCTTATTAAATTCCATGACACAGTCATCATACTTACCTAATTAGTCTAACTTTATACTCACTTTTCAACTAAATTGTTTAAGTCTTTTTTTTTCAAAGATTACTGCAAACTCAAGTCTCTTATCACATCTTTAAACAACTAATTTGTATTTACTCCTCAATGCAGAATTTTATTTTGTCCTCCTAACACCTTATCCTGTAGAATATGGACTTTTATTCCTGCTAGTCAAAAATCGTTTTGGAAGAACCCAACACATTAACGCGCCCTCCCATTTCCCTGTTTATCCATTAATTTGTCCAGTAGGAATTCTAGAATTCCCTATTAAGTCATTAAACAGGTGAAAGCCAGACATAAAACCTAATTTTGATACTGTTGATAATGATCAATTAATAAACACTTTAGACATGATTTTCAATATTATTAAATGCTGTTGTATGAAATAATCTACCTTTTTCATTTTGTCAAAAATACAGATATATCATGAAGAGGCTTTTCCAAATGTTTTAATGAAATAGAAACACCCTTTCTACACCTTCCTGCTAAAGAGCTCAAAAAATATATATTTATAGTTTGGCATGACTTGTTCGTGAAGAATTCATGCTGACTGCTAGTAATTACTGCCCTTTATTTACAAATTAGGTTTTTAGTTTTCCTACAGATTGGCACCTAGATGTCCAGTTTAATTAAAGAGATCACCTTTTTACCTATGTTGAAAATACGAATATTTGCTCTTCTCTATGTATTAGTCAGTTCATGGTGCTATAACAAACAGATCGTAGACTGGGTGGCTTAAATGACAAACATTTACTTCTCACAGTTTCAGAGGCTGGAAAGTCCTAGTTCAAGGTACTGGCACATCTGGTGTCTGGTGAGGGCCTACTTTCTGGTCTACAGATGGCTGCCTTCTCTCTGTATCTTCACATGGCAGACAGCAGAACACATCATGTCTCTTCTTATAAGGACACTAATCCTATTGATGAGGACTATACACTCATGGCCTAATTAGCTCCCAAAGGCTCCACCATTCTAATATCATCACCCTGGGGGTTAGGATTTCAAAACATGGATTTGCAGTTGGGGGTGAGGAAGATACAAACATTCAGTCCAGAGCACTCTGCTTTCTGGCAGGTCTGCCATTTCTCGAGGACTCCCAAGAAAGTTTCTATTATCACATCTAAAGATCATTTTAGGATTCAGGGATATACTTCTTTTGGATGTATGTACTTCAACAAATTTAAAGAGACTAGGTTATCTTCTTTACTTTCATCATCTAGAGTTTCAATTATTGTTTAATTAATTAAAAATTTTATTAGGTAATACAAGGTTTAATAATGTATATAGTGAAACCAAATCTCTCTCTCTCGTCCCTGTCTTCCTACCACCTAATTTCCCTCCCAGAGGCAACTACTTTGGGCACTTACTCTTATAGTTCCAGAGATATCATACATAATGCCAAAACATATGGATTTACATATTTAATACAAATTATAACATCTTTGTTTTCTACTCAATTCAATTCCCTTATATTAATCTTTGTTCCACCCTTGCCAATTTGACATCATAGTTTAGATGTATCATATGTCATCTATTAATCTCTTATCATGTGACTCATGTAGAGGATCTATTCCTTCCTGTTTTTGTTTTTCTTCCTTACCTTCAGCATGTCCTGCCAGCCCTGGCAAATGAGAAGTGCTTTAGCCTTCCCAACATTACTTTTCCTAGTTTCTGCCATTCTCTTTTATTTGCCTTCAGTCAGGTGTCCCCATATTAAGCTATTCTTGCATTGCTATAAGAAATACCTGAGATTGGGTAATTTATAAAGAAAAGATATTTAATTGGCTTATGGTTCTGCAGGCTATACAGAAAGCATGGTGCTGGCATCTGCTCAGCTTCTAGGGAGGGTTCAGGGAGCTTCTACTCATGGCAGAAGGCAAAGTGGGGAGCAGGCATCTCACATGGTGAGAACAGGAGCAAGAGAGAAAGAGAGGGAGGTGCCACACACTTTTAAACAGCCAGATCTCTCAAGAACTCACTCACTATCATGAGGACAACACTAAGAGGCTAGTGCTAAGCCATCATGAGAAATCCGCCCCCAAGGTCCAATCACTCCACACCAGACCCCATCTCCAACACTGGGAATCACAATTCAACATGAAATTTGGATGGGGACAAATATCCAAACTACATATGTCCCTCTTCTCATCTTTGATCCATATTCTTTCAAATTTGTACCCCTACATAGATACATTGGAGTTTGGGGTTATGTTATTGTTCAACAACTATTTATGGAGCACTTAAACACATCAGCCACAATCTTAGTTTCCAGTGAAAGAAAAAGTAGTAAAGCCCAGGCCCTACCAACTATGCATCTTCTTTCTTCATGTTTATCACATTCCTTTTATGTCGTATTTAGTCCCTTGGAATCATATTTAGTGTTAATCTAAAATTGTTGAAATTTACTTCTCTGGAAGTCTAGGAAGCATGTCTAACATTATCTTATTTGGGATTATCACCCAAATAAATGGTCACTTTCTCTATAAACCCGGGCAAAAGCTGCCCCACCCCCTATCCTCATGCTTTGGAAGTGGCCATGGGGCCAAGATGATGTACCCACCCAGAGTCCACATCTATTCTATCCTATCCTACCCAGGGTAGCCAGTGTCTCAACTCCCTGCTCAACCAGTGCAAACCCACTTCCAGTGCCTATGCTGGCCTCTTTGTGGAATTCATCCTTCCAAGACTGAATCATTCAATGTGCCCAACCCTATACCTGAAAGGTAGCCAAAAGGCAGCTGTTTGCCAATGAGTGCAGATTGAGTTTGGGTGTACAGGCTGAGCTGTCTACTTGCAGGCACTCAAGGCCCCTCAAGTGCAAGACGGTCAGAAGTGGGAAGAGAAGAGAACAGACCACGTGTCAGGGACACAGAGGTGAGCTCTGTCTCCATCACCTCCTTCTAAAAGGAACCGGAGAATTCTAAAACCAATCTTGCCTTCTGGGTCATTTCGAAGGTATATTTCTCAAAGTAGAAAGATTGGTGGGTAGAGCCTACTTTAGCAGCCTATTACATAGAATTGTAACTTACACATGTAAGCATATGGTGTGCAAGGCCTCCGTCTGTACCCTCACACTTCCCACTACAAACGTTAAAGATAGGCCTGCCCAGACTTTCTAGCACTCCATATCACCAAGTGGCCAGATTCGCTTCTTTCATTGTTTCCTCAATATACCGAGATATATAATTGCCAAAGAGTTAAGGTGAAAAGTCATGTTATTCCATCTTTTTTTTTTTTTTTTTTTTTTTTTTTTTTGGAGAGACAGGGTCACTCTGTTGCCCAAGCTGGAGTGTCAGTGGCGTGATCACAGCTCACCACTGCAACCTCTGCCTCCCAGGCCCAAGCAATCCTCCCACTCAGCCTCTCAAGTAGCTGGGACAACGGGCGCTCATCACCACACCTGGCTAAGTTATTCCACTTCTAAGAGAAGGTTTCTTAAAATTTTTAGAACGTGTCATCTGTTACTATAACAGTTTTTTAAATCTGGACCAGGAAAGTTATTGAAGTGATAAGTTCTGTGACAATATCACTTCGCTTACTTCTCTTTTCTCCATGCAAATGCTCTCTGTTATTATTCTTTCCTTAAGCTTCTGATTTCCATGCAAGAGTGTGCATTCACTATATGTATATTTCTCTACCTCTTTTATTAAAATTATTTTGTGAACATTCAAAATTCCATTCATGAGTAAATAATTAAAAGGTTAAATAGTCAAAAATACAGAAATAAAAAACATTCATGATTTATTAGTATATCTGTGATTGTATTTAATTTGTGTTCTCCCAGGTAACTATCCTTATTTATTACTGACCCTCTCCTATGTTTTCTCCTGATAAGTATTACACATCATCTCTATTAACATGGTTCTTTCTATGCCCTAATTATTGTCATAACACTAGCACATACATACAGGTGTGCACATTCATACACGTTTGATGGTTTTATCTGGAAATAAGTGTCTCTTCCTCAAGTTTAAACTATTCTGATCATGTCAACAAGTCTTCCACCAAAAGTATCTTTGGACTTCATGGATTCATGGTGGATCTCATTTAGTGAAATTCTATTTGGTTAAATATAAAAGAGAAATATTTTTATTAATAGTAGGGGCCAATCCCCACCATCATCACAAATGTTCACCTTTGCCTAATACCCTATCCTCCCAAAATATCAGAAGAAAGGATCAGCAACTAGTGAAAGACTGTCAAGTACTGAAATAACGTTCTAAAAGAGCATTTTTTAAATTTTCATTAAGAATTTATCTTGAGGCCGGGTGTGGTGGCTCATACCTGTAATCCCAGCACTTTGGGAGGCTGAGGCCAGGCTTCCACTACAATCTCCTGAGGTCAGGAGTTCAAGACCAGCCTGGCCAACATGGTGAAACCCCGTTTCTACTAAAAATACAAAAATTAGCCAGGCATGGTGGTCTGTGCCTGTAATCCCAGCTGCTCAGGAGGCTGAGACAGGAGAATCGCTGGAACCTAGGAAGCAGAGGCTGCAGTGAGCCGAGATTAGAAGATCATGAAACAGAGTGAGATTCTGTCTCAAAAAAAGAAAAGAATTTATCTTGAATGCATAACAACTTTATAAGCCTTGCTCTCCCCCATCACCATGCCTCAGAAAAAGTAGTATAATATAGTCAGAAATAATGTATAGCATTGAAACCAAATGTTAACTGAAAAAAAAAAATCTAAATCATCACAAGAAGATTTAAGTAAAGGAAAAGGAGGCAAGGGAAGTTTGCCGCACAATATTATCATAGCTGACTTTATACAATTCAGTCTTGGCTAGAGTGAAATGAAATGGAAAGAGGACAACTATAACATAAAACTTCCACTACAATCTCTATACACACTGGTTTTCCAAGCCCCACCTCCATGTTTCCAGTGCAATCATTTGCTGGTATGTTTGGCCTACCAAGAAAGAAATACATACACCTTCTACTCACTTGGTAAACAAAAGGATCTGAGGTTTGTCAGAGAATCAATAAAATCAAGCAACTGCCTGATATCATATGTGATGAAGGAACAGTTGGGTCTCATTCTTTTCAAATGCTCTTCCTACACTTTACAAATATTTTTGATGTATTTACATAGAGAGCAATAATCTTTATAAACTCTTCCACCTAGCTTTTCGGTAGGCCATAAAAGCAAAATGATATGAGATCAGAGGCATCCCTAGACTATAGGGCGTCATTCATTTATTCATTCTTTCAACTTATATTTACTGGCTGTCTATTCTGTCCCAATCATGAATAGAGTGACCATAAACAATATAGATAATAAAAAGTAAATGATTTCATATATTAGAAAATAACACATGCTATTTTAAAAAAGAAAAAGCAGAATAGAGTAGGCAGGGCTGGGTGATAGAGAAGTTTAGAGCAGATTTCAGTATTAAATAAGGTCAAGATTAGCCTCATTGAGAAGGAGACATTTGAGCAAAACTTGAAGAGGCAAGAAAATTAGCCAAGCAGACAGCTGGGGGAAGAGCACTGCAGGCAGATGTAACATCACAGCAGAAGCCTAAGGCAGGAAAGCAGTGGCAAAACAGCAAGGAGGCCAGTCTAAGTAGGGCAGAGTGAGCTACAAAGAGCATAGTAAGAGAGAAAGACAGAAAAGTAATGGGGGCTGCAGATCATAAGAACTACTGCAGATGTTTGAGCACTAAAACATCAACTGTTTTATTCTTTAGAGAACTCACTCTGGTGAATAGAATGAAGTACGAAGGGCAAAAGAAAAAGTAGGGACAGCCATTGGGAGTTCCCACAGTAACCTAGATGAGATAAAATAATGGCTTAGAACTGGTTGGTGGTAGCAGAAGTGGACACAGGGTTCAGATTGTAGATATAGCTTGGCAATGGAGCCAACAGGAATTCATGAAAGATTAAACCTAGGATAGAGAGAACTCAAGATATCTTTAAGTTTTTCGGTCTAGAGCAACTGGAAAGATGGAGTTGCCATTAACTGAGGTAGGAATGGCTGCAAGAGGAGCAGGAAGAAGCAGAGTCCAGCTGGGGACATGATAAATTTGAGGTGCATATTAACATCAAAGTGAAGATGTAAAGTAGGCAGTTGGATATACAAGAGCAGAGTTTGAAAGAGAAATCTGAAATGAAAATGTAACTTTTGGAGTTGTCAGCGTAAAGGTAGATACAATGAGACCACCAAGGAAGCATGTAGACTAGAAAGAGGTAGGTTGAAGTCCGCTATTGCAAGTGAATGGAAATACAGGCAGTAATATTCAGAGTATGATTGTAGAATTGAGATTTGCCTTCAGGTGAATTTTTAAAATATGCCCCTTCTGGACAGATGGATTAGAAAACTGACTGGGCACGGTGGCTCACGCCTGTAATTCCAGAACTTTGGGAGGCTGAGGCAGGTGGATCACCTGAGGTCAGGAGTTTGACATCAGTCTGGTCAACGTGACAAAATTCCATCTCTACCAAAATAAAAAAAAATTAGCCGGGCATTGTGGTGGGCACCTGTAATTCCAGCTACTCAGGAGACTGAGGCAGAAGAATAACCTGAACCCAGGAGGCGGAAGTTGCAGTGAGCTGAGATCATGCCATTGCACTCCAGCCTGGGCAACAACAGTGAAATTCCATCTCAAAAAAAAAAAAAAAAAGAAAACTATGCCACTCTCTGAGTAGACACAGCCCTGAGAGTGTTAGCAGAAAGGCCCACAGTTTGCCCAGCAGAGGGAGGGCTAGATTTCATCTCCACTCAGACCCTCAGCTGGGTAATACGCAGCAGCCCACGTGAGACATCCTGTCGCTGCACCCCGCAACCTCCACTGTCTGCTAAAGCGTTCTTAAATTCTCTTACCTCTCAACACTATTGGGCCTCAGTGATTATCAGTCTCAGCTTTAAAGCTGGACTGCCTGGGTGACAATCCAGGCTCTGTTCCCTGCTCGCTGGTGACTTTAGCTAAATTACTGATCTTTCCTGAACATCAGTTTCCTAATCCATAAAATGAGAATAATAAGAGTACCTACCTCAAAGGAATCTTCAAGATTACATAAGAAAATCCATATAAAATCCATTAACTTAGCCAATATCTCTGACACCTGGCAGGGGCTCAACAAACGTTAGCTGATATCATTATCCCCTTTTAAGTGAAAGAACAGAATCTACTTGTCTACATTCAGATTAAAACTCTCCCTCATCTATAGAGCTCATAATTATTATTCAAGAGTGTTTCACTCATTGTTTTCATTACAAAAGACTTTAAAACAAAGCTTCCCTCTGGTGCCTCATTTTATTGGATTTCTTGACATCAAAATCACTTCAAAATCAATAAGGTATATTTCCTACATGTGCACTAATTAGAAATGCAACATGCCTAAAGTACTCTTTAAACAAACAAACAAACAAACACATTCCTAATGCACAACAGCCTCCTAAAGGATCTTGAGCCCTTTGAAATCAATTCCAGAGTGGCACATAAAAGGTATGCCCCAGGGTTAGGGCTACAATTGTTAGATGCACTAAGTGTGGGGAACTCCAAGAGTCTGTACTTTTTATTTCCTTAGCATCCAAAATCTCTGAGTTTCAATAGAACAAAACAATGTTACATTTTAGAACGAAAAGTAAATACCATTAGCATGTCGTAATTCAAGCTTTATAAAGCTTATTTGAGTATTTGAAGTTCTCTTTACTAAACCTTTAGATAACCATCTTATTGATGTTTTTTGAAAAATGATCAGATTAAGCCTCCCCCAAAATGATGAGTTTTATAAATTCTTTATGAAAAGATTCAAACAAAATTAATTAAATTTAAAAATTTGTTTCTTCTAGCCATAGCACCCAAAATTAAACATGTTTCCTCACACATACAACCAAAATGAAAGCAGCAAAAATGGTTTAAAACAGTTACCTTAACCAATATGAAATATGAAAACAAAAAAAAAAGATTCTACTTATATTTAGGTCTTATAATGTCCTTCTGATTACGAATAGCTGGTCAAATCTAATCTCCCTCTTAAAAAAAGCAAAAAGTCATAATTCAATTTCTGACTTACCTGAAAAGTAACATTGTACATGAGAATTTCACAAGACGACTTTATGACCCTGATAACATACCATTTAGTTATTTTATAAAATGTCAGTTCACACTAAAAGCTCACCACAATGGCAAACATTTTCAAAATTGCAGCTACAGAGAAAGGACAGAAATGCCTCATGGTTAGTTACTCTATGTAGCAATACCTTCTACTTAAGGACATTTTGTACCATATAAAAATTATGCCAAAATGGAGACCCATCTTATATAAACCCAGCATGAAGGTTACCTACATATTTTTTAAAAGCCATAGAACTAAATTAGTCAAATTGAAGTCAAAGAAGAAGCTAATCTAATATATGAGACAACAGAGAAGCTTTCACTGAATCACCAGAACAAGAATAACCTTCAGCTAGAAGGCATCAAGTTTAAGCAATCAGGGCAGAAGTAACATGCCCTTCACATACACTTTGAAGGTGACAGAGGCTTCTGTTGCTGCAAGTCCAGTGAGCCTATGGGTCCATTCCATTCCATATATTGTAAAACAGCTCAACTATATATGAATTCTTGTAAGGTCTGATATTTTTAAAAAGCAGAGAACAAAAAGAGAATGGCAAAGGTGGTAGAATTCTCACCAACCTCAATGAGAAGCCAAAAAAATTATCATTTCTTCTTTGTTCTCTGTTTAGCTAGAAATGAATAAAACCCTGCTTATCAGAATAAAGAAAATGAAACCAAAGTCCTTGAAAACACTATATTCATTTTTCTATAAATCAATACACTTGGGAAAACAAATAGTATGTAACTGGGGAATTTCAGCTCCTTCTGTGTCTCCTAGTTTTCCATTCTGTCATACTCCTTGAAGAGAATTTTCAAAAGTCTCTGCCAGAATCTTTAAATCTAACCATCCAAGTTCATTATTTATCAATATTTTCTTAAAGTTTCTCCAGGAACACTGGCTAAATACCTATTAACCCTACTTAACTGTTTCTTATTGCACATGTTAAGTATCCTCTCTATAGGAAGTAGACGATTTTTCTCCCCTAGCTTCAAAACACCACCCTCCTGGTTCTCCCCAACAATTTAGAATTCAAGAAACAAATGGAAACAAACAACAAAACATTAGTAACATTAGAAGTGTGCCATACACATGGACTGAGAATACATTTGGGGACATGGTGGGCAGACCAGCAATTTGCTGTGGGATTACACAGCAAAAAAAAGATGGAAAAGCCACAAACACTCATCTTCACTCATCTTTCACAGCAAGAGATCAATAGATACTATTTGAGGTTGAATGCAATTTCTCATTCACGGAAAAATATGTAAATTTAACCATGTAAAAAGCCTCCCAACCTCATTCATAATAAGACAGATGAGAATTAAAATACATTGAGATATTCTTTCTCACCTTTCAAATTGGCAAATACCAAAATTTTGATAACGAACTCTGTTAGTAAGGCTGCAGAAAAAACAAATACTCTTATACCTTGCTTCTAGATATTTAAAATGTTATCCCTATGGAGGGCAAATATGCAATACATGTACATGTATATGTATATGTAAGAATTTAAACTTTGACCCAGCAATTCAGTTTTTAGGAATTTACCTCAAATATAAAAATAAAAAGTGATGTATGCCCAAAGCAATTAATTGCAGCAAAGAGAGAGAAAAGGAAGGAAGAAAGAAAGAGAAAAAGGAGGGAGGGAGGGAAGGAAGGAAGGGAGGGAGGGAGGGAGGAAGGAATGTTGGCCCTCTCTTCACATCACGTACAAAAACTTACTTGAAATGGATCATAGAGCTAAAGGTAGGAACTAAAGGTATTAAACTTCTAGAAGAAAACATAGGGAAAAAAATCATTGTAACCTTGGCAAAGTTTTCTTAGACGCAACACCAAAAGCATGATCTATAAAGGAAAAAGTTGATAAACTGGACTTCATGAAAATTCAAACTTTGTGAAAACACAAACCATAGACGGGGACAAAGTATTTTGAAAATCTACATATGACAAAGGTCTTGTATCCAGGAAATATAAAGAACCCTTAGAACTCAATAATTAAATGAAAAACAACTCAACTCTTTAAATGGGAAAAAAATAAATAAATTGAAAAGACATCTTACCAAAGAAAATACATAGAGGGTAAATAAGCACATGAAAAATGTTCAACATCATTAGTCACTAGAGAAATGAAATTAAAGCCAAAATATGTACCCCTTCACACATGCTAGAATGGCTAAAATCTGAAAGATTATAATAAATACTACAGCTAGCAAAGATGAGAAACAACTGGGAATCTCACACATTGCTAGCGAAAACGTAAACTGGTACAGCCACTTACAGAAAAAAGCTTGGGGCCGGGCGCAGTGGCTCACGCTTGTAATCCCAGCACTTTGGGAGACCGAGGTGGGCGGATCACAAGGTCAGGAGATCGAGACCATCCTGGCTAATACGGTGAAACCCCGAGTCCACTAAAAATACAAAAAATTAGCCGGGCGTGGTGCGGGCGCCTGTAGTCCCAGTTACTCAGGAAGCTGAGGCAGGAGAATGGCGTGAACCTGGGAGGCGGAGCTTGCGGTGAGCCGTGATAGCACCACTGCACTCCAGCCTGGGTGACAGAGCGAGGCTCCCTCTCAAAAAAACAAAAAAAAAAAGCTTGGACGTCTCTTATAAAGTTAAACATATACCCATTCTATAACTCAGCAGTTCTACTCCTTAGGTATTTAGCCAAGAGAAATAAACACTTATGTCCACATAGATACCTGTATGCAAACATTCATGGTGGCCTTATTCATAAGACAGTCATCCCCCCAATCCTTGGGGGATATGTTCCAGGACCCCCAGTGGATGCTTGAAACCTGGGATAGTACCAAACCCTATAAATACTATGTTTTTTCCTATTCAACACACATCTAATAAAGTTTATAAATTAGGCACAGTAAGAGATTAACAACAATGACATAATAAAATAGAACAATTTTAGCAATATATTGCAATAAAAGTTATGTGAATGTGCTCACTCATTCTCTCTCTCAAAATATCTTATTTTGTGTAATATTTTTGAACCATGGGTAACTGAAACTGCTAAAAGTGAAACCATGGATAAGAAGGGGCTACTGTAGTCAGAAACTAGAAACAACTCAAATTATCACCTATAAGTGAATGGATAAACAATTTGTGACACAAGCATACCATCACATGTTATGCAAGAAGAAAGAATGAACCAAATATACAGGCAACGATATGAACGAATATCAAAAGCATTTTGCTGAGTGAGAATCAGATATAAATAAGTACACACTATATGATTCCATTTATATAACATTTTTGAAAGGACAAAAATATAGAGACAGAAAACAGATTGCTAGTTGCCAGATGCCAACGGCTGATGTAATCAATTGACTGCAGAAGGGCACAAAGAAACTTTTTAGCATGTTGGGGATATTCTATTTGATTGTGGTGATGATGGTTCTATAACTGTATATGATTGTCAGAACTCATCAAACTGTAAACTTTAAAGGAGTGAATTTAATATGGTGTATAAAAATTATTTCTCGATAAATTTGACTTTTAAAAATATCTTTTCTGTTCATCTCTTATCCAAGTGGCACAGAAATATTTCTACATTATTTCATCCACTATATAATTACAGGTTTCCACTGATATCCTTTGGCTCCATGAGCTCTTTGTTAAGTTCTCTGAACTAATACTTTCAAAAGTTAATTTGCTTTTTCTAAGTGTCTTGGCCCTTCTTGTACATCTGTCAATTTACAGTATTTGGTGCCTAAACCCTACCTAACTTCTTAATAGTATTCATTCCCAGGCTTCACACCTGTGTGTTCAGGTTATTCTCAATGTCATCCTGGATATCTGATCAGTTATTTGTTATATATTTGATTTATAATTTTTCTGGCAAGAACTCTAAGTCAACAAAAAAAAAAAGAACTCTAAGTCAACCTATCTATGTGTTTACAGTACAAAACTATAAAAACAAGAGCTTTCAGTATTTGTCTGTTTTTGTACTGCTTTTAAAAAAATCATTTTTTTTTTTTTTTTTTTTTTTTGTTAAAGCTAGCTCAGGTTTTATTTTGGACCCAAAAAAAAAAAGCAATTGAATTGTTCTGTAACTGGAGGCATGGGCAAGGGTGGTCCCCAGGCAGTAAACTCTCCCACGGGTGGGCTGAGGGGCTAGGGCTGAGCCTCAGGTGGGTCTCCTGTTTCCTGTGCTCCTCTGCACAACGGCCTCCCTCCCGAGATCTGGGGCAGCCGCAGGAGAGGCAGGCTGGGAGGGGCTGCCGCAGCTGTTGACTTGGGAAGATGTCAGAGGACTCAGACACCAGCTTCCCATCGCAGGTCTAGGTCTTCTTCACAACCACAGCCCTGGTGAATCATTTCTTATTGACCTTACTTTTAACAATGAATAAAAAAGAGCCAAGTGACTGTCCCTGGCTCATCATGATAATATCAGAAGACAACACTGAAAATCCTTAGCAAATTTTAACTACTACCCTCTTGTCTCTTTTCAATACTGCTGTGTGACAGCAGCGAGTTTCTAAGTTAGTTCACTTAGACAAGCCCAGTTTAGTGAGTACAAGGCCCAGAGTACCAGAGTCTTCAACATAGTAGGTGTCTTGCGAGTATTTGAAGATGAAAGTACATTATAAAGTCCTGTCTCTGGTTTCCTTCTTTCTACTCAACAACTGTTTTTACCAGTTAGATCAATCCAGCTAATTTTGACCTTACAGAAGTTGAAATTCAAGTTAAATTTACTGCTAGATTAAAAGGGTGAAAAGAAGGAAAGTAGCTAATCCCATTTACAACAATTTATTTTTTTTAAATACTAGGACCAGTATTCATATATTTATACAAAATTGCTAAGTATATTTTCTTTTAAACATTGTCTTGATCGTGTCTGTTCTAATATGTAGATATTTTATCTTATTTAGATCACTCCGATTGTTTCCAAAAAAACTAAGCTTCCTTTAATCTCTCTTCTGAACTAACCAAATTTTTTTCTGAACACTTGGGGCCACATTTATGTTCACATAAGTTAGTGTGTGGGTTAAAAGGGTAGCAGTTCTTCATTATTTTTCACCAAAACACAAGTGACATTTAAAGCGTATTTAATATTCACAATCTAATATACTCTCCTCATTCCAGACTGCCACCGAGGTAAGAGGAGGCAACTGGTTTGCATGAAACTCCACCATAAGATTTCTGAAACCCTGTATTTTCTCTCTCACCAATCTATAATACACCACAGTTATCGTTGAGAATTGCTGCATTTATTTTATTGTTTTTTCTTACCCCTGGCTGTTTTATATCCCACACTTGTTTTCTGTCTTCTTTCACTCCACACTTAATTTATCCTATCTTGAATTTCATGCAGCCTTATAAACCACCTTAAATTCTTTCTCGAACAAGGCAAGGAATAAGTAAAGAGTCATTCTAGGTATCTGAAAAAGCAATCTTTTCTCATTTACCTTAGATAAAGCCTTACAACTTTAACTTCTTGCTGCCTCTTAGCTATGCTCTACCGTACTGAATATACAAGTATTCGAAATCATGAGTTTCTCCTTTTTTGCTTTACCAATTCTCTGTTTAAAAATATTTAAGTCTGCACACAAAAACTACAGGGAAAATAGGCATGCACAATTTAAGTTTAAAAGCCCATAACAGCAATTAAATTGTTTGCACAAATAACCTACTTACTGTACAATTTTTGTGTCTAAAGTATGTGAAGTTTCGCGTGCCTTGCATACAGTTACTCAATCATTATAGTAATAGCTCGGTTACAGAGTAGGAGTTTTTAAATGAGCTGATGTAAGACTACTATAGCTTAGGCATTGGTACATGAGAATTTGTTTTAGTGCTATTTTTAAAACCACTAATAAACAGCAGACTCGAGCCTCTGCTCAATTGAATCTGCCTGAGTTGTGAAATAAAAAAATGTGTAAGAGAACCACATTTTTATCTAAATCTGAAATGCCTGCTAATATACTCGGAAAAGTAGACATTTAAAATTGGAGCTTTCATAAAATAGTCTAGAGTTTAGTGTTACTAAAAGGAAAATTAGTTATAAAAGTAAAAATTGTACAACATAATAGTTTCTATTCATCCCATCTTATAAAAATAATGTCCTTTCATTTCCCCCAAAGTTATCTAACTGAGCAACAGATAATCTATAATTACTAGGATTTGCCTTATAGCAAAGTTTGATTTTTAAAAGTTTGACACTCCACTCACCTACTGCAGGACAGAGTATTGCCCATATACAGATACTAAACCAATTGTCTAAGCAATTTCTTGTATTTAGAAATTCAGTGCCACTATCATGGCTCACAATTTGGCTTATGATGCATCTGTAAGCAAACAGCCTGACAAGCACCCTAGTGTATTTCAGGATGACTGACAGGACACAGTGGCCCAAGCAAGAAGGGGGGATGGGTGCTCTTAAAGCAACATGCCAGTGAAGGGTAACATCAAACAGCAGAATCAGACCTGAAATTCTATTTTTCAGATTTACAATGAAATAATAATACATTATCCACTATCAACTTCTAAATACAACTTGCATGGTCATTATGTACCCAAAACACTATAAATCCCAAAGTAGAATTTTTGAGAATTTGTAAAAGTAGAAAGAAAAAATGTAAAACAGGCATGTTATATGATACTTCCCTGAAGTGATCAAGCTTTCAGGTTACTTAAGAATATGCCAGTTATTTTTAACAGAAATTAAATCAGGCTATCCACAGAAAAGCCATTCTTTATTTTCCTTATAATATCAATTTTTATTTTAGATTCAGGGAGTACTTGCACAGGTTTGTTATATGGGTATACTACATGATACTGAGGTTTAGGGTATGATTGATCCCATCACCCAGGAAGTAGGCCTAGTGCCCAATGGTGAGGTGAGAAAAGCAATTCTTATCTCACCTTCAGATATTTGTCAATAGCTCTTACAACAGCAATTTAGGAATAACTAATGAAGGTAATTTAAATATCTTGAATTAATCCGAATTGTTATTGAGGATAGGGGCCAGAGATTCATGTATTTTTCCCCCTACTGCATTCCTTCCCTATGACCTACTTCATGATTAAAATATAGACCAAAAGATTAAGAAATTCCAGTTATAGATATTTCTACATTAATTTCACTTTAGAAAACATTTAAGTAACATATTGGCTTCATTCTTCACATTTACAATTTTTCCTATATTATTTCACAATACTCTGCACTGCTCAATCTTTATAATAAAGCAATCATCCATATTTTAAAAACAAACAAAAAAGCCAAGTCATTCATTTTTAAACACAATCCCTCATTTAGCCAGTAGAGGGTATTGTTAGATTCTGAAAGCCCACATATTGCACCCAATAACATGTATTTTTATACTTCAGCTAGGAACTGGGACACGTCATCTCGACTTTCCTTAGTAAATGCACTTGGAAATATCCCATTTTACTTTGCCCATATAAATTTGACTTTTAGAGCCCAGATTAATGTTTCTCATCTGTATCAGACTACCATTATTTCCTCCTCTATCTGCTCCATCAGCTGCATCCTCTGAAATAAAAGCACTAGAAGACCAAGAAGTGGCAGAATTACCAAGAAGTAGCAGAATTGGGTTCAACCATCAGAAAGACTTTCCACAATCCTAAATTTTTCTGGGACAAACAAACAGACAACAATCTTACATAAAGATTCTAAGCTCCATTAAAAAATCCAAAACAAATTCTGAAGAAAACAGAACTAAACTATAGGATAAAATCTCTCTTCAAAATCATACGATGTTTGCAACCTCTTTAACTCACACATTGTAATTGCCCTGTTTAATATTTGCTAAATTTTCATTATATATTAGAAGCCACAGGCTAATTTTTAAAGATATATTCCCTGTTATTACAGCATTATTATATTTCTCATAAACATGCAGTATTATGACTAACAAAGTTCCCATATAATTTATAGGTTATTTATTTTACAACTTAACATTCAGTGTCGAAAGACATGGACAGCAATTTGATTTATTCTAAAAATAAAAATTTTACTATCTAATTAGCTAAAATCATTAACTCCCACAAATTTATCTTGGCTGAAGATAAAAAATGTTCTGTTTCTTTGATGCTATTATATCACAAACATCACGTTAACTATGGCAAAAGTGAAAAAACAAGTTCAAAGAGCAACCTCTTTCTTCATGCTCTGATTTGCCACTAATGACACATCCTCTATGCTAAAGTACTAAATTTTCCAAAGAGAAAATAAATGTTAATTCTCTCCCTCAATTGTCATTCAAAATAAGAAATTACAGGTTATTTTCCTTTAAAGGGGAATTCTGTTTCTAATAATAAAAACAAGCATTGGGTTCTTCACTGAAAGAAACTGCTCTGTAAGATCATTTCTCATACTCAAATGTGGTAGTTTCTTTCCTCATGTAATAACTAACAATAGCCATGTAAATATCACATTTTACATTTAGAAATAAAGTAGATCCCTTTTAACTATATTCTTTCATGAAATTTTATATCCCCAATTTTCTAAACAGATATATTCGCTATAATATAAAATAGATACCTGGGCTTTTTTCTCAAGTTAACTTATCGGATAAGCCACTATTCAGAAGAAAACTGAAAAGTCAGTTTTGTCAGTAATTTGCTTATCCTTTTTGCCAATCATCCACACATTTTGGAATATGTATATAAATAATTTTGTTGCTGTTTCTAGTTAGCCACTTAACTCTACTTTACTTTTCAACTCTGAGTTTGGTACCTGACACAGGCTCTCCTGAACTACGTCTCACTCCACGGTTTTCGGTTTCCCTAGGTGCCTTAAGAACCTACATCGAAAGGCCTTATTAGTCTCAATTCTATTTGTAGATTTAAAAAAAAATTAAGGATAATGCTTAGGGGGAGGGAGAGATTGAATAAGCAGTGAATAGATACGGCTTATTTAAAATATTCCTTTTTACTTTTAGCAAAAATGCCTCCACACACTATATACTTTATCTGAATTTTCAATATATTTTGTATATACAGTAGTCCTCCCTTATAGACAAGGTATGTGTTCCAAGACCCATAGTGAATTCTAGAAACCACAGATAGTTCTGAACCCTATATATGTTTTTCCTATACCTACAAACTGTGATAAACCTTAATTTATAAATTAGGCAAGAAATTAACAATAATAATTATAAAATAGAGCAATTATAACAATACGCCTGCATCAGAACTCTTGCGCTTTGGGGCTAGACTGTGACAGTCTGTTTGAAAATCTAGATGGCCTCTAGGAATGACTAATGGGCAGGCAGCATATACAGCAGGACATGCTGGACAAAAAGATGATTCGTGTCCTGATTGAGACATAACAGAATAGCACAAGATCTCATTGAGCCTCAGAATGTACACATTTACAACTTGTGGATTGGTTATTTCTGGAATTTCCATTTCATATTTTCAGACCAGGGTTGACCTTGGCTATCCAATACCACAGAAAATGCAGCCACAGATAAGGGGCCTACTGTGTGGTTGTTTTTGTTTTTGTTTTTTCTGAGACAGGGTCTCACACTGTCGCCCGGGCTGGAGTGCAATGGCACGATCTCGGCTCACTGCAACCTCTGCCTCCCGGGTTCAAGTGATTCTCCTGCCTCAGCCTCCCAAGTAGCTGGGATTACAGGCAATCGCCACCACACCCGGCTAATTTTTTGTATTTTTAATAGAGACGGGGTTTCACTATGTTAGCCAGGCTGCTCTCGAACTCCTGACCTTGTGATCTGCCCGCCTCGACCTCCCAAAGTGACTACTGTATTTCATTTATCTTCAAAACAACTTATTACTCCCCTAAATTACTTCAGTGGGCTCTTAGAAGGTAATATTCACACCAATTGACAGGTATAGTGCAAGCTCTGACATAGGTTAGGTATGCTAAGTTTGAGGTGCAGTGGCATATGCAAATCGTTATGTCCCATGAGCAACTGGAAATGCAGAATCCATGAACTTTGGAGAAAAATTATGCCTAGAGATACAGACATAGTAATCTGTCCATCCATGTTACACTCTAATCCATAAGAGTAGATGAGCTCTTCCAAGATTAATTATAGAAGGAATAAGGCAGCCACATTACAAAACAAATACAGTGAAGAATATGATGAGAAGAAATGTCATAATAAGAATAGTAAGAAATGCAAAACAAACTGGGTTCAAATTCAAACTCACTTTACCCTCTTTGGCCTCATCCACAATGACCGCAATTTACCCTGTTTTCCTGATGTAAAATGAGACCTATAAAACTTCTATGAAGAGTAATTACTTATAAAATTACACATAGAATATAATGGAATGCTAATTACCATGCCAAATAATTCATTTATCAATTATTGTTATTTTGTGGAAAGATACTTTTCTTTTTGTGAAATTCTGCTTTTCAAAACCAAAATGCCATTGAATTTTAGAGGGCTGCTGTGAAACACATCAAATAGATTGCCCCTCTGATTTTTAAATGGATAAAAACGATCATGTCCACACAGCTTTATTTAGTAAATTGAATCCATGTCACCAATGGAAGTCATCTACTCCATCCATAATAATTTATAATTGGATAGCAAGAAAACATGGTACTAAAATGTAAGTATGTTTAGAGCTTCTTCCAAAGTTGCAACATGTTTAATAGGGAAAATTAAAGGGACATTAACACATATTAATAAACTGAGTATTTTTTTTGGAAGAGTGAGTATAGGATGGTTAAAGATAGAATACTGAACTAAACACAAACAAATGACAATAAGAAAAAATAGAAACCTCTGTGTCTTGTTCCCACATAAGACTTATGGAGTTGTGCCAACCTGCTTCATTCCAGAGCAGAGAGTCACTCAGTCACTGAGGCTATATTAGAAAGAGAGAAAGGAAATCCTTTTCTCCCACATTCTCCGTTTCCAAAGATAATAACAGAAAACTAGAGAGTGATGGATTTCACTACTAAGCAGCCATGTCTATTTTACTCATGTCTTTCATTGACTCTCTAAGTCTAGTCTACTGATTTTGCACAATAGAACAAAAGAAATATATGTACAAAAACAAATAAAATCAATGTTGCAAAACTTGTAATATCCCTAAATTTTCCAAAATATAACTGCTGTAGTCACTAAATTAAAACTATAACATCATTCCTATTAGGTCATCATTTGTATTCAAAAGAATGAAGCTTATCACAGAGAAAGGTAAAATAATTAAATTCAGTCATAGAGCCAATGAATCACACTTCTTTTACTTCAGATGATAACCCTGCCAAATCAAACAGTCTGAGTAACCCCCACACACACATCCCAAGCCAAGCCAATCCACTTTTTTCCCCCTGGGTCTTGGGTGCACAGAATCAGACTAACACAATCAGTCATGGTCCTCACTGGTGGACTAGTCCATGAAAAGCCTGTTTTATTTTTTGTTTTCATAGTCTATATTCCCTGTCCTCAGTTCTGTTCCCCTGTCTGCTTCTTATGGTACAATACACAAATAATATTGTATTTCCCATCTATTTCTACTTCTCTCTCTCTCTCCCTCTTTCTTTCTCTCTCTGTTTCATTGTGTGGTGTTTTGTTTTGTTTTGTTTGGTCTTTCTATGTTGGACTATAAAGATGTAAACACTGAATGTTTACTCACTTAGCACATAGTCCCAACCTTGTTCTCCCTTATCTTTCTCTGCTATGGAAGCAGGACATTTGATTTCCCAGCCTTCTTTGCAACTCAGAATGGCATGTGAAAGAATTCTGGCCAATGAGACGGTAAGCTTTTGCTTTCCCTATCAAAAGGACATCAGCGTCCTTGCCATGCCTTCCTTAACCTGACTGTGGTAAGGTGCCTGGAAATAAAACAATCTTACTGCAAAGCTGAAGAGGAAGGATGACAGAGCAGAACTATGGAGAAAGAACTTGGGCCCTTGATGACATCCGTTATTAACTTCTTACCTCCAGACTTCTTATTTGATAAAAATGAGTTCCTAACTAATATAATAGATTTAGTTTGTTCCTTTATTTTCCATTGTATAGCATTTTGTCACATGCATTTATAACTATATTTTGTGTCCATATCACTAACCAAGCACATTTCGGTAATAGCCAACTCTTTGCTATAGGAAACAATGCTGTAATAAACATTCTCATACATGTCTCTTTGTGTGCCTATGCAAGAGTCCATTCTGTTATAGGCTAAATTGTATCTCCTCAAAATTCCTGTGTTGAAGTCCTAAGCCCTAGTACTTCACTCAGAATATGACTGTATTTGGAGATAGGTCTCTTAAAGAGGTGATTAGGTTAAAATGAGGCTGTCAGGATGGACCCTAATTCAATCTTACTGGTGTCCTTATAAGAAGAGGAACTTAGGACATAGAGAAGAAAGGACATCAGGAATGCGCACATAGAGGGGCGACCACGTGAGGAAGGTGGTCATCTGCAAGCCAAGGAAAGAGGCCTCAGAAGAAACTGAACCTGCCAACACCTTGATCTTGGACTTATAGCCTCCAGAATTGTGGAAAAATAAATTTCTCTTGCTTGAAGATCCCAGTCTGTGGTATTTTACTCTGGCAGTCCTAGCAAACTAATACAATTCAGAAGTAGAATTTCTGGGTCAGAATGTGAGTATTCAATTTCAATAAATATTGTCAAATTGGTCTCCAAAACACACCACCAGCAGAGAATCCCTACCTCCTCACCAACACAAGATATTACATGACATTTTAACTCCCACCAACATGGGACATGCAAAGCAGATATCACTATTTTGATTTGCACTTCTGATTACCAGTGTAAATGCTAATCTCTTTTTAGTTGATTAGTCACCCATTCAAATTTCCTTTCTATAAATTCCTTACTTGTATTCTTCACCTGTTTTTCTCCTAGGTTGCCTGTTCATTTCCTTACTTATTTCAAAGAATATATATTGAAAATGTAATCTTTTGTCAGTAATATTCCTTGAAAATATCCACCCCCTCCTTCATATGTCCCTCTTTGTCTAGGATACCTTCCCTTGAACACTCTACCATCTGTAGGTGAAAGTTCCATTTTCTTCGTATCCTTACACATTCTAGGTTATAGCCATACATTAATATTTACCAATTTAATGAGTATGATAAAGTATCCCATTGTTGTTTTAATGTGTCTTTACCCAGTAACTAGTGAAGAAAACTAAGTTTCTTTTGACTTATTTATGGGTCATTCTAATTTTCTTTTCTGTGAATTACCTTTTCACATACCACTGACCCTATTGGATTGTTCCTTTTTTGATTGTTTATCTCTTCCTTATTAATTTTTTTGGAGTTTTTAATAAAATCTTACGATAAATGACTTTTGTTAAATGGTGTATGAGTCAACTATTTTGACAATAACACCATATAAAAAAACCACCACTGAGGTTTAGAACTCAGTGGCCTAAGAAAACATTTATTCTTTCTTGTGGATTTTCAGGTTGGCTAAAGATTGGCTAATTCAGAATGGACCTGGCTTAGCTTGCCCCAAGCTATAGTTTTAGGATCCAGATCTGCTCCACATTTTTCTCATCCTCCTTGGACAAGTAGGCCACTTGGAGCATATTCTTCTCATGAACAGAAACACAAGGCGGACAAATGGAAACATTCAGTACCTCTTAAGGTGAAAGCTCAAAGCTGGCACTCTGCCTTTTCTGCCTGCATTCTAATGGGCAAAGCAAGTCATATGGCCAAGTCTAACTTTTCTGCCCACATTCCAATAGGCAAAGCAAGTCATATGGCCAAGTCTAACATTAATGGAGCAGGGAAAGACACTCTGCCTCTAGTAGGAGGAATTGCAAAGTCACATGGCAAAGGGGATGGATATAGGGAGCCAGAGGATTGGGAAACCATGCGATCCACTTTATATGGATGAATGTAAACATACCCTGTCAATTGGTAGTTTTTGTTTCTTTTTATTGTTTTTTGTCTTTCAATTAATGAATTTTTGCGTTAATGTAATAATTTCAGTATTTTACTTTATGGCTATGTTTTGGGTGTCTTATTTAAGAAATTATGTCCAAGCCATGCGCAGTGGCTCACGCCTGTAATCCCAGCACTTTGAGAGGCCAAGGCGGGTGGATCACAAGGTCAGGAGATAGAGACCATCCTGGCTAACACGGTGAAACCTCGTCTCTACTAAAACTTACACAAAATTAGCCGGGTGTGGTGGTGGGTGCCTGTAGTCCCAGCTACTCGGGAGGCTGAGGCAGGAGAATGGCGTGAACCTGGGAGGTGGAGCTTGCAGTTAGAGGAGATCGTGCCACTGCACTCCAGCCTGGGCGACAGAGCAAGATTCCGTCTAAAAAAAAAAGAAAGAAAGAAAGAAATTATGTCCTATCCTAAGATCATAAATAATTTTCCTCTAGAATGCAATCATAGGGATCAATAACCAATATATTTTAAATTAACATATGCCTAAATGTAAGTTTATATCATATAAACTAAAGGCTGAGGTACCTAAGTTAAGTAATCAAAATTAAAAATATTTACCCAAGGATGACTACTTATTTCAGTTGAATTTTTGAGCTTGGTCTTTAAAATATATTAATGATACAGGCTGACAGAGAAGAGAAAGACCCAGGAATTAAAAGAAATCACAAAACTTGATTGTCTTTTATAAACAGATCTTTATTAATCTAAGCAATATAGGTATATTCAAAAATGCAAAGCACAAGAACACAGAAAAATATATACAGTCTTCTGAGGTCATGCCATTGGAAAAGGAAAAAATAAACTTTCACAGAACTGAACAATTATAAAATGATATATGTTATGATGTCATATTTGTAAAATATATGTGTATATATGGTAATAGCAGGGTCCACTTCAACAGTTTTGGGTAAAAATGAGGTCATTCCTATTAATTTTTCAAGCTAAAATCACTTCCCAGTTGCCAGACTGGCAGGGAATCCAGTATCTCTCTTGTCTCTCAAATTGTTCAGGAACTCTGGGGGCGTCTCCATTCATATGCCACAAAGAAAGAAAACCAGAGACGTGGATTAGAATACAAGTGGGCTCTGTTGAAGGATGCTGGTATTCTGTTCCTGGCACACAGTTTACTGATGGAAGCTGACTCCCCATAGTCCAGTGAGACCCTTTCTCCTGCTGCACTCTTGCTGTTGCTGCTGTGGATCCTGTGAGAGGTCACAATGATTTAAGACAAGCATACAATTCCTGCACATGTATGGCACAGAACCCATGCCTTCAACGTTTTAATTTACCAAGCCTAATGGCTGAGTCAGGAGGACCTTCCAGTCAGTTACACATGTGCCAGAAACAAACCCTTCTAGGGTAACATAGGCCACAAGGGGGGTTCTAGTTTAAGGGTCTTTGGTGTTCTTTCTCACTAGCAAATTTTAATCAGGACTAATTTGATGCAGGGGTCAGGGGAACTCTTCCTAACAACAGATATATTGTAAAAGGAAAGAGTCCAGGTCTGCAGTCTTCTCATGTTTGAAGGTTCCCAGACTCTACAAATTTCTTCCAGTCTCCCCAGTGTTGACCAGCACTGCAGCTGAAACAAGACTAGAAAGGGCAAGCTTTGTCAAGTTAGAAAAAGACCTTTTTACACTAGTATCAGAGACACAAAAGGATAAGGATCTCATTAATAATTTCCAAACACTGGAGGAAATTTTCCCTTACCTTAAGGTTCACAGATAAAATATGAAATGCCCACTTTGAATTTCAGATAAACAAAGAATAATTTTCTGGCATAAGTATGTCCTATGCAATATTTGGGGCATACTTACACACACACGCCTGCACACACACACATATTTGTTGTTTTTGAAATTTAAATCAAGAGTGTGTCCTGTATTTTTATTTACTAAATCTGGACACTTTACCTTATCTACTTCATGAATTACAAACGGAGGAAAAAGGAAGCTGAAACTCACTTGTGCCTAAATTTGCAACAGCACAGAGTCAGACCCTCACATCTCACCCATGTATCCTCACATCCTATCAAAGACTTGGGGCTGACACAACCAATCAAAAAGTCAGCTTGCACTCCCTTACTTCAAAGAAGCTGCTTTTCAGGTAGCCACGGGTGTTTCCTAGCCACCTCCTAGCAATACATTTCTAACTACACTCAGCCAGAAGACTTTGAGTCCCAGAAATGCAGCACTGGATGAGAGAGGACAAGGAAAGAATGACATATTGTACTCCGGTATGAGAAAGCCCCAACAGAGAAGGCAGACACAAGAAAAATGCAGGCAAAAGGGTGCTCTGGAGATTAGGTTTTATGTATCTCTTTTAGAAAGGTGAATTGAATTGCTTCAAATTATCTCGGGTTAAATTCACCTCCAAGTCGAGGAACAAATAATATGAATAGGAAAAGAGTTGCCCCGATGGAAATGTACCTCATGTAGCCCAGAAACTTAACAAGATACTTGGCCTTCACTTTTAAGATTTGAGAGAATAATTCTGTAGAATCAAAACTAATAGTGATGGAGCTCAAAGGCTACACATACCTCATTTATGACAAACACCAGGACTAAATATAAATCTTATGCATTTCAAAAATAATAGAAAAAAAACAAAATTTAAAAATTGTGTAACATAAAAGAGGAAGATACTTTCTTAAAGATGTAAGGGAAAATTATCTCCAAGACAAAAGAAAATTTAGAATACATATCTTCTGTGTTCTCGGTGAAATACCCAAAAATGTAAATTCTAGGAAAGAAGTCATGGAAAGGCTAAAAAGAAAAGAAAGTTGACTGAAGTAACAGGTCAAGATAAAAAGAGACCTGGCAAAGATTTAAACATCCAAGAATTTGGCAAAAGCAAAAGACAATAAAGTAATTAAAATCTGAAGCATTCCTTTCCTTTATCTCCTGCCTCTCTACCAGCAGCTTCATCATTCAGAGGGCAAAAGAAGCAAAGAATGGAACTGCTACCCTGGATTTAATTATTACCAACAAAGAATGATACGTTAAGGAAGTGAAAGTGACAGGAACCTTGGGGAAAATTGAACATATCACCTTAGAGTTCATTACAGCGAAGAAAGAAAACACAAAGCAAAGTAAGACAAGTATCTTAGATTGCTTAGCAGTTGAGAGTAAAGAGAAGTATATCCCAGAGCCACAGAGTTTAAATGAAAAACAGGTCAAAAAACTTAAGCCATTACTACATCACACAGATGGTATACAAGGAGCTTTCTAAAAAGCTGAGATGTTTAAAGAACACACAAAAGAAGAAGGAAGAGGGTAAAGGTTAGGATGAACACATCATTGTAGTATTGGTCTGTTAGAAAAGTGGTGTAACCCTAGGATGAGCGAAGACTTAAACAACACAAAAACTTTTACGATTATGTTTGAGGATGGAAGGACAAAAAAGGTACAAGTCCCCTCCTCCCCCAGGCAGATTTCATATTAACAAGAAATAGAGAGAAAACAAAATGACAATATTTTTACTTTGCTTTCATCTTGTCTCCCAAGGAAAATGGTCTTTAAAATGAAAAGATTGTACCAACAATATTGAGAGGAAATTGATAAACAAGAAAGGAGAAAAGATAGCAAGAGAATGCTTAACAATTTAGATAAATGCCCATTGCTGGGTATATTCTATTAAAGCAGGGTTTCTCATCTTCAGTACTATTGACATTTGAGGCTGGATAACTCTTTATGGGGCGGGGCTTTCCTGTGTGTTGTAAAATGTTTAGCAGCATCCGTGGCCTCTACCCACTAGATGCCAAAACAACCTGCCCCCCAGTTATGACAGCCAAAAATGTCTCCAGACATTGCCAAATGTCCTCTGGGAAGCAAAAGCACCCTGAGTTGAGAACCAGTATTTTACAGGGCACTGAAAAACACGTACATATTATCACAGAATTCTTGCCGGCATTTGGCATAATAATGAAAAATGAGAGTGGTAACAGAATATTGGGAATTGACAAATGTTTTCCATATATCAGAAAAGTAGAATTTAAAAAGTAAAACCAAATTCTACCTTGGTCTCTAGAAAAGTATAAAAATATTATTAATTAGAAAAGAGAACAATGATTTTTTGCTACCTTGGTATAGGTTCATTAAGAGCCACTCATACTAAACTAACTTAATTTTCTTCTTTTCGTTTTTTTAAAAAAAATAATTGCTAAAAAGATAAAATTGGTTTTTTGTGAAATATTCTTTGCCAAGATAAAGAAATGTGAGCTATCTCATACACTGTTGGTCAAAGTGAATATTGGTAAAATCTCTGTGAAAAGCATGCTGGCAGTATCCATAAAATTTTATATGCACAAATTCTTGAACAAAGTAATGCCACTTCTAGGGATCTGAACATATGTACAAAGACGTATATCACGAACTGCAGAATTGTTTGTAGCAACAAAAGGGAGAAACAACCTAAATGTGCATCAGTAACGGACTAGTTAAATAAACTGTCATATATTCTTTCATTGGTGTGACTTGTAATTATTATTAGAGGGTCAGAAAAGCCTTAAAAAATATATAGAGTCTAATTGGATGTCAGTTGAGTAACAGTAGGAGAGATATTAAAAATATTTAACAACCAGCATGGCTCAGGCCCCAAGAAATCAGAGCTTAACCTGGAGCTGTCTTGGAAGCCTCATCCTTTGCCAAGTGTTTACCTTTCAGTTGCTGGCTCTAGGAAAGGTCCAGGGGGTCTCAAGCAGAGGCCAAGTGAAAGAAAATCACTGGTAAGGGTAAGGGAGAAGTACAAAAACATTTCATATTTTAACAATTTGTATGGCCTCACTAGGGAATATCAGTCCTCACTAACAGATAAAACAACATTAAAATAATTCAGAATAACATGGAGCAATAAATTGACTGACTGAAATAGAACCCAGATTTCACCAATCAAACATGGCTTGGGTGAGATTTTAGAAGGTCACAGGAATCAGATTCTTCCAGGAAAGCTGTGATGGGGCTTCCAGTGTCCAGCCCAAAAGCACCAAATGGTAGAAAACAGTACTTCTGTATCACTGTCCAATCTTCCCAGCTGCATTGTTTTTGACTGTTTCTCTGGCTTTCCTGGAGAATCTATGAGCTGCCTAATGTCATTTATGAAACTCTTGTTGCTTAAACCAGCTAAAGTAGAGTTTAGTTATAATCAAAAACCCTGGCTAAGGTACCCTTTACTAAAATAAATGTACATATATAACTTTTGTATTTTAAAAAAGTTAATTTTTATGAATGACTTTTTAAAAGGATATGTGGGCAGATTAGTTACAGATCTGAGGAAACACCTGGTTGAAGAAATAAATCCAAAAGAGCAGTATAGAGATCTAGATCCCAAAAGCCCATCTGAATATTAGCTGTGTATCAACCACCAGAGGCACTTCTTAAAAATACAAATGTGGACCCAAATCAATGGCTCACTTTCTTACAAGTAATAACTAATTTTAAAATATGATGGAAGGAAAGAAATCATTTATGATACCAATCAAAATTTTTTAAATACTGATATGAAAACAACTTTAAAACTCTACTGAGGGTCATAAAAGAAGAATTAAGTAAACTAAAAAGGGATGTATAGGCAAATTGAACACTACAAAAGTGTTAATTCTCCCTGTTAAATGTCCACAGACCACATGAGAACTTGATAAAACGTTAAAATCCATCTAGAAATACATATTATGTGATTACATCTAGGAAAATCCTGAAAGGACAGAAAAGAATATGGAGGATTATTCCTTCCAGTTATTAAAACACATTATGAAATGAAGTTATTTAAAAAGTAGGGACTGGAAAAAATAGGAACAAATATTAATAGAAAAGGAAAGACAGCTGAGAAATGTACTCTAATATAAACTTAGCTTATGATAAATATGGCTTTTCAAATTATCAGGAAAAAGGGTGATTCTTAAATAAATTATAATGGATCAACTGAATAAACATTTAGGAGAAAAATTAAAAATAAAGCTTACTCCCTGCTCACTCTTTTGCCCAAATTCAATTACAGATGTAGCAAGAATTTTAAAGTTCTGAAAGTATGAATATATAAGTTTAGGTATAATAAACTTATAATAACTAAATGGAAATGTTTATGTATAATACATTTTTAAAGTATGAATAATAAATTTATAATAATTAAGCAGAAAGCCCTTTCTAAGAAAAACTCAAAACCCAGAAGCTACAAAGGAAGAGGTTTAAAATTTTGACTACAAAAATATTTTGTTTTCTATATAATTCAAAAATAAAACAAAAGTCAAAAAATAAACAACAAATTATGGAGAAATATCTGGAACATATTAAACAGGCAAAAAGCTAATTTTCTTAATTTACCATGGTGGGATAAAAAGAACTCAGTCAGGCGCGGTGGCTCAAGCCTGTAATCCCAGCACTTTGGGAGGTCGAGGCAGGTGGATCATGAGGTCACAAGACCAAGACCATCCTGGCTAACATGGTAAAACCCCATCTCTATTAAAAATTTTAAAAAAAAAAAAAAATTAGCCGGGCATGGTGGTGGGTGCCTATAGTCCCAGCTACTCAGGAGGCTGAGGCAGGAGAATGGCGTGAACATGGGAGGTGGAGCTTGCAGTGAGCTAAGAAGGTGCCACTGCACTCTAGCCTGGGCGACAGGGTCAGACTCCACCTCAAAAAAAAAAAAAAAAAAGAAAAAAATTGGGCGAGGATTTGTAAAGCCAATTTATGTAAAAAAAAAGGGCAATGGGCTAATAAGTACTTAGAAATTGTTCAATTGTACTCACAATTAATTAAATGCAAATCAAATTAACCAAGATATTATTTTCACCAAGTAGCCAAAATTGAAAATTTTTGATATGGTATCATCTGTGCTGGTTAAGTATTGGGAACACAAGCTCTCAGTATACACTGTTGAAGGGGTGTAAACTGACATGAACTTCTGGAAGAGAAATATGATAATATATCTTAAATTATAAATTATGCATACTCTTTAATGACTTGAATATTTCCAATTAAATGTAATAGTTATGAAATTTTAAAACAAATATTCCCATTGATACAGTAATTCCACTTCCATGAATGTATCCTAAGTATACACTCAAAAACTACACCAGGATATATGAACAAGAATATTCATTGCACACAGTAACATGACAAAACAAACAAAAAATACTGAAAACCACAAACATGCCCATCCATTCAGAATAGGCTAAATAAATTCTGTTACATACATAGAGTAAAACACAACAAAGCTGCTGGAAATAATGAGGCAGGTCTATTAGAACTGCTATGCATCTGTCTTAACCAAATATAACTGTCTTAAGCAGGAAGAAGATACAAGATCAAGCTGCATAATGTTATGCCTTTTTTTCTTGACCCAAATTAGGGTTCTGTCAATTAGCAAGCAGAGGAGAATACATGGATATTTCATAGGCAACCAACAGTGTCTATCATAGACTATTTGATCCTTAAAAGTAAGATTCCTTTGTAATCCCACATTGGGAAAATAAAAACTGCAGAATCTAACAGAAGAGCAAGTTAATCCTGCAAATTCCCATGAAAACATGACCCATGAGCTTCAGCCCTGGACCAAGACAGAATCCAGGATCCCTTCTGGAGAATCTCAGAGAAATTGGATTATTTATTACTCTCTCTTCACCCCCATCCACAAAAACACACACATTAGAAAGGAAACATCATGAGGACAGGGTCTATTTTTGGTTCACTGGTATTTATCCCCAGACTAAGAATTACGTCTGGCACACAAGTCATCTAGAATGAATGAATGAATTCCAAACCAACATTAGAGTAGACCCAATGTAGCCCTTTGGCAATCCTGCCTCTCAGTTATTCCATGGGCTCCTCAGTGAGCTAACTCTGGGCCTCTTTGAACTGATGCCACCTCTAGAGGCCTCATCAACTGAGAATTGATAATTCATTTATTACCCAGTTAATTGTATACCTTTATCCCAATTCCCTGCCTTCATGCATATAGGTAAGCATGTGTCCAGAATTGGTTCCTTCTGGGTTCTTGGTCTCACTGACTTCAAGAATGAAGCCATGGACCCTCACGATGAGTGTTACACTCTTAAAAATGTGCGTCCAGAGTTTGTTCCTTCAGATGTTCAGATGTGTCCGGAGTTTCTTCCTTCCGGTGGGTTCATGGTCTTGCTGACTTCAGGAGTGAAGGCACAGACCTTCACAGTGAGTGTTACAGCTCTTAAAGGCTGCAGGTCCAGAGTTGTTTGTCCTCCCAGTGGGTTCATGGTCTCGCTGACTTCAGCAATGAAGCCACAAACCCTCATGGTGAGTGTTACAGCTCATAAAGGTAATGCGAATCCAAAGAATGAGCAGCAGCAAGATTTATGGTGAAGAGCAAAAGAACAAAGCTTCCACCCTGTGGAAGGGGCCCCGACCGGGTTGCCACTGCAGGTTCAGGTGGCCGTTTATTCCCTTATTTGGCCCCACCCACGTCCTGCTGATTGGTCCATTTTACAGAGCGCTGACTGGTCCGTTTTACTGAGTGCTGATTGGTCCATTTTTACAGAGTGCTGATTGGTGCATTTACAAACCTTTAGCTAGATACAGAGCGCTGATTGGTGTGTTTACAATCCTTTAGCTAGACAGAAAGTTCTCCAAGTCCCCACCTGACCCAGAAGCCCAGCTGGCCTCACCTCTCAATCCCCCCTCTAAACAGGACACCTCAACTACTGTTGGGAATTGGGCGATGACCATTCTGGCTACTTCCTGCTGGACAGGGGCGAATAAGGGGCCTGCCCTGCAGCTGTAGTGTCCTCCAGAGGGGAACTCTTTAGGCCACTGAAAGGGTCAGTGGGTCACTCCAGGGGTCCTCAGTAGAAGTTGTTAGTTGAGCTCATTTGGGGTTCCATTTGTAAGACCATCTGTAGCTTGATGGCCTCGATTCTAGAGGAAACAAATTTGACAAGGAGTTTAAAAATATAAGGCCCGAAGGCGAGTAATAGCAAGATGGCTGTCATGGGACCTAGAAAGGGGAGAAGTCATATTGCCCAACTCCAGAGGTTAGTATAAGAGTTTGAAAGGTGTTGACTGATTTCAAAAGCCGTTTCCTGTAAACGCTGGGCAGCATGTCATACTATCCCTGACTGGTTAGTGTAAAAGCAACACTCTTCCCCTAAGAAGGTGCAAAGTCCTCCTTTCTCAGCACTGAGGAGGTCTAGGCCTCAGGGGTTTTGGAGAGTCACTGCTGCCAAAGAGTGTATTTGGGATTGTAGAGTAAGGATAGATTTGTTATTTCTTGCAAACTGTCTGAGAAATCCTTCGAGTGTGTGTGGTAGTAGGATAATACATGTTACACTGTTAACTTTTAGCAAATTTTACCTTTGTTGAAACCCTTATAAGTTTGGGATTTTAATTATTCTTTGCTATAAAACTTCGTTCAGTCCATATTAACTTAGAATTAGTATAGATGGCTCCTTTCTGATTCTGTAAGTACTTTAAGATTTAGCTGAGTGCAAACAGCTGGCATGTTTGAGCAGACAAATTATTAGGCAATTTTCCTAAGTCTGCTTCTACAAAAGTTTCCTTATCACTTACTGAACACCCATTGTGTCTTTTTCCCTTAATCATCCAGGAGGAACCATCTATCGTCCTGTCCTGAAGGGAGTTCCTCCTAGGTCTGGTCAGATCTTTGTATGATAATTAATTACAAATTAGATCCCGTTAGGATACCTGCTGGGTTAAGGATGTTTGATAAGAATGCCATGGGTTGTCAGAGGCCTCAGTGCTTTCGGGCTATGCCCTTGTTTACACTGACAATAAGGTGGTATTGGATGTTATAGGGTTACAGAGAAGACCTTCAATTATCAATTATGGGTTTCAAATTTACCCTGGCTTTTAAAGGAATAGGGTACACTGCTTTCTCTTTACTACTTCTATCTCTCTCTTTCTCCATTTTTGACTTCTTCTTTGTCTCTCTCTTTCTCTCTTTCTCTGACTCCCTTTGTCTCCTCCTCTCTTTCCTTTTTTGACTTTCTGTCTCTCTCTCTTCCTCTCTCTCTCTGTCTCTCTGACTCCTTTGTCTCTGTCTCTTCCTCTGTCTCCTTCTCTTTGTCTCTCCATTTCTTCTCTCTTTCCTTCTGTCTTTGACTTTGTCTCTCTCTTTCTCTTTCTTTCTCTCTGTCTTTCCTCGCTGCTGGTTTTGGCAATATAAGACTGCCACCTCCTTGGGTTTTTGCACTGTGTGCAATAACTCCATGGTTTCCTTGTGATATTTAATGGGGGTTCCCCCAGAGGTTAGAACTCCCTTTCTTTCCATATTGCAGCATGGGCATGTAGGATTAGATAAGCATACTTGCTATCTGTATATACATTTATTCTTCTTCCCTTTCCCAGTTCTAAGGCTTGGGTAAGTGCCACTAGTTCTGCTAAATGGGCACTGGTCCCTGGGGGAAGAGGCTTACTTTCAAATACTGTTATTATGGCATAACCTGCCCTTTATATCCCATTCTCCACAAATGAACTTTCATCGGTATATAGGTTAAGGTCAGGATTAGCTAAGGGGACTTCTAAGAGATCACCTCAGGCGGCATAAGTCTGGACTATAACCTGTTGGCAGTCATGCTTGACCAGCTCCCCATCCTCTGGTAGAAAAGCGGCAGGGCTGAGGGCTGCACATGTACACACTTGAAGCACTGGTCCCTCAAGGAGTAGTGCCTGATATCTAAGCAGGCGGTTGTCTGATAGCCATAAACTTCCTTTGGCACCTAGTATGCCATTTACATCATGAGTAGTCCAGACAGTGAGATCCTTTCCTTGTATTACTCTGATAGCCTCTGACACTAAGACAGCTACTGCCACAACTACCTGTAAACAGTGAGGCCAGTCTTTTGCTACTGTATCAATTTCCTTACTTAGGTATGCCACTGGTTGTGGGGTTGCCCCACGAGTCTAAGGACCCCGATTTATTCCTGCTGTCTCTATCATGTATAAATAAAAGTTTCATCCTGTGGGAAGGCTTAAGGCTGGAACTTCAGTTTGTTCCTTCCAATGCCCAGACTTCAGAGTTGATTCCCTCCTCAAGCAAGGACAACAAAGGGGTAACGTGTTCCCCATATTCACAGATAATAGCTCCAGCTTTGGCTAATATGTCCCTCCCTAATAAGGGTGTGGGACTTTCAGGCATAACAAGAAAGGCATGTGAAAAGAGCAAAGTCTCACAATTACAACTGAGGAGGTGGGAGAAATACCTGGTTACAGGCCATCCCAGGATTCCTCAGATGGTAACAGACCTTCAGGACAGCTGTCTGTGACAGGAGATTAATGCTGAGAAGGCTGTGCCAGTGTCCAGGAGGAAGTCAACTTCCTGGCCCTCAATGGTTAAACGTACCAGGGGCTCAGTGAGGGTGATGACATGAGCTGGCGCTTGCCCCAGGCACCCTCAGTCCTGTTGTTGGATCATCTGGTTCGGGGTTTCTGGCCCAAAGAATCATTGCACTCTGGGGCAGTAGGCCTTCCAGTGATTGCCTCAGCATAGTGTACATGGGTGAGGGGGCAGCTTGTTTGTCATAGAACAATCTTTTTTAAAGTGTCCTTGCAAACCACACTGATAGCAAAGCTTTACCAGCTGATTGCCCTGCTCCATTTTCTGTCCTCTATGAACCACCACAGTTTGTCTGTCTGAGGGCCATGACTAAGGCTGCGGCCTTTCTTTGATCTCGCTTTTCCTTTTGGGCCTGTTCCTCTTGGTCCCTATTATAGAACACCGAGGTTGCCACGTTTAATAATGCCTCTAGATTTTGTTCAGGGTCCAGGGCTCGCTCTTGGAGCTTTCTCTTGATATATGTGGCTGACTGGGTAATAAACTTATCTTTTAGAATCAATTGACCCTCGAGTGAGTCAGGTGACAGGGGGGTATATTTTCTTAAGGCTTCCCATAGCCACTCGAGGAAGGCAGAAAGATTTTCTTCCTTTCCCTGAGTTATGGTGGACATCATTGAATAATTCATGGGCTTTTTCCTAATTCTCCTTAGTCCTTCTAGAACACAGGTCAACAGATGTTTGTGACTCCAGTCCCCATGATCTGAGTCGAGGTCCCAGTGGGGATCCATACTGGGGATGGCTTGCTGACCGGTAGGGAATTTGTCCCTTTCTTCAGCTGTCATTCTATCATGTACTTGACTAAGATACCAGGTATCTCCAAATTCTTAGGCTACAGCTAAAGCCACATTCTTTTCATTAAAGGCCAGGGTTTGATCTAATAACACGACATCTCTCCAAGTGAGGTCAAAGGTTTGACCTAGACCCTGTAGGACATCTATATACCTATCAGGATCATCTGAAAACTTCCCCATATCTGGCTTGATCTGCTTTAAATCAGAGAGGGAGAAGGGGACATGTGCCCAGGTTGGGCAAAAGTCCCCTCCTCCTACAGCTTGAAGGGGACATAAACAATAGCCCAGGGGTTTTTGTGGTCCTTTGGAGATTTCTTTGCTTGTTTCCTTCTGGGTGGTGAAGATTAGAGGAGGCTTATCATTAATAGGAAGGGGAGATATAGGAAGACCAGGATATAGAGGTAAGCTGAGAGGTCCTCCTGTGGGACGTAAATTGCAAGCTTTGCATAGTTGTATATTCTCCTTCATTGAAAAGAAAGCTTGGACATAAGGTATTTCACTCCATTTGCCTTCCCTCTTACAGAAAAGGTCAAGCTGCAGGATAGTATTATAATTTATACTTCCCTCAGGTGGCCATTTCCCCATCAGAGAGAGAATACTGGGGCCAGGCCATAGTGCAGAAAAAAATGAGCTGCCTCTTTTTCAGGGTTTGCAGGTCAAATTGGTCCCAATGACTTAGGATGCATTTCAAGAGTGAGCCTGTTGATGCCTGAGTGTTTCCCATCTGAAAGACAAAACTGCCCACGATTTTGGTTTGTTTCTCCCCCTGCCCAAGAACCCGCAACGGTCCCTGGACACTGCTGATCAGAATAGTTGTGCTCACCGACATAGCAGCAGAAACACTAGTTTTCCTCTTAGACCACAAAGAGGACCGAGGAAGGTCAGACTTAGTGGCCCTTACCGACGCACTCTTGAAAAACTGTTAGAGTCCTAAGCATTCTCCTGTTAGTATTGGGACCTTACCAGTATCCTATAAAGATGTTATGCCCCATAAATGAAGTGGACGGCCATACCCTGAGGGAGGGAAGGGATCTCCAGAGTTGGAAGAGTGATGCCTTTTGTCCTCACTTATATGAATAGGAAATATACCATTCCTGAATCTCCCCATATCCTAGCTTCAGGAATAGCTTTTGTTAGGCCCGTTTGTCTGAGGAGGAATCCTAAAATTCTAGACAGTCCCCCGCCCTGACAGGGCTTTGGGCAAAAATTATGTCTTTCTGATTGGTAAGCCCGGGTGCCTAAAGAAGGTAACAGAGTCCTGAAGTTTATACTAGAAATCATTCTTATAGGAGAAACTAGAAAAGTACCAGAGACAGGGAGTGGTTTTTAGAAGCAGACTAGCCTTGGAGAAGAGAGGTGAAAGGAAGTTTGTCTGACAGGCATTAGGACCCAGGAGGCATGGGTCAGGACAGATAGGATAGATGGGCGAGTCTCACTTGGGTGCCATGACTTTGAGAGTTCTGCTCATGGCCGCAGGAGCAACAAACTTGTTGTTGGGACCCCAGAGCCGAATGGCTTTCCTCTCTGTCGACCCTCTGCTCAGCCCAGAAGTACAGGAAAAGTGGAAGCTGGTTCCAGGCAAACCAACACTCCCAATTCCGAAGGATCAGGGGTTGTTAGAGAGCCCTTTCTCAGAAAGCCTGACACCCATATCTTTAGTCCGGTGGCCATGCTAGTTACTTTTAGCTGGCCAACAGGTGCCCAGTATTTAAGCCCCAAATTCTAAGGAAAAACAGGATAGAACAGCAAGCGAAGGGGTCCGATGGTACTCACCACTTGGCGATAGGCGACAGTCCCATCTGGGTCACCAAAATGTGTCCAGAATTGGTTCCTTCTGGTGGGTTCTTGGTCTCACTGACTTCAAGAATGAAGTCGCAGACCCGCGTGGTGAGTGTTACCACTCTTAAAGATGGTGTGTCCAGAGATTGCTCCTTCCGATGTTCAGATGTGTCCAGAGCTTCTTCCTTTCAGTGGGGTTGTGGTCTTGCTGACTTCAGGAGTGAAGCCACAGACCTTCACAGTGAGTGTTACAGCTCTTAAAGGCAGCACATCTGGAGTTGTTTGTTCCTCCTGGTGGGTTCATGGTCTTGCTGACTTCAGGAATGAAACCACAGACCCTCACCGTGAGTGTTACAGCTCATAAAGGCAGTGTGGACCCAAAGAGTGAGCAGCAGCAAGATTTATTGAGAAGAGCGAAAGAATAAAGCTTCCACAGTGTGGAAAGGGACCCAAGCGGGTTGCTGCTGCTGGCTCAGGTAGCCAGCTTCTATTCCCTTATTTGGCCCGTCCACATCCTGCTGATTGGTCCATTTTACAGAGTGCTGATTGGTCCGTTTTACAGAGTGCTGATTGGTGCATTTTTACAGAGTGCTGATTGGTGCGTTTACAAACCTTTAGCTAGACACAGAGTGCTGAGTGGTGGGTTTTTACAGAGTGCTGATTGATGTGTTTACAAACATTTAGCTAGACACAGAGCGCTCATTGGTGTGTTTTTACAGAGTGCTGATTGGTGCATTTACAAACCTTTAGTAGACACAGAGCTCTGACTGGTGCATTTACAACTCTTTAGCTATTCAGAAAAGTTCTCCAAGTCCCCACCAGACCCAGAAGCCCAGCCGGCTTCACTTCTCAAGAGGAGATAAATGTTTATACAGTGTAACTTAAGCAATGCTACTCAAACTGCAGGTCTGCCATGAGAAAAGGAGCTTGTACCAGAATGTAAGTTAGTGAGTGCTTCCTTCATCTAGAAAGTCTCGCTACAAAGTGCTTAGGGTGTAGCTGATTTACTTTCAGGAACAAGCCTCTTATCTCGTTTCATAGACCAGTTAAAAATTGGGACCTGCCAATTACATTTTGAACAGTGCTAATTTAAAGTAGGAGCCTCCACTGTTCAAGTTCCAGTATTTGAGAGACTTTCTTTGCACTAAACATTGCCTTCTCCATCAAATCAGTTTCCCCATTGCCAGGAGGGATCTGAAGCAGAAAAGCATCCTGGTTAGGATAATGAACGGCAAAGAAAAGAAGTGGGGAGGGTGCCAAATAAACTTGACCTAATATTCCATTTTGCACACAGGAACTCAAAGTCACTTATCATATGCTAGAAGCTAGTGATTAAATTGGTTACAGATTACTCGCTGAGTCCCAGGCAACAATAATGTGGTTAAAAACAGTAATTAAGCATGTGAAAAATCAGATGCATCAGTTAAGAGTCCTGTTAACCTTCAAAAATTCTGCAGCCTCAACTATCTGTCACGTTCCATTAGATCTGCAACTTGGCTAAACTCCGGAGTTCCACCCCACAGTACCATGTCACTTAAACTCCAGTATCCAAACAAGAATCAGAAAATCACACTTTTTAAATCTCTAGACTAGCATTCCCATGAGCCAATGATCCATAAATAAACACTATTTTTAAGTTTTCATTACGAAGCACATAGTTTTCTTCAGGCCAGTTTGGGCTGCCAACTTCTCTTCTTAAATCTTAATCCTTTCTATTCCAAAAAAATAGAAACATGCAAACAGAAGTTCATGGGGAATAGAGAATGAAACTCCCATCCTTCTGTAGCTATGGCCTTTCTCTAAACATTATTACTGAATAATAAAACTTTACAATTTAAAAAGTTTTCTAATACAGGAAGAATATATTATTTAATAATTCATAACTCTACATCTCACTTCACACCACATAATATTGATATCTCTAATCTCTCCACTTCGATTTCTCAGGACCAGTAATTAGTTGTACTTATCACTAATTCCTTAGCTTTCTTCCTTCTACTCTATTTATACAACCATGGTTCCCAAACTCAACAATGACAGAATTAAAACCTATCTTCTCTGACCCCTACCATAGCCACGTCTTATTCCATTCTCACATTTTCCCTATAGAAAAACCCAATACTGAATTGCTCCTCTAGCATGTGCCCTCTATCTCTTTTCTTCCTATTCTGTTGCCTACAGATTTTCTCCAAATACTTCTAATTTCTCCAAAGATTCACAATAAGTAAAGAATTTATTCTTCCTATTCCTATTTCTTTGTCACAGTTGTATCATAAAAGTCATATAAGTCACTATGTCTACATGGTCTTCTAACAAAGTTATTTATAAATTCTATTGTTTTAATGTCCAAAGTAACATAAATGATCAACAATACTATCCATTGGTTTCAGGCAGAGCTGAAGTATTTTCAACTCTGATATGTAGCTTTGTTGGTATCTGTAAAAGTTTATTAAGTGGAAATTTTGTAGGTAGGAGAGGTTCCGTCCTTCTAAACACTAAGTATTTTGGTATCTATGTGCCTGAGAACAATGTTTTGCACATCATAGACAAGAGATATATCATTTGGTAGACTAAGAATTTTACAATGCTTTAAAAGAATAACAGTAAAAACTTATCTTAAATATCACAACCTTTACCTTCAAACATAGTGTTCTCTAATCCAACACTTCCACACTTAGAAACAGAGATTAAGGAAATTATCTTAAACATACCAACATATATATATACACATAAGTAAATAAATACACAAAGATGTTTACCATAGCATCTAGATGTTCAGCAACGATTAATAAAATCAAATTCATTCACTTGAAAAAATGTTACACAAATTTAAAATAACACCACTGTAGAATAGGTAATATTCTGTGGAAAATGTTTCAGTATATGGTTAAATGAAAAACCAAGGTTCCAAATTTTATCTATAGTACTATTACAATTATTTTTAAAGCGATCTAGAAAAAAAAAGACTAGAAGGAAACACATCAATGAGATTACAGGTAATATTTTTCTGTGCTTTCAAAATTCCTACAATGAACATTTAATGCTCTTATAATGAAAAAATGTTTTACCATAAAAATTTCAATCTTTTACTCAAAAAGGAAGATTTAGACTATGTGTAGGAGGTAACAAATGCGAATAACTTTGTCTATACTGTCTGTATTTTAGGTTTCTCCATTTAACAAACTTGTCCTATGGCACTAGTGAGAAAATTTTTTTATAATGGATAATGAAATTTTAATAGCACACTCAAATATGCCATTCAAATCTGACCATGGATAATGTGAATCTTCAAATCACAACTATTCTCAATATGTTGAGCTTTCAATCTGTCTTAAAAACTAGCCATAAACCCAGAACCAAGGCAAATTTGAAATCCTGGTTTTCCCACTTTTGTTTTTAGCAAATCATTGCATTCTCATGTTATCTCCAGAGATCTTAGTAGGCACATATCAGTGACTCAAAATCTCTACAGGAAATGTACTTTCTGATGTCTAACCCCAATTTCTTCTTGTTTCCATTTGAACTCATTTCTTTTATTTCTGTCTTCTGTGTAACTGACAGCAGCTGCTCACAATCATTCAGATCCCATTAGATAGTGACCTTTTCTTTACATGATTGATCATTACATCTCATGATCATTCCATACAGTGATTTTCATTTGATTACAACTGGTCATCAAACAGTTCTGAGAGCATTCCTCAACCTCCTAATATTCCTTCCAATTATAAAACAAATAGACAGATATTAAATTCAGAAATTAATGCTTTTTGCCATTATCTCACTTGAATCTTCCATTTACTATTGAATTAGCTTTTGGTTGAAAGTACAATCCCTTCAAACAATTTCCATCTTTGCTTCCTTTTCCCCACTCCCATGCCAAAGCACAAGCATCCAGGCCATATCTTATCTTTTCCTGCACAGTATCCAATCGGCTTTTTATAGCCAGAAACTCTCTAAATGCAAAGCACGACCTTGGCTACCAGCTTCCCCTGGCAATAGTTTGAAAGTTATTTATAACTTTAAAATTAGCGTGAAAGTCTACATTTCTCATCATAACTAGTCAAAACATTCCCATTTCATATAATAATGTGATCTTCCTCAATTCAGAAAAAAACCTCACATTTTAATCCTATGATTAAAACTAAGACACAGGAATTCAATGCAGAAATGAGAATTCGCTGAAGTTCAGCTCTTCTCTTTACAAACTTGACTCTTACCTTTCTGTTTCTTCCTATAAAGTAAATGGGCTTAAAATTCAGCTCCGGTAGGGAATTTTCCAAAAAGAGCTTTGTGGGGGGTGAAAAAAGGCTTCTTGGTGGTCACAGAGTTACAGAGTACCAAATTGAGAAGCAGATGACAGTGGGGCAGTCACTTTAGCTGAGCGTTATTCACCCAGGATAAGAAAGAAAGGGGAGGTTACAAGCCAGGGTGGGTGGTATCTAATCCTGAACCGCTAGTCACTGACCTCACTGACAACTTGTTACTGAAAATACTTCATTGAAAAAGGCCAGACACATACTTTGCCTAGAGACCTACAAATATAGCTCTGAATAAGTTAGATTTGCATTTCTCTAGTTCCTTTCCAAAAGAAGAACCTCTTCTATCTAATTAAAGCCAAAGGCTGGAATTACTGAAAGTGAAAAATAATAAAGCGGGGAAAACAGGAGTCCAGGAAATCCTGACATCAAAAGATCAATTACGTAAAATTCAATGTCTTCAGAACCCTAGAGATGATAGCATCAAGGCCATGTGTCACATGTGAGATCATATTTTTCTTCTTCTGAAATATTACCTGTCTCATCCCTTGTACCAAGCGTCACCCTCTCTGCTTCCAGTATTTATGAGGAACCACATCATTATCAGTAAAGAATCTAAACTGAAGATTTACCAAAATCTCCATAGATAAACTCATTGTTAAATTTAAGCCACCAAAAACACAGTCTTCTCCACCAAAATTTCTTTTTTCTATAACTATTCTTTTTCACATTTCCTCTTCCCTTTTTTTGATATCTTCTCCCTCAATATCTTCACATTCACTGTAACAGTCTTTATCATTTCATCAATTCCTTGACATCCCACTCGAACTTCTGTGGCATTTCCTCGGACATAACCATTTTTCTGACTTTCTTCTAATAGCTTCTAAAACAAGAGGTGCTAACTAAAATATGAACTACTTGTTTGAGTTTTGGCAGTCCTGTTCTTAAAAGGCTGAATTCAAAATAAAAAGAAAGCATGTATTTATTAGCTCTCCAGATACTCTTAGAACAAATTTCAGGGAGCCAAGAGGAAAGGCAGAGTCTGGGAACTGTCAGAGAATCAACTATGAAAGGGGTTCATTTTATATGATTTGCAGGATAGCCTTCAAAACGACTGTATTTTTATGTAGCTACCTTTAAAATGGGCATAATTGAAAATACATTTATCTAAAGATTCTCAGTTGCTAACATGTTACCCTCCTCCGATTTTTTTAAGGCAGTTTTTTCCCCCTGGAGAATCTAGAAATAGCCTCTTTTCACAGTGAAACAAAGAGTAAGTTTTATGTCTCTCAATCCATCTTTTCTTGAATAAAGAAATCACTTGACACTTGCAAAATAGCAGGTTTTGTTTTAGAGCTTTAATAATGAATGTTTTCCAAACCAGGACTGTTGAATTGAGCCCAAGATGAGATATTCAAATTCTATCATAAGCCTAGCTTGTCCTCCTGTGAAACCACAATAAGTTACTTACCTGCCCTGGACCTCTCCTTTCCATCTACAAAATGGAGATGAGAACTCTTACTCTTTTTATTTGCTTTTCAGAGGATATGTGAATTAAATGGATAAAAGCTGAAGAGCTTTAAATTACACCGAACTCTGCAGAGATGCAATACAGATAAAACCTTCTTACAGAACTTGGTGTTATCAAAACAATTAAATATTATAAATATCTGAAATGTAATTTTAAAGAGCTTTTATAGTGCGTTTTTTTTTTTTTAATCCCTTCATAAAAATATCTGCAGCCTCCAAGGTAGTATTTAGCCGAAGTATTTCCCACTATAGCCACAAGAGGTCTCCTCCTAGCAATTCAAATCACGTTGGATTTGCTGATCATAGGCCCCATGGGCCTCTGTATTTATATTGGTTTGCTGACAGAAAACACATTATCACCTATGTCAAATTTCCATAGTTAAGTATAGGATAGGAGACAAAAGCAGAGAAATCTGGCTTTCTCTGTGTGATCACTGAAGCATGCTGGAGGCTAAATAGTTTCTGTAAACTACACAGCCCCTGCATTTTGCATACTGGCCCTCTTCCAGATTTTCACAGTAATTCTTTCTTGTCACCTTGCCCAGTCTTGTTCAGTATTTATTCTCCTTCCCTATTTACTTGTTTCCTTTCTTTATACTTTGCAAACTTTAAAATTTTGGCTCACATGCCTCTTGAAAGCAATCAAACATTGAGGGTAGAAGAGTTGGAAAAAAAAAAAAGAGAGAGAGAGACAGAGAAAAGAGAGAGAATAAATCAGGGCCATTACTAGCAATTCTCCCAAGGTAATCAAAAGTGAGTTTTTTGGTTCTAGGCATGAGGACTGGCCCCAAACAAAGTCATTCAATTGGATGTACTGAGAAGTCCCTTGATGCAGAGCTCTGTGTTAAGAGTCAGCTAGAAGATTACAGGAGAGAAGGGAGGCCTCTAAAAAGAAGATAATTCTATCCCTATCAGTAGCCCCTCTTGGAAAATAAGTCCTCCAGGGTGCAATATGTTCTTTAGTCAGAATGAAGTAGTTTCTTCTTGTCAATAAAATCCCTTATAGAATGAAAACCACTTTTGCATGAACCATGAGTCCATTTCATCTGTACATAATATCTCAAACTAGTGGCAATTTCAGGTTGGGGCTTTAAAACTACGTAATTTTCTGAACAGCTATAATACCTTTCTAAAATGAGATTTAAAGCTAGGAATAACTCCTGTTTGTGATAATTAAAATCATTTTTTTCAAAAATATTTGATAAATAGTTCTGGCACCTTGTCGGGTATTTTAGGTGTATCTAAATGAATCTGCCCCTGATTTGAAGGTCTTAAGTACTATTAATATAACAAAAAAAATGTTTCTCACTCTCCCTTCCCAATCATCCCTACTATTAGCAGCTAACCAACTCTCCTGCCTCACTGAGAAAAATAGAAGCCATCTGGAAGATGTTTCACATCTTTCCATCATCAAATCTATAAACCCACCAACACTGAGCCTCATCTTCTCTACCTTCCCTCCTAATACAATGCAAGAAGTCCTCTTGCTCTTACCAAAGGCTAATCTCTCTTGTGCACTGGATCCCTTCTTCCCTCACCTTCTCAAGGACTCTGCTCCTTCATTATGGCCTCATATACTGCATTATCACCCCTTCCCCAATGATCAGTGCAAAAATATGCCACAGGACTTCTACCTGAAAATTTTCAAACAAACAAAACATTACTTTTACCCTACAGCTCCCTGCGGTTGCTACTTAGTTCTCTGTGCCTTCATCATAATACTTCCCAAATGAGTTGTCCACCACCCCTACATTTTTACCTCTCACTTCACCACCCACTAAGATGATTTATTTCCCCTTCACTCCCAAAAGGGTCATTTTTAAGTGTATCAACAACCTCCAGGTGGCCAAACCATTCTGTCACCTGAGGGGATATCTCATCCCAACCTATGGCTTTAAATGAGATCTTTAAATGAGATAGGATGTTGAGTGGGACTTTTCCTGTAGCCAATAATTGGTGATTATGGCTCAAAATGAAAGAAAATGAAGCCACCTAGGTACATGCTAAGGAATTTCCAGTATTTGAGGACAGACATGTCACTCAGGGATTACTAAGAAGCAGTTAAGAAAAGAGTTACATGCTCTTCTTCTCCTATGCCCTCTCCTAGTGTAACCGAAATGCACGTTCAATTGCCCATGGCTTGCAAAGTCCAATTAACAAGAGCGGGTTCTGGTATAAAGAAGATGACTTTTTATTCCAAAGCTGGCTTAGGGGAAGAAGTACAGTCTTCTGCCTTTAAGGGTGCTGCTTCACTTTTGAAGCAGAAAGCAGGTGCTTTTAAAAGGGGTCTTTGCATGAATGGCATGCAGGGGAGGGAAATGCAGGTGGGGGTCTGCATAACTTGCTTTGGTGCCTTATCTACTGGGCAGTCAAGCTGGTGACCACTAGTGTCTTCGTGGGCAGAACTAGCTTGTAAAAATAGCCCAAACTCTCCAGTTCGGAAAGAATTTTGTAGCAGGCAAACTTTGGGGTGTAGATTAACTGTCTGTCATCTCTCAAATCAGTCTCCTGGTGAGAGAGAGTTGGGCTCTGGAGCTTCTAAGCACATAGTTGGATTAACTCACCCTGTAGGGATTGTCTGGTGAAAGAGAGGTAAAAGGTTATAATTGCATTTCTAAAGAGCTAAGTAGGAAGTGGGAGAAAGGAGAAAAGAAAAAAGAAGAATGAAAAAATAAACAATCTCTTAGAAAAATGGGGGTACTCAGTTATACTAGCCATAATTTTAGAGGAAAATTTAGTGGACTTGAAAAGTTAGGGGAACAAGGCCACGTGCTTCCTCTCCTCTTGAAGATACCAGAGCAGAAGTGATGAAAAAAAAACTCTTTCCCCATTCCAAGTCCCTTGGGAGGACATCTAGTCAATGCTGGGGAAAAGGGAGGAATATTTAAATTAGAATGAAATGGAAGTGTTAAATTGGACAAGCAGGCCTTTAAAGAACTAAAAATGGCAGGCACCCACCTGGTGTGTCATTAAGGAATAGGAAAGGGAGACGCAACAGAGCAAAGGGAGATACAGGGATAGAAGAAAAGAAGCTAGTTCACTCAAACCAGTTACACATCCATATGCTAATGGTTCCCAACTTTGCATCCTATTCCAGACCTCTCTCATGACCCCCAGAGCAATATATCAAAACTACCTTCTCCATTTGAATAACTAATACACACTTCAAACTTGATATGTCCCAAAAAGGAGCTCTTGATTTTGTCTCTCAAACCTATTTTTCTCTGTCATTCATATCCCAATAATTGGTACCATCACCCAATTACTGCATAAGCCAAAGCCTAGGAGTTATCCTTCATTCATTCTTTTCCCTCATTACCATCAAGAATTCCCACTGATCCTACTTACAAAATTTGTCTTTAACATGTCTACATTTCTCTATCTCTCCTACCCCAACTATTCCAACATTGGTAGTCATTCTCCACATAGCTTCTACGTGATTTTTCACAACTTAGAAATTTAGCTCATGTTATTCTCCTGCTTAATATTATCCAAAGGCTTCCTATTGCTCGTAGCAGAAAATCCAAATTCTTTACCAAATCTACAAGGCCCTGCATGATCTGGCTCCTGTCAACTTCTTCCACCTCAACTCACAACATTCTTTCCCCTCAACTCAAAACACTCTCCCCTCTAATATACTGACTCCAGATATACTCTCTGTTTATAAAATAACCAACCATATTCCCCTAGGGCAACTGCACTTGCTGTTCCTTTGCCTGAAACCATTTGCTCCCAGCTATTTACACGTCTGGCTCATTTTCATCTTTGATATAATCCTTCACCTTCTCATAGAGGTATTTCCTTACTATTTTTTATCTCACTGTTCCCAGTCACTTATCACAACCTTGCATTTTTTTATTTGTTTACTTATTCTGTCTTCACCATTGGGATAAAAGCTACGGGCAGTGGCAGTGTCCATTACTGTATGGCACATACAGATTAACCATAATACAAGGTAAGCATCAATAGCTATAGGAATTAAAAGGAGTTGGGGCGGAGGGATAGCTCCAGGAGGAGGGGATAATCAAGGAAAATCTCCTGGTGAGAGTTACATTCACCTTGATACAAAATGAAAGACGTCAGCTTCATAAGAGATTGGTATTCTATTAATTTTATTTCACCAATAGCCTTCAAATCCATTGCCTTATCTCCACCTTTACAACTATTGTTACCTTACCTTACACAAACTAGAGTTATGCCTTGCTTTTTGTCTTTATGTATTATAGTTACCACCTAATTTCTCTCCCTACCTGTATTTCACTTTGTGTAAACCCAAATATCACATTTAGATGCCAGTCAGGGTAAATTTAGTGCTACTGTTTCAGTCTCAATTTAACTATTTCAGAACAAACTACTGAAGTTGATACATTAACTTTGTTGCCTTGGTAATAATAGAAGGGCTGAAATGAATGTTTCTCTCATTAATTTTTCTCATTTAATTTTCTCAAGGCACCATGCTTCAGTTATGATAGCCCATCTTGCTGTTAGTCAATAACCTTAACAAGCACAGTAATTACAGTCAATCATGTCTGCTTTAGTTCATTGATTAGTTGGTTACTTCTTTCTCATTTCTTTCATGAGAATTCCCAGCCCACACCTTTCAGGTGACATTTCTTTTATCAATTAATCACCCTCTCAGTCCCTTGAATATATTCATAAACCAGACCATCTTGTACTGATGGTTTTAAAGACAGCTTGCTTCTGCAGCTTTGAAAATCACAATCATTTTCAGAGATACGGAACATCTAAAATGAAATTAACATTTATTGTCATTGAACCTTCCTATTTCAAATTATTTGAACAGGGCTGTATTATACCACTTCTAAAGCATTAACACACTTAATTTTAAAAATAATACAGCTTTTAAAATGTTAAAGAAATTATCCTGTCTTTGCAATTCTAATCTCAAAAGTTCTGTCTCTGTTCTGAGAAAACAAAGACAGTAGATTTTCTGTTTGTGCAAATGTAAAGCAAGTCTCACCTAAATATCATGAAGGAAATAACTGTAGTTGTTTCACTCGGAGAAATTCAGTGAGCTATGTCTCTGCAGAGTTTTTTTCTTTCTAAAAGAGAGCTGTTTATTTTTCCTGTATGAATTTACATAGTCCTTGAACCCATCAGAACTCATACTCTCTTTATAAAACAAATATTTTCCAATGTTCCTTTTTAATATCCTGAAATGAAATTTATAGTTACTAACTACATACTGATTATAGTTACTAACTACAAATATCTTATATATATGCATGTATTCACATAAATTATATATTGGCATTTCATTATATAAATGATCAGGTACACTTACACTGGAAAACAATCAGTCACTATTCCCCTTATGCACAGAATCACTATGAATGTGGCAGCTACAAATGTAGATAGATAAGGATGCACTGTTGTATTGTCAATTCAAATGCCACAAGCAGCATTTCAGTAGTGACATGATTTTTCTAACATAGTGTACAACTCTTGATATAATACAGAACAAAATAAAAACAATCTTCCTTTGACATACCTAAATGGTTGCATTCCTAGAAATTCAGTGTATATTAAAACTGTGCCAAAAAATACTACGTATTTATAAGTAAAACCAGAATTAGGTTTAAGGCTTAGAAAATTATAAGCAGGCCGGGCGCGGTGGCTCAAGCCTGTAATCCCAGCACTTTGGGAGGCCGAGACGGGCGGATCACGAGGTCAGGAGATCGAGACCATCCTGGCTAACACGGTGAAACCCCGTCTCTACTAAAAATACAAAAACTAGCCGGGCGAGGTGGCGGGCGCCTGTAGTCCCAGCTACTCGGGAGTCTGAGGCAGGAGAATGGCGTAAACCCGGGAGGCGGAGCTTGCAGTGAGCTGAGATCTGGCCACTGCACTCCAGTCCAGGCGACAGAGCGAGACTCCGCCTCAAAAAAAAATAAAAAATAAAAAAATAAAAAAATAAATAAAAATAAAAAAAAGAAAATTATAAGCAGAACATACATGAATGTCCATTGGGAAATTAGAAAGTTGCATGGAATGTGGAGACAATTCATTGTAGAGAGGAGTTCCACACACTGTAACCCTCTAAGTTTCTTTGGACTGACAAAGATTCCTTGCTTGACAAAACTGTAGTTGACCTTCTGAAATTTCATCTAGGCCCATTTATGCACTTCTTTGAAAAATCTAGTTTTCGTAAACAGCCCTGCTAAGTCAGTTTAGCACCCCCCCAACCCTCCCGCTCCATATCTGATCTATCTTGATTGGGTTCCTCATCTGCCACCATCCCCCAGGTGATATCTGATCACCTTGGCCTGTCTTCAGCAAGAATCTAGTTAGGTTGGTTTACCCAGAACCCCTCTTACCCCGATGTTTCTTCCTGGTAATTTTCAGTGACCCAACCCTGCTCACTAGTTATAAATTCCCACTTGCCCATGCTGTATTGAGAGTTGAACACAATCTCTCTCCTCTACCACAAGACTTATTGCAGTGGTCCCTATACTGTGATAGTCCTAAATAAATTCTTCTTTATCATGCTTTAACAAATATCACTTGTTAATAGTTTTCTTTTTTAACAGGCCCCAGCAAATTAGATGCCAGGTATGTCCTGCAACTACTGTGACAACCAAAACTGCCCCTGTAGTGGAAGGAAGAAAAGAAACTTGAGAAGAAGCATTGCTATAGAACACTGCATGTTTACAAGTGCCCCAAGACTAAAATGAAAAAGGAGAGGAAGAAAAGGAGGAAGAGAAGAGGGACAGAGAGGAAGTGGGAGGGGAGAGAGATTAAGGATGGAAAGAAGATAAATTCTGTAAACAGCCCCATCTAGACTGGCATAGCACAACCTGGAATGGACTATTTAGGTCCCAAACATGATGTTAAGAGAATAATTCAAATTTCTAGGAATGCACTAAAGACAGCTATAGCAATGCCTGGACGAGAGGAGGAGATGGGTGGTACTCACAGGACCAGACCATATCCTACAGTGAAGAAGGAATGAGGTTAGTCCTGAAGAGAATGGATATCCCCATTGTTATTTATTCTGAAGGAGAAGTTAATTCTGGGATAGAAATGAGAACTGGAAACATAGGATTTTAGCCAAAAAGGGGAGAACATCCCTTTTCTCTCTGAAGCCCCACAGTTTTGGGGGCCTAGCCTCCAGATGGAAGAGATGAACTACAGAGTATCACACAGTGGCATGTCCACAACAGTGGTAGATAGAAACAATTTAGAAGAACATTTTTCAAGGATACCTTGAAAATGGCTCAGAACTTGGACCAGAGGGTACTGGGTGGAGCCACAGTTACTGTTGTAAACCATTATCTGTACTGTCTTTTCTTTATCTTGCCTCTTTCTGTAAAGTCTGGTTAAAATGATATTCTATAGAAAATTAAGGAAATAATCTGTGTCCTGGCTGGGACAGAATAGTGACCTGGAGAACAGGATCCAAAGCAGCAGGGCAAGGGATCCAAAACAGAAAAACATAATGGACCTTGATATGGTTTGGCTGTGTGCCCACCCAAATCTCAACTTGAATTCCCACGTGTTGTGGGAGGTACCAAGTGGGAGGTAATTGAATCATGGGGGCAGGTCTTTCCAGTGCTGTTCTCATGACAGTGAGTAAGTCTCATGAGATCTGATGGTTTAAAAAGGGGAATTTCCCTGCACAAGTTCTTTTCTCTTGTCTGCCACCATGTGAGACATGCCTCACCTTCCACCATGATTGTGAGGCCTCCCAGCCATGTGGAACTGTAAGTCCAATAAACTTCTTTCTTTTGCAAATTGCCCAGTATTGGGTATGTCTTTATCAGCAGTGTGAAAGCGGACTACTACAGTAAATTGGTACCAGTAGAGTGGAGCATTACTGAAAAGATACCCAAAATTGTGGAAGCAACTGGAACTGGGTAACAGGCAGAGGTTGGAACAGTTTGGAGGGCTCAGAAGAAGACAGAAAAATAAAGTTTGGAACTCGCTAGAGACTTGTTGAATGGCTTTGACCAAAATGATGATAATTATATGGACAATGAAATCCAGTCTGAGGTGGTCTCAGATGGAGATGGGAACTGGAGCAAAGGTGGCTTTGTTATGTTTTCGCAGAGAAACTGGAGGCATTTTGCTCCTTCCCTAAAGATGTGTGGAACTTTCAACTTGAGAGAAATGAAGTTCTGGCAGAAGAAATTTCTAAGCATCAAAGCCTTCCATATATGACTTGGGTACTGCTAAAAGCATTCAGTTTTAAAAGGGAAACAGAGCACAGAAGTCTGGAAAATATTCAGCCTGACAATATCATAGGAAAGAAAATCCCATTTTCTCAGGAGAAATCCAAGCCAGCTGCAGAAATTTGCATAAATAACGAGGAGCCAAATGTTGAGCCCCAAGACAACGGGGAAAATGTCTCCAAGGCATATCAGAGGTCTCCACAGCAGCCCCTCCCATCACAGGCCCAGAGACCTACGAGGAAAGAGTGGTTTCGTGGGCTGGGACCAGGGTCCCCTGTGCTATGTGCAACCTAGAGACTTGGTGCCTTGTGTCCCAGCTGCTCCAGCCGTGACTGAAAGGGGCCAACATAGAGCTCCAGCTGTGGCTTCAGAGGGTGCAAGCCCCAAGTCTTGGCAGCTGCCACATGGTGTTGAGCCTGCAAGTGCAAAGAAGTCAAGAACTGAGGTTTGGGACCTGACAAAAATAAGCAATGGAGAAAGGATTCCCTATTTAATAAATGGTGCTGGGAAAACTGGCTAGCCATATGCAGGAAATTGGAACTGGACCCCTTCCTTATACCTTATACAAAAACTAACTCAAGATGGATTAAAGACTTAAATGTAAAACCTAAAACCATAAAAACCCTAGAAAAAAACCTAGGCAATACCATTCAGGACACAGGCATGAGCAAAGACTTCATGAGTAAAACACCAAAAGCAATTGAAACAAAAGCCAAAATTGATAAATCAATCTAATTAAACTAAAGAGCTTCTGCACAGCAAAAGAAACTATCATCAGAGGGAACAGGCAACTTACAGAATAGGAGAACAATTTTGCAATCTATCCATCTGACAAAGGGCTAATATCCAGAATCTACAAGGAACTTAAACAAATTTACAAGAAAAAAACAAACAATCCCATCAAAAAGTGGGTGAAGGATATAAACAAACACTTCTCAAAAGAAGACATTTATGCAGCCAACAAACATGAATAAAAGCTCATCATCACCTGTCGTTAGAGAAATACAAATCAAAACCACGATGAGATACCATCTCATGCCAGTTAGAATGGTGATCATTAAAAAGTCAGGAAACAACAGATGCTGGAGAGGATGTGGAGAAATAGGAACACTTTTACACTGTTGGTGGGAGTGTAAATTAGTTCAACCATTGTGGAAGACAGTGTGGTGATTACTAAGGATCTAGAACCAGAAATACCATTTGACCCAGCCATCCCATTACTGGGTATATACCCAAAGGATTATAAATCATGCTGCTATAAAGACACATGCACACATATGTTTACTGCAGGACTATTTACAATAGCAAAGACTTGGAACCAACCCAAATGCCCATCAATAATAGACTAGATAAAGAAAACATGGCACATATACACCATGGAATACTATGTAGCCATAAAAAAGAATGAGTTCATGTCCTTTGCAGGGACTTGGATGAAGCTGGAAACCATCATTGTCAGCAAACTAACACAGGAACAGAAAACCAAACACCACATGTTCTCACTCATAAGTGGGAGTTGAACAATGAAAATAGATGGACATAGGGAGGGGAACATCACATGCTGGTGTCTGTTAGGGGGTGGGAGGAAAGGGGATGGAGAGCATTAAGAAAAATACCTAACGCATGAGGGACTTCAAACCTAGATGACGGTTGACAGGTGCAGCAAGCCACCATGGCACATGTATACATATGTAACGAACCCTCATGTTCTGCACATGTATCCCAGAACTTAAAGTAAAATTTAAAAAAAAAAAAAAAGAATTGAGATTTGGGAACCTCTGCCTAGATTTCAGAAGATGTACAGAAATGCCTAGATGCCCACCAGGCAGAAGTTTGCTGCAGGGGCAGGGCTCTCATGGAGAACCTCTGCTAGGGCAGTGAAGAAGGGAAATGTGGGATTGGAGCTCCCACACAGAGCCCCTGCTGGGGCACTGCCTAGTGAAGCTGTGAGAAGAGGGCCATCATCCTCCAGACCCCAGAATGGTAGATTCACCAACAGCTTGCACCATCCATGCACCTGGAAAAGCCGCAGACACTCAATACCAGACCATTGAAAGAAGCCAGGAGGGAGGCTGTACCCTGCAAAGCCACAGGGGCAGAGCTGCCCAAGACTATGGGAACCTACCTCTTGCATCACTGTGACCTGGATGTGAGACATGGAGTCAAAGGAGATCATTTTGGAGCTTTAAGATTTGACTGCCTTGCTGGATTTCAGACTTGAGTGGGGTCTGTAGCGCCTTTGTTTTGGCCAATTTCTCCCATCTGGAATAGCTGTATTTACCCAATGGGGGTACAACCCCCATTGTATCTAGGGAGTAACTAATTTGCTTTTGATTTTACAGGCTCATAGGTAGAAGGGACTTACCTTATCTCAGATGAGACTTTTGACTGCGGACTTTTGAGTTAATGCTAAAATGAGTTAAGACTTTGGGGGACTGTTGAGAAGGGATGATTGGTTTTAAAATGTGAGGACCTGAGATTTGAGAGGGGCCAGGGTGAAATAATATGGTTTGACTGTGTCCCCACCCAAATCTCATCTTGAATTCCCATATATTATGGGAGGGACCTGGTGGGAGGTAACTGAATCATGGGGACAGGTCTTTCCCGTGCTATTCTCAGTGAATAAGTCTCATGAGATATGATGGTTTTAAAAAAGGAGAGTTTCCCTGCACGAGTTCTCTTCTCTTATCTGCCGCCACGTGAGACACATTTTTCACCTTCCACCATGATTGTGAGGCCTCCCCAGCCATATGGAACTGGAAGTACAATAAACCTCTTTCTTTCGTAAATTGCCCAGTTTCTGGTATGTCTTTATCAGCAGCATGAAAGCAGACTAATACAGATCTCTTCCTGAGCACAACTGAGAGAGCTCTTGGGATGACTCAGAAATAGCCAAGAAACACTTTAAAGGGCTCATTTCTGGCACTTAGACAGTGGAAACTTAAGCTATTGGAATCCACATATTTAAAAGAATAAATAACCTTATTTTATAAACCAGATGTTGAATCTCAGACATTTGAGTTATACATAGTTTTCAATAAATGGTAGCTATTTTTGATCATGTTGATGACTTGGATAATGGTATATAGTTCATATCGCATTTACACAAGCTCCACCTCAATTTTTAGCAATGAACCACTGCAAGAACAAGAAGGGGGCCGGGCGCGGTGGCTCAAGCCTGTAATCCCAGCACTTTGGGAGGCCGAGGTGGGCGGATCACAAGGTCAGGAGATCGAGACCATCCTGGCTAACATGGTGGAACCCCGTCTCTACTAAAAAATACAAAAAACTAGCCGGGCGAGGTGGCGGGCGCCTGTAGTCCCAGCTACTTGGGAGGCTGAGGCAGGAGAATGGCGTAAACCTGGGAGGCGGAGCTTGCAGTGAGCTGAGATCCGGCCACTGCACTCCAGCTTGGGCGACGGAGCGAGACTCCGTCTCAAAAAAAAAAAAAAAGAACAAGAAGGGATCAAGTAATAATAAGGGGCCATACAAGAATAAGACTAGAAGAACTGACCAAATGAGGAGAACTGACCAAATGATAGGGCTGAACCCCCAGGAGACCTTGAGATCAGCCCAGTCAAAATGGCTTGGCACATAAGAGGACATAGAAACTTTTATTTAATTAGGAACAGTTACAATGTCCGAAAACCAACTCTCTAGTAGGGCATTGTAGCAAGAATCCCTTCTCTGAACTGTTACTCTATGTTAGGGTGTGATGATTCCCTATTTCAGGTGGTTCCTCTGGAAACTGGCAAGAATTAGACAAGGAGTTAGAGCCCTAGCCAAGTGCACTGGCAGAAGTCTAGTTACATAGATTGAATAAACATTGAGAATTAGAACAGGGGCTGTGATTCAAAGGACATTTTAGCCCCACCAGATATGGGACTAAAATTCCAGCTTCCATCTGAAAGACCAATTTGCCTGGAAGTGGGACTGGCTGGGCTGTATATTGCAAACATTAGTATCTACACAGGTGAAAAAGTTTGGGGCAGGTATTTTTTTAAAATGCAGATTTAGTTCTTCTCAAATAATACATGCAAACACTTACAATGTTCTGAGTTGTAAAATACCTTTTCATATATCCTTAAGAGTGGGTAACTTAATTGACTGTAGCTAATCAGCTTGGATAAGCGGGACTTTTACTATAAGGTACTCTGGATATGAATGAACCTTGTTTGGGTATGCTACTCTTTTTACTAATATAAAAACAAGAATTTAAGGTTTCATTATTAAAATCAATTCATGTTATCAAATATAGGTATATTAACACTCATCATGTGTAAACCAGGAATTTATGTCTCAGAAGTTATGCAACAGCAAATAAATATCAGAGATTTTCAGGTATCCCTAAAAAGGGCCTAATACTACTGATTCAAAAATAACAAAAAACTAGACCATGATCCTTTCTAATTTTGATTGCTGATAATGAATTTAAATAAGTTACAACTTTTTTTTTTTTTTTTTTTGAGACGGAGTCTCGCTCTGTCGCCCAGGCTGGAGTGCAGTGGCCGGATCTCAGCTCACTGCAAGCTCCGCCTCCCGGGTTCACGCTCTTCTCCTGCCTCAGCCTCCGGAGTAGCTGGGACTACAGGCGCCCGCCACCTCGCCCGGCTAGTTTTTTTTTTTGTATTTTTTAGTAGAGACGGGGTTTCACCGTGTTAGCCAGGATGGTCTCGATCTCCTGACCTCGTGATCCGCCTGTCTCGGCCTCCCAAAGTGCTGGGATTACAGGCTTGAGCCACCGCGCCCAGCCAACTTAAAGTTCTGGGATACATGTGCAGAACATGCGGGTTTGTTACATAGGTATATACATGCCATGGTGGTTTGCTGCACCCATCAACCCATTATCTACATTAGGTATTTCCCCTAATTCTATCCCTCCCCTAGCCTCCACCCCCCCATCAGGCCCCAGTGTGTGATGTTCCCCTCCCTGTGTCCATGTATTCTCATTGTTCAAGTACTACTTATGAGTTAGAACATGTGGTGTTTGGTTTTCTGTTCCTGTGTTAGTTGGCTGACAACGATGGCTTCCAGCTTCATCGATGTCCCTGCAAAAAACATGAACTCATCCTTATTTATGGCTGCAAAGTATTCCATGGTGTATATGTGCCACATTTTGTTTACCCAGTCTATCAGTGATGGGCATTTGGGTTAGTTCCAAGTCTTTGCTATTGTGAATAGTGCTGCAATAAACATACATATGGATGTGTCTTTATAGTAGAATGATTTATAATCCTTTGGGTATATACCCAGTAATGGGATGGCTGGGTCAAATGGTATTTCTGGTTCTAGATCCTTGAGGAATCGCCACACTGTCTTCCACAATGGTTGAATTAGTTTACACTCCCACCAACAGTGTAAAAGCGTTCCTGGCCGCATGCGGTGGCTCATGCCTGTAATCCCAGCACTTTGGGAGACCGCGGCGGGTGGATCACAAGATCAGAAGATTGAAACCATCGGGGCTAACATGGTGAAACTCCATCTCTATTAAAAAAATACAAAAAATTAGCCGGGCGTGGCGGCGGGTGCCTGTAGTCCCAGCTACTGGAGAGGCTGAGGCAGGAGAATGACGTGAACTCAGGAGGCAGAGCTTGCAGTGAGTTGAGATCGCAACACTGCACTCCAGCTTGGGCAACAGAGTGAGACTCTGTCTCAAAAAAAAAACAAAAAAACAAAACAAAAAGCCTTCCTATTTCTCCACATGTTCTCCAGCATCTGTTGTTTCCTGACTTTAATGATCGCCATTCTAACTGGCATGAGATGGTATCTCATCGTGGTTTTGATTTGTATTTCTCTAACGACCAGTGACGATGAGCTTTTTTTTCATATGTTTTTTGGCCACATAAATGTCTTCAAGAAGTGTTTGTTCATATCCTTCGCTCACTTTTTGATGGGGTTGTTTTTTTCTTGTACCTTTCTTTAAGTTCCTTGTAGATTCTGGATATTAGCCCTTTGTCAGATGGATAGATTGCAAAAATGTTCTCCCACTCTGTAGGTTGCCTGTTCCCTCTGATGATAGTTTTTCCTTTGCTGTGCAGAAGTTCTTTGGTTTAATTAAATCTCGTTTGTCTATTTTGGCTTCTGTTGCCGTTGCTTTTGGAGTTTTAGTCATGAAATCTTTGCCCATGCCTATGTCCTGAATGGTATTGCCTAGGTTTTTTTCTAGGGTTTTTATGGTTTTAGGTTTTACATTTAAGTCTTTAATCCATCTTGAGTTAGTTTTTGTATAAGGTGTAAGGAAGAGGTCCAGTTTCAGTTTTCTGCAAATAGTAGCCAGTTTTCCCAATACCATTTATTAAACACAGAATACATTCCCCATTGCTTGTTTTTGTCAGGTTTGTCAACAATCAGATGGTTGCAGATGTGTGGCATTATTTCTGAGGCCTCTGTTCTGTTCCATTGGTCTATATATCTGTTTTGGCACCAGTACCACGCTGCTTTGGTTACTGTAGCCTTGTAGTATAGTTTGAAGTCAGGTAGCGTGATGCCTCCAGCTTTGTTCTTTTTGCTTAGGATTGTCTCAGCTATACGGGCTCTTTTTTGGTTCCATATGAACTTTAAAGTAGTTTTTTCTAATTCTATGAAGATAGTCAAAGGTAGTTTGATGAGGATAGCATTAAATCTATAAATTACTTTGGGCAGTATGGCCATTTTCACAATATTGATTCTTCCAATCCATGAGCATGGAATGTTTTTCCACTTGTTTGTGTTCTCTTTTATTTCCTTGAGCAGTGGTTTATAGTTCTCCTTGAAGAGGTCCTCACACATCCCTTGTAAGTTGTATTCCTAGGTATTTTATTCAATTTGTAGCAAATGTAAAAGGGAGTTCACTCATGATTTGGCTTTCTATTATTGGTGTATAGAAATGCTTGTGAATTTTGCACATTAATTTTGTATCCTGAGACTTTGCTGAAGTTGCTTATCAGCTTAAGGAGATTTGGGGCTGAGACAATGCAGCTTTCTAAATATTCCATCGTGTCATCTGCAAACACAGACAATTTGACTTCCTTGCTTCCTATTTGAATACAATTTGTTTCCTCTCTTGCCTGATTGCCCTGGTCAGAACATCCAATACTGTGTTGAACAGGAGTGGTGAGAGAGGGCATTCTTGTCTCGTGCTGGTTTTCAAAGGAAATGCTTCCAGCTTTTGCCCATTCAGAATGATACTGACTGTGGGTTTATTATAAATATCTCTTACTATTTTGAGATACGTTCCATCAACACCTAGTTTACTGAGAGTTTTTAGCATGAAGGGGTGTTGAATTTTATCGAAGGCCTTTTCTTCATCTATTGAGATAATCACGTGGTTTTTGTCATTGGTTCTGTTTAAGTGATGGATTACATTTATTGATTTGCATATGTTGAATCAGCCTTGCATCCCAGGGATGAAGCTGACTTGATCGTGTTGGATAAGCTTTTTGATGTGCTGTTGGATTTGGTTTGGCAGTATTTTATTGAGGATTTTCGCATCGATGTTCATCAGGGATACTGGCCTGAAATTTTCTTTTTTTTTTTTAAGCTTATGAACCATTTGTATATCTTTTTTAATTTTTTCTTTTTTTATTATACTTTAAGTTCTAGGGTACATGTGCATAACGTGCAGGTTTGTTACATATGTATACTTGTGCCATGTTGGTGTGCTGCACCCATCAACTCGTCATTTACATCAGGTATAACTCCCAATGCAATCCCTCCCTCCTCCCCCCTCCCCATAATAGGCCCTGGTGTGTGATATTCCCCTTCCAGATTCCAAGTGATCTCATTGTTCAGTTCCCACCTATGAGTGAGAACATGCGGTGTTTGGTTTTCTCTTCTTGTGATAGTTTGCTGAGAATGATGGTTTCCAGCTGCATCCATGTCGCTACAAAGGACACAAACTCATCCTTTTTTATGGCTGCATAGTATTTCATGGTGTATATGTGCCACATTTTCTTAATCCAGTCTGTCACTGATGGACATTTGGGTTGATTCCAAGTCTTTGCTATTGTGAATAGTGCTGCAGTGAACATACATGTGAATGTGTCTTTATAGCAGCATGATTTATAATCCTTTGGGTATATACCCAGTAATGGGATGGCTGGGTCATATGGTACTTCTAGTTAGATCCTTGGGGTTCCATAATGGTTGAACTAGTTTACAATCCCACCAACAGTGTAAAAGTGTTACTATTTCTCCACATTCTCTCCAGCACCTGTTGTTTCCTGACTTTTTAATGATTGCCATTCTAACTGGTGTGAGATGGTATTTCATTGTGGTTTTGATTTGCATTTCTCTGATGGCCAGTGATGACGAGCATTTTTTCATGTGTCTCTTGGCTGTATGCATGTCTTCTTTTTTTTTTTTTTTTTCTTTTTGAGACAGAGTCTCGCTCTGTCGCCCAGGCTGGAGTGCAGTGGCCGGATCTCAGCTCACTGCAAGCTCCGCCTCCCGGGTTTATGCCATTCTCCTGCCTCAGCCTCCGGAGTAGCTGGGACTACAGGCACCCGCCACCTCGCCCGGCTAGTTTTTTGTATTTTTAGTAGAGACGGGGTTTCACCGTGTTAGCCAGGATGGTCTCGATCTCCTGACCTCGTGATCCGCCCGTCTCGGCCTCCCAAAGTGCTGGGATTACAGGCTTGAGCCACCGCGCCCGGCCGCATGTCTTCTTTTGAGAAATGTCTGTTCATATACTTTGCCCACTTTTTGATGGGGTTGTTTCTTTTTTTCTTGTAAATTTGTTTGAGTTCTTTGTAGGTTCTGGATATTAGCCCTTTGTCAGATGAGTAGATTGCAAAAATTTTCCCCCATTCTGTAGGTTGCCTGTTCAATCTGATGGTAGTTTCTTTTGCTGTGCAGAAAAGCTCTTTAGTTTAATTAGATCCCATTTGCCAATTTTGGCTTTTGTTGCTGTTGCTTTTGGTATTTCAGACATGAAATCCTTGCCCATGCCTATGTCCTGAATGGTATTACCTAGGTTTTCTTCTAGGGTTTTTATGGTATTAGGTCTAACATTTAAGTCTCTAATCCATCTTGAATTAATTTTCATATAAGGAGTAAGGAAAGGATCCAGTTTCAGCTTTCTACTTATGGCTAGCCAATTTTCCCAGCAACATTTATTACATAGGGAATCCTTTCCCCATTTCTTGTTTCTCTCAGGTTTGTCAAAGATCAGATGGCTGTAGATGTGTGGTATTATTTCTGAGGACTCTGTTCTGTTCCATTGGTCTATATCTCTGTTGTGGTACCAGTACCATGCTGTTTTGGTTACTGTAGCCTTGTAGTATAGTTTGAAGTCAGGTAGCATGATGCTTCCAGCTTTGTTCTTTTGACTTAGAATTGTCTTGGCAATGTGGGCTCTTTTTTGGTTCCATATGAACTTTAAAGCAGTTTTTTCCAATTCTGTGAAGAAACTCATTGGTAGCTTCATGGGGATGGCATTGAATCTATAAAAAACCTTGGGCAGTATGGCCATTTTCACGATATTGACTCTTCCTATCCATGAGCATGGTACGTTCGTCCATTTGTTTGTGTATTCTTTTATTTCACTGAGCAGTGGTTTGTAGTTCTCCTTGAAGAGGTCCTTTACATCCCTTGTAAGTTGGATTCCTAGGTATTTTATTCTCTTTGAAGCAATTGTGAATGGAAGTTCATTCATGATTTGGCTCTCTGTTTGTCTGTTACTGGTGTATAAGAATGTTTGTGATTTTTGCACATTGATTTTGTATCCTGAGACTTTGCTGAAGTTGCTTATCAGCTTAGGGAGATTTTGGGCTGAGACAATGGGGTTTTCTAAATATACAATCATGTCATCTGCAAACAGGGACAATTTGACTTCTTCTTTTCCTAACTGAATACCCTTGATTTCTTTCTCTTGCCTGTTTGCCCTAGCCAGAACTTCCAACACTATGTTGAATAGGAGTGGTGAGAGAGGGCATCCCTGTCTTGTGCCAGTTTTCAAAGGGAATGTTTCCAGTTTTTGCCCATTCAGTATGATATTGGCTGTGGGTTTGTCATAAATAGCTATTATTATTTTGAGATACGTTCCATCAATACCAAATTTATGGAGAGTTTTTAGCATGAAGGGCTGTTGAATTCTGTCAAAGGCCTTTTCTGCATCTATTGAGATAATCATGTGGTTTTGTCTTTGGTTCTGTTTATATGCTGGATTACGTTTATTGATTTGTGTATGTTGAACCAGCCTTGCATCCCAGGGATGAAGCTGACTTGATCATGGTGGATAAGCTTTTTGATGTGCTGCTGGATTCGGTTTGCCAGTATTTTATTGAGGATTTTTGCATTGATGTTCATCAGGATATTGGTCTAAAATTCTCTTTTTTTTGTTGTGTCTCTGCCAGGCTTTGGTATCAGGATGATGTTGACCTCATAAAATGAGTTAGGGAAGATTCCCTCTTTTTCTATTGATTGGAATAGTTTCAGAAGGAATGGTACCAGCTCCCCCTTGCACCTCTGGTAGAATTCAGCTGTGAATCCATCTGGTCCTGGACTTTTTTTAGTTGGTAGGCTATTAATTATTGGCTCAATTTCAGAGCCTGTTATTGGTCTATTCAGGGATTCAGCTTCTTTCTGGTTTAGTCTTGGGAGAGTGTAAGTGTCCAGGAAATTATCCATTTCTTCTAGATTTTCAGTTGATTTGCGTAGAGGTGTTTATAGTATTCTCTGATGGATGTTTGTATTTCTGTGGGGTCGGTGGTGATATCCCCTTTATCATTTTTTATTGTGTCTGTTTGATTCTTCTCTCTTTTCTTCTTTATTAGTGTTGCTAGCGGTCTATCAATTTTGTTGATCTTTTCAAAAAACCAACTCCTGGATTCATTGATTTTTTGGAGGGTTTTTTTGTGTCTCTATCTCCTTCAGTTCTACTCTGATCTTAGTTTTTTCTTGACTTCTGCTAGCTTTTGAATGTGTTTGCTCTTGCTTCACTAGTTCTTTTAACTGTGATGTTAGAGGGTCAATTTCAGATCTTTCCAGCTTTCTCTTGTGGGCATTTAGTGCTATAAATTTCCCTCTACACACTGCTTTAAATGTGTCCCAGAGATTCTGGTATGTTGTATCTTTGTTCTCATTGGTTTCAAAGAACATCTTTATTTCTGCCTTCATTTTGTTATGTACCCAGTAGTCATCCAGGAGCAGGTTGTTCAGTTTCCATGTAGTTGAGTGGTTTTGATTGAGTTTCTTAGTCCTGAGTTCTAGTTTGATTGCACTGTGGTCTGAGAAACAGTTTGTTATAATTTCTGTTCTTTTCCATTTGCTGAGGAGTACTTTACTTCCAATTATGTGGTCAATTTTGGAATAAGTGTGATGTGGTGCTGAGAAGAATGTATATTCTGTTGATTTGGGGTGGACAGTTCTGTAGATGTCTATTAGGTCTGCTTGCTGCAGAGATGAGTTCAATTCCTGGATATCCTTGTTAACTTTCTGTCTCATTGATCTGTCTAATGTTGACAGTGGGGTGTTGAAGTCTCCCATTATTATTGTATGGGAGTCTAAGTCTCTTTGTAAGACTCTAAGGACTTGCTTTATGAATCTGGGTGCTCCAGTATTGGGTGTATATATATTTAGGATAGTTAGCTCTTCCTGCTGAATTGATCCCTTTACCATTATGTAGTGGCCTTGTCTCTTTTGATCTTTGATGGTTTAAAGTCTGTTTTATCAGAGACTAGTATTGCAACCCCTGCTTTTTCTTGTTCTCCATTTGCTTGGGAGATCTTCCTCCATCCCTTTATTTTGAGGCTATGTGTGTCTCTGCATGTGAGATGGGTCTCCTGAATACAGCAAAGTAATGGGTCTTGACTCTTTATCTGGTTTGCCAGTCTGTGTCTTTTAATTGGAACATTTAGTCCATGTACATTTAAGGTTAATATTGTTATGTGTGAACTTGATCCTGTCATTATGATATTAACAGGTTATTTTGCTCGTTAGTTGATGCAGTTTCTTCCTAGCATCGATAGTCTTTACATTTTGCCATGTTTTTGCAATGGCTGGTACCAGTTGTTCCTTTCCATGTTTAGGGCTTCCTTCAGGGTCTCTTGTAAGGCAGACCTGGTGGTGACAAAATCTCTAAGTATTTGCTTATCTGTAAAGGATTTTATTTCTCCTTCACTTATGAAATTTACTTTGGCTGGATGTGAAATTCTGAGTTGAAAATTCTTTTCTTTAAGAATGTTGAATATTGGCCCCCACTCTCTTCTGGCTTGTAGAGTTTCTGCCGAGAGATCTGCTGTTAGTCTGATGGGCTTCCCTTTGTGGGTAACCCGACCTTTCTCTCTGGCTGCCCTTAAGATTTTTCCTTCATTTCAACTTTGGTGAATCTGGCAATTATGTGTCTTGGAGTTGCTCTTCTGGAGGAGTATCTTTGTGGCGTTCTCTGTATTTCCTGAATTTGAATGTTGGCCTGCCTTACTAGGTTGAGGAATTTCTCCTGGATGATATCCTGAAGAGTGTTTTCCAACTTGGTTCCATTTTCCCCCTCACTTTCAGGCATCCCAATCAGACGTAGATTTGGTCTTTTCACATAATCTCATACTTCTTGAAGGCTTTGTTCATTTCTTTTTCCTCTTTTTTCTTTAGACTTCTCTTCTCGCTTCATTTCATTCATTTGATCCTCAATCGCTGATACTCTTTCTTCCAGTTGATCGAGTCAGTTACTGAAGCTTGTGCATTTGTCCCGTATTTCTTGTGTCATGGTTTTTATCTGTGTCAGTTTGTTTATGGCCTTCTCTGCATTGATTATTCTAGTTATCCATTCTTCCATTCTTTTTTCAAGATTTTTAGTTTCTTTGCGCTGGGTACGTAAATCCTCCTTTACCTCTGAGAAGTCTGATGGGCTGAAACCGTCTTTTCTCAACTCGTGAAAGTCATTCTCCGTCCAGTTTTGATCCATTGCTGGTGATGAGCTGCATTCCTTTGGAGGGGGAGATGCGCTCTTATTTTTTGAATTTCCAGCTTTTCTGCCCTGCTTTTTCCCATCTTTGTGGTTTTATCTGCCTTTGGTCTTTGATGATGGTGACGTACTGATGAGGTTTTGGTGTGGGTGTTCTTCCTGTTTGTTAGTTTTCCTTCTAACAGTCAGGACCCTCAGCTGTAGGTCTGTTGGAGATTGCTTGAGGTCCACTCCAGACCCTGTTTGCCTGGGTATCAGCAGCCGAGGCTGCAGAAGATAGAATATTGCTGAACAGCAAGTGTACCTGTCTGATTCTTGCTCTGGAAGCTTTGTCTCAGGGGTGCACCCTGCCATGTGAGGTGTGGGGTGTCGGTCTGCCCCTAGTGGGGGAATGTCTCCCAGTTAGGCTCCTCAGGGGTCAGGGACCCACTTGAGCAGGCAGTCTGTCCGTTCTCAGACCTCAACCTCCGTGTTGGGAGATCCACTGCTCTCTTCAAAGCTGTCAGACAGGGTCATTTGCGTCTGCAGAGTTTTCTGCTTTTTTTGTTTGTTTGTTTGTTTAGCTGTGCCCTGTCCCCAGAGGTGGAGTCTACAGAGACAGGCAGGCCTCCTTGAGCTGCTGTGGGCTCCACCCAGTTCGAGCTTTCCAGTGGCTTTGTTTACCTACTTAAGCCTCAGCAATGGCAGGCGCCCCTCCCCCAGCCTCACTCCTGCCTTGCCGTTAGATCGCAGACTGCTGTGCTAGCAATGAGGGAGGCTCCGCGGGTGTGGGACCCTCCCAGCCAGGTGTGGGATATAATCTCCAGGTGTGCCGTTTGCTAAGACCCTTGGTAAAGCACAGTATTCGGGTGGGAGTTATCCGATTTTCCAGGTGTTGTGTGTCTCAGTTCCCTTGGCTATGAAAAGGGATTCCCTTCCCCCTTGCACTTCCCAGGTGAAGCAATGCCTCGCCCTGCTTCAGTTCTCGCTGGTCGGGCTGCAGCAGCTGACCAGCACTGATTGTCCCGCACTCCCTAGTGAGATGAACCTGGTACCTCAGTTGAAAATGCAGAAATCACCCATCTTCTGTGTCACTCACACTGGGAGCTGGAGACTGGAGCTGTTCCTATTCGGCCATCTTGCTCCCATTTGTCCTGAAATTTTCTTTTTTCTTGTTGTATCTCTGCCAGGTTTTGGTATCAGGATGATGCTGGCCTCATAAAATGAGTTCAGGAGGAGTCTCTTTTTGTCTATTGTTTGGAATAGTTTCAGAAGGAATGGTACCAGCTTCTCTTTGTACCTCTGGTAGAATTTGGCTGTGATCCATCTGGTCCTGGGCTTTTTTTTTTTCTGGCTGGTAGGCTATTAATTACTGCCTCAATTTTAGAACTTGTTATTGGTCTATTCAGGGATTCGACTTCTTCCTGGTTTAGTCTTGGGAGGGTGTATGTGTCCAGGAATTTATCCATTTCTTCTAGATTTTCTAGTTTATTTGCATAGAGGTGTTTATAGTATTCTCTGATGATAGTTTGTATTTCTGTGGGATCAGTGGTGATAATCCCTTTATCATTTTTTGTCTATTTCATTCTTCTCTCTGTTCTTCTTTATTAGTCTGGCTAGCAGTCTATTTTGTTAATCTTTTCAAAAAAAAAACAGTTCCTGGATTTATTGATTTTTGGAAGGGTTTTTTGTGTCTCTATCTCCTTCATTTCTGCTCTGATCTTAGTTATTTCTTGTCTTCTGCTAGCTTTTGAATTTGTTTGCTCTTACTTCTCTATGTCTTTTAATTGCGCTGTTAGGGTGTCAATTTTAGGTCTTTCCCACTTTCTCTTGTGGGCCTTTAGTGCTACAAATTTTCCTCTAAACACTGCGTTAACTGTGTTCCAGAGATTCTGGTACATTGTGTCTTTGTTCTCATTGGTTTCAAAGAACTTATTTATGTCTGCCTTTATTTTGTTATTTACCCAGTAGTCATTCAGGAGCAGGTTGTTCAGTTTCCATGTACTTGTGCAGTTTTGAGTGAGTTTCTTAATCCTGAGTTCTAATTTGATTGCAATATGGTCTGAGAGACTGTTATGATTTCCATTCTTTTGCATTTGCTGAGGAATACTTTACTTCCATTTACTGAGAAGAAGGATTTTATTTCTCCTTCGCTTATGAAGCTTAGGTTGGCTAGATATGAAATTCTGAGTTGAAAATTCTTTTCTTTAAGGATGTTAGCCAGGCACGGTGGCTCACGCCTGTAATCCCAGCACTTTGAGAGGCTGAGGAAGGCAGATCACCTGAGGTCGGGAGTTCAAAACCAGCCTGACCAACATGGTAAAACTCTACTAAAAATACAAAAATTAGCCGTGCGTGGTGGCCAGCACCTGTAGTCCCAGCTACACGGGAGGCTGAGGCAGGAGAACTGCTTGAACCTAGGAGGTGGAAGTTGCAGTGAGCCGAGATCGTGCCACTGCACTCCAGCCTGGGTGACAGAGCGAGACTCCGTCTAAAATAAAATAAAATAAAAATAAATTAAATAAAATTAAATAAATAAAAAGAATGTAGAATATTGGCCCCCACTCTTCTGGCTTGAAGGGTTTCTGCAGAGAGATCTGCTGTTAGTCTAATGGGCTTCCCTTTGTGGGTAATCTGACCTTTCTCTCTGGCCGCCCTTAATATTTTTTCTTTCATTTCAACCTTGGTAAATCTGATGACTGTGTATTATGTGTCTTAGGGCTGCTCTTCTCAAGGAGTATCTTTGTGTTGTTCTCTGTATTTCCTGAATTTGAATGTTGGCCTGTCTTGCTAGGCTGGGGAAGTTCTTCTGGATAATATCCTGAAGAGTGCTTTCCAACTTGGTTCCATTATCTCCATCACTTTCAGGTACACCAAGCAAACTTAGGTTTGCTCTTTTCACATCGTCCCATATTTCTGGAGGCTTTGTTCATTCTCTTTCATTCTTTTTTCTCTAATCTTGTCTTCATGCTTTATTTCATTAAGTTGATCTTCAATCTCTGATATTCTTTCTTTCACTTGATCAATTTGGCTATTGATACTTGTGTATGCTTCACAATGTTCTTGTGCTGCGTTTTTCAGCTCTGTCAGGTCATTTATGTTCTTCTATAAACTGGTTATTCTAGTTAGCAATTCCTCTGACCTTTTTCCAAGGTTTTTAGCTTCCTTGCATTGAGTTAGAACATGCTCCTTTAGCTCAGAGGAGTTTGTTATTACCCACCTTCTGAAGCCTACTTCTGTCAATTCATCAAAGTCATTCTCCATTAAGTTTTGTTCCTTTGCTGGTGAGGAGTTGTGATTCTTTGGAGGAGAAGAGGTCTTCTGGTTTTTGGAATTTTCAGCCTTTTTGTGCTAGTTTTTCCTCATCTTTGTGGATTTATCTACTTCTGGCCTTTGATGCTGGTGACCTTCAGATGGGGTTTTTGTGTGGATGTCCTTTTTGTTGATGTTGATGCTATTCCTTTCTGTTTATTAGTTTTCCTTCTAACAGTCAGATCCCTCTCTGCAGGTCTGCTGGTGTTTGCTGGAGGTCCACTCCAGACCCTGTTTGCCTGGGTATCACCAGCAGAGGTTCAGTTGGAAATGCAGAAATCACCCGCCTTCTATGGTGGTCTCGCTGGGAGCTGCAGACCAGAGCAGTTCCTATTCAGCCATCTTGCCAGCCATGGTAAGTTAAAACTTTTAACAATCTCAATGGTTCCCCTTGTTCATACACAAAATCAGTATTTTATCTCAGATACTAGTGCAAACACTAAGAACCAAATTTTTGGAATTCAGTATTGGGGTTTACATCTAGCAGAATTTCACAGGATCTCAGACTATTAGTTTGGGAATAGTTCAGAGAAAGACTGATAGGGAAGGTGAGTGATAGAGCAAAGGTGTTAAGAGAGGATTGTTCCAGTAGTACTAGGCCAGCTCTAGTTTTTGTTCCCCTTTTCCTATAGAAGGTGAGGCAAAGCATGAATCATATGTCATGAAGTTTTTGCTATCCTCCTTGCTCTCCTTGAATTTTAACAGACACCTAAAGTCATTCAAATATACAAACGATTCACAGCTACCAATCTCAAAGAGAGAAAATAATATAAAGATGATATCCCAAAAGAAATTGTCAAGGCTAAAGAGGTTTAATTAGAGAGTAGCTTGGGACTATATTGATATTTTCTCTCTTCCTTTACAAAATGGAAAGAAATCACAGCAAAGACATACAATTATGTATCAGAAGCACTAACGCCTCCAGAAATGTTATCTGAAAGAAATTTAAAAGCAGTAATTAATGCCTACACCTCACGAAAAGTGTTTTGTATCAACTGTTATCCCTTATAGAACACCTACAAAAGACCTTTTAAATGACTGCATGGTTTCATAAATTAAGCTTATATTTTCAAATTTCCAATATTAAATATTCATTAAATAAGTGAACATATTTGCTGAAATATTTTAAATGTTGATGAAATAGATTAAAATCCCTTCTATGGATTTCTTATGACAAAGAAACACTCTATAACATAGAGTTTTACATGAGGAAGAGGATGGAAAAGGGAGAATAACAATTATATCTTTCAGTTCTTTTTTTTTTTTTTTTTTTTTTTTGAGACACAGTCTCACTCTGTCACCCAGGTTGGAGTCCAGTGGCATGATCTTGGCTCACCACAACTTCTGCCTCCTGGGTTCAAGCAATTTCCCTGCTTTGGTCTCCCAAGTAGCTGGGACTACAGATACGCGCCACCACGCCCAGCTGATTTTTGTATTTTTAGTTGAGATGCGGTTTCGCCATGTTGGCCAGGCTGATCTCGAACTCCTGACCTCAGGTGATCCACGCCACTTGGCCTCCCAAAGTGCTGGGATTATAGGCATGAGCCACGGCACCTGGCCTTTTTTTTCTTTTTTTTTTTTTTTGAGACAGGGTCTCATTCTGTTGCCCAGGTTGGAGTGCAGTGATGCAATCACGGCTCACTGAAGGCTGGACCTCCTGGGTCCAAGTGATCCTCCCATCTCAGCCTCCTAAGTAGTGGAACTAGGTGTGCAAGCCACCACACCTAGCTAGTTTTTGTATTTTTAGCAGAGACTTTGGGGTTTCACCATGTTGTCTAGGCGGATTTCAAACTTCTGAGCTCAAGCAATCTTCCTGCCTCAGCCTCCCAAAGCACTGGGATTACACACATGAGCCACCATGCCCAGCCTCTTTCAGTTCTTTGATAAACAATTTAATCCCACAAGGCCCATGATCCTAAATAGTAGCTTCATTATGAATAAATGCTTTTTGGTCCACTTTCAAAGCATAAAACATAAAGTATCCTCTGTATCAGATGCTTCTAATGCCCTGCCCACACCTGCTTAGCCTCACTTCTGATTCCAGTCACGACTATGAAGGATAGTTATTAGCAGACCACAGTTCTCTCATGTGGTCAGTGTCACACCCCACATCTTTCTCTGTATGCCATGGGGCTTCTCCAAAGCCAGAAATGACACAGGGAACCCACTAAGTATATGCATATCCATGGATGTTCAGAGCAGTTAGTGCCCAAGATTAACCCACAACCAATGGGGGCAAGGAGCTGGCAAACAATTGCTCCTTCGAGTAGACCTTTAGGTAGAGAACTCCAAGGGACATTCAACACAATTCTCAGAAAGTTCTGAGTAGCATCATGCCCTAGCTGGGCTCAGCAGTGACCCTGATAATGCAAGCTTATCCTACATTATTCTTTCCACCTTTTCTTCTGCCCAGTCCCTCACCCCTGCTCCTTCGTGTTACCACCCAGACGAACTACCTAGCGGTGTTGTCTCTGGCTTTTGCTTTTAAGGAGAATCCAAGCTAAGACTGTTTATACCAGGAATGGGTCTAGAAAACAGACCCTTAGGATGATACTGTCGAACTGGATCACTCACAAGCTAGATGGAAATGAGGGTCCATTGTTGGTGATAATCCCTGGTATATGGTATCTCTCTAGTATGGATTATATGAGGTACAGGTAGAAGAGCTTATTGTGAACATCAATTCCCAATTTCACATTCATTTACATCATGCAGATAATTTGAAAATAGCCAGGTGAGAGTATTTACACCACAGAAATGGCAAGCACTGCAATTTCGGGTTTCCCCACCCCTGGTGTTCCAGAGAATACCGGCTTCTCCAAAGCCACAGATGATACAGGGAGCCAACATGTGCATATCCACGGAAGTTTAGAGGAGTCAGTGCCCAAGATCAACTCACAACCAATGGGGGCAAGGATCTGATAAACAATTGCCAGCTCTTACACAGAATTTCAGCCAACATTTCAGTTTTCAGCTTCCCTCTTCACATAATCCTGTTTTTTAGAAGTACCTGGTACATTTTCCAAGTTTTATGGCACAAATCACTAAATCCAAAGCTATCCTGGTGCTGTGGCATAAATTTGCTGCCTTTACTGTATGATCAGTCCTTATCTAAGTGCAGGAAGCCTATTTGTAATAATTAGAGGCTTAGGAAAGTTTCTAAATACGTATTTATACAACAATTTGCCAGTGCTCAGGTAAGAATTTCATATCCCAAAACCTTAAACCTTAATTCCTATTACACATATTCTTATATTTTATTACACAAAAATATTACTGTTAAAAATTTTATAATTTATAAAATTATATCTATTTATTCTCCCACTATAATTTATTATCCAAGTTTTTACTTTCTCAGGGTATACACTATTTGATAAGACAACGGATTTGTAGTTCTGCATGAGTCACTTAACTATACATCCATTCACCTATACATAGCATTGATTTATTTTTTTTTTTTTTTTTTTTTTTTTTGAGATGGGAGTCTCACTCTATTGCCCAGACTGGCATGCAGTGGCACGATGTCGGCTCACTGCAAGCTCCACCTCCCTGGTTCACACCATTCTCCTGCCTCAGCCTCCCAAGTAGCTGGGACTACAGGCACCCGCCACCATGCCAGCTAATTTTTTTGTATTTTTTAGTAGAGACAGGGTTTCACCGTGTTAGCCAGGATGGTCTCAATCTCCTGACCTGGTGATTCGCCCACCTCAGCCTCCCAAAGTGCTGGGATTACAGGCGTGAGCCATCGCACCCAGCCTTATTTTACTTTTATATAGTAAGATCTGCCTAATATGCTCTAAGAACAAGAAACTTTTATTTCTCCCAGTGTTATCATTTGTCACACATCAGAGTCCCCTACCTAAACCCAGAACAAAAACAGTCATAATTATTATCTTAACAGAGCCAAGATAACCAAGGGAGGGACAAAATAAAGAGATAGGAATAGAGAGAAAAAGAGATGAGAGTCAGGGGGAGGGTGTAAGAAGAAGAGCTTATGCCAAAACCTATACTCTAAATGCTAGAGGTTGTTTCTAGAAAATGCAAAAGGCTTAAGAAGATTCAACCCTGATCCATGGCACCCCTTAGTCTCCAAAATCTTGATCTTTTTTAAGTCTTATTGTAAATATAATATATATGATATTATAATATATAATATAGTATCTTGCATATTATATACTATATTATATATATACTTTTTTTTTTTTTAGATGGAGTCTCGTTCTGTCACCCAGCTGGAGTGCAATGGCGAGATCTCGGCTCACTGCAACCTCCACCTCCCAGGTTCAAGTAATTCTCCTGCCTTAGCCTCCCGTGTAGCTGGGACTACAGGTGCTGGCCACCACGCACGGCTAATTTTTGTATTTTTGTAGAGATGGGGTTTCACCATGTTGGCCAGGCTGGTATTGAACTCCTGACCTCAGGTGATTCGCCCACCTTGGCCTCCCAAAGTGCTGGGATTACAGGTGTGAGCCACTGAGCCCAGCCTATATTCTCAGAAACTCTAAAGTAAATAGAATTACTTTTATAAACCCCCTAAAACAACTCCCAATTCCTTTTTGATCTCAGGAAGAGAGGCATGCTTAACTATACCCTCTTCCCACCTACCCAATCAGTCATTAAATCCTAATGACTCTAAATTCTCTCTCCATTCTCCTTGTCTCAAATCAGAATCTTATCAATAGTCATCTGAACTATTGCTGAAGCTAGTGATTTCCCAACTGTTAGCATTCTCAGTGTTACTGCCTCCATCACACAACTCCACCAATCCATTCTTCACATTTCTATCATAGAGTTCTTTCTAAAATACAATCTGATCATTTCATTACCCTGCATACAAAGTCTCTAGGGGACCTCCAGGATAAAATAGAAACTCTTTAGCTTGGCATTCCAAGCCCTTTTTCAAATACTAGAGCTCCATAAGAGCTCCTTTTATACTCCCATCCCATTTGAATATCTCTTACGGTTGGTCACTCATTATTATTCTTCTTTTTCACAATTTTATCAGGTACTCACACATTTATTTTTCACATGAATCAGCTTGTTTGGCTCCCCAAAAATCCTATGAGGCCAAGTGCAGTGGCTCAAGTCTGTAATCCCAGCACTTTCGGAGGCCAAAAGACAGGAAGATCGCTTGAGCCCAGGAGCTCGAGACCAGCCACAAAGTGAGACCCCATCTCTAAAAAAATAAGAAAGAAAGAAAGAAAAAGAAAAAATCCTATTAATACTTCAAGATTGCACCAAATATATGGAACAGTTTAGAAAAATTGAGAACTCTATAAGAAAAGAACAAAGACTGTCTTTCCATTTACTCGTCATTTTTTATTCGCCTCAGTAGAGCTTTAGAGTTTTCTTCCTATTTGTGCTCTACATTTCTCATTAAATGTGTTCCAATTTATTATAAATTTGATCTTGATCTTTCTTTCTTTTACTCTCAGGTGAGAAAAAGTTGAATAAATCATACTTGTCAGTTTATGGCAATTATCACTATTGACTATTGATCTATAGAAGGCTCCTCTTGTTACTTGATTTATTCCTTTATACCATGAACCCTCTCTACTTCCCAGCTCCCTCAGAAGCAACCATTCTAATATGCCCAAAATTTATCTTTATATTTGTGTTTGTTCTAGCAAAATATGTATTGTTTATGTGCATATATTTTATTTACATAAATGGTATCTGTGTTGTGTATCTCATTCTGTTTCACTTTTTCAGTCAGCACCACGATTTTAACCTCCATTCATGTACATGTAGTTTTTCACCTCTAATTACTGTATTAACCTCCATGTTGGATATGCATAATATTTAACTTATCCACTAGTGACAGACACCCAGATTGTCTTCCACCCACCTGCCATAAAAAAACACTGCAACAAACACCCGGTAGTAATAATTTGGATAATGTTATTTACCACAATAAACAAATCTGAAATTTCAGTGCTTAACAAAATAGGCTTATTTCTTGCTTATATAACAGTCCAGTGCTGGTAGGTGGATATCTGTCCTCCATGTGGTGTACAGAGAGATTACGTAATGTGTCCAGGGTCACATAGAGACTAAATTGTGTAGCTAAAAATCAAATCTAAGTCGTTCCATTCCAGAGTCTGTACTCTTTTTTTTTTTCTCTCTCACGAGTCTCACTCTGTCGCCCAGGCTGGAGTGCAGCAGTGCAATCCCAGCTTACTGCAACCGCTGCCTCCCAGGTTCAAGCGATTCTCCTGCCTCCACATCCCGAGTAGCTGGGATTTCAGGTCCATGCCACCACACCCAGCTAATTTTGTATTTTCAGTAGAGATGGGGTTTCACCATGTTAGCCAGGTTGGTCTCAAACTCCCAACCTCAGGTGACCACCTACCTCAGCCTCCCAAAGTGCTGGGATTAAGGTGTGAGCCACTACACCCGGCCCAGAGTCTGTACTCTTAATCACACTGTTTATGCATATACCCTTATGGACATGAGTGGGAATTTCTAGTTTTTTTAATTATATATTAAGAATTCATATTGTGCTAGATATTAAACTATTGTCTCTCAGCTCCAAATGTACTTCTACGTTTTGCTTTGTGATGCTGGAGCTGGAACTCCCTTTTGCCAGCTATTTAGTTTCTCCTATTATTTTCTTGCAAGAACACTAGAAGTCAGGAGAGTAGACGCAATTTCTCCTTCCTTTTTCCTTGCTATTCATTTCAGCTTATACCAACAATGGCTCTTCATCCCATCAGCAGCAGTTGTTACAGTGTCCAGCTCCTTTACACTCCAGAAATGATCTCTCTGTATGCCCTCATCCCAACAGGACTCTCTCCTCAGACATCTGAGTTCCCAGCTCCAAAGGGCCCCCCATCCATGCTCAAGAGTTTCTAAGAACCCCAACCTCCTTCTTTTATTCTCCCAAGAATGATGTCTATTTCCTGTGATCCTTCTAGTTTTTGGTTTTTCAGCCTTCCAACACCTATCCAGCCAATTCCCAATATGGAACTGTTTTTATTGGACCTCCCCATATGGTTTCTGGTTTCTTGAGTAGACTCTGCCCGATTACATATACACTCAATTCTCGTTTAGTTACACTATAGCCACCACACACACTGAATTAGCAAATACTGTACCATTGCTCTTAGAGTAAATATAATGCCTGTGAATCTCTGATCACATTTCCAACAATCAATTCATATCATTGCTTTATGTGTGTCTCTGTTTAAAGACACCTTTTAAAATATATATTGTTAATTCATTAACATTGAACTCACAGCCAAAAACATTACAATTTATATCTGAACTAAGCTTATCTAACACAAATATTTTGTCCTTAAAGCACATCATAGACTCCTTGTGCCTAAGAACACTAGAGAGTACTTCAGCACTACATTTGGGGGCAATTTTAAACAGTGAAACTATCAAAAAGCACAAAAATGCAAAAAGTCACTAAATAGACCTTAGAAAGGACACATTTACAGTATGAAACAAGAAGACAGAGCACGGTCTTGTTCAACTGGGAACATGCGCATGAGCAACTCAAATTTTCTGCTGCTCTGTGCATGTCAGTAAATGACTTCAAAACTGCTGCCAAGTATTGATTTCAGGCTTATAAACAAATTTTAGCAAGTAGGCAAATTTACAAATACAGAATCTATGAAGAATGAGGATCAAATGTATACATGCATGGTTTGTCTCTGAAACCTCTAAGCTATTTCATTGGCCTATGTGTAATGTTAAGATTTTTTAATGTCTTAAAATCTAGCATGATAAGTCCTTCCCCCTTTGCTCTTCTTTTTAAAGACCGACTTAGGAACTTATAAGGAACTTTTTAGAGACTGGTTAAATAGTTGTGACCAAAATGCTCATAGTGATATGGACAATAACATCCAGATTGAGGAAGTCTCAGGTAGAAATGAGGAACTCATTGGAAACTGAAGTAAAGGCCATGCGTGTTATGCCCTAGCAAAGAATTTGGCTACATTCTGTTCATGCCCTCGTTCATGCTCGAATACCTTTCTTATTCCATATACATTTTATTTTTTCTTTTGTTTTCATTGAGATAATCAATTCATCGACATGCAATTCACCATTTTAACAATTTTTAAGTTTACAATTTAGTGGTTTTTATATATTCAAAATGTGGGCAACCATCACCACAGTCTAATTCCAGAACATTTCCATCTCCTCCAAATAAAGCCCTTTTCATCTGAATTCCTGCTTACTCCCATCCTTTGTCAACCACTAGTCTTCTTTCTTCCTCTATGGATTTACCTATTCTGGACATCTCGTATAAACAGAATCATATCATATGTCAACACCAAACTATTAAGCATGGTGCCTTTTAGGTAAATCATTTGACCTCTCTGCAACAACTTAGGTGCTGACAATTTTTATCCACATTGTGGGTATCTCTGTAGGTTTATTCTGTGGCTTAAGCAAGAACCTATGTCAGATGCATTCTATGAGCAAGTGTGAGGATTTTATTGTTACGGCTTTTGTCTTGGACCTGTGTGTGAATTACAGGCCACTCTGAGAGAAGATCTTGCTGTCTTCTTAACTATTTAAAGGAAACATATTGACTTATTTCACAAGGACATTGTGGAAAAAAAACAATGAAATTTCAAAATAAAACTTTTACTTTTATTATTTTTGTCGATACATAATAGATGAACACATGATATAGTTTCAATGTTTGTCACTACTAAATCATCTCATAATGAAATGTAATACCCAGTGTTGGAGGTAGGCCTGGTGGCAGGTGATTGGATCATGGGGGCAGATTTCTCATGAATGGTTTAGCACCATGCCCTTTGGTAATGTCGTCATGATAGTAAGTGAGTTCTCAGGAGATCTGGTTGTTTAAAAGTATGTAGCACCTCCTTCCTTGTTCTCCCTTGCTCCTGCTTTTGCCATGTAACATGCAAGCTCCTGCTTTGTCTTCTGCCATGATTGTAGGCTTCCAGGGGCCTCCCCAGAAGCACATGCCAGTGTATGCTTCTTGTAACACCTGTAGAACTGGGAGCCAATTAAACCTCTTTTCTTTATAAGTTAGCCAGTCTCAGGCATTTCTTTATGGCAATGCAATAACAAGTTAATATAGAAAATTATTACCAAGGAGTGTGCAATTGTTACAAAGATCCCTGAAAATGTGGGAGCAGCTTTGGAATTGGGTAACAGGCAGAGGTTGGAAGAGTGTGGAGGGTTCAGGAGAACTACTCTTCCAGAAGTTGGAAGAGTGTGGAGGGCTCAGAAGAAAGATGAGGGAAAGTTTGGAGCTTTTTAGAGATGAGTTAAATGGTTGTGACCAAAATGCTTATAGTGATATGGACAATGAGGCTGAGGAGGTCTCAGAAGGAAATGAAGAATTTATTGGAACTGGAATAAAGGTCACAAATTTTATGCCTTAGCAAATAACTTGGCTGTATTCTGTTCATGCCCTAGGGATCTGTGGAAGTTTGAACTTGAGAGTGATGACCTAGGGTATCTGGCAGAAGAAATTTCTAAGCAGCAAAGTGTTCAAGAAGTGGTACGGCTGCTTCTAACAACCTATACAATGATGCAGGAGCAAAGAAATAAGTTGGAACTTATATTTAAAAGGGAACCAGAGCATAAAAATTTGGAAAATTTGCAGCCTGGCCACATGGTAGAAAAGAAAAGCCCATTTTTAGGAGAATTCAAGTGGGCTGCTGAGCAACTACTTGCTAAAGAAATTTGCAAAACTAAAAACAAGGCAAGTGCTGATAGCCAAGCCAATAGGAAAAAGGCCTCAAAGTCATTTCAAAGATCTAAGAGGCAGCTGCTCTCATCACAGGCCCTGAGGCCCAAGAGGACAGAATACTATTGTGGGTCAGACCCACAGCCTCACCATCCTGAACAGCTTCAGGACACTGCTCCTGCCTCCTGGCTGCTCCAGCTCCAGCTGTCACTCAAAGGGACCCAGGTACCGCTCAGGTGTCTGCTTCAGAGGGTACAAGCCTTAAGACTTGTTGGCTTCCATGTGGTGTTAAGCCCACAGGTGCACAAAGTGCAAGAGTTGAAGCTTGGGAGCCTCTGCCTAGATTTCAGATGTATGAAAAAGCCTGGGTCTCCAGGCAGAAGCCTGCTGCAGGGCGGAAGCCCTCATGGAGAACTTCTACTGGGACTGTGCAGAAGGAAAATGTGGGATTGGAGCCCCCTCACAAAGTCTCCACTGGGGCACTGTCTAGTGGAGCTATGAGAAGAGGTTCACCATCCATCCAACTCCAGAGTGGCAGCTCCACCAACAGCTTGTACCTTGCACCTGGAAAAGCCACAGGACTCAGCAACCTGTGAGAGCAGCCTCTGGGACTGAATCTTGCAAAGCCACAGGGGCAGAGCTGCCCAAGGCCTTGGAAGCCCACCTCTTGTATCAGTGTGCCCTATATGTGGAACATGGAATCAAAGAAAATTACTTTGAAGCTTTGAGATTTAATGACTGCCCTGCAGGGTTTTGGACTTGCATGGGGCCTATAACCCCATTCTTTTGGCTGATTTCTCCCTTTTGGAACAAGAATGTTTACTCAATGCTCATACTCCCGTTGTATCTCGGAAGTAACTAACTTTTTATTTTACAGGCTCACAGGTGGAAGGGACTAGCTTTGTTTCAGATGAGATTTTAAGCTCTGGACTTTTGAGTTAATGTTAGAATGAGTTAAGACTTTGGAGAGTATTGGGAAGGCATGATTGTATTTTAAAATGTGAGAAGGACATGAGATTTGGGAGGGACTGGGGCAGAATAATACAGTTTGGATATTTGTCCATGCCCAAATCTCATATTGAAATGTAATCCCCAATGTTGGAGGTGAGGCCTGGTGGGAGGTGATTGGATCATGGGGGCAGACTTCTCATGAATAATTTAGGACCATCCCCCTTGGTACTGTCCTCATGACAGTGAGTGAGTTCTTGTGAGATCTGGTCACTTAAAAGTGTATATCATAGCTCTCCTTGACGTCTCTTTCTCCTGCTTTCCCATGTGACATGTAAGCTCCTGCTTTGCCTTCCATCATGACTGTAAGCTTCCAGAGACCTCCCCAGAGCAGATGCCAATGTTATACTTCCTGTACAGCCTGCAAAACCATGAGCCAATTAAACCTATTTTCTTTATAAATTACCCAGTCTCAGGTATTTCTTTACAGCAATGCAAGAACAAACTGATACAAAATATTTTTGGGGTACAGGTGATGTTTTGATACATTAATATAAGCCACATTCATTTTACAATAAGCTTATTAAATTTCAAAAAAATTGCACTATAATTTTAATTAGAATTGCAATTAATTTATACATTAACTAAGAGAAAACTGACATATTTTTATTAGGCTATCTCATCCAATATGGGATATCCTTCCATTTACGCAGTCAATCTTGTTCTAGAGTTTCAAAGAGAGATTTCTTACCATAGAGATTTTGTAAGTGCCCAGACACTTTAGGGTTATTGTTAAGTTGTGAATGAAATTTTTATTATATTTTCTAGTGCAGAGAAATGCTATTAATTTTTATAAGCTGATTTTGTATTGAGCAATCCTGTACAAGTCTCCTTAGCTTTACATTTCTCAGTTGATTCTGATATCATCCACAAATGACAGTGCTCCTTTTAAACCCTCCCTCTCTGTTCCCTCAGACTTACCAGCCTGGATCATCCTGCTGAAATTGTTTCCTTTCTTCAAGGCCCAACTCACACATTACCTTCTTTGACAAGTCTTACCTGGCCTCATATACAACCACCACTCCTCCTTGTTCTCCAGTTAAACTAAATGCCAAGTAAAATGTGTCATCCACATGCTTCTATAGCACTTTACACATAATTCTATTATACTACTCAGCACACTACACCAAAATTACTTGTTTAGGTATTTCTCCACAAAAGAATGAACTATATCATTGTTAAACAAACTACAGCCTGAAAAGGACTCCGTACCTCTATATCTGCGTTCTTGTGGATGAACCATAAGCTAGGCTGACAAGACTGAAAATTTAACTTAGGAGTATGCACCTGTAGCAACAGCTGAGTGTTGGCCAATCCCAGCAGCCATACTTCAAGCATTTATAAACTGCTGAGCGTTCAAACTGTGTTCAAATAAGGCAAATGCCCAGCTGTAACCAATCCTGCTGTTTCTGTACCTCATTTCTGATTCTTGTATATCACTTGATTTTTTTTTTTTTTTTTGTCTATAAATTTGTTCTGACCACGAGACACCCCTGGAGTCTCTCTAAATCTGCTGTGATTCTGGAGGTTGCCTGATCGTTTCTTCTTTTTCTTGCTCAATTAAACTCCTTCAAATGTAACTCGTCTGAAGTTTTCTTTTAAGCCCACATCACACTCATGCTTATACACCTAGCACCAAGCATGGTACCTAATACATAATACTCATATGATACATAGTTGTTAAATAAATAAATTAGTTGAGTTGGCCAAAATGTTGCACAACATTCAGCACATAGATGGAACAAATCAGTATTAATATTATCACTTATATGCATAACTCTTGTTAAGTAGTTTCTTGAATTTAATAAATATCTGCACAAACTCTCAAAAATTCATGCAAAACAAGGGCCAGGCACAGTGGCTCAAGCCGATAATCCCAGCAATTTGGCAGACCAAGGTGAGCAGATCACTTGAGGTCAGGAGTTTGAGACCAGCCTGGGCAATGTGGTGAAACCCCGTCTTCACCAAAAAAAAAACACAAAAATTTACCAGGCATGGTGGTGCACACCTGTAATCCCAGCTGCTCAGGAGGATGAGTGGGGAGAATTGCTTGAACCTGGGAGGCAGAGGTTGCAGTGAGCCAAGATCACACCACTGCACTCCAGCCTGGGCAATAGAGTGAGACTCCATCTCAATAACAACAACAACAACAACAAAAAAAAAGATATACAAAGTAAGAATAAACAGTCATGCTTCCTTTTTTATTGGTATTTTAAGCTATGATGCTGAAGAATTAAGTAAGTTGACACATTATTTTTAAAAAACATGAAATGAATAGTACACTTGTATTAGTCTGTTTGCATGCTGCTGATAAAGACATACCCAAGACTGAGAAGAAAAAGAGGTTTAATGGACTTAGAGTTCCACATGGCTCGGGAGGCTTCACAATCATGGTGGAAGGCATGAAGGAACAAGTCACATCTTACGTGGATGGCAGCAGGCAGAAAGAGAGCTTATGCAGGGGAATGCCTCTTTTTAAAACCATTAGATCTCATGAGACTTATTCACTATCATGAGAACAGCATGGGAAAGACTTGCCCCTATGATTCAATTACTTCCCACCAGGTCCCTCCCACAACACAAGGGAATTCAAGATGAGATTTGGGTGGGGACACAGCCAAACCATATCGGCACTAATACATACTTTTCTCTATAAATTTCTAGGAATCTGTAATACTTATCATAAAGACAGTGAAAATCAAACAACTCTAACAAAGGTAACTTCCTCTGTGAGATGGAAATAAGTTTTAAATGAGAAAAATAAGATATGGTTCTGAAATTATGCCTGCTTAAAACATTTTTTCCCTAAAAATTTAAAAGTTTTAATTTTAAAGATTATACATAACTATAAAAGAAAGGAGAGCCAGTTTTCCATTAACATGAAATATAAATAACTTAAGCATTATTAGTCACAAAAATGAAGGGCTAAAACTAGAATCTCAGCAACTATACAAAGTTGGCTCTGGAGTTAAACAAACATTAATAGTACCTCTAATTGTAATAGCTAATAGTTACTGAGGATTTATTATGTGTCAGATACTATGCTAACACCTTAGATTTAATATAATGCTCACATCTATAAATTATAATTTAAATATAATGTAATGTTCAAATCTATAAATACTATTTTCCCCATATTTTATAGAGGAGAAAACCTAACATCAAAGGCACTAACTTATTTGCCAAAGACACACAGCTAATAAGTGGAGAGGTATTTTATCAGATTCCAAAGACTCTCTATTAACCACGAAACTCAAGTAAGCAAGTGCCTCTGCACTGAGATTAAAGGCGAGGGAAAGTTAATCAGTCCCAAAATGTCTTCTTCAACTGTTTATCATAGTCTCCAAATTCCTGCCATTACAGCCTTCAAGACAGGACGCAAAGACTGAGAAAATATGCGATGGAAGAAGTGAATCAAAAAGGACTAGACCAAAGAATGAAACACTGAGCAATCAAGGTCCAAAAATTGAGGAGATAGGAAGTACTTAGAGGAGATGTCAAAAAGAAAAGGCATAAATGAAAAACACAAATAACAAATTATTAATGTATTATATTTATATATTAATATTAAACATTTAAAGTATTACATTATATGTTAACTTATCTAATAAATTAACATTTTAAGTACCCACTATTGCCTGCTTTACAGTTTTACCAACTTGGTCAATGCCTCTTTAGCAATGTGAGAAGATATTAGTAAGTTTATATAAAGATAGTAAGGTAGGCAAGGAACTTCATCCCTCCTACTAAAAAGATAACCTTCCACAGTACAAATATGGAAATTATGAGGATGAAATTATGAACTATTAAGTTGCCTTTAAATATTGTGTTTACAAAGTATTTTTAATAATATGGACAATGCTTATTCCATAATGTTAAGCCCAAAAAAGGTCAAAATTTAAAGTTGTATAGATCATATTTTCTAAAATTTGTAAAAATGAGCAAGGAAGACAGACTGCAAAGAAATATTGAGGGAAGATAATTTTAAAACACAGAAAACTATTTCATTTTTATCTTTACATCAAGACTTCTTCGCCAGGCCTAACAATTTTCCAAATACAATTTCAGCAAAAACACAGGAAGGCACCCTATCAGGGTCTAACATAGTGATTCTCAAACTGGAGCATGGTTCTTGCATCAGAACCATCTGGAGGGCTTGTTAAAACGAATTGCTGGACCCCATCCCTAGGGTTTCTAATTCAGTGGGATCTGCATTTCTAACAAGTTTACAGGTGATGCCAATGCTGCTGGTCTGGGAACCACACTGTAAGAACCACTGGTCTAAATAATTACACTTAATTATTATATATATGCATGTATTTGTATACCTACATTTCATTAACATATGCAATTAATTTTTCATTGTTTTATTATCTTCTAATTAATATATTATCTGTAATTATTAATAATCACAGCTGTGTGCTAAATTATAAAGCTCCATAGTTAGCTAGATTGTTAGGTCTGACTGATCACTATGTGGTATTTACTTACACACTGAAACAAAAATGAAAAATAGGCCATCTGTATATTTGATTAACAGAATAGGACAACAAATCTGGCTTCACTGTTGACTACAGCTAACCAAAGCTGTCAAGAGTCGGCTTTCTAGAGGAAATGATGCCTCCTTTAAAGCTTCCATATTAATTTCTAAATCTCAGTTACAAAATAAATGAAAAGCTGTTAGTAAGTAAAGCAGGAATTTGAAGGCAGTCTAATTTTTTAAATTAGAGTTTTAATTTTTAAAATATTTAAAAATTAAAGGTTAAGAAGAGTTGTGAAGGGAAATATACTTTAAAATGTTTAAAAGCAGACTCTGGCCCTTTTCCTATTCCCTTTTCTTACTGTCCCCTGAAAGGTACCAGAATTATTCTCCATGTAATTCCACCCACTTTAAGCCTGTTCATAGGAGAATCTCCAACATAGAATGACAATGATAATCATCCAATGCCATGTGACAAATGGCAGCATAATGAGCTGCTGAAAGAAAGAAACATTTACAGATCTATTAACTTGTTTGTTAAATGAACCATTTCTTGACGAAATTTTTCCTACTCTCTAGCCTGCATTTTCAAAGTTCTGTAGCACTGCAATTTTAAACATCCCAAAACAAAAACAATAAAGACAATGTTAATCTAATTTTTTATACAAAAATTGTCCTAATTTAATTTCTGTATTGCTAAATTCAAAGAACACAATAGGCAGGAAGGACTTTAATACACTTTTGTGATTTTCTGATAAGAAAACTATAAACTATCTACACGGCAGTTCATTTTTAAGGAATTGTATGGTCAGAATATAATAAATTGGTTATTTCCAGAGTTACTAATATATAAAGACCAAATTTTGAAGCAAAGATAAAAATTTATGTTCTATGAAAAGAATCAGTATCAAGTTTCCACAATTTACAGTGATTAAAATGTTTTAGAACTAGATAGAGGAGGTAGTTGTACAAAGTTATAAATGTACTAAATGCCACTGAAATGTCCACTTTAAAATGATTAATTTTATGATTAATCATTATGTCTATTTCACCTCAATTCTCTAAAATATGTAAAAATAAAAACAAAAAATAATGGCAAGACAACTTTCACAACTTTCAAGTCGTTTTAAGATTCTTGCTCCTAACACTGTACAAAAGAAAAAAAATGTAAGAGGAAAATGTTACAGCTCTTATGTATAAAGAAAAAAATAAATAATCCTGAACGCTAATCCTAGAAAAGTATTTCATTTGGTGTTCCCCACCCACCAGCATCTTCATTTACGCTCCTTCTCTTACGGAGGGAACAGTTCTAACTTCAGTCTAACTTCATACATGTCCTTTTAGAGTCTAAGGAAAATCTTAGAAATTTCTAAGTAAAATTTTACACATACTCGAGCTAAAAAGCAGAGAGGTAAACAGGTTACTTTTAACTAGATCAGATTCAGACGGCTTGCATCTTTCCAAATAAACACAAAATTTAGCCCTCATTGGACCTTTCCTTGGGCATTTTTTTTTTAAGAATGTTAAGATTTGTGGTGAAATTTTCATTAACCCTACCATTATTTTAGCCAGTCACACTATCAAACACATCCAAGAATAAAGATATTTTCAGATATGCAAACTTTAAAAATAATTTTTCCCTCTCCTGTGCCCTTTCTGAGGAAGCTGCTGGGGTACATGCTTCTCTAAACTAAGAGAGGAAACCATGAAAGAGGAAGACATGATCCAGGAAAGAATAGAAGACATTACAGAAGAGAACTGAAGGGAGATCCCAGGATGACAGGTGAGCAGTAGGCTTAAGATTGGAGCAGAAGGATAGAGACTCTAAGATGGGATATCCAAATGAATAAAAGAAAGGAAGAGAGAGATGGAGAAAGAAAAAGATAAAGGAGGGAGAGAGGAAGAAAAACCTAGCAGATAATCTGATGTTTAAATATAATGAGAGATTCATAATTCTTTCAGACAATTTGGTGATGAATTAGTGATAATCAAATAGAAAACTAAGCAGACAAAAGGGAACAGTATAATCATTAATGCCTGGGAAAAACAGAAGTTCTAGCAGAAAGGAAATTTAATTACAGCACAATATGTGGCTTGGCTGTGAATAATACATAAATAGTCATAATATTAATAATATAAACATTGAATATTGATTTAACCAAATATTATCACATACTTTAAAAGATATGGGAAAGGAGCAATGCATTAAAAAGCTGGCAGATTATATTTCATAGTAGAAAGTTAAGAGATAAAATCTGAAACTAAAAACTCAAGAAATGATTATATAAAAATATTATTTAGAAAAATAGAAGTAAATACCAGAATAAGCAATTAAGAGTTAAAGGTGGCTATTATATCCAGAATGAGACATGAAGTTGGAAAGCACGGTGTAGGAAATGCTGTTTTTTCATTGTCGTATGATAGCCAGGTGCAGTGACTCACATCTATAATCCCAGCACTTTGGGAGGCTGAGGTAGAAGGATCACCTGAGGTCAGGAGTTCGAGACCAGCCTGGCAAATAGGGTGAAACCCTGTCTCTACTAAAAATACAGAAATTAGCCAGGGGCTGAGGCAGAAGAATCGCTTGAACCTGGGAAGCACAGGCTGCAGTGAGCCAAGATTGCACCACTGCACTCCAGCCTGGGTGACAGAGCAAGACTCTGTCTCAAAAAAAAAAAAAAAGTCTTAAGATATTTTGCTTTTAAACAATTGTTCACATCATTAGTTTTTTTGTTTTTTGTTTTGTTTGTTTTTTTAGTAGCTGGGATTACAGGGGCCCGCCACCAAGCCCGGCTAATTTTTTTTCTTTTTTTTGTATTTTTAATAGAGACGAGGTTTCACTATGTTGGCCAGGCTGGTCTCGAACACCTGACCTTATGATCCAATCACCTCGGCCTCCCAAAGTGCTGGGATTATAGGTGTGAGCCATCGTGCCTGGCCCATCTTTTTTTTTTTTTAAGTTTAATTGAAAAATAACAATATTTGTTATCAATTGTTGAACTTGGGTATTTTATTTGTATAAATTTAACGGGCACAAGTGCAGTTTTGTTACATGGATATATTGCATAATGGTGAGGTCAGGGCTTTTAGTGTGTGAACCTGTATTTTTCAAATCAAGCAAGAGTACTATGGTATATAAAACAATTTAAATAGTGCTTAAATTAAAACATGTTTATGCATATATAGATAGACATTCAGTTAAAATCGTATTTGGGCATCTGAATGGGACATAGTCTTATGAAAAAAGTATCATAAAAATCTCAGAAATCATAATGTTTAAAACCATTGCTTACTTTATCTTCTTGATGAGTAAAACCCTGTTACTAATTTCACCCAAGTTGAGAAGCCACTCATGGTTTAAGCAGTTCTGATTCTTGACATAACTTCCTAAATAAAAATGCATTCTGTTTTAGGAAAAAAACATAAGCCTTCATTTCAGAGCTCATCAGTAACAGAATGGCCTTAAGTCTAACTACATATCTACTTGAATAATAAGCCAACAACACAAAAATGGGCAGCAGTTTTAAAATCAAGATATTCTTCTAATAGGGTATGAAATTAGACAAAATGTCTTCTAACTTACTATTTCTCTCACAACATTAGTTTCTCATTATTTTTTCATTTGTCCATGTAAACCTATAAAAAAAAAACTGAGTATCAACACTGTGTAATATAACCTAAGAAAATATTTAAAATTATATTAAAGATGGCAAATTGAACGCAGCCTTCTCCCTCTTTCTCTCTCTCACTCTCTCTCACACACACACTTTCTCAAGACTCCATTAAAAGTGTAGAATTGAGCAAAGAAGTCAAGCTCCAAAATACAGAGCAAACACACCAAGGTATGTTACAGTGTTTATGAGGAAAATCCACACAGATGTGAATAGTAGCAGCTGCACATTCCAACGCCCCACTACATAACTAAAAATGTAAATGTTTATCTATGTCAAATAAGTACATGGTCAAAATCAAATTATGTGGAAGGATTATAATGAGTTAACCAAGTACCTTTATTACACACCTAAGCATTTAAATTTTAAATTAAAAATTAATATTTAAAGCTAAGTTTTAGAAAAGCTGAGATTAAAAAATGAAATGACCTACATAAATTTTCTTTGAAAAGTTGCTACTATACTTCCAGTTCATAAGGTTTGGTTCTGCCCAAAAGGGTTCCAAAGTCAAATCATGACAAATCTATTTGAATGTGTCAAAGGTATTTCAGACATAATACATCTAAAGTGGAATTCTGGGTTCCTCAACCCACTCTACATCCGTAGATCATACCCATCTCCCACCAAGAGACCTTTATTCAAGATTTAGGAAGGAGGCTGGTCTCTGCTTGGAGAACAATCACAAAAAGGACTGCTGGTGGTATGCAGACTCTCCTATTGCTTAAAGCAAATCACTTCTGGCCCTAAATTGTAATCACCACTTAAATGGATTCACCATCCTTAGAAAACAGTTTAGCAACATCTTTCAATACTGGAGCATGTTCCCTTGGAAATGTCACTTACCTTTCCGACAAATACTCCTTCCACTACAAGTGCCACTCCTTCCTACCATATTTACCTCTCTTCCTGCCAGGTATTCTAGAAAACACAACTTAATCCACCCTATTACATTGCCATTCATGCTTTAATAACTCTTGTAAGGGTACATTCTGGGCAGCTACCTGGCAGTCAGAACCTAAATTTGGCTGTGGCTTTAAGAGATTAAAAAATAGCAAAAGAAGCCACAGTCCCTATCCTTTAGAAATTTATAGTTTCCCTTTCCATGAAAAGGTTCCACCTGAGCCCTTTAGAGGGAGACAAATTTTCACAAAACACTTAAATTTTCCACCAGGGAATTTATTTTAAAGTCTTATAACAACCACACTGGATTTTTAAAATTATATCTAGCCTAAATTTTTATAGGTAGAGCTTAAGTTCCTTCTATCTCGTATGTAATACCCACTTATAGACATAAGACCTTATTAAATAATCTTCCTCTTTTCTCTTTTCCGGGCCAACCAACAAAATTACCATAACTTCTGTTCAAATATTAACCCTACATTTTAATTAATTCAAATTAACTTTTTAAATATAAAGCCAAGAACTCTGTGAAGATAAAGTTCCTGACTGTGGTCAGAATCAGTGTGCAGATAAGACTAAAAATCAACAATTATATGTTCTGAATCTGGAGTATAGAGTTGAAGAATCTACTATTTTTGATAATTCAAGTCAAATATATAAAAATTTATTCAGTGACTACCCAGGCAAGGCTCCAGTAAGGGTGAATAAAAATAAATATAAGACTCAAAGATATATATGATCCTGGGGAAAGGAATAATCTAGCAGAAGAGAATAATATGAAAGATTGTACCTATTATATAGAAATAATTAACATGAGTTAAATCATTAGTCAAAACAAGAAGATACTACCTTTTGCTTATTGACCAAGATTTGAAAGAATGATAAAAGTATAGACATAAGGAAGTCAAAGCTCTAGAGAAGCAGATACTAGGATAATTCCTGGTATGAATATGAACCGGGAAAACATTTCTGGAGGGCAATTTGGCACTAAAATTCTTTTGAAAGTACATACTTTGACCAAAAATAATATATCTTAGGGCTTGTCCCATGGAAATAACCAGACAAGTCTTTAAAGGATTTACAGGAAGCAAGTAATATGACTTATAACCATGGAGAATTATAAATAATCTGAATGTCCTATAACATGGGTTTTAAAAAAAAAAAATAAAACCTATGATACATACATGGACATTAAAATGATGATATAGCTGATTATACATACATATATCAACATGGAAATGTCTTTAAGATAAAGTAAATTTTACAAAACAGTTTTTTAAAAGGTATGCAGTGTTTCTTCAAGTAACATGTATCACTGTTTCTAAAGGTACACAATGTCCTCAACACTGTGACACAATAGGTCTAGAGCAAGGTTGGAAATGTAAACTTTTAACATGTCCACCCTTCCAGCAAGTGAGCACACAAACACACACACAGGCTCACTTAGGTGATCTTAATGTAAGTGCTCTATAGAGCATCCTTTGAGAAATGGCACATTAACATATCTCAAGTCCAGGAAGGAGTATATGTGCAAAATAGGAAGATGAAGTAAGAATCTGGAGTTTGGAGTGGGTATTGAAGTAGAAAGAAAAAGAGAAAAAAGAATCAGAAAATAAAATATAATACATCAACTCAATGGACAATTACATAATCATTAATAACCATGATGACAGAATGGATATAATGTAAGTTATATTAATCAACAACAAAAAACAAACAACTCAGATCAAAAATGGGTAAAGGACTTGAATGATCATTTGTCCCAAGGAAATATACTAATGGCCAATAAGCACATAAAAAGAGCTCAACATCATTAGTCATTAGGGAAATCCAACCAAAACCACAGTGAGATACCACATCACATATACTAAGATGGTTATAAGTTTTTAAAAAAACAAAGAAAGAAAGTGTTGACTAGGATATGTAGAAATTGAAACCCTCATATATCGCTTGAGGAACTGTAAAATGGTACAGTGCTGTTGCTATGGAAAACAGTTTGGTAGTTCCTCAAAAAGTTAAACATAGAATTACCATACAACCCAGCAATTCTACTTCTAGGTATATACCCAAGAGAATACCTGAAAATAGATGTTCAAATATTTGTACATAAATGTTTGCAGCAACAGTATTCACAATAGTCCAAAGGTAGAAATAATCCAATGATGAATGGATAAACAAAATGTGTATACTCATGCATTAAAGTATTATTCATCCATAAAAAGAAATTAGGTGATACTTGCACACCAATGTTCATAGTAGCATTATTTACAACAGCAAAAAGCTAGAAGCAACCCAAGTGTCCATTATCAAATGAATGGATAAACAAAATGTGGTATATACATACAATGAAATATTATTCAGCCAAAAAAAGAATTAAATTCTGATATATGCTATAACGTGGACAACCCTTGAGAACATTATGCTAAGTGAAATAAGCCTGACACAAAAGGATAAGTATTTTGCAATTCCACTTATATGAGCGACCTACAGAGACAGAAAGCAGAAGTTACCAGAAACCAGGGGCAGGAAGGAAGGTGGGGTTACCATTTATTGGCTACAGAGTTTCTGTTCAGAATGATTTAAAAGTTCTGGAAACTGGTAGTGGTGATGGTTACAAAACATTGTAAATGCATTTAATGTTCCTGAATAGTTCAATAACAAGTAGTTAAAATGGTTAATTTTACATTATGCATATTTTACTTTTTTTTTTTTTTTTTTTTTTTTTTGGAGATGAAATCTTTCTCTGTCACCCAGGCTGGAGTGCAGTGGTGCGATCTTGGCTCACTGTAAGTTCTGCCTCCTGGGTTCACACCATTCTCCTGCCTCAGCCTCCCAAGTAGCTGAGACTACAGGTGCCTGCCACCACACCTGGCTAATTTTTGTATTTTTTAGTAGAGACGGGGTTTCACTGTGTTAGCCAGGATGGTCTCGATCTCCTGACCTCATGATTCACCCACCTCGGCCTGCCAAAGTGCTGGGATTACAGGCGTGAGCCACCATGTCTGGCCCATAATTTTTAAAAGAACAAAGAAACATCAGATTTAAACTACACACTAGACCTAAGAGGCCTGACATTTACAGAATATTTCACCAACTGCTACAGAATACACATTCTTTTCACCAGCACACAGGACATCCTACAGAAAAGACTATATATCAGGCCACAAAACAAGTCTGAACAAATCCAAAAAAGAAGAAATCATATCAAGTACCTTTTTATTTTAATTTCTTTTTTTTTTTTTTTTTTTGAGACAGAGTCTCACACTGTTGCCTGGCCTGGAGTGCAATGACGTGATCTCAGTTCACTGCAACCTCCACCTCCTGGGTTCATGTGATTCTCCTGCCTCAGCCTCCTGAGTAGCTGGGATTACAGTCACACACTACCACACTCAGATAATTTCAAGTACCTTTTTAAAGCACAATGGAATAAAACTAGAAATAAAACCACAATAACAAGAGAAACCTTGGAAACTTCACAAGCACATGGAAATTAAATTACATACTCCTGAATGATCAATGGATCAATGAATAAATTAAGACAGAAATTTTAAAATGTCTTGAAATAAATGAAAATGAAAATACAACATACCAAAATCTATGTAATAGAGGAAAAGCAGTACTAAGGGTGAAGTTTATAGCCATAAACACCTATATCAAAAAAACAGAAGGACTTCAAATAAACAACACAACAATGCACCCCAAGGAACTAGAAAAGCAGGAAAAAAACAAACCCAAAATTAGAAGGAAATAAACAATAAAGATCAGACCAGAAATAAAAGAAATTGAGACAAAAAAGTGCAAAAGATCAACCAAATTAAAAGTTAGTTTTTTGGAAAGATAAACAAAATCAACAAACCTTTAACTAGACTAAGGAAAAAAGAGAGAAGATCCCCTTTCAGACAAGCAAATGCTGAAGGAATTCACAACCACCAGACCTGCCTTACAAGAGCTCCTGAAGGAAGCATTAAATATGGAAAGAAAAGACCATTACCAGCCACTACATGAAGACACTGAAGTATACAGACCAGTGATACTATAAAGCAACCACATAAAGAAGATTAAAAAATAACTAGCTAACATCATGATGGCAGGATCAAATCTGCACATATCAATACTAACTTTGAATTTAAATTAGCTAAATGTCCCAATTAAAAGACACAGAATAGCAAGCTGAATAAAGAAACAAGACCCATTGATATGCTGACTTCAAGAGGCCCATCTCACATTTAATGACACACATAGGCTCAAAAGAAAGAGATGGAGATTAGGGGGCAGGGCATAGCTGAACAAAAGGCAGCAGAAACTTCTGCAGACTTAAATGTCCCTGTCTAACAGCTCTGAAGACAGCAGTGGTTCTCCCAGCATGGTGTTTGAGCTCAGAGAACAGACAGACTGCCTCCTCAAGTGGGTCCCTTACCCCTGTGTAGCCTAAATGGGAGACACCTCCCAGGAGGGTATGACTAACACCTCATACAGGTGGGTGCCCCTCTGAGACAAAGCTTCCAAAGGAAGGATCAGGCAGCAATAGTTGCTGTTCTGCAGCCTCTGCTGGTGATACCCAGGCAAACAGGGTCTGGAGTGGACCTCCAGCAAACTCCAACAGACCTGTAGCTGAGGGACCTGTTAGAAGGAAAACTAACAAACAGAAGGGAATAGCATCAACATCAACAAAAAGGACATCTACACCAAAACCCTATCTGTAGGTTACCAACATCAAACCAAAGGTAGATAAAACCACAAAGATGCAGAGAAACCAGAGCAGAAAAGCTGAAAATTCTAAAAACCAGAGAGCCTCTTCTCCTCCAAATGATCGCAGCTCCTCACTAGCAACAAAAGACAGCTGGGCGGGGGCGGAGCAAGATGGCCGAATAGGACCAGCTCCAGTCTCCAGCTGCCAGCGCGAGCGACACAGAAGACAGCTGATTTCTGCATTTTCAACTGAGGTACTGTGTTCATCTCACCGAGGAGTGCTGGACAATCAGCGCTGGTCAGCTGTTGCAGCCGGACCAGCAAGAGCTGAAGCAGGGCGAGGCATCGCCTCACCTGGGAAGCACAAGGGGGAAGGGAATCCCTTTTCCTAACCAGGGGAACTGAGACACACAACACCTGGAAAATCGGGTAACTCCCACCCCAATACTGTGCTTTAACCAAACGGGCACAACAGGAGATTATATCCCACACCTAGCCGGGAGGGTCCCACACCCATGGAGCCTTTTTCATTGCTAGCACAGCAGTCTGCAATCTCATGGCAAGGCAGCAGCAAGGCTGGGGGAGGGGCGCCCACCATTGCTGAGGCTTAAGTAGGTAAACAAAGCCCTGGGAAGATTGAACTGGGTGGAGCTCACAGCAGCTCAAGGAGGCCTGCCAGTCTCTGTAGACTCCACCTCTGGGGACAGAGCACAGCAAAACAACAACAACAACAACAACAAAAAGGCAGCAGAAACCTCTGCAGACGCAAGCGACTCTGTCTGACAGCTTTGAAGAGAGCGGTGGATCTCCCAACACGGAGGTTGAGATCTGAGAACGGACAGACTGCCTGCTCAAGTGGGTCCCTGACCCCTGAGTAGCCTAACTGGGAGACATCCTCCACTAGGGGCAGACCAACACCCCACACCTCACAGGGTGGAGTACACCCCTGAGAGGAAGCTTCCAAAGCAAGAATCAGACAGGTACACTCACTGTTCAGCAGTATTCTATCTTTTGCAGCATCTGCTGCTGACACCCGGGCAAACAGCGTTGGGAGTGGACCTCAAGCAATCTCCAACAGACCTACAGCTGAGGGTCCTGACTGTTAGAAGGAAAACTAACAATCAGGAAGGACACCCACACCAAAACCCCATCAGTACGTCACCATCATCAAAGACCGGAGGCAGTTAAAACCACAAAGATGGGGAAAAAGCAGGGCAGAAAAGCTGGAAATTCAAAAAATAAGAGCACATCTCCTCCTACAAAGGAACGCAGCTCATCGCCAGCAATGGATCAAAGCTGGACGGAGAATGACTTTGACGAGATGAGAGAATAAGACTTCAGTCCATCAAACTTCTCAGAGCTAAAGGAGGAATTACATACCCAGCGCAAAGAAACTAAAAATCTTGAAAAAAGAATGGAAGAATGGATAACCAGAATAATTCATGCAGAGAAGGCCATAAATGAACTGACAGAGATGAAAACCATGAAACAAGAAATACGTGACGAATGCACAAGCTTCAGTAACCGACTCGATCAACTGGAAGAAAGAGTATCAGCGACTGAGGATCAAATGAACGAAATGAAGCAAGAAGAGAAATCTAAAGAAAAAAGAAAAAGAAATGAACAAAGCCTGCAAGAAGTATGGGATCATGTGAAAAGACCAAATCTACGTCTGATTGGGGTGCCTGAAAGTGAGGGGGAAAATGGAACCAAGTTGGAAAACACTCTTCAGGATATCATCCAGGAGAACTTCCCCAACCTAGTAGGGCAGGCCAACATTCAAATTCAGGAAATACAGAGAACGCCACAAAGATACTCCTCCAGAAGAGCAACTCCAAGACACATAATTGCCAGATTCACCAAAGTTGAAATGAAGGAAAAATCTTAAGGGCAGCCAGAGAGAAAGTCGGGTTACCCACAAAGGGAAGCCCATCAGACTAACAGCAGATCTCTCGGCAGAAACTCTACAAGCCAGAAGAGAGTGGGGACCAATATTCAACATTTGTAAAGAAAAGAATTTTCAACTCTGAATTTCATATCCAGCCAAACTAAGTTTCCTAAGTGAAGGAGAAATAAAATCCTTTACAGATAAGCAAATGCTTAGAGATTTTGTCACCACCAGGCCTACCTTACAAGAGACCCTGAAGGAAGCCCTAAACATGGAAAGGAACAACCAGTACCAGCCATTGCAAAAATTTGCCAAAATGTAAAGACCATCGAGGGTAGGAAGAAACTGCATCAACTAACGAGCAAAATAACCAGTTAATATCATAATGGCAGAATCAAGTTCACACATAACAATATTAACCTTAAATGTACATGGACTAAATGCTCCAATTAAAAGACACAGACTGGCAAACTGGATAAAGAGTCAAGACCCATCAGTCTGCTGTATTCAGGAGACCCATCTCACATGCAGAGACATACATAGGCTCAAAATAAAGGGATGGAGGAAGATCTACCAAGCAAATGGAGAACAAAAAAAAGCAGGGGTTGCAATACTAGTCTCTGATAAAATAGACTTTAAACCATCAAAGATCAAAAGAGACAAAGAAGGCCATTACATAATGGTAAAGGGATCAATTCAACAGGAAGAGCTAACTCTCCTAAATATATATGCACCCAATACAGGAGCACCCAGATTCATAAAGCAAGTCCTTAGAGACCTACAAAGAGACTTAGACTCCCATACAATAATAATGGGACACTTCAACACCCCACTGTCAACATTAGACAGATCAACGAGACAGAAAGTTAACAAGGATATCCAGGAATTGAACTCATCTCTGCAGCAAGCAGACCTAATAGACATCTACAGAACTGTCCACCCCAAATCAACAGAATATACATTCTTCTCAGCACCACATCGCACTTATTCCAAAATTGACCACATAATTGGAAACAAAGCACTCCTCAGCAAATGTACAAGAGCAGAAATTATAACAAACGGTCTCTCAGACCACAGTGTAATCAAACTAGAACTCAGGACTAAGAAACTCAAACAAAACCGCTCAACTACATGGAAACTGAATAATCTGCTCCTGAATGACTACTGGGTACATAATGAAATGAAGGCAGAAATAAAGATGTTCTTTGAAACCAATGAGAACAAAGATACAACATACCAGAATCTCTGGGACACATTTAAAGCAGTGTGTAGAGGGAAATTTATAGCACTAAATGCCCACAAGAGAAAGCTGAAAAGATCTGAAATTGACCCTCTAATATCACAGGTAAAAGAACTAGAGAGGCAAGAGCAAACACATTCAAAAGCTAGCAGAAGGCAAGAAATAACTAAGATCAGAGCAGAACTGAAGGAGATAGAGACACAAAAAACCCTCCAAAAAATCAATGAATCCAGGAGTTGGTTTTTTGAAAAGATCAACAAAATTGATAGACCGCTAGCAAGACTAATAAAGAAGAAAAGAGAGAAGAATCAAATAGACGCAATAAAAAATGATAAAGGGGTTATCACCATCGACCCCACAGAAATACAAACTACCATCAGAGAATACTATAAACACCTCTACACAAATCAACTAGAAAATCTAGAAGAAATGGATAACTTCCTGGACACTTACACTCTTCCAAGACTAAACCAGGAAGAAGCTGAATCCCTGAATAGACCAATAACAGGCTCTGAAATTGAGCCAATAATTAATAGCCTACCAACCAAAAAAAGTCCAGGACCAGATGGATTCACAGCTGAATTCTACCAGAGGTACAAGGGGGAGCTGGTACCATTCCTTCTGAAACTATTCCAATCAATAGAAAAAGAGGGAATCCTCCCTAACTCATTTTATGAGGTCAACATCATCCTGATACCAAAGCCTGGCAGAGACACAACAAAAAAAGAGAATTTTAGACCAATATCCCTGATGAACACTGATGCAAAAATCCTCAATAAAATACTGGCAAATTGAATCCAGCAGCACATCAACTGGATCCACCATGACTGATCCACAGCGATCAAGTCAGCTTCATACCTGGGATGCAAGGCTGGTTCAACATATGCAAATCAATAAACATAATCCATCACATAAACAGAACCAACGATAAAAACCACATGATTATCTCAATAGATGCAGAAAAGGCCTTTGACAAAATGCAACAGCCCTTTATGCTAAAAACGCTCAATAAACTAAGTATTGATGGAACATATCTCAAAATCATAAGAGCTATTTATGACAAACCCACAGCCAATATCATACTGAATGGGCAAAAAAATGCCAGTTTTCCCTTTGAAAACTGGCACAAGACAGGGATGCCCTCTCTCACCACTCCTATTCAACATAAGTATTGGAAGTTCTGGCCAGGGCACTCAGGCAAGAGAAAGAAATGAAGGGTATTCACTTAGAAAAAGAGGAAGTCAAATTGTCCCTGTTTGCAGATGACATGATTGTATATTTAGAAAACCCCATCGTCACAGCCCACAATCTTCTTAAGCTGATAAGCAACTTCAGCAAAGTCTCAGGATACAAAATGAATGTGCAAAAATCACAAGCATTCCTACACACCAGTAACAGACACACAGAGAGCCAAATCATGAGTGAACTCCCATTCACAATTGCTACAAATAGAAAAAAATACCTAGAAATACAACTTGCAAGGGATGTGAAGGACCTCTTCAAGGAGAACTACAAACCACTGCTCAAGGAAATCAGAGAGAGGACACAAACAGAAAATCATTTCATGCTTATGGAGAGGAAGAATCAATATCATGAAAATGGCCATACTGCCCAAGGTAATTTATAGATTCAATGCCATCCCCATGAAGCTACCAATGACTTTCTTCACAGAATTGGAAAAAACTGCTTTAAAGTTCATATGGAACCAAAAAAGAGCCTGCATTGCCAAGACAATCCTAAGCAAAAAGAACAAAGCTGAAGGCATCATGCTACCTGACTTCAAACTATACTACAAGGCTACAGTAACCAAAACAGCATGGTACTGGTACCAAAATAGAGATAAAGACCAACGGAACAGACCAGAGACCTCAGAAATACCACCACACACCTACAACCATCTGATCTTTAACAAACCTAACAAAAACAAGAAATGGGGAAAGGATTCCCTATTTAATAACTGGTGCTGGGAAACCTGGCTAACCATATGTAGAAAGTTCAAACTGGATCCCTTCCTTACATCTTATACAAAGATTAATTCAAGAGGATTAAAGACTTAAATGTTAGACCTAAAACCATAAAAACCTAGAAGAAAACCTAGGCAATGCCAATCAGGACATAGGCATGGGCAAGGACTTCATGACTAAAACACCAAAAGCAATGGCAACAAAAGCTGAAATAGACAAATGGGACCTAATTAAACTAAAGAGCTTCTGCACAGCAAAAGAAACTACCATCGGAGTGAACAAGCAACCTACAGAATGGGAGAAAATGTTTGCAATCTACCCATCTGACAAAGGACTAATATCCAGAATCTACAAAGAACTTAAACAAATTTACAAGAAAAAGACAAACAACTCCATCAAAAAGTAGGGAAAGGATATGAACAGAGACTTCTCAAAAGAAGACATTTATGCAGCCAACAGACACATGAAAAAATGCTCATCATCACTGATCATCAGAGAAATGCAAATCAAAACCACAAAGAAATACCATTTCACACCAGTTAGAATGGTGATCATTGAAAAGTCAGGAAACAACAGATGCTGGGGAAGATGTGGAGAAATAGGAACAGTTTTACACTGTTGGTGGGAGTGTAAACTGGTTCAACCATTGTGGAAGACAGTGTAGTGATTACTCGGGGATCTAGAAGCAGAAATACCATTTGACAGAGCAAGATGGCCGAATAGGAACAGCTCCAGTCTCCAACTCCCAGCGCGAGCGACACAGAAGACCGGTGATTTCTGCATTTTCAACTGAGGTACTGGGGTCATCTCTCTAGGGAGTGCCGGACAATCGGTGCTGGTCAGCTGCTGCAGCCTGACCAGCGTGAGCTGCAGCAGGGCGAGGCATCGCCTCACCTGGAAGCGCAAGGGGGAAGGAAATCCGTTTTCCTAGCTAGGGGAACTGAGACACACAACACCTGGAAAATCGGGTAACTCCCACCCCAATACTGCGCTTTAAGGAAACAGGCACACCAGGAGAATATATCCCACACCTGGCCGGAAGGGTCCCACGCCCACGGAGCCTCCCTCACTGCTAACACAGCAGTCTGCGGCGATCTATCCGCAAGGCAGCAGCGAGGCTGGGGGAGGGGCGCCCGCCATTGCTGAGGCTTAAGTAGGTAAACAAAGCCACTGGGAAGCTCGAACTGGGTGGAGCTCACAGCAGCTCAAGGAAGCCTGCCTGTCTCTGTAGACTCTACCTCTGCGGACAGCGCACAGCTGCAGTCCAATAGGGGAAGCAGCGGGGGCCGGTGCAGACGCGAACGACTCTGTCTGACAGCTTTGGGGAGAGCCGTGGATCTCCTAATGCGGAGGTTGAGATCTGAGAACGGACAGACTGCCTGCTCAGGTGGGTCCCTGACCCCTGAGTAGCCTAGCTGGGAGACATCCCCCACTAGGGGCAGTCTGACACCCCACACCTCACAGGGTGGAGTCACCCCTGAGAGGAAACTTCCAAAGGAAGAATCAGACAGGTACACTCGCTGTTCAGCAATATTCTATCTTCGGCAACCTCTGCTGCTGATACCCAGGCAAACAGGGTCTGGAGTGGACCTCAAGCAATCTCTAACAGACCAACAGACAGTCCTCTGACCGTCAGACGGAAAACTATCAAACAGGAAGGACACCTATACAAAACCCCATCAGTACGTCACCATCATCAAAGACCAGAGACAGATAAAACCACAAAGATGGGGAAGAAGCAGGGCAGAAAAGCTGGAAATTCAAAAAATAAGAGCGCATCTCCCCCTGCAAAGGAGCGTAGCCCATCGCCAGCAACGGATCAAAGCTGGTCAGAGAATGACTTTGACGAGATGAGAGAAGAAGGCTTCAGTCCATCAAACCTCTCAGAGCTAAAGGAGGAATTACGTACCCAGCACAAAGAAACTAAAAATCTTGAAAAAAGAGTGGAAGAATTGACAGCTAGACTAATTAATGCAGAGAAGATCATAAACGAAATGACAGAGATGAAAACCATGACACGAGAAATACGTGACAAATGCACAAGCTTCAGTAACCGACTCGATCAACTGGAAGAAAGAGAATCAGCGATTGAGGATCAAATGAATGAAATGAAGAGAGAAGAGAAACCAAAAGAAAAAAGAAGAAAAAGAAATGAACAAAGCCTGCAAGAAGTATGGGATTATGTAAAAAGACCAAATCTACGTCTGATTGGGGTGCCTGAAAGTGAGGGGGAAAATGGAACCAAGTTGGAAAACACTCTTCAGGATATCATCCAGGAGAACTTCCCCAACCTAGTAGGGCAGGCCAACATTCAAATTCAGGAAATACAGAGAACGCCACAAAGATACTCCTCCAGAAGAGCAACTCCAAGACACATAATTGCCAGATTCACCAAAGTTGAAATGAAGGAAAACATCTTAAGGGCAGCCAGAGAGAAAGGTCGGGTACCCACAAGGGAAGCCCATCAGACTAACAGCAGATCTCTCGGCAGAAACTCTACAAGCCAGAAGAGAATGGGGGCCAATATTCAACGTTCTTAAAGAAAAGAATTTTAAACCCAGAATTTCATATCCAGCCAAACGAAGTTTCATAAGTGAAGGAGAAATAAAATACTTTACAGATAAGCAAATGCTTAGAGATTTTGTCACCACCGGGCCTGCCTTACAAGAGACCCTGAAGGAAGCCCTAAACATGGAAAGGAACAACCGGTACCAGCCATTGCAAAAACATGCCCAAATGTAAAGACCATCGAGGCTAGGAAGAAACTGCATCAACTAACGAGCAAAATAACCAGTTAATATCATAATGGCAGAATCAAGTTCACACATAACAATATTAACCTTAAATGTACATGGACTAAATGCTCCAATTAAAAGACACAGACTGGCAGACTGGATAAAGAGTCAAGACCCATCAGTCTGCTGTATTCAGGAGATCCATCTCACATGCAGAGACATACATAGGCTCAAAATAAAGGGATGGAGGAAGATCTACCAAGCAAATGGAGAACAAAAAAAAGCAGGGGTTGCAATACTAGTCTCTGATAAAAAAGACTTTAAACCATCAAAGATCAAAAGAGACAAAGAAGGCCATTACATAATGGTAAAGGGATCAATTCAACAGGAAGAGCTAACTCTCCTAAATATATATGCACCCAATACAGGAGCACCCAGATTCATAAAGCAAGTCCTTAGAGACCTACAAAGAGACTTAGACTCCCATACAATAATAACGGGAGACTTCAACACTCCACTGTCAACATTAGACAGATCAATGAGACAGAAAGTTAACAAGGATATCCAGGAATTGAACTCAGCTCTGCACCAAGCGGACCTAATAGACATCTATAGAACTCTCCACCCCAAATCAACAGAATATACATTCTTCTCAGCACCACATCGCACTTATTCCAAAATTGACCACATAATTGGAAGTAAAGCACTCCTCAGCAAATGTAAAAGAACAGAAATTATAACAAACGGTCTCTCAGACCACAGTGCAATCAAACTAGAACGCAGGACTAAGAAACTCAATCAAAACCGCTCAACTACATGGAAACTGAACAACCTGCTCCTGAATGACTACTGGGTACATAATGAAATGAAAGCAGAAATAAAGATGTTCTTTGAAACCAATGAGAACAAAGATACAACATACCAGAATCTCTGGGACACATTTAAAGCAGTGTGTAGAGGGAAATTTATAGCACTAAATGCCCACAAGAGAAAGCAGGAAAGATCTAAAATTGACACTCTAACATCACAATGAAAAGAACTAGAGAGGCAAGAGCAAACACATTCAAAAGCTAGCAGAAGGCAAGAAATAACTAAGATCAGAGCAGAACTGAAGGAGATAGAGACACAAAAAACCCTCAAAAAAATCAATGAATCCAGGAGTTGCTTTTTTGAAAAGATCAACAAAATTGACAGACCGCTAGCTAGACTAATAAAGAGAAAAGAGAGAGGATCAAATAGACGCAATAAAAATGATAAAGGGGATATCACCACCGACCCCACAGAAATACAAACTACCATCAGAGAATACTATAAATGCCTCTACGCAAGTCAACTAGAAAATCTAGAAGAAATGGATAATTTTCTGGACACTTACACTCTTCCAAGACTAAACCAGAAGAAGTTGAATCCCTGAATAGACCAATAGCAGGCTCTGAAATTGAGGCAACAATTAATAGCCTACCCACCAAAAAAAGTCCAGGACCAGATGGATTCACAGCTGAATTCTACCAGAGGTACAAGGAGGAGCTGGTACCATTCCTTCTGAAACTATTCCAATCAACAGAAAAAGAGGGAATCCTCCTAACTCATTTTATGAGGCCAACATCATCCTGATACCAAAGCCTGGCAGAGACACAACAAAAAGAGAATTTTAGACCAATATCCCTGATGAACATCGATGCAAAAATTCTCAATAAAATACTGGCAAACCGGATTCAGCAGCACATCAAAAAGCTTATCCACCATGATCAAGTGGGCTTCATCCCTGGGATGCAAGGCTGGTTCAACATTCGCAAATCAATAACGTAATCCAGCATATAAACAGAACCAAAGACAAGAACCACATGATTATCTCAATAGATGCAGAAAAGGCTTTTGACAAAATTCAACAGCCTTTATGCTAAAAACGCTCAATAAATTCGGTATTGATGGAAGGTACCTCAAAATAATAAGAGCTATTTATGACAAACCCACAGCTAATATCATACTGAATGGGCAAAAACTGGAAAAATTCCCTTTGAAAACTGGCACAAGACAGGGATGCCCTCTCTCACCACTCCTATTCAACACAGTGTTGGAAGTTCTGGTGAGGGCAATCAGGCAAGAGAAAGAAATCAAGGGTATCCAGTTAGGAAAAGAAGAAGTCAAATTGTCCCTGTTTGCAGATGACATGATGGTATATTTAGAAAATCCCATTGTCCCAGCCCAAAATCTCCTTAAGCTGATAAGCAACTTCAGCAAAGTCTCAGGATACAAAATAATGTGCAAAAATCACAAGCATTCTTATACACCAGTAACAGACAAGCAGAGAGCCAAATCAGGAATCAACTTCCATTCACAATTGCTTCAAAGAGAATCAAATACCTAGGAATCCAACTTACAAGGGATGTAAAGGACCTCTTCAAGGAGAACTACAAACCACTGCTCAGTGAAATCAAAGAGGACACAAAACAATGGAAGAACATACCATGCTCATGGATAGGAAGAATCAATATCATGAAAATGGCCATACTGCCAAGGTTATTTATAGATTCAATGCCATCCCCATCAAGCTACCAATGACTTTCTTCACAGAATTGGAAAAAACTGCTTTAAAGTTCATATGGAACCAAAAAAGAGCCCACATTGCCAAGACAATCCTAAGTCAAAAGGACAAAGCTGGAGGCGTCACGCTACCTGACTTCAAACTATACTACAAGGCTACAGTAACCAAAACAGCATGGTACTGGTACCACAACAGAGATATAGACCAATGGAACAGAACAGAGTCCTCAGAAATAATACCACACATCTACAGCCATCTGATCTTTGACAAACTGAGAGAAACAAGAAATGGGGAAAGGATTCCCTATGTAATAAATGTTGCTGGAAAAATGGCTAGCCATAAGTAGAAAGCTGAAACTGGATCCTTTCCTTACCCTTATACGAAAATTAATTCAAGATGGATTAGAGACTTAAATGTTAGACCTAATACCCTAAAAACCCTAGAAGAAAATCTAGGTAGTACCATTCAGGACATAGGCATGGGCAAGGACTTCATGTCTAAAACACCAAAAGCAATGGCAGCAAAAGCAAAAATTGACAAATGGGATCTCATTAAACTAAAGAGCTTTTGCACAGCAAAAGAAACTACCATCAGAGTGAACAGGCAACCTACAGAATGGGAGAAAATTTTTGCAACCTACTCATCTGACAAAGGGCTAATATCCAGAATCTACAAAGAACTCAAACAAAATACAAGAAAAAAACAAACAACCCCATCAAAAAGTGGGCAAAGGATATGAACAGACATTTCTCAAAAGAAGACATCCATACAGCCAACAGACACATGAAAAAATGCTCATCATCACTCGCCATCAGAGAAATGCAAATCAAAACCACAATGAGATACCATCTCACACCAGTTAGAATGGCAATCATTCAAAGTCAGGAAACAACAGGTGTTGGAGAGGATGTGGAGAAATAGGAACACTTTTACACTGTTGGTGGGATTGTAAACTAGTTCAACCATTATGGAAATCAGTATGGCAATTCCTCAAGGATCTAGAACTAGATGTACCATATGACCCAGCCATCCCACTACTGGGTATATACCCAAAGGATTATAAATTACTCTACTACAAAGACACATGCACATGTATGTTTATTGCGGCACTATTCACAATAGCAAAGACTTGGAATCAACCCAAATGTCCATCTGTGACAGACCTGATTAAGAAAATGTGGCACATATACACCATGGAATACTATGCAGCCATAAAAAAGGATGAGTTTGCGTCCTTTGTAGGGACATGGATGCAGCTGGAAACCATCATTTTAGCAAACTATCACAAGAAGAGAAAACCAAACACCGCATGTTCTCACCCATAGGTGGGAACTGAACAATGAGATCACTTGGACTCGGGAAGGGGAACATCACACACTGGGGCCTATCATGGGGAGGGGGGAGGAGGGAGGGATTGCATTGGGGAGTTATACATGATATAAACGTTATGCACATGTACCCTAGAACTTAAAGTATAATAAAAATAATAAAAATAATAATAATAATAAAATATTATTATTATAAAAATAATAAATAAAATAAAATAAAAATAAAACTGCTCTCTCATTATAAAGTCAGGTTCTTGTTTCAGTAGGTGGGAATTGAACAATGAGAACACTTGGACACAGGAAGGGGAACATCATACCCCGGGGCCTGTCATGGTGTGGGGGGCAGCAGGAGGGATACTATTAGGAGAAATACCTCATGTAAACGACGAGTTGATGGGTGCATTAAACCAACATGGCACATGTATACCTATGTAACAAACCTGCACGTGATGCACATGTACCCTAGAACTAAAGTATAATAAAATAAAATAAAATAAAATAAAAATAAAATCTAATAAAATAAATAAATAGAGGAAGAAAATTCTACCAAGCAAATGGAAAACAGAAAAAAGTAGGGTTGCAATCCTAGTTTCTGACAAAACAGACTGTAAGTCAACAAACATCACAAAAGACAAAGAAGGGCATTACATAATGGTAAAGGGTTCAACTCAACAAGATATAACCATCCTGAATTATATGCGCCCAACACAAGAGGACTCAGATTAATAAACAGGTTCCTAGAGACCATCAAAGAAACTTATACTTCCAGACAATGATAGTGGGAGACTTTAGTATGCCACTGACAATATTAGACAGATCATTGGGACAGAAAAGTAACAATGATATTCAGGACCTGAACTCAGCACTGCATCAAATAGACCTGATAGATATCTACAAAAGTCTCCATCCAAAAGCAACAGAATATACATTCTTCTCATTGCCACATGGAACGTACTCTAAAATCAATCACATAATCAGAAGTAAAATGCTCCTCAGCAAATGCAAAAGCACTAAAATCGTAACAATCTCTTGGACCACAGTGCAATCAAATTAGAAATCAAGACTAAGAAATTCATTCAAACCCACACAATTACATGTAAATTGAATAACCTGCTCCTGAATGACTTTCAGGTAAATAATAAAAATAAGGCAGAAATCAAGAAGTTCCTTGAAATGAATGAGAACAAAGATATAACATACCAGAATCTCTGGGACACAGCCAAGGCAGTGTTAGAGGGGAAATTTATAGCACTAAATGCCCACATCAAAAAGTTAGAAAGATCTCAAGTTAACAAGCTAACATCACAACTGAGAGAACTAGAGAACTAAGAGCAAACAAATCCCAAAGCTACCAGAAGACAAGAAATAGCCAAAATTGGAGCTGAACTGAAGGAGACTAAGAAGGGGAAAATCATTCAAAAGATCAATGAATCCAGGGGGTGGTTTTCAAAAAAAAATAAAACAGACTGCTAGCTAGATTAATGAAGAAAAGGGAGAAGATTCAAAAAAACACAACCAGAAACAACAAGGAGGATCTTACCACTGACCCCACAGAAATACAATCATCAGAGAATATTAAGAACATCTCTATGCACATAAACTAGAAGATCTAGAAGAAATGGATTAATTCCTGGACACCCACACCCTCCCAAGACTGAACCAGAAAAAAAATAGAATCCCTGAACAGACCAATAACAAGCTCTGAAATTGAATCAGTAATAAACAGCCTACCAACCAAAAAAATAAAGCCCAGGACTAGACAGATTCTCAGTGAATTCTACCAGATGTACATAGAAGAGCTGGTACCATTCCTGCTAAAATTATTCCAAAAAACTGAGGAGAAGGGACTCCTCCCTAACTCATTTTATGAGGCCAGCATCATCCTGACACTAAAATCTGGCAGAGACACACACAAAAAAAGGAAACTTCAGGCCAATATCCTTGATAAACACTGATGCAAAAATACTCAACAAAATACTAGCAAACTGAATCGAGCACCACATCAAAAAACTTATCCACCGTGAACAAGGAGGCTTTATCCGTGAGATGCAAGGTTGGTTCAACATACAGAAATCAATAAATGTGATTCATCACATAAATAGAACTAAAGACAAAAAACACATGATTATCTCACTAGATGCAGAAAAGCCTTTTGACAAAATTCAACACTTCATGTTAAAAACTCAATAAACTAGGTATTGAAGGAACATACCTCAAAATAATAAGAGCCATCTATGACAGACCCACAGCCAATATCATACTGAATGGGCAAAAGCTGGAAGCATTCCCCTTGAAAACCAGCACAAGACAAGGAAGTCCTCTCTTACCACTCCTATTTCAACATAGTATGGCAAGTCCTGGACAGGACAATCAGGCAAGAGAAAGAAGCATCCAAATGAGAAGAGAGGAAGTCAAACTATCTGTTTGCAGATGACATGATCTTCTATCTAAGAAACCCATAGTCTCAGCCCAAAAGCTTTGTAAGCTGATAAATAACTTCAGCAAAGTCTCAGGACACAAAATCAATGTGCAAAAATGACTAACATTCCTATACACCAATAACAGTCAAGCTGAGAGCCAAATTGGGAATGCAATTCCATTAAAAATTGCCACACACAAAAAAAATGAAATACATAGGAATACAACTAAACAGGAAAGTGAAAGATCTCTACAAGGAGAACTACAAAACGCTGCTCAGAGAAATCAGAGATGACACAAAGGGAAAAACATTTCATGCTCATGGATAGGAAGAAACAATGTTATTCAAATAGCTGTACTGCCCGGAGCAATTCATAGATTCAATGTTATTCCTATTAAACTACCATTTTTCTAGTTCTTCACACAACTAGAAAAAACTATTTTAAAAGTCATGGAGCCTCAAAAAGAGCCTGAATAGCCAAGACAATCCCGAGCAAAAACAACAAAGCTGGAGGCATCACACTACCTGACTTCCAACTATGCTACAGGGTTACAGTAACCAAAACAGCATGGTACTGGAACAAAAACAGATACGCAGACCAGTGGAAACAGAATAGAGAGTGCAGAAATAAAGCCACACACCTATAACCACCTGATATTCAATGAAGACCCTGACAAAAGCAAGCAATGGGTAAAGGATTCCCTGTTCAATAAATGGTGCTGGGGTAACTCGCTAGCCATAGGCAGAAGATTGAAACTGGACCACTTCCTTAGACCATTTACAAAGATTAACCCAAGATGAACTAAAGATCTAAATGTAAAACCCAAAACTATAAAAACCCTGGAAGACAACCTAGGAAATACCACTCTGGACATAGGAATGGGCAAAGATTTCATGATGAAGACACCAAAAGCAATTGCAACAAAAGCAAAACTTGAAAAATGGGATCCAATTAAACTAAGAGCTTCTGCATAGCAAATCAAACTATCAACAGAGTGAACAGACAACCTACAGAATGGGAGGAAATTTTTCCAAACTATGCAACTGAGAAAGGTCTAATAGATAGCATCTATAAGGAACTTAAATTTACAAGAAAAAAAAACCATTAAAATGTGAGCAAAGGACATGAACACTTCAAAAGAAGACATACTTGTGGCCCACAATCATATGAAAAAGGCTGAGCATCACTGATCATTAGAGAGATTCAAATCAAAACCACAATGAGATACCATCCAGAATACCATCCAGATACCAGTCAGAATGGCTATTATTAAAAAGTCAAAAAATAATGGGTGCTGGCAAGGTTGTGGAGAAAAAGGAACACTTATACACTCTTGCTGGGAGTGTAAATCAGTTCAACCATTGTGGAAGACAGTGTGGCAATTCCTCAAAGACTGAAAAACAGAAATACCATTTGACCCAGCAATCCCATTACTGAATATATACCCAAAGGAATATAAATCATTCTATTATAAAGACACACGCACGCATATGTTCATCTCAGCACTATTCACAAGAACAAAGACATGGAATCAGACTAAATGCCCAACAGTGGTAGAATAGATAAAGAAAATGTGAAGGCCAGGCGTGGTGACTTACACCTGTAATCCCAGCACTTTGGGAGGGTGAGGTGGGTGGATCACAAGGTCAGGAATTCGAGACCAGCCTGGCCAACATGTCAAAACTCCCATCTCTACTGAAAATACAAAAAAAAAAAAAATTAGCCAGGCATGGTGGTGGGCACCTGTAATCCCAGCTACTCATGAGGCTGAGGCAAGAGAATCCCTTTAACCCAGGAGTTGGAAGTTGCAGTGAGCCAAGATCATACCACTGCACTCCAGTCTGGGTGACAGAGTGGGACTCCATTTCAAAAAAAAAAAAGAAAGAAAGAAAAGAAAAAAGAAAATGTGATACATACACCATGGAATACTATGCCACCAGAAAAAAGGAATGAGATTATGTCCTTTGCGGGAACTTGGATGGAGCTAACTAACGCGGGAACAGAAAACCGAATACTGCATGTGCGCACTTATAAGTGCGAGTTAAATGATGAGAACACACGGACACATAGACGAAAACAACATACACTAAGGCCTACCAGGAGGTGGAGTTTGGGAGGAGGGAGAGGATCAGGAAAAATAGCGGGTATTAGGCTTAATAACCTGGGTGATGAAATAATCTATACAACAAACTCCCATGATACAAGTCTACCTATATAACAAATGTGCACATGTACCTCTGAACTTAAAATAAAAGTTAAATTTTTTTAAAGTCGGGAGATCCAAATAAAATCAGAAATGAAAAAAGAGACATAACACCTGAGACCACAGAAATACAAAGAATAATTTGAGACAATTATGAACAACTATATGCCAACAAATTGGAAAGCCTACAAGAAATGAATAAATTCCTAGACAGATACAACCTACAAAGATTCAATCATGAAGAAATAGAAAAACCTCAGTAAAGCAATAATGAGTGATGACATCAAAGCTGTAGTAAGAAGCTTCCCATCAAAGAAAAGCCCAGGACCTGACAGCCTCACTGCTGTATTCTACGAACCATTTAAAGAGCAATTACCAATTATACTCAAACTTTAAAAAAAAAAAAAAAAGCTGGAAAGGAGGGCATACTTCCAAACTAATTCCATGAGGCCGGCATTACCCTGATACCAGGACCAGACAAGGACACACACAGAAAAGAAAACTACTTTGTATGGCTTGGACCCAAGAGGTATTTCCAAACAATTACCAATTATACTCAAACTTTAAAAAAAAAAAAAAAAAGCTGGAAAGGAGGGCATACTTCCAAACTAATTCCATGAGGCCAGCATTGCCCTGATACCAGGACCAGACAAGGACACACACAGAAAAGAAAACTTCTTTGTATGGCTTGGACCCAAGAGGTATTCCCCACAGCGCAGCACACCGACTGTGGCAGATCATGGCCAGATTGCCTCTTTAGGCCAGACCCTGACACATCCCTCCTCACTGGGCAGGACCTCCCTGCAGGAACTTCAGCAACTCTACCCAGGGCCTTAGGGACAGAATGGTGATCTCCCTGGGCCTGAGCCCCTAGTGGGTGGTGTGGCCATGGTCTCCATGGACCAGCAAACTTCATCTTTCCTCCTGCTAGCTCTGAGGAATCTGAGCAGACCAGACGAGGACGTTTCCCCCAAGCACAGCACACCCCCTCCACCAAGGGGCAGCCAGTGTGCTTTACTAAGTGGGTCCTTGATCCCATGCCCCCCAACAGGGGTTGCCAGACACCTTATACGAAGCATTACTCTTGGCATCAGGTCAGTGCCCCTTGAGGACAGAGATCCCAGAGGAAGGAGCAGGCTCCCACCTTTGCTGCTCTCCAGCCTCCTTAGTTAACATCTCCAGGTGCGAGAGGGACCCAAGTGAATAGGGCCTGAAATGAAACTCCAGCAAAACACAGCAGCCCTACAGAAGAGGGGCCTGTTAAAAGAAAAACAAACAGAAAGCAACAACAGCATCAACAAAAAAGTGTTCACAAAAACCCATCTAAAAGTCAGCAGCCTCAAAGATTGAAACTAGACAACTCATGAAGATGAGAAAGAATCAACAAGAAAATGCTGAAAACTGAAAAAGCCAGAGTGCCTCTTCTCCTCCAAATGATCACAACACCTCTCCAGCAAGGGCACAGAAATGGGCAGAGGCTGAGATGGATGAATTGACAAAAGTAGGCTTCAGAAGGTGGGTAATAACAAACTTCATTGAACCAAAGGAGCATGTTCTAACCTAATTCAAAGAAACCAAGAACCATGATAAAAGGTTACAGGAGCTGTTAATTAGAATAACCAGTTTAGATAGGAACAATATAACCTGATGGAGCTGAAAAACACAGCATGAGAACTTTGTGATACAAGTATCGATAGCTGAATCAATGAAGCGGAAGAAAGAATACCAGAGCTTGAAGACTATCTTGCTGAAATAGAGTACGAAGACAAGATTAGGGAAAAAAGAATGAAAAGGAACAAACAAAACCTCTGAGAAGTATGGAACTACATAAAAAGATCAAACCTATGATTGATTGGAGTACCTGAAAGAGTCAGAAAGAATGGAACCAAGTTGGAAAACACACTTCAGGATATCATCCAGGAGAACTTCTCCAACCTAGCAAAACAGGCCAACATTCAAATTCAGGAAATACAGAGAACCCCAGGAAGATACTCCATGAGAAGTTCACCCCAAGAAACATAACCATCAGATTCTCCAAGGTCAAAATGAAGAAAAAAATGTTAAGGGCACCCAGAAGAGGCCAGGTCACCTACAAAAGGAATCCCATCAGACTAACAGCAGACCTCTCAGCAGAAACCCTACAAGCCAGTAGAGAGTGTGGGCCAATATTCAACATTCTTAAAGAAAAGAATTTCCAACCTAGAATTTCATATCCAGCCAAGCTAAGTTTCTAAGCAAAGGAGAAATAAAATATTTTTCAAACGAGCAAATGCTAAGGGAATTTGTCACTGCCAGGCCTATCTTGCAAGAGCTCCTGAAAAAAAGTACTAAATATGGAAAGGAAAAATCAGTACCAACCACTGCAAAAACATGCTGAAGTGCAAAAACCAATGACACTTTGAAGAAATTGCATCAAATAGTCTGCAAAATAAGCAGCTAGCATCATGATGACAGGATCAAATTCACACATAACAAATTTAACCTTAAATGTAAATAGACTAAATGCCCCAATTAAAACACACATGCTGGCAAATTGAATAGAGTCAAGATGAATTGGTGTGCTGTCTTCAAGAGACCTATCTCACATGCAAAGACACACATAGGCTCAAAATAAAGGGAAGGAGGAATATTTAACAAGCAAATGGAAAGTGAAACAAAAGCAAGGGTTGCAATCCTACTTTCTGACAAAACAGACTTTAAACCAACAAAGATCAAAAAAGACAAGGGCAGTACATAATGGTAAAGGGATTAATTCAACGAGAAGAACTAACAATTCTACATATATATGCACCCAATAAAGAAACACCCAGATTCATAAAACAAGTTCCTAGAGACCTAAAAAGAGACTATCACACAATAATAGTGGGAGACGTGAACACCCCACTGTCAATATTACACAGATCATTGAAACAGAATATTAACAAGGATATTCAAAACTTGAACTCAGCTCTGGATCAAGTGGACCTGAGGGATATCTACAGAACTCACCACCCAAGGAAATAGAATATACATTCTTCTCAGTGCCACATGGCACATACTCTAAAATTGATTGCATAATTGGAAGTAAAACACTCCTCAGCAAATGCAAAAGAACTGAAATCATAACAGTCTCTCAGACCACAATGCAATCAACTTAGAATTCAAGATTAAGAAAGTGACTCAAAACCACACAACTACATGGAAATTGAACAACCTGCTCCTGAATGACTGCTCAGTAAATAATGAAATTAAGAGAGAAATCAAGGAGTTCTTTGAAACCAATGAGAAAAAAGAGACAAGGTACCAGAATCTCTGGGATGCAGCTAAAGCAGTGCTAAAAGAGAAATTTATAGCACTAAATGCCCATATCAGAAAGCAAGAAAGATCTCAATTTGACACCCTAACATCACAACTAAAAGATATAGAGAGGCAGGAGCAAACAAATCCAAAAGCTAGCAAAAGACAAGAAATAACTAAGATCAGAGTGGAATGAACGAGATAGAGACATGATAAAACCCTTCAAAAAAAAAAAAAACCAATGAATCCAGGAGCTGGTTTTTTGATAAAAATTAATAAAATACATAGACCACGAGCAACCCGCTTGGGTCCCCTTCCACGCTGTGGAAGCTTTGTTCTTTGACTCTTCACAATAAATCTTGCTGCTGCTCTCTTTCAGCCCCCCACACTGTAACACTCACCTCAAAGGTCCACGGCTTCATTCTTGAAATCAGCGAGACCACGAACCCACCTGAAGGAAGAAACTCCGGACACATCTGAAGAAACAGACTCTGAACACATCATCTTTAAGAGCTGTAACACTCACCACCAAGGTCCGCAGTTTCATTCTTGAAGTCAGCGAGACCAAGAACCTACCAGAAGCAACCAATTCTGGACACAGCAAGACATGAAACCTCTACCTACTCACTCAGAATCATTTCTGCACCAACCATGGCCACCTTCGTGGAGCTCAGTACCAAAGCTGAGATGCCCATTGTGGGCCTGGGCACTTGGAAGTCTCCTCTCAGCAAAGTGAAAGAAGTGGTGAAGGTGGCCATTGATGCAGGATATCGCCACACTGACTGTGCCTATGTCTGACAGAATGAACATGAGATGGGGGAAGCCATCCAAGAGAAGGCTGTGAAGCGGAAGGACCTCTTCATCATCAACAAGTTGTGGTCCACCTTCTTTGAGAGACCCCTTGTGAGGAAGGCCTATGAGAAGACCCTCAAGGACCTGAAGCTGAGCTATCTGGATGTCTATCTTATTCACTAGCCACAGGGATTCAAGTCTGGGGATGACTTTTTCCCAAAAGATGATAAAGGTAACATGATCGGTGGAAAAGCAACGTTCTTGGATGCCTGGGAGGCCGTGGAGGAGCTGATGGACGAGGGGCTGGCGAAAGCCTTTGGGGTCTCCAATTTCAACCACTTCCAGATAGAAAGGCTCCTGACAAACCTAGATTGAAATATAAACCAGTGACTAACAGGCTGAGTGTCACCCATACCTCACGCAGGAGAAACTGATCCAGTACTGCCACTCCAAGGGCATCACCATTATGGCCTACAGCCCCTTAGGCTCTCCGGACAGATCTTGGGCCAAGCCAGAGGACCCTTTCCTGCTGGAGAACCCCAAGATTAAGGAGATTGCTGCAAAGCACAAAAAACTGCAGCCTGGGTTCTGATCTGTTTCCACATCCAGAGGAGTGTAATTATGATCCCCAAGTCTGTGACACCAGCATGCATTGTTGAGAACATTCAGGTCTTTGACTTTAAATTGAATGATGAGGAGATGGCAACCACACTCAGCTTCAACAGAAACTGGAAGGCCTCTCATTTGGAGGACTATCCCTTCGATGCAGAATACTGAGGTTGAATCTCCTGGTGAGATTAGACAGGAGATTCTCTTTCTTCGCTGAAGTGTGACTATCTCCACTCAAGTCCTATTTTAGCCAAGCTTATCTGAGATCACAGTGAACTTCGTTCTATTGTAGGACAGAATCAAGGTGCTGTTTTAGACATTTCTTTCTGCATGTTCAACTAGGATCAGAATATCACAGAAAAGCATGACTTGAATAAGCAAATGACAATTTTTTCCACGTATCTGATCTGAGCAAATGTTTGTTAAGCACCACAAACTCTGCCAACACTGAGGGTGTAAAGATAAATAATAAAAAATAATGATGGTAAAAAAAATAGACCACTAGCTAGACTAATAAAGAGGAAAAGAGAGAAGAATCAAATAGACACAATAAAAAATGATAAAGGAGATATCACCAATGACCCCAAAGAAATACAACCAACCATCAGAAAATACTATAAACACCTCTATGCAAATAAACTAGAAAATCTAGAAGAAATTGATAAATTCCTGGACACATACACCATCTCAAGACTAAACTAAGAAGAATTTGAATCCCTGAATAGACCAATAACAAGTTCTGAAACTGAGGCAGTAATAAATAGCTACCAACCAAAAAAAAAAAAAAAAAAACCCAGGACCAGACAGATTTACAGCCAAATTCTACCAGAGGTACAAAGAGGAATGGGTACCATTCCTTCTGAAATTAATTCAAACAACTGAAAAGGAGGGACTTTTCTTTCACTCATTTTATGAGGCCAGCATCATCCTGATACCAAAACCTGGCACAGATATAACAAAAAAAGAAAACTTCAGGCCAATATCCCTGATGAACATTGACACAAAAGTCCTCAGTAAAATACTGGCAAACCAAATCTAGCAGCATCAAAAAGGTTATCCACCATGATCAAGTCAGCTTTATCCCTGGGATGCAAGCATGGTTCAACATACACAAATCAATAAATGTAATACATCACATAAGCAGAACTAAAGACAAAAGCCACGCAATTATCTCAACAGACGCAGAAAAGGCCTTTGATAAAATTCAACATCCCTTCATGTTAACAACTCTCAATAAACTAGGTATTGATGGAACATATCTCAAAATATTCAGAGCCATTTCTGACAAACCCACAGCCAATATCATACTAAATGGGCAAACGCTGGAAGCATTCCCCTTGGAATCTGGCACAAGACAAGGATGCCTGCTCTCTTTCTCACCACTCCTATTCAACATAGAATGGAAGTTCTGGCCAGGGCAACAGGCAAGAGAAGGAAATAAAGGATATTCAGATAGGAAGAGAGGAAGTCAAACTGTCTCTGCAGACAACATGATCCTATATTTAGAAAATCCCATTGTCTCAGTCCAAAAGCTCCTTAAGCTGATAAGCAACTTCAGCAAACCCTCAGGATACAAAATCAATGTGCAAAAATCACAAGCATTCCTATACACCAACAATAGACAAACAGACAGCCAAATCATGAATGAACTCCCTTTCACAACTGCTGCAAATAAAACACTTAGGAATACCGATAAAAAGGGATGTAAAGGACCTCTTCAAGGAGAACTACAAACCACTGCTCAAGGAAATAAGGACACAAACAAATGGAAAAACATTCCATGGTCATGGATAGGGAGAATCACTGTTGTGAAAATGGCCATATTGCCCAAAGTAATTTATAGATTAAATGCTATTTCCATTAAACTACCATTGCCGTTTTTCACAAAATTAGAAAAAACTACTTTAAAATTCTTATGGAACCAAAAAAGACCCCTTATAGCCAAGACAATCCTAAGCAAAGAGAACAAAGCTGGAGGCATCATGTTACCCAACTTCAAACTATACTACAAGGCAATAGTAACCAAAACAGCATGGAATTGGTACCAAAACAGACACACAGACCAATGGAACAGAATAGAGATCTCAGAAATAAGGCCACACATCTACAACCATCTGACATTTAACAAACCTGATAAAAACAAGCAATGGGGAAAGGATTCCCTATTTAATAAATGGTGCTGGGAAAACTGGCTAGCCACATGCAGAAAATTGAAACTGGACCCTTCTTTATAATTCATACAAAAATTAACTAAAGATGGATTAAAGACTTAAATGTAAAACCAAAAACTACAAAAACCCTAGAAAAAAATCTAGGCAATACCATTCAGGACATAAACAAAGATTTCATGACAAAACATCAAAAGCAATTGCAACAAAAGCAAACTTTGACAAATAGGACCTAATTAAACGAAAAGAGCTTCTGCACAGCAAAAGGAACTATCATCACAGTGAACAGACAACCTACGGAATGGGAGAAAATGTTCACAATCTATCCCTCTGACAAAGGTCTAATATCCAGAATCTACAAGGAACTTAAACAAATTTACAAGAAAACAATGAGCAACTCCATCAAAAAATGGGCAAAGGATATGAACAGACACTTCTCAAAAGAAGATATTTATGTGGCCAAGAAACATATGAAAAAAAGCTCAACATTACTGATTATTAGAGAAATGCAAATCAAAACCACAATGAGATACCATCTCATGAGTCAGAATGGCGACTATTAAAAAGTCAAGAAACAACAGATGCTGGCAAGGCTGTGGAGGAATAGGACTGCTTTTACACTGTTGGTGAGAATGTAAATTAGTTCAACAATTGCAGAAGACAGTGTGGCGATTCCTCAGGGATCTAGAACCAGAAATACAATTTAACCCAGCAATCTCATTACTGGGTATATACCCAAAGGCATATAAATAATTCTATTATAAAGATACATGCACACATATGTTTATTGCAGCACTATTCACAATAGCAAAGACATGGAATCAATCCAATTGTCCATCAGTGATGGACTGGACAAAGAAAATGTGGTACATATACACCATGGAATGCTCTGCAGCCATAAAAAGGAACAAGATCATGACCTTTGCAGGGACATGGATGGAGCTAGAAGCCATTATTGTCAGCAAACTAACACAGGACAGAAGACCAAACACCACACGTTCTCACTTACAAGTGGGAGCTGAATAATGAGAACACATGGACACAGGGAGGGAAACAACACACACTGGAGCCTGTTGTGGGGGCGTAGGGAGGGAGAGCATCAGGATAAACAGCTAATGCATTTGGGGCTTAATACCTAGGTGATGGGTTGTTAGGTACAGCAAACCACCATGGCACACGTTTACCTATGTAACAAACCTGCACATCATGCAAATGTATCTCAGAACTTAAAATAAATTTTTAAAAAAGAAGGAATGATACTAGACCCCTATCTCTCACCATACACAAAAATCAAGTCAAAATGGATAAAAGACTTAAGTCTAAGACCTGAAACTATGAAACTAGTATTAATAGAAGAAAACATTGGGGAAATGCTCCAGGACACTGGTCTAGGCAAGATTTTCTGTGTAAGACCTCAAAAGCACAGGCAACCAAAGCAAAAATAGACAACTGGGATTTTATCAAGATAAAAGTCTTCTGTACAGCAGATGAAACAATCAACAAAGTGCAAAAACAACCCACAGAATGGGGGGAAAGATCCTCAAACCACCCATCTGACAAAGGATTAACAACCAGAGTATATAAGGAGCTCAAACAACTCAATGGAGAAGAAAATAATAATAATCTGATCAGAAAGTGGGCAAAAGAGCTGAACAGACATTTCTCAAAAGAATACATACATGGCTGGACATGGTGTCTCAAGCCTGTAATCTCAGCAGTTAGGGAGGCTGATGTGAGAGGAGCAACTGAGGACAGAAATTTGAGACCAGCCTGGACAATATAGCAAGACCCTACGTCTACAAAAAAAAAAAATTACATTACCCATGCCTGTAGTCCTAGCTACTTAGGAGGCTGAGGCAAGAGGATCACTTGAGCCCAAGTGTTCAAGGCTGCAGTGACCTGTGATCACTCCACTGCACTCCAGCCTGGGTGACAGGGTGAGACCTTATCTTTTTTTTAAAAAAAAAAAAAAAAAAGATGATGATAACATACAAATAGCAATGAGTATACGAAAAAATGCTCAATGTCACTAACCATCAGAGAAATGCATATCAAAACTACAATGAGATAACATCTCACCCCAGTTTAAATGGTTCTTATAAAAAAGACAAGCAATAACTGATGCTGGCAAGGATGTAAAGAAAGGGAAACCATTATATGCAGTTGGCAAGAATGTAAATTAGTACAGCCACTATGGAAAACAGCATGGAGGATCCTCAAAAGACTAAAAATAGAATTACCATATGATCCAGCAATTCCACTACTGGGTATATATCCAAAAGAAAGAAAATTGGCAGGGCATGGCAGCTCATGCCTGTAGTCCCAGCACTTTGGGAGGCTGAGGCGGATGTGTCAGGAGTTTGAGATCAGCCTGGCCAACGTGGTGAAACCCCGTCTCTACTAAAAATACAAAAATTAGCCAGGTATGGTGGCACACACCTGTGATCCCAGTTACTCATGAGGCTGACTCAGGAGAATCACTTGAACCCGGGAGGCAGAGGTTGCAGTGAGCCAAGATCATGCCATTGCACTCCAGCCTGGGCAACAAGAGAGATTCTCTGTCTCAAAAAAAAGAAAAGAAAAGAAAAGAAAAGAAAGAGAGAAAGAGAGAGAGAGAGAGAGAGAGAGAGGGAGGGAATCAGTATGTCAAAAAGATATATGAACTCCCATGTTTATTTACCCACTATTCATGATAGTCAAAATATGGAATTAATCTAAATGCTCATCAATGGAAGAATGGATAAAGAAAAAGTGGTATAAATATTATTCAGCCATAAAAAAGATGAAATCCTGTCATTTGCAGCAACATGTATGGAACTGAAGTTCATTACCTTAGTTGAAATAAGCCAAGCACAGAAAGACAAATATTGCATGTTCTCACTCATATGTGGGAGGTAAAACAGTGGATCTTATGAAAATAGAAGACTGGTGGCTACAAGATGCCGGGGGGGGGGAACAGAGAGATGAAACGAAATTGATTAACCAGATACATATTTATACCTATTCAATAGTTTAATAGAAGAAATAAATCCTAGTTTTTAGATAGATCAGTAGGGTGTTTATAGTCTACAGTAGTCTATTGCAGATTTCAAAAAAGCTAAAAGAGAATAATTCAAATGTTTCTAGCATAAAAAAGACAAATATTTAAGGTGATAGATATCCTAACTACAACGATTTAGTATTTACAAATCATGTATTAAATTATCATATGTACCTCAAAACAACGTACATTATGCATCAATAAAAATAATTTTTAAAAGGCAAGTAACAATATTTTCAAAACACTAAAAAATAAAGAAATGAAGTAGCAATACATGCTGTAACATGGAAAAACCTAGCAAACATGCTAAGAGAAAAAATCGACATAAAAAGCCACATATTGTATGATTCTATTTACATAAAATGTAATAGGCAAACAGAATATAGAGACAGAAAGCAGATTAGTGATTGCAGGGGCTGAGGAAAGTGGGGAGTGAAGAGTGGTTGCTTAATGAGTACAAGTTTTCCTGTTGGGCTGATGAAAATGTCCTGGAATATACAGTAGTGACAGTAAGACAATATTATGAATGTAATGGAAACCACTGATTCATACACTTGAATGGTTAAAATGGTGCATTTTACCTCAATATAACAGAAGTAGAAAAATTACCATGTACACAGTTACAACTATGTAAAAATATACAAAAAAAAGTGTAGGGGAAAAGACTAAAATAATAGTTTTTAAAAGACTTAGGTGGGTTGAGTTTTTTTCTGTTTTTCAAACTTTTTATTAACATTATATTGTTTTCACAACAAAAAAAGATAATTATCATATATTGAGTAGCTACTATATATTAAACACTGTACTAGGCATTTTAATGAATCAAGAGTGTTTTCCAGCCTGCTGGGTAACCAGAAAACATCTGACAGAAACATGGAAGGGAGCAAAGGTATCTAGTTCTAGGAGGAAAAACTAAATGCCTTAGTTATCTATTGCTGTATGACAAACTATCCCTAAACATGGCAGCTTTAAACAATAAATATTTAGCAAATATCGCTTGTGTATTTAAAGGCATGGGCATAGATGAGCTCTCAAAGGTCAATGTGATGGTTAATTTTAGGTATCAACTTGACTGGGCTAATGGATGCTGTGATGGTTAATACTGTCAACTTGATTGGATTGAAGGATGCAAAGTATTGTTCCTGGGTGTGTGTGTGAGGGTGATGTCAAAGGAGATAAACATTTGAGTCAGTGGACTGGGAGAGGCAGACCCAGCCTCAATCTGGGTGGGCACCATCTAATCAGCTGCCAATGCAGCTAGAATAAAGCAGGCAGAAGTTGGAAAGAGCAGACTTGCTGAGTGTCCCGGCCTTCATCTTTCTCCCATGTTGGATGCTTCCTGCCCTCGAACATCAGACTCAAAGTTCTTCAGCTTTTGGACTCACACCAGTGGCTTGCCAGGGGCTCTCGGGCCTTTGGTCACAGACTGAAGGCTACTGCACTGTCAGCTTCCCTACTTTTGAGGTTTTGGGACTCAGAGTGATCCACCACTTGCTTCCTTTCTCCTCAACCTGCAGACAGCCTATCGTGGGACTTTACCTTCTGATCATGTGAGTCAATTCTCCTTAATAAACTCCCTTTCATATACATGTCTATCCTATTAGTTCTGTCCCTCTAGAGAACCCTGATTAATACAGATGTCCAAATATCTGGTAAAATGTTATCTATGGGTGTGTTTGTGAAGGTATCTTCAGAAGAGATAAACATCTGCATCAGTAGAGTGAGTAAAGAAGATCACCCTCACCAATGCAGGCAGGCAGTATCCAATCCACTGAGGGCCTAAATAGAACAAAAAGGCAGAGGAAGGGCAAATTTTTTCTCTCTCTTACTGAGCTGAGACATCCATCTTTTTCTGCCCTCAGACATCAGGATTTTTGGTTTTTGAGCTTTCAGACCTGAACTGAACTATATCACCAGTTTTCCTGGTTCTTCAGCTTGCAGATGGCAGATCATGAGACTTCTCAGCCTCCCTAACCACATAAAGCAATTCCTATAATAAATCTCCTTCATGCGTATATGTATATATATATACATATACACACACACACATATATATATACACACACACATATATCTTAGGGACCCTGTTTCTCTAGAGAACCCTGACTAATACAGTCAAGGAAAAAGACTTGGTTTTCCTATATAATTTAGTAGCCCCCTCAAAAAATAAGAATTAGTAAAAGGGATGACAGTATCTTGTAAAGAAATAAAATGGTGCTATAATTATAACTCCTTAAAGTTATAAGATTGGTGGTCTGTGGATCTAGTTGTGCCCCAATTATAATCCCAATACATTGATCATAGCTGTATTTTAATGTAATCCTTAAAATTGTTCATTTCAGTTGCCTTTATAAAAATCCCACTACATCAACCCCATATATAGAGCTTCTCCATAGAGTTTTGTAGGGAATCAATTCATTTCTATAAATAACTGGGTATAAGATTTCATTCTTAATAAGCTTATTCTGCCCTTCGATATCTGATTTGGTTTAAAAAAATAGATTAAGGGCCGGGCGCGGTGGCTCAAGCCTGTAATCCCAGCACTTTGGGAGGCCGAGACGGGCGGATCACGAGGTCAGGAGATCGAGACCATCCTGGCTAACACGGTGAAACCCCGTCTCTACTAAAAAAATACAAAAAATTAGCCGGGCGAGATGGCGGGCGCCTGTAGTCCCAGCTACTCGGGAGGCTGAGGCGAGAGAATGGCGTAAACCCAGGAGGCAGAGCTTGCAGTGAGCTGAGATCCGGCCACTGCACTCCAGCCTGGGCGACAGAGCGAGACTCCGTCTCAAAAAAAAAAAAAAAAAAAAAATAGATTAAGATGTCTTTGGTAAGTCCAGATCTCTGCTATCACAAAGTCAAAGAAAACTACTTTTTTGAGAATTCGAGGTTGAATATTACACTGGCATCACACCGTTTAAATAAAGAAGACCCCATCCTTCTTGATTCTTCTTCTTACTTTTTTTTTTTTTTTTTTTTTTTTTTGAGACGGAGTCTCGCTCTGTCGCCCAGGCTGGAGTGCAGTGGCCGGATCTCAGCTCACTGCAAGCTCCGCCTCCTGGGTTTACGCCATTCTCCTGCCTCAGCCTCCCGAGTAGCTGGGACTACAGGCGCCTGCCACCTCGCCCGGCTAGTTTTTTGTTTTTTTTTTTGTTTGTTTGTTTTTTGTTTTTTTTTGTTTTTTGTTTTTTGTTTTTTGAGACGGAGTCTCCCTCTGTCTCCCGGGCTGGAGTGCAGTGGCCGGATCTCAGCTCACTGCAAGCTCCGCCTCCCAGGTTCACGCCATTCTCCTGCCTCAGCCTCCTGAGTAGCTGGGACTACAGGCGCCCGCCACTTCGCCCGGCTAGATTTTTGTATTTTTTAGTAGAGACGGGGTTTCACCGTGTTAGCCAGGATGGTCTCGAGCTCCTGACCTCGTGATCCGCCCGTCTCGGCCTCCCAAAGTGCTGGGATTACAGGCTTCTTCTTACTTCTTAATTGGCCATGGCATTAAGAGACTGCTTAGGTAGGAAAATCCTATAAGTAAGCTTCCCTAGTGCTAACTAGGACATATCTTCAATCTTCTTCAAACATTTACGTATGAGTACCACAGTGACTAAAATCTAACCCACAATTAATTACTTAAGCTTTAAAAGTACGGTCATTTGCAATGCAGCAATTCCTTGGCAATTATTTCCATCACTTTTCATGATACCTTTAATTTACTGACTAAATCTTAATGAAGGTTTTATTGCCAATAACTTCGTAATATTCTTTGTCCAATTTGTACTAAGTCCTCTCACATATGGTATCCAAAACATATACCTAGAGTTATTCTCCAATTCATATAAAATTACAGAAAAGAAACCCTAAATAGTGGCAAAGCCTCTAAAACTCTGCAGTTGTTGTCAAACCTATTCCTTTCAAGTGAAATGCAAAAGCACACAAAGCAGCTTAAGTTAAAATTACCACACTTTGATCACCTCTTGTTGGTTACTATGTGTTTTGTGTGAAATTTTCATAATACAACTGTGTAAAAGAAAGAACAAGGATTTGGGGTCTCATTGGCCTAGCTTGAATTGTGTGGTAGGCAAAAATCTAAGATGTCCCCAAGATTCCCATCCCTGCTATTACACTCCCTAAATAATCCCCTTCACTTCTGCAGGACTTATGAATATAATAGAATAATCACTTTCATAATTGCATTCTATTATATAAAACTCCATTGTAGCAGACTACAGAGGAATTATCATGCTGACCTTGAAGAAGCAAAGTACCATGCTGTGGAAACAGCCACACGGCAAGGAACAAAGTGGGCAGCCTATAGGAACTGAAAATGTCCCCCTACTGACAAGCAGCAAGTCTTACAACCACAGGAGCTGAATTCTGCCAACAACTAGTTATCTTAGAAGAGGACGCGAAACCTCAGATGAGATTGCAGCCCCAGTCACCACCTTGAGACCTGATAAGACCCTGAGCAAAGAACCCAGTCAACACATAATCACACTCCTCACCTACAGAAACTGTGAGGTAATAAATGTGTGTTGTTTTAAGCCATTAAGTTTATAGTTCTTTCTTATGCAGCAATAGGAAACAAATACAAGTCACATGCCCACTCCTTGGCCAGAGGAGGGTGGGATACCTTGACTCACAGACAAAGTAAGATTTCATCCAATGGCGGAGGGGTGGTGCCCCTTAAGTACAATTGAGGTGTCAATACCAGTTGGGAGGATAGATTCTGGAATAAAGAACAAAAATGACCCATCACAACACATTCATTATCTGACATCTCATATGCCTTCAACATTCAACTCATGACTCTTCCCTACTGGAGGCTTTGTCTACTGCCATCTATACATCTCAATTTATATGCCATTGTGCCAGAGACTAACAAATAATACATGAGGGCAACAAAATGAGTGAGAACACTAAGCTAATATTACAAGTTATACCTCTGTCTGCCAATACACTCGTGTCGCTTAATGATAAGGATATGTTCTGAAAAATCCATCCTTAGATGATTTCCTCATTGTGCAAACATTATAGAGTGTACTTACACTAACCTAGATGGTATGGACTACCACACACTTAGTCTATATAATACAGTCCCTAGGGTCCCCAACTGGTACCGATCCGTGGCCTGTTAGGAACCAGGTCACACAGCAGGAGGTGAGCGGGTGAGAGAGAGAAGCTTCATCTGTATTTACAGCCATTCCCCATTGCTCACATTACAACCTGAGCTCTACCTCCTGTCAGATCAGCATTAGATTCTCATAGGAGCATGAATCCTACTGTAAAGTGCACAACCTACTGTGATGTAGGTTGTGTGTTCCTTATGAGAATCTAATGCCTGATGATCTGTCACTGCCTCCCATCACCCCCAGATGGGACTGTCTAGTTGTAGGAAAACAATCTCAGGGCTCCCACTGATTCTACTTTATGGTGAGTTGTGTATTTCATTATATATTACAATGTAGTAATAATAGAAATAAAGTACACAATAAATGTAATACACTTAAAACATCCCAAAACCATCCTCCCTCCCCCAGTCTGTGGAAAACGGTCTTCAACAAAACTGGTCTCTGGTGCCAAAAAGGTTGGGGACCACTGGTGTAGCCTATGCTCCTAGACTACAAACCTGTACAGCATATTCAGTAGGCAACCGTAACACAATAGTGTTTGTGTATATAAACATATCTATCTAAACATGGAAAAGATACAGTGAAAATACAGTATTAAAGTTTTATGGTACTGCTGCTGTATATGTGGTCCACCATTGACCCAAATGTCGTTATGAGGCACATGACTGTAATTAGCTATGTGAACTTGGGCAAGCTATTCATGGGCCACAGTTTCCTCCTGTAGATGAAGAGATTGGACTAGCTTTAATGGTTCTTCCAGCATTAAAATTCTATGATTTTACAAAATGCTCCCAAAACCATCAAAATAATTTAAAATAAATTTCTGATTTGCTATAAAAGAAAAAAGAAATGCCATACTGCTCCCAATCACATCCCCTGTTCCTCCCAGTATTCTGTCTGCCTCTGAACATGGCACCAAGAAGGGTTTTCTGAGAAAGCCACAACATATTTGCCTTCCACAACCAAATTAGCTTAATAGAAACTGCCACATAGAAAAACAGAAACAGGGAGTGGCAGGGAGGAGACCATCAGGATCACCAGTGGACCTTTACCAAATGAAATTTGTATATGGTTGCAAAACAATGTTTTATGATATGATTGTCATGAATTAGGAACATATGTATTTTACTTCTGTATTCCTAACTTGCTGCTCAATGCATTAAATGACAATGCTAAAGACTTAAGGTTGGAGCCAAAAGAACTCATTTGGATTTGGAAATTCACATTTTGCGGGGGGGTGGTGGGAGGAATCAACAATTTTGATCTCTTCGCTCATTCTAGCATTATAATAAATCAGAAACAAAAAAGATTATTTCACTGTTTTAAAAGCCTACATTAACTCAAACAAGCTAAAAGTTAAATGTTAAATATAGGTATTTCACTTGAAATGTTGCAAAGACATTTTAATCACAATTGTTTTCACAAAATATACAATAACTTTATAATCGATTCTTTTCCCCATAGTCTTGCTTTCCCCTCCCAAAATAAAAAAAGCCCTCTCAAAGTAAAAATTTTGATTGAGCAATTTTAACCATAATCAATTTCCATTACTGTCAAGCTTTGAAGCAATTGAAGGGATTCTTTAAATGGGAAGGAAAGGTTATGGAGGAAAAGGAGCTTTCAGTAAACATTATCATCATTCAACTGGACAGAAGGAAAGATAAAAATGGCTTCAAGATCAAAATACAATGAGTAAAATTAGGTAAAGTTAAATTCTAGGTTATGTCAGGGCATAGGTAAGGGAGGAGGCTACCCCTCATATTGTCTTATGCCCAATTTCTGCCGCCAAAGAAAGAAGTAAAAACTAAAAGGCAGAAATGAAATCCACTGGCAGACAGCCCAGCGCCACACACTGGGCCTGGTAGTTAAAGATCAACCCCGACTTAATCGGTTATGTTATCTATAGATTATAGACATTGTATAGAAAAGCACTGTGAAAAATCCCTGTCCTGTTCTGTTCTAATTACTGGCACATGCAGCCCCCAGTCATGTACCCCCTGCTTGCTCAATCCATCATGACCCTCTCACGCAGACCCCCTGAGAGTTGTAAGCCGTTAAGATGGACAGGAATTGCTCACTCAGGGAGCTCGGTTTTTGAGAAGTGAGTCTTGCCAGATGCTCCCAGCTGAATAAAGCCTTTCCTTCTTTAACTCCGTGTCTGAGGAATTTTGTCTGCAGCTCGTCCTGCTACATAGGTACAATCTAAGGACAAGATTTAAAAAACAAAAATGTAGTTCTTGGACAATACCTATTAGAAAAAGGGCAAGTGAATTTTGTGTTTATGATAAAATTCATACCTGGCCATGTTGGGAATTATTTTGTTCCCATGCAGTATTCATAGAGAAAATGGGATCCCTCCTGTAGCTCTGCCAAAATAAAAAAATAAAATTCCTGAAAGAGCAATCTCAAATCAGACAAAATTTATCCTTACAATTCTCAAATATTCTGCTCCTCTTCCACAATTAAATGGGTGTAGACATTTAACACTATACTTTGGTTTCGAGAAATGGTATGGAAGGTCTCAAGAAAAGTTACACACCTTAACTAGCGGAGTCACTTAACACAGAGGCTTCCAAAGGTCGAGTTGCCTTCCTGCCTTATTGTGAAATGTACCATTATGAGAAGGGCAGTGAGTTTCCATGAACACTCCTAGAAACTTAAGCTACTGAAAGGCCTTCTGTTATTTTTCTCAAATTGTCCAGCAACAGAACTTGGCGCTTCTGTGGCGCCACGTGACGCAGCTAGTGGCTTCGCATGCGCTCTGGAATCAGCCGCGCCAATCTGCCGGCACAACCCCGGGCCTCAGGCCTGAGGTGGGCGACGACAGCACCAGACCTCAGTTCTCCAGGCTTTAACGAAATAACGCTGGTAAAGCACTTAGGGCAGAAGCCACACAGAACACAAGAAGGCATTAATGGCACTTAAAGGTATTGAATGCAGACTAATGCGCAGAACTCGGTTCTCAGACCAGTCCCCGGCCACCCATCTCCTGAGAGAGCCGAGAGCACACTTGCGGCCTGACGTCTCCCAGCTGAGCTCGGCAATGAAGGGATCACTGGAAAATTAAAAAATGGGAGACGACTGCTTGGGCAGAAGCCCGCCAGGGACTAGCCCACGGGCAAGTATCCCGACTCCTCACACTTCCTGCCTCAATGCGCGAAGAAAGTCTTCTGAAGGCGACGCCCGGCCAAGGCGGGAAACGCGGCGGAAGACGCTTCTCTCGCAGAAAAAAGCCAAATTTTCGAGAGCGCGGGCCCGCAGCACGTAACAGAACAGATCTTTTTGTTTCACGGCCCTCTGGTAGACTTAATGAAGCGGGAGGGCGAAAACCAGGTCAGCGACCAGAGGCTAGGCAAGGTTGCGATTTTCGAAGCACAGCGAAGGGAAGAGTTTCTAAGTTCTGAACGTACCTCTACTCAGGGTGGTTTCTATTATTTCTTCGCATCTATCCTGTAGTTGCCGCACCCGTAGCCCTCAGCCCCGCCGCTTCTCACCGAGCTGAGCTCAGAGGGTGCGTGCCCCGCCCGCTCGCGGGTCTGGCGTGAGCGCAGTGTTTGTTACACTAAAGTGTCTCCGCCTCTCGAGTCTCCTCGTGGCAGCGATGGCCGAGTGGTTAAGGCGTTGGACTTGAAATCCAATGGGGTCTCCCCGCGCAGGTTCGAACCCTGCTCGCTGCGGAAGCGGGTGCTTCTATCTTTTCGATTTTTTTTTATTATTTTTTTTTAATAAACACCTTCAAATGAAAACTTTTACTCGTCTCTTTGTATTTTCAATGCCTGCCAGCTAAATGGCGCGCCTACGGAGTGGTTTTATACGCCGTAGAAAAGTCAATAAATGTCAGTGCAAACATGCACTGTTTACACCAAGAGGAAAATCCTTCCACTGCCCGAAAAGGCAAGGTAACTAACTCCTTGTGCTCCATGAGAAGAGCAAGTTGGCAAAATAGAAATAAAATGAATATAAATACTGATGCAAGTTTTCGGGCTATCACAGCCTGAGCAAACTATCAGCTCACTAAAACTAAGAACAACGCTATGCCACCTTCCCTTCCATCCCAGAATCACTTCCAACGGTTTGCAGACCACATCCAAAAGTGATATGAAATGGGAGATAATAAAAGCAATTTTAAAGTTCTACTTATAAAGCATCTTAGATACATCCACGTAATGGAATACTATGCATGTAAGCATTAAAATGATGTTAATGATGTAGGAGGGCCTTCCCAATGCATTGCCAAATGCAAAAACTAGGACAGATCGAAAAACAGCATTATGATAACATTTTTGTTAAGCAATTCATGTATATACCCATCTATGTGGGAAGAATGGGAGAGAAAGAGAGAGAGAGATGGAGAATGAATGGAGGCTGGAAAGAAATACACCAAAATGTTCGCAGGGATTATTATCCCTGGGTGGTGTGATTTGGGAAGATTTTTGTTTTCTTAAATAATTTTTTCCTTAACTGGGTTTTCTAAAATTTCTGCATGGACCCAGTATTATGTTTTAAATAAGAAAATTGTGAGGTTAGTCTTTGGGACCCTACACATCCCCTGTCTGCTATCTGTAACCCACTTTCGCCGTATCTCTCCCACCCCATGCCTCCCGGGCCCTCTTATGGACATACCTGATATCTCAAGGCTAGGGATAGTTTTCTCTGGTACCTAAGTGGATTCCACCCACACAGCCCCATCCTATTTGAGACTTGGCTGAACACACACACTCACCACATTTACATTTTCAATCCATCCTCTCTGCTCAATCCCCACCCTTTCTGCCCCCATTTAAGTCACTTACAAGCAGCTGCATTAGTTTCCTAACTGGTCACCTTTCCCTATCAGTCAGGATTACATTCAGCTGCAAATAACAGAAAATCCAATTCTAGTGACTTAAACTCATAGGGATTTGTCTCTAAAACCCTGGGAGATTAATACCATTCCTGTATCCAAGAGAATGAAATAGTGTATAACTTATTTGTTTGCATTTAAAATTTTTAAAAATACGTTACACTATATTAAAATGGCAATCCTGGCCGGGCGCAGTGGCTCATGCCTGAAATTCCAGCACTTTGGGAGGCCGAGGCGAGTGGATCACCTGAGGTCAGGAGTTCGAGACCAGCCTGGCCCCATGGTGAAAACACCATCTCTACTAAAAATATGAAAATTAGCTGGGCCTAGGGGCAAGGACCTGTAATCCCAGCTACTCAGGAGGCTGAGGCAGAGGAATCGCTTGAACCAGAGGCAGAGGTTGCCATGAGCCGATACCGCGTGACTGCACTCCAGCCTGGGCAACAAGAGTGAAATTCCATCTCAAAAAAAAAGTGAATCCAAGAAGGAGAGATATCTAAAATTATAAATTAAAACATTCCATCAAAAAGGCAAATTAATGATCAATTTTATTTCTAAATGGTTCTCTCCAAGCTGTAAAGTTAGCTTCATTTGACAATTCTTTTTTCTTGTGAAATCATCTTATGGTTTCAAGAAATGTTTTCAAATAAATAGTCACTAGTCACTATTTTTTAAAAAAGAAAGAAAGAACAAAGAAATCTGGGAATAGGAAATTCTCAGATGGAACAGGAAACAGGCCTCTTTGCATCTTTCTGCTCTGCCATTTTTAATATGCATATACAGCTTTTCATCTCATAGTCCCAATATGGTTGCTATACCTTCAGACCTTACATATGCATTCAACCAAGAAGGGGATAGACAAGACCCTCTTTTATATCTCATTTACCCAAACTATGTATCATGGCTATCATCAGTTAGAAGGAATCTTGGGGAAGTTTAGCTGGGTATATTGCTCCCCAAATTGAAACTGGGAAGGAAGAAAATTAGATGGTACTAAGTGAAAATCAGTTACATCTGCCACAGTCCTATAACAGGAAAGTCAAAGCTTGTAGACATTGGGCCTTCAAGACAAGTCCCCTGCCTTCCCTTCTGACCTTCCCACCCTTCTCCTCCTTCTGCTTTGGAGTTACTGGAAGACCTCCCAGCGCTGCATGCTGGCTCATGCCTTTGGCCTTTTTAACATGTTCACATGTGACTACCTGGAATATCTTCACCCTTGTCCCCTCACTAGAGGAAGAGGGCTACCTAGCATTTGAAATCCCTTCTTATTTAAGGGACTTGCTTTCCTTTTGAATCTAGGTGTGAGGCTGTAATCCACTCCCAACCTCACTCCCAGCATAGAAGCTGAAAAAGTCACATACTTGCTGTCTCAGCCTCCCTTGCAGCTGAGGAGGCAGCACGTGACCTAAGCTCAGCCAATCAGATGTACACATGCCCAACTTTCAATCAAGAGCTGTTATTAATAATACAAAAAGCGGGTAGGATAGAAATCCATCCTTGCAGTGGGCAGAGGCAACAATGGCACCCACAGGGATTGCCAGAGCCAGAGCTGTAACTGGAGTTTACAGCTGTTCAGCAGCAGAACAATAGGGTCTGCACAAGACTAATTTTGTAGCATCATTCTGCTGTGATCTTGAACTCCGCCTACCCTAACTTACTCCTGTTCTACTTTCCAAAAGTGATTTTGCAGCCTTCTTGGCAATTCTACAAACTATTCAGTATCTTTCCAGTAAGTTCCTATGAGTTTCTGCTTAAATCAGCCCCATTCAAAAAAAAAAAAAAATTTTTTTTTGACTTCCAAAAGTTTTAGATATAACCCCCTCTCACCCCATCATTGTCTGCTAAGAAAACTCATATTCTCTCAAGTCCCACTTCTCAGGGAAAGCTTTCCTGCAAAATCTCCCAGGCTGATTCAAAAGCCACTCTTTAGGCAGAATGCAGTGGCTCACACCTGTAATCCCAGCACTTTGGGAGGCCAAGGTGGGCGGAACAACTGAGGTCAGGAGTTCAAGACAAGTCTGGCAAACATGGCAAAACCCTGTCTCTACTAAAAATACAAAAATGAGCTGGGCATAGTGGTGCACACCTGTAGTCCCAGCTACTCGGGAGGCTGAGGCAGGAAAATCGCTTGAACCCAGGATGTGGAGGTTGCAATGAGCCCAGATCGTGCCATTGCACTCCAGCCTGGGGGACAGAGCAAGACTCCATCGCCAAATAAATAAATAAATAAATAAAGCCACCCAATTTTTTTTTTTTTTTTTTTTGAGACAGGGCCTTGCTCTGGTCACCCAGACTGGAGTGGCAATCACATCTCACTGCAGCCTCAGCCTCTCGGACTTATTTGGTCCTCCCACCTCATCCTCCTGAGTAGTTTGGACTGCAGGTGCACACCACCATGCCTAGTTAACTTTTTTATTATTTTTTTGTAGAGACAGGGTCTCACTATGTTGCCCAGGCTGGTCTTAAATTCCTGGCTCAAGGGATTCTCCCATCTCAGACTCCCAAAGTGCTGGGATTACAGGCCTGAGCTATAGTGCTCAGCCTCCGGAAGCCCCTTTAATTCTCCCATTTCCTATTATAGCAAGGCTGACATTGACTGTTTCCGCCTGTTTGCCTTTCTTACCACTGAATGGTAAACTCCCCTAGAAAGTGTAAAGGGATAATATGTCTCATTTTTGTGCCCCTACATACGACAGAAAAGGGACTCAAATTTTTGATGAAGTAATGAATAAATATATGTCAGCACACATCCATACTTCACTCCTAGAATGCCCAAAAAAAGTGGGAGAGAAAGGAGGGGCTTAACATGCTGTTCTCCTTTTGAAGGTCACTAATCTTGGCCTTAGTATAAGTTTTTGTAATATTGAGTATCCCCCACCTAAAATAGTTTTAATATAAAAGAGATCAGAGGACAACAGCCTATGTACCCTTCCTTCCCTTTCCATATTTTTTCCTTACCTTTTCTTCCCATCCTTTGTCTTCTAGCACTAAAAGGGCAGACAGAACCAGGAGGCAAGTATGTACAGACCTCTGCCTCCATGGGTCACTCCCACCTTTGTCTCCTTGAGAATGTTCACTTTCCAACTGGCCTCCATACAACTCGAGGTTTAGCTCTCTCCATGGTGAGCAAAGGAAAATCCATGGAAGGGGTGGGGGTGGATGTGGAAGAGGTTCTGCAGTGCACTCCTCTTCTCAGAGGAAACCATTTCAACTCCTCTTTCCACGTTTCTCTTCTCCAGAGTTCTCTTATCCACTACCAACCCTCCTGTGCATCCCCTCGAGCCAGCTTTTTCTGACCCAACCTCACATGATGCACTGTCTTGAGGATTTTCTTTCAAGACCCCAACTTTTTCATTCTTTTATGTTACACAGCAATTCAGCCTTGTCCCTGCGATCTGGCCTCAACATGCCTGGCAATCAGAGCCCTCTTCAAAGGCAGAGGAAGTTATAAGTATAATATAAAGGTCCCCTTCTCCCAAATGTTTTTCTACCTACTTCCTTTAATAGAAATTAAATCCTGCAACTTTCTGATCAGTGTTCAAAGGTCTTAAACATAAATAGACTGAAGTGAATTTTTTGCAAATTGTAATCAGTTAATCTGTAGGAATACTGAATAAACAATTACCCTTCCCTTCTAAATCCAGGTCCCAAATCCATCCCAGTTTGTGGCATTTCCAGCCATGGAGCAGGACACATCCACTTGGAATGATCCTGATATTTCCCTGTTCCTTAACCCATTTCCTATTCAACCCAAGTGCCATTGAGTTTGCCCCTAAAAATGCTGAGAATCCACTTTGTTCCATACTTACTACCACCACCCTGGCCAAATCAACACTACCTCTCATCTCAACTACTTCTCAGCCTCTTAATTATCTCCTCCAATCCACTCTTCCTCCCTTTCTGTTCTCCATAAAATAAAAGTTTCTTTTAAAATGTACATTTGGTCTTATAACCTTCCTCCCGAGAACTCGTCTGGGGATTTCCATGTGCTGTTACAATAAAGACTAGAATCGCTAGCATGACCCCATAGCTCTCCATGATCCTGCATGGCATAATTACTGCGCCTCTCCCCTTCATTCTCTAGCCAAATGTACTTTCTTTCCTTTTAGTTCCTTGAAGAGTCCAAACTCTTTCCCACGTTAAGAATTCTATACATGCTCCAATGTCTCCCTCCCCATCAAACTGACCAGTCCTCCTTCGTATGTAATTTCATACCATTTTACTCTTTTTCTTCACAACACATCATGCTTTGTGATATTTTAGTGTGAAATATTTGCTTAATGTCTCTGTGTGTGTGCGCACATGTGTGTGTGTGTAAAACCACAAAATCCCTTTATCTGCTATTTAATGGGCCTTCAATAAGTAATATTGTTGAGTGAATTTTATGATTGTGAGGATCAGAAAGCAAGAGGTCTCAGAACGCCTGCAGGGGTGGGAAACAGAGGGTAAACTGTGTTTTCCTGCAACTTTGGGGATGAATCAAAACTGTGTCTGAAGAGATTTGTGCCCTGACTGCATAGATCTGCAGGAATATTGCAGCTCAACCATTTGATATATTGCAGAACTGTTTAGCGTGATTTATGAAGCTGTTGTTCTATTTTAACTCAACGTGTTCATTGCAAAGGAGTTTCATCCTCAGAGTTTTCATTAATGGAGGCATTGTTGTGTAGTGAGGCAGTAGAAAAAGGAAGTGAGAGATAGGGCTGGCCTACGACCTGTGTAAAGCTTGCATTTCAAGTCCCCTCTGGAGGGAATGCCCATTTCTGGAGTCTTGTTTCCCAGTGTGCCCATGTCCCCAAAAACATCTGATCTCAGGCTCTTTCTACATACTAGAGTGCAAACAACTAATAATAATATCTAAGTCTTAGCTCCTGCAGGGGTGAGAGATACAGAGGCTCTGACACCGGAATTTTCAGGTAAAGCAGATATCCTGTTCTATCTGAAGCACTGATGGAGAAAACATAGAGCTTTCAGCTCTTCTTCCAAAGACTAGTTTCTTTCCCAATCCTCATGAAGTTGATCAGTCAAGCTCACCCAAGCTCATAGACTAGAAGCCCCAGGAAATGAATTATTTCTGTTTCCTTCCCACCATCCCACACACATGCTCTTAAAATATCCATTCCCTTCCCTCCCCTCAGGTCCTAGGTGCTGAGACAGGCTCTCACAGCCCAGAGAGTAGTTGTGATGGACTTAGTCTTACCTCAGCTGCTTTGTCTGGTGCTGGGCTGCCAAAGGAGGCATGCATGAGTAAGGCCAGTTCTCCATTCATATCTCAGACCATTTAGAAGAATTCAGTGACAGAGGACGTGGCCTGTGGATTTTATGCTCGTGATGCTTTCTGCTGCTTCAGGTCGGGTTGGAGAAGAGACTAGGGCTGACAAGCTTCTCACTCAGGGGCTGAGGTAGGGCACAGCTCCTGTCTGCTGGACTCATAAATCCCCTGGTCCCCACCCCAGGGATCTCAGAGGCCCCCTTTGTTCTTTTAATGTTTATTCTAATAAAACCTCCTACATAACATAGGTCTACAAAGACTCTTGGGGAATATATTTCCCTCCCAAACATACTCATTTGAGACAAAATTATCAAAACATTTGTTCAGGCCAGGCGCGGTGGGTACCACCTGTAATCCCAGCAGTTTGGGAGGCCCAGGCAGGCAGATCTCTTGAGGTCAGGAGTTTGAGACCAGCCTGACCAACACGGTGAAACCCCATGTCTACTAAAAACACAAAAATGATCTGGGCGTGGTGACGCATGCCTGTAATCCCAGCTACTCGGAGGCTAAAGCCTGAGAATCTCTTGAACCCGGGGGGTGGAGGTTGTAGTGAGCCAAGACTGTGCCACTGTACTCCAGCCTGGGCAACAGAGTGAGACTCAGTCTTAAAAAAAAAAAAAAAAAAAAAAAAGATTGTTCAGCACACGAACTTTAGACATATTTTATCTGACATCACAAATTATTCCAAGAGATGAATACACACAGTGGCCCTCTGAAAGCTACTGTCTTCCAGATGTAAAGACACATACATCATTGGAGACAGAATGCTAGTGTTTTGAAATAACGTACGCTTAGGATGTTGGAGCACAGAAATGCTGCACTTAACTTTGGTACCCACCTCTAGTGCAGGGGTTAGTTAGCAACTTTTTCTACAGAAGGTCAGCCAGTAAATATTTTAGGTATTGCAGGCTATATGGTTTCTGTTGCAATTACTCAACTCTCCCTTTGTATCACAAAAGCAGCCATAGATAATCTGTAAACAAATGAGTGTGACTGTGTTCCAATAAAATTTTATTTACAAAAACAGTGGGCTGGATTTGGCCCGTGGCTATAGTTTATTTCTGCTCTAGAGGACTCTCCTCACTATAATAAAAAAGTTCTCCCTAAGTGATCACTGTGAAGATATCATTAAGTGGGACACTATCAAGAGGCCAGTTAACATTTCACTAGTTCTTCCTGGTTTATACACATCCAAGAAATCTCATAATTTCCATTAACACAAAGACACCAAGAAAGGACATCAGTAATACACACATGAGGCAAGTTGCAAATGAATGTTTTTTAAGATCATTTTATCTCAATACATCAGAATGGCCCAAAGCCTTCCAGAATCCTCTCCTGTACACTGTGATTCTCTGCTCCACTTGCCAGCGCATGGGGCACAGGTCCTGCTTACCTAGTTTCTCCTTTCTCTGTAGTTAGTACTGTATCTGCTGCTGTAAACAAAGCCTTTCAGCCCTTGAGCATGTTAAGATGTAACCTGAATCCAGGTTTGCAAGTTTATTTGTGAAGTAATTTGAAGGAATAGGAAGAATTTGAAGGAACAGGAAAAACAGAGGCTTTGAAGTCAGAGCAACCAAGCATCAAATATAGGCTCCTTCCCTTTCTTGCTATGTAACTTTGGGCAGTTTGCATAACCTCTTTGAGCCTTAATTTCCTTATCCACTAAGTGGTAATAATAATTACTTCTACCTCGTGACATTGTCAGCAGTAACTGCCATTTTCTAAGTTCTAACCACAGGTCAGGCACTGTGATGAGGGTTCATTTATTTAACCTCCAAAACAGACCACAGCTAGTTTACAGATGAGGAGGTGAAGATGAGATCACATGCTGGTAGTCTCTTCCCCTTTTGCCAAAATGGGTCCTGCAACCAACTCAAGGGAGCCACTAGACAGGGATTTAAAAAAAAAAAAAAAAAGGCCATTTGACTCATGTTATTGAAGGAGTGGAATGTTCTTTGCTCTTTTGTCTCTCCGAGCTGGATAAAAGGAGAAACAAGTTCCCTGGGAGTTGATGTACAAAGCTGCCCAGAGTTGACTCTAGCCGAGAATGTGTTTGGGACTGCATGAGGCCGTCTCTGAGAAGCTAACAGCAGCTGCCCTGACATTCTTTCTGATCTAGGCCTTTTTTTTTTTTTTTTTTTTTTGATGCCTATTACAGCTCATGATTGGTTTTACAATATAATTCCCCGGCCTGTGTAGCACTCATCATTCCAGGTTCAGCTCCAAACACTTTTTAAAAAATATATATCAACCGCATATGTGTCAATGACCCCTGAATGTGAGATACTCTATCCTTGAAAGGAAAGACTTGGAGGAGCCTTCTCTCCCGGCATCCCTGAACTGGGTAAGGCTGTTTAGTCACCATCACCATTGCCTCTTTCAATTTTTTTTTTTGAGAAGGAGTTTTGCAGTAAGTGCCCAGGCTGGAGTGCAATGGCACAACCTCTGCCTCCCAGGTTCAAGCAATTCTCCTGCCTCAGCCCCCCAAGTAGCTGGGATTACAGGCATGCACCACCACACCCAGCTAATTTTGTATTTTTAGTAGAGAGGGGTTTTCACCATGTTGGCCATGCTGGTCTCGAACTCCTGAACTCAGGTGATCTGCCTATCTCGGCCTCCCAAAGTGCTGGGATTATAGGCGTAAGTCACCACGCCCAACCGCCATGGCCTCTTTCTAGACACCGTTCTGACCACCTGTCTCTCCTGCCCATAGACCTCCAGTAGATAGCTGGCAGAGTAAAGGCCAAGGTTCCCAGTTTCATTCACAAGGCCCTTCATAATTTGGTCCTAACATCTTTTCAACCTTGTCTCATACTACTGCCCAGTATGACTCCATAAGACCAGTTAGGCTGCCTTACACACTCCCACAGAACCGAATAGCAATTTCTGGTCCTTTCACACATTGAAATCCTTGGTTAGAAACTTCTCCAGTTCTTAATGGTTTCCTGGAACATACACACTCCTCAACATGCACACACACATACACACACACTCCACACACATGCACACACATGGATTTAAGAACATACACACAAATAAATTTAAATAGGTATATACAAGCAATAACTAATTTATGTTCGGTCTCATTTTCAAGAAATACTCCAAGGCCAGCCATGGTAGCTCATGCCTGTAATCCCAGCACTTTGGGAGGCCAAGGCAGGCGGGTGGCTTGAGGTCAGGAGTTCAAAACCAGACTGGCCAACATGGTGAAACCCCGTCTCTACTAAAAATACAAAAATTGGGCCAGGCGCGGTGGTTCAAGCCTGTAATCTCAGCACTTTGGGGGGGCGAGACGGGCGGATCACGAGGTCAGGAGATCGAGACCATCCTGGCTAACACCGTGAAACCCCGTCTCTACTAAAAAAATACAAAAAACTAGCTGGGCGAGGTGGCAGGCGCCTGTAGTCCCAGCCACTCGGGAGGCTGAGGCAGGAGAATGGCGTAAACCCGGGAGGCAGAGCTTGCAGTGAGCTGAGGTCCGGCCACTGCACTCCAGCCTGGGCGACAGAGCGAGATTCCGTCTCAAAAAAAAAAAAAAAATACCAAAATTAGCTGAGTGTGGTGGCGGGCACCTATAGTCCCAGTTACTTGGGAGGCTGAGGCAGGAGAATCACTTGAACCCCATGGGCAGCGGTTGCAGTGAGCCAAGATCACGCCACTGTACTCCTGCCTGGGCAATGGAGCAAGCCTGTGTCTCAAAAAAATTAAAAAAGAAAAAGAAATACTCCCAAAAAGCTAGGTATACTAGAAAAACAGTCAAGAATTAAAACACCAAGAATCTTATTTCATGGCAAGACAAAGCAGTGATTTTTATTATTAAATAATATTAATTTGCTTATTGAATAGGTAATATATTCTCATGGCTCAAAAATCACAATGGCTCCCTCTCACCCCTGTCCTCCAAGGTCCCCTTCCCAAAGGCCACCCGTCATCAGTTTCTCACCTTTTATTTCGGTGTATTCTTTATGCACATAAAAGAACATATACATATTGTTCACAAATGTTAGCATATTATTCAAAATGTTCTGAACCCTGCTTTTGTTATTTAAAGATATACACTATCTTTCTGTATAAAGAGTTTGCTCACTAAAACTGGCCTCTGCTAACTCAAATGCCAGCTACAGGTAGAGCTCACTGCCTCAGAATGAATAGATCATTATTTATTTAACCAAATCCCTACTGAAGACCATGAAAGTTGTTTCTAATCTTTTGATTTCGAAAAACAAATGCTTAAAAAACAAAACAAAACAAAAAAAACTCTTGTGAGATTTTCTAAAGCAGGAATCTTAACCCAAGTCATCTAGAAGTAGAATTAGAAGGGGTCAGCACTTTGTTCAGGTATCAGAAATTGCGCCCAAGAAATCACTGTAGTCCAGCAGTCCTAGAAGCACAGCCTACACAAATACCCTAGAAAAAGGAAGCACACTCACCCCCCCCCCAGTCTAGTCCATTTCCAGGGAAAACAAAGAGCCAGAAGGAAAAGTATTCCTTTACCTCATGACTTCTCAAATGAGTCAATTCTTAGAAACTGTTCCTTTCCTTACTACTTCTGTCTCCCCTTCCTTTTCCTTTGCTCCATTAGCTCCCCAGAAACGACTGGACTTCCTGGAATTTTTTATTAACAATTCAAGATGCTCCAGTCATAATTTCTGTGACCACAGCCTCTGCTAACTCAAATACCTTCTGGGTGTAGCACTCACTGCCTCTGGCTCATAAGAGGGACAGATAATGACTGGAGTTACAAAGAAAGTAGGTCTGGAGCCTTCCCTGCAGAGTGTCAAGGGTCATTTATAAAGCAAGAGAGGGATGGGAGGTCTGTGAGACCCACTCTCAGTTCCCGCTTCAGCTTGCAGAACCTTTCAGGGGTAAGATGTATAACCCTATGAATTTTCTTCTGTACCCACATGTATATCATGACACAATCCCAACTCCTTTGCAAGACTGACTGGAAGGTACATTCACTCTGGAAACTAATTTATTTCTAAAATGCAGGCAAAGAGGCTCAGAGATGCTGTTATCTATTGCTTCTCCTATTCCTGCTTTTGCCATGAAAATTAGCCAATATATCGTTCAAATCCACTTTTGACGATTTGATTTTGGTTTACATTCATCCGAGCTTGAAAAATGACGAGGGCTGAGCTATATTGATGCCTCCTGAGCCACTCATTTCTAGCACGTATTAATACATCAGCACTACCTTCAAGTAGTATGTCTTTCTGAATTATTCTTTGGGTTTTTTCCCCCCACTGCTTTTAAAACTTCATTTAAAAAAAATAACACTCAAACCATTTTTCTTAAGATTGTCTCTATAAAACATCCAACCTGTTACCAGCTAGGCTGTATCTTCACATCTCAGTTTTTTAGTTGCTTTTTTTTTAACTCTCTATTATTATTATTACTACATTTGAGGATTTCTCAGTGGGAGTAATGTTTGGCTACTGGGGAAATAGGGAGGTTTTCATCTTTCCAGCTAAAATCTACCACAAAGCTGTAACATTTTCTTGTCATGACTCTTCAGGTTGCAATGTCACAGGTTCTGATGGATGCTGTCTACATTTTTTAAATGATAAAAGTATCAGACTTCGTATATGAGCCGGTCTCAGCAGGAAACAGAAAGCACAGTCAATTTAGAACAATTCTATTCAGATTTAATAAAAAGACTACAAAGGTGTAGGGAGAATATAAAGAAACCACAAAGGGACACTGAGCTGCCGTCACCCCTTGGAAGGGAGAGAGCAGCCACCAGACTCCTGAAGGAGAAAGTTCTGAGGCAAGGGCTGCCCCTGAGGAGGAACAAATATATACTCCTAAATTGCGTTGCTAAAGAGGACACAACCAGGGCAAGGTGATCCTTCCTGGAGGGAGCTGTAGGGGTAATACACCACCTCACTCATCTCCCTTCTTCTGCTCCCCACTTAGGCCTCCCTGTTGGCCAAATGCAACTGCTCAACCTCTGTGTCTGAGAACAGGACACAGAGTGGGTTTGGAAAGACAAATAGGAGATAGCTGGGACTCTGACTTACAAAAAACTTGGGAAATAGAGAAAATAATCATCCATAACCCAGCACCTTAACACATTGATCTTTCCTATATTTATATTGTCTAATATACGGTTACATTAAAAATTAAATCATTAGGGGCAGGGTGGCATGTGCCTGTAGTCCCAGCTACTCAGGAGGCTAAGGCAGGAGGCTGACGTGGGAGGATCACTGGTGTTCAGGAGTTCCAGTACAGCCTGGGTAACATAGCAAGACTCTGTCTCAAAAAAAAAAAAAAAAAAAAAGTCAAGGCTGGAGTGCAGTGGCACAATAACAGCTCACTGCAGCCTTGACCTCCTGGGCTCAAGCCATCCTCCCACCTCTGCCTCCAGAGTAGCTAGAACTAAAGACATGCACTACCATGCCCAGCTAATTTCTTTCTTTTTTGTAGGGATGGGATCTTGCTATGTTGCCCAGACTGATCTGTAACTCCTAAGCTCAAGTGATCCTCCTGCCTCTGCCTCACAAAGCCCTAGGATTACAGGCATGAGCCACTGCCCCTAGCCCCCACAAAAAAAATTCTTAACACTATGGCTAATCATTTCAAAAAAATAAAAATTACAAAATTACAAATTAAATCACTAAATCACTGACTATTTCAAACATACAGAGACGCACAAAAGACAACATCGTATATTTTGTATTTTTCATTAAAATTCTCTTACGGGCTTTTTGCTGCTCCTTTGTCTTCATAATCATGAATTCTTTTTAATTTTTTCTTTTTGGCTCTGTCTCTGGAGACATAATCATTGTTTTTAACAGTTTTATAGTAGACTACACAGTAGCTGCACCAAATTTAAGAAATCAACTGTTGCACACTTAAACTCTTTTTTCTTTGCATGTAATGTTGTTATATGTATCTTTATGATATAAGCTTTTTTCCATAATTCATGTCATTCCTTTAGCCCTACCTCTATAGTTCCAAGAATGCAAATATTAAGACAGAGGATATAAACATGTTTACGGCTCTAAATATGTATTTCTAAATTGCATTGCTAAAGAATTACACCCATGTGTAGGGCCACCAAGAATGTATAAGAAAACTGGAATCATGGAACCCTCATCGACATTGAGTCTTATCTCTTTCAGCTTTTTTTCCCTTTTTCATTTTTTGCTAATTTACTAGGCAAACACACTCAGTTTTGCTTAATTTGCTTTTCTTTGATTACTAGTAGAGTTTCTATGTTTTACCGTATATTTACTAGTTGCACTAAATTGAATTTGCTATTCAACTTCTGGCTTTCTGACTTTCTACCAAATCAGTTATTAGGCCCTAAAACTGCAGCTGAAATTGACTCTTGGGAGGATCCTTACTGAAAACAATTGAGCATCATGGTGGTAACATAGTAATTTCAAAGGAAAGAGACCAATAAATTTCAAGTTGAGGGTATATAGTCTTAATATCTACTTTTTGGAAAGTTTATAACTCTGCTAAATTTTAAGATTTATCTACCACTTTCCCATTTTACCCATCTTGCCCCACATTCCAGCATTAAAAATAACTGGTACAAAGCAAAATTCAGCCTGAAAGATAACAGTAATTAATTCACATTACTTTCTGCTCCTCCTTGGCAATGTAATGGTTCAGCATCCACTTTGGGAGATATTAGGGGTAGCTAGGCTTGACTGACTGATTCTGAGATACATGTGGGTCTATTGTGGTCTAAACTTTCACTCCTCTCTCTTTTCTTACCTCACAGGCTATTTGAGGAAGTATCTTCCTTGACCCACCAGGCTCTAAGGCTGTAGAAGGTTCTTATATCAGAGATTCTCAAACATTAGAAGAATCACCTAAGAGAGTTTATTAAAAACATAATCCTTGGACCTCACTGTTGGAGATTCTGATTCAGTAGATGTGGGGTGAACCTAAGAATCTACACTTTTTAAAACAACTGAGATGCTGTGCTGTCCTGATCACACTTTGGGAAACTAGTATAGATCCTTGGCATAGAAAGCGTATCTATACTGAGAATATTCGAGGTGGCAGGGGAAATGAGGATGGGAGGCGGGAGAAGGGGAATATAGCCCAGCAACAGCTCCTTCTCAGCCCATTCTCCAAAAGTATCATTGTGGAAGAAACTATAAGATCATGATTTGGTGGTGGAAAAAGTAATTAATGTGTAGCAACGTTTCTTTCTTTCTTTCTTTCTTTTTTGTTTTTTGGAGACAGGGTCTCACTCTGTCATCCAGGCTGGAGTGCAGTGGTGCATGTCTGTAGTCCCAGCTACTAGGGAGGCTGAAGGAGGAGGATGGCTTGAACTCGGGAGGTTGAGACTGAGGCTGCCATGAGCCATGATCATGCCACTGCGCTATCTCACTCTGTAGCTCAGGCTGAGTGCAGTGGCATGATCACGGCTCAGTGCAACCTCAACCTCCTGGACCCAAGTGATCCTCCCGCCTCAGCTTCTCGAGTAGCTGGGACTACAGGCATGCAACCATGCCTGGCTGATATTTTAATTTTTTTTGTAGAGGTGGAGGGTCTCACTATGTTGCCTAGGCTGGTCTTGAGCTCCTGGGCTCAAGCAATCCTCAGCCACCCAAAGTGCTGGGATTACAGACATGAACCACCATGCCCAGACTGTGGCAACATTTTTGTATGCTAAAGATAGGGTGGTCAACAAAACAGATGTATCCCTACCTTGTTGAAGGCCACCATCTAGTGACAATCCATTATGACATCATTTGGTGATATTTAACGTATTTTCAGTATTGTATCACCTATTTCATAACATTCTAAAATGTTCATCTGAACTTCCACATCAATCTTACCTCTGGCCACAATGCTTTCAGATAGTAAAAACTTTCAGATTCTTGGCACACACATATTCCCCTTTGAAAAAAAGTATTTCTCTTCTGCACTGACAGCACTGGCCTGAGCAACTGCAGAATTGCTAGATTGTTTAAGATTTCTTCAAGCCCCGCTAGGTTTTATTCATGAAATGTCTACAGTGGACAACAATAATAGTAGAGCACACCGTAGGGTTATAGAAACAACCAGATCTGGAGTATTTTTGCACCATCACAGCCACTTGGAAATGCTGTCTAGGTGGAGTCTTCTGCTACTATTAGCCCAATGCTGCCATCTTGTGGCCTTCTAAAGAAACGTGGCCAGAGTTTACAGATGGGGAAGATTTTTTATTTTGCGGGGGGGGGGAACCTTTACACTTCCTTATCATGTCCTCTATCAATTTTTCATCTAGGTAGAACCTACTTTGGGAAACTTTGAAAGTGGACTAAAAAATTCTGAGCAGAGAAGCTTAGATCTTAGAAATCACCTTGTAAAGAGATGACTGGGTTTTTTTATTTTTTATTTTATTTCACTTTTCTGAGACAGGGTCTCTCTCTGTTGCCCAGGCTGGAGTGCAGCGGCGCAATCATAGCTCACTACATCCCAGCCTCAACCTCCCGGGATCAAGGGATCCTCCCACCTCAGCCTCCTGAGTAGCTGGGATTACAGGAGCGTGCCACTGGCCTGGCTAATTTTTGTATTTTTTGTAGAGATGAAGTTTCATCATGTTGCCCAAGCTGGTGTCGAACTCCTGGGCTCAAGTGATCCGCCTGCCTCAGGCTCCCAAAGGGCCGGGCTTTTTGTAAGACAAGTTTGCCCAAATGCTAAAATCTTGATGTACACTCTACTAAAATCACTATAATATCAGATTTCACATTTATCATAGGGTAACTTTGCATCCTGAAATTTTTGTTTTTTCTGAAATGGAATCATTCCTAAGGAAAAATCTCGTTCCATGCTCTGGAGAAACCAGCATGCATTTATTTGAAGTGCTTTCCCAGGCTCATTTTTCTCCAAGGCTTCAACTGTACATGCATATCTAGAGTGCTGATGTCTTCCCTTGAACAAAGAAAAATCCTTCTTCCAAGTTCTTGTTAAACACCCATAGTACTGTGTCACTTTCTTGTTTCCTCTCTGAACCAGTTGTAAAGTTTAACCCTCAGCACTAAAAAACACAAAACTTTTGATACACACAAAGTCTAGCCGGGACAAGCACTTTAGTTGTCCTCAGCACAGTTCTGGGCATTGCAGCAAATGTATAACCAACACTGTAGCACGGTTAGGGTAGAAGCTCTGGGGCTGGGAGTAAGGAGGGGGATCTCTCCGAGACTGATCTCCAAATAGGAATGTGGAAGGACAGTCCTTAGCAGAGCCCAGAGTAAAGAGTTAAAACAGATACACACAGATGTATGACTTCTTCTCTAGTCCTCTAAAAGAGAATTTTTACCAAATGTTTGTATAGATTTACCATAAATACAATGTGGTTATGTTGGCTACTTTCATTAAACATCTGCTATGCTGCAAGGCCAGGTGCTTGGAGAGGAGATCCAGTGGTGAACAATACAGTTCCTACCTCAGAGAGCTCCCAGGCTTGCCATAGCCACAGATGATAACCGAGGACAAGACAGTGTGATGTACACTAGAGCAGGTGATGGCTGAAGGAGCCCCCGAGCCAGTGTAAGAGAAGTAAAGAAGGCTTCCTCACATAACTCATTTCCCTCACTTTCCTGAGAAGAAAACAAATCTTCTGTATGTAACAGCTTGTCCACCATCTCTGACTTAGAAAATGGCAGTACTAGAACCAAAAACCGAGTCTCATGACCCCCAGAGGAACTAACAATGGCTCAAAGGAGCATGGCTTATTAAGGACATGCAAGTGACCTGGTGAGGCTGTGTAGAGTTAAAGATTCTTGTTTCTTACCTTTGTCTAGTTTTCTAGGAATCCCTCTTTCCTTATCTCTCCCTCAACCTCTCACTTTTGGATTTTTAGTTCTGTATCATCCTCCTTATTCAAAGTAACAGAGTAGGCTGGGTGTGGTGGCTCATGCCTATAATACCAGCACTTTGGGAAGCCAAGTCAGGAGGATTATTGAGCCCAGGAATTCGAGACCAGCCTGGGTAACATAATGAGACTCTATCTCTATTTTTTAAAAAATACAAAAATTATCTGGGTGTGGTGTTGCATGCCTGTGGCCCCCCCTACTTGGGAGGCTGAGGCAGGAGGACTGAGTGAATCCAGGAGGTTGAGGCTGCAGAGAACCATGATTGCACCACTGCACTCCAGCCTAAGCAACAGAGCTATGACCTTGTCTCAAAAAAAAAAGAAGAAGAAGAAGAAAGAAAGAAACAGAGAGTCATACCCAAAGTGAATACATAATGAAGGTATTTAGATTATTATGTACCTACACATAATAAAGGTATTTAGATTATTTAGAGGAAGCAGAGAAAAAGAAAAGAAAAAGAATTTGGCCGGGCGCGGTGGCTCAAGCCTGTAATCCCAGCACTTTGGGAGGCCGAGACGGATGGATCACGAGGTCAGGAGATCGAGACCATCCTGGCTAACACAGTGAAACCCCGTCTCTACTAAAAAATACAAAAAAAACTAGCCGGGCGAGGTGGCGGCCGCCTGTAATCCCAGCTACTCAGGAGGCTGAGGCAGGAGAATGGCGTAAACCCGGGAGGCGGAGCTTGCAGTGAGCTGAGATATGGCCACTGCACTCCAGCCTGGGCGAGAGAGCGAGACTCTGTCTCAAAAAAAAAAAAAAAAAAAAAGAATTTAAGGGAGGAAAGTAATCTTTATTTTTTAATTTTTTATGATAAAGTGTATTAGTTTCCCAGAGCTACCATAACAAAGAACCACAAACTAAGTAATTTAAACCAAAAGAAATTTATTTATTTTTTTTTTAATTTTTTTTTAATTTTTTTTTTTTTTGAGACAGGATCTCGCTCTGTCAACCAGGCTGGAGTGCAGTGGTGCAATCTCGGCTCTCTGAAGCTTCTACCTCCCAAGCTCAAGCAATCTTCCCACTTTAGCCTCCCTAGTAGCTGGGACTCTAGGTGCACATCACCACGCCCAGGTACTTTTTGTATTTTTTGTAAAGGCAGGGTTTCACCATGTTGCCCAGGCTGGTCTTGAACTCCTGAGCTCAGACAATTCACCTGTCTTGGCCTCCCAAAGTTCTAGGATTACAGGTGTGAGCCACTGCGCCTGGTCTAAACTAAAGGAAATTTATTGTCTTAGTTCTGGAGCCTAGAATTCAAGGTGTTGGCAGGGTCATGCTCCTTCAAAGGGAGAGTCCTTCCTTGCCCTGTCACAGCTTCTGGTGGTAGCCATCAATCTTTGACATTCCTTGGCTTGCCGTTCCATCGCCCCAGTCTCTGCCTGTGTCATCACATGGCCTTCTCCTGTATGTCTCTGTCTTCACATGGGGTTTTCCTCTAAGGATACTAGTTATACTGGATTAGAGCACACACTAATGACCTCATATATCTGCAAAGACCTCATTTCTAAATCAGGTCACATTCAGAAGTGAGAGGGGACTAGAATTTCAACCTACCTTTTAGGGGACCATAATTCAATAACATGGAGTATTTCAAGCATAACACATATGCAAACATACTTAGAAGTAGAGTCTAGTATGATGAACCCTTAAGTATCCATCTCCCAGGTTCAACAATCATCAATTCTCTACCAATCTCATTTCATCTGTGCCCCCATCCACTGCCCGTCCTCTCCTGTATTATTCTGAGGCAAACCTCAGACCTGATATCCCTTCACCTGTAAACACCTGATCTATCTCCAAAGATAAAGACTCTGTTTTAACACAACCACAATAACATTATTACACACCTTAACATGTTGATCAATAATATCCAGTCAGTATTCAGATTTACATTGTCTCATAAATTATCTTGGTTTTATTACAGTTTGAATCAGGATTCAGATAAGGTCTTCAGAGTCACTGATATTTAAACCAACTTCCTAGGAGGTGGGCTAACAATCTCAGCATCATTTTTCTCCCTCTGGTGGAGTTGAACTCTAGGTGACTTCACTCACTGAAACTGACTGAGGGAGTGAGGGTTTGAGGATCTCTGAACTGCTCTGAGTGACAAGAATTTAAAGTGGATGGAGGGAGATCTTAGCAGGAGGGTAAGAGTGAAAAAGAGAGACAGCAGAGGTAAGGTGAAGAGAGGAGCCAAGAGGAAGATGGTGGATCCAGGAGCCTCAAGGCCATGGTGAAAGGAGCCTGCGGAAAGGCGGTGAGGTGGCTTAAACAGCAGTGGGGAGTGGCTAGCCGGCAGACTTTTAAGAACAAGGAAGTCTAATATGCAACTGTACATGCCCTACACATCAGCCACCTAGAAACTTTCTCATTCCAAACATGCTAAGTGCTGCGAAGCCTCCACGCTCTTCCTTCCACTAAAAATACCCTCTTGCCTCTCATCCTAGCTCTTCATCCTGGAGAACTCCTATACATTCTTCAAAAGCCAGTGCAGGCCGAGCAGTGGCTCACGCCTGTAATCCCAGCACTTTGGGAGACCAAGGCCGGCGGATCACGAGGTCAGGAGATGGAGACCATCCTGGCTAACGTGGTGAAACCTCGTCTCTACTAAAAAATACAAAAAATTAGCCAGGCCTGGTGGCGGGCACCTGTAGTCCCAGCTACTTGGGAGGCTGAGGGAGGAGAGTGGTGTGCACCCGGGAGGCGGAACTTGCAGTGAGCTGAGACTGCGCCACTGCGCTCCAGCCTGGGCGACAGAGCGAGACCCCATCGCAAAAAAAAAAAAAAAAAAAAAAGCCAGTGCAGCTATCCATACCTCCATGAAGACCTCTCTGACTCCTCCCCGCCAAAGTTGGCTCACTCCTTTACGCTCTATAAGGCTTTGAATATACTTCTACTATAGCACTTCTCAAATTGCCCTGTCATTATCTACATGTATGTCCGAGGCCCCCACTAAACTACGGGCTCTTAGAGGGAAGGGGCGATGTTGGTTCATCTTTTTATCCTGAGTCCCTACCACAGTGCCTGGCACATTCAATACATGCTTACTGAATGAAAGAAAATTAGAAGAGGAGGAAGAGAAGAAGAAAAGGGAAGGGAAAGCAAAGACAAGAGCAAAACAAGAGGAGGAAGAAGAAAAGGAGACAGGAAAGGAAGATATAAACAAGACAAACAGCTGACCTTGGCAAGTGTTAAAACAAACTAAACACGGCCTGGGAAGGATTCCGTACTTGTATATTTGAGTCCTTGTGGACAAACTGTAACCTAGCTTAATAGGCAGACAAAACTGAAAACCTAACTTAGTAGTATGTACCTATAACAGTAGTTGAGTGTTGGCCAATCCCAGCAGCCATACTTCTGCCACTCATAGACTACTGCGTGTTCAAACTGGGTTCAAATAGGGCAAATGTGAGCTGTAACCAATCCAGCCGTTCTGTACCTCACTTCTAATTTCTGTACGTCATTTCCCCTTTTTTGTGTATAAATTTTCTTCCTCAACGTGGCTGCACTGGAGTCTCTGTGAATCTGCTATGATTCTGGGGTCTGCCTAATTCGTGAATCATTCATTCCTCATTAAACGCCTTTAAATGTAATCTGGCTGAAGTGTTTTTTTTTTTTTTTTTTTTTTTTTTTTTTTGAGGCGGAGTCTCGCTCTGTCGCCCGGACTGGAGTGCAGTGGTCGGATCTCAGCTCACTGCAAGCTCCGCCTCCCGGTTTACGCCATTCTCCTGCCTCAGCCTCCCGAGTAGCTGGGACTACAGGCGCCCGCCACCTCGCCCGGCTAATTTTTTGTATTTTTAGTAGAGACGGGGTGAAGTGTTTCTTTTATCACAAGGCAGAACAGGCCAGTGTGAATTCCAGGTTGCAACACCAAGGTGAAATTAGGCCTTCAGGAATGTTTCCTTGGCCAGTACAGTGTATAGTATATAGGTTTTTGTTTTTTGGGTTTTTTTTTAGACAGAGTCTCCTTCTGTCCCCCAGGCCAGAATACAGTGTTGTGATCACAGCTCACTGAAGCCTCAACCTCTGGGTTCAAGTGATCCTCCCACCTCAGCTGAGACTATAGTCATGCACCACCATGCCTGGCTAAATTTTTTTAATGTTTTATAGAGAGAGGGTCTCACTATGTTCCCAGGCTGGTCTTGAACTCCTGGGCTCAAACAGTCCTCCCTCCTTGGCCTCCCAAATTGATTACAAGTGTGAGCCACCACACCCCGCCTCAGTACAGCATTTTTTAATTTTTAATTTAGTGATCAAAATTTAAGAATCAGATAAAAATCCAAATTTCTAGCTTCTCAAACAAAAATAGAACTGCCTAGCCCAGCCCATCCTGGGCCTAGCCTCCTCTCTAGTAACCACTGGCTGTATCAAAACATGCTTTTTCTAGGTTACCACAGTCCCCACCACTTCCTACTGTAGCCCCAGCATGTGGGTTGAGTGTCATTGGCCACTAATTGTGTTTGTGCTCCTGGTTCTCTCATTTACTTCTCACTACTTCACTCATTTACTTTACCCGCCTGGCTCTTACAAACATTAGTTGTCAACTTTGTCTCATGCAATCTGCTCCTCCCAGATGCCCTATGGTTATAAAATATAATGGTAATGATTATTGTTAAGCTGCACTGTCCTATAGAACTTCCTGAGATGATGGGAATGTTCTATAATCTGTACTGTCCAATATGGGAACCACTAGTTCCATGTGACCACTGAGTACTCGAAATGTGGCTAGTGTGAATAAGGAACTATACGTTGAATTTTATTTAATTTTAATTAATTTTAATTTTCATAGCCATGTATGCTTATTGGCTATCATATTAGAGATACGTTACTAGGGTAGTGCGTCTCAAGGTTTATTGAGCATGGAAACACCAGGATCTTATTAAAACACAGATTACAGTTTAGCAGATCCAAAGTGGGGCCCCAGATTCTGCAAGTCTAATAAATTCAAATGCTGATGATGTTGAGCTTTGGACCACATTTTGAGGAGCAGGATTCTAAAACAGCTCTGCTCAAACTTTAGCATGCAAAAGAATCCCCTAGAGAGGCTGTTAAAACAAATTCTGGCCGGGCATGGTGGCTCACACCTGTAATCCCAACACTTTGGGAGGCCAAGGCAGGCAGATCACAAGGTCAGGAGTTCAAGACCAACCTGGCCAAGAGACCAGTGTGGCCAATATGGTGAAACCCCATCTCTACTAAAAAGACAAAGATTAGCCAGGCACAGTGGCAGGCTCCTGTAATCCCAGCTACGCAGGAGGCTGAGGCGGGAGAATGGCTTGAACCCGGGAGGCAAACTTTGCAGTGAGCCAAAGATCATGCCATTGCACTCCAGCCTGGGTGGCAAAGCAAGACCCCGACTCAAAAAAAAAAAAAAAAAAAAAATTCATGGGCCTTAGACCTCACAGATTCTGATTCAATGGGTCTGGGGTGGGGCCCAGAAACTTGCATTTGTAACAAGCTTCTGGGTGATGCTGGAACACTATTCTAGAAAATGGGAAAGTGATGAAAAAAATAGTTTTAGTGACTCTCTAATTTTCTTTCCCAGTTGCTACTTGTGTTGATCCATTTGTGCCACTGTGACAAAATACCACAGACTGGGTGGTTTACAAATAACAGAAATTTATTTCTTACAGTTCTGGAGGCTGGGAAGTCCACCATCATAGGTTTGGTGTTTGGTGGGGGCCCGGTCTCTGCTTTCAAGATGGTGTCTTGTTGCTGCATCCTTAGGTGAGGAGGAACACTGTGTCCTTGCATGGCTGAAGGAAGGGGAGAGCAAGAAGGCAAACTCTCTCTGAAGCCCCTTTTATAAGGGCATTCATATATACGGGAGGGTAGAGCCTTAAGGACTCTTAACCATGGAACCAATCCAATCTGGTTCTACTTTGTGTGATAAAATGGTGAGTTGTTTTTCAATTGCCATGGACCCTGAGGTTGCAAGTTATGTAACCTGATCATACTCAGATAAACCAAGCATGCAACCACAGGTGGAACCTAAATGCTTGGACCAAGGAACTGGGACTGAATTAAGAAGCAAGCACATCATGGCATGATCCATGATCCAATCAGATCAAGCCCTGGCATCACCCCATGGCATGATCAAGTCAGATCACACCTCCTGGCATCATCTCATGGCAAGATCTAATTAGATCATGCCTTATTACCCTCTGCCTATAAAATCTGCCCCAGCTCCCAGGTTGGAGAGACAGATTTTAGCATTGCCTCCCATGTCCTTTCCAGTTGACTTACAATAGGGCCTTTCTTTTCTCAAAAGCCACTGCTACAGTATTGGCTTCTATGGGTGTCAGGCAGCAAGCCCATTGCTTGCTCTACAACAACTTAATCACTTCTCAAAAGGCCTCACCTCTTAATATCACCACAACGAAAATTAAATTTCCACATGAATTTTGGAGACGACATCACATTCAAACTATAGCACTACTAGCTGGCCACGGTGGCTCATGCCTGTAATCCCAGCACTTTGGGAGGCCGAGGTGGGTGGATCACCTGAGGTCAGGAATTTGAGACCAGCCTAGCCAACATGGTGAAACCCCGTCTCTACTGAAAATACAAAATTCGCCAAGCGTGGTGGCCCGCGCCTGTAATCCCAGCTACGTGGGAGGCTGAGGAAGGAGAATCCCTTGAATCCAGGAGGCAGAGGTTACAGTGAGCCGAGATCACACCATTGCACTCCAGCCTGGGCAAAAAAGAGCGAAATTCTGTCTCAAAAAAAAAAAAAAAAAAAAAAAAAAAGCTGGGCATGGTGCTGCACACCTGTAATCCCAGTTACTTAGGAGACTGGGGCAGAAAAATCACTTGAACCTGGGAGGCGGAGGTTGTAGTAAGCCAAGATGGTGCCACTGCACTCCAGCCTGGGTGACAGAGCAAGACTCCGTCTTGAAGAAAAAAAACAAAAAAACTGAAAACTATAGCACTACTATTAACAGTTAATATTTTGTGTCCTACACAAAGATAGTTGCCATCTCCATTTTACAGATTTACAGAAAAGGAAACTGAGGCACAGGGAGGTTAATAAACCTGCCTAACGTCACACTGCTGGTGCCATCCCCAGAGCTACCTTCTTCACCAACACACTTTACACCATGAACAATGTGTGTTTTGCCAGTAGTGGCCTTGCTATGACAAAGAAACTCCCTGAGTCCTCGAATTTAAACCTGAAAATAACTTTTTAAATCAGTCTGATTTTGATTCACAATTTTTCTAGTTTAATTTTATATTTCCTCATTTTACAAGGGAGGAAACAGACTCAGAAGGGACTTGCCTAACACCACACAGCTATTTCTCTTTAAGTATTGTTTGATGAACAACCTTCACATCAAATGATTGACAGCTTCTATTTCTAACATTTTCTGTCCCACCTTGTTTGAACACTAATGGAATTTCTAAAACAGCATTTTTAGCTAGCTGCTAGTAGTGGAGACACATCACCCTCCCTCTACATGCACACACTGCAAAATCTTTTGTCCTTTACTGGCCCAGGTGTTTCTTTTTTGAAGCTTGGGGAGGAAAGGTATTTGCATGGGAACAAGATGACAGAGGAGGGAGATAGTCAGAGAAAACTAGGACTGTGCTCCCCACCAGGCCCAGCAGTCAGGATCTGTGGCCGCATGGTTAAAGGGTGAGTCCCAGACACTGAGAAACTGTTAAGAGAAGTCTGCTGAGAAGGAAGCTGCTAGGAGAGGAGGCCGCCTTTCTTCCACCAGCAGGTATTCAGCAGCAGGGGGCGCTCCAAGATAGAGATGAGGATCAGAGAGGGCAGAGACAGGGGCCGCCGTAGGTCCTAGAGTCATTTGGGAGCCCAAGCAGAGTGCCCGTCGGGTCATGGCGACTCCTAAAAATAACAGATGACATGGAAGAGGGAGAGCCCCCAAGACATTAACCATTTCATTTACAGTTTGTATTATTTGAGCCACCATGATCCTCAACCTTAGTGGCAGTTAGAATTACCTGAGAGCTGTAAAATTCCTACCCAGAAACATGAAATCTGGGGTTGGTGGAATGGGGTGGTATTGAGATATTAGGAAAACCAAAGCGCTTTGCCTGCCCTCCTCTACAATGCAGAATGCTTCACCTCTGGTAACTAAAATGTGTAGGGATTTCTCCCCACCACCAACTAGTCAATTATCCAGCAGATTCTCCAGCAAGGTGTCCTCAAATTCAATTTAATTGTGACACTGTCTACCTGGAGACAGCATGAGATCCCATAGAGCGAGGACTCAGTCCCACAAGATTCTCCCTCACTTCAGATGCCAATTGCAAGCCCCAGCTTGTGTCCTATGGTTCTGACCGACTGGCAGTAAATCAGGGTTCCAACCATCTCCCTCCTTGGGTTTCGTTAATTTGCTAGAGTGGCTCAGAGAAATCAAGAGAAATCCTTTACTTACATTCACTCATTTATTATATAGGATATTACAAAGAATACAGATTGTAGACCTAAAAAAAGACTGAGGCAAAATTAATATAAAGAGTTTATTTTTCAGCCAGGCACAGTGGCTCACGCCTGTAATCCCAGCACTTTGGGAGGCCAAGCTGGGCGGATCACAAGGTCAGGTGATCAAGACCATCCTGGCCAACATGGTGAAACCCTGTCTCTCTACTAAAACTACAATAATTAGCTGAGTGTGGTGGTGCACGCCTGTAATCCCAGCTACTTGGGAGACTGAGACAGGAGAATTGCTTGAACCTGGAAGACAGAGGTTGCAGTGAGCTGAGATTGCGCCACTGCACTCCAACCTGGGGACAGAACAAGACTCCATCTCAAAAAAAAAAAAAGGAATTTCTTTTCTTTCCCAAGATGAACAGCCAGGTGGAAGAGATGCGTGGGGCAAGGTATGTGGGAAGGGGCATGGAGCTTCTGTGTTCTCTCCAGGTACTACCCTTCAAGAACTTCCATGTGTTCAGCTATCCAGAAGCCCCTCCCCAAGCCCTGTCCTTTTGTGTTTTTATGCAGGATTCATTAGGTAAGCATCATTGATTACATCATTGGCCATTGGTGATCAAATCAACCTTCAGCCCTTCTCCCTTCTCCTGGAGAGTAAGAAGGAAAGTCCCAACCTTCTAATTATGCCATGGTCTTTCCAGTGACCAAGCTGCATCCTGCCACCAGTCATCTCATTAACATACAAAAGAGATTCCAAGGGTTTTAAGAGCCCTATGACAGGAAATAGAAACAAAGACCAAATACATACTTCACAATGTCGCTGGTGAGAACCAGGGTTTTCATATTCCCCATTGAATCCAAGGTTGAGAACCAGTGGTTTAAGGAAAAAAAAAAAAAAAAGAACAAAAAAAAAATGTTTTCCATTCTATTGTGGTTTTTGGAATGTAACAAAAGCTACGTTGAAATGAGATTAGTTGTGAGATTCAAACAAGTTATATCAGGAAATGCTTTGGAAATTATTAATATTAAAGGTAGTAGTTACTGTTGGTATTATTATTATACCTGGTTTAGAGCCTCATTTCCAGCTCTAATGAGCTGGAAAGTATTTACTACAGAGATTTCACCCTTGTCTTTAAAGGTGGGATGCTGTCTAGAATGGCATCAAATTCAGCTGACTGTGACAAGATAATTGAGGTGTTTGGGGCGGTTGTCTCTAGATGTGCCTAATTAAGTATAATCTTTCCCTTTCTGTCTCTGTCCTTTTACTTAAAAGACTAGTAAGAAAGGATGAGTTATTGGAAAGGAATGATGGCGAAAACACATCCTCTTTCTCTGCCTTCCATGTCCCTGACAATCCTCGACTTCCACTTTTGGCCTACAAACTCCTTGCCAGTTCCCACAGTATCCTGGCTCCCACTCAAGGTCCTAAACTGGCCAACTTTGGAGCTAGTGCTTGGCCAAGATCCTATGTTCTACAAAGGGGAGATCCTTTTATCCAGTCACAGGTAGAAGAAACTGTATCGGGGGCACAAATAATTTGCCCTAAGTACCACAGTAGTTTAGAACTAGAGAAAGATTCATTTCTTCACAAACCTCTCTTAAATTCCACAAATAATATAAGAAATAATCAAGGCAAAAATATTGGAAGAAACAAAAGACGCCAGGTGGAAAGAGAAACGGTAAGAATGAACTGCCTGATACAAAACAATCTCCCACAATGAGTGAGGGTGAGTTGCCACAGAGAGCTGAGAAGTAATAATACTGTGGACAAGGCCACACTGATGTATATCACAGAACCTGAAATTGAAGGGAATTGAAGCCTTTCATAGTGAGACATTTCATCATTTTCTCAGTAATTGCATCAGTTTTATAATTTCTTCCATCACTGACTCCCCAGTAGTCCTGGCAACTCCCGTCTGTGATGTAGAAGTGGCAAGTAATGGTGTTTGCCTCCAGGAAATTAAAGACTCCTCTCAATAACTGTATTAGTCATCAACGCTTGCTGCTGCAATTGATCTTGTAACAACCATCAGATCTGGGCAGGGAAAGGATATGAAAATTCATATCCAGAAAAACAACCTTATCTTCTCCTTATCCAGCTCTGTGATATAGAAGGAATATCTGCAAAGCCTTTTCTGTATTTCTAATTTGCTCATCAAGAAGCATATTTTTGTCAGGCTGGGAATATGTCCAGGTACTGAAAATTATTTGGATTCATTGGAAATTATGAATTCTGCCTAGGTTTCCCAGCATTGCTCTGTTGAATTGCCCTTTACCTAAAAAAGCAAAAATGTTTTAAAATTGTATTTCAACATTTCAGGATACCCAGAAGGCAAATAGCCATAGCCCTGGGGGAAAAAAAACAAAAACAAAAACAAAAAAACCCTATTTTCCTCTCTCTCTGTGGAAGGTGCCAGAAGAAATGTGTACTCTGGTTTTATTATTGCTTTATATCTTGGGCAGTCCCTGGTATTAGGTGCTAGCGAAGGTGCTGGGTAAATTATTTCGTAAGCACAGAGCTTCAGACTGAACCACTCAACAAAGTCCAGTCTCAAGTGAAAAAAAATCTAAAGGCAAGAATCTTAATGAATAAGCATTGTTTCCTGGGTTTTTCAATTCAGTGGACCTAAGATCTCTGAAAACCTGTCAAATTGCACCTATTGCTTTCTTGAGAATATGGTAATAAAATTCTAAATGCACATACATACTCTTTAATCCAGAAATTCCAGTGCTAGGCATTTACCCTACAGGTATACTTTACATAGAAGAAATACTTTTTACAAAGCTGTTCATTACAGTGCTATTTGTGATTGCCAAAAAAATTGTAAGTAGCTTGAAAAGGCATCAATAGAGGACAAGTTAAAAAAAAAACAAAAAAAAACAAAAAAACAAGAGTATGGTTCCAAAACAGCTGGGCATGGTGGCGGGCACCTGTAATCTCAGCTACTTGGAAGGCTGAGGCAGAAGAATCGCTCGAAACCAGGAGGCGGAGGTTGCAGTGAGCCAAGATGGCGACATTGCACTCCAGCCTGGGCAACAAGAGCAAAGTTCTCTTTCAAACAAAAAAAAAAAAAAGAAAAAACTATGTTTCATCCACACAATGGAATGTTACGTAGCAAGTAAAAAGAATAAAATAGCACTCACACAATAAAATGAAAACACTCCCAAGATATATTAACTGAGTAAATGGGAGTTATTCAGCAGTGGATATACTATGCTACCGTTTGCGTAAAGAATAGAAACACATATATGTGTGTAAATGCATGGGATATCTAAGGAACGATATGCAAGAAATAGTAGCTCAACACATAGTAATGCAGTAAGAATGGTAACTAATACACATAGCACTTACTCCTCATATTCTAAGTACATTACGTATTTAAACTAATTCAATACACTCCTTTTAAACTGACAGATATTCACATACCTGTCTTACTTCACTAGAATATCAGCTCCTTGAGAGCATAAACATGACATAAGCCTTTTTATACCCTACACAGGCCAGGTGTTGTGGCTCACACCTAAAATCTCAGCAATTTGGGAAGCCAAGGCAGGAGGATCACTTGAGGCCAAGAGTTTGAGACCAGCCTGGCCAATACAGCAAGACCCCATCTCTACAAAATATGTATATTGTGTATTTTATATATGTGTGTGTGTGTATCCTACACAAATGCTAGTATATTATTTATCACATGATGTTCTCAAGATGTGTCTCAGTCAGTATCAAATATGAGAAAATATCTTCGCCATTTAGAGCTGCTGATTTTAGAGGTTAATAATCATTAAGTAAAAATATCTTTTCATAGTGAGTTTGCTATGGCATGAAGTTGAACCACAATGCAAAAATAAGTGGGGTTGAAAGTGTGCTATTCTATATAAGTACACCCGATTATAGTTGTGCTGGACACACCGGGGAACTGAACTGAATTATTGAAGAAACATCCTGTTTTCCTCTTACTTTCCATTCAAAAGACTGCGTTATCACAGCACAGTCCTCTCCCTTTTCATACTTTGAGTTCAGGGGAGTATTTTTAAGTGTTTGAGTGTAAAAGGTCTGCTACTAAGTTAAATGGGATCAAGTATATAAAGTGCTTAGTACAAGCCTGCCCCATCATAAACCTCCCTTAAAGTGGAGCAACGTCTCTTTTTCATGTTGGAGGCTTCAGGCATTATGGGAAAGAAAAGTAAATAAGAGCTGGTTCTCAATCTTGTCGACAATTGGGAAATGAGTCTGTAACAAAAATAGAGTGGAAGGCGGGAGTGAAGTGTTTTTGCCTTTGACAAGTCATTAAAAGTCATCAGTGTTATAAATCAGACAGTCTGGGGGAAAGAGAAAAAACAAATAAAACCCTGATTCTTAGGTTCAAAACTTCACTTATTCAATATAGTATTTATTTGGGTGCCTACAAGGGCGAGGCAGGCATTGTAACAGGCAATCGTTGCCTTTTGGCAGGTTGTGGTAATTCGCCAATATAACAAACACAAAGGGAAAGGAAGAGGAGAGGCACCCACAGATGTTCTCTAGGCCTTTTAGAAAACATGGACTTGTTCCTTTGACCCCGTATATGCGAATCTATTAGAAAAGTGACACTGGGCCGGGCGCGGTGGCTCAAGCCTGTAATCCCAGCACTTTGGGAGGCCGAGACGGGCGGATCACGAGGTCAGGAGATCGAGACCATCCTGGCTAACAGGGTGAAACCCCGTCTCTACTAAAAAAATACAAAAAACTAGCCGGGCGAGGTGGCGGGCGCCTGTAGTCCCAGCTACTCGGGAGACTGAGGCAGGAGAATGGCATAAACCCGGGAGGTAGAGCTTGCAGTGAGCCGAGATCCGGCCACTGCACTCTAGCCTGGGCGGCAGAGCGAGACTCCGTCTCAAAAAAAAAAAAAAAAAAAAAGAAAAGTGACACTGTAGACATAAGGGAATGGATACTGTTAAAAAAGAAATGCCCCACAAGAGTTACCAGGGCAAAACCGGAAGAGTCTACAGTGTTACCCAGCATGCTGTTGGCATTGTTATAAACACATGAATTAAGGGCAAGATTCTTGCCAGGAGAATTAATGTGCTTGGTGACCACATTAAACACTCTAAGAGCCGAGATAGCTCCTGGAACGCATGAAGGAAAATGATCCGAAAAAGAAGGAAGTCGATGAAAAAGGTACCTGGGTTCAACTGAAGTGCCAGCCTGCTCCACCAGAGAAGCACACTTTGTGGGAACTAATGGGAAGGCGCCTGAGCTGCTGGAACCTATTCCCTATGAATTCATGGCATAATAGGTGTAAAAAATAATAAAAGACCTCTGAACTGTAAAAATGTTCCTTTTCATTGAGTAGAAGTGTGGTGCCCCTTCCCCCGAAGAAATATTTACAGCAAATTTAATCGTGTCCTAATTCATTGTGTAACGTCTTTACTATTTGAATTTAATGTATTTCTTGCTGAAAGATGTGAGGTGGCTTATTGTGCAACAAATTACTCAATTGGTTGCAGAACAGCCAGATATTGTTTATGAAATATTTGTACTGGTTTGAAGATAGTCCCTCTAAATCACCATGGAAGAAATAAAATAATTTACAAAAATTTAAATAAAAAATAAAAACAGGTGGCCGGGGGCGGTGGCTCACACCTGTAATCCCAGCATTTTGGGAGGCCGAGGCAGGTGGATCACCTGAGATCAGGAGTTCAAGACCAGACTGGTCAACACGGTGAAACCGCGAGTGACTACTAAAAATACAAAAGTTAGCCAATTGTGGTGGTGGGCACCTTAATCCTAGCTACTCAGGAGGCTGAGCCAGGGAGAATTGCTTGAACCCTGGAGGTGGAGGTTGCAGTGAGCCGAGATTGTGCCACTGTACTCCAACCTGGGCGACAGGGAGAGACTCCATCTCAATAAATAAATAAATAAATAAATAAATAAATAAATAAAATAAAATAAAATAAAATAAAATAAAAGACACTGTATGTGGGGAAGAGGAATGGGAAAAAAATGGAAAACAAAATTGCTGTCTTAGTCCACTGGGCTACTTAGCAAAATACAGTAAACTGGGTAGCTTATAAACAACTATATTTTGTTTCTCACATTTCTGGAGACTGGAAAGTCCAACATCAGGGCAGATACATTATCTGGTGAGGCCCCACTCTCTGGCTTACAGATGGTGACTTCCTGCTGTGTCCTCACATGGTGGAAGGAATGCAAGAGGTCTGTCTCTCTCAATCCTCTTTCATAAGAGCACTAATCCCATCCGTGAGGGTGAGCCCGCATGACATAATCACCTCCCAAAGGCATCACCTCCTAATACCATCACCTTGGGTGTTAGGATTTCGGCATGTGAATTTGGGAGGAACATAAACATTCGTACCATAGCACTTGCTATACTCTTATCTTTCTAAGTGTGCTGTAGCCCAGTGAAAACTCTGTCACTGACTAAGGAACCTCTACTCCAAAATCCTTTTTTTTCTTTATTTTTCATTCATTTGCAAGCTAAAAAGTAAATACAGACTACATGTTTTCATCAATAATTCCAACCTAAAGAAGTTCTATTACCTAACAGGTTCATTTTCATAGTTAGAATGTAATTTATAAATTTATCATTTGCAGCCAGGCACAGTGGCTCATGCCTGTAATTCCAGCACTTTGGGAGGCTGAGGTGGGCAGATCGTTTGAGGTCAGGAGTTTGATACCAGACTGGTCAACATGGTGAAACCCCCGTCTCTACTAAAAACAAAAAAAAAATTAGCCGGGCATGGTGGCACACTCCTGTAAGCCTAGCTAGTCGGGAGGCTGAGGTGGGAGGATCACTTGCACCTGGGAGGCGGAGGTTGCAGTGAGATGAGATCACAACACTGAACTCCAGCCTGGGAGACATAGTGAGACTCCATCTCAAAAAAATAAAATAAAATATCACTTGCTTATATAACACAAGAAATCTTGTAAAAACATAATTTCCAGTTGGGCGCGGTGGCTCACACCTGTAATCCCAGCACTTTGGGAGGCTGAGGTGGATGGATCACAATGTCAGGAGTTCAAGACCAGCCTGGTCAAGATGGTGAAGCCCCATCTGTACTAAAAATACAAAAATTAGCCAGGCACGGTGGCAGGCACCTGTAATCCCAGCTACTTGGGAGGCTGAGGCAGGAGAATCACTTGAACCCGGGGGACGGAGTTTGCAGTGAGCTGAGATCTTGTTGCTGCATTCCAGCCTGGGTGACAGAGTGAGACTCCATCTCAAGAAAAAAAGAAAATATATATATACATACACACACACACACACACACAAATATATACACACATACATATAATTTCCTCAAATAAATCATAACTTTTAAAATTAAATTAGAAATATCTATTCAAATTATTTTTTAAATACCATCAAGGCCGGGCATGGTGGCTCATGCCTGTTTTCCGAGCACTTTGGGAGGCCAAGATGGGAGGATCACTTGAGGCCAGGAGTTCAAGACTAGCCTGGGCAACATAGCAAGACTTCATCTCTACAGAAAATAAAAAATTAGTCAGACATGGTGGTGTGTGCCTGTAGTCCCAGCTACTAGGGAGGCTGAGGTAGGAGGATAATTTGAGCACAGGAGTTTGAGATTGTATTGGGCTATGATTATGCCACGGCACTCTAGCCTGAGTGACAGAGCAAGACCCTAAAAAAAAATTGAATTATAAATTCATTATGAACTTTGGGAAAATTATTTATTTTTCTCCACGGGATTTAGACAAGTAATTTCACATTTCATTTTAAGTCAAGAGTAAGAAAACATTTTTTGTATATCCATCACAATAGAGATCACAGTATATCAATGAAATATTTAAATACACTGTACAGAGATTGATTTTTTAATGGATTTCTATAAGTAGTGTTAACAGGAAAAAGCATGTAATACAATCTACTCTGTATCTAAGAGCTTTAATTTATTCAAATATTGGGAGAAATTCATCTTCTGAATTTTTCTCATTTAAAAAGCATTATGAAGGCCGGGCGCGGTGGCTCAAGCCTGTAATCCCAGCACTTTGGGAGGCCGAGACGGGTGGATCACGAGGTCAGGAGATCGAGACCATCCTGGCTAACATGGTGAAACCCCGTCTCTACTAAAAAATACAAAAAACTAGCCGGGCGACGTGGCGGGCGCCTGTAGTCCCAGCTACTCCGGAAGCTGAGGCAGGAGAATGGCGTGAACCTGGGAGGCGGAGCTTGCGGTGAGCTGAGATCCGGCCACTGCACTCCAGCCTGGGTGATAGCGAGACTCCGTCTCAAAAAAAAAAAAAAAAAGTATTATGAGAACTGATTCAAGGATGGAGGAATCAATTAGTACTCAGCAATTCACAGACATGACATATAAACACGACATTTTTAATATATAAACAAAGACTGCATGTTGGCAGCATAGAAGACAGTCTTGCTCTTCCTCATTTTTGAAGCAGAGATATTTCATATTTCATAGTTTCTGAACTTCCTCAGGAGTTCTGAGGGAGCATCCTTGGACCAGCGGAAACGAAGGTGCCAACCATTCACATCTGAAAAATCTTTAAAGGAAAAAAAATAAATGTTTAAAATCAGAAGTAGGAAAAGTCAATCTTGTTACAGTAAAACAGCTTGGGGATAAAATTTCACTGCAACAGGTACAATGTAAGGGTAAGACTTTGGTGTGAATTATTAACATCTTAGAGAAATGGATTAACTTAAGCAGACTGGAATTCTTATGAACAGGAATTACAATTTATATGGATGATAAGACCTCACATGCTTAAATACTTAATAAGATGAAATACATAGATGCCTCCAGTGGTGGGGATTTTGACAATTCACATGCAAAGAAATTCAAAACAAAGTTCACAGTTTTCAAAAACCTTTCAAAAGTTAAAAGTCAGTGGTAAAAGGATCCCTGAATTGAATCCCTAATTGAATTCCACGGTAATAAGATTTTTCTTTTTTAGTTACAATAAACAACATTGTTGAAAACCAGAGGAAAAGAAGGTAATTTTCCTTCTCTACTAGAAGTATAAATTGGCAAAATTCCTCTGGCAGGCAATTTGACAATATTTATCAAACTTGTTAAAATGTATAAACCTTTGACCCAATAATTTTACTTCTTGAAATGTATCCTACAGAAATAATAATGGATGCACCTAACGATTTAACTGTAAGGATGTTTATAATGATATCATTTATAAATTTTGTTTGCAAACCAGGAAACATTCTAAACTTTAGCAAATGAAAGCTGGTTAAAAGGTTTTGATATCATCATTAACAATATTTTAATATTTACCATCATAGAAAAATGCTCATAACACATTGCTAAGTGACAGTTAAAAAAAAAAACACTGTTTATATAGTATGATCCCATTCCTGAACTCATTATTCACATGAGTATTTATGTGAAATTTTTTTAAATCTAAAAAAAGGCCAGGCATGGTGGCTCACGCCTGTAATCATAGCACTTTGGGAGGCCAAGGCAGGTGCATCTCTTGAGCTCAGGAGTTCGAGACCAGCATGGGCAACATGGCAAAACCCCGTCTCTACAAAAAAAAAAAAAAAAAAAAAAAAAATTAGACGGGCGTGGTGGCATGTGCCTGTGGTCCCAGCTACTCAGGAGACTAAGACAAGAGGATTACTTGAGCCCCAGAGGCGGAGCTGAGAGTGTGCCACTGCACTCAAGCCTGGGTAGTAGAGTGAGACTCTCTCAAAAAACAAACAAACAGATAGGAAAAGGTACACCAAAATTAATAGTATTTATCCCTGGATTGTTACAATAGATGTGATTTTCTTTGTCTGTTTGTTTGTTTATTTTTCTGACACAGAGTTTCGCTCTTGTTGCCCAGGCTGGAGTGCAATGGTGCGATCTCAGCTCACCACAACCTCCGCCTCCCGAGTTCCAGTGATTCTCCTGCCTCAGCCTCCCAAGTGCTGGGATTATAGGCATGAGTCACCACACTCAGCTAATTTTTGTATTTTTAGTAGAGTCAGGATTTCTCCATGTTGGTCAGGCTGGTCTCAAATTCCTGACCTCAGGTGATCCACCCGCCTCAGCCTCCCAAAGTGCTGGGATTACAGGCGTCAGCCACTGTGCCTGGCCAATTTTCATTTTTTATACTCTTTGTTGTTTATCTGTACTTTCTTATTTTTCTGCAATAAACAGCTATGCTTTTTGTCTTTTTATGTTAATAATATTGCTAATGAAAAAGCAGGTTACAGAATAATATATAAAATATGCTTCCATTGATATTTTAATATAGTATATAAATATGATATATAGCATATAAATATGATATTTTAATATAGTATATAAATATGTAGTCAGAAAAAGCATACACAGAGTAGTTAACAATGGTTATCTCAGAAAAACAGATTACACTGACACTTTTTTTTTTTTTTTTTTTGAGATGGAGTCTCGCTCTGTCGCCCGGGCTGGAATGCAGTGGCCGGATCTCAGCTCACTGCAAGCTCCGCCTCCCGGGTTTACGCCATTCTCCTGCCTCAGCCTCTCGAGTAGCTGGGACTACAGGCGCCCGCCACCTCGCCCAGCTAGTTTTTTTTTTTTTTTTTGTATTTTTTAGTAGAGACGGGGTTTCACCATGTTAGCCAGGATGGTCTCATCTCCTGACCTCGTGATCTGCCCGTCTCGGCCTCCCAAAGTGCTGGGATTACAGGCTTGAGCCACCGCGCCCGGCCTACACTGACACTTTTTAAAGAATTATTGGAGAAAACAAATCTAAAGAATTTTCATTTGGGGAAAAAGCAAAAAGAAAATTGTTTCTGATTGCTATAATTGTTCCTATAATTAAAACTTACTCACAAAATATGTATAGTATGATCCTTCTAAACATACTAACACAAATGAAAATATACCAAAATATCGATAATACATATTTCTCTAAATGGTAAGATTATGAGTTATATGTTCTTCCTTTTGCTTGATCATATTTTCTCACATTTTATATAGCAAATAAGTGTCATTTTTGTTTAAAAAGATGTAGTTTCTGGCCGGGCATGGTGGCTCACGCCTGTGATCCCAGCACGTTGGGAGGAGGCCAAGGCGGGCGGATCACGAGGTTGGGAGTTTGAGACCAGCCTGACCAACATGTCGAAACCCCGTCTCTACTAAAAATACAAAAATTAGCTGGGCATGGTGGCACGCGCCAGCAATCCCAGCTACTTAGGAGGCTGAAGCAGGAGAACCGCTTGAACCCGGGAGGCGGAGGTTGCAGTGAGCCCAGATTATGCCATTGCACTCCAGCCTGGGCAACGGAGCGAGACTCCATAAAAAAAAAAAAAAAAAAAAGGATGTAGTTTCTAGTTTGGGTTCCTGTAGAAATAGACATGCAGACAAGAACTTGAAACAGGTTGGGCACAGTGGCCCACATCTATAATCCCAGCACTTTGGGAAGCTGAGGCCAATGGATCACTTGACCTCAGGAGTTTGAGACCAGCCTGGGCAATATGGCGAAACTCCATCTCTATAAAAAATTCGCCGGATGTGGTGGTGCACACCTGCAGTCCCAGCCATTTGGGGGCTGAGGTGGGAGGATCATCTGAGCCTAGGAGGTCGAGGCTGCAGTGAGTCAAGATCGCACCACTGCACTCCAGCCTGGGTGACAGAATGAGACTCTATCTCAAAAAAAAAAAAAAAAGAATTTGAAACAAAGTGGCTAATTTGGGAGGTGATCCCAGGTGGCACCTTAACAGAATTAGAACCAAATCTAGAAAAGGTACGTTATCAAACAAGTTACCACTATGGGTAACTGCAAATGATCCCACTGGGGAACCCTGGGAGACAATATAAAACTTTTTAGAGTTATCTCATGTGAGGGGTGAAGGACGTGGGGAATTTAGCCTCCCACTCCCACTCATTATTGTCATGCAAAGGGCATTTACTTCCTGGCAATTACTGCCTGCTGATTTGCTGCCAAGCAGGCTCCATTGCCAGAGCAAGCCCTCTGACAGAGTCATAATGTTTGTGGTTGGAGCCACAGGGTTGGCAATGCCTAGGAAGGCAGGTGCCCAGGGACATGGCAGCACACCAAAATCATTGCATACATTTAAATTTTTCTTGGTGGGACGTGGTGGCTCACACCTGTAATCCCAGTGCTTTGGGGGGCCAAGGTGGGCAGATCACGAGGTCAGGAGTTCGAGACCAGCCTGGCCAACATGGTGAAACTCCGTCTCTACTAAAAACACAAAAAATTAGCCAGGCATGGTGGCAGGTACCTGTAATCCCAGCTACTTGGGAGGCTGAGGCAGGAGAATAGCTTGAATCCAGGCGGCAGAGGTTGCAGTGAGCCGAGATGGTGCCACTGCACTCCAGCCTGGGGAACAAAGCAAGACTCCTTCTCAAAAAAAAAAAAATTTTTCTTTCTCTTTTTTACTCCAAGATGTTACACAAAACTATTTTATTCTAGAACTGTATTTATCAGAATGCATATTTATTGCATATTTAAGCAGAAAGAAAGTAAAAGTGAGATTGTCTTGCACAGTGGTTTTCAGATGCAGTGCTCCATATTTCACTGTTTGCAATAAAGAATTAGAGTGTGGTGGGGGCTATTTGGTGGCTACTCATCACAGAAGAGACATCAAAAGGCAAATTCCAAAGTGAATATCTAGCACTGCTTGAGGAAATTAGCAAATATGCTGAAAAGTAATATATAAGAAGCCACGCAGGGCTTCGTAAAGTTGACGGGAGTAATATTTCTTAAATGCTGACATTACAAAAATTTACACTGCAGTAAAATGAAATCATAAATAATCATGCAACAGCACTTTGATATATCCAACTCCAGCTTTAAGGCACTAGTCAGAAAAGCCAATAATCTTTTAAACAGCATAAAGAAAATACTTGTAAATGCAACCTTTGGCAGAATTTCATAATTCTCCAACAACAGCTTCTTAGAACAATGATTCCCAGTCGGGTGCAGTGGCTCATGCCTGTAATCTCAGCACTTTGGGAGGCCAAAGTGGGCAGATGACCTGAGGTCAGGAGTTCTAAACCAGACTGGGCAACATGGTAAAACCCCATCTCTAATAAAAACATGAAAATTAGCCGGGTATGGTGGCGGGTGCCTGTAATCCCAGCTACTTGGGAGGCTGAGGCAGGAGAATCACTAGAACCCAGGCGGTGGAGGTTGCAGTGAGCTGAGATGGTGCCACTGCACTCTAGCCTGGGCAACAGGAGCGAAACTCTGTTTCAGAAAAAAAGAACAATGATTCCCATCCCCTCCACTTCGTTCTTTTTTTTTTTTTTTTTTTTTTTTTTGACACAGGGAGACACAGGGTCTTGCTCTGTCACCTAGGCTGGAATACAGTGGCAGGATCATAGCTCACTGCAGCTTCAAACCCCCGGGCTCAGCCTCCCAAGTAGCTGGGACTACAGGCACACGCCACAATACCTAGATAATGTTTTTTTTACTTTTGTAGAGACAGGGCTCTTGCTATGTTGCTCAAGCTGGTCTCAAACTCCTGGACTCGAGCGATCCTCCCACCTCTGCCTCCCAAAATTCTAGGAGTACAGGCCCAAGCCACTGCAGGGCTGGCTTCACTTCAAAAAAACAGCATATGTATCACAATATGAAGACATTAAAACTGGCATCACAATTTGTTCTGAGTAAATTATATGTGAAAATTAATTATATGAATTGGCATTATCTGTTATTACCCAAGTAAATTAGAGTCAAGAACCAGGGAGAGGAAAAGAAAAGCACTCAAGACACAAATGCCTGCCCAAGAATTCTATCACAAGCCAGCTGCTGAAATGACCTGCCTTGCCTCTAAGGCTAGTTTTACCTATTGCCATCACTCACCAATTAGAGCTTGCTAGCTCCAAAAAACTTTGCTAGTGCCCATGAGTTTTCTTTCATAACAATATGTAACATTTCTCTTTCTAATAAAACACGCAACATTTTATTTGTTCTTCAGACACACCAAAGACCACCCATCTGTGTGTATGCCCTGAATTGCAATGTAGTTTTTATATATTTTCCCAAGTAAAATGTTTTACATAGAGATTCGAATCTATATTTTTGACTTTGACATAATATATATCTACACTGTGGAATGTTATCAGCTGTTAAAAAGCAGGAATTCATTCTGAATGTAAGGATTTAAAAAGAAGTCCCTTAATAATAAAAGTTAACACTAAAAAAGTGTTTATGATGTGCCTGGTACTGGTCTAAATATTTTACGTGTGTGTGTGTGTGTGTGTATGTGTGTGTGTGAGAGACAGGATCTCATTCTGTCACCCAGGCTGGAGTACAGAGGTGCAATTGCAGCTTACTGCAGCCTCAACATCCCCCTACACACCAGGGCTCAAGTAACTGGGATTACAGGCACGTACCACCACTCCTAGCTAATTTTCGTATTTTTTTTTAGAGATGGTTTCGCCATGTTGCCCAGGTTGGTCTCAAACTCCCGGCCTCAAGCAATCCACCCACCTCACCCTCCCTAATTGCTGGGATTGCAGGTGTGAGCCACTGCATCCAGACAATTAAGTTATTTACTCCTCAAAAAAAAAAAATTCTTATGAGGTAGACACTAATATTTTGACCATTATATAATTAAGAAGACATAGATGCAGAGGGGTTAACTAGCTTGCCCAAGGTCATACAACTCATCAGTGAAAAGCTGAACCCACATTCTTAACCACTGTGTAACACAGAGAAATGTGTGCAGTATAGCCCCATTCTTTACTTTTAAAGCTCTCGTAAGTGCACATATACACACTTGTATTAGCATGGAGAATAGTGGAAGGAAACACATCTGAGTGTCAGCCTTGGTTACTTCAAGAAATAGAAGCAGAGTTGGCCGGGCACGGTGGCTCACACCTGTAATCCCAGCACTTTGGGAGGCCAAGGTGGTGGATCACAAGGTCAAGAGATCGACACCATCCTGGCCAACATGGTGAAACTCTGTCTCTACTAAAAATACAAAAATTAGCCAGGTGTGGTGGTGCGTGCCTGTAATCTCAGCTACTCAGGAGGCTGAGGCAGGAGAATCACCTGAACCCATGAGGTGGAGGTTGCAGTGAACTGGGATTACGCCACTGCACTCCAGCCTAGCAACAGGGTGAGACTCCGTCTCAAAAAAAAAAAAAAAAAGAAAAAAAAGAAATAGAAGCAGAGAAGGTTGGCAGCCTGGGGTAGACACTAAGTTACTGCCTATATATGATTCTTTGAATTTTTTTAACAGCAAGTCTATACTTCTTTTGTTTTTATTCAGTATCTAATGACTATTTTTTTAAAAAGAAGGAAAATTTCATAGAATCCTATGAGAGGGGCTCATGAGGCCTCAGCATTATGCCTGAGTCTCTGAAGTATCTCTCACCCCACCCACACTACACCTAATTCTGGTGTGCACAGACTTGATCTAAATCTGACAGAAACAGAAAGACTCAGGGAACCCCCGGGGGTTCAAGACACACATAACAGAACATTCATCATGTTTACATGCAGAGGAGTGATTGTACTCCTGTGTTTGCTTAAAACACTGTTTTTCTACATTTCGGGCTTCTCCTTTGATCAGTTTGTTATATTATAACCATTTCCAGTTACTGGGTGATGCAATCAATGTGCAGACTCCACAGCCATCTCTTGGGTAACCAACAGAGACATCTGAATCAAACTCTATGAAACTTCATTCCCAGCAAGAAGAGAACATGTAAAAGTTCTCCCCAAAAAGAGATTTGAAGTGACTATTTCTCAAAAGACTATAATCCACCACAAGCCATCTATCTTCTTTTTAATATAAGTGTTCTAGGGTGTTCAGGAACGTTCTGCTTAAAGGCTAAATTCTAATAGGGTGTTACATCACTACTCTGAGAATCAACACATAATTTGAAGGACAGTTACAATGTGTGTGTATATATAACACATCTAAACTAGTTGGATGGCTAGATAGATTGTCAGATAGACAAATCATACAAACAGCTAACATTTACCTAGGGCTTCCTAGAGGTGAACCGCTGTGCTAAGCATTTTGTATGTATCTCCCCATTTAATCCTCATGGTAACTCTATAAGAAGTTTGGTAACTCTATTTAAGAGATGGAGTCTCACTATGTCACCCAGGATGGAATGCAAGCACCTAATAACAGGAGTGATCATCGCACACAGCAGCCTTGAACTCCTGGCCTCAAGCCAGCCTCCTGTCTCAGCCTCCTGAGTAGCTAGGACTACAAGTGCATAGCAATGCACCTAGATGAGCAAGTACTATTATAATCCCTATTTTATAGATGCAGAAACTGAGGTCTAGAGAAGTTAAGTAACTTTGCCAAGTAATACAGATGATAAGCAGTAGAGCTAGGATGTGAACTCAGGTAGTATAGCTTGGTAGCCAGGAGGTAAACTTCTATAATACTCTGCTTCAGTGGATTTATAAATGATTCAGAATGTCTAGAGAGCTACTTACAGATAAGGCATTATTGGGCTGGGCATGGTGGCTCACACCTGTAATCCCAGCACTTTGGGAGGCCCAGGCAGGAGGATCACCTGAGGTCAGGAGTTCGAGATCAGCCTGGCCAATATGGTGAAACCCCATCTCTACTAAAAACATAAAAATTAGCCAGGCATTGTGGCAGGCGCCTGTAGTCCCAGCTACAGGGGAGTCTGAGGCACAAGAATCGCTTGAACCCGGGAGGCAGAGGTTGCAATGAGCTGAGATTATGCCACTGCACTCTAGCCTAGATGACAGAGTGAGACTCCATCTCAAAAAAGAAAAAATTAAATTAAATAAGATATTATCACAAGATAGGGCAATGCCTTGGAACACTGAGTCTGAAGCCAACCTGCCTTAGTTCAGACCCCTTTCCCTTCCCATATAAGCTGTATGACTTTAAGCAAATTACTCAACCTCCTGGACTTTGGTTTTCTCATCTATAAAATGAGAATAATATTGACATCAGTCTACAAGCTTGTAGTGAGAATTAAATAAGTTAATATATGTAAAATTAATATTAAATGAGATCATAAATGTAAACTAATACATGTAAAGAGTGTTCCTGCACATAGTAAACATTCAATCAATGTTAGCTAGTGTTATTTCAGTAAAGCCAAAGACACTGAGAATTGTCTCAAGGTTTCCCTTCTGAGGAATGCCTTCCCGTTTCGGTGTCAATGCTAAGTTTCTTTTAAGATGCTAAACCAATCTTTAAACTTGGCACTGCTGTGCAAATTGGAAAAGTTAGGAATAAATGCATTATAAACAGAGCTCTTTAATTTCAGACTTTCTCCTTTCTGCAGTTATATAACATGACTTACTTGAGGAATCTGAATTTTGCGGGGAGACTGACTTCTCCAGGGGCTTGGGTTCTTTCTTCTCCGTTTTCTCTGTAGTTGAAGCCAGCTCCTCTTTCTTTCTTTCTCTTTGCTCATTCCATTCCTCATTTTCAATCTTGCTGGTATGAGTCTTATCAGATTCTTCCAGCATCAGGTCTTTTTTACCTCTGATGGCCCAGTGCATGGACTAAATTAATGTAAAGCAGAGATATAAAAATTAAATTTATATTATATGATTTTCTATATTTAAAGTTTGATATGTGGTAACACCTGACCTACTACTGTAGCGCTAATTAACAACATGTTAGACTTGACTATTAACAAGTTACTCATAAATTAATCCAGATATTAATTAATCCAACTATTAATAGTTACTTTTCACCATACACCCTTCTGTACCTTTTTTATTTTCTGTTCTGTATATGTATTTCCTATTAGATCTAAAAATTGGACAGATGGATGAATGAATGGAGAGATGGGTGGATGAACTAACAAATGAATACAGTGAAAAAGAGCGCTTTTGATTTGCTGTGTCAAGAATATTTCAAGTGGAATCATTAGCCCTACCATCAACCAAAATAATGCCTAACTATTTCTTAAAACCTCATCTGGATACTGTGGGAAGCTATTCCTGAAGTACTAAGAAACAGTGACTTACTAGCTCTATTACCAAAACTCAAGACTAGAGGGAAACACAGCCTTTTAACACCCTAAAATTATAAATATTCTAGCTCTCTGCTCTATTCAAACCAAAGAAGTCATTTATTCCCACCTTCAACCTGTCTCTTCCCAACTACAAAAAAGTGTCATCCTGAATCCTCTTCTTCAAATATAACCAGTCCACAGGCTAATCAACCCCAAGATCCAAGAACCACCCCATAAAGCAGTCATTGCCACCAATAAATGTAATCAGCTCTCACCCTAACAAGAAAAAGAAAAGAGGCTGGGCGCAGTGGTTCGTGCTTGTAATCCCAGCACTTTGGGAAGCCAAGGTGGGTGGATCACTTGAGGCAACACTGAGGCAAGGAGTTTGAGACCATCCTGGCCAACATGGTGAAATCCCCATCTCTACTAAAAATACAAAAATTAAGGCCGGGCGCGGTGGCTCAAGCCTGTAATCCCAGCACTTTGGAAGTCCGAGACGGGCGGATCACAAGGTCAGGAGATCGAGACCATCCTGGCTAACACAGTGAAACCCCGTCTCTACTAAAAATACAAGAAAACTAGCCGGGCGAGGTGGCGGGCGCCTGTAGTCCCAGCTACTCGGGAGGCTGAGGCAGGAGAATGGCGGAAACCCGGGAGGCGGAGCTTGCAGTGAGCTGAGATCCGGCCACTGCACTCCAGCCCGGGCGGCAGAGCAAGCCTCCGTATCAAAAAAAAAAAAAAATACAAAAATACAAAAATTAGCTGGGCGTGGTGGTGCACACCTGTAATCCCAGCTACTCAGGAGGCTGAGGCGGGAGAATTGCTTGAACCCAGGAGGCGGAGGTTGCAGTGAGCCGAGATTGCACAATTGCACTCCAGCCTGGGCAACAGAGCAAGACTCAGTCTCAAAAAAAAAAAAAAAAAAAAAAAGAAAGAAGAAAAATAAATGGGAATGAAAGGCACCAAAATGCAACTGTAGTTATATCTGTGTAACAGAATTACATCTTTTGTTTTTGTATTTCCCAAATTTTCTATGAGAAGATTATATATATCTACAATTAGAAAATATTCTATTTTAGGCTGGGCGCTGTGGCTCACGCCTGTAATCCCAGCACTTTGGGAGTCCAAGGCGGGTGGATCATGAGGTCAGGAGTTCCAAACCAGCCTGGCCAACATGGTGAAACCCCATCTCTACTTAAAAAAACAAAAATTAGTTGGACAAGGTAGTGTGTGCCTATAATCCCAGCTACCCAGGAGACTGACGCACGAGAATCACTTGAATCCAGGAGGCGGGGGTTGCAGTGAGTTGGTATTGCACCACTGCACTCCAGTCTGGGTGACAGAACGAGACTCTGTCTCAAAAAAAAAAAAAGAAAATATTCTATTTTTAAAATTAGATGAAGTTTCGATGCAAAAACATATAAGGAGGGAGATTCCTGGTGCCAACAATATGTGTGGGAAGGGAATAGTTACAGAGTAAATTACACTTCAAAACCATTTGCTAAATTGTAAATGCAAGTACTACCCATTTCTCTGTAGATTTTATTTCAAAATAAAAATGTTAATTTTTTAAAGAGGCAATGCCTCAGCTGGTATTAAAAAAAATTGACTTTGGTTGGTTTAGGTTTGTTGCTTTGGTTTGGTTTTTGCATATGCACAAGATAAAAAAGCTGCCAGTGACTTCCTCTGCAAAAGGATACTACGAAGGTTAGTGAAAAACAGGGAATAAGACGTTCAAGAATTCAGGGCCCAGAGAGCTGAAAATGTAAACTGTGAGCTTCACAAGCCAGCAAGGTGGCCTGTACATGATGTATTGATCTCTGTGCCTCAGTACTTCTCTCTTGAAATCAAAGTACCTGTGGTCTGCCTTAGATAGGATTAATGTCTAATCCACAGTAAATGCTTTAAAGGTTTCAGTGAAAAGATGTTCTGAAATAGTAGTCTTATCCATCTCCTTTGTGAGTAAATCAGAATAAAATATGTTATCATCAGAATCCCACATCTGCTGATCCTCATTAAAGAAATATACAGAAGAAATATCCAAACTGTATCTAACCTCAGATACAAGGGCTTCTCATGCTTTGTAGTTCAATCAAAGGACTAACATCAGAGTGATGCTAAGCATCACTGTTTGCTGGGACACAGTTAGATAGTCTGCAAATCACTCATTTCTGTGTTCACAAGCATATATCTCAACTCCACAAGGGTATTAGTTGCACAGAACAACATTTAACATCAAGCGAACTAGTCTATTGTGGAGCTACTCATTTCAATAGAATCAGCAGCAATAAAAGATATCAAATGACAGCAATTGATACCGACTAAGAGAGAGACTAGAAAGGGGAGAGTCTGTAGAGCAAGATAATAAAATGCACAAGACAGAAAATCTATATATGCATGGAAGGAACTAACACTAAACAGACAGCAAACCTAGGTGCAAAGGCCACTAATCTTAACAGTTTATGAAATTGCTATGTTGTTATTCTGCCTTCACAACTAACTTGTTTACCAGCTTTCTTAAATGAGTTGTTTTTTTTTTTCTCTAGGAAGTCATTTTCTTACATTCTAGACCTTTGTCAATACTAGGAAAAGTGCTCGCCTCAGCAGCACATATACCAAAATTGGAATGATACAAAGAAGATTATCATGGTCCCTGTGCAAAGATAACAGGCACATTCGTGAAGCATTCATTAAAACACACACACACACACACACACACACAGGGAAATAAAAAATTTGGTTTACATTCCAGTAAACTATGGCACAAAATTTTTTTAAATCCATTGACTTAGATGAGCCATAGATCAGCTAAATAGCTATACAAAATTGACTAGTTATTGTTATCCTGGATCAGCTATCACCACGAGTGAATTTTTTATTTGTCAGGGTGATTTCTGACCTGCTTTTGTATAACATCCAATTAAGACAGATTGCCTTTTGAACTAGCAGAAGGTGTTGAACTGCACACAGTTTCCCATCTGGCTGGTGAAACCGTGGCCATGTGGGCGTAGTAGGAAGCTTTCCTGAAAGGTAGTCTGTGGCCAGTTGGACCCACCCCAGAGACACCTTGCCCAGCTGGGAACCCAGAAACAATCAGCAGACAAACAGGCCCATGTGGGGCTGACCCAACCAGCCCTCCCAGAGGCAATCAATTTGTCAAATGATCAGTTCACCAAAAATGTGTTTCCATTAACTCTTTATAAAATTTGTAGCAACTGAAGTGGCATGAGATAGTTTTAGCGGCTTATGAGAATTTTTCTCAGCCATTCATTTTGACTGTGCCTTTGCTGTGGCTTCTTTTTCCCATAGACATCCTAAATCCATGCTGCCGTATATTTTGGTGCTAGAGGGAGAGCCATCCACACCCTAGGTTTCTGTGGGTAAAACCATTTAGCACGACAAAGATACATTTCCCTAAGATTCTTTGGAATCCTGGGATAACTCTTCAGGTTATCCCAGGATCCCAAAGACCTGGATTACTGAATCCTCACTCCAAACCCTTTTTTTCAGACCAATACTACATGTCTAAATTTAAACTGCCAACATATTCATTGACCTGGGTGAGGTCTTAAAATATTTTTACAAATTAAACTATCAGGAAGAACTTCTAGAAAACGAAAAGAGAAATAAATAAGTGGGTAGTAAAGTGACAGACAGTGTGGGGAAAAAATGCCAGTTCAGTTGCATCACTCCTGGATGATAGAAATGTGGTATATATACACCATGGAATATTACTCAGCCCTAGAAAAGAGCAAAATAGTATCTTTTGCAGCAACTTAGATGGAGCTGGAGGCCATTGTTCTACATGAAGTAACTTAGGAATGGAAAACCAAATATTGTATGTTCTCCGTTACAAGTAGGAGCTAAGCTATGGGTACACAGAAGCATACAGAATGGTATAATATACAGAAAGTAGGAAGCTGGGAGGGAGATGAAGGATAAAAAACTACATATTGGGTACAATGTATACTACTCAGGTGATGGGTGCACTAAAATTTCAGACTTCACCACTATACAATTCATCCATGTGACTAAAAACCACTTGTATTAGTCTGTTTCACACTGCTGTAAAGAACTACCTGAGACTGCGTAATTTATGAGGGAAAGAGGTTTAATTGACTCACAGTTCCTCAGGCTTAACAGGAAGCAGGACTGGGAGGCCTCAGGAAACTTACAATCATGGTGGAAGGTGAAGGAGAAGAAAGGGCCTTCTTCATATGGTGGCAGGAAAGAGAGAGAAGGGAGAAGTGCCACATACTTTTTTTTTTTTTTTTTTCTGAGACGGAGTCTTGCTCTGTCGCCCAGGCTGCAGTGCAGTGGTGCGATCTCAGCTCACTGCAAGCTCTACCTCCTGGGTCCATGCCACTCTCCTGCCTCAGCCTCTCAAGTAGCTGGGACTACAGGCGCCCGCCACCACGCCCATCTAATTTTTTGTATTTTTAGTAGAGACGGGGTTTCACCGTGTTAGCCAGGATGGTCTTGATCTCCTGACCTCGTGATCCACCTGCCTCGGCCTCCCAAAGTGCTGGGATTACAGGCTTGAGCCACCGCGCCTGGCCCCAGTGCCACATACTTTTAAACCATCAGATCTCATGATAACTCCCTATCATGAAAAAAGCAAGGGGGAAATCCACCCTCATGATCCAATCACCTCCCATCAGGACCCTCATTCAATTCAATATGAGATTTGGGCAGGACACAAATCCAAACCATACCACCATTCGTACCCCGAAAGCTATTGAAAATGTTTTTAAGTTTTTAATTTAAAAAAATGTAGCACCCCTGAGGCTGTGGCTCATTTGAGGAATTTTCCGAAAGGAAATTCCCAAGATATGATCCTGTGTGTGATGCTACAAAAGTACACTGTGATTTGGCCTGCCTTGTGGGTACAGGGACTAATAATGCTCCCAAACAATGCTTTTCCTTCCAGAGGGATTATACTGCTTAAATAAAAAGCAGAAACACAGGGTTGATGGTGCGAAGGAAAGGGAATGTATGAGATTTAACAATCTAGCCAGGCGTGGTGGCTCACACCTGTAATCCCAACACTTTGGGAGGACGAGGCAGGCTGATCACCTGAAGTTGGGAGTTTGAGACCAGCCTGACCAACATGGAGAAACCCTGTCTCTACTAAAGATACAAAATTAGTCAGGCGTAGTGGCGTATGCCTGTAATCTCAGCTACTCATGAGGCTGAGGTAGGAGAATTGCTTGAACCCGGGAGGCAGAGGTTGCAGTGAGCCAAGATGGCACCATTGCACTCCAGCCTGGGCAACAAGAACAAAACTCCGTCTCAAAAAAAAAAATTTATAAATGTGCTGGGCATGCGTTTTAGACACATGTCACTAAAATTGAAATAATAAAGTTATAATCATTTTATTGTCAGAATGGCACATATAATATGATAGTCTACCATTATCCTCAAGGGGTATTCCAAGACCCCATGTGGATGCCTGAACCTTGGGTAGTACCAAACTCTACATATACTATGCTTTTTCTGATATATACACACCTATGATAAAGTTTATAGTTCAACTCCAGTCCAAAACGAGGTGAGTATAGTACAATAAAACATTTTGAGAGCTTGTAAGAGCACATTTACATAACTTTTATTATGTATGTTGTTATCATTGTTCTAGTTTATTATTAGTTATTGTTACTAATCTCTTATTGTGCCTAATTTATAACTGTGGCCATATGGGCATAGTTCTCATAAGCCGCTAAAACTATCTCATGCCACTTCAATTGCTACAAATTTTATAAAGAGTTAATGGAAACACATTTTTGGTGAACTGATCATGTGATGAATTGATTGCCTCTGGGAGGACTGGTTGGGTCAGCCCCACATGGGCTTGTTTGTCTGCTGATTGTTTCTGGGTTCCCAGCTAGGCAAGGTGTGTTTGGGGTGGGTCCAACTGGCCACAGACTACCTATCAGGAAAGCTTCCTACTACGCCCACATGGCCACAGTTATAAATTAGGCACAGTAAAAGATTAATAACAATAACTAATAATAAACTAGGATAATTATAACAATATATGTAATAAAAGTTATGTGAATGTGCTCTCACACTCTCAAAATATTTTATCATACTATACTCACCTATTTTTGCACTGGGGTTGATTGCAGGTAACTAAAGCCAAGGAAAGCAAAACTGGGGATAAAGGGGACACTACTGAATACCTGACGCAAACACCCTAATGGTGACATTTATCTACAAAATGATAGACAGTGATCTCTTAGGTGATGAACAATACTAGGTATGATCATTGTTATTAATTTCTCCAGAATAGCAAATGCAAAATGATGAACAGATGAAATATGCAAAAAGACAAGGCGACAATTAAAATGTTATAGAAAGAAGTGAGGCTCTCACACGCAAAAGTTACTGTAAGGCATAGACAGAAAGGAGGCCGGGGGGTGGCTCACACCTGTAATCCCAGCATTTTGGGAGGCCGAGGCGGGCGGATCACGAGGTCAGGAGATGGAGATCATCCTGGCCAACATGGTGAAACCCTGTCTCTACTAAAAATACAAAAAAAATTAGCTAGGTGTGGTGTTGTGTGCCTGTAGTCCTAGCTACCCAGGAGTCTGAGGCAGGAGAATCGCTTGAATCCGGGAGACGGAGGTTGCAGTGAGTCCATATCGCACCACTGCCTGGTGACAGAGAGAGACTCCATCTCAAAAAAAAAAAAAAAAGAACAAAAAGGAATGAAAGGAAAGTTATAGAATGTCTATCAAATGAGGTATAGAACAGGTAATACTTGGTATATAGGATTCAAAGTCCACTGTGGAAGAGAAATAGAAGGATATCAGAAACAATAATGTTGAGCCCAAACAAAGAAGACTATATGAGAAAAAAAAAATCAATGCTAATTTGAAGCAGAGAGATATGCATCTCATCATTTTTGTACCACTAATAAAAATAAATTTAAAGCCAATATAGCCCAGCATACTATTTCAACTTTGCTGACAAGACAAATGATGCAGCCAGTAATATCTAAAATGTAATTATTGTAAAACCTTGAACAGTTCACAGTTAAGCTACATTCAGAGCAGAAATGATGTGTTTGGAGACAGGAAATTAGTATTTAATGGAAAGATGTTGGCAATATAAATCCAAGTGGGGATTTGGAGAAGAGTTTTTGAAAATACTAAAAATACAAAAAATTAGCCAGACTTGGGGTCGGGCGCCTGTAGTCCCAGCTACTCGGGAGGCTGAGGCAGGAGAATGGCACAAACCCAGGAGGCGGAGCTTGCAGGGAGCCGAGATTGTGCCACTGTACTGCAGCCTGGGCGACAGAGCGAGACTCTGTCTCAAAAAATAAATAAATAATAGAATAGAATAGAATAGCAAGAGTCAGGAATCCAGTTGCAGTTACAGTGTGTGACACTTAGGAGACTGGGAAATATAGTTATGCAGAGTTGGTAGAACAATATTTAGCTAGTGTCAAAAAGGAATTTTGAATTTACACAACGAAAATGACAAAAATCTTATTTTTCGATACATAAAGTCACAATTTTTTGAAAGATTCCCTCTAGTAATTTTGTGCTTTTATACAATAAACATATGGTTAGTCTCTCATAAATAATTAGCCCATCTTTTTTTTTTTTTTTTTTTTTGAGACGGAGTCTCGCGCCCAGGCTGGAGTGCAGTGGCCGGATCTCAGCTCACTGCAAGCTCCGCCTCCTGGGTTTACGCCATTCTCCTGCCTCAGCCTCCCGTGTAGCTGGGACTACAGGCGCCCGCCAATCGCCCGGCTAGTTAATTAGCCCGTCTTAAACAAATCCATATGAATGCACACTTCTTTCCAAAATACAATGAAGAAAACAGCTTACATTTTATGTAGAGTGGCTTTAATCATATACTTTGGAATTTTTCATTGCTCTTCCCCATTATTTCAAAAACACCCTTCAGTATTATGGGCCTTTTATCAACAATTTGCTCAAGTCTTCAAAAATAAAAACTCTGAAGAAGGAAATCTAAATGTAACCCTAAAGGACTATAATTTAAGAGATGTGAATCATTTTATACACTAATTCTAATAACTGTCCCTGAAAACTTACCTATGAGGTAATTTCTGTATTATAAGTCCCATGTCATAGAAAAGTGTTCCAATGGAGATAATCTAGGTAATAAATCATGCCTAAATATTTAAAATTACATTTTGTCTATAATATACAAAGGTCAATGTTGAGCAAAATAAATATATGACAGTAATTAGAGTGAATATTTTGATATTTATGCCTTTAAATGACATGAAGAAGATAACACAATGTTTTTAAAGTCTAACAATTCTTTTTTTTTCTTTTTGTTTTATTATTATTATACTTTAAGTTCTAGGGTACATGTGCATAACGTGCAGGTTTGTTATATATGTATACTTGTGCCATGTTGGTGTGCTGCACCCATTAAAGTCTAACAATTCTTTCACCAGAATGTTTAATAGGAATAATTCATGACTTTCTTTGACTAATCAGATCCTGCCTTTTTAATGAAAATTCTAAGCCTTAAAAAGAGAACAAGCTGACATAAATGGAAAAGATGGAGAATATGAATTTACAATGGTTAAAACTCAGCAATTCATGAGCAACTTGAGAAACACGTTTATTACAGCTCATAAAACAGTAACCAATAACAGGGAGTGTGTATACTGAAACAAACAGCCAAAGAGACAAAAAAAAGTGTAGTCACAGGCTGTTCTGGCACAAATTCATTGCCTCTATTCTGGTGACTTTCTCTTCATGGGATTTATGGACACTGAATTACATCCAGACTTTGCTAACTTCTTGGTTTTCTCCCTCCTATTGCCAAATGACTCTTTAAGCTACTACATGAGTCTAATCTATGGGCATCCCGAGCTTCACAAATTCACGTCATCCCCAGCAAGAAACCCACCGTCTTCACTGAGTCATTCAAAGCTTCCCACTGCTGGAATGGCATCGACATCTGGCTCCTTCGCCAGTGGTCATAGCGAGCTCGACTCTCTTCATTGGTCAGAATCTCCTTTGCCTTCTGCAGTTTCTGAAAAGTCTCCACTGGAAAACAAATCAAGAAATGAGCACTTCTCTCTCGGAAGGGATATTTTAAACTCCAAAACTATCCAGTTGATCTTACTAGAACCATGACTCTGTCACTTACTAGCTATGTGACCTTGGGCCAATTTACCTCATTAAGCTTTTGTTAAGGGTATCACAAGGACAAGCAAGATCATGGATGAAAAGTGCTTGGCACACAGTTTATCCACTCCCTGTATTGTGCCTCAGTCATGTGCCAGATGCTACTCCTGGTGCTGATGACATAGATGTGAACAATAGACATTATTAGCAGGGGAAAGAGACATTTGTAAACATTGAAAAAATACTATTCTGTCTTGTAGGAAGAAAACTACCTTTTTTAGTGCTGGGTGTGAGAGAGGGCAGTAATTAGACAAGAGGGACAGTAAAACTGAAGACTATAAAGCAGGAAGGAGCACGGTGACTTAGAGGAAGTAGGAACTGCCAGTGTGGCTGGAGGACACAATGCTAGGGGAAGAATGATGAGGGATGGGGCTATACAGTAGACAGACAATAGCTCAATCAGCTAGGGCCTGAGATGTCATGTTAAGGATGCTGGTCTGCTTTTTGTCCTAAGAAAAACGAGAGGTCTTAAGCATAATAAATAACATGGTAGATGCTGGGACAAATGGTAGCTTGTCACTAATCTACTTGACCAGATGGCATATAATAGAAACCTTTTATGGCTCTGTTAGCAACACCTCCAAAATCTCTTCTGCTCCTCAGTGAAGTAAAAACTTTCTGCAGAGCAGAATACAAGATCCATACACAGGCCAGGTGCAGTGGCTCACGCCTGCAATCCCAGCTCTTTCGGAGGCCGAGGTGGGTGGATCACAAGGTCAGGAATTCAAGACCAGCCTGGCCAATGGTGAAACCCCGTCTCTGCTAAAAACACACAAAAAAGAAATAGCTGGGGCTGGAGGCAGGCGCCTATAATCCCAGCTACTCGGGAGGCTGAGGGAGAGAATTGCTTGAACCTGGGAGGTGGAGGTTGCAGTGAGCTGAGACTGTGCCACAGGACTCCAGTCTGGGTGAGAGAGCAAGACTCCATCTCAAAAAAAAAAAAAAAATCAGCCGGGCGTGCTAGCGCACGCCTGTAATCCCAGCTACTCAGGAGCCTGAGGCAGGAGAATCGTTGAAACCTGTGAGGCGGAGCTTGCAGGGAGCCGAGTTCGCACCACTGCACTCCAGCCTGTGCGACAGAGCAAGATTCCGTCTCAAAAAACAAAAATTCATATGTTGAATTCCTAACTCCCAAAATGATAGTATTAGGAGATGGGGCTTTTGAGATATGATTAGGTCATGAGGGTGGAACCCTCACGAATGGAATCAGTGCCCTCATAAAAGAAACCCGGACAACTTGCTCACTCTTTTTCCCCCATGCGAAAACACAGCAAGAAGACAATTAGCTGGACATGGCGGCAGGCGCCTGTAATCCCAGCTATTCGGGAGGCTGAGGCAGGAGAATCGCATGAATCTGGGAGGTGGAGGTTGCAGTGAGCCAAGATCACACCACTGCACTCCAGCCTAGATGACAGAGCAAGACTCCGTCTCCAAAAAATAAAAAAATCAATATACAAATAATATCAGTGATGTCTCTACACATTAGCAATGAACAATCTGAAGGTGAAATTAAGAAAATTCCATTTATAAGAGCATCAAGAGCTGGACACGGTGGCTCATGCCTGTAGTCCAGCACTTTGGGAGTCCAAGGCGGGCGGATCATGAGGTCAGGAGTTCGAGACCAGCCTGGCCAACATGGTGACACCCCCGTCTCTACTAAATATACAAAAAAAAAAAAATTAGCTGGGCATGGTGGCAGGCGCCTGTAATCCCAGCTACTCAGGAGGCTGAGGAAGGAGAATCACTTGAACCTAGGAGACAGAGATTGCAGTGAGCTGAGACCACACCATTAATCTGCCTGGGCAACAGAGCGAGACTCTTTCTCAAAAGAAAAAAAAAAAAGGCTTCAAGAAGAATATAATATTTTTAAAAAATTGAACAAAAGAAGGAACTACATAATATTGTCAAAAGACACTAAAAAAGATCTAAATAAATGAAAAGACATCCCATGTTCATAAAGATTTGCTATTGCTAAAATGATAATACTCCCCAAACTGATCTGCAGATTCAACATAATCACTATCAAAATCCCAGTTGCCTTTTTTGCAGAAATTGACAATCTAGTCCTAAAATCTGTTTGCAAATACAAGGGACCCAGAATTGCCAAAAATAACTCTTGAAAAAAATAAGAGCAAAGTTGGAGAATTCACACCTCTGAATTTCAAAACTTATACTACAAGGCTACAGTAGTGAAAACAGTGTGGTACTAACATAAGGATAGACATACTTATAAATGGAATAGAATTGAGAATCCAGAAACAAACCCCTCACATTTACAGTCAATTGATTTCAACAAGAGTGCCAAGACAATTTAATGAAGAAAAATCAGTCTTTTCAACAAATGGTGCTAGGACAACTGAATATCAATATATAAAAAGCATGAATTTAGATTTCTGCCTTAAGCTATAAACAAATATTGACTCAAATGGATCACAGATCCAAATGTAAGAGTTAAAACCATAAAAAACTGAGAAAAAAATAGGAATAAATCTTTGTGACCTCAGCTTAGGCAAGAGCTCCTTAGATATGACACCAAAAGCACAAGCAACAAAAGAAGAAATAGATAAATTGGACTATATCAAAATTAAAACTTTTGTGCCTCAAAGAATACCATGAAGAAAGTGAAATGACAAGCCATGGAATGGGAGAAAATATTTGCAAATAATGTATCTGATAAGGTACTTATATCTAGAATTTATAAAGAACATTTACAACTCAATAATAAGACAAATAACTCAAATGCAAAATGGATAAAAGGCTTGAATGAACCTTTCTCCAAATAAGATATACAAATAGCCAATAAGCACCTGAAAAGATCCTGAACAGAATTAGTCCTCGAGGAAATACAAATCAAAACCATAGTGAGATACCACTTTATACCTACTAGGATGGCTAAAATTAAAGGATAATAATTGTCTAGAATGTGAAAAATTGGAATCGTCACACATGACAGGTGGGAATGTAAAGTGGTATAGCCACCTTGAAAAGTAGTTTGGCTGTTCTTCAAAAATATTAAGCAGAGTTGCCATATGATCCAACTTTTATAATCCTAGGTATATATCCATGAGAAATGAAAACATATGTCCACACAAAAACTAGCATATAATAGCAGCATTATTCATAATAGTCAAAAGGAAAAATAACACAAATGTCCATCAACTGTGAATTGATAAACAAAATATGGTATATCCACATAAAAGAATTATCATCCAGCCATACAAAGGAATGAAATGTTGATATGTGCTACAACATGAATGAGTCTTGAAAATATGCTAAATGAGGCTGGGTGCAGTGGCTCATGCCTGTAATCCCAGCACTTTGGGAGGCCGAGATGGGCGGATCACCTGAGGTCAGGAGTTCGAGACCAGCCTGACCAGCATGGAGAAACCCCATCTATATTAAAAATACAAAATAAGCCGGGCATGGTGGTGCATGCCTGTTATCCCAGCTACTTGGGAGGCTGAGGCAGGAGAATCGCTTGAACCCAGGAGGTGGAGGTTTCGGTGAGCCATGATCATGCCATTGCACTCCAGCCTGGGCAACAAGAACAACACTTAGTCTCAAAAAAAAAAAAAAAAAAAAAAGATGGGGCTATTGAAGGCTACAGGAAAATAAATGAATGAATAAAAGTATCTTGCCATAGCAGCTTGGTCCAGTGAGAGCAATCCTTCCTGTTGCTGACGACAATGTACATGTCCCATTATATAAATGAGACGTCACTTTTTCCAATGGGAATAAAAAGCTTATTAAATTACCACCAAGGATGCACATGCCACTTGCTACTCGTGTGGTGCTTGTAAAGATTTATGTATTTATCTGTGAGTCACCTTCGTCATTGTTGGCTTCACTTTCCAGAATTCCCAGAATGAAAGAAGTTGCTTAGAATTATTCTGATGTAAGTCCCTCAACAACAGTTGATAAGCAGAAAGAAAAAAGAAACCTTATCTTTCCTATAATGCGACCTTTCTCTTGTCCCATCCACTTCACCACATTTAACAAAGGTAAGTTTGGGTTTATATTTTTCCATTAATGTAGCAGTTAATCAAATGAGTCACACAAGGTAAACACGTGCCAGTTCTGGGAAGAGAGATCTCATTTTGTAAGCTTATATGAGCAAATGATGCCGGAAGTCTTGCATCAGACATTCTGATTTAACTCCTGGGTCTACCTTCAAAATACAGAGGTTATTTTAAATTCACATTTCACAATAGAATTTGTATTACAACAGTCACATTTTAAATGTATGCCATTTACAATTACTTGAGAAATAATAATGATATGATGTCAAAAAACGCTTTGAAAGAATCTGGAAGAAAATATACCAACTGTTAATAGTAGTTCTCTATCAGGGAAAGATAAAAGCAGACTTTTTCTTCCAATTTATTTATTAATTATATTACTTTTATTCTATGGGGAAAAACAGTAAAGACTGTAAAGTAAAAAAAAAAAAAATTGAGACATTAAAAGATGTTGGTTAACAAAGGACAAATTGTTCCCCTTCTTCTAATATCCAAATGTCTTTGAAGTTTGCACATCAGTAACAAAAATGCCATTCCACAGGTTCTTAATTTAGTCTGAAGTTTACTTTCTTTCTTTGTTTCTTTTTTTTTTTTTTTTTTTTTTTTGAGACAGAGTCTCTCTCTATAGACCAGGCTGGAGCACTGTGGCACGATCTCACTTCACTGCAACCACCGCCTCCTGGGTTCATGTGATTCTCCTGCCTCAGCCTCCACAGTGGCTGGGATTACAGGCACCCACCAACACACTCAGCTAATTTTTTGTACTTTTAGTAGAGACGAGGTTTCACCATGTTGACCAGGCTTGTCTCAAACTCCTGACCTCACATGATCTGCTCACCTCAGCCTCCCAAAGTGCTGGGATTACAGGTGTGAGCCTTCACACCCGGCCTTAAGTCTACTTTCTTCATGGCCATGGAGAAGTTAATAAAGTGTTAATCTGAAACAGTTACTGTCACCCACACAAAGCGCTGGCATGAGCACCAGCCAGGAGCTCTGGGGCTCATGGACACTATTTCTATAGCAAAGTCAGTCCTGTGCAGCACCCACATCTGCAGAGGGGAAGGGATTTCTAGTGGCCTTAGATTGACTTTTTTTTTTTTTCAGGGAATAAAACAATGATCTAATCATTACTTACAAAAAGAGAAAACTATCCCATCATGTGAAATGTCTACCTCGGGCTGCTACATAAAAGCAAGGAAAGACGATCCACTGAATTAAAATTGCCAGCATCCATTAAGCACTTCCCACATGCGGGACTCCTCATTTAATCTTCACAGAAGATGCTTGAAGTAATATACTACTAGTCTACCTGCTTTACCTACGAGAATGCTGAGGCTCAGAAAGATTGCCCAAGATCAACTAGACTGTAAGTGGAATGGGAGCAATCCAGACAAACAAGCCTATGTTTATATCCACTACTCCATCATGCTACCACATCAGTAATTTCAATGGCAACAGTTGAGGCTGTATTTAGCAGACCAAAAAGGTATAGATATGAGTTTAATTTCTCCTACCCGAAGTTCCTCTACCGTCTGGCTTTTCACCTTAATTAGATACATTTCACAATCTGTCCATTATATTCTGGATTTCTGTCAAGCTAAACTTCGGTATCCAAGTGAATTTTTAAAGATATTTTGAGGTTGGGTGCAGTGGCTCACTCCTGTAATCCTGGCACTTTGGGAGGCCGACGCAGGTGGATCACTTGAGGTCAGGTGTTTGAGACCATCCTGGCCAACATGGTGAAACCCCGTTTCCACTAAAAATACAAAAATCAGCTGGGCGTGGTGGCACACGCTTATAGTTCCAGCTACTCGGAAGGCTGAGGCAAGAGAATCACTTAAACCCAGGAGACAGAAGTTGAAGTGAGCTGAGATTGTGCCACTGCACTCCAGCCTGGGCGACAGAGCAAGACTCTGTCCCCCTAAAAAAATTAAAAAATAGATTTTGAAATAGTCTGGCCAGGCACAGCAGCTCATTCCTGTAATCCCAGCACTTTGGGAGGCCAAGGAAGGAAGACTGCTTGAGTCCAGGAGTTTGAGACCAGCCTGGGCAACATGGCAAAACCCCGTCTGTACTAAAAATACAAAAAAATTACCCAGGTGTGGTGACACACATGTGTGGTCCCAGCTACTCAGGAAGCTGAGGTGGGAGAATTGCTTGAGCCTGGGAGGTTGAGACTGCAGTGAACCAAGATTGCACCACTGCACTCCAGCCTGGGAGACAGAGCGAGATCCTGTCTCATATATATATTTGAAATACTTTCATCAGTAACCTTAATCATCCAAGTGTATAAAGATCCACATAAATGTTCAGAAAGTTGTATTAATGAAAACTGAGTACACGGATGCTTAGATTAAAAAACACCCTCTACCCAAAGGTTGAATCATATATCAAATACATGCCTGACTAGAGAAGTTATTGATGTCTGTGTGCCTTTTCATTTTAAACAATATTTACACAGTCCAGTGTTTCTCTGAACAAGACGCCTTGAGGCAGCCCATACATGAAAACCCCCATCACTATGGCAACTAGAAATGGCAATAATTATACAGTGATTCATCATGTATCCTGAATAAAAACTGTTTGTCAGGGACAGAGAAACAACTCACAGTCATGCTTCACTGAAAAGAACCCAGGTAAAGAATAACCTGGGTGGTGGTTGTTTTTAAGTGTTTATCAAATTTTTATATATACATATATATATATTTTTTTTGAGACACAGTTTCACTCCTGTTACCCAGGCTGGAGTGCAGTGGCATGATCTCGGCTCACTGCAACATCTGCCTCCCGGGTTCAAACGATTCTCCTGCCTCAGCCTCCCAAGTAGCTAGGATTATAGGCATGCGCGACCACGCCCAGCTAATTTTGCATTTTTAGTAAAGACAGAGTTTCACCATGTTGGTCAGGCTAGTCTCAAATTCCTGACCTCAGGTGAACCACCCACCTTGGCATCCCAAAGTGCTAGGATTACAGGCGTGAGCCACCGAGCCTGACCTAAATTTTTATAATTTTATGCTAAGACACCTATCTTAATATTAGCTCCAGTTCAGACAGGTAGTTAATATATCCCCTAAAGAAATGTTTGTGCCAGGGGCCGGGCATGGTGGCTCACGCCTGTAATCCCAGCACTTTGGGAGGCCGAGGCATTTGGATCACGAGGTCAGGAGATCAAGACCATCCTGGCTAACACGGTGAAACTCCATCTCTACTAAAAATACAAAAAAATTAGCCAGGCGTGGTGGTGGGCGCCTGTAGTCCCAGCTACTCAGGAGGCTGAGGCAGAAGAATAGCATGAACACAGGAGGAGGAGCTTGCAATGAACGGAGATAGCGCCACTGTACTCCAGATTGGGCGACAGAGTGAGACTCTGTCTCAAAAAAAAAGAAAAAGAAATGTTCAGGCCCAGTTTGGTGGCTCATGCCTGTAATCCCAGCCCTTTGGGAGGCTGACAGGCGGATCACCGGAGGTTGGGAGATCAAGACCAGCTGGCAAACATGGTGAAACCCCTTTTGCACCAAAAATACAAAAATTAGCCATGTGTGATGGCTCGTGCCTGTAATCCCAGCTTCTCAGGAGGCTGAGGCACGAGAATTGTTTGAACCTGGGAAGTAGAGGTTGCAGTGAGCCGAGATCCTGCCACAGCACTCCAGCCTGGGCAACAGAGTGAGACTGATGCAAAAAAAAAAAAAAGAGAGAGAGAGAGAAATGTTTATGCATTCACTTATTCAAGAAATTGTGCAGAATTGATGTCCTCTTCAGTAAGTGCCACTAACTAGGGGCATACGACTGTGAACAAGACAAGCAGGGCGTCTGCCTTACTGAGCTTCCAGAATGACTAATAAGTAAGCAAGCAATAAGGAGACAGTGTGACACACAGTCTGCTGCCTGACGTACAGGGTGCTCTTGGTAGGTGGGACACACGGGACTTCTCAATTGATGGTCAGCTGAGACCTGACACAGAAGCACAACCTGGCCAAGTAGTCAGGGATGTGTGTGAGCCACAGAGTGTTCCAGGCAGAAAGCATCAAGCATAGAGGGCTGGGGTATAGAAAGAGCAGGGCACATGAAGGAACTATTGTAGTTCTGAGTGGCTGAAACATGAAATTCTAGGCATGGCAAAGGAAAGCAAAAGGGGATGGAGAATTAAGGTACACAGCATGAAGGAATTTGTGCCTAAAGTATCAACAATGACAAAGGATGAACTACTGCACAGTACATCACAGACATAATGCGAAGCGAAAGAAGCTACACACGAAAGAGTACATACCGTATGATTTGATTTATCTGAAATCCAAAACTGCAAAACTAGTCAATGGTGATAGAGATCAAAAAATGAGAGAGGGTGCTGACTTTGAACAAGAAGTGAAAGGGATTTCTGGGGTGCTGAAGATGTTCCACATCTGTCTAGGCAGTGGTTAACCCGGTTATACGTATGCACAAATTTATCAAGCTCACACTTATTATTTGCTCATGGTACCTTAAACAAGTTAATAAAAAGGATAAAAAAAATCAAATGAGCAGAAGCAATAGTTAAATATTTAACAAAAGATTACCTCACATATAGAAAAATGATCTGTTTTTGCAAATCAAAGGAATCAATGATTTCTAGAGAAAATAAATAAAGAACTTTAAGACAAGGAAAACATTTTCTTTCTTTTTTTTTTTTTTCTTGTTTTTTTTTGAGATGGAGTTTCGCTCTTGTTGCCCAGGCTGGAGTGCAATGGCGCAACCTCTGCTCACCACAAACTCCACCTCCTGGATTCAAGCAATTCTCCTGCCTCAGCCTCCCAAGCAACTGGGATTACAGGCATGCGCCACTACACCTGGCTAATTTTGTATTTTTAGTAGAGTCAGGGTTTCTCCATGTTGGTCAGGCTGGTCTTGAACTCCAGACCTCAGGTGATCCACCTACCTCGGCCTCCCAAAGTGCTGGAATTACAGGCGTGAGCCACCGTGCCCAAAGAAAACATTTTCTAAATAAAGAAGAGTTTGGATTTGTGCCATGTGGAATTATAGATAGGTCTTAGTATGATATTATCCTTATAGAAAAATCACATATACTCACATGCTATATGCATATAGTAAACATAACCATCAAATTTAAGATATAAGGCCAGGCGCAGTGGCTCACACCTGTAATCCCCGCACTTTGGGAGGCCAAGGCAGGCAGATCACCTGAGGTCGGGAGTTCAAGACCAGCCTGACCAACATGAAGAAATGCCGTCTCTACTAAAAATACAAAATTAGCTGGGCGTGGTGGTGCATGCCTGCAATACCAGCTACTCCGGAGGCTGAGGCAGGAGAATCACTTGAACCCAAGAGGCAGAGGTTACAGTGAGCCAATATCGTGCCATTGCACTCCAGCCTGGGCAATAAGAGCAAAACTCCATCTCAAAAAAAAAAAAAAAAAATTAAGATATAATGTTACCTACCCTGAGGATAAAATCAGAGTAGGAAAACACAAGAGACTTCAACTGCACTGGTAAAGTTTTAAGCTGGGTGGAACATATGTGGACATCTGTTAGAGTATTCTTCATTCCTTTTTGTGCATACTATTTTCTTCCATAATTAAAAAGAAAAATCTGCAATGAGAAGCACTTAAAGAATGCTGTAGTAATCCAGGCATGAAATGATGGGGGCTTACCTACAGCAATGGCACCCAGGATGAAGGGCGGAGGACACAGTGGAAAGGGACCGGGAAGGTAAAGCAACAGTGTTTGGCAATTGCCCAGATATGGACATGAGGGAGAGGAAGGCGACAAGGCTTCCATAACACCACCTGAATGCATGGTGGTGTCATTCATAGAGATGGGATAACACAGAAAAATAAACAAGATTTCAGAGGGGGTGATAACAATAATGAGTCTAATTTTTGACAGGGTGACTTTGAAATGTTTCCAAATGGAAATTTCCCAGAAACAGTCAAAACTACAGTCTTAACATGGGGAGTGAGAACTAGGTTAAGGATAGATTTGGGGGCCATCAAAAGAGCTGGTGATTTAAGCTACAGACCTGGACAAGGCTTCAGGAGAAAATGGGGAGTGGGCTCAGAAGAGAGCTTAGGAGGGAATATTGGGGCAACAGAGGAGTCACAAAGGAGACTGAGAGAAAGCAGCCCAAAGAGGCTGGGGGAGAACCACGAGTGCATAGTATCCTGACAGCTAGGAGAAAAAAAACTTTCTTTCAAGGAGGAAGGTATGGTCACCAGGGCCAAATTTTGATGCAAGTTCAGGAGAGATAAGTACCAAAAGGTAACCACTAGATTTGATACTCAGGCAGTCCTTGGTCTATTTCTGAGAAACTAGGGAAGTCAGAGTAGAATAAACGGAAAAATAGGGAGAAGGGAAATAGGGACATCAACTGTGGACTTCTTTTTCAGGAAGTCTGGGTCTGAAGAGAAGAAGAGAGGCAGGGAAGTAGAGAAGAGAGACAGGTTGCCGAAGGATTATTGGTTTGTTCACGTTTTTCACAAGCCTGGATAGGCATAAGCATATTTAAGTGATAGTGAAGGAAAGAAACAAAAGTATGAATATATGGATATATTCGGGTTCCCAGTAATGAAGAAATCACAAGTTTCTCATCAAGACAACCGCCTAGCTGGATACACACCTGTAATCCCAGCACTGGGAGGCTGAGGCGGGTGGATCACTTGAGGTCAGGAGTTCGAGACCAGCCTGCCCAACATAGTGAAACCCTGTCTACTAAAAAAATACAAGAAAAAAAAAAATTAGCTGGGCATGGTGGTGTGCACCTGTAGTCCCAGCTATTTGGGAGGCTGAGGCAGGAGAATCGCTTGAGCCCGGGAGCCAGAGGTTGCAGTGAGCCATGATCACACCATGGCACTCCAGCCTGGGTGACAGAGACTCTGTCTCAAAAACAAAACAACACAAAAAAAAAGACAACCACCTGGTTACAAATATACTTAAGTTATGTTAACACTCAATAACTGGTGAAATAAAGCATGAACTAGAAGAATTTTAAACTACAAAGCAACACATTATAGCAGAAAGAAAAATGGATCTTAAATGACTACTATTAGAAAAGATCCTGCACAGCCCTCTCCCTTTCTATCATCCAATAATGCAAAGAAAGAATACGTTTCAGCATAATAGACAAGAAAAAATTAAGTTACGGCCGGGCGCGGTGGCTCAAGCCTGTAGTCCCAGCACTTTGGGAGGCCGAGACGGGCGGATCACGAGGTCAGGAGATCGAGACCATCCTGGCTAACATGGTGAAACCCCGTCTCTACTAAAAAATACAAAAAACTAGCCGGGCGAGGTGGCGGGCGCCTGTAGTCCCAGCTACTCGAGAGGCTGAGGCAGGAGAATGGCATAAACCCGGGAGGCAGAGCTTGCAGTGAGCTGAGATCCGGCCATAGCACTCCAGCCCGGGCAACAAAGCAAGACTCCGTTTCAAAAAAAAAAAAAATTAAGTTACTATTCACTGGCTTTTGGTTCTATAAACTACTCATTTTCTTGAGAAATAGCCTTTATTAAATTCTTACCAGCTTTGGGGTTTTCAGGATGCTTGTCTGGGTGACATTCCAGAGCTCTGACTTTAAATTCTGCCAGGATTTGTTCAACCTAAAACAAAAATCAGTGTTTAAAATAAGGAGTCATGCCAGGCGCAGTGGTTCACACCTGTAATCTCAACATTTTGGGAGGCTGAGGCAAGCGGACTGCCAGGAATAAGACCAGCCTGGAAAACAAAGCGAGATCCAGTCTCTACAAAATATAAAATAATTAGCTGGGCATGGTGACACATGCAGTAGTCCCAGTTACTTGGAAGGCTGAGGCAGGAGGACCCCTTGAGCCCAGGAGTTCAAGGCTGCAGTGAGCTATGATGGCATCACTGCACTCTTGCCTGGGTAACACAGCAAGACCCTATCTCAAAAAAAAAAAAAAAGGTCAAACTTAAATGTCATAAAGGAAGAAGTTGGGGCATCAATCCTCCCCAAAACAGCCATGATCAACCCAACTTTTTTTGATCCCTATATTTCTATTTTGACTTTTTCCTCTAAGAAATAATTTCCTCAATAACGAAATTCAGAAAGCATCCAATAAACTCTCCTACTGAAATAGTTATTGTGATGACAATTTAACTACTTAATTTAAATGATGGCCCAAGATATCATGAGTTCAAAATATTTAAATATCCAGGCCAGACGTGGTGGCTCACACCTGTCATCCCAGCACTTTGGGAGGCCGAGGCGGGCAGATCACAAGGTCAGGAGTTTGAGGCCAGCCTAGCCAATATGTTGAAACCCTGTCTCTACTAAAACTACAAAAATTAGCCAGATGTGGTAGCAGGTGCCTGTAATCGCAGCTACTTGGGAGGCTGAGACAGGAGAATCGCTTGAACAAGGGAGGCAGAGGTTGCAGTGAGCCAAGATCACACCACTGCACTCCAGCCTGGACGACATAGTGAGACTCTGTCTCTAAATAAATAAATACATACATACATACATACATACCCAAAATGGTCAGGTAGGTTTCTCCTAGGAATATATAAAATATTCAAATTCTTCAAAGATGCTTAGCCACCATTACTCAAGGATAACTGTCACTGAATTATAAGTTATAATTTACAAATTATCTATTACAAAGCTCCTTCTTCCTGTCTTTTGGTCTCTTTTTTATTAAGAATTTCAGAATTAAATGAAAAAGAACATAATCCAAACGTGATAATTTTATTACCAATTAGGAGCTTCATTAGACATTTTGATTTGGAAGACAGAAACTCCAGCCCAAACTAAAATGAGATTTGAGTGGCATCAATGATTTGATTTGATATCACTTACCCATCTAATCCCTATTATCATGAATTATTAAGACTTGGGTTTATTAATTGTAATTTCAATGACAGCAGCAGGAAACAATAGTGGTTATGTGGCTTTAGAATCTGACTGCTTGGTTTTATTTTATTTATTTTATTTATTTATTTATTTATTTATTTATTTATTTATTTTTGAGACAGAGTCCCGCTCTGTCATCCAATCTGGAGTGCAGTGGTGCGATCTTGGCTCACTGCAACCTCCACCTCCTGGCTTCAAGTGATTCTCCTACCTCAGCCTCCCCAGTAGCTGGGATTACAGGTGCCCACCACCACACCTGGCTAGTTTTTGTATTTTTAGTAGAGATTTACTAGAGATTTAGTAGGTGTTTCACCATGTTGGCCAGGCTGGTCTCGAACTCCTGACCTTAGGTGATCCATCGCCTCAGCCTCCCAAAGTGCTGGGATTATAGGCGTGAGCCACCGCACCTGGGTAGATGGCTTGGTTTGAAATCCCAGTTCTGCCACAAGGTTTTAGGCAAATTACATAACATCCATGTGTCTAGGTTTACTCATCTTTACATCAGATGAATAATATAAGTAGAGCACTTAACACAAAACCTGATCATCATAAGAACTCAATAATACTGGCTATTATTAAATATAAGTGGTTAAAGTCTAAAGTCATTCAGATAGTTACTAAAAAGAGCTGAGTTTTTTGTTAACTTAACAGTCAAACTTTGTTTTTTCTTTCTTTTTTTTTTTTCTTTTCAGAGACAGTCTCGCTATGTTGCCCAGGCTGGAGTGCAGTGGCTATCCACAGGCACGATCCCACTACTGATCAACACAGGCGTTTTGACCTGCTCCGTTTCCAACCTGGGCTGGTTCACCCCTCCTTAAGCAACCTGGTGGTCCCCCACTCCTGGGAGGTCACCATATTGATGCTGAACTTAGTGTGGACAGCCCGTTGGCGCAGCATGACAGCCCAGAAGTCCTGGGCTCAAGTGATTCTCTTGGTTCAGCCTTCCAAGGAGCTGGGATTGCGGGCATGTGTCACCATGCCCTATGGCCAAATTCATCAGGCTTAGGAAATTATCATGAGGTTCCATATTTACTAACCACTAATTAATGAAAACAAATTAGCTCTTGTTTGAGAAATTAAATCTCAAGCACCTCAGCTGAATATTGTCAAAAGATTCATGGTAGAAACATATTTTTATCAGTTCCATGTCATCCTTAGTCAACTCATATAAGGAATGCCTTTACTTTTACAATCAAAGTCAGACTGTATTGGATAGGTATATGTATAAAACCCAGACTAATAACTCTATTATTTTCTTTGTCTTTTTTTTTTTTTTTTCCTTTTTGTGGAGAACGGGGTCTCGCTGTATTACCCAGGCAGGTCTCGAACTCCTGGGCTCAAGCTATCCTCCCGCCTCTGCCTCCCTGAGAGCTGGGATTACAGGCGTGAGCCACCGCGCCCGGCCTATTATTTTCTTTGTTAAACTTCTGAGAACACTTGTGAATAATAGGAAAAGATGACTTCCTGTTAGGAACTGTAATTAACTATGTGTTTCCTCTTTCTGGGTGCTGTCTTTAACCATCAGTCACCATAACCTGCTTACATAACAAATAAAACTGAGAATTAGACTTGTTTTTAAATTTTAAATTATTAAATATTGTATAGAGTGTAGTAGTAAGCATTTTTAAATTAGTAAGTCATTTATAAATACTTACAAATTCTCTTTGAAAAACATTCTATCACTACAGAAAAAAGTGAAAAAGTCAAAATCCTTTTATTCCTCATTCAAGGAATATACCCAAGAGATCACGTTATATCCTTGAAGACATACCTGTTTTTTGTTTGTTTGTTTGTTTGTTTTTGAGTCAGCGTCTTGTTCTGTCACCCAGGCTGGAGTGCAGTGGTGCCATTTTGGTTCACTGCAACCTCCACCTCCTGAGCCCAAGCAATCCTCCCACCTCAGCCTCCCAAAAAGCTGGGACTACAGACACGGGCAACCACACCCAGCTGATTTTGTATGTTTTGTAGAGATGGGGTTTTACCATGTTGTCCACTCCCGGGCCCAAGCAATCTGCCTGCCTTGGCTTCCCAAAGTGCTGGGATTACAGGCATGAGTCACCACACCTGGCCTAAAGATGCACTTTTAATGCATTTATATATATGCATATGTATATATATCTTAGAGCTTTTAAATAATGTAAATAGATAAAATTATACCTATATATCAAAGGTAGAAAGTTTTGGGGTTTTATTGTTGCTGCTGTTTTATTTTTTAATTTCTATCCCACTAGAAAACATTCTGGGCTGGGTGCAGTGGCTCACGCCTATAATCCCTGCACTTCGGGAGGCTGAGGTGGGTGGACCACTTGAGGTCAGGAGTTCAAAACCAGCCTGGTCAACATGATGAAACTCTGTCTCTACTAAAAATACAAAAATTAGCTGGGCATGGTGGCATGAGCCTGTAATCCCAGCTACTTGGGAGGCTGGGACAGGAGAATTCCTTGAGCCCAGGAGGTGGAGATTGCAGTGAGCCGAGATTTTGACACTGCACTCTAGCCTGGGTGACAGAGCAGGGCTCTGTCTCAAAACCAAAAAAAAAAAAATTCTGGGTTGAGCACAGTGGCTCACACCTGTAATCCCAGCACTTTGGGAGGCTGAGGTGGGTGGATCACCTGAGGTCAGGAGTTAGAGACCAGCCTGACCAACATGGTGAAATCGTATCTCTACTAAAATATAAAAATTAGCCAGGCGTGGCTAATTTTTAATATAAAAATTAACTGTAATATAAAAATTTTATATTCCGTGGCCGTAATATAAAAATTACGGGCGCCTGTAATCTCAGCTACTCAGGAGGCTGAGGTTGGAGAATTGCTTCAACCCAGGAGGCAGAGGGTGCAGTGAGCCAAGATCATGCCATTGCACTCCATCCTGGAGAGTTTTTTTTTTGAGACGGAGTTCCACAAGAGTGGAACTCCGTCTCAAAAAAAAAAAAAAAAAAAAAAATTCCAGTATTTAGTACATGGAAGCAAATGTGTCAAAATGATTGACTCTCAGTTTGTTTACATGCATGATTGTTATTTTCTTCTTTATATTTTCTAGGTTTTAACAAATTCATATTCTAAAAAATTAAGAAAGTCTTTTTCTTTCTTATATTAATTTTCATAGCTTTACTATCATAAAGTTTATTACAAAGCTCCCATAGAGCTGGCTTTATGTAAACCGGTAAAGTGGGTTAGTTTATCTTGAACACATTGTATTTATCTTCTGGTCTCCCTACTCCATGTGCCTACTGCCAAGTACAGTCCGTTGGAGCTGACGCCCTCCATGTCAAGGTCCACCAAATCCTGCCTTCCTGACCCAAGTCCAGTAGTCTGCAAAACTGCCTACCCTGTTGTCCTGTAAACATACAAAAAGTGTTCAACTTTACTCGTAATCAAATAAATCAAAATATCCAAAGGATGGTAATGACCAGTGTTACTGAGAGTGCAAAGAAATGAACATTCATGCTCTCCTGGTGAGGAGGTAAATAGGTATAGACTTTCTTGAAAAAAATTGAGACATGTATGTTTGTATGTGTGTGTGTCTATATATATATAGATATATGTGTGTATTTATCTCTGTATATGTAGATCAGCTCCATGTCATCCTTAGCTAACTCTCATAAGAAATGTCTTCACTTTTACAGTCAAAGTCAGGCGGTATTGGATAGGCATATGTATAAAACCTGGACTAATAACTCTATCATTTTCTTTGTTAAACTTTTGAGAACACCTTCGAATAATAGGAAAAGATGACTTCCTGTTAAGAACTGTAATTAACTATGTGTTTCCTCTTCCTGGGTGCTGTCTTTAACCATCAGTCACCATAACCTGCTTATATAACAAATAAAACTGAGAATTAGACTTGTTTTTAAATTTTAAAGTGTTAAATACTCTATTTTCTATCTCTCTGTATATAGATACACACATGTATAATAAGAGCCTTTAATTTATTTCCTAGCCTTTGATTCAACAATTCCAATTTTACGAATTTGTCTAAGGAGATAATCAGAGGTAAGAAAAGAATAGCTGTAAGAAGGTCCAAGAATAAAATATAAATTTTAAACAAAAACCTATGATAGAGCAGGAGCACCATCAACTCAGACAAACACCGCCACTTTAAATTCCAGCTCCCTTTCTAGCCTCATGCATTTCAAGGAAATCACTTCTCTTCCAACTGCAAGCAGCCAGAAAGAGCAGACAGTAAAACACAAATAAGACAGCTCGGGCACAGAGGGAGGTGGGGGGAAAGTCTCTGGAGTAGCTGCCAAACTTCACCCTCATTCAATGGACCCCAGTAAAACAGTGGGCCTTAATAAGCACATTCCTTTCCCTTCAGGTGTACCAAGATAGGGAAGCAAAAAGCAGACTCGAGGGGTATGCCTGCAGCTGCAGAACGATGTATGGGAACAGACATACAACTCTCTCTCCCAGATAAGCAAAACAAAGACACAGGGAAGCAGTCCAAGCCTCTGATAAACTCTCCCACCCTGAATCCTTAAAAACTCTTACTGTAAGAGAGTGCGTCTCTAACCTAACTCAGCCAGCCGCCCCCTCAGGTTTATTCAAAATAAACCTGTCAGGCCGGGCGCAGTGGCTCAGGCCTATAATCCCAGCACTTTGGGAGGCCAAGGCGGGTGGATCACGAGGTCAGGAGATCGAGACCATCCTGGCTAACATGGTGAAACCCTGTCTCTACTAAAAATACAAAAAATTAGCTGGGCGCGGTGGCGGCCGCCTATAGTCCCAGCTACTCGGGAGGCTGAGGCAGGAGAATGGCGTGAACCTGGGAGGCGGAGCTTGCAGTGAGCAGAGATTGCACCACTGCACTCGAGCCTGGGGGACAGAGCGAGACTCCGTCTCAAAAAAATAAAAAATAAAAATAAATAAATAAACCTGTCCCTGTTGACTGTCGAGTCGCCCTTCATGTTTCTCTCCTCTTTCTTTAATTCTTACAACCTATATGTCCAATAATAGGATATTTGTTACAGTTGATTGTAATGTAACTGTAAGTTAGAATACTTCAGTCATTTAAAAAATTATCTTGTCATAAAAGATTTTTAACAACGTGAGAAAATTGAAATATTTCTATGAGAAAAGGTAAGATATTATGTGCAATATATTATGTTATACTGCATATAATATATAAGTATTCTGTGCAATTTAAATCCATGTCTTATCTCAAAAGGGATTATGTAACATATATGTATATAATAATGATAATTATTATTATTTTAAATTTATTGACCTGGGTGCAGTGGCTCACACCTCTAATCCAGCACTTTGGGATGCTGAGGCGGGCAGATTACCTGAGGTCAGGAGTTCAAGACCAGCCTGGTCAACTGCCAAATGGCAAAACCCTGTCTCTACTAAAAATAAAAAAATAGCCTGGCATGGCCTGTAGTCCCAGCTACTTGGGAGGCTGAGACACAAGAATCGCTTGATCCTGGGAGGCGGAGGTTGCAGTGAGCTGAGATCGCGCTGCTGCACTCCAGCCTGAGTGACAGAGCAAGACTCTATCTCAAAAAATATTGATACTTAATATGTGGCAGGCACTTTTCTAAGCACTTTACATAGAGTGTTTCATTTAATTCCCACAACTGTGTGAGGTTAATACTATCATTATTCTCATTTTGCAGATTAGGAAATCAAGACATAGAAAAATTAAGGAATTTTCCCAAGGTCACACAGCTAATAAGTAGCACATCTAGGAACTGAACCCATGTAGTCTGATTCCAAATACATACAAAAATACACATATAAATACATACACATAGGCCAGGTGTGGTGGCTCAGGCCTGTAATCCCAACACTTTGGGAGGTCAAGGTGGGCGGATCATGAGGTCAGGAATTCAAGACCAGCCTGACCAACATGGTGAAACCTCATCTCTACTAAAGATACAAAAAATTAGCTGGGCGTGGTATCACATGCCTGTAGTCCCAGCTACTTGGGAGGCTGAGACAGGAGAATCACTTGAACCCGGGAGGTGGAGGTTGCAGTGAGCTGAGATCGCACCATTGCACTCCAGCCTGGACCACAGGGCAAGAATCCATCTCAAAAATACATACATACATACATACACACATATGCATTTACTTATTTATATACATATACGGATATAGCATATATGCACAGATAATTAACCTGTATAAGTCATACTCCAAAATGTTAAACACGTAGGTTAACATTTTTATTTGTGGTTTCTTTGTATTCCACATTTCCTTATTGAACATATATTAATTTTAGAACTTAAATCTAAAACTTAGAAACTTATCTTTTCCATATTCTGCAGCAAAGTATTTTTGTCTCAGCAAGGAAATACTCCAGTGTGCCGTGGAGACTAATCCAATTCCCACTTGGATGAATCTTCTCCAAGATTTCCTAGCCATACAAATGCCCTGTCTCTCCCACAGTGCATTAAAATTATGGCCATCTAGGAAGGCCATTTCAAGCCCCATCTCTTTCTGAAATCTATTCAGATAGTCTTTCTTTAATTTCTGCTGCACTTATAGAACAGTACACAGCACAACACTTAATTGTTCTCAAATTGTTTCCTGTGTATTAGCTTTGGCTCCTTAATTGGATACCAGGTTCTTTACACACTAGCACCATGTCTCACCTTTTTGTTTTGTTTTGTTTTGTTCCCCACCTATATCACTTCTAGTACTGGCCCAATAGGAAATGTTCAATAAATACTTGATCATAAACTGACAGATGTTCTTCAAGTAACATAACTATAGTGTAACAGGAGCTTTCTGAAAACCATGGCTAATTCATTAAAAGTGAATTGATTCCAGTGATGGAAATTCATATGCTGCAGAATGTGCTGCAGAAAAGAGAAGATTTGGCCAGACGTGGTGACTCACGCCTGTAATCCCAACACTTTGAGAGGCCGAGGTGGGCAGATCACCTGAGGTCAGGAGTCTGAGACCAGCCTGACCAACATGGTGAAACCCCATCTCTACTAAATACAAAAAATTAGTGGGGTGTGGTGGCGCATGCCTGTAATCCCAGCTACTCAGGAGGCTGAGGCAGGCGAATTGCTTGAACCCGGGAGGCGAAGGTTGCAGTGAGTCCAGATTGCGTCATTGCACTCCAGCCTGGGCAACAAGAGTGAAACTCCATCTCAAAAAAGAAAAGATGGCCGGGCGCGGTGGCTCAAGCCTGTAATCCCAGCACTTTGGGAGGCCGAGACGGGCGGATCACGAGGTCAGGAGATGGAGACCATCCTGGCTAACACGGTGAAACCCCGTCTCTACTAAAAATACAAAAAACTAGCTGGGCGAGGTGGCGGGCGCCTGTAGTCCCAGCTACTCGGGAGGCTGAGGCAGGAGAATGGCGTGAACCCGGGAGGCGGAGCTTGCAGTGAGCTGAGATCCGGCCACTGCACTCCAGCCCGGGCGACAGAGCGAGACTCCGTCTCAAAAAAAGAAAAAAAAAAAAAAAAACTAAGCCAAATAAACAAATAAATGTGGCAGAAGGGAGAGTTTTTCCTTACTGAAGAATTTCCTTACTGTAGAATGCTAATAAATATAACATTAATGAGAAAAAGAAAGTCATCATTAGGCAAACACCACAGTAGTAATTGTTACAGGCAAGATCCACCAAAGGATGCTAAACTTAGTGAGTAAAAGTTTAAGGAGAAACAGTACAGTTTCAAAGTATCTTCCCCAAGGTATTTGTTACTTACAAAAGGAAAAATAACAACCCTACCTGGAAAAACCTAGCATAAAACACCTGACAGATATCATCTTAACGAAGTGCTCAAGGTCAGTAAGGCACATCCATATCATGCACCCCCACATGAGATACTAAGAAAGGCACAACATCACTTCTGAGGAGTTCTTTCCAAAAATGCATAACCTTAATCTAATCATGAGAAAATATCGAACAAAGTCAAATTAAGGGACATTCTACAAAATAACTGACCAGTATTCTTCAAAGTGTCCAGGTCATGAAAGACAAAGAAGGTAGAAGAAAGCATCAGGTTGGAGGTCACTAAGGGAACAAGACAACAAAGCGTAATAAGGGATCCTGGCTTGGATCCTAGAACAGAAAAAGGGCATTAGTAGGAAAACTGATGAAATTAGATAAGACTTATAATTTAGATCAGGGATTAACTGACTTTGGCCTGCTGCTGCCTGTTTTTTAATTAAAGCTTTATTGGAAGACAGCCAAGATCATTCACTTACATATCGTCTATGGCTGTTTTCTCCAATGGCAGAGCTGAGTAGTTAGGACAGAGACTGTAAAGCCTGCAAAGCCTAAAATATTTGCTATCTCAGGATCAGCACCAGGTGAGGCAAGCAAGATACCTAGGTTTAAGGAAATATCCTCTCTCTCTCTCCCTCTCCCTCTCCCTCTCTCTCTCTCTTTCTCTCTCTCTCTCAAATTTCTGTGTGTGTACAACCCTAAATGTTAGTGCCTCCTTAAATTTTGCATCCTACACACCCTACTTGCCTCATTCTAGTTCTGACTCTATCTGGTCCTTTACAAAAAAATGTTTGCTGGACCATGGTAGGGTTAATTGTAGCAATGTTAATTTTCTGATTTTTTGGTGGTTTGTGCTTGCAGTCAGCGGCTGCGTCACTCTCCGGCAAAGATGTGCAGTTGTTAGCCATGACCTCTGGGCTGGGATGATCCATGCTTTCAGTAGAGGCAGGGGAGCCCAGTCAGAACCATGGCCAGTACAATGGTAGCAGCTGGACCAACCATTGCTGCTGCAGGATTTGCAGGCCATTATGTTTTGCAAGCCATGGAGCACATGGAGCCTCAAGAAAAACAAGTTTTTCGAAGTCTACCAAAATCTGCCTTCAGTGGTGGCTATTACTGAGGTGAGTTCGAACCCAAAATGACAAAACAAAAAGGAGCATTAATACCAAGGGTAAGTCCTACTGCCAATAAAGGGAAAATAAGAGATGCTCATTAATAAATTATACTCTTTTTTTTTTTTTTTGAGACAGAGTCTTGCAATGTCACCCAGGCTGGAGTACAGTGGCTCAATCTCGGCTCACTGCAAGCTCCGCCTTCCGGGTTCACATCATTCTCCTGCCTCAGCCTCCCAAGTAGCTGGGACTACAGGCCACCACGCCTAGCTAATTTTTTTGTATTTTTAGTAGAAACGGGGTTTCACCGCATTAGCCAGGATGGTCTCGATCTCCTGACATTGTGATCCGCCCGTCTCGGCCTCCCAAAGTGCTGGGATTATAGGTGTGAGCCACCATACCAGGCGATAAATTATACTCTTAAATCATAGCAGTCAAAATCAGTGAAGCTAGAGATTTACTAGAAGGTCAAGCTAACAAATGAAGTAAATGTATGATGAATTTTAAGTTCATTTTAGTTTATGTATACGAGTATGAAGTTTTTATAATAAAATGCCTCAGAGCTACATTTTTTTTAATTTCTGATTTTGATCATTGTACTTTCATTAGGTATGATGTTAACATAAAGGGAAGCTGGGTTAAGGGTATATAGGAACTCTGTGTACTATTTTTACAACTTTTCTGTAAGTCAAAAATTACTGCAAAATAAAACATCGTTAAAATAATGCAAACTCAAGGATAGGATAAGTGTACTAAGTTCCAAGTGCACAGTAACACTGTGGGGGCCAAAACAACAGCCACAGCCACAACCACAACAACTTAGTACTCTGCACCAAGCACTGCTCAAAGTACTTTATATATCATATATTATTTAATCCCCACAACTCTATGAGGTGGGTACTATTTACTCCCATTTACAGGTTAGAAAACTGAGGCATAGAGTCTGGGCACGGTGGCTCACACCTGTAATCCCAACACTTTGGGAGGCCAAGGCGGGCAGATCACTTGAGGTCAGGAGTTTGAGACCAGCCTGGACAACACGTTGAAAGCTCATCTGTACAAAAATACAAAAATTAGCTGGGTGTGGTGGCATGCACTTATAATCCCTGCTACTCGGGAGGCTGAAGCAGGAGAATCGAATGTATAACTTTAATCAATTTCCAGCACAAACTTGAAATTGTAAGAACTATATACCAAAGCAAAAGTATTACGTGGGTGTCTCAATTCAATTGTGATAAGTAAAATTAAAATATCAAATTGTTTTGAAATTATAACAGCTAAAATGCTTTTGGGCATGATGAGTTCTGGTTAATTTTAGAGCATCAAATGAAGGAATACTTGAAATAAAGGCAATCTATCCAATATAAATCAAGTAAAGGAAATGTCATATTAGTAAAAAAATCATAAAAAATTTTTTTAATGAGAAGCATACCTATAAAAAGAAGAGAAAAGCTGGGCACGGAGGCTCATGCCTGTAATCCCAGCACTTTAGGAGGCCAAGGTAGGCAGATCACAAGGTCAAGAGATTGAGACCATCCTGGCCAACACGGTGAAACCCCGTCTCTACTAAAAATATGAAAATTAGCTAGGCATGGTGGCACGTGCCTATAGTCCCAGGTACTCAGGAGACTGAGGCAGGAGAATCGCTTGAACCCAGGAGGTGGAGGTTGCAGAGACCCGAGATTATGCCACTGCGCTCCAGCCTGGCAACAGAGCGAGACTCTGTCTAAAAAAAAAGAGAGAGAGAGAGAGAAAATGATGTATATATACAAAGAAGTGACAATATTATGACAAACATTTCATTAAAAATAAATAATTGTTATCTAAATATGATATGCCATTGACAGACCAGTAAAATACATCCAGTAAAAGGAAAATTGAGACAAGGAAGTATGACTCCACCTGGTAACCGTATTTTGATTATTACACATTAACAATGAGATTATTTTCTGTTAGGCTGTCCAGAATAAATCCTCCTTCTATGTAGACCGAAAAGACAATAGCAAAACTTCAAAAGACTGACTATGCAGCCATAAAAAAGAATGAGTTCGTGTCCTTTGCAGGGACATGGATGAAGCTGGAAACCATCATTCTCAGCAAACTAACACAGGAACAGAAAACCAAACACCACATGTTCTGTCTCATAAGTGGGAGTTGAACAATGAGAACACATGGACACAGGGAGGGGAACATCACACACCGGGGCCTGTCGGGGGGTGGGGGGCAAGGGAAAGGACAGCATTAGGACAAATACCTAATTATGCGAGGCTTAAAACCTAGATGATGGGTTGATAGGTGCAGCAAACCACCATGGCACATGTATACCTGTATAGCAAACCTGCACATTCTGCACATGTATCCCAGAACTTAAAGTAAAATTAAAAAAAAAAACAAAAAAAACTGACTAAATAGGTCACAAGATAATGGAGATATAATGACCCTTACTTTATAGGCTAGCATGTATTTTTTTAAATCCAAATCGTGAGCCTTATCAAGTTAAATTATATTCCTTTGATTTTAAAGTATTCCTTCAAAAATTGTTTGATAATAGTATAATTTCAACTGTGAAACACATGGTAAAAATGGTAATAAGCTTTCTCAACTGCTATAAGCAAATCACCACCAACATAAACAAGGGTAACACATTCTTGAGAAGAACTATGCAACTGAAAGACCATTATAAGCTATTCTGGGGGCGGGGCAGTTTTTTTTTATTTCAACATGTCTAAGATAACTTCCTCAGCATGGCAAAAATAGAGATTTTAATCCTTTGTATCCAATAATGCATTCTATTCTTAAAACAAAACTAAGTACATTTTATTGATGAACTACTGCCTTTATGAAACAACAATAAATATAAAAATATTTTGCTTTAAAATGTTAACTTTACTACTTAGATTTTAATAAAAATAAATAAAATAAAATATATTAATTATAAAACATAAATATATCCTAATAACATGATTTAATAATATATAATTCAATAATGAGTATATTTTATATTAATCTCAACATTATTTGAAATATTGAAAAATTGGAAATAAAATATTTAACAATAAGAAAATAATTCAGCTGTGGTAACACAGTAAAATAAAATATTTTGCAACCACTAAGAAGTGTACAAGGGAAGTTTAATAGTATGAAAAAATCCTTGTTATAATATAAATGGGTAAAAAGCAGGAATCAACAAGTACATATAATATCCTCCCAAACATGTCTTTAAAGAATATACATAGAAAGAAGACTAGAGATTAATATGCCAAAATATCAATTGTGTTATCCTTGGGAGAGGGAATTATAAATTATTTTTCCATAATTTAAAAACCTCTACAACCTTTATAATGTTTATTGGGAACGTTAAAAATTTTGTTTTCTTACAGATCCAGTGAACAGCTACAGAGTTTTCACACATTTTGTTTCAGAAGCCACCCTTTCAAGAAGCAATTTCTGTCACACAATTTGAAATATTAACATAAAAGGATGTTTCTTGATTTATATTTTGACTGCTCACATAGGAGTACACATTTTAATAAAATATATTAAAATCCCTAATTTTATAAGAAATTTCATTTCACCTCAATTATGAGTCACCATAATAAAGGTATAGCTTATGTATACTGTGAAACACTGCCATCAGAAATTACAATAAAATTTTAAATATTTATTTTTAATATACTATATTGTGAAACAGAGTATATGGCCATGTGCCAGGATACACATATTTAATCAGAAGCTTCCATAAAATTCCTATAGGACACTATTCAAGTAAAAACCCAACATACATTTAAATTCTTAACTTTCGCTGAGCCAAAAGTGCTTTAAAACAATACAAGGTTAGGTTTGTAGGCAATGTGACCAAAATTCAAAGTTAAAACCTTAAATAAAAACTTGAAACACTATTGTGAAAAAGAATACTGTTGTGATAAAAACATTATCCACTGTCTTACCGAAGATAGTTCATCACATCCCAGTAATGTGTAGTAATCTTCAATATCTTCTGACCTGTAATTCAGTATTGCATCCATTTAGATGACTTAATCAGTCCTCCTTCCCTTGGAAACAAGAGGCACAGTGAGCTTCGAATTAACAGGAAGAAACCCTTTAAATCTGAATTAGAGCAGCACGTTCCAAATAGCAACAACTAGCTTTAAGACTGGCCACAGTCAATACAGCAGATGTCATCCTAGACCTTTGTAAACTCTGCCTCTCATTGGCTGTTTACAGAGAAGAAAAGAACAGTCCACGTGTCTATTATTGCAGTGCTGCCTGGGATCTGTAGTTTGAGTTTATATAAGAGATGCACGTGAACCATTTGTCTTATGAGTTAATAAAGACTGTCTATTTTCAGAAACTTGCCACATTAGCCACCTCTCCATCTCCATTTTTGTCTCTATCCTTTAAAAAAAAAAAAAAGAAAAGAAAAAGAAAATTTGAAGCAGTGTGGTAAAATCTTAGAAAGTGTCAATAAAGATAGTGGGAGCTTTTCTGAGTGTTTAAAATATTTCATTTTATTTATTTATTTTTTATTTATCAGACAAGGTCTCACTCTGTCACCCAGGCTGGAGTGCAGTGGTGCGATCTCAGCTCACTGCAATCCCCGTCTCCCCACCTCAAGCGATCCTCCCACCTCAGCCTCCCGAGTAGCTGGGACCACAGGCACATAGCACCATGTCCGGCTAATTTTTGGCTTTTGTTTTGTTTTGTTTTAAGAGAAGGGGGTTTTGCCATGTTACCCAACCTGGTCTCAAACTCATGAGCTCAAAGTGATCTGCCTACTTCCGCCTCCCAACGTACTGGGATTACAGGCGTGAGCCACAGCACCCGGCCAATAACACAGTCTTGATTTTTATGGAGCTTACGTTCTGATGAAGGAAGACAGCTGAAAAACATTAAAAAAACAAAAAACAAACAAACAAACAAAAAACCAGGATCATTTAAAATAGTGATCTGTAGGCCGGGCATGGTGGCCCACACCTGTAATTCCAGCTCCTTGGGAGGCTGAGGCAGAAGAATCGCTTGAACTCAGAAAGAATCGCTTCGCTTGGGAGGCGAAGTTTGCAGTGAGCTGAGATGGTACCACTGCACTCCAGACTGGGTGACAGAGCAAGACTCCGTCTCAAAAAATAAAATAATAAAATAGTGATTTATGCTGTAGAGAAAATAAAATAGAACAATTTTGAGAAGAACTATATGATAACTCGGGTCAGATGGCTGTGCCCCCCTCTCCTGGGTTGGTTCTCCAGACTCAGGAGTGTCTCTGGTCTGAGGTGGGTCCAAGCAATTTATGTTTCAGTTCATTTTGGCCCTAAGAAACACAGCTCAGGTCTGGGATTTAGAGAAAAAGGTGAGTGGTCAGGGACACAACACTTTAACTGCCTTAACACTTTTTTTGTTTCCTTTTTCAGAGTGACAGCGTCTCGCCATATTGCCCAGATTGATCTTAAACTCCTAGACTCAAGTGATCCGCCCACTTTGGCCACCCAAAGTGCTGCGATTACAGATGTGAGCCAACATGCCTGGCCCTTAACACTTTGAATTCCCCCATCTTAGGGGAAAAAAATAGTTTTTCTTTTAGCCCACCTATATACATCTTTTTAAAGGTTTATTTCTGAAGAGAAGCAAGAAAAGTACTGAAGCACCATTTTTACTAATCCTTCATTGTACATGCTACCTTGCTAAAAGTTCTATATAGAATTTTAAGGCCAGGCACAGTAGCTCACACCATAATCCCAGCACTTTGGGAGACCAAGGCAGGCGGATCATGAGGTCGGGAGTTTGAGACCAGCCTGACCAACATGGTGAAACCCCGTCTCTACTAAAAATACAAAAATTAGCCGGGTGTAGTGGCATGCACCTGTAGTCCCAGCTACTCAGGAAGCTGAGGCAGGAGAATTGCTTGAATCTGGGAGGCAGAGGTTGCAGTGAGCAGAGATCGTGCCAGTGGACTCCAGCCTCGGGGACAGAGCAAGCCTCCATCTCAAAAAAAAAAAAAAGAATTTTAAAGTACAATTAATTTTGTTTTGGACGTTTCACTACATCCTTTAAGATATTTGAAGTTCTATTTGTATGTCACAGTATCTTGATCTAAATCACTGATAAATGGCCTTTTAATGATGTGAAGTTGCCATGGTGGAATGCAGTATGGTGGTTCCCCAAAAAATTAAACATAGAATGACCATGTGACCCCACAATTCCACTTCTGGGTAAATACATGAAAGAACTGAAAGCAGGAATTTGAAAAGATATTTATATACTTATGTTCATCAAGGCATTAGTCACAATAGCCAAAAAGTGGAGACAATGCAAGTGTCCATCAATGGATGAATAAACAAATAGAATGTTAGAGCTGGGCATGGTGGCTCATGCCTGTAATCCAAGAACTTTGGCAGGCCGAGGCAGGCAGATCACTTGAGGCCAGGAGTTCGAGACCAGCCTGGCCAACATGGCAAAACTTCATCTCTACTGACAATACAAAAAAGTTAGCTGGGTGTGGTGGCACATGCCTGTTATTTCAGCTACTTAGGAGGCTGAGGCACGAGAATCGCTTGAACCCAGGAGGTGGAGGCTACAATGAGCTGAGATCGCATCATTGCACTCCAGCCTGGGTGACAGAGCAAGACCTTGTCTAAAACAAACAAACAAAAAAGTGTAGTATTGGCCAGGTGCAGTGGCTCATGCCTATAATCCCAGAACTTTGGGAGACCAAGGCAGGAGGACTGTTTGAGCCCAGGAGTTCAAAACCAGAATGGACAACATAGCGAGACTCTGTCCTTATTTTTATATTAATAATATAAAAAAAAATTTTTTTGAGACGGAGTTTCACGCTCGTTGCCCAGGCTGGAGTGCAATGATGTGATCTTGGCTCACCGCAAACTCTGCCTCCCGGGTTCAAGGGATTCTCTTGCCTCAGCCTCCCAAGTAGCTGGGATCACAGGCATGTGCCACCACGCCTGACTAATTTTGTATTTTTAGTAGAGACGGGGTTTCTCCATGTTGGTCAGGCTGGTCTCGAACTCCCGACCTCAGGTGATCCACCCGCCTTGGCCTCCGAAAGTGCTGGGATTACAGGGGTGAGCCACTGCACCTGGCTTAAAAGTTTTTAAAGTGTGTGGTATCTTCCCCCTGGCTCCTTTACTCCTGTTCTCACCGTGTAATGTGCCTGCTCCCACTTCACCTTCTGCCATAAGTAAAAGCTCCCTGAAGCCTCCCCAGAAGCTGAACAGATGCTGGCTTCATGCTTCCACATCCTGCAGAACTGCGAACCAATTAAACCTCTTTTCAGTATAAATTACCAAGTCTCAGGTATTCCTTCATAGCAATGCAAGAATGGCCTAATGCAAAAAATTGGTACCAGAGTGGGGCCTTGCTATAAAGAAGCCCAACAAAGGGGGAGCAGCTTTGAAACTGGATGATGGGCAGTGGCTAGAAGACTTTGGAGGGCTCACAAGAAGACAGAAAGAAAAGGGAAAGCTTGGAACTCCTGCGAGACTGGTTAAATATGGTTGTGACCAAAATGCTGATGGTGATACGGACAGTGAAGTCCAGGCTAATGAGGTCTCAGATGGAAATGAGGAACTTATTGAGAACTAGAACAAAGGTCACCCTTGTTATGCCTTAGCAAGGAACATGGCTATATAGTATTCATGCCCTAGGAATCTGTGGAAGTTTGAACTTAAGAGTGATGACTTAGGGTATCTGGCAGAAGAAATTTCTAGGCAGCAAAGTGTTCAAGAAGTGACCTGGCTGCTTCTAACAGCCTATCTTCAGATGCAGGAGCAAAGAAATGACTTAAAATTGGAACTTATATTTAAAGGGAAGGCAGAATGTAAAAGTTTGGAAAATTTGCAACCTAGCCATGTGGTAGAAAAGAGAAACCCATTTTCAGGACAAGAATCCAAGCAGACTGTAGAGCAACCACTTACTAGAGAGATTTGCATAAATGAAAGGGGGTCAGGTTCTGATAGCCAAGACATTGAGGAAAAAAAACCTTAAAGGCATTTCAGAGATCTAAGAGGCAGCCCCTCTCATCACAAGCCCAGAGGCCCAGGAGGAAAGAATGATTTAGGGGACCAGGCTCAGGGTCCTTCTGCCCTGCACCACTCTGGGAGGCTGCTTCCTGCATCCAGCCACTTCAGCCCCAGCCTCAGTTCAAAGGGGCCCAGGTACAGCTCAGGCCACAGCTCTGAAGGGTGCAAGCTGTAAGCCTTGGTGGTTTCCATGTGGTGTTAAACCTGCAGGTGTTCAGAATGCAAGAGTGAAGGAGGTTTGGCAGCTTCCCCCTAGATTTCAGAGAGTATGTAAGAAAGCCTAAGCAGAAGCCTACCACAGGGACAGAGCCCTCACCAAGAGCCTCCTTACTAGGGCAGTGCAGAGGGGAAATGTGAGGTTGGAACTTTAATATAGTTTGGAAAGTGTCCCTGCCTGAATCTCACATTGAATTGTAATCCTCAGTATTGGAGGTAAGGCCTAGTGGGAAGTGATCAGATTATGGGATTGGATTTCTCATGAATGGTTGAGTATCATCCTCTTGATGCTGTCCTCACAAAAGTGAGTGACTTCTCTGAGATATGGCTATTCAAAAGTATCACTTTGCTCTCTCTCTCTTGCTCCTGCTCCCACTATTGGAGATACCTGCTCCTGCTTCAGTGTTCTGCCATGATTGGAAGCTTCCTGAGGTATCCCCAGAAGCAGATGCCTGTGTTATGCTCCCTGTGCAGCCTGCAGACCCATACGCCAATTAAATATCTTTTCTTTATAAATTACCCAATCCCAGGTTGTTTTTTGTTTTTTGAGACAGTCTCACTCTGTCACCCAGGCTGGAGTGCAATGGCACAATGTCAGCTCACTGCAACCTCGGCCTCCCAGGTTCAAGAAATTCTCTGCCTCAGCCTCCTGAGTAGCTGGGATTACAGACGCCTGCCACCACACCTGGCTAATTTTTTGTAGTTTTAGTAGATACGGGATTTCACCATCTTGGCAAGGCTGGTCTTGAACTTCTGACCTCGTGATCCACCCGCCTCGGCCTCCCCAAGTGCTGGGATTACAGGCGTGAGCCACTGCACCCAGCCTCGGGTATTTCATTATAAAAATGTGGGAATGACCTAATACAAACCCCCACACAAAGTCCCCACTGGGGCACTGCCTAGTGAAGCTGTGGGAATAGGGCCCCCACCTTCCAGGCCCAGAGTGGTAGATCCACTGGCAGCTCACACCCTGCACCTGGAAAAGTCACATGCACTCAACTCCAACCCAAGACAGCAGCCTGCAAGCCACAAGGGCTTGGGAGCCCGCCCCTCACAGCAGTGTGCCAAGGATGTGAGACACGAGTCAAGAATTATTCTTGAGCTTTAAGATTTAATGAGTGTATGACTGGGTTTCAGGCTTGCTTGGGACTTGTTTTGAGATGGAGTCGTGCTCTGTTGCCCAGGCTGAAGTGCAGTGGCGCAATCTCGGCTCACTGAAATCTGCATCTCCCAGGTTCAAGCTATTCCCCTGCCTCATCCTCCCTGAGTAGCTGGGATTACAGGCATGTGCCACCATGCCCGGCTAATTTTTGTATTTTTAGTAGAGACAGGGTTTCGCCATGTCGGCCAGGCTGGTTTCCAACTCCTGACCTCAGGTGATCCATCTTCCTCAGCCTCCCAAAGTGCTGGGATTACAGGCATGAGCCACAGCACCTAGCTTGTTGCTCCTTTCTTTTAGCTGATTTCTTCCTTTTGGAAAGGGAATGTTTACCCAATACCTGTATCTCCATGTATCTTGGAAGTAAATAACTTGTCTTTGATTTTACAAGTTCATAGGTGGAAGGAACTTGGCTTGAGTCTCAGATAAAACTTTGGACTTGGGACTTTTGAGTTAATGCTAGAATGAATTAAGACTTTGGGGAACTATGGGCAGGGGATAATTGTAATCAGCAATGTGAGAAGAATACGAAATTTGAGGGGTCAAGGTAAAATGATGCAGTTTAGACGTTGTCCCCTCTAAATCTCATGTTGAATTGTAATCACCAATGCTGGAGGTAGGGCCTGGTAGGAGGAGATAGGATCATGGGGCCAGATTTCTCATGAATGGTTTAGTGCCATCCTGTTGGTGCTGTGCTCAGAATAGTGAGTGAATTCTCGTAAGATCTGGCTGTTTAAAAGTGTGTGGGATGGCATCTTCCCCCTCACTCTCTTGTTCCTGTTCTTGCCATGTGACATTCCTGCTCCTGCTTTGCCTTCTGCCATGAGTAAAAGCTCTCTGAGGTCTTCCCAGTAGCCACGCAGATGCTGGCTCCATGCTTGTACAGCCTTCAGGACCACAAACCAATTAAAACTCTTTCCTTGGCCGAGTGCCACAGCTCATGCCTGTAGTTGTAGCACTTTGGGAGGCCGAGGCGGGTGGATCACTTGAGCCCAGGAGTTCGAGACCAGCCTGGGCAATATGGCAAAACCCCATCTCTACAAAAAGTACAAAAATTAGCTGGGCATGGTGGCATATGCCTGTAGTCCCAGTTACTCCAGAGGCTGAGGTGGGAGGATCACTTGAGCCCAAGAGTTCAAGGCTGCAGTGAGCCACAATCATGCCACTGCACCCCAGCCCAGGTGACAGAGTGAGACCCTGTCTCAATTAAAAGTAAAAATATATATATTTTCGGCCGGGCGCGGTGGCTCAAGCCTGTAATCCCAGCACTTTGGGAGGCCGAGACGGGCGGATCACGAGGTCAGGAGATCGAGACCATCCTGGCTAACATGGTGAAACCCCGTCTCTACTAAAAAATACAAAAAACTAGCCGGGCGAGGTGGCAGGCGCCTGTAGTCCCAGCTTACTCGGGAGACTGAGGCAGGAGAATGGCATAAACCCGGGAGGCGGAGCTTGCAGTGAGCTGAGATCAGGCCACTGCACTCCAGCCTGGGTGACAGAGGGACATTCCATCTCAAAAAAAAAAAAATATATATATATATATATATATATATTTTTTTTTTTTTTTCTTTATAAATTATCCAGGTTCAGGTATTCCCTTATAGCACTGCAAGTATGGCCTAAGACAATGTGATTTTTAGGAACATTTTAACCCAGGAATTCATAGAAGCACCTACAAAATAAATGAAAGGAGGAAGGAGCAAAACATAAGCTATCATACAGAGATGGAAATGTCCATTGCGTGTTCAGTTAAAGGTAAGGAAAGTGACCTTATGGCAAGGTATATTGGAGAGAACGCCTTTAACACTGGGATTGAACAGAAGACCTAGGCCAGAATGTAGAAAGCCTTGATGATCAGGTGGAAGATACTGAGTGAGTATGGACGCAACAAGAATTGTTGTAGGTTCTTGAGTACGTGAATAACATGTTAAACGCAGAACTTTTAAGATTAGTCTGGTCAGCCAGGCACAGTGGCTTACGCCTGTAATCCCAGCACTTCGGGAAGCCAAGGCGGGTGGATCACGAGGTTGGTGTTTAAGACCAACCTGACCAACATGGTGAAACCCTCTCCACTAAAAATACAAAAATTAGCCAGGCATGGTGGCTCACACCTGTCATCACAGCTACTCGGGGAATCACTTGAACCCGGGAGGCGGAGGTTGCAGTGAGCTGAGATAGCACCACTGCACTCCAGCCTGGGCAACAGAGTGAGGCTCCATCTGAAAAAAGCAAATAATAATAATAATAATAATATAAATTTATTTCATACATTATGGAGGCTTGGAAGTTCAAGATAAAGCTGCCAGCAGATTCAGTGTCTGGTAAGGCTTACGCTGCTTCATAAATGACACCTAGTTGCTGTGTCCTGACATGACGAAAAGGGCAAGGCAGCTCCCTTCAATCTTTTATAAGGGCACTAATCCCATCATGAACACAGAGCCCTCGTGACTTAATCACTTCCCAAAAGGCCCAACTTCTTAATTCCATCACAGTGTGGATTCAATTCCAACATAAATTTTGGAGGGACACACTCAAACCATAGCGATACACTTCTGAATCTTAGTGCTCTTTTTTCCTTTTCACTTGATTGTCCCATTCTTTTCTTTTCTTTTCTTTTCTTTTTTTTTTTTGAGACGGAGTCTTGCTCTGTCGCCCAGGCTGGAGTGCAGTGGCCGGATCTCAGCTCACTGCAAGCTCCGCCTCCCGGGTTTATGCCATTCTCCTGCCTCAGCCTCCCACGTAGCTGGGACTACAGGCGACCGCCACATCGCCCAGCTAGTTTTTTGTATTTTTTAGTAGAGACGGGGTTTCACCATGTTAGCCAGGATGGACTCGATCTCCTGACCTCGTGATCCGCCCGTCTCGGCCTCCCAAAGTGCTGGGATTACAGGCTTGAGCCACCGCGCCCGGCCTTGTCTCATTCTTTTCAACATCTGCAAAGCATTCCACCCTGCGTACAATACTTTATTTAAGTGTCCCCTTTTTTTCTTTTTGATATGGAGTCTTGCTCTGTCGCCCAGGCTGGAGTGCAGTGGTGCGATCTCAGCTCACTGCAACCTCCGCCTACTGGGTTCAAATGATTCTCCTGCCTCAGCTTCCCGAGTAGCTGGGACTACAGGCACGTGCTACCACACCCAGCTAATTTTTTGTATTTTTAGTAGAGGGGTTTCACCATGTTAGCCAGTATGGTCTTGATCTCCTGACCTCGTGATCCACCCACCTCAGCCTCCCGAAGTGCTGGGATTACAGGTGTGAGCCACCGTGCCCAGACTAACCAGTGTCTTTTTTAAGTTGCACATTGATTAGAAAATTTTCGTTACTTATTTTAATAAATATTAGCTTGCCAGGCGTGGTGGCTCACACCTGTAATCCAGCGCTTTGGGAGGCTGAGACGAGCGGATCACCTGAGGTCGGCAGTTCAAGACCAGCCTGACCAACATGGAGAAACCCCGTCCCTACCAAAAATACAAAATTAGCCGGGCGTGGTGGCACATGCCTGTCATCCCAGCTACTTGGGAGGCTGAGGCAGGAGAATCACTTGAACCCAGGAGGCAGAGGTTGCCATGAGCCGAGATCGAGCCACTGCACTCCAGCCTGGGCAACAAGAGCAAAATCCCATCTGAACAGAGTGAGACTCTGTCTCAAAAAAAAAAAAAAAAACCAGCAATAAAAATAAAAATAAATATTAGCATTGGATATTGTTCAGGAAAAGCAATCATACAAGATGAGCAGATGTTTTGAGGAAAGTTGGAGTGCCACTTTGTTATTCCTGCTCTTTTCCCCAAAACTAACCTTCAAACCTGTTGCAGCATCTCATGGTAGGGTATAATTTTAATGTTCTTTGGGGTTTTCTCCCCATCTATAGAGGTAACAAAAATCATGATAAGACCACTAGCTAATCTTTTGGAGAAGTGATAAATAATAAAGCTAGAGCCACTCCTCCTTACACCAAAATAAATTACAGAAAAATCAAATACCTCAGAAGCCACGGAAAAAAATCTCATGAGCATGACTATATAAAAATTAAGCCAGGTGCAGTGGCTCACACCTGTAATCCCAGCACTTTGGGAGGCCAAGGCGGGCGAATCACGAGGTCAGGAGATCGAGACCAACCTGGCAAACACAGTGAAACCCCATCTCTACTAAAAAATACAAAAAATTAGCTGGGCGTGGTGGCGGGCGCCTGTAGTACCAGCTACTTGGAAGGCTGAGGCAGGAGAATGGTGTGAACCCAGGAGGTGGAGCTCGCAATGAGCGGATATTGTGCCACCACACTCCAGCCTGGGCGACAGAGCGAGACTCCGTCTCAATAAATAAATAAATAATTAAAAAAAAAAATAAGTGGCCTGGCACGGTGGCCCATGCCTGTAATCCCAGCACTTTGGGAAGTCAAGGCAGGTGGATCGCTTGAGCCCCAGAGTTTGAGACCAGCCTAGGCAACATGGCAAGACTCAGTCTCTACGGAAAAAAAAAAAAAAAGTAAGCTACCCAAAAGGCTGAGGCAGGAGGATCACTTGGGTCTGAGGAAGTCCAAGCTGCAGTGAGCTGAGATCATGCCACTGCATTCCAGCCTGGGTGACAGAGCAAGATCCTGTGTCAAAAAAAAAAAAAAAGTAAGCACATTTATGTGACCAAAAAAAATACAAAAGCAAAATCAGAAGGCAGATAATATACAAATAAAAAATCTTCATAATTCTCATAATAGACAAGAGACTAACTTTCTTAATATGCAAGTGCAGACAAATCAATTTTAAAAAGATGAACAACACAATAGAAAATTAAGCCAAAATTACAACTACTTTCAGAAATACAAACGGCCAATAAATATACAAATAGTAGTGCAACCTCACTAATAATTATGAAACTACAAATCAATCTAAAGAGGATAAAGTCGTTCACCTACCAGATTAGCAAAGGTTTGATAATACCCATGCTAGAAAACAGAAATGAGGAAGAAAGCATTTCCATACATTGTTGGATGAGAGTGTAAATTGGTACAATTTGGCAATTTGGTGGTATTTATTAACTTTTATAAGGTATATATATCCTTGACAGGGCAATTTTATCTCTACAAATTCAGCTCGTGGATATACACCAAAATAAGTTCAAGAGGACCACTGCAGCATTGTTTGCAACAGGAAAAAATATATATACAACAAAATGTTCATCGGTGGAGTGGAGGAGGGCAAGGGATGAATAAATTATGCTATTCATAACATGAACTACTGTATAGCCAGTGAAAAGAGAATAAAGATAGCTTTTTATGTGCAAGTGTGGAAAGATGTCTAAGGAGTGCTATCAAATGAAAAAACAGGTTTGAGAAGAGTATTACAGTATTATCTCTATTGTGTACTTTTTAATAGCATGTACATTTGCACTTGTAATTTTTTCTGAAGATAACTGCCTTTAAAAAGCAAGCAACAGGCCGGGAGCGGTGGCTCAAGCCTGTAATCCCAGCACTTTGGGAGGCCGAGACGGGAGGATCACAAGGTCAGGAGATCGAGACCATCCTGGCTAACACGGTGAAACCCCGTCTCTACTAAAAAATACAAAAAACTAGCCAGGCGAGGTGGCGGGCGCCTGTAGTCCCAGCTACTCGGGAGGCTGAGGCAGGCAAATGACATAAACCTGGGAGGCAGAGCTTGCAGTGAGCTGAGATCCGGCCACTGCACTCTGGCCTGGGCGACAGAGCGAGACTCCGTCTCAAAAAAAAAAAAAAAAAAAAAAAAAAGCAAGCAACAGGCTGGGTGCGGTGGCTCACCCCTGTAATCCCAGCACTTTGGAAGGCCCAGGCGGGCAGATCATGAGGTCAGGAGGTCAAGACCAGCCTGGCCAACATGTTGAAATCCCCGTCTCTACTTTAAAAAAAAAAAAAAAAAGGATCAGGAGGTCAGGAGATTGAGACCATCCTGGCTAACACAGTGAAACCCTGTCTCTACTAAAAATACAAAAAATTAGCCGGGCGTGGTGGCGGGCACCTGTAGTCCCAGCTACTCGGGAGGCTGAGGCAGGAGAATGGCGTGAACCCGGGAGGTGGAAGTTGCCGTGAGCCGAGATTGCGCCACCACACTCCAGCCTGGGGGACAGAGCAAGACTCTGTCTCTAAAAAAAAAAAAAAAAAAAAAAAAAAATTTGCTGGCATGGTGGTACATTCCTGTAATCCCAACTACTCAGGAGGCTGAGGCAGGTACATTTTTTGAACCGGGACCGGGAGGCAGAGGTGCAGTGAGTCAAAATCGTGCCACTGAAATCCAGCCTGGGCTACAGAGCAAGACTCCGTCTTAAATAAATAAATAAAAGCAGGCCGGGCGAGGTGGCTCAGGCCTATAATCCCAGCACTTTGGGAGGCAGAGGCGGGTGGATCACCTGACTGAGGTCAAGAGTTCGATACTAGCCTGGCCAACATGGTGAAACTCCTTCTCTACTAATAACAGTAAAAAAAAAAAAAAAAAATTAGCTGGTAGTGGTGGCGCACACCTGTAATCTCAGCTTCTAAGGAGGCTGAGGCAGGAGAATCGCTTGAACTCGGGAGGCGGAGGTCGCAGTGAGCCGAGATGGCGCCATTGCATTCCAGCTCGGGCAAAAAGAGCCAAAGCATGTCTCAAAAAACAAAACAAAACAAAACAAAACAAAAAACAGCAAGCAACAGTATTCTTTTAGGGGAGAAACTGAGCAGGTACTCAAAAGAACATTTTCATTTCCTTTCATACTTTTTAAAACTGTGTGAAGTCAGTGTAGTCATCCCATAATTTTTATTCTGTATGGAAGAATATAGCGTATAGTAGAAATCATGTAGACCTTTTTAACAGAGTTAAAGCTCTGTGGAGGCCGGGCGCGATGGTTCACGCCTGTAATCCCAGCACTTTGGGAGGCCGAGGCGGGTGGATCACTTGAGGTCAGGAGTTCCAGACCAGCCTGGTCAGCATGGTGAAACCCCATGTCTACTAAAAATACAGAAATTAAGCCGGGCGTGGTGGCGGGCGCCTGTAGTCCCGGCTACTCGGGTGCCTGAGGCAGGAGAATTGCTTGACCAGGCAGGCGGAGGCTGCAGTGAGCCGAGATCGTGCCACTGCACTCCAGTATGGGCAAGAGAGCTACACTCCGTATCAAAAGAAAAATAAGAAAAAACGGGGGTGGGGGGGAGAGAGAGAGAGAGAGAGTGAGAGAAAAGAGAAGAGAAGAGAAGAAAAGAAAAGAAAAGAAAGAAAAAACTACACACACGACACGGAGAGTCCGATGCTCAATCCCAGGCCTTGGGGGCCTGTTCCTCCCTCCCAGGAAGTGTCTCTCACCCGAGACTACAACTCCCATAAGGCATAGCGAGAACGGCGCTACGGGGAACCGGAAACAAGCCAGTTGCTTTCATACGCCCGCCCCTCGCCCTCCTTAAGTGCTATTTTTACATCGAATGCTCTCGTCTGGAAGTAGGTAAACTGAAACCAAGTTCATATCAAAAGGAGAAAGGCTGGAAGACAAGAGGCTACAAGCTCTAGAAGCTCCGAGCGAGGATGAAAATTAGCCAGCCCACAGGTGGCCTCTGCGCGGCCGGGAAAGTCGCACTCTGACGTGATCCTTTACGCCTCTTGTTTTTCCTTCCAGTCTCACTTCAAAGTTCTGTATTGCAGAAATGAAATCGGCGCCTTTCCCCACCGGTTCTTCCAAATACAAGCAAAGGACTCTCAAAACGCACGTTCCAGAAACTGTGTTTGCAACCATTCGTCCTTTTTTCCAGACACACGGGGCCCTGCTCCCCGCTAAGGTTGGGGTCCTGGACACCAACCTTAACTCTTATCAGAGTTTTGCGCTCTGATAGAAGGGCTTAGATTCCAGATTGACACTGGGCTCTCAAAGCCTGCTCCTCAATCTACTGATCCGGTCCAGCTTAAGATCCAGTAGAAAGAAAACATAGCCTGCCGGGACCGTAAACTTTCTATGTTTCAGACCCTCCATTTGTAAAATAGCCTAATAAAATCTCTTCCTGGCTTACAGAGCAAGACAGCGTCCTGGTCCAAGAACCGGATGAGTCAAAAGGCATTACTGTTGAGTCAGACATAGAATATATGAATACCTAGAAGTCCGTAAATGATTCTTCAAAGGCTGTTGAAATAGCGTTTTCAAGTTATAATCAGGTGTGCCGATGAATGCTATGAATGCCATTATTAAGAATAGTAAGTGCAGGATGTTGATAGGTTATTCTTGGGAGGAAGGGAGATGGGGTATGTGAACTCTGTACTTTCCCCCTCAATTTTGCTGTGAAACTAAACTGCTCTAAAAGTTTGTTTTTTGTTGTTGTTGTTGTTGTTGTTGTTGTTTTAAGTAACAATAAGAAATATAATAGGCCGGGCACGATGGCTCATGCCTGTAATCCCAGCACTTTGGGAGGCCAAAGCGTGTGGATCAGTTGAGGTCAGGAGTTTCAAGACCATCCTGACCAACATAGTGAAACCCCGTCTCCACTACAAATACAAAAATTAGCCGGGCGTGATGGTGGGCGCCTGTAATTCCAGCTACTCTGGAGACTGAGGCAGGAGAATCACTTTAACCCGGGAGACGGAGGTTGCAGTGAGCCAAGATGGACAAGAGCGAAGCTCTGTCTCAAAGAAAAAAAAAATTAGAAATATAATAACCACTCATCAGATAAAATTACAAGAAATTTAAAGACTTTAATTGGCTTTCATTTGCAATAAAAAATCAGATAACACCTCATTCTGTAAAATAAATTGAGTGTTCTAGTGATTTGGGTAGGAGACTGGCTTTATAAGCCAAAAAGTGGCTGCAGAAAGCAGAAACAGATAACAAAAAGCAGATTGGTCATTTCAAAGTTACTTTCCTTGTAAAGTTAAAGCACAGCCGACTTTCTTATCATGCCAGCTGAAACTGGCCTGTGTGGGGATGTGACTATTGTCTCTCTCTCCTGATTTCTTGGAAGGTGGAATAAGCAACTTAGTTTTGGTTTGGTGACATGATAGATCAGCATGAGTAACTTCATTTTGGTTTTGTCTATTGGGCCTAGTGCAGGAGCTCAGTTCAAACCAATGGCCTATAAATTTCATTAACACCATAATTGAGCTCTTATTATGTGCCAGTTTTTTTTTTTTTTTCTTCTTCTTTTGAGACGGAGTCTCGCTCTGTCGCCCAGGCTGGAGTGCAGTGGCCGGATCTCAGCTCACTGCAAGCTCCGCCTCCCGGGTTTATGCCATTCTCCTGCCTCAGCCTCCCGAGTAGCTGGGACTACAGGCGCCCGCCAACTCGCCCGGCTAGTTTTTTGTATTTTTTAGTAGAGACGGGGTTTCGCTGTGTTAGCCAGGATGGTCTTGATCTCCTGACCTCGCGATCCACCCGTCTCGGCCTCCCAAAGTGCTGGGATTACAGGCTTGAGCCACCGCGCCCGGCCTTATGTGCCAGTTTTAAAGCTGGGACTTGAGCTCTGCTGTCTGACTCCAAAGTCCCTGGTGAAGAAAATGTTTAAAATGCTATGTCAAATTATCTGACCAGAATTGTGGCATATTAGAAAATGCTTGTAATCCCAACACTTTGGGAGGCAGGAGGATTGCTTGAAGCCAGGAGTTCAAGACCAAACTGGACAACAAAGTGAAATCTTATCTCTACTAAAAATAAAATACAATAAATTAGCCAGACATGATGGTGTGTGCCTGTATTCCTAACTACTCGGGAGGCTGAGGCAAGAGAGTCTCGAGGACCCAAGAGTTTGAGGCTGCAGTGAGCTATGATTGCACCATCAATGCACACCAGCCTGGGGGACAGAGCAAGACCCTGTCTCAAAAAAAGGAAGAAAGGGGTGAGGAGGGAAGGAAGGAAGGAAGGAGGGAGGGAGGGAGGGAGGGAGGAATGGAAGGAAGGAAGGAAGGAAGGAAGGAAGGAAGGAAGGAAAGGAAGGAAGGGAAGAGAGAAATAAAGGAAAGAAAGAAATGCACTAGACAAGGTGTCAGAAGACCTGATTTAGAGTATCAGTTCTACACTGGCTCCTTGCAGAACCATGCTTCCTTGATTTGTTAAGATTGGACAAAAACAATGATTCTCAAACTTAAAGGTCCACACAAATCACCTGGAGGTCTGGTTAAGATGCAACTTCTGCTTCAGGATGTCTGGGCGAGGTCTGAGATTCTACTTTTCTAGCAAGCACCCAGGTGAGCTCCATGTTGATCCAAGAACCACACTTGGAATAGCAAAGGACAGGATGACCTCCAGATCCTTTTACACTCTAACATAATGAATCAGTCTTTCCTTCTAAACTTAGCTTTGTTACTATCAAGGAAATATTAAGGGAACTGTCAAAAAAGAGAGTGATTAAAGAAAATTCCTATCTGAAGCCAAAAAATAAAAAGGAACTATTTAACTTATGGTAATAATGTCTCTGGAAGGATTCACAAGCAACCCGTAAGAGTAGTTGCCTTCGGGGGGAGGGACTAGATGGCCCTAGTACAGGCATGAGCCACCAAGCCTGGCGTTCATCTCATCTATTTAATTGCAATCCAAGTTCCTTATGGGAAGAACCACTCAAATAGATTCCTTTTACACCTCCCGCAGCACTGGGCATATACCATGTTCTCAAGGAACTTTTGCTGGGCCATCAATCTGCTCATGAATATTATTCCATATTTATTTATTTCACTTCCTTTTAGCAGACATTCCTTTGGCAAGCTTGGGCTATCACAGAATCACATGGCATTTGTGAAACTATCACTGAATCAAGTAGATTCTCTGAATTTACCAAAGAAGGCAAGGCCTAGGGCATAAAAAGTATGTAGTACAAGTTCTTGTTTTTATTCCATTAATATTTCCTATAGATTAACATCCTTGGTCTATGTGACATGTTGCTGCACATTAGAATCATTGAAGGGAGCAAAAACAACAACAAAAACATGCTGACTGGGTACAGTGGCCCATGTCTGTAATCCCAGCATTTTGAGAGGCAGAGGTAGGAAGATCGCTTGAGCCCAGGAGTTCGAGACCAGCCTGGCAACCTAATGAGACCCTGTCTCTACAAAAAAAATTTCTTTTTAAATAAATAAATAAATTAGCCTGGTGGCATGCGTCTGTAGGCCCAGCTACTCAGGAGGCTGAGGTGGGAGGGTTGAGCCCAGGAGGTTGAGGCTGCAGTGAGCTGTGATTGCACCACTGCACTCCAGCCTGGGTGACATTGCAAGCTACGCCTCCCGGTTTCAAGCGATTCTCCTGCCTCAGGCTCCCAAGTAGTTGGGACTACAGGTATATGCCATCATGCACAGCTAATTTTGTGTGTTTAGTAGAGACGGGGTTTCTTCATGTTAATCACTGGGTCAGGCTGGTCTCGAACTGCGAACCTCAGGTGATCCACCTGCCTCGGCCTCCCAGAGTGCTGGGACTACAGGCGTGAGCCACAGTGCCCAGCCGAGTGTTTCAGAGTTGCATTAAAGATATTTTAGCTCTCACTCTAGGATGTTTGTGCTTGGACATAATCAGCAGCACTACCTCGCCATAACCACTAGGGGGACTAGAACCAAAGGAATTATCAAGCTGCTAGGTACAGTGTTTACCTTCAACTGATTGCTGCTCAATATTCTATTAACTATTTTTCTTTGAAGCATATTTCTATTTTATGCATATTAAAATGCTTTAAAAAGTCAAACTCTAGTAGAATACAGGAAATTAAAGACTGATTCTCATTTCCAATTCGCACGCACAAAATAGTCACTGTTAATAAGATTTTTGTGTATCTTTCCAGATATTTTCATGTTTAATCTTTAAACCCATGATGTGTCCCCTGACTACCACTCTAACTTCATCTTCTACCACTCAGATCTTAAACTTGTCAAACTTGTTCCAGCCGGCCGGGCGCGGTGGCTCACGCCTGTAATCCCAACACTTTGGGAGGCCGAGGCGGGCGGATCACGAGGTCAAGAGATCCAGACCACCCTGGCTAAGACAGTGAAACCCTGTCTCTACTAAAAAATACAAAAAATTAGCCGGGCGCGGTGGCGGGTGCTTGTAGTCCCAGCTACTCGGGAGGCTGAGGCAGGAGAATGGAGTGAACCCGGGAGGCGAAGCTTGCAGTGAGCCGAGATCGCGCCACTGCACTACAGCCTGGGCGACAGAGCGAGATTCCGTCTCAAAACAAAAACAAAACAAAACAAAACAAAAAACTTGTTCCAGCCTCAGGACCCTTGCCCTCACTACATTATCTTCCTGAACACTTTCTTGTCTTTCTTTTTCTTTTTCCTTTTTTTTTTTATTTTTGAGACAGGGTCTCACTCTACAGTGGCCCTGCTGCACTCACTGCAACCTCCGCCTCCTGAGCTTAAGGGATCCTCCCACCTCAGCCTCCCTGGTATCTGGGACTATAGGCGCATGTCACCACACCCAGCTAATTTTGTATTTTTTGTAGAGATGGGGTTTCACCATATTGCCCAGACCGGTCTTGAACTCCTGAGCTCAAGCAATCCGCCCGCCTTGGCCTCCCAAAGTGCTGGGATTACAGACAGGCGTTAGCCGCGGCGCCAGGTCCTGGACCACTTTCTTTTCCCAGGTTCCCTCACTCAGATGTCAGCTCCTATGTCACTCCCTCACAGAGGCCTGTTGTGACACCCATCAAGTAACTATTGCCCAATCTAAGTCACTCTCCATCACAAACCTTTGAAATTGCCTTGTTCCTATAAGTGCTTGCTTAGTCACTGCTAAAATGTGACCTCCATGAGAGCAGGAGCCTGGATGCCTTGTTTACTTCCATATCCCAAGTGTCTAGAACACAAATTAAGAACTCAAAAGCATCTGTTAATTGAAAGAAATGAATGAAAGAATGCTCTCTATACTATTCTGCAACTTGTATTTTTCACCTAATCTTAAACGAGTTATATTTTACTGTATGTGGATAAGCTTTATTTCAGTCATATCCTTAATGTTATTTTTTGTTTTTGTTTTTGAGATGAGTCTGGCTCTGTCGCCCAGGCTGGAGTGCAATGGCGCGATCTTGGCTCACTGCAAGCTCCGCCTCCCGGGTCCACGCCATTCTCCTGCCTCAGCCTCCGGAGTAACTGGGACTACAGGCGCCCGCCACCATGACCGGCTAATTTTTTGTTTTTGTTTTTAGTAGAGACGGGATTTCCCTGCGTTAGACAGGATGGTCTCAATCTCCTGACCTTGTGATCCTCCCGCCTCGGCCTCCCAAAGTGCTGGGATTACAGGCGTGAGCCACCACGCCCGGCATCCTTAATGTTTTAAATTTGATTTTCTTTGGGTTACACATTCACATGGCTCAAAAATAAAACAATATGAAAAGGTATTCAGTGAAAAATCTCACATCCACTTCTATCTCTCATCTGTCTAGTTCTCACACGACCAGGTAACCGTTCCCATTAGTTTATTGTATATCCTTTGTGCAAATACGTACTTATATATTCTTTTGTTTTTTGTTTTTGAGACAAAGTCTCACCCTGTCAGCCAGGCTGGAGTGCAATGGTGTGATCTCAGCTCACTGCAACCTCTGCCTCCCAGGTTCAAGCGATTCTCCTGCCTCAGCCTCCTGAGTAGCTGGGATTACAAGTGCACACCACCACACCCGGCTAATTTTTTATTTTTTGTATGTTTAGTAGAGATGGGGTTTCACCATGTTGGCCAGGCTAGTCTTGAAAGCCTGACCTCATGATCTGCCCGCCTTGGCCTCCCAAAGTGCTGGGATTACAGGCGTGAGCCACAGTGCCCAGACATACATATATATTCAATTTTTTTTTTTTTTTTTTTTTTGAGATGGAGTCTCACTCTGTCACCCAGGCTAGAGTGGAGTGGCGCAATCTCAGCTCACTGCAACCTCCGCCTCCCTGGTTCAAGAGATTCTTCTGCCTCAGCCTCCCGAGTGGCTGGGATTGCAGGCACCCACCACCATGCCCCGCTAATTTTTGTATTTTTAGTAGAGATGGAGTTTCACCATATTGGCCAGGCTGGTCTTGAACTCCTGACCTCGTAATCTGCCTGCCTCGGCCTCCCAAATGCTGGGATTACAGGCATAAGCCACGGCCATATATATTCTTTTTTTTTTTTTTTTTTTTTTTGAGACGGAATTTCTCTCTTACCATTCAGGCTGGAGTGCAGTGGCGCGATCTTGGCTTACTGCAACCTCTGCCTCCCAGGTTCAAGCGATTCTCCTGCCTCAGCCTCCCAAGTAGCTAGGATTACAGGTGCCCGCCACCATGCCCAGCTAATGTTTTGTATTTTAGTTTCGCAATGTTGGCCAGGCTGGTCTCAAACTCCTGACCTTGAGATTCCCCTGCCTCGGCCTCTCAAAAGTGCAGGGATTACAGGCATGAGCCACCATGCCCGGCCCATATATATTCTTATTCTTTTTTTTTTTTTTTTTTTTGAGACGGAGTCTCGCTCTGTCGCCCAGGCTGGAGTGCCGTGGCCGGATCTCAGCTCACTGCAAGCTCCGCCTCCCGGGTTTACGCCATTCTCTCGCCTCAGCCTCCCGAGTAGCTGGGACTACAGGCGCCCGCCATCTCGCCCGGCTAATTTTTTGTATATTTTAGTAGAGACGGGGTTTCACCGTGTTAGCCAGGATGGTCTCGATCTCCTGACCTCGTGATCCGCCCGTCTCGGCCTCCCAAAGTGCTGGGATTACAGGCTTGAGCCACCGCGCCCGGCCTATATATTCTTATTCTTATTTTCTTCCCTTTTTGTATAAATTGTTCTGCACCTTGATTCTTTTAACAGCGTAGTGGTATTTATGTATACATTTTATAAATGGATTTATAATTTATTTTACTCAATTCTGTGTTGATAGACTTTTGGCTGTTTCAGTTTTTGTTATTGCAAACAATGTTGCAGTAATCATTTTCATGCTTGATAAATATATGGTACAATAAATTCCTAGAAGAGGAGTGCCTAATCAAAACGTACATGTATATCGAATCATAAAATGTCTTAGCAGCTGGGTGCGGTGACTCACACCTGTACGCCCAGCACTTTGGGAAGTCGAGACAGGTGGATCACGAGGTCAGGAGTTCAAGACCAGCCTGGCCAACATGGTGAAACCCCATCTCTACTAAAAATACAAAAAATTAGCCGGGCGTGGTAGTGGGTGCCTGTAATCCCAGATGGTCGGGAGGCTGAAGCAGGAAAATCGCTTGAACCTGGGAAGCAGAGGTTGCAGTTAGCTGAGATCACGCCACTGCACTCTAGCCTGGGTAAGAGAGAGAGACACCGTCTCAAAAAAAATTTAAAAATTTAAAAAATTTTTTAAATGACTTTATCAAAAAAAAGGTTTTATTAAAAAAAAAAAAAGATCTTAGCAAACTTCCCTCCAAGAGAGCTGCCACAATTTATAACTCCCACCAATGGTGCACAAGGACACCACTTTCCCACACTCTTGTCCAGGATAAATATTTCAGACTTTTAAATGTTTGCCACTCTGATGAGTGAAAAATGGTCGGTCACTATTGGGTTTTCTTTTTTTTTTTTTTTTTTTTTTTGAGACGGAGTCTCGCTCTGTCACTCGGACTGGAGTGCAGTGGCCGGATCTCAGCTCACTGCAAGCTCCGCCTCCTGGGTTTACGCCATTCTCCTGCCTCAGCCTCCCGAGTAGCTGGGACTACAGGCGCCAGCCACCTCGCCCGGCTAGCTTTTTGTATTTTTTAGTAGAGATGGGGTTTCACCGTGTTAGCCAGGATGGTCTCGAACTCCTGACCTCATGATCCGCCCGTCTCGGCCTCCCAAAGTGCTGGGATTACAGGCTTGAGCCACCGTGCCCGGCCTGGGTTTTCTTTTACGTAAATGTTTAATATCACTAATCTCTGTATCGTTCCAATTTTAGTATATGTGCTGCTGAAGCTAGCACTGCTCACTGTTGTTTTAATGTTCATTTCTCTTATTATGAATGAAGTTGAGTATCTTTTCATAGTTTAAAAATTGATTTGATATCTAATTAACATACCGTACAATTCACCCAATGTGTACAATTCAATGGCTTTTCGTATACTCACAACCATCACCACAATCAATCTTAGAATGTTTGCATTACTTCAAAAAGAACCCCGTATACTTTAGCTATCACTCCTGTATCTCCCTATTATCCTCCACGCTAAGCAACCACTAACCTACTTTTTGTCTGTATTGATTTGCCCTTTCTGAACATTGCATATAAATGGAATCATATAACATGTGGCCTTTTGTGACTGGTTTGTTAGCATAATGTCTCAAAGGTTCATTCATGTTGTAGTATGTATGAGTACTTTATTTCTTTGTTTGTTTGAGACAGGGTCTTTCTCTGTCACCCAGGCTGGAGTGCAGTGGCACCATTATGGCTCACGGCAGCCTTGACGTCCTGAGCCCAATCAATCCTCCTGCCTTAGCCTCCCAAGTAGCTGGGACCACAGGTGCATGCCACCACATCCCACTAATTTTTAAATTTTTTGTAGAGACAGGGGCTCCCTATATTGCCCAGGCTAGTCTCAAACTCCTGGGCTCAAGCATTTCTCTCGCTTCAGCCTCCCAAAGGGCTGGGATTATAGGTGTGAGCCATGGCGCCTAGCCACTTCATTGTTTGTTTTTTTTTGTTTGGTTTTTTTTTTTTTTTTTTTTTTGAGGTGGAGTTTCCCTCTTGTTGCCCAGACTGGAGTGCAATGGTGCAATCTCAGCTCACCACAACCTCCACCTTCCGGGTTCAAGCAATTCTCCTGCCTCAGCCTCCCGAGTAGCTGGGATAACAGGCATGCACCACTACCCCCGGCTAATTTTGTATTTTTAGTAGAGATGGGGTTTTTCCATGTTGGTCAGGCTGGTCTCTAACTCCCGACCTCAGTTGATTTGCCTGCCTCAGCCTCCCAAAGTGCTGGGACTACAGGTATGAGGACTGCACCCACCCTACTTCATTCTTTTTTATGGCCAAATAATATTCAATTGTATGGCTATGCCATTTTTTTTTAATCCATACATCAGTTAATGGACATTTGTGTTCTTTCCACCACAATTTTTTTTTTTTTTTTTTTTTTTGGAAACAGGCAATGAAAGACCTTTAGAACTGTGAAGTTGAGGCCGGGCGTGGTGGCTCATGCCTGTAATCCCAGCACTTTGGGAGGCCAAGGCAGGCGGATCACGAGGTCAGGAGATTGAGACCATCCTGGCTAACATGGTGAATCCCCGTCTCTACTAAAAATACAAAAAATTAGCCGGGCATGGTGGCAGGCGCCTGTAGTCCCAGCTACTTGGGAGGCTGAGGCAGGAGAATGGCGCGAACCTGGGAGGCGGAGCTTGCAGTGAGCTGAGATTGTGTCACTGCACTCCAGCATAGGGGACAGAGTAAGACTCCGTCTCAAAAAAAAAAAAAAAAAAAGAACTGTGAAGACGAAATAACACTAAGCAGTTTCCTTAATTGCTATAACTGAGCAGTCAAATATGGTGGGCAACACATCAGGCTAGGAAGCACAAACACTCAAAATAATGACCTTGCCACAGAAGGGTTATCTGTGTAATATTGATGTTTCTCAGCTTTGAACTTTGTTTCCCAAATGTCAACTGACTTCTACCTACACATCTACTATGGAAGAATGAAATCGAATCAAGCTCTTTGAATTGCTTGGAGAAATGCTTACCAACTCATTTAAAACTACTGTTTTCTATAAGAAAAAAGTAGGCGGGCGGCCGGGCGTGGTGGCTCAAGCCTGTAATCCCAGCACTTTGGGAGGCTGAGATGGGTGGATCATGAGGTCAGGAGATCGAGACCATCCTGGCTAACACGGTGAAACCCGTCTCTACTAAAAAATACAAAAAACTAGCTAGGCGAGGTGGTGGGTGCCTGTAGTCCCAGCTACTCGGGAGGCTGAGGCAGGAGAATGGCGTAAAAACCCAGGAGGCGGAGCTTGCAGTGAGCTGAGATCTGGCCACTGCACTCCAGCCTGGGCGACAAAGCTAGACTCTGTCTCAAAAAAAAAAGAAAAAAGTAGGAGGAAGAAGTTAACTAATAAATGTGCGGCCGGGTGTGGTGACTCATGCCAGTAATCCCAACACTTTGAGAGGCCAAGGTAGGAGGATTATTTGCGGCTAAGGAGTCCAAGATAAACCAGGAAAACACAGTGAGGCTCAGTCTCTACAAAATATTTAAAAATCAGCCACGCATGGTGGCACACACCTGTAGTCCCTGCTACTCCAGAGGCTGGGGTGGAAGGATTGCTTGAGCCCAGGAGGTGGAGGCCGCAATGAACAATGATCAGGCCACTGTACTCCAGTTTGGGCAGCAGAGACTTGAGGCCTAGAGAGATTAAATCAGAGTCTCTCAGGCCTCAGAGTAGCACTTAGTTCACTTAAAGCTACTGTGCTTTGTAAGAACAAAGGAGGTCCAGCGCGGTGGCTCACACCTGTAATCCCAGCACTTTTTGGAAGCCGAGGCAGGTGGATCTTTTGAAATCAGGAGTTCAAAACCAGCTTGACCTACATAGCGAAACCCCGTCTCTACTAAAAATACAAAAATTCGCTGGGTGTGGTGGCGCGCGCCTGTAATCTCAGCTACTCAGGAGGCTGAGGCAGGAGAATCGCTTTGAACCCAGGAGGCAGAGGTTGCAGTGAGCCGAGATTGTCCCACTGCACTCCAGCCTGGGCGACAGAGTAAGACTCCCTCTCAAAAAAAAAGAAAAAGAAAGAAAAAAGAAAGAAAAAGAAAAAAGGAAAGGGAAGAAGCCAACTAATAAAAAAGCATAATACCTTCTTCGCCAGATATGGGCGCGGTGGCAGGCGCCTGTAATCCCAGTTACTCAGGAGGCTGAGGCCACAGGAACCCAGGAGGCGGAGGTTGCAGTGAGCCAAGATTGCGCTACTGCACTCCAGCCTGGGCGACAGAGCGAGACTGTCTCAAAACAAACAAACAAACAAAAACCCTTCTTCATAGTTCCTGTGGAATATATACTCCAAATATCAAGTATGCCCTAATATCATTGTCTACCCTTGAGTATTTATGGCAGACTAAATAAGCTTGACTTATAAATAGAATCTGCTAACTAAAATGCAATGAGCCTTTGCCTGGAAGGTAAAAGGTGGGCTCCCAGCTCGCTCCAAAAGCAGCCTTCACTGCACATGGGAATAAGCTGAGGAGTTTAAAAAATATTCATACCTGGGTCTGAATTCTGTTGAATCAGAATTCAGGGATTCTGGGTCTGAATCCCTACAGATTCTGTTGTAGTTCATCTGAAGTCCAACCTTAGCATTGGGATTTTAAGAGCTCCCCAGAGGATTTTAATAGCGAGTCAAGGTTGGAAACCACCGCCAGCTGAGTTCCACCTGATTTCCATTCTTGTGTCTTTACAATGATCCCTTTCAAAGATTCACTGAGCTTTTTTGCTGTCATTGTCTTCTGTTGAATTATTTAAAATAAACTTTGAGACCTACATTGAGATTTAGATTTTGGTATCTTCCCAATCCCTGGGTCACACAAAGGCCTGAGGGCTGACCTAGAAGCAAACTGCCCTCCTCCCCCTGACCTTGTGGTCTAGAGGAGATCGGCCACTCTGTACACAGTCCTCCTGCAGCTCAGTACCCTTTTCCCTTGGCAGTGCCGTGGGTTTGCTTTTGAGTGTGTTTTCAGATGGACCTTCTTCCAGCTATCTTAGTTAAGGTTTTGCATCTCCCATATCCCTCTGGTCTGAGAGGGAAAGAATGCATGCAGGAAGAACAGCCACCTCCTTACTTTCCCCACCCCCAACCCCCACCCCCTCCATTTGCACTGATACAGGCTTGACTGGAGAGTAGAAGTGAAAATCCCAATTTGATGGGTGGCGGTACTGAGCCATTACATTCCAGCCTCAGGCAGAACAAAGCTGCTTCCTACCATCCTGTTTGTTTGTTTGTTTGTTTGTTTAATTTTAAACATATATTAATGTTTGACACATATAGCACCCCCCCCCCCCAAAAAAAGTCTCCTTGGACCTATTCACGGTTTTCTGAAACCATAGGATTTCCACCATACGTACTATGTACCCTGAGAGTGAGTTCAACGAGGTACTCACATGCTGCTCACCCACCAAGTGCCTACACTCTGCCAAGCATTGGAGACCCCAGATGTTTAATTTACAGAATAAGGAGCCCTCCTCAAAACATTTAATTCAGTTACAGTACTTTTCTTCATTGGATAGTGCAGACACACTGAGAATTTGAATTATAAGATGGTGAAATCCTGTGATATAAGAGTATTAATATTCTTTCAATGCATAAATTTGGAAATAATGCAAATTTCCCAAAGTAAAAAATTATCAAAATTACATTATTTCAAAGCTGGGTCGCTAATTTCATTGCTAATATTGTTGCTGGTTTAGCTGCAAAACAGAAATGGTTTCACCACAGTCCTTTGTCCAAATTAGTCTTGAAAAATGTAAGGTTTGAATTGATGTGGGATCTTCAGGAGTACAGGTGATGCCTAAATGAAATAGTTGTGCGTCTGAGTTTTCTATAGATGAATCTATTTCCCCAGTGGCACTATCTCCCTTACCTCCCACTATACACACTCCAAACAAACACAGGGCTTTTACGCAGGGTTCAACAAATCTATGTTAAATTTAAGAATAATTAGAGGAAATGGTTCATTTCACATGGTAATCTGCCTTTCTGAAGTAATGCGGTGGTAAAAGGCCTACAGGAAATCAATGTAATGGAGATTAGGAAGCAAGAATTTGACTGCAGTTATCCTGCACTGTCCAGTCAAGGGACCCTATTTCTGGTAGAGTCTCCTTGGTTCCAAGAGGGAGGCCAATGTCTACTGACCAGGTCAATGTCTACTTAGCCTGGTGCTAAGGGAAGGGAGAATAGGAAGGGAGTAAAGATAAGATAAAGTCGTTGACTGGGAGGAACACATATTTCAGAGCAAAAGTCTTCAAACTGGAGAACAGGAAGACTTTCTAGGGGATACATAGATGTGTAGAATCTTTTTTTTTTTTTTTTGAGACAGTCTCATGCTGTCACCCAGACTGGAGTGCAGAGGCCCAATCTCAGTTCACTACATCCTCCACCTCCCAGGTTCAAGCAATTCTCCTGCCTCAGCCTCCTGAGTAGCTGGGATTACAGGCACCCACCACCATGCCCAGCTAATTTTTTGTATTTTTAGTAGAGATGGGGTTTCACTATGTTGGCCAGGCCGGTCTCGATCTCCTGACCTTGTGATCCACCTGCCTCGGCCCCCCAGAGTGCTGGGATTACAGGCGTGAGCCACCACGCCCGGCCTAGATGTGTATAATTATAAGAAACTCTATTTCCACGCCTTCAACTTCCTTGCGTACCCTCCCTAAAGCGTATCTCAGGGTATCTTTCCTATTTCCCCGCCATAGCAGCACTCATCCCACTTTATAAAAAAAAGTCATTCCCAACCTCCATCCTGAATATGACTGCAGTCTGACAAAGTCCCAAGTGTGAGAACTTCTAAGATGCCAAACCAATGGACAACTGGAAACACATTTAAGTGTGTGTAACATTAAAGTCCCTTTAATGTTAATCAAGATACCATGCCGGGAGCAGTGGCTCACGCCTGTCATCCCAGCACTTTGGGAGGCCGAGGCGGGCGGATCACAAGGTCAGGAGATCGAGACCATCCTGGCTAACATGGTGAAACCCCGTCTCTACTAAAAATACAAAAAAATTCGCCGGGCGTGGTGGCGGGCGCCTGTAGTCCCACCTACTTGGGAGGCTGAGGCAGGAGAATGGCATGAACCCAGGAGGCAGAGCTTGCAGTGAGCCGAGATTGAATCATTGCACTCCAGCCTAGGTGACAGAGCGAGACTCCGTCTCAAAAAAAAAAAAAGTACCATGAATCCTCCTTAGAGCTTCCTGCCTTTCCCAAACTTAAACATATTTCTGTTTAGGATGAATCACTGATTTATAAATGAGATTATTGGTCTTGTTGGGATGTTCTGAAAGTAATGTGGACTATGGAAGCCATGGTGATCCTGAGACAGAGTAGGGACCCTTCTTAGGCACAAAGCACGAAAATAGAGGAAAACCTTGAGTTCCTTCAAGGGAAATTCCCAGGTACCTAACTAGCCTTGAGAAGTAAAGGAGCAATTTGGTAATCAAGAAGGTAGCTTAAAACCATAGTAAAGGAAGTTAAGGCCGGGCACGGTGGCTCACGCCTGTAATCCCAGCACTTTGGGAGGCTGAGGATGGCGGATACCCGAGGTCAGGAGTTCAAGATCAGCCTGACTAACATGGAGAAACCCCGTCTCTACTAAAAATACCAAAAAACGTAGCCGAGCGTGGTGGCGCATGCCTGTAATCCCAGCTACTCAGGAGGCTGAGGCAGGAGAATCGCTTGAACCCAGGCGGCAGAGGTTGCAGTGAGCCCAGATCATGCCACTGCACTCCAGCCTGGGCGATAAGATTGAAACTCTTGTCTTAGAAAAAAAAGAAAAAAACAAGGAAGTTAAAAATCACAGGATGTTTGGTTCCCCTATAGAAACTAAAGAAAACATCTGAACATATGTGTCTGAGTTGTTTTTCAGAAACCCAGACCCCCACCAAACAGATCCTGTGGCACAAAGACCTCAGACAAAGGGGAACTGAAGACTAAACTCTGACCAAATTTGTTCCAAATTTCTTCCTGAGGGGACTAGAGGAAGTCACACCCACAAGCAAGAGCTAACATAGGAAAAAAAGTCTTTGGATCTACCTATGACCTGGAAGCGCCCTCCTCCCCCACTTGAAGGTATCCCACCTTTTTAGGCCAAACCAATACATAACCTCCATCTACTGGTTTACGATTTTGCCTTTAACTTCTGCTTTCCTGAAATTCACCCCTGCCTTTAAAAATCTGTACCTGCAGGCTAGGTGCAGTGGCTCATGCCTATAATTGCAGCACTGTGGGAGACCCAGGTGGGTGGACAGTTTGAGTTTAGGAGTTTGAGACCAGCCTGTGTAACATGGTGAAACCCTATCTCTACAAAAATCTCTACAGGTGTGGTGGCTCGTGCCTGTAGTCCCAGCTACTTAGGAGGCTGAGGTGTGAGGATCACTTGAGCCCAGGAGTTTAAGGCTGCAGTGAGCCATGATGGAGCCACTGTACTCCAGCCTGGGCAACAGAGCAAGACCCTGTCTCAAAAAAAAAAAAAAAAAAAGTCTTTACCTGCAAGCCATCTGGGAGGTTGGGACTTAAGTGTTAGCTGCCTGATCATCTTTGCCGCTGCCGCACAAATAAACACCTTTCTTTCTCCGCTTCAAAACTGTATGAATAGAGTAAGCAGACTCTAGTTCCATTTGATAACATCTACATTGCCCAGGCTAGACTGCAGTGACTACTCACAGGAGCAATCATAATACACAGCGTCCCCAAACTCCTGACCTCAAGTGACCCTCCCTCCTGAGTAGCTGGGAATACAGGCTCATGCCACTATGGCCCATTCATAATTTCATAATTTCTTTTAGAGGGCAGATGGATTATTCAAAACAGTAGTTAGAAATTTTTTATTTTATTTTATTTTATCTTATTTATTTTATTCTATTGAGATAGGGTCTTGCTGTGTCACCCAGGCCGGAACAGAGTGGAGCTGTCATAGCTCCCTGCAGCCTCAAACTCCTAGCCTCAAGCAGCCCTCCTATCTCAGCCTTCAAATGTGCTGGGATTACAGGTGTGAGCCACTGTATCCATCTAGAACATGTTGTATTAAATCATATCAATAATATTTAGTTCCTTACTATAGGCCATCTGTATTCTTTTTTTTATATTACATTAAAAATTGCTATGAACCATGCATGAATTTAGTGACTTGAAACAACACACTTTTATGATCTAAGTTTCCAGAAGTCCCGGCAGGATTTAACTGATTTCTCTACTCAGTTCTTACAGGCTGCAATCAAGGTGTAGTCTGGGGGTCTGATATCATCCGAGGCTCAGGATGGGGTCCTCTTCCAAACTTACTGGTTGTCAGCAGAATTCAGTTCTCTCAGTTGTAGGCCTGAGGTCCCAGCTTTCTTTTTTCTTTTCTTTTTTTTTTTTGAGACGGAGTCTTGCTCAGTCGCCCAGGCTGGAGTGCGGTGGCGCGATCTCCGCTCACTGCAAGCTCCGCCTCCCGGGTTCACGCCATTCTCCTGCCTCAGCCTCCCGAGTAGCTGGGACTACAGGCGCCCGCCACTACGACAGGCTAATTTTTTTTGTATTTTTAGTAGAGACGGGGTTTCACCGTGTTAGCCAGGATGGTCTCGATCTCCTGACCTCGTGATCCGCCCGTCTCGGCCTCCCAAAGTGCTGGGATTACAGGCGTGAGCCACGGTCCCAGCTTTCTTACTGGCTGTCAGCCATTTGCTCTCAACCCCTAGAAGCCCCTGCAGCTCTTCGCCTCATGGCCCTCTCACAGCCACCCTCACAACATAGCAGTTTACTTTATAACCACCTGGAGATTCTCTCATCTGCTGAGACACTCTTCTGTAATATAACCTAATCAAAGGATCGGCTATCCCATCGCATCCACAGGCTCTGCCCACGCTCAAGGGCAGGGGATCATATGGAGCATACACACGAAAGGGGCAAAAATCTTGAGACGGGGGCCGTCTTAGAATTCTATCACCCCATCATCTCTCCTTTTTTAAAATGTTTGATATTTTATGGTTTCTATGGCCAAAAAGTAAAATCTTATTCTAGCAGCAGGAGTAACTGATTAATTTTCACGCCGGGCGCAGTGGCTTACACCTGTAATCCCAACACTTTGGGAGGCGGAGGTGGGTGGATCACCTGAGGTCAGGAGTTTAAGACCAACCTGGCCAACATGGTGAAACCTCATCTCTACTAAAAATACAAAAATTAGCCGGGTGTGGTAGTGCGCGCCTGTAATCCCAGCTATTTCAAAGGCTGAGGCAGGAGAATCTTTGAACCTGGGAGGCAGAGGTTGCAGTGAGCCCAGATCACACCACTGCATTCTAGCCTGGGTGACAGAGTGAGACTCTATCTAAATATATATTGTATATATATAATATATATATTTGTATTATATAACTTTCTCTTTTTTGCTAAATAAATAGGAAAAATGTGTGATGCTATCTAAAAAATTAATGGCATAATATTAGGATTCATTTTAAATTAATAGAATTATTTTATGTTTTTCATTCAACTGTTTCTAAAAATCAAATATCAGGGATCAATATGTATATATGAACATTTGCTTATATATATGCCACATCTCTTTTTTTTTTTTTTTTTTTTTTAGACAAAGTCTTGCTCTGTTGCCCAGGCTGGAGTGCAGTGGCTCAATCTTGGCTCACTGCAACGTCTGCCTCCTGGGTTCAAGTGATTCTCATGCCACAACCTCCCGAGTAGCCGGGACTACAGTCGTGCACCACCATGTCCAGCTGATTTTTATATTTTTAGTACAGACAGGGTTTCACCATGTTGCCCAGACTGGTCTCAAACTCCTGTCTTCAAGCAGTATGCACGTCTCAGCATAATAAGAGCCTTATATTTGCCGGGCGCGGTGGCTCAAGCCTGTAATCCCAGCACTTTGGGAGGCCGAGACGGGCGGATCAAGAGGTCAGGAGATCGTAGACCATCCTGGCTAATACGGTGAAACCCCGTCTCTATTAAAAAATACAAAAAACTAGCCGGGCGAGATGGCAGGTACCTGTAGTCCCAGCTACTCCGGAGGCTGAGGCAGGAGAATGGCATAAACCCGGGAGGCGGAGCTTGCAGTGAGCTGAGATCTGGCCACTGCACTCCAGCCTGGGTGACAGAGCAAGACTCTGACTCAAAAAAAAAAAAAAAGAGTCTTATATTTAAGATTATGTTTTATCACTTACAATACAAAACAGATTAATTTATGTTACACCAAAGTCGATTTAATCTGGCCGAATGAGGTGGCTCATGCCTGTAAATCCTAGCACCTTGGGAAGCCGGGTGGATCACCTGAGGTCAGGAGACCAGCCTGGCCAACAAGGTGAAACCCCGTTCCTACTAAAAGTACAAAAATTAGCCAGCTGTGGTAGCATGCACCTATAGTCCCAGCTACTCGGGAGGCTGAGGCAGGAGAATCGCTTGAACCCAGGAGGTGGAGGTTGCAGTGAGCTGAGATCTTGCCACTGCACTCCAGCCTGGGCATCAAGAGAGAGGCTCTGCCTCAAAAAAAAAAAAAAAAAAATTAACATACATGACTCATTATGTTTCTACTGGACAACATTGTTGTATACATTGAGCTACATCTAGAATTTCAAGGTTTTGAGAAAAATATATTCAAGTTACTTGATAAGATAAAATAGTTTTATCAAAAACTTTATGTCGTATAGAATTTAGCAATATTAGGCCAGGCGTGGTGGCTCACGCCTATAATCCCAACACTTTGGGAGGCCAAGGCGGGCGGATCACCTGGGGTCAGGAGTTCAAGACCAGCCTGACCAACCTGGAGAAATCTTGTCTCTACTAAAAACACAAAATTAGATGGGCATCGTGGTGCATGCCTGTAATCCCAGCTACTCAGGAGGCTGAGGCAGGAGAATTGCTTGAACCTGGAAGGCAGAGGTTGTGGTGAGCTGAGATCACCACACACACAAAAGAGAATTTAACAATATTTAATATCCCCAAACTTTTTTTTTTTTTTTTTTTGAGATGGTGTCTCGCTCTGTCGCCCAGGCTAGAGTGCTGTGGCCGGATCTCAGCTCACTGCAAGCTCCGCCTCCCGGGTTCACGCCATTCTCCTGCCTCAGCCTCCCGAGTAGCTGGGACTACAGGCGCCCGCCACCTCGCCCGGCTAATTTTTTATATTTTTTAGTAGAGACGGGGTTTCACCGTGTTAGCCAGGATGGTCTCGATCTCCTGACCTCGTGATCCGCCCGTCTCGGCCTCCCAAAGTGCTGGGATTACAGGCTTGAGCCACCGCGCCCGGCCAATATTCCCCAAACTTTCTTAAACAAGGTGCCTCTAACAGAAGAAAATTAGGTGCAGTTAATGGTTGGTAAGTCTTGTCAAACTTCTCACAAACTGAGAGAATGAATGACTCTAATGACTGAGGAAAAATCCTTTTTTCTTTTTTTTCTTTTTCTTGTTTTTTTTGAGACGGAGTCTCGCTCTGTCGCCCAGGCTGGAGTGCAGTGGCCAGATCTCAGTTCACTGCAAGCTCTGCCTCCCGGGTTTACGCCATTCTCCTGCCTCAGCCTCCCAAGTAGCTGGGACTACAGGCACCCACCATCTCGCCCAGCTAGTTTTCTGTATTTTTTAGTAGAGACGGGTTTTCACCGAAAAATCCTTTTAAAAGTCAGGTAGTTTCCAGTTATTTGCTTTCCAAAAGCCAAAGGAGAAACTAATCAAATTGTTAGCTAATAGGTCATTAAAAACAATTTTTGAAGACCGAAGATTATGTGATTTTTGGCATATAACTGGAAAGTTTGAAGAATTGAGTGACATAGTTTGACATAGTTATAGCAAAATTCCCTCCACGTTATATATGTGAAATAAGGTTTTTCACAGCTGTGTCTCATTCTAGTAATGACTAATATTCATTTACACACACTTAAACTAAAATTATTTATTTACTTTAAAAAAGTATATATTTATTTACTTTTTTTTTTTTTTTTGAGACAGTTTTGCTCTTGTCACCCAGGCTGGAGTGCAATGGCAGGATCTCGGCTCACTGCAACCTCCTTCTCCTGGGTTCAAGTGATTCTCCTGTGTCAGCCTCCTGAGCAGCTGGGATTATAGGTGCCCGCCACCATGCCCAGCTAATTTTTGTACTTTCAGTACAGACAGGGTTTCACCATGTTGGCCAGGCTGGTCTCAAACTACTCCTGACCTCAGGTGGTCTACCCACGTCGGCTTTGCAGATTGCTGGGATTACAGGCATGAGCCACCATGCCTGGCCTTGAAAAAAAAAGTCCAATTCATCTCATTAAGAAATGTACTTCCGCCGGGCGCGGTGGCTCAAGCCTGTAATCCCAGCACTTTGGGAGGCCGAGACGGGCGGATCACGAGGTCAGGAGATCGAGACCATCCTGGCTAACACTGTGAAACCCCGTCTCTACTAAAAAATAGGAAAAAATAGCCGGGCGAGGTGGCGGGCGCCTGTAGTCCCAGCTACTCGGGAGGCTGAGGCAGGAGAATGGCGGTAAACCCGGGAGGCGGAGCTTGCAGTGAGCTGAGATCCGGCCACTGCACTCCAGGCCGGGCGACAGAGCGAGACTCCGTCTCAAAAAAAAAAAAAAAAAAAAAAGAAATGTACTTCCATAGCTCAAGCCTGTAATCCCAGCACTTTGGAGGCCAAGACGGGGGGGATCACGAGGTCAGGAAATCGAGACCATCCTGGCTAACACGGTGAAACTCCGTCTCTACTAAAAAAAAAAAAAAAAAATACAAAAAAACTAGCTGGGCGAGGTGGCAGGCGTCTGTTGTCCCAGCTACTCAGGAGGCTGAGGCAGGAAAATGGCGTAAACACGGGAGGCGGAGCTTGCCGTGAGCCGAGATCCGGCCACTGCACTCCAGCCTGGGCGACAGAGCCAGACTCCATCTCAAAAAAAAAAAAAAAAGAAATGTACTTCTAATAAAATTTTATTTTCTTAGTAATTATGAGAATTATATTAATGTTATTTTGGCAAGTCGTATAATAATAATAATGGTAATGATAGCTCAATCCAGAAGAAATATTTTTAACACTCAGGAAAAATGAGTTTTTTCTTTGTTTTTTGTTTGTTTGTTTGTTTGTTTTTTTGAGACGGAGTCTCGCTCTGTCGCCCAGGCTGGAGTGCAGTGGCCGGATCTCAGCTCACTGCAAGCTCCGCCTCCAGGGTTTTTACGCCATTCTCCTGCCTCAGCCTCCCGCGTAGCTGGGACTACAGGCACCCACCACCTCGCCCGGCTAGTTTTTTGTATTTTTTAGTAGAGACGGGGTTTCACCGTGTTAGCCAGCATGGTCTCGATCTCCTGACCTCGTGATCCGCCAGCCTCGGCCTCCCAAAGTGCTGGGATTACAGGTTTGAGCCACCGCGCCTGGCCAGGAAAAATGTTTTTAAAGTAAATTTCCATTTAAAGATATATTTTTGTAGTAGAGAAGTATACGTGATCAGTAAAAGACTTTTCAAGATTTCTGTTACTAGCCAAGGTAGAATAAGCCCACTGTAGCCTATCCTTTTTTTTTTTTTTTTTTTTTTTGAGATGGAGTCTTTCTCTGTCGCCCAGGCTGGAATGCAGTGGTACGATCTCCGCTCACCGCAACCTCCACCTCCCGGGTTCAAGCGATTCTCCTACCTCAGCCTCCCGAGTAGCTGGGATTATAGGCATGAACCCTCATACCCAGCTAATTTTTGTATTTTTAGTAGAGACAGGGTTTCTCCATGTTCGTCAGGCTGGTCCCTAACTCCTGACCTCAGGTGATCCACCCACCTTGGCCTCCCAAATTGCTGGGATTACAGGTGTGAGCCACAGAGCCTGGCTGGATCAGTTTCTTGAAGGATACAAGCTATCTTGTATCTGCAGTTAAAAAATTCTCCAACTTAGACAACTCCAGTCTATCAAACATTTAAGGAAGAAATAATACCAAAAAACAGAAGAGAACACTTTCCAACTCCTTATACTTTCAGTCTGTTACTCTGCCAAAACAACAGAAAAATATAAGAAATTAAAACTGGCCGGGCGCCGTGGCTCAAGCCTGTAATCCCAGCACTTTGGGAGGCCGAGGCGGGTGGATCACGAGGTCAGGAGATCGAGACCATCCTGGCTAACACGGTGAAACCCCGTCTCTATTAAAAATACAAAAAACTAGCCGGGCGCGGTGGCGGGCGCCTGTAGTCCCAGCTACTAGGAGGCTGAGGCGGGAGAATGGCGGGAACCCGGGAGGCGGAGCTTGCAGTGAGCCAAGATCGCGCCACTGCGCTCCAGCCTGGGCGACACAGCGAGACTCTGTCTCAAAAAAAAAAAAGAAATTAAAACTACAGATCAGGCCGGGCGCGGTGGCTCAAGCCTGTAATCCCAGCACTTTGGGAGGCCGAGACGGGCGGATCACAAGGTCAGGAGATCGAGACCATCCTGGCGAACACAGTGAAACCCCGTCTCTACTAAAAATACAAAAAACTAGCCGGGCGAGGTGGCGGGTGCCTGTAGTCCCAGCTAAACGGGAGGCTGAGGCAGGAGAATGGCGGGAACCCGGGAGGCAGAGCTTGCAGTGAGCTGAGATCCGGCCACTGCACTCCAGCCTGGGCGACAGAGCAAGACTCCGCCTCAAAAAAAAAAAAAAAACTACAGATCATTGTCACCGATGATCATAGATGCAACACTCTTCCACAAAATATTATCAAATTGAATCTGATGGGAGTTATTTTGGAAACGCAAGGCTAACTCAACATTCAAAAATCAATTAGTGGACTAGGCATGATGGCTCATGCCTGTAATCCCAGCACTTTGGGAGGCCAAGGCAGGAGGACTGGTTGAGTCCAGGAGTTTGAGACCAACCTGGGTGACAAAGCGAGACCCTGTCTCTACAAATATAAAAATTATTATTATTACTATTATTATTGAAACAGGATCTCACTCTGTTACCCCGGCTGGAGTGCAGTGGCATGATCACAGCTCACTGCAGCCTCAACTGTTTTTCCTGGGTTCAGGTCATTCTCCCACCTCAGCCTCCTCAGTAGCTGGGACTACAGGCCCACATCACCACACCCGGCTAATATTTGGTTTTGTTTCGTTTTGCTTTTCTGTTTTTGTTTTTGTAGATACTAAGGGTTTTGCTATGTTGCCCAGGCTAGTCTCAAACTCCTGGGCTCGAGCGATTTGCCTGCCCTGGCCTCCCAAAGTTCCGGATTATAGGTACGAGCTATTGCACCTGGCCAAAATATTTAAAAATTATCCAGGCATGGTGGCACATTCCTTGTACAGCTATTCAGGAGGCTGAGGCCGGAGGATCGCTTGAGCCTGGGAGGTTGAGGCTGCAGCGGCAAGCTATGGTCACGCCACTGCACTCTGCCCCGGGTGACAAAGCAAGACCCTATCTTTAAAAAAAAAAAACAAAACAAAAAAAAACAGGCCTGGCACAGTGGCTCACACCTGTAATTCTAGCACTTTGGGAGAGGCTGAGGCAGGTGGATTATGAGGTCAGGAGTTCAAGACCAGCCTGGCCAACATACCCTGTCTCTACTAAAAATACAAAAATTAGCCAGGTGTGGTGGTGAGTGCCTGTAATCCCAGCTACTCAGGAGGCTGAGGCAGGAGAATTGCTTGAACGCGGGAGGCAGAGGTTGCAGTGAGTCAAGATTGTGCCATTGTACTCCAGCCTGGGTGACAAGAGCAAGACTCTGTCCCCCCATACCAAAAAAAAAAAAAAAAAAAATGAAGGTAATTCACCATTTAAACAGCCTAAGAAGACAAACCATATGACCGTCTCAATAGATGCAAAAAAATTTTAGCAACATTTAACACCTATTTATAATAAAAACTCTCAGCAAACTAGTAATAAAAGGAACTTCCTTCACCTGAGAAAGAACATGTGTTTAAAAAAAACAAAACTAAACTAAAAGACTTACAGCTAACGTCATACAAAATAGTGAAAGCTGGGGCCCAGGTAAATGGCTCCTACCTGTAATTATAACACTTTGGGAGGCCGAGGTGGGAGGATCCTTTGAGCCCAGGAGTTCAAAAGTAGCCTGGGCAATGCAGTGAGACCCTGTCTCCACAAAAATTTAAAAATTAGTTGGGTATGGTGGCATGCACCTATAGTTCCAGCTACTTGGGAGGCTGAGGCAAGAGGACTGCTTGAGCCAAGGAGTTCAAGGTTACAATAAGCACCACTGCACTCCAGCCTGGGAAAGAGAGTGAGATGTTTTGTCTTAAAAAAGATAGTGAAAAGGCCGGGCGCGGTGGCTCAAGCCTGTAATCCCAGCACTTTGGGAGGCCGAGACGGGCGGATCACGAGGTCAGGAGATCGAGACCATCCTGGCTAACACGGTGAAACCCCGTCTCTACTAAAAATACAAAAACTAGCTGGGCGAGGTGGCAGGCGCCTGTAGTCCCAGCTACTCGGGAGGCTGAGGCAGGAGAATGGCATAAACCTGGGAGGCGGAGCTTGCAGTGAGCTGAGATCTGGCCACTGCACTCCAGTCCGGGCGACAGAGCGAGAGCGAGACTCTGCCTCAAAAAAAAAAAAAAAAAAAAAAAAAGATAGTGAAAAAATGAATGTTTCCTCCTAATATCTGGAACAAGACAAGGATATCTTTTGTCTTTACTCCCCTTCAACATTGTATGAAATCATAACCAGTACAATAAGGCAAGAACAACTAAATAAAAGGCATGCAGATTTGAAAAAAAAAAAAAAATGAAAATGTTTGTGTTCTCAGACAACATGATAGTCCATGTAGACAATTTCAAAGAATCTGCGGAAAAGTTCCTAGAACTAATAACTGAGTTTAGTAAAATTGGAGTTAATATTGAAAATTAATTGCATTTCCAAATGATCAGTTAGACAAGAGAAATGAGTTTTTAAGGTTGATTGCACAGCATGGTCACCACAGTTAATAATAATGCACTATATATTTAAAAATTGAGGCCGGGCGCGGTGGCTCAAGCCTGTAATCCCAGCACTTTGGGAGGCCGAGACGGGTGGATCGCGAGGTCAGGAGATCGAGACCATCCTGGCTAACACGGCGAAACCCCGTCTCTACTAAAAAAATAGAAAAAACTAGCCGGGCGAGTTGGTGGGCGCCTGTAGTCCTAGCTACTCGGGAGGCTGAGGCAGGAGAATGGCGTAAACCCGGGAGGCGGAGCTTGCAGTGAGCTGAGATCCGGCCACTGCACTCCAGCCTGGGCGACTGCGAGACTCCGTCTCAAAAAAAAAAATAAAAATAAAAATAAAAATTGGGGCCAGGCGCGGTGGCTCACGCCTGTAATCCCAGCACTTTGGGAGGCCAAGGCGGGCGGATCACGAGGTCAGGAGATCGAGACCATCCTGGCTAAAACGGTGAAACTCCGTCTCTACTAAAAAATACAAAAAATTAGCCAGGCCCGGTGGCGGGCGCCTGTAGTCCCAGCTACAGGAGTGAACCCGGGAGGCAGAGCTTGCAGTGAGCCGAGATCGCGGCACTGCACTCCAGCCTGGGCCACAGAGCCAGACTCCGTCTCAAAAAAAAAAAAAAAAAAAATGGCTAAAATGTATTTCAAATGTTCTCAATACAAAAAAAATGATAAGTATACGAGGTGATGCGTATGTTTTCTTTTGTTGTTGTTGTTATTTTGTTTTTTGAGATGGAGTCTCACTCTATTGCTCAGGCTGGAGTGCAGTGGCACGATCTCAGCTCACTGCAACCTCCACCTCCTAGGTTCAAGCGATTCTCCTGCCTCAGCCTCCTGAGTAACTGGGATTAGAGGCCTGCGCCACCATGCCTGGCTAATTTTTGTATTTTTAGTGGAGTCAGCGTTTCACCATGTTGATTAGGCTGGTCTTGAACTCCTGACCTCATGATCCGCCCACCTCAGCCTCCCAAAGTGCTGGGATTACAGGTGTGAGCCACCGGGCCTGGCCTGTTAATTAGCTTTTTATTTTTTATTTTTTGAGACAGAGTTCTGCTGTGTCACCCAGGCTGGAGTGCAGTGGTGTGATCTTGGCTCTCTGCAGCCTCCGCCTCCTGAGTAGCTGGGACAACAGGTGTGCACCATCACACCTGGCTAATTTTTGTATTTTCAGTAGAGACAGGGTTTCACCATGTTGGCCAGGCTGGTCTTGAACTCCTCACCTCAAGTGATCCACCCTCCTCGGCCTCCCAAAGTGTTGGGATTACAGACGTGAACCACCGTGCCCAGCCAGCCTCAACAAGTTTGAAGAAGAAGAAAAACACTGGAGGACTGGCACTACCTGATTTCAAGATTTAGTATAACGCTACACAAGACAGTGTAGAGCCAGGCACGGTGGCTCCCGCCTGTAATCCCAGCACTTTGGGAGGCCAAAGCGCGCGGATCATAAGGTCAGGAGAAGAAAATCATCCTGGCCAACATGGTGAAAACCCGTCTCTACCAAAAATACAAAAATTACCCGGGCATGGTGGTACGTGCCTGTAGTCCCAGATACTCAGGAGGCTGAGGCAGGAGAATCGCTTGAACTGGGGAGGTGGAGGTTGCAGCGAGCTAAGATTAAGCTACTGAACTCCAGCATGGTGACAGAGTGATTCTCAAAAAAAAAAAAAAGACAGTGTAGTACTGTGTTGGTGAAAGGATAGACGGATAGATATTTGCATCAATGGAACAGAGTAGGGTCCAGAAGGAGACCTACGGAAGTATGAGCAATTGATTTTTTTTTTTTTTTTTAGATGGAGTCTTGCTGTGTCACCCAGGCTAGAGTGCGGTGGTGAGATCTCGGCTCACTGCAACCTCCTCCTCCCGCGTTCAAGTGATTCTCCTGCCTCAAACTTCTTAGTAGCTGGGACTACAGGCGCGCCACCACGCCTGCTAAATTTTGTATTTTTAGGAGAGATGGGGTTTCACTATATTGGCCAAGCTGGCCCTGAACTCCTGACCTCGTGATCCACCCACCTAGGCCTCCCAAAGGGCTGGGATTACAGGCGTGAGCCACCGCTCCCGGCCAATAAATTTATTTTATTTATTTATTTATTTATTTATTTATTTATTTTTGAGACGGAGTCTTGCTCTGTCACCCGGGCTGGAGTGCGGTGGCGCGATCTCGGCTCACTGCAAGCTCCGCCTCCCGGGTTCACGCCATTCTCCTGTCTCAGTCTCCCGAGTAGCTGGGACTATAGGCGCCCGCCACCGCGACCGACTAATTTTTTTTGTAGTTTTAGTAGAGATGGGGTTTCACCATGTTAGCCAGGATGGTCTCGATCTCCTAACCTCATGATCCGCCCGCCTCAGCCTCCCAAAGTGCTGGGATTACAGGCATGAGCCACCGCGCGCAGCCTAAAAATACAAACATTATCCAGATGTGGTGGTGGGTCCTGTAGTCCCAGCTACTCGGGGGCCTGAGGCAGGAGAATCACTTGAACCGGGGAGGCGGAGGTTGCAGTGAGCCGAGTTCGCGCCACTGCACTGCAGCCTGGGCTATCATGCCAGACTCTGTCTCAAAAAAAAGAAAAAGAAAAATTTCAGAAGAAAAACTAAAGAAAATATTTGGAACCTTGGGTTAGGTAGAGTTCTTACACGTAATGCCAACAGCAAAATTCATAAAAGAAAAATGGTAAGCTGATCTTTACCAGTATAAAAAACTTCTGCCTGGGCACAGTGGCTCATGCCTGTAATCCCAGCACTTTGGGAGGCCAATGTGGGCAGATCACCTGAGGTCAGGAGTTCGAGACCAGCCTGGCCAACATGGCAAAATTCCGTATCTACTAAAACCACAAAAATTAGCTAGGTGTGGTGGCGGGCACCTGTAATCCCAGCTACCCAGGAGGCTGAGATTGGAGAATCGCCTGAACCCAGGAGGCGGAGGTTGCAGTGAGCCGAGATCATGCCACTGCACTCCAGCCTGGGCAACAGAGCGAGACTCTGTCTCAAAACAACAACAACAACATAGAAAACTGCTCTGCAAAGAACATGGTTAAAAGAATGAAAGATAAGCTGCTCTCTGGGAGAAATATTTGCAAGTCATCAATCTGACAAAGACCTTTTTCTTTTTTTTTTTTTTTTCTTTCTTTCTTTTTTTTTTTTTTTGAGGCGGAGTCTCGCTCTGTCTCCCGGACTGGAGTGCAGTGGCCGGATCTCAGCTCACTGCAAGCTCCGCCTCCCGGGTTACGCCATTCTCCTGCTCAGCCTCCCGAGTAGCTGGGACTACAGGCGCCCGCCACCTCGCCCAGCTATTTTTGTATTTTTAGTAGAGACGGGGTTTCACCGTGTTAGCCAGGATGGTCCTCGATCTCCTGACCTCGTGATCCACCCGTCTCGGCCTCCAAAGTGCTGGGATTACAGCTTGAGCCACCGCGCCCGGCCGACAAAGGACTTTTTCTAGAATATATAGAAAACATAAGGCCGGGCGCAGTGGCTCACACCTGTAATCCGAACACTTTGGGAGGCTGAGGCGGGCGGATCACAAGGTCAGGAGATCGAGACCATCCTGGCTAACACGGTGAAACTCCGTCTCTACTAAAAATACAAAAAAATTAGCCAGGTGTGGTGGCAGGTGCCTGTAGTCCCAGCCACTCGGGAGGCTGAGGCAGGAGAATGGCGCAAACCTGAGAGGTGGAGGTTGTAGTGAGCCAAGGTCGAACCACTGCACTCCAGCGTGAGTGATAAGAGCGAAACTCCATCTCAAATAAAAAAAGAAAACATAAAACACAACAATATGAGAACAACCCAATATAGACAAAAAAATTGATGTTAGTCTACATTAAAATGAATACTTCTGGGTTGGGCAAGGTGGCTCATGCCTGTAATCCCAGCAATTTGGGAGGTTGAGGCAAGTGGATCACTTGAGGTCAAGAGTTCAAGACCAGCCTGGCCAACACGGTGATACACTGTCTCTACTAAAAATACAAAAATTACCTGGGCTTGGTGGCATGCACCTGTAGTCTCAGCTACTTGGGAAGCTGAGGCAGGATAATTGCTTGAACCTGGGAGGTGGGTTGCAGTGAGCCAAGATCATGTCACTGCAGTCCAGCCTGGGAAACAGAGGAAGACTCTGTCTCAAAAAAATAAATAAATAATAAATAAATAAATAAATAAAATGAATACTTCTATTTATCAGAAGACATCATTTGCCTTAGTCACCTCTGCTGCTATAGAAAATTACCATAGACTGGGTGGCTTAACAACAAGCACTTGTTTCTCACAGTTCTGGAGGCTAGAAGTCTGAGATTAGGGTGCCAAAATGGTTGGGTTTGTGGTAAGTATCTTCTTCTTGGTTCACAGGAAGCTGTCTTCTTGCTGTATTTTCACACGGGGGAAACAGAGTGAGCAAGCTATCTGGGTGTCTTTTATTAGGGCACTGATTCCATTTGTGAGGGTTCCACTCTCATGACCTAATCATATCTCAAAAGCCTCATTTCCTAATACTATCATTTTGGGAGTTAAGAATTCAACATATGAATTTTTGTTTGTTTTGAGACTGAGTCTTGCTCTGTTGGACAGGCTGGAGTGCAGCGGTGTGAACTCGGCTCACTGCAACCTCCACCTCACAGGTTTCAATGATTCTCCTGCCTCAGGCTCCTGAGTAGCTGGGATTACAGGCATACACCACAGTGCCTGGCTAATTTTTTTTTTTTTTTGAGCTGGAATCTCACTCTGTCGCCCAGGCTGGAGTCTAGTGGCACAGTCTCGGCTCACTGCAACCTCCGCCTCCCAGGTTCAAGCAATTCTCTCCCTCAGCCTTCTGAGTAGCTGGGATTACAGGCACCTGCCACTACCCCCAGCTAATTTTTTTTTTTTTGTATTTTTAGAAGAGACAGGGTTTCACCGTGTTGGCAAGGTGGTCTCGAACTCCTGACCTCAGGTGATCCGCCTACCTCGGCCTCCCAAAGTGCTGGGATTACAGGTGTGAGCCACCGTACCCGGCCTGTTTTTTTGTTTTGTTTTGTTTTGTTTTTGAGATGGAGCCTCGCTGTCGCCTAGGCTGGAGTGCAGTGGCAGGATCTCAGCTCACTGCAACCTCTGCCTACTGGGTTCAAGGGATTCTTCTGCCTCAGCCTCCCTAGTAGCTGGGACTAGAGGCACGTGCCACCATGCCCAGCTAATTTTTGTATTTTTAGTAGAGTTGGGGTTTCACTGTGTTGGCCAGGCTGGTGTCGAACTCTTGACCTCAGGTGATCCACCCGCTTTTGCCTCCCAAAGTGCTGGGATTACAGGTGTGAGCCACCACACCCGGTTGCATGTTTGTTTTTGACACTGGTTTTTACTATGTTCTTTTGGGACTCTAGATATCCTTAGTGATATCTTGCAGGGTGCTGTGATGGACAGTAGGGGAGGCTGTTTCAGCCAGAAAAGCTTAGTGTGTGTAATGTAATATATATGAATGTATGCATATATGTATGATATATATGGTGAAGACTTCAAAAGTCACAAAATATTAAAAAAAAAAAAACTCCTTCACACTTTTGTCTTTTTGTCTCCCATTTCCCCTCCCTGTAGTCCCATCTACTCAGGAGGCTGAGGCAAGAGAATCACTTGAACCTGGAGGCAGAGGATGCAGTGAGCTGAGATCATGCTACTGCACTCCAGCCTGGGCAACAAAGCAAGACTCCATAGAAAGAAGGGGAGGGGAGGGGAGGGGAAGGGAGGGAGGGGAGGGGAAGGGGGGAAGAGGAGGGGAGGGGAGGGGAGGGTGGGAGGAAGGAAGGAAGGGAGGGAGGGAGGGAGGGAGGGAGAAAGAGAAAGAGAGAAAGAGAGAAAAGAAAAAAGAAAAGAAAAGAAAAGAAACAAAGAAAGAAAGAAAAGAGTCTTGCTGTGTCGCCCAGGCTGGAGTGCAGTAGCATGATCTTGGCTCCCTGTAACCTCTACCTCCTCGGTTCAAGTGATTCTCCTGCCTCAGCCTCCTGAGTAGCTATGATTACAGATGTCTGCCACCATGCCTGGCTAGTTTTTGTATTTTTAGTAGAGACGGGGTTTCGCCATGTTAGCCAGGCTGGTCTCAAACTCCTGACCTCAAGTGATTTGCCCGCCTCGGCCTCCCAAAATGCTAGGATTACAGGCCGTGCCCGGCCAGTTGCTTACTATTTTGATGGGTGAAAACTGATATTTTGTTGTAGGTTAATACATAGTTCTGCATTTATGAGTGAGGTTTTACAACTCTCATGTGTTTAAAAGCCACTTGTGTCCTATTTTCTGTGAACTGAACTCCTCATTTCCAACTAGGCTATCAATCTTTTTCTTACTAATTAATGAGAGTCCTTTATAAAGGAAATATATCTTTATGATACTGTACAATAGAGTTAAGTTCATTCAATGGGTGGATTCTGCTGATGAAAACCAATGTGAAAATCACTCCTCTGCTGCTCTGCAACCTAGCCTTGATAATAAAAGCTTGCCCTTTCATTCCCTTGGGAACCTTCCTCACTTAGAGCCCCAATCATTATCATTTGCCCTATATGGTTGAAATTTTAGGCCAATGCTTCTCAGCCATGGCACTGTTGAAATTTTGGCTGGATAATTATTTGTTGTAGATGGCTATTTTCTAGATTTCTAGAATGTTTAGCAAAACCCTTGGCTTCTATCTACTGGATGCCAGCAGTACACCCTTCTCCCAGGTGTTGACAACCAGAAATGTCTTTGAAATGTCAAATGTCCTCTGGGGGATGGAGGGCGAAATCTCCCAGTTGAGAACCACTGATCTAGGTTTATATACTGCTGGTGGAAGGCAGTCTGCATGACTAAACTGTCCATTTGCTATAGTTTGGAAGTTTCACACAGCTCCCCAAATGGTGTCTGATAAAGTGCAGAATCCTAAGTTCTGTAGGAAAGTACCTCACTTGTCTTTTAACCTAGTCAAAAAGACAAAATAGGCAGAAGGACGCCTTGAGGTCAGGAGTTTGAGGCCAACCTGGGCAACAGAGCAAGACCCCCATCTCTATTAAAAAATTAAAAAATTAGCCAGGTGGCCAGGCACGGTGGCTCACGCCTGGAATCCCGGCACTTTGGGAGGCTGAGGTGGGCGGATCACGAGGTCAGGAGATGGAGACCATCCTGGCTAACACGGTGAAACCCCATCTCTACTATAAATATAAAAAATAAAAAAAATTAGCCGGGCATGGTGGCGGGCGCCTGTAGTCCCAGCTACTCGGGAGGTTGAGGCAGGAGAATGGCTTAAACCCAGAAGGTGGCGCTTGCAATGAGCCGAGATGGTGCCACTGCACTCCAGCCTGGGCGACAGAGTGAGGCTCTGACTCAAAAATAAATAAATAAATAAATAAAATAAAAATAAGCCAGGTATGGTGGTGCATGCCTGTAGACCAGCTACTCAGGAGGCTGAAGTGAGGATTGCTTGAACCCAGGAGTTAGAGGCTGCAGCAAGCTATGATTGTGCCAATACACTCCAGCCTGGGCAACAGAATAAGATCCTGTTTCTGAAAAAACAACATATATTAAACCATGAAAGAATAGCATCTGTTAAATTTGTAGGTATACCTAGGAAATCTAAAATGGAGAAATGTAGGACAATAAAGTCAGCCAACGGCTTAAGCCTCAAAGAGTGGGAGGGTCACCAGAGCTCAAGGGCTAGCGCTCAGCTTGCAGTTACAAGAAAACTGCAAGCTTTTTCCTTTAAATTACTAACAAAAGTTCTCATTTTAATATGTGAAATTTTAGCAAGAAATAGTTATTAATGTGTCCTCAACCCTCCCATCTTATATTTTGACCTGGACCTGGCACCGTGTCTCATGCCTGTAATCCCAGCACTTTGGGAGGCCAACACGGGTGAATTACCTGAGGTTGGGAGTTCAAGACCAGCCTGGCCAATATAGTGAAACCCCATCTCTACTACAAATACAAAAAGTAGCTGGGCATGGTAACACACGCCGGTATTCCCATCTATGTCCAGGCCCCCCAATCAGGGATGTTAAAATGTTAACATTTTGATATGTAACTTGCCATAGTTTTTCTAAGCCTCTACAGACTTTTTCCTTCTTTTTTTTGAGACAGAGTCTTGCTCTGTCATCCAGGCTGGAGTGCAGTGGTGCGATCACGGCTCACTGCAGCCTCCGTCTCCCAGGTTCAAGCGATTTGCTTGCTTCAGCCTCCCTAGTAGCTGGGACTACAGGCAAGCGCCACCATGCCTGGCTAATTTTTGTGTTTTTAGTAGAGACGGGGTTTCACTATGTTGGCCAGGCTGGTCTCAAACTCCTGACCTCATGATCTGCTCACCTCGGGCTCCCAAAGTGCTGAGATTACAGGTGTGAGCCACCACACCCGGCTTTATAGCCATATTTATATGTAGATATTTTTTCTTTCTTTCTTTTTTCTTTTCAAGACAGGGTTTCACTCCTGTTGCCAAGGCTGGAGTGCAATGTTGTGACTTCAGCTCACTGCAACCTCTGCCTTCTGGGCTCAGGCAGTTCTCCTGCCTTAGCTTCTCAAGTAGCTAGAACTGCGGGTGCATACCACCACACCTGGCTAATTTTTTTTTTTTTTTTGAGATGGAGTCTCCCTTTGTTGCCCAGGCTGGACTGCAATGGCACGATCTTGGCTCACTGGAACCTCCACCTCCTGGGTTCAAGCGATTCTCCTGCCTCAGCCTCCTGAGTAGCTGGGATTATAGGCACTCACCACCATGCCCAGCTAATTTTTGTATTTTTAGTAGAGATGGGGTTTCACCATGTTGGTCAGGCTAGTCTCGAACTCCTGACCTCGTGATCCACCTGCCTCTGCCTCCCAAAGTGCTGGGATTAAGGGCGTGAGCCACTGTGCCCAGCCCACCCCTGGCTAATTTTTGTACTTTTTATTTATTTTTATTTATTTTTTATTTTTTTTTTTATTTTTATTTTTTATTTTTTTATTTTTTTTTTGAGGCGGAGTCTCGCTCTGTCACCCAGGCTGGGGTGCAGTGGCCGGATCTCGGCTCACTGCAAGCTCCGCCTCCCGGGTTCACGCCATTCTCCTGCCTCAGCCTCCCTCGTAGCTGGGACTACAGGCGCCCGCCACCTCGCCCAGCTAGTTTTTTGTATTTTTAGTAGAGACGGGGTTTCACCGTGTTAGCCGGGATGGTCTCGATCTCCTGACCTCGTGATCCGCCCGTCTTGGCCTCCCAAAGTGCTGAGATTACAGGCTTGAGCCACTGCGCCCGGCCATTTTTGTACTTTTTATAGAGATGGGGTTTCCTCATGTCGCCCAGGCTGGTCTCAAACTCCTGGGCTCAAGTAGTCTCCCTGCCTCGGCCTCACAAAGTGCTAGCATTACAGGTGTCAGACACTGTGCCTGGCCTCATGTGTAGATTTGTATATAGATTTTGACCTAGGCCTGGCACCGTGTCTCACGCCTGTAATCCCAGCACTTTGGGAGGCCAACATGGGTGAATTACCTGAGGTCGGGAGTTTAAGACCAGCCTGGCCAATATGGTGAAACCCCACCTCTACTAAAAATACAAAAAGTAGCCGGGCATGGTAACGCACGCCAGTATTCCTAGCTACTACCCAGGAGGCTGAGGTGGGGGAATTGCTTGAACTTGGGAGGCAGAGGTTGCAGTGAGCTGAGATGATGCCACTGCACTCCAGCCTGGGTGACAGCGGGAGACTTGGTCTCAAAAAAAAAAAAAAGAAAAGAAAAAAAAAAAAGATTTTGACCTAAAAGGAAGAGGCTGAGGCACAAAATATAATTTAAAGAGTTTAAATGAGCCAAAGTGAAGATAGCTGCCTGGAGATTCAGACCCAAGTAATCTTGGATATGAGCTTCACTCAGCTCCTTATCCATTACAGGAAGGTTTTTTTCAATGAAAAAGCGGGCAGGGAGTGAACTGATAACAAAGTTATCTGTCAGGAATTCTCATTGGTTTACAGAAATAACAATGATTAGTGATTGGCTATACATTGTTAAGTTATAGGGCGCAGTTTATAGCGTCTGGTGTGGCATTATTGGATGAATTTTTTTTTTCTTTTCACTCTTATGATATGCTGAAGTATTGGGTGAATTTGTAGCTACCTGTGGCAAGCAGTTTCAAGAGACAAATACACAAATCAAAGTGGGGAGTAAACTCTGTCACCTAGGCTGGAGTACAGTGGTGCAATCTTGGTTCACTGCATCCTGGATCTTCCCAGGGTCAGGTGATCCTCCGACCCCAGACTTTCAAGTAGCTGGGACTACAGGCATGGGCCACAACGCCCAGCTAATTTTTGTATTTTTTGTAGTTGGCCAGGATGGTCTTGAACTTTTGACCTCAAGCAATCGCCCACTTCAGCCTCCCAAAGTGTTGGGATTATAGGTATGAGCCACTGTGCCTGGTCTGCTGTCTCATTTTTGTGTCTCTTTGGGCCTAATAATTTAAAACGACTCATATTCATCAGATAAAAATACTTTTCTCGTAGGCATATAGAGGCTTAAAAAATAATAATTGGCCGGGCATGGTGGCTCACACCTGTAATGCCAGCACTTTGGGAGGCCAAGGTGGGTGGATCACGAGGTCAGGAGTTTGCGACCAGCCTGGCCAACATGGCAAAACCCTGTCTCTGCTAAAAATATGAAAATTAGCCAGGCATGTTGGCATGCACCTGTAGTCCCAGCTATTGGGGACGCTGCGGTGAGAGAATCAGTTGAACCCAGGAGGTGGAAGTTGCAGTGAGCCAAGATTGCACCAGTGCACTCCAGCCTGGGCAACAGAGAGAGACTCCATCTAAAAAAAAAATTAAATTAATAAAATAAAATGATAACAAAGGGATATTTATTAAATAAGAAAGGATAATAATGCACACATTACTGTGCAACTTGCTTTTGTCACTAACAGTGTATCACACACACTCCTCAACAACAACAGTTACAAACCCTTTTTTTTTTTTTTTTTTGAGCAAAAGTCTAGCTCTGTTGCCCAGGCTGGAGTGCAGTGGTGCCACCTCGACTCACTGCAACCTCCGCCTCCCGGGTTGACGCCATTCTCCTGCCTCAGCCTTCCGAGTAGCTGGGACTACAAGCGCCTGCTACCATGCCTGGCTAATTTTTTGTATTTTTAGTACAGACACGGTTTCACCACGTTAGCCAGGATGGTCTCAATCTCCTGACCTCGTGATCCTCCCGCCTCAGCCTTCCAAAGTACTGGGATTACAGGCGTGAGCCACCACCCGTGGCCCGCAAAACCTTTTAATGGTGGCATAATATGCCATAGTATGTGTGCACCATAATTTGATCAACAGGTTTTTTATTGAAGACATTTGGATTATTTTCTTGACTTTTCCCCAGCAATATCAATGCCACAATAAAGATTTTTTGTTTGTTTGTTTGTTTTTTTGAGACAGAGTCTTACTCTGTCACTCAGGCAGGAGTGCAATGGCATGATCTTGGCTAACCTCCACCTCCTGGGTTCAAGTGATTCTCCCACCTCAGCCTCCCCAATAGCTGGGACTATAGGTGCATGCCACCATGCCTGGCTAATTTTTGTATTTTTAGTAGAGACAGCGTTTCGCCATGTTGGGCAGGCTGGTCTCAAATTCTGACCTCAAGTGATCCCCCTGCTTCTGCCTCCCAAAATGTTGGGAATATATACATATAATGTAAATAGACGTTTCCAGATTACTTTCCAACATTATGATAGCGATGTATCAGTGTCTCCATATTCTGCTTAGCAATAGACAGTGACAATAAAAACTTTTTTTTTTTTTTTGCCTATTTGAGGGGTGAAAAGTAATACCTTGTTTTTTTGTGTATGTGTGTGAGATGGAATCTCACTCTGTCTCAAGATCTTGCGATCTTGGTTCATTGCAGCCTCTGCCTCCTGTGTTCCAGTGATTCCCTTGCCTCAGCCTCCTGAGTAGCTGGGGTCACAGGCGTGTGCCACCACACCTGGCTAATTTTTAGTAGAGACCGGGTTTCACCATATTGGCCAGGCTGGTCTTAAACTCTTGACCTCAGGTGATCTGCCCGCCTCAGTCTCCCAAAGTGCTGGGATTATAGGTGTGAGCCACCGTTCCTGGTCATGTTTTAATGTTATTTTATTTTCTTTTTGAGATAGAGTCTCACTCTGTCACCTAGGCTGGAGTGCAGTGGCATAATCTCAGCTCACTGCAACCTCCGCCTCCCAAGTCCAAGCGATTCTCGGGCCTCAGCCTCCTGAGTAGCTGAGATTACAGACGCACACCACCACGCCTGGCTAATTTTTGTATATTTTTAGTAGAGATGAGGTTTCACCATGTTGGCCAGGCTGGTTTCGTACTCCTGACCTCAAGTGATCCGCCCACATCGGCCTCCCAAAGTACTAGGATTACAGGCATCAGTGACTGCACCCGGATGTTATTTTATTTTTTTGAGGTAGGGTCTTGCTATGTTGCCTAGGTTGGAGTGCAGTGGCTCGATTATGGATCACTGCAGCCTCGACCTTCAGGCTCAAGCAGTCCTCCTGCCTCAGCCTCCCAATTAATTCGGACTACAGGCGCAAACCAGGATGCTGGACTAATTTTTAAATTTTTTTGTAGAGATGAGGTCTCACTGTGTGGCCCAGGATGATCTCAAATTCTTGAGCTCAAGCCATCCTTCCACTTTAGCTTCCTAAAGTGCTGGGATTATAGGTATGAGCCATAACACTTGGCTAGTACATTTTTTCACTACATCTCCTTGACTACTAACAGGTTTGAGCATATTTTAAATTTTTATGTTGTCAAATATTTTTATCATTTAAAAAATGGCTCCTGCCTTGCTAAGAAGTTCTTTCTTGATCCAAAGTTATAAATATTCTAAAATGTCATAATATTTTTATTTTTGTATTTTTTCATTTAGTTCTTCAATCCATCTGGAATTCTTTTTATTTTTGAGATGTTTTGCTCTTGTCGCCCTGGCTGGATTGCAATGGCACGATCTCGGCTCTCTGCAACCTCTGCCTCCTAGGTTCAAGCAATTCTCCTGCCTCAGCCTCCCAAGTAGTTGAGATTACAGGCATGTGCCGCCACACCTAATTTTTTTTTTTAGTAGAGTCAGGATTTCTCCATGTTGGCCAGGCTGGTCTTGAACTCCCGACCTCAGGTGATCTGCCTGCCTCAGCCTCCCAAAGTGCTGGGATTACAGGCGTGAGCCACCGCGCCTGGCTGGAATTTATTTTTGTATATTGTGTGAGGCAGGGATTTCCATTTGTATTTTTAAGTTTTGACAGTAACATTTTATTAGTACGAAAGAGTTAATACTAACTCCCTTACTAATTGTAGTCACACGAGACAAAGCTATTAGGCCAATTTATTAACTTAAGAGAACAGAACTGCTAAGTCAACCAGAATATGTTAGTTCTTTTTTTTTTTGAGGCCGAGTTTCACTCTTGTTGCCCAGGCTGGAGTGCAATGGCGTGATCTCGGCTCACTGCAACCTCCACCTCCTGGGTTCAAGCGATTCTCATGTCTCAGCCTCCCGAGTAGCTGGGATTACAGGCGTATGCCACCACTGCGGGCTAATTTTTGTATTTTTAGTGGAGATGAGGTTATATCATATTGGTCAGGCTGGTCTCGAACTCCTGACATCAGGTGATCTGCCCTCCTCGGCCTCCCAAAGTGCTGGGATTTACAGGCATAAGCCACAGCACCCGGCCTTAATGTTAGTTCTTCACCAGTGGTAGACCAGAAGTCTAATTGGGATTTTTTGTTTTTAATACAATTTTTGTCTCTCATTTATCCTACCTGAAAAGCATACTGCATCTCTGATCTCTCAGCATACTAACAATAATACTGATCACATAACGTTCCTTGTAGTTCATAAACTTCACGTGTCAATAATGCACTATACATATAAATGAATGAATGAATAACAGGATGCTCATAAGTTTACAAACATCTTTTTCTCAAAAATGCTGGGAATTTTGTTTCTATTTTATTGGGATACTGACTCTCAACATTTCATATATTGCATTCCACCAATGTAGCTGAGAGTCAATTTATGAAATATTTTGTAGTATAAGACAGAAAGTGGGGAGGACCAAGTATGTCAACCACTAGGAGTGCAGTGCCTAGTCAGGAATTGGAGGAGTGTAGGAAGAAAGGAAGGATAACAGGATTTGGTCACTGATTGGTCAGATGGATTTCAGAGGCATCAGTGTGAACAGACGCTTCAAAGATTTTTTTTTTTTTTTTAATTTAAGTTCCAGGATACAGGTGCAGAATGTGTAGGTTTCTTACATAGTTATAGGTGAGCCGCGGTGGTTTGCCGCACCAATCAACCCCTCATCTAAGTTTTATTCTTTTTGAGATGGAGTTTCGCTCTTGTAGCCCAGGCTGGAGTGCAATGCGCGATCTTGGCTCACCGCAACCTCTGCCTCCCGGGTTCAAGCGATTCTCCTGCCTCAGCCTCTTGAGTGGCTGGGATTACAGGCATGTGCCACCACGCCCGGCTAATTTTGTATTTTTAGTAGATGCGGGGTTTCTCCATTTTGGTCAGGCTGGTCTCGAACTTCCGACTTCAGGTGATCTGCCTGCCTCGGTCTCCCAAAGTGCTGGGATTACAGGCGTGAGCCACTGCATCCAGCTAGGTTTTAAGTCCCACATACATTAGCTATTTGTCCTAATGCTCTCCCTCCCTTTGTCCCCCACGCTCCCAAAGATGGGTTTAAGCCTTCTAGGACTAGAGATGATCACTTTCAGAAATGAATAGTGGTGACCAGATGAAATAAGACTTTTGGATGCAGGTGGGACCTTAGTGATATATTTCCAACTTTCTATTTTTTATTTTTTTAATTTTAAGGACGAAGAAACAGCTTTAAGTTGATTGCCTAAAGTCACGCAAGTAATTGATGCAGTATGGCCAGAACCCACGCTTGGCTTAAGGGACACTGTACCATAAACTCATAGAGGTCCTTTAAACAGATAGAAAGGCTGTGTTCCAGGCAGATGCCATAACAAACACCGGCTCTAGATCTACCATGGGTTGTATGGGTCCTTAGTTAAGGTTAGATATGGAGTCACAGTGTCCCAGAATTTCAGGGAGAGAGGAAAGTGGAAGGGCTTTCCACTAAGCCTTTTAAACTACTAGGTACCCCTCATTTTATATCTGATTATCTCATTTAAATCTATGACCTTTTAAAGTACTTTATTATTACAATTTAAGACATGAGAAGAATTAAATTTAGAAAAGGTTAGATAGCTCATGCTAGAAAGGAAGGACTCCAAATTTTAACCAAGGGCAGATGTGCAAGGAGGCCAAGTCATTTTCTTCCTGTGCTCTCCTCATACTGACCCAACAAACCCATTCTGCACGTGAGAAAACTGAGGCCCAGAGGAGGGAATTCACACACGTTTGAAGCCAAGCTGGGGCCAGAAAGTAGATCAGCTGATCTCCAAACCTCCAAGTCAAAGGTCTTCCCAGGAGGACATATGCCTTCAAACACGGTGAAACCCTGTCTCTACTAAAAAAAAAAAAAAAAAAAAAAAAAGATTTGACAATCTACACCACCCTACAAGTGATGGAGAGAGGGGAAAAAGCAACTGACTAAGGAGAGAAGCAAGGAGCAGAAAAAGGAGCTAAAGAGGAGCTGTCAGAACGGTGTGAGGAGAGTGGGAAGGGAGCCTTCTCCTTTTGCCTCTATTCCTACCCATTAACAAAACAGAACGACTATCCAGCGTATTTCAGGGAGCTAAGTCCTTAGCCAGCTTCAGCTGTGTTTCAACCCTTAGCTAAATCTAGACAACGCTGAGGCAGGCCAGGTGTACACTTCAGGTAGAAGTGGAAATTCCCAGGGCGGCCCAAAACTTGAGATGTTCAGGCGGTAGTGATTTGAGGTCGGTTTCAAAGAGAAGTTCAAAAAGCGGCCCAGGGGCGATTTTGGTTGCACTACACGCCCGCCACAAAGGGGCAGGACCGCCGGCCGCCGGGGCCGAGTGTGCTTCCAGCCCAGGCGGAGGGGTAGACGCAGCGGCCTCCGCCCGTCACGTGACCCGTAGTGTTGTGGTCTGGCCCGCGTGGGTGGCGGGAGCGCCGAGGGGGCGGGGGCGGCGATGGGGCGGGTCACGTGACGGGGTTTAAATCTCCCGCAGCCGGAGCCGCGGGGGCGCCAGTGCCGCGCGTCGAGCGGGAGCAGAGGAGGCGAGGGAGGAGGGCCAGAGAGGCAGTTGGAAGATGGCGGACGAGGCGGCCCTCGCCCTTCAGCCTGGCGGCTCCCCCTCGGCGGCGGGGGCCGAGAGGGAGGCCGCGTTGCCCCCCGCCGGGGAGCCGCTCCGCAAGAGGCCGCGGAGAGATGGTCCCGGCCTCGAGCGGAGCCCGGGCGAGCCCGGTGGGGCAGCCCCAGAGCGTGAGGTGCCGGCGGCCGGGGGCTGCCCGGTGGCGGCGGCGGCGCTGTGGCGGGAGGCAGAGGCGGCGGCGGCGGCAGGCGGGGAGGAAGAGGCCCAGGCGACTGCGGCGGCTGGGGAAGGAGACAATGGGCCGGGCCTACAGGGCCCATCTCGGGAGCCACCGCTGGCCGACAGCTTCTACGACGAAGACGACGACGACGAGGGCGAGGAGGAGGAAGAGGCGGCGGCGGCGGCGATTGGGTATCGAGGTGCGCAGGGTGCGGGCGGCCGGAACTGCGCATCTCCTCCTCCCTTTCCCCGGGCTCCTACTGGTGTGAGGTTGAGGGCGGCCGGCGGCTCGGGCAGGCTCTGCGGCGTTCCCCTCCCCACCACGGCCGTCGGCTCAGCTGCGCTCCTGCGGGGCTGCCGTTCCTGCTGCGCGAGCTGCTGGTGGATTCGCTCTTTTCCTCCGTCCGTGACCCGCCTGGGCGGCCTTGCGCTTTGCGCAGCAGCCAGGTCGGGAGACTCTCGCAGTCGCTTTAGAATAAGTTTCTCTCACTCTCTTGCTCTTTTAGCATATTGGTTTTGTTAGAGCTTGTTTTTTTCTTTCCTTTTTCTTCTTTATTTTATATTATTTTTCGTTTGCTTTTCTTCACCCCCCAGCACACTTAAGTCTGCAACTTTTTGGCTGTCCCGTTGGTCGGCGTTTTCAATTGCTCTTTGTAAACTGACACCTGTGCAGTTTGCTGTTTTTTTTTTTTTTGGTCTATATTTTTATGCCGGAAATTAACAATTTTTAAAAGAGGAAAGCTGTTTCTGTAGTCACAGCCTGCAGAATTTAAAGAACATGGCTGTTCCTGAAGATATTAAAATTCTGTAATGCAGTTAGGAGTAGGCATGGGAGAGTGATAGTACTTTTAGAGCAGTTCATATTACTTTTATATTCTAATCTTGCTCTTGTAACGGTGTTTGGGCTAAGCATACCTTTTTGTATGTAGTAATGATACACACATTTAACACTTACAGCATAATGAAGCAGATATGTTGCAATTGTCTTGTTCTTCAAGGTTTTTTTTTTTTTTTTTTGAGACGGAGTCTCGTTCTGTTGCTAGGCTGGAGTGCAGTGGCGCGATCTCGGCTCACTGCAACCTCCGCATGTCGGGTTCAAGCGATTCTTCTGCTTCAGCCTCCCGAGTAGCTGGGACTACAGGCGCCCGCCACCACGCCCAGCTAATTTTTGTATTTTTAGTAGAGACAGGGTTTCACCATGTTGGCCAGGATGGTCTCGATTTCTTGACTTCGTGATTCGCGCGCATTGGCCCCCAAAGTGCTGGGATTACTGGCGTGAACCACCGTGCCCCCTCAGGTTTCATATTTTTGTTCTGAGGAGTTTCTATCCTTGATATATGTTCGTCTTTATCAATACTTGGGTCAGGCCGGGCGCGGTGGCTCTTTCGTGTAACCCCAGCACTTTGGGAGGCCAAAGCGGGAGGATTTGTTGAGCTTAGGAGTTTTAGACTAGCCTGGGCAACATAGCGAGACCTCCTCTCTACTAAAAATTGAAAAAGCCGGACGTGGTGTCGCACAGCTGTAGTCCCAGCTACTGAGGTGGGAGGATCGCCCTGGAGTTCGAGGTTGCAGTGAGCTGTGATCCTGCCACTGCACTCCAGGGTGGGCAACAGAGTGAGACCCCGTCTCAAAAAAAAAAAAAAGTAGTATGTGCTTTTAGGGACTGGTTTAGTAAAGAGACCCTGATTTCAAGCAACACAGTTGAATATTAATTTATTATTTACCTAATAATAATTGTGTTATTGATACTGTTTAGTAGAGGAAACAATGCAGAGATACCTGTTTACTATTATGTAAGAGTTTAACGTGCTCATTGCCAAGGTTATATTTGAATGACATTTTTGTGTAAATGCCTATTTATTACACGTTTCACTAACGCTGTTGTTTGTGATTGATACATTCTAGCTAGATTATTTTCTTTTCTTTCTTTCTTTTTTTTTAAAGACGGGATTTCGCCAAGCTGGAGTGCAGTGGCGCGATCTCAGCTCACCTGTCAGCCCACTGCAACCTCCGCCTCCCGGGTTCAAGCCATTCTAGTGCCACTGCCTCCTGAGTAGTTGGGATTAGCCACCATGCCCGGCTAATTTTTGTATTATTGGTAGAGACGGGGGTTTCTCCATATTGGTCAGGCTGGTCTTGAACTCCCTACCTCAGGTGATCCGCCTGCCTTGGCCTCCCAGAGCTCTGCAATTACAGGCATGAGTCACCGCGGCCAGCTATGTTTTTCTGTTTTTTAAGTAGACTTAATTTATTTTTAGATTTTGGCTGAAACTGAGTCTGAGCAGAATTCCTAAAGATGAAGAAACTTCTTGTTCCAGTGAACAGTGCAAGCTGACCCTATAGGCATTCTTTTTTTTTTTTTTTTTTTTTTTTTTTTTTTGAGACGGAGTCTTGCTCTGTCGCCGGGGCTGGAGTGCAGTGGCCGGATCTCAGCTCACTGCAAGCTCCGCCTCCCGGGTTCACGCCATTCTCCTGCCTCAGCCTCCCGGAGTAGCTGGGACTACAGGCGCCCGCCACCTCGCCCGGCTAGTTTTTTGTATTTTTTTAGTAGAGACGGGGTTTCACAGTGTTCGCCAGGATGGTCTCGATCTCCTGACCTCGTGATCCGCCCGTCTCGGCCTCCCAAAGTGCTGGGATTACAGGCTTGAGCCACCGCGCCCGGCCCCTATAGGCATTCTTTACACATGCAGTATAAATGTTAAATGCTATACTCGATGAAAATGATTGCTCTATAACCGTTTATAGGTTTTCATACATTTTAGGTGTATATTGTTTTGGCAGCCTTGACTGACTTGGTTTCTTTTGCAGATAACCTTCTGTTCGGTGATGAAATTATCACTAATGGTTTTCATTCTTGTGAAAGTGATGAGGAGGATAGAGCCTCACATGCAAGCTCTAGTGACTGGACTCCAAGGCCACGGATAGGTATGGCTCAGAGCTGTTAACTTTCGAGAGTAAATGTATGTTTTTTGACAATTTTGTTTTGAGGCAGAGTTTTGCTCTTGTTGCCCAGGCTGGAGTGCAATGGCGCAATCTCGGCTTACCGCACCCTCCGCCTTCCGTGTTCAAGCGATTCTCCTGCCTCAGCCTCCCGAGCAGCTGGGATTACAGGCATGTGCCGCTGTGGCCGGCTAATTTTGTATTTTTAGTAGAGACGGGGTTTCACCATGTTGGTCAGGCTGGTCTTGAACTCCTTACCTCAGGTGATCCACCCGCCTCAGCCTCCCAAAGTGCTGGGATTACAGGCATGAGCCACCTCGCCCAGCCTCACTTGTACGCTTTTTGTGTAGTGTTCTTCATCCAATTAGAATATCCTCCTCCCTCATTTCATATTCCTTCTTTGTTTTTTTCACTTTATTTTACACTTAACCACTTCTTGACAAGCTCTGTATCTTATTTTTTAAATTGTATTGTTTCCTGGTCTAGAATATAAGCTCGATGGGAGCAGGAATTTTTGACTGACTTGTATAGTCCTGTCTTGTCAGTGCCTAAAAAAGTGCCTGGCACATAGTTTGTGCTCAGTAAATACTTAATAAATATGTGAATGAAACGGGAAAGTATTTTGATGTAGAAAGCATTATCAGTTTTTTTATACCAAAGGTATAACATAACCATATTGAAAGTGGATCTTTTTATGTTTTCACTCTTAAAAATGGCTTGACTATTTAAACAGTGAAGATCAGTTTCTCTTTGGTGTCTAATTTATTTATTAATTTTTTTTGGTTTTCTCAAGCTAGGGAGCTGGTTTGAGCAATTTCAGGGTAAAAGAAAATGATTAATTCTCAGAACATCAACATTGTATGTATTATCTTGGAAGATTGGTTAAGATCAAATTGAAAAATTACCGGAAAAAAATTAAGATGGCAGTTATGTATAGATTTTCATTTCTTTTTCCTGTGTGATTTTAATGATAAGTAATACAGGCTTTTAGGACTGGTAAGATCTTTTCTATGTTGATTTGTAGAACTCTTTTGTAAATACTTTTGTTATTGTGTATTTGTAGATATTAACCATAAGAACTTAATTCTAGTTGTTAATTAGACTCTTAAAATATATACTTACAGCTCAAGGGGGTCTTCCCAACTCTTGATTAGATCTTCCTAATCTCATTGGGATATAGCATTAATTTTGAGGGTGTACTGAGAATGGAATACCATTAAATTGCATTTTCTTACTTTGCAAAAAACCCTCACAGGTTGCTAACTCATTACTTCAGAAAATAAATGAGATTTTTAGTTACTTGATAAGTTGACTTTAAGTCTTTTCCCCCTTATTGTAGGTCCATATACTTTTGTTCAGCAACATCTTATGATTGGCACAGATCCTCGAACAATCCTTAAAGATTTATTGCCGGAAACAATTCCTCCACCTGAGTTGGATGATATGACACTGTGGCAGATTGTTATTAATATCCTTTCAGAACCACCAAAAAGGAAAAAAAGAAAAGATATTAATACAATTGAAGATGCTGTGAAATTACTGCAAGAGTGCAAAAAAATTATAGTTCTAACTGGAGCTGGGGTATGTAAGACCAGTAAATGTAGGAAGTCGTATATGTATTTTCTTATGCCTTTTCCAAGTAGGAAGAATTTTTCTGGTTTAGAAAGATTTATCCTTACGTGATAATGGATGTTTGGAAACTGCCAAAAACTGAGTGCAGCAGCAGTTGCTAAATTAGTTCAGATTTTTAAAACTTCTCCAACAGCCATAAAAAAATATTTGCTTCTGCTTATTTATAGCACAGTGGGTAAATGGAGTTAAGGCAAGATTTTTACCTACATTTTATCACAGCTCCTAAAGGAGATGCAGGGAATTGAAACTCTGGTTTTGTTAAGGGATGTCAGAGTCTGATGGAGAAATTGGGTGTTTGTTCGATCTTTATGAGAAACGAAACCTAATTGGTATTCACAAGTGAAAAACTTAATGTTGGGAAGATAACAGATTCCTACTTTCCCTCCGTTTTAATTAAGATGATGTGATTGTGGCGATATTTTCTCTTTGATCTACGTTAGGGTAGCAGCTAATCAGTTACCTAAGGCTATTGCATAGTGTGTGTTTTATGCAGAGTATATTACATGTTAGCAGCCAGAGCAACTGCTGTAAAATTTTGTTCTGTTTTCTGCCGTTCCGAGTTGTGAAAGGGTGTTGCATAATCTTAGATGATCATCAGGAGAATGTTTTGCTCACAGATAATGATGTAGACAAGTTTATTTAACTTGAATTGACCTTGACTCCAGGTCAAATTGGAGTCAACTCTGGTAAGATGATGAAACAATAACTTCTGGAATCACTATCTGAAATGTCAGGATTTTTTTGTATGATTAGTGCATAAGTTTCAAAAAAATGAATAATTGAAATATTATGCACTTTTTTTTTTTTGGATACAGCATCTTGCTGTGTTGCCCTGGTTGGAGTGCAGTGGTGCCATCATGGCTCACTGCAGCCTCAGCCTCTCCTGGCCTGTACAGTGTTTGTTTCCTTTTTTTTTTTTTTAAGAGAGAGAGAGTCTTGTTCTGTCGCCCAGGCTGGTGGAGTGCAGTGGCGCAGTCTTTTGGCTTACTGCAACCTCTGCCTCCCAGGTTCAAGCAGTTCTCTTGCCTCAGCCTCCCGAGTAACTGGGATTACAGGCACACGCCACCACACCCAGCTAATTTTTGTATTTTTAGTAGAGACAGGGTTTCGCCAGGTTGGCCAGGCTGGTCTCAAACTCCTGACCTCGTGATCTGTCCGCCTTGGCCTCCCAAAGCGCCAGGATTACAGGCATCTGATCCACCGTGCCTGGCTATACATTGTTTTTTTTTTAATGAAAATAGAAAATTGTAGTATCGAGGTAATAGAATCCTAACTAAAGGAGCAATTTCTTTGGAATTACTTTTCTGTAATAGTAATTCTTGGCTGGTGGAGTGCCTCATGAATGTAATTACAGCACTTTGGGAGACTAAAGTGGGAGGATCACTTGAGCCCTGGAGTTTGAGATCACCCTAAGCAACATAGACCCTGTCTCTACAAAAAATTAGCCTGGTGTGCTGGTGCGTACTTGTAGTCCCAGCTACTCAGGAGGCTGAGGTGGGAGGATTGCTTGAGCTGGAAAGGTTGAGGCCACAGTGAGCCATGATGGCACCACTGCACTCCAGCCTGGGCATCAGAGCGAAACTGTCTTAAAAAAAAAAAAAAAGAACAAAAGACCAGGCACGGTGGCTCACACCTGTAATCCCAGTATTTTGGGATATGAACCTGGGAGGTGTAGCTTGCAGTGAGCTGAGATTGCGCCACTGCACTCCAGACTGGACAATAGAGCGAGACTCCATCTCAAAAAAAAAAAAATTCTTCCCTACTTTCTCCTTAAAATAATTTATTGAAATGGTTTATTTTCTTCTCAAATTGTATTTGCTTTAATTTGTTGGCCAAATGCTTAAAAGGCTTAAAATCAGCCTGACTTAAAAATTCCTTATTTGTGTTAAAGATGGAATATGAGGTGTATTTAATTCTACTCAATTGTTTGGGAGTTTTATTTCTGAAATAAGGGTAGGGGTTGTATTTTTATTTCTTAAAAGACGTTTCATTCTGAAATTTTCTTTCTCAACTCTTAGCTAATTATATGGTAAGAGAGCTAGCTAGTTCCTATAAAGGTAGAAGATTTAATTTTACAAATTATGCCATGCACATTTTAGGTGTCTGTTTCATGTGGAATACCTGACTTCAGGTCAAGGGATGGTATTTATGCTCGCCTTGCTGTAGACTTCCCAGATCTTCCAGATCCTCAAGCGATGTTTGATATTGAGTATTTCAGAAAAGATCCAAGACCATTCTTCAAGTTTGCAAAGGTACTATGAACTCTTCTGGTTGTTTCTTTGGCCTTCTCTCATGAAAATGTATTTTGTTCATATATAGCCACCTTAAGGTTATCATTCATCGTTTAGTAAAGTGGATGCTGCTACTGTGGTGGAGGAAGATCACTCATTATGGCCAGAATTCCCTTATTCCTAGAGAAGGACTATCATCTACTTCATTTTAGAGTGAGCTTATTTTCAAAGAGACAGTTTCATATTTTTAAAATTTGCACTTCAGCAATGGTCCTTATTCTGCCTGGGCTTTTTAAAGAGGTTTGTACACCTTATAAAAGTAACATAACTTGTGGTTTTTAATATTTTATTAGAGATTGTAAAGGCGTTATAACATCACTTTGGTGTTCTGTAGTCAAATTTTAACATAAGGATGTGCCTGAAAAATCATTTCTAATTAGAGAATGGGAAGATTCTTGGGTTGCATTTTTGTCAACAAATTGCAGAGGAGCCTTATTCTGCTGTATAGTTGCACGGTCCAGTTCAGAAGCCACTAGCCACATGTGGCTGTTGAGTACTTGAAATGTGTTTACATGTACAATAAGTGTAAAAGATGTATCAGATTTTAGAGATCCAGTATGGAAAATACAAAGTATTTCATTAGTTTTATTTATCAAATATTAAACAAATATTGGTTTTTATATGGAAAAAATACTTTTTAAAATTAATTTTGAATTCTTTCTTTTGAAGTACTTTTGATACTGGATTAAATAAAATGTATTTTGGGCTGTGCATGTTGCCTCATGCCTATAATTTCAGCACTTTGGGAGGCCAAGGTAGGAGGATCAGTTGAGCCCAGGAGTTTGAGACCAGCCTGAGCAACATAATGAGACTCCGTCTCTACAAAATAAATAATAAAATTTGCTGAGCATGGTGGTGTGCACCTGTAGACCCAGCCACTCGGGAGTCTGAGGTGGGAAGATCCCTTAAGCTCAGGAGCTCAAGACTCAAAGTGAACCATGATCTGCTACTGCACTCCATCCTGGGCAACAGAGCAAGAGTGTTTCAAAAATATATGTATTTTTTTGAAGTTTTTACTTTTCTTTCTTTCTTTTTTTTTTTTTTTTGAGATGGAGTCTTGCTCTGTTGCCCAGGCTGGAGTGCAATGGCATGATCTTGGCTCATCACAGCCTCTGTCTCCCAGGTTCAAGTGATTCTCCTGCCTCAGCCTCCTGAGTAGCTGGGATTACAGGTGCCTGCCACCACACCCAGCTAATTTCTGTATTTTTAGTTGAGACAGGGTTTCACCAAGTTGGCCAGGATGGTCTTGAACTCCTGACTTCCAGTGATCCACCCACCTCTGCCTCCCAAAGCGCTAGGATTACAGGCATGAGCCACTGCACCTGGCCAAAGTTTTCACTGTAATGTAGTTACTAAAAAAATAAACTTATATGTATGTCTCACATTATATACCTGTTGAACAGCTTTGCTTTAGCGTATAAAGTTTAATAATGCATTATACCATTTGCAGGAGATTCAGTCATTAGAAAACTGTTTTCTTTCCTGTATTTTAGTCTTTAGGAAAGAAATTACAAAATTTGTTATTGTTAAACTTGGAGGTACATATACTTGAAAGAGTCATTTTATTTTATTATTATTTTTTTTTTGAGACAGAGTCTTGCTCTGTCACCCCAGGCTGGAGTGCAGTAGCCGAATCTCAGCTCACTGCAAGCTCCGCCTCCCGGGTTCACGCCATTCTCCTGCTTCAGCCTCCTGAGTAGCTGGGACTACAGGCGCCGGTCACCACTCCCGGCTAGTTTTTTGTATTTTTTAGTAGAGACGGGGTTTCACTGTGTTAGCCAGGATGGTCTCGATCTCCTGACCTCGTGATCCACCCGTCTCGGCCTCCCAAAGTGCTGGGATTACAGGCTTGAGCCACCGCGCCCGGCCGAAAGGGTCATTTTATTTAAGTACCGGGATACATGTGCAGAATACGCAGGTTTGTTTCATAGGTATACCTGTGCCATGGTGGTTTGCTGCATCTGTCAACCTATCATCTAGGTTTTAAGCCCCACATGCATTAGATATTTGTCCTAATGCTCTTCCACCCTTTGCCCCCACCTCCTGACAGGCCCCAGTGTGTGGCGTTCCCCACCCTGTGTCCATGTGTTCTCATTGGTCAACTTTCACTTACGAGTGAGGACATGCTGTGTTTGGTTTTCTGTTCTTGTGTTAGTTTGCTGAGGATGACGGCTTCCAGCGAGAGAGTCTTGTATTACTGGCTTTTTTCCCCCTTAATCGTTAGAAGCTGTGAATAGGGACTTCTTTAATGAATTCAGAAGTTAATGAACCGAGTTTTTTTTTTTCTTTTTTTGAGATAGAGTCTCGCTCTGTTGCCCAGGATGAAGTGCGGTGGCGTGATCTCTGCTCACCATACAACCTCCACCTCCCGAGTTCAAGTGATTCTCCTGCCTCAGCCTCCCGAGTTGTTGGGACTATAGGCGCGTGCTGCCATGCCCGGCCAATTTTTGTATTTTTGATAGAGATGGGGTTTCACTATGTTGGCCAGGTTGGTCTCGAACTTCTGACCTTGTGATCTGCCCATCTCAGCCTCCCAAAGTGCTGGAATTACAGGTGCCAGGCACCGCGCCCAACCAGTGAACCTAAATTTTAGCTAAACGGTGGCCTCATCTACTTTCCGACCATGTGGTGTATTTACATGACTACAAGAGAAGCTCTGCTAATTCAGGATAAATTGTGTTACTTAAATTGGCGACTGTCTTTAAAGAAAAGTAATTTTTTGGATGCAGTGGCTCACGCCTGTAATCCCAGTGCTTTGGGAAGCTGAGATAGGAAGATCTCTTGAACTCAGGAGTTTGAGACCAGCCTGGGCAACATAGTGAGATCCCGTCACTACACCCCCCTGCCCCATGTAATTTTTGTTTTATCCAGGTTGTGGTATATTAAATGGGCATTAGTGTAAAGTGGGAAAATTATATTACAAATTATTGAATATGATTACTAAACTGAATTTGAAAAGTTTTCAGGCTATTGAGAATTTTTAACTTAAAACTTACAGTTTGAACTTTTTACTTCATATATCCGTAATAACGATGGTCATCTATATCTAGCTTTTAGAGCAGACAACTGGTTCATACCTGGATTGAATAAATAAAGTTATTTTTTGTTAATTATGGATTAGTGAAGATTTACTGTTTTAACCTACTCCTGCTGTTGGCACTACCGCATGGTTTTGAAGACCAGTGAAATATGACTTAAAGGTTTCTTGAATTGGAGCTAGGACACTGGCATTATAAAATCTCCATGTAGCACAGACATTGATACTATCAGAAGATCAGCAAGTAACTAGAACTTACTTTGATCTTAAATCTAACTACAAAAACTTGATTCACTAGTTATGGAGAATACATTTTTTATTGTTAAACTGAAAAAAGATTCAATCACTTATAAGATGTAACCTCTTCTAATCCTGTTTATATACATTTATTTATTCTTATTTTTTGAGATGGAGTCTTGCTGTGTTGCCAGGCTGTAGTGCAGTGGCGCGATCTTGGCTCACTGCAAAACCTCCACCTCCCGGGTTCAAGCAATTCTCTTGCCTCAGCCTCCCAAGTAGCTGGGACTGCAGGCACGTGCCACCATGATCAGTATTTTTAGTAGAGATGGGTTTTACGGTGTTGGCAAGGATGGGTCTTGTGGTGACCTCGTGATCGGCCCGTTTCAGCCTCCCAATGTGTTGGGATTATAGGTGTGAGCCACCACGTCCAGCTGATTAATATTGCTTTTCTGAGTTTTCATTTATGGTAATGGTTAAAGCAGCTAGCCTTTACAATTATTATTCACATATAATTCTTTGTCTATCCTTTAATTCTCACACTGGTAACTGACTAAAAAAAGAAAGCTTCTAGGCCGGGCACAGTGGCCCACACCTGTAATCCCAGAACTTTGGGAAGCTGAGGTGGGTGGATCACCTCAGATCAGGAGTTCAAGACCAGCCTGCCCAACACAGCAAAACCCTGTCTCTAATAAAAAACACAAAAATCAGCCAGGCGTGGTGGCAGGCGCCTGTCATCCCAGCTACAGGAAAGGCTGAGATGGGGAGAATTGCTTGAACCCAGGAGGCAGAGGTTGCAGTGAACCAATATTGCTTAAGGAGAAATAAGTAAGGACAAAGAGTGTGGGATAGTACCCTGAAACAGGATGGGGAGGGTATGTAAATATTGTCAATATTTTACTGAATTTCTAAATATTACAAGAATAGAATACTCATAGGATAACCTAAGCTTTTTTGTGAGTCAGTGTACTAGGCAGAAAGTTCACTAAAATGGTTTTTGATTTTTGCTACTTAGGAGAAAACATTAAAAATGAAGCCATGAAAAGAGGAAATATTGGTGAAATTTAGATACTTCGGAAGGAAAGAGAATTTCTATACCATCTATTATATCATTGATTGTGGTGATTGAGAATGAACTTAAATTTTTTTTGGGGGGGGAGATAGAGTTTTGCTCTTGTCACCCAGGCTGGAGTGCAGTGGTGGGATCTCGGCTCACTGCAACCTTCATGTCTGGAGTTCAAGCAATTCTTCTGCCTCAGCCTACTGAGTAGCTGGGATTACAGGTGCCCACCACCACGCCCAGCTAATTTTTGTTATTTTAGTAGAGATGGGGTTTCACCATGTTGGTCAGGCTGGTCTTGAACTCCTGACCTCAGGTGATCCTCCCGCCTAGGCCAAAGTGCTGGGATTACAGGCATGAGCCCCCCATGCCCAGCCCTTAAATTTCATTTAGACTGGAAATTTCAAGTAATGGAGAGGTGTGTTAAGGAAGTTATTGCTCTGTTAGAGCAGTTTCTTAAATTTGGCACTATTGACATTTTGGGCTGGATTTTTTTTTTTTTCCCCTGAGACAGTTTCACTCTGTCAAGCCATCACAGCTCATTGCAGCCTTGAACTCCTGGGTTCCTGCTTGAGCCTCCTGAGTAGCTGAGACCGTAGGCACATACCGCATACCTAGCTAAATGTTTTTTTTGACTTTTTTTTTTTTTTTGGTAGAGTCAGGTTTTTACTATGTTGTCCAGGCTGGTCTTGAAATCCTGGGTTCGGCCGGGCGCGGTGGCTCAAGCCTGTAATCCCAGCACTTTGGGAGGCCGAGACGGGCGGATCACGAGGTCAGGAGATCGAGACCATTCTGGCTAACACGGTGAAACCCCGTCTCTATTAAAAATACAAAAAACTAGCCGGGCGAGGTGGCGGGCGCCTGTAGTCCCAGCTATTCCGGAGGCTGAGGCAGGAGAATGGCGTAAAACCCGGGAGGTGGAGCTTGCAGTGAGCTGAGATCCGGCCACTGCACTCCAGCCCGGGCGAAAGAGCAAGACTCCGTCTCAAAAAAAAAAAAAAAAGAAATCCTGGGTTCAAGCGATCCTCCTGCTTAGCCTTACAAAGGGTTCGGATTATAGGCATAAGCCACTGCACCCAGCCTTGGGGTGATATTTATTTGCTGTGGGGAACTTTTCCTGTGCGTTGTAGGATGTTTGTCAATATCCCTGACCGGCCAGATGCAGTGGCTCACACCTGTAATCGCAGCACTTTGGGAGGCTGAGGTGGGCGGATCACTTGAGACTGGGAGTTCAGAAGAGACCAGCCTGGCCAACATGGTGAAACCCTGTCTCTACTAAAGATACAAAAATTAGCCAGGTGTGGTGGTGCATGCTGAGGCATGAGAACCGCTTGAACTCAGGAGGCTGAGTTTGCTGTGAGCCAAGATTGAGCCACTGTACTCCAGCCTGGGTGACAGAGCAAGAATTTGTCTCAAAAAAACAAAACAAAACAAAACAAAAATCCCTGGCCTCCACCCACGAAATGCCATTTGTATCCCCACCCCAAGTCCTGATGATAAAAAATGTCTTCAAAATGTTCCTTATGAAATTGCTCATTGAGGCTAATTGAGGTGGCTCACGACTTTAATCCCAGCCCTTTGGAAGGCCGAGGCTGGCAGATCACTTAAGCCCAGGTGACCAGCCTGGCCAACATGGCAAAACCCTGTCTCTACTAAGAATACAAAAAATAGCCAGATATGGTGGTGCACACCTGTAATCCCAGCTACTTAGGAGGCTGAGGCAGGAGAATCACTTGAACCTGGGAGGTGGAGGTTGCAGGATTGTTTCACACAAGAACAGTTAAGGCCAGTTTTAAAGCTATGGGGCTTTAAGTTTAAGTTAAACACATTTCTGAACTGTATTTTTTTTTTTTTGTTTTTTGGAGATGGAGTTTTGCTCTTGTTGCTCAGGCTGGAGTGCGATGGTGCGATCTCAGCTCACAGCAGCCTCCGCCTCCCAGGTTCAAGTGATTCTCCTGCCTCAGTCTTGAGTAGCCTTGATTACGGGATCTTGGCTCACTGCAACCTCTGCTTCCCGGGTTCAAGCAGTTCTCCTGCCTCAGCCTCCTGAGTAACTGGGATTACAGGTGCCTACCACCATGCCTGGCTAATTTTCTATTTTTAGTAGAGACGAGGTTTCACCATATTGGCCAGGCTGGTCTCGAACTCGTGACCTTGTGATCCACCCATCTCTGCCTCCCAGAGTGCTCGTATTACAGACATGAGCCACTGTGCCCAGCCAGTTTTTTGAATTTTTAGCAGAGATGGGGTTTCATCATGTTGGCCAGGCTGGTCTCGAACTCCTGACCTCAGGTGATCCACCCACCTTGGCCTCCTAAAGTTCTGGGATTACAGGCGTGAGCCACCTCACCCTGCCTGAACTGTGTTCTTATCCTTCTGCATAATGACTTAAATTGATAATAAGTTGTGGTCATGGTTCTCAGAAACCTAAAATAATTCACTGATGCTAATAAAAATGAGTGGTTGTATTTAGAGTCAAGGTGAAACTGAATTAGGATGTATAAAATAATTTTTTTTAAATAAAAAGGACTGTACGGCGGGGCGCGGTGGCTCATACCTGTAATTCTAGCATTTTGGGAGGCCACGGTGGGCGGATCACAAGGTCAAAAGTTTGAGACCAGCCTGACCAACATGGTGAAACCCCGTCTCTACTACAAATACAAAAAGTAGATGGACGTGGTGGTGCGCGCTGTAATCCCAGCTACTCAGGAGGCTGAGGCAGGAGAATCACTTGAACCCAGAGGCAGAGGTTGCAGTGAGCTGAGATCGCGCCACTGCCCTCCAGCCTGGGCGAGAGTGAGACTCTGTCTCAAAAAAAAAAGAAAAGGGACTATGTTCAAAGAGTGCAGTTTCTGTCCCATACTGAATTCACTGACTGTTACTTCCCTAGTGATTAAAATACAAGAAAAGGTAGAGGGAGAAACATGAGCTGAATTTTATGAACTGAATTCCAAGAATGTGTTTTTACATTTATTCAAAAAATTACTACTTTGTTGATAATGTGCAGACATACCAGATTATGTATTAATAGTTAAAAAGCTGAGTTCTAGAACAAGCTCATTAAAAATCAACGTCAGTAAAAAGAAAATAGATGGTAGCCACCGTGCCATTCATCTGAAGATAATGTTTTAATACGTGTATATGGATTATAGATGTATACATTTATAGTATTGTAGCTGGATTTATGTTACCTTTTTAACATAAAATCTGGCTTTTGCTGGGCCCGGTGGCTTGCGATTGTAGTCCCAGCAACTCAAGAGGGTAAGGTGGGAGGATTGCTTGAACCAAAGAGTTTGAGGCTGCAGTGAGCTGTGATCTCACCTCTGCACACCAGCCTGAGTGACAGAGCAAGACCCATCCCTGAAAAGAAAAAAGTTGGCTGTTTTACTTTGCTTTCGATTTGTAGTATTTTCTACTTAATATAATAAACTTACTTTCTGTGAGGTACTTGAATACTTTTTAATGGTTGTTTATGAAGTGGTGAATTGTAATTCTGTATTTGTACATTTGGATGTACAAATAGTGTTGCTACAGATGTCTTCTTTTGGTACGTCTCCAGTGTTCTTAGGATAAATTCCTGAAAGTGAATTTCAGTTGAACTTCAGAGAAACGTGTCAAAGTTCTTCTTTAAGCCTTTAAGTCTCCTGATATGTTTTGTCGTATTGCAGCTTGGAAAGGTTGAAATAAAATCTTCCATTAGGGTTGCGTGTAGTGGCTCACACCTGTAATCCCAGCACTTTGCGATTTAGCTGTTTTGGCTGATTTATCATGCCGCTGCCACCTGTACCCACCCAAAATCCACAAAAACCCCAGAATACGTTCTTAGCATTAAAATACATACATAAATATATATATAATTTTTTTTTTTTTTTTGAAACAGGGCCTGGCTCTGATACCCAGACTGGAGTGCAGTATCTTTCAAAAATCTTGTCTCTATATGTAGTTTGACCCTTCAGTCTTTCCTGTTCCTCATATCTGTCCTCAGTGGTTACTATGGTGAAACTCTTGGGTATCATTCAGGGAGAAAAAAATTTGTGTTGGGGTGGAGGAGGGATGGCAGCATAAGTTTTTAATACTTGATAAATGATTACCAACAGAATCAAAAATGCCTTTTCTGTCTTGCTTTTTTCACCATATAATATTCTTGAGAATAATTTCATAACAGCACTTAACAGATATACCTTATTTTTCAAAGAAGTCTGGATAGCATTCTATTTTAAAGTTGTTTCACAGTATATTAGTCTCCTATTGATAGGTATCTTACTTTTTTTTTTTTCTTTTTTTTTTTATTATACTTTTAAGTTCTAGGGTACATGTGCATAACGTGCAGGTTTGTTACATATGTATACTGGTGCCATGTTGGTGTGCTGCACCCATCAACTCGTCAGCACCCATCAATTCATCATTTATATCAGGTATAACTCCCAATGCAATCCCTCCCCCTCCCCCCTCCCCCCTCCCCATGATAGGCCCCGGTGTGTGATGTTCCCCTTCCCGAGTCCAAGTGATCTCATTGTTCAGTTCCCACCTATGAGTGAGAACATGCGGTGTTTGGTTTTCTGTTCTTGTGATAGTTTGCTAAGAATGATGGTTTCCAGCTGCATCCATGTCCCTACAAAGGACGCAAACTCATCCTTTTTTATGGCTGCATAGTATTCCATGGTGTATATGTGCCACATTTTCTTAATCCAGTCTGTCACAGATGGACATTTGGGTTGATTCCAAGTCTTTGCTATTGTGAATAGTGCCGCAATAAACATACGTGTGGGCCTGTGTCTTTATAGCAGCATGATTTATAATCCTTTGGGTATATACCCAGTAGTGGGATGGCTGGGTCATATGGTACATCTAGTTCTAGATCCTTGAGGAATTGCCAAAAAAATACTGTTTTCCATAATGGTTGAACTAGTTTACAATCCCACCAACAGTGTAAAAAGTGTTCCTATTTCTCCACATCCTCTCCAACACCTGTTGTTTCCTGACTTTTTAATGATTGCCATTCTAACTGGTGTGAGATGGTATCTCATTGTGGTTTTGATTTGCATTCTCTGATGCCAGTGATGATGAGCATTTTTTCATGTGTCTGTTGGCTGTATGAATGTCTTCTTTTTTTTTTTTTTTTTTTTTTTTTTTTTTTTGTTGAGACGGAGTCTCGCTGTGTCGCCCAGGCTGGAGTGCAGTGGCCGGATCTCAGCTCACTGCAAGCTCCGCCTCCCGGTTTACGCCATTCTCTCGCCTCAGCCTCCCGAGTAGCTGGGACTACAGGCGCCCGCCATCTCGCCCGGCTAATTTTTTGTATTTTTTTAGTAGAGACGGGGTTTCACCGTGTTAGCCAGGATGGTCTCGATCTCCTGACCTCGTGATCCGCCCGTCTCGGCCTCCCAAAGTGCTGGGATTACGAATGTCTTCTTTTGAGAAATGTCTGTTCATATCCTTTGCCCACTTTTTGATGGGGTTGTTTTTTTCTTGTATATTTGTTTGAGTTCTTTGTAGATTCTGGATATTAGCCCTTTGTCAGATGAGTAGATTGCAAACATTTTCTCCCATTCTGTAGGTTGCCTGTTCACTCTGATGGTAGTTTCTTTTGCTGTGCAGAAGCTCTTTAGTTTAATGAGATCCCATTTGTCAATTTTGGCTTTTGCTGCCGTTGCTTTTGGTGTTTTAGACATGAAGTCCTTGCCCATGCCTGTGTCCTGAATGGTACTACCTAGGTTTTCTTCTAGGGTTTTTATGGTATTAGGTCTAACATTTAAGTCTCTAATCCATCTTGAATTAATCTTCGTATAAGGAGTAAGGAAAGGATCCAGTTTCAGCTTTCTACTTATGGCTAGCCAATTTTCCCAGCACCATTTATGAAATAGGGAATCCTTTCCCCATTTCTTGTTTTTGTCAGGTTTGTCAAAGATCAGATGGTGTGTGGTATTATTTCTGAGGACTCTGTTCTGTTCCATTGGTCTATATCTCTGTTTTGGTACCAGTACCATGCTGTTTTGGTTACTGTAGCCTTGTAGTATAGTTTGAAGTCAGGTAGCATGAGAAAATCTAGAAGAAATGGATAATTTCCTGGACACTTACACTCTTCCAAGACTAAACCAGGAAGAAGTTGAATCCCTGAATAGACCAATAGCAGGCTCTGAAGTTGAGACAATAATTAATAGCCTACCAACCAAAAAAACTCCAGGACCAGATGGATTCACAGCTGAATTCTACCAGAGGTACAAGGAGGAGCTGGTACCATTCCTTCTGAAACTATTCCAATCAATAGAAAAAGAGGGAGTCCTCCCTAACTCCTTTTATGAGGCCAACATCATCCTGATACCAAAGCCTGGCAGAGACACAACAAAAAAAGAGAATTTTAGACCAATATCCCTGATGAACATCGATGCAAAAATCCTCAATAAAATACTGGCAAACCGGATTCAGCAGCACATCCAAAAGCTTATCCACCATGATCAAGTGGGCTTCATCCCTGGGATGCAAGGCTGGTTCAACCAACATTGGCAAATCAATAAACGTAATCCAGCGTATAAACAGAACCAAAGACAAGAACCACATGATTATCTCAATAGATGCAGAAAAGGCTTTTGACAAAATTCAACAGTATCTTAACGTTTTTTTTGAGATGGAGTCTCGCTCTGTCGCCCGGGCTGGAGTGCAGTGGCCGGATCTCAGCTCACCGCGAGCTCTGTCTCCCGGGTTTACGCCATTCTCCTGCCTTAGCCTCCGGAGTAGCTGGGACTACAGGCCACCTCCCCCGGCTAGTTTTTTTGTATTTTTAGTAGAGACGGGGTTTCACAGTGTTAGCCAGGGTGGTCTCGATCTCCTGACCTCGTGATCCGCCCGTCTCGGCCTCCCAAAGTGCTGGGATTACAGGCTTGAGCCACCGCGCCCGGCCTATCTTACGTTTTTGTCTTTTTGATCTAGGGTTGTTTTTAAGGCAGTTTGAAAACTATAGTAAGGAAAGCAGGCCGGGTGCAGTGACTCACACTTGTAAACCCAGCACTTGGGGAGGCCGAGGCGGGGGGATCAGTTGAGGTAGGACTTCGAGACCAGCGTGGCAAACATGATGAAACCCCGACTCTACTAAAAATACAAAAAATTAGCTGGCCATGGTGGCATGCGCCTGTAGTCCCAGCTGGTCGGAAGGCTGAGTTAGGAGAGTCACTCGAACTCAGGAGGCGGAGGTTGCAGCGAGCCAGTATTACACCACTACTCTCCAGCCTGGGCGACAGAGTAAGACCCCATCTCAAAAATAGATACAATTTTAAATAAAATTATAAAAATAAAGCTGCGCCCAGCTTTATTTATTTATTTATTTATTTATTTTTGACACGGAGTCTCACTGTGTCACTCAGGTTGGAGTGCAGTGGCACCATCTTGGCTCACTGCAGCCTCCGCTTCCCGAGTCAAGCGATTCTCCTGCTTCAACCTCCCAAGTTCCTGAGCGCCACCATGCCCAGCTAATTTTTTGTATTTTTCATATAAATAGGGTTTCACTATGTTGGCCAGGCTGGTCTCAAACTCCCAACCTCAGGTGATCTGCCTGCCTTCACCTCCCAAAGTACTGGGATTACAGGCGTGAGTCACCGTGCCTGACTCAGCATCTTATTTTTTGAGACAGGGTCTCCCTCTGTTATCCAAGCTGGAGTGTAGTCATGTGATCTTATAGCTCACTGCAGCCTCCAACTCTTGGGCTCAAATGGTTCTCCTGCCTCAGCCTCCCAAGTAGCTAGTACTACAGGTGTGCACCACCATGCCTGGCTGTTTGTTTTATTTTGTATGGACAGTCTCACTATGTTGCCCAGGCCGGTCTTAAACTCCTGAGCTCAAGTGATTCTCTTGCCTCAGCTACTCAAAGTGCTGGGATTGTAGGCGTTAACCACCACGTTAGGCCTGTTCTGTTTTTATTAATGTGGATGACTGCTGGTTACTACAGGCCATTTGTATATCCCTGGATTACCTCTTTGTTCTTACCCAATTTCCCCATTTGGGTGCTTTTTCATACTGCTGGGAATATTTTTCTTTTGATTTACCTTAAAAACTGTATTTTTGGCCGGGCGCGGTGGCTCAAGCCTGTAATCCCAGCACTTTGGGAGGCCGAGACGGGCGGATCACGAGGTCAGGAGATCGAGACCATCCTGGCTAACACGGTGAAGCCCCATCTCTACTGAAAAATACAAAAAAACGAGCCGGGCGAGGTGGCCGGGCGCCTGTAGTCCCAGCTACTCCAGAGGCTCAGGCTGGAGAATGGTGTAAACCCGGGGGGCGGAGCTTGCAGTGAGCCGAGATCCGGCCACTGCACTCCAGCCTGGGGGACAGAGCGAGACTCCGTCTCAAAAAAAAAAAAAAAAACTTTATTTTTATGGATACGTAATAGTTGTACATGTACGTTATATATTCTCGAAGAGTTAGGTTTACTGGGGTTCCAGCCTTTAGTAATCCCATGAAGGTGAGCAAACTGAAACATGCTTGCTAGTTTTAGTCATTTGGTTTGTAATACATAATACAAATGGTGCTTATCCTACAAGAAAAATAGAAAACTTGAGGATGAGGGATCACAAATTGAAAAGGCAGTAAATATTGCATAGAGGGTTAAGTGCTGGGGTTTTCGGGTTTTCTTTTCTCTTTTCTTTTTTTTTTTGAGATAGATTCTTGCTCTGACACGCAGGCTAGACTGCAACCTGTGTTCCCTGGCTTCAAGTGATCCTCTCACCTCCTGAGTAGCTGTGACCACAAGTGTGCACCCCCATGCCCAGCTATTTTTTTTGTATTTTTGGTAGAGATGGGATCTTGCCTTTTGCCCAGTCCAGTGCTGGATTTTTGTATCAAAACAGGGCTCTGCTACTTATTTGCTCTTGTGACCAAAATGGCAAGTTATGTTTGTTTCGTGTTTTTTCATCTGCATCGGGGTATATGTCTACAGCTGGGTCAGCTAACTTTCTGTAGTAAGGTAGGGCCTGGTAGTAAATGTAGTCTGCTTTGCGGACTGCATAGGGTCTCTGTCATATGTTCTTTGTTTTCTTTACAGCCTTGAAGACATTAAAAAACCCAGTCCTCAGCCTTGTCTGTAGCGTGATAAAGAGGAAATTAAAAGTGCTTATGTTATACGTGGTACATACTAAAATTTATTAACTGGTGACTGGCAGTTTGACATTCTCTTGTGTTAGGTTAATACAGGGGTTGGCGTACTATGGCCTCAGTCCAAATGTGGCCCACTTCCCGTTTTTGTATAGCCTGTGAGCTAAGCAGTAAGCATTAATTTATTACTTAAATCAACAAATAAAATTTATGTGATATACAACATGATGTTTTGACGTGTGTATGTTGTGGAATGGCTAACTCAAGCTAATATTCATTACTTCGCATACTTTTTTTTGGTGGTGAGAACATTTAAAATCTACTCAATAATTCTCAGGTATACAATATGTTTTCTTTTTTTGTTCTTGTTTTTGTTTTGAGACAAAATCTCTCTCTTGTCCCCAGGCTGGAGTGCAGTGGTGCTATCTTGGCTCACTGCAACCTCCGCCTCCCAGGTACAAGCGATTCTCCTGCCTCAGCCTCCCAAGTAGCTGGGATTACAGGTGCCTGTCTCCATGCCCAGCTGATTTTTGTATTTTTAGTAGAGACAGGGTTTCACCATGTTGACCAGGTTGGTCTTGAACCCCTGACCTCAGGTGATCCGCCTGCCTTGGCCTCCCAAAGTGCTGGGATTACAGGCATGAGCTACTGTGTCCGGCCACAATATGTTCTTAATTATAGTCAACAATAGATCTCATGAACTTATTATTCCCAACGTCTTCCCAGTCCCACCTCCACCCCCTGCTAATAATTAATTTTAAATGGCTGGGGAAAAAAATTGAAAGAACTGTTTCATCACACTTGAAAATTATATAAATTTCTCGTGTCAGTGTTCATAAATACAAACTTTTATTAGAACATAGCCATACTCATTTATATATTGAAATGCAGTTCAATTTGTCATATGACCAATTTATTAGTATTGATTAAGATGTTGAGCAGTTTATTCAAGTGTGGTTTTGTGGAATGAAAGAGACAGGAGGGATTATGAGGACTCTTCTTACCAGGATTGATGTATTTCACTTTTTTTGACAGGAACATTTACATTCTATTTTCTTAGCAACTCTACTTACTGCCTCCATCTGAACTATATATAGGAGGAGGTGGATATCAGCAAAGATTAACATCGGTAAATTTTGATGAATTCGTTAATTTAAAATTCTTATTTTTAAAGAGGGAATTTTGGCTGGGCACAGTGGCTCACACCTGTAATCCCAGCACTTTGGGAGGCCAAGGCAGGTGGATCACCTGAGGTCAGGAGTTTGAGACCAGCCTGACCAACATGGTGAAACCCTGTCTCTACTAAAAATAAACAAAATTAGCTGAGTGTGGTGGTGTGCACCTGTAGTCCCAGCTACTTGGGAGGCTGAGGTGGGAGAATTGCCTGAACCCAGGAGGCGGAGGTTACGATGAGCCAAGATAGTGCCACTGCACTCCATCCTGGGTGACAGAGCAAGACTGTGTCTCAAAAAAAAAAAAAAAGGTGGGCGTGAATTTCGTTATGTTGTGTGGGCTGGAGTGTATTGCCCATCCATGGGCACGATCATAGAGTACTACAGCTCCCTAACTCCCAGACTCGAGTGATTCTCCCTGCTCTGTCTCCCCAGTAGCTGAAACTACAGGCCTGTGCCACCACACCCAGCTGTCTTAGTTTTGAGGGACTGCATTTACAGCTGTGCCTTTTACTGGAGTCTTTTATTCATATTGCTAGAAATTTGGAGAAGAAAGAAAGGCATAATCTCTGGAGAAAAGCCATTATTTCTGCAGATAGTTCTAAGCTTTAATTTTGACCACGTTGGTTGCCTGTGGCCAATTCCTGGATTATTTACATGTTTCCAGACACAGCTATGTGAAAGCAGAGTTTATTTTTATAGTGTTTTGAGCCTTTGGTTCCAGTTCTGCTTCCACTCTTAGTCTATGAGGATCCGTATGGCAGCAACAGAATGGCCCAGCCCTCATGATTGGTTCCTTAAAAAGGCTTTAGGATATTCAAACTGGGTGGCCTGTCTTGCTTGGAATAGGACTAAGCATGTCACACTTTAACCATGGAAGAGTTAATCCATATTCTATCTGTAAGTTGTATCTCCAGTCATTTGGTTTTCGACAAGTGGTCCTATCTTAGGAGGAGTGGTTTATATTAGAACAGTCCTTCCAGAGTAATTTTTTTCATTATTTCAGATTCCTTTTAGTTTTTTTTGTTTTGTTTTGTTTTGTTTTAAAGGCTCTCTCTGTCACCCAGGCTGGAGAGCAGCGACATGATCATAGCTCACTGGAACCTCTTCCTCCCTGGGCTCAGGTGATCCTCCCACCTCAGCCTCCTGAGTTTCTGGGACTACAGGCATGAACCATGAGGCCCGGCTAATTTTTGTGTTTTTTGTAGAGTCAGGGTTTCGCCATGTTGCCCAGGCTGGTCTCGAACTCCTGGTCTCAAGTAACCCGCCCGCCTCAGCTTTCCGAACTGCTGGGATTAGAGGTGTGAGCCACCATACCTGTACTATTTCTCTTAGTTTGAACACTGTATTTAAACCTAGTAATTCAGACATGGTCCATTTCATACTTGACAGAAAGTATGAGAGACTCAAATCATTCAGATTCTCACATACGTAAAATGTAGGCTTGGCCAGGTGTGGTGGCACACGCCTGTAATCCCAGCACTTTGGGAGGCCGAGGCGGGTGGATCACTTGAGGTCAGGAGTTGAAGACCAGCCTGACCAACATGGAGAAACCCCATCTCTGCTAAAATACAATATTAGCTGGAGTGGTGGCGCATGCCTGTAATCCCAGCTATTCAGGAGGCTGAGGCAGGAGAATCACTTGAACCTGGGAGGCAGAGGTTGCGGTGAGCTGAGATTGTGCCATTGCATTCCATCTAGCCTGGACAAAAAGAGAGAAACTCTGTCTCAAAAAAAAAAAAGTAGGCTTATAAAATAAAAAATGTCCTTTATGATTTGTCTTAAAGGTAGTTAAATAGTTAAATTAATTTTAAGGGCTAACTGAACTGTTATAAGTAGGACATGGAGGGAAACAAGTGTAAGAGCTAAATCTAGTTAGTGTCCCATACTTGTTTGTTTCTTTTACTCTACCCTTTAGGAAAGGTGGGGGTGGACCTGGATAAGGCACACAGTTAATTCAGGGAGGGTGGAGTCTTCGTACTTGCTCTTGTTCCTTGACCATACTTTGGAGTTATTTTATCTTTTTAATTCTGCGTTTGGCATGCTATTATCACTTGCTTACTACTATGGATCCTATTTTATCTGTTGTCTAGCATATTCTCGTAGTGCCGAAAATACTGTAAAAGCTGTTTCCGGAAGGAGCTTTAATAAGACACTACAATGCTTAATCTCTCAAATGTAAATGTATTAGAACAAAGCATCCTGGGGAAGAAAACAGTGGTGGATTTAACACAAGTCACTTTTCCAAAACAATGGCTTTTGATTTTCTGTAAACATTGACTTTATTAAGCTTTTCCCTTGCTACTATGTGCACTGTCCATTTCTTAAATTGGAAAGAGTTATTCATAAAATTTGTGATAAATATTTGAATGTAAGGCAACATTTTGGGATACTAGGTTTTTAGCAGCATGTGGACATGTATGTGATAGCTGTTATGGAATTCACTTAAGTTTTACTTAGAAGCCTGGGTAGTAGAACCTAGAAGTTTCAGTGGGGATTTTATTTTAATTTGAAATATTAAATAGGTAAAAAGTCATCCTTAATCACTATTAAAACTTTTTTTGTATAACGTCAGAAGTGAAAGCTCCCCACATCTGCTTACAGCCTGTTTGTATCCTTCCTGACTTGGTTGATTAAATGGACATCTCTATATACATGTGCATATAATTTCAATTTTTGCGTAGTAACAAAAACAAAAGTTGTACATACTGGTGACTAATTTGCTTTTTTCACGTATGTCATGAACCGTTTTCCAGGGCAGTTCATCTAGATCTCCCTCATCCTTTTTAATGGCTACATATTCCACTATTATGGACGTACCATGTTTATACAACCGGTTCCCTACTGATGGGCATATGGTTGTGTCTAGTTTTTTGCTAGCATTATGATAGATTAGAGCCTGTAATGAATGGTAAGGAAGTAAGTAGATGATAGCACTACTACTTTAAAGGAAAAAGTAGAGAAGAAACTTCCTTTGCCATAGTCACTTACTAAATGAAATTTAATAAAAACACTGTCAAAAGTTGGGAGGACCAAAATTGATACTTTTTCTCTGATCTTTTTGCCATGTGTATATCTGAATTCTTTGTTTTTAAAGAAGAAACAGCATTGAAGCATTATTTGGGGGGAAAAACACACACACAAAATCCAGCAACTCAGCATTCATGAGCAACTCTATACTATACCAGTATGTGCCTGTGCAGTGGAAGGAAAACAATTTTGGTAAGGATTAATACTTTAGCTTTAAACTTCCAACAGGTTGATATTCTAATGAATGATAAATCAGAAAAATTTTTAAATATTCTTGTATTGACAGTGCTTTTAAAAAAATCACCTTACCTTGATACCTGTAATGTTAGTTTAAAGTTTCCCATTTTTCTTTAAAGAAAAAAATCTGAATTTGCAGCCAACAAAAATTAGATATCCTAAGGTTGTGTTACTTCTGACTTTTATTAAAATATCAACATTTATTAGAGATGTTTATGGGCTGACTTTGTCTTTTTTTCCAAGGGGCCAAGTTCACTAATTGCTGAGTTTTATACATGACAGCAACAGTCCTTTTGTAGGTGTGTGTTGCATCCATCTAGATACTTTAAAATGCTCATCTATTTCATTTTTAAAATTATATGTGGGGGATTATCGGTAGTTTTTTGTTAAACATATGACATCTGTAGTTTATTTCACTAATGTAAATTTTTTCTACCTTTTGCTTGATATAGGAAATATATCCTGGACAATTCCAACCATCTCTCTGTCACAAATTCATAGCCTTGTCAGATAAGGAAGGAAAACTACTTCGCAACTATACGCAGAACATAGACACGCTGGAACAGGTTGCAGGAATCCAGAGGATAATTCAGTGTCATGGTTAGTAAACTTCAGAATGGTTTTCTGTAGTTTATTTTAGTTTTATAGGAGGATTTTTCCTCTAAAGCAGACTGCCATTGAGAAGTGGAGATAAAGCATTATTTAATCATGTTATCTTGTTAATTATAGATAACCTCAGAAAAGTAGAAAACAAAAATAATAAAAACAGAAGTATTGGCCTTCACAGTTAATTATATAAAACCTCAGATATTAATTTGCTTTTGATTTCAAAAGATGCTGCAGTTGCATGCATTCAACTATTTTAAGTAATCTTTTCTGGCTGGGTGTGGTATCTCACGCCTGTAATCCTAGCACTTTGGGAAGCTGAAGCAGGCGGATCACATGAGGCCAGGAGTTCGAGAACAGCCTGATGGTGAAACCCTGGCTCTACTAAAAATACGAAAATTAGCTGGGCATGGTGGCATACCTGTTATCCCAGCTACTTAGGAGACTGAGGCATGAGAATCACTTGAACCTGGGAGTTGGAGGTTGCAGTGAGCCAAGATTGCACCATTGCGGTCTAGCCTGGGAGACAGAGTGAGACTCTGTACAAAAAAAAAAAACTGATTACAAGAGTAATATTAACTATTAATGAAGAAATGTGACATCTTTATGAAACTAAAAGAACTGGATAAACTAAAAGAACTGGATAGTTGAGATGTACAGGATTCAGAGATTCAGAAATGTTTAATGTAAAACAAGTATGAACAGGCCATTAGGTATCCAAAGTGTTTCTAAGAACTGCTGAACTAAGGTAATAGAATTGGAACTGTTCAACTCTGCAGGATTTTAGCTCTGGAGGACTGAGTTGTTACAGTTTTGTTGAAAAGAGTAGCTTTAGAAGGCATCATTATTGTCTCAGCGATTGAGAATTGTATTCATTCTATGTATAAATAAATATATACATTCTTCATCCCCTAGATTCTCCTGTAGTGTATCACAAAATCTGCAGTGTGTTCTGAGGTTTAAAATCAAAGTTAAAAACAAAAATCTTTAAATCCTCTTAACATTTCTGATGTCAAACTTTATAACGTTCGTGGTGTGTTCAAGAAACAGAAATACTTCGTTAATAAAGCACGTACATGTTGGTTGTTTTTAGGTTCCTTTGCAACAGCATCTTGCCTGATTTGTAAATACAAAGTTGACTGTGAAGCTGTACGAGGAGATATTTTTAATCAGGTAATTTGTTGCCCATATTTTAGGAATTGTGCATGTCTCTGAAGTATTTCTTCTTTTGCCTCAAAATCCTTTTTTTCCCCTTAAAAGTATATGTGGTACAGAAAGATTCAGGAAGAAAATAGTAATTGGGAATTTTGGTAAAATACACAAGAACCTTTCAATACCTTATATAGAAAACAGCCCTATAAAGTCTCTTAAAATTATGAAATTGGCTTCTTAGTATCTAAGCTGAACATAAAACGTCAGATCATAAGCAAGTTGTTGTTGTTGTAGTTTTTCTCCTTCCTTTCCCTTTTTGTGCCTGTCAGATTTGGACCTTAAATTAGTTGTGGTAATCTTTTAAAATTATTTCATACATGTTCATTGCCAAAAAATATAGGAAAATGTAGCAGAAAATAAAAATAATCCAGAAATATGTCCTATGTGCTTAGCAATATATAGTTAATTATATCATTATGAAAGAGAAAGAATAGTATATTAAAATGGAATCATTGGTCGAGTGCAGTGGCTCATGCTTGTAATCCCAGCACTTTGGGAGGCTGAGGTGGGTGGATCATTTGAGGTCAGAAGTTTGAGACCAACCTGGCCAACATGGCAAAACCCTGTCTCTCCTAAAAATACAAAAATTAGCCTGGCATGGTAGTATATGCCTTTAATCTCAGCTGCTTGGGAGGCTGAGGCAGGAGAATCATTTGAACTCAGGAGGTGGAGGTTGTAGTGACCTGAGATCATGCCACTGCACTCCAGCCTGGGCAACGGAATGAGACTCTATCTCAAATAAATAAAATGGAGTCATTTTATTTTACAAATGTGTATTTTTCTTTTAAAGGATCAATTCCCATTTTGTGTATATACACACATTGTGTTTTTCCTCTTATATGATGGACTCTTCAATGTCAAGTGTTTTTCTATATAGATATTATAACAAGAACATAGTATTTCACTGTTTCATAGTATGTTAATAAACTACCCATCATTGACATTTAGATTGTTATCCAGTTGCTGTTTATCCATAGCTTTTCTGTTTTTTTTTTTTTTTTTTAATAATTCTGAAATGTATTCTTAGAGTTATGGAAATGTTGACTATTTCTAACTTGGGCTTACTGTTTGCTTCTCTGCCTCAACCAAAATCTGAAAATACGTAGGTAGTTCCTCGATGTCCTAGGTGCCCAGCTGATGAACCGCTTGCTATCATGAAACCAGAGATTGTGTTTTTTGGTGAAAATTTACCAGAACAGTTTCATAGAGCCATGAAGTATGACAAAGATGAAGTTGACCTCCTCATTGTTATTGGGTCTTCCCTCAAAGTAAGACCGGTAGCACTAATTCCAAGTAAGTTGATGATGGCTTTTGGAGATCATTTCTATATATAATGTCATGGGTTGTGGATCTGTATAATAGACCCTAACCTTAGTAATCTTACTCTGCTTCTGCTTGAAAAAGTGGTGAAGAGCTAATTTTCGAAATCGTTTGTTTATTTATTTATTGAAATGGGGTTTCCCTCTTGTTGCCCAGGCTGTAGTGCGGTGGCGTGATCTCAGCTCACTGCAACCTCTGCCTCCTGAGTTCAAGCGATCCTCCTGCCTCAGCCTCCTGAGTAGCTGGGATTACAGTTGTCTACCAACATGCCTGGCTAACTTTTTATTTTTTTAGTAGAGACCGGGTTTCGCCATGTTGGCCAGGCTGGTCTCAAACTCCTGAGCTCAGGTGATCCACCCGTCTTGGCGTCCCAAAGTGCTGGGATTACAGGCATGAACCACAATGCCCGGCCAGAAATTGTTTATTTTTAGTAGAGATGAGGTCCTGTTGTGTTGCCCAGGCTGGATTCGAACTCCTGGGCTCAAGGATCCTCCTGCCTCAGCCCCTTGAGTAGCTAGGATTACAGGCACAAGCCTCCACATCTGGCTAAACTATTTTTTATGTGGCATTGTTGTTCATTGAGACTGGTGAATCTGACATTTTGATGGGGTATGGAGGGTTGTCAAAACACAAGTAATGTTAGTGACTCACGCCTGTAATCTCAGCACTTTGGGAAAGGCCGAGGTGGGTGGATCCCTTGAGGGCAGCAGTTTGAGACCAGCCTGGCCAACATGTTGAAACCCTGTCTCTGCTAAAAATACAAAAATCAGCTGGGTGTGGTGGTGTGCGCATGTAGTCCCAGCTACTTGGCAGGCTGTGAGAACCGCTTGAACCCAGGAGGCAGAGGTTGCAATGAGCCGAGATTGTGCCAATGCACTCCAGCCTGGGTGACAGTGGGACTCTGTCTCAAAAAATCAAAAACAAAAAAACCCACAAGTAATGCTAAACTCTGCTTCTAATTTATGTGAAAAATTAAGACAAAGGTAAAGAGTTCAATTTAGACTTTTTGGTGGAATGTGTTTTTAATGTTAGCATCAATTAATTTATGAAATGGTCCTTAATCCTCATATTTTTTATTCTTAATAAGATTACAGTTGTTGATCTTTCAAATTTAATTGATTTCACATTTAATAAATTCAAATATATAGTTTGGTAGAAGGTAGAAGTGTAACATACCATGTAAGATGGAATTTGGGGGCTCAAAATGATTGGTTCATTCTTGTTGTAATAATAGTCAAGTCATAATGGTGATATGTTGGTCTAGTTTACCCAAAAGGGTGTGTGTATAAAATGTTCACATAAAATTTAAATCCCTATTACTCTCAGGAACATTTCTTTGTTATATGTATTCTCATACTGTTTCCTCCTCTAGTTTAGAATCAGAGGAGGAGGAGGAGAGAGAGAGATTTCAGTTGCATCAGATGTGTCCTTTTACAAGTGAGAGAAAAGGAGAGGAAACAATATTAAATCCCTAGCCAGAGAATTTAATTAGACCCCACATCAGCAGTCAAGGCAGCCAGAGTAAACAGTTGAAGGAAACATGGATTCAAGCTCTTCAATTTTGTGTCTATCCCATATCTCGTGGCTTTAGCAGTTAACTCAGTCTTACCTAATTAGCTGTGAAATTCTGTTAAAGTAGAATATAAGACAATTTGCAATTAAATGAAACATGAAAATTTAATATACAAGTCCCTTTGTTCTTGAGTTGCTCTTTTTAAAGCAAATTCAGAGACACTCTGCTTAAAAAGCTTTTTTTTATTTTTAAGAGACGGGTGTCTTGCTGTAGCTCAGGCTAGAGTGCAGTGGTGCAGTTACAACTCACTGCAGCCTTGAACTCCTGGGGACAAGGAATCCGTCCACTTCAGCTTCCCAAGTAGTTAGGACCACACGCGCACACCATGCTTGGCTAATGAAAAAAATTTTTTTTTGTAGAAACGGGATTCACTTTGTTGTCCAGGCTGGTCATAAACTCCTGGCCTCAAGTGATCCTTCCTCTGCCTCTCAAAGCATTAGGATTACAGGCATGAGCTACCATGCCCAGTCCTTAAAAACTTTTATTTCGAAAGCTGTGGGATAGTATGGTGTGTTGCAAAGATAATTAAAAAAAGAAACAGGTTTATAATAGTGTAGAATTTATTTGTATGACTTTTTTCCTCCCCTCCCCCCCACTCCCTTCCTCCCTTCCTTCCGTCTTTCCATCCTTCTTCTGTTTGTCCTTCCTTTCTTCTGTATGTCCGTCCTTCTGTCCATTCGTCCTTCCTTCCCATCAGTCCCATCCTTCTATCTGTTCTTCCTTCCTCCCATCCTCCCTCCCATCCTTCCATCCTCCCTCCCATCCTCCCATCCTCCCTCCCATCCTCCCATCCTCCCTCCCATCCTCCCATCCTCCCTCCCATCCTCCCATCCTCCCTCCCATCCTCCCATCCGCCCTCCCATCCTTCCTCCTCCCTCCCATCCTCCATCCTCCCTCCCATCCTTCCATCCTCCCTCCCATCCTTCATCCTCCCTCCCATCCTCCCATCCTCCCATCCTCCCTCCCATCCTCCCATCCTCCCTCCCATCCTTCCATCCTCCCTCCCATCCTCCCATCCTCTCTCCCATCCTCCCTCCCATCCTTCCATCCTCCCTCCCATCCTTCCATCCTCCCTCCCATCCTTCCATCCTCTCTCCCATCCTTCCATCTTCTCTCCCATCCTTCCATCCTCCCTCCCATCCTTCCATCCTCTCTCCCATCCTTCCATCCTCCCTCCCATCCTTCCTCCCGTCCTCCTTCCCTCCCTCGTTGCCCAAGCTGGAGTGCAATGGCATGATCTTGGCTCATTGCAGTCTCTTCCTCACTACAGTCTCTGCCTCCTGGATTCAAGCAGTTCTCCTCCCAAGAAGCTGGGATTAGAGGCATGCGCCACCACACACCTGGCTAAGTAGAGACGGGGTTTCACCACGTTGGTCAGGTTGGTCTTGAACTCCTGACCTCAGGTGATCCGCCCGCCTCGGCCATCCAAAGTGCTGGGATTACAGGTGTGAGCCACCGCACCCGGCTCACCTTCTTTATATCAGGAGCTACTTAAGTAGAACATTTATGTGCCAAGAACTCTTCTGTGCACTTGACTTATTAACTCATTTAATCTTCACCACAGTCTTGTGGAAAAGTACTGTTACCCCATTCTACAGACAAGGAAATTTGAGGTTCAGAGTGGGAAAGTCTGGGAAGATTGCTCAGGGGTTACCAGGTGACAGGAGCAGAACCTGAACGTTTTATAAAAGATTTAACTGCCCATCTGCTTGCTTGATGAAATGTAATGGCTTGGTTAAGTATTTAGTGCATGGGTCTTTTTTGGAAATTTGGAGCTCAAGCCCTTGTTGGATTTTTGCGTAATGTATCTGTTGTGGTTTTATTAGCTTACTTCCTCCTCCCTTTTTCTAACTCTTATTTTTCACCCTATTTTAGGTTCCATACCCCATGAAGTGCCTCAGATATTAATTAATAGAGAACCTTTGCCTCATCTGCATTTTGATGTAGAACTTCTTGGAGACTGTGATGTCATCATTAATGAATTGTGTCATAGGTTAGGTGGTGAATATGCCAAACTTTGCTGTAACCCTGTAAAGCTTTCAGAAATTACTGAAAAACCCCCACGAACACAAAAAGAATTGGCTTATTTGTCAGACTTGCCACCCACACCTCTTCATATTTCAGAAGACTCAAGTTCACCAGAAAGAACTTCACCACCAGATTCTTCAGTGATTGTCACACTTTTAGACCAAGCAGCTAAGAGTAATGATGATTTAGATGTGTCTGAATCAAAAGGTCGTATGGAAGAAAAACCACAGGAAGTACAGAATTCTAGGAATGTTGAAAGTATTGCTGAACAGATGGGAAATCCGGATTTGAAGAATGTTGGTTCCAGTACTGGGGAGAAAAATGAAAGAACTTCAGTAGCTGGAACAGTGAGAAAATGCTGGCCTAGTAGAGTGGCAAAGGAGCAGATTAGTAAGCGGCTTGATGGTAAGAAAGGCAATCGAACCATTTTGAAAGTATAGTTGTCATAACAATATTTCCAAAAAATTAGCTATTTCGGCAGGTTAATTGATAAAGTAGCTTTATGTAGTTGATTCTGTTTAGAGAAACTGTACAGTTCATAATCAGAAAAGTAAATCTTCTGGTATCCTTCATAATACGGAGAAGGAAGTGTTTAATAGTGCTCTGTATGTTTTCTCTAGGGGATGGAAAAATAAGAATGGGTTATTAGCTGGCAGAAACGATGACAGATTTGGGTGCTTATTGTGGGTTAGCTGCTTTACATACGTTACCTGATTTTAATCTTCTGAGGTAGGATCTATTACTTTCTTCTGCAGGTGGGAAAACTCAGGAACATAGAGGTTAAATACCTCATGCACGGTAACTGCAAGAAGTGGAAGAATCAGATTAAAAATCCAGTCATTTGTGCTTAGAGCCTGCCCCCTTAACTACTATGCAGTGTTGTCTGAGATTTAGAACACATCTGTGTTTTCTCTGAGGACTTAGAAAGAATCCGTGATTCTTCTCCACTGAATATAGGAATAGTTTCTACCCTGTTTAGAACATGCATAGTCTTTATCAATCAGTGTTAATTGATATAGGTGAAATCACTTTCTACTCTATGGAAGCTGATGTTTTAAGTCCAAGTAGTCTGTATGGTCGAAATTCCTAACTTAATGTTAGAAAAATACTGTTAAAAAAAAAAAAAAAAACCACTGTAACTTAGCTATAATTTAGAACTTTAGGTCTCATTCCATTTACCATACTTGGTGAAAACTGACAAATTTTAGACAACTGTATTTGAGTATTCCAGTCATTTGCTATAAATACATTGTAGTTCAGTTGAATAAACCTTTGGCCTTTTTCATATTAGGCACTGTGGTAAGTTCTGGAGACACAGTGATTAATGTATGTAATTATAAATGTGGGTGATATTAATACTTTGGTATAGGTGCTACTGAAGAACAAAGTATTATTGTTTTGAACAAAACATCACCCAAAAGGTAGGTTTTTTTTTTGGTTTTTTTTTTTTTTTTTTTTTGGTGATGGAGTCTCACTTTTGCCCAGGCTGGAGTGCAGTGGCACAATGTCAGTTCACTGCAACCTCCGCCTCCCGGGTTCAAGTGATTCTTCTGCTTCAGCCTCCTGAGTAGCTGAGATTACAGGCGTGCGCCACCATGCCCAGCTGATTTTTGTATTTTTAGTAGAGACGGGGTTTTGCCATGTTGGTAAGTCTGGTCTCAAACTCCTGACCTTGTGAGCCACCATGCCCAGCCCCAAAAAGTAGATTTTACTTGGAGATTAGATTATACAAGGCTTTCTAAGGAGCAAAATATTTAACAATAAGTAGGGATTTAAAAAGAGCAGACGCGTTCCCAGGGGAAACTAGAAAAAGCATAGAGGGATGCTTATGTTTGCAAATCGTGGCAGAAATCAGAAAGTAGAAAAATTGCTACTGACTTAGGTAATACACAGTCGTCTCTATCATATACAAAGCCTACCTGTGCACTAAGACTTGCACTGGGAACTCTTCTTGAATGTCATTTTGGCAGATGTGTCAAACGCATCAATCTCTTTTCCCAAGAAACAGAGTTGACCCGAACAGTCATTTTTATTTTTTTACATTTTTATTTATTTATTTTTTGAGACGGAGTTTTGCTCTTGCTGTCCAGGCTGAAGTACAATGGCGTGATCTCGGCTCACGGCAACCTCCACCTCCTGGCAACCTCCGCCTCCCAGGTTCCAGCGATTCTCCTGCCTCAGCCTCCCAAGTAGTTGTAGCTGAAACCACAGGCGCGTGTCCTCATGCTCAGCTAATTTTTTTTTTTTTAGTTTTTGTAGAGACAGGGTCTTGCCACATGGCCCAGACTGATCTCAAAACTCCTGGGCTCAGCAGTCTGCCTGCCTTGGCCTCCCAAAGTGTAGGGATTACAGGTGTGAGCCACTGTGCCCTGCCTGTGGTGTCTTAGGAACCTGATGAGTACTATGTATCTGTTGTAATAGAGGGAAATAAGCGGTTTTCACAGTGATTTGTAGTGGACTGTGAAATAAATTTCAGGGATTCAGGTCAGAATTGTCATACAGGTTGTTGTAGTCAGGGTGAGAACTGGGTCATGATGCAGTGTAAAAGTTTGAGAGCCACTTTGGAGAGAACTTTAGGTTTGCCACCTACCAGTGTGGTAACCAGGCTTCTGTGAATTAGTCTGGGATATGGTACAATAAATATTACATTTATTATGTGTGAAAAGAGATGTTAAGTTAGGGACATATTGTGAATTCAAACTTTTCCATCAGTTTTTAGGGATCCTACTCTTTCACTTAAACCCCAAATGGCCAAGCTAGGATTGATTTGGTATGCTCTAGAAAGAACTTCATTGGTATTCATGGATTCAGATTACATCTTAGAGGACTTCAAAAGCATCTTAGACTGTATGTGTATATACACACATTTTCTGAATCAGTAGGTGGCTCATGGGGCCTGAGATCTTCTCGAGTGAATCTAAATTTAGATTCACAGGTGATACTGTAGATTCACAGTGTCTACAGACTACACTATGAATTTGTGGTGATTACATTATTGACAATATTTTAGGTTTATAATCAGAAAAAAGTTAAAATAGTTAATGAAGAGGCTTTAAAAGCCTGTGTGCTTTAGAGAAGTTGCTTAATGAACACAAATTGGGTATCTAATGTAGGCTGGGCTGGATACTTCATTTTCATCAAATCTTTTTAAAATAATTGGTGAAATAACCTTTATTGAATACGGTTCTCTACATTTTACAACCCTCATAGGGTTGTAAAAATTTATTTCATTCTCTAGATGAGGAAATTGAGGCACAGAGGTACACTTACAAATTTACAAAGATATAATAAATGGCAGAACTAAGATTTGAACCCAGGACTAAGTGTATTGCTTGTATTTAATTAATTTTTAAGAGACAGGCCATCACTCTGTTGCCTAGGCTGGCCCTTGAACTCCTGGGCTCAAGCAGTCCACCCGCCTCAGCCTCCTGAGTAGTTGGAACTGCAGGCACATCATGGCCTCCCAGTTGTTTTTAAACACTAATGGTACACTTATAAAAGGCAGAGCTGGTACCCACACTTCATTTCAGACTGAGTTAGTCTTAGAAAACTGAAAGTAACGTTTTCATCATTATATTTCAGGTAATCAGTATCTGTTTTTGCCACCAAATCGTTACATTTTCCATGGCGCTGAGGTATATTCAGACTCTGAAGATGACGTCTTATCCTCTAGTTCTTGTGGCAGTAACAGTGATAGTGGGACATGCCAGAGTCCAAGTTTAGAAGAACCCATGGAAGATGAAAGTGAAATTGAAGAATTCTACAATGGCTTAGAAGATGAGCCTGATGTTCCAGAGAGAGCTGGAGGAGCTGGATTTGGGACTGATGGAGATGATCAAGAGGCAATTAATGAAGCTATATCTATGAAACAGGAAGTAACAGACATGAACTATCCATCAAACAAATCATAGTGTAATAATTGTGCGGGTACAGGAATTGTTCCACCAGCATTAGGAACTTTAGCATGTCAAAATGAATGTTTACTTGTGAACTCTATAGAGCAAGAAAACCAGAAAGGTAATATTTATAGATTGGTAAAATAGATTGTTTTTCATGGATAATTTTAAACTTCATTATTTCTGTACTTGTACAAATTCAACACTAACTTTTTTTTTTTTAAAAAGGTACTAAGTATCTTTAATCAGCTGTTGGTCAAGACTAACTTTCTTTTAAAGATTCATTTGTATGATACATTCATATGTATATATAATTTTTGTTTTTGTCTAGTGAGTTTCAACATTTTTAAAGTTTTCAAAAAGCCATCGGAATGTTAAATTAATGTAAAGGGAACAGCTTATCTAGACCAAAGAATGGTATTTTCACTTTTCTTTGTAACATTGAATGGTTTGAAGTACTCAAAATCTGTTAACTCTAAACTTTTGATTCTTTAACACAATTACTTATTTTTAAACACTGGCATTTTCCAAAACTTGTGGCAGCTAACTTTTTAAAATCTCAAATGACATGCAATGTGAGTAGAAGGAAGTCGACAATATGTGGGAGGGCACTCAGTTGTCTTTACTTTTAAAAGTAATACTTGGTGCTAAGAATTTCAGGATTATTGTATTTATGTTCAAATGAAGATGGCTTTTGTACTTCCTGTGGACATGTAGTAATGTCTATATTGGCTCATAAAACTAACCTGAAAAACAAATAAATGCTTTGGAAATGTTTCAGTTGCTTTAGAAACAATAGTGCCTGCCTGGATCCCCTTAGTTTTGAAATATTTGCCATTGTTGTTTAAATACCTATCACTGTGGTAGAGCTTGCATTGATCTTTTCCACAAGTATTAAACTGCCAAAATGTGAATATGCAAAGCCTTTCCGAATCTATAATAATGGTACTTCTAACTGGGGAGAGTGTAATATTTTGGACTGCTGTTTTCCATTAATGAGGAGAGCAACAGGCCCCTGATTACAGTTCCAAAGTAATAAGATGTTAATTATAACTCAGCCAGAAAGTACATGTCTCCTTCCATTGGGAGGATTTGGTGTTAAATACCAAACTGCTAGCCTAGTATTATGGAGATGAACATGATGTAACTTGTAATAGCAGAATAGTTAATGAATGAAACTAGTTCTTATAATTTATCTTTATTTAAAAGCTTAGCCTGCCTTAAAACTAGAGATCAACTTTCTCAGCTGCAAAAGCTTCTAGTCTTTCAAGAAGTTCATACTTCATGAAATTGCACCGTAAGCATTTATTTTTCAGACCATTTTTGAACATTACTCCTAAATTAATAAAGTATTCCTCTGTTGCTTTAGTATTTATTACAATAAAAAGGGTTTGAAATATAGCTGTTCTTTATGCATAAAATACCCAGCTAGGACCATTACTGCCAGAGAAAAAAAATCGTATTTGAATGGCCATTTCCCTACTTAAAAGATGTCTGAATCTGAATTTATTTGGCTACACTAAAGAATGCAGTATATTTAGTTTTCCATTTGCATGATGTGTTTGTGCTATAGATAATATTTTAAATTGAAAAGTTTGTTTTAAATTATTTTTACAGTGAAGACTGTTTTCAGCTCTTTTTATATTGTACATAGTCTTTTATGTAATCTACTGGCATATGTTTTGTAGACTGTTTAATGACTGGATATCTTCCTTCAACTTTTGAAATACAAAACCAGTGTTTTTTTACTTGTACACTGTTTTAAAGTCTATTAAAACTGTCATTTGACTTTTTTCTGTTAACTTACATTGTTTAAGGTATATAATTTTTAAATCTTGCAGAATTTGTACAGCTTTGAATGCTATAGTATTAGATGCTTTCTTTCTCATACTACATTTCTTCATTCAGTTTATTACATTAGTCTCACCAGACCAGTACTTGAAAACACTGATGGTGCTGATCGTAGCAGGCGATGCATCACCACCAAGCATTTCAGAACTATTTCAACCATTTTAGGCTAGAGGCCTTGAGCAAGTAAAACGTGGGGAAAAGGCAGAGCAGGGCCTAAGAAGGATGTGACAACCTATGATAAAGGACCAGAAGTTTGGGATTCGAGAGAGAACAGGAAGTGGTGGGTAGTGAAAATCTATGTGATGCAAAGGCTGGGTTAACTGAAAATCTGTTGTTGGATGCCAGGTCTTTTTAAGTCCAAAGACTGCAGACCACATTTGGTGTCAACTTTCTGAGGCTGACCTGAGAACCTACTTATTTTGAGGGAGAAAGTACTCCTGAAGAGGCCAGCAGTGTCCCCCTTAAAATGTATGTGTAACTTGGTCAGGTGCTGTGGCTCACACCTGAAATCCCAGCACTCTGGGAGGCCTAGGCGGGCAGATCACCTGAGGTCAGGAGTTTGAGACCAGCCTGGCCAACATGGTGAAATCCCGCCACCATGTCCGGCTAATTTTTTGTATTTTTAGTAGAGACGGGGTTTCACCGTGTTAGCCAGGCTGGTCTCGAACTCCTAGACTCAAGCCATCTGCCCACCTCAGTCTTCAAGTGCCAAGTGTTGGGATTACAGGTGTGAGCCACCATGCCCAGCCTACATTCTGGTTTTTATTTCCTTTTAATTGAAAGGAATGTCTTGGTTCTGCTGTCTTATTCATCACCCTGAACAGTGGCTACTAGCTTGAATGACTAAGGAGAGCTACAAACACACTATATATTTGTACCTTACAAATAGATGTGCGGAGGCCAAATACTTCAGTATTTAGCCAACTCAATAAAGTCCCTACAATTTAGCAAATGATCTGTAGCTTTGCTGCTCTTATCTACAAAGCTCGGGACTTTTCTTGTTTTTTAAAAGTAAATGGCAATTTCAGAAATCTTCAATGGTATTTTAACTTTCTACCATGAATCTCCTTGGTGTTAATACACTGTATCATAGTCTAGAGTAACAGGGAGGAAGTGTCCCCAAATTAAGCTTTGTACAGTGTGCTCCTAGATGAGATGCTATTCTCTCGTTACAGTATTTGTTCATGGAACTGTTAATCCAAAGTGCCTGCTATTTCACAGATCGGCTTCATAATATACAAAGTTTACTACTATTGAGAAATAGCATCTGACATGTTTTTGATTCAAATAATTACTACCTCAAGGAGTGGACGAACAGGTAATATGGTATAATATCAGGTATGTGGAGACATTCTCATGGGGAAGAATGCCACTACTTTGAGGAAAAGTACCTTAGGTGAGAACACTGTTTCAGTGCTTCTATCTATAGAAGAGTTCTGTGGTTAGCCAATAGTTTTTTAAGCTGACCTACTGAAAAGTACAAGTCCACAACCCCTTATCCAACCCCTTGGGCTTATTTGCATTTTGGAATTATGAATTTTAAAGAATTTTTTAAAGCACCCAATAGGGGTCATAGTCTTATTTAGTGAATACCATAAATAGCTTCAAGAATTCAGATCAGGTTTTTCTGCAAAGTGAGAGATGACAATATTTTCAGTTTTTTTGGATTTTAGAATTACAGGTTAAGAGACTGTGGACCTCTATAAATTTGTATGGGAATAGAAACAAGCAATCTGAAATTTAAGAGACCTTCCCTGAGCCATCCCTCTTTGAAAAATTTTGACTCTTATATGAGAACCACTGAAAGTTTAAATATTAAAACAATAAATCTTTATTAAACAGTTTTCACGGCATTTTAAAATAAATTTAAAAAATAAATATTTGCATTCTAGCAGAAAGTCACATGTATTGCATCAACTCACTTTTACAATTTAATGGCATGAGATAACTAAGCATCAGCACCATAAAACCGTTAAGATTTGTTTCTTAAATTCAAGGAAATAGCTCTAAAGCCCTGCAGCATCAATACTTTTGAAAGCTATAACCCAGTGATTGGTGCTCATAGTAGCCAATGTTTCTTTCTATTACTGGCAACTGTGGAGACAGAGTTCTTCCAGTACTAAATAGTAATAAGTTCTCTGATCAACAATTCCCCATCTATCAGCATGTCATGTCAGGATTCACAAAAGAGAAAACTGCAGGTTATGTAGTATATTCCCTATTTGTGATTTAGGTTTGCACAAAGACACTTATTCTAGCAAAAAAGAAAAGATCGTGTTTCCACCATGCTACCTTTTTTTCTTTTTATAGAGTTTCAGAGTAAGATTTAAATCATAATTTTTAACCTCTAAAAGTCTGCTCAAGTTCAATTACAACCATAGAAACTGTACTGGTATCAGAACATAACTATTTTATTACAAAACTTAACATTATTTACAAAATGAAAAAATAATCAAATGACTATTGCAGGCCAAAGTTAAAGGTTTTTCACTCAATGATTGAAGAAAAATTAAGCAATATTTCCATGCACTCACACCAGATCATTTCTGAAATATGCAAACTCTTAAAACTCATGTTAGTAGAACTTTAATGTATTCACAATACTTGTTATGTTTATTGGAAGATTGTCAAAAAAATCCATGGTTCTGTACAATAATATTAACAGTTTGTTCATTTTCCTTTAATGTTTTGACTTCCATGAACACTCGTAGATTGAACATTCTGCAAGTAAGAATTATAATAGTACCTCTGTCACCTTGCTGAATTCATCACCACAAGAAAAACACAAATAGTTCAATGCTTTTGCACTAAACTGAATAGTTATATTAAACTGAAGCCTTCATTGTGATCAATAGCTTGGATCAGTTTAGAACGCAGAGTTTCTTTATCTGTATATTTTGGAAGATCCAGAAGATTAAAACAAGTATGGGAAACTGGGAGATATTCCTCACCACCTCCTGTTGACTGGATGACTAGTTTCAGACTCTTCATACCAAGAATAGGAATGCGATCACTACCTGTCAAAAATACTGCCAAGAAAGAAATCATTCAGTCAACTACTTCAAAACAAAAAGTAGCAAGTCATATTTTGTACAGTCACTACAGCAGAGCTTCACATTAATATCTGTTCTAATGTGTTTACTCCCTAATTTGTGGAAGACAAGTTTTTTGAGACACATTCTAATTGCTCATTCACACAATATTTTTTCTGACAAACCAAATACAAAATGCAGTTTTGATTATGATTTTTCTATTTGTTTCTTTCTGTTTTTTTTTTCTTTTAAATCAGAAATTTATAATGGGCAGCCAAAATTCAAATCATTTTTTTTTTTTTTTTTTTTGAGACGAGCCTTGCTCAGTTGCCTAGGCTGGAGTGCAGCCTCGACCGCCTGGGCTCCAGCAATCCTCTCACCTCGGCTTCTGGAGTAGCTGGGAGCATAGGCGCGTGTCATCAAGCCCAGGGCTAATTTTTGTAGAGATGAGGTTTTGCCATGTTGCCCAGGCTCAAATCACTCTTAAAGAGTAATGATTTCTCATCCTTATGACATACAGAAGAATTTGACCAAGATTCTCGGACAGATTGCTAAAACATTCTTGGCAACAGCAGGAGTATCAAAGGAAATGTCACTGATTTGGATACATAAATTCTGACAACTTTAAAAATAAGTCAAATTTCAATTAGAATACAGACTTTAACAGAAGAAAGATACTCGGGCATCAGTTATAAATGAGAGAACTAAAGCCTGAAAAAGCTTTATTTTATATAGAAATTGCCAAAGTTTTAGTCTTGAAGCAAAAAGAAAAAAAAAAATGAAGACCAAACAGAGAAAAGAGCAATACAGTTGGCCCTCCATATCTGTGAATTGTGTATCCATGGATTCAACCAACTGCAAATGGAAAATATTTTCAAAAAATGGCTGCTTGTGACTGTACTGAGTATGTCAACTTTTTTTCTTCACACTGGTCCCTCAACAATACAGTATAACAACTATTTACATAGCATTTACTTTGTATCAGGTATTAATACAGGTATATTCATGTGTCAACGATGAGGATATGTTCTGGGAAATGCATCATTAGGCGATTTCATTCATTGTGTAAACATCATATATTTACACAACCTAGACAGTACAGTCTACTACACACCTAGGTTACGTGATACAGTCCTACTGCTCCCAGGCTACAAACCTGTACAGCATGGTACTGTACTGATTTCTGTAGGTAACTGTAACATAACAGTAGGTATCTGTGTATGTAAATACAGAAAAGGTACAGTAGGTTATTATAAGGTATTATAATCTTAAGGGCCCACTATCATATATGTGGTCTCTAGTTCACTGAAAAGTCATTATGTGGCACATGACTGTAATCTAGAGATGATTGAAAGTATAAGGATGTGCATAGGTTATATGCAAATACTATGCCAATTTATATAAGAAACTTGAGCATCTATTGGATTTGGGTATCCTTGGCAGGGAGGTCTTGGAACCAATCCCCCAATGTATGCCAAAGGATGACTATACTCCAGAGATCTTTTTAGAAATCTAAAAGGAATTCTACAATCCTAGTTTATTGTAACCAGTTTATTGTAACTGTAACATAGCTATAGTTTGCTTTCATTTCCAAGTTAGCTTCTGTTTTACTTCATAGAATGAATCGATGCTATTTTGTAGGCAAACTGAATTTAGCTTTTGAAATAAGAAAATACATGTACTGAAGAGTGCAAATCAGTTCTTTTTCAAAAAAATTACTTGAAGATTAAAAACAGGACTTTGGAATAATACTATAATTAGATTCCAGTCTCATAAAGTATACAACTAATTAGAAATACTTACACAGAAACTGTTTCTTCTTTTCCAATGGTAATTCGTGAAATACTTCCCAAAAAATTTTTATCGTAGGATGTTCTGCCCAATATTCCCCTTTGTATTCTGTATTCTAAAAACAACATAATCTTTTATTAGTATGAAGGGACACGCTGGCTAATATATTAGCACATAAAGCTAACATGGTCCAGGAGTTTGAAACTCGTGCAATTCAATGGATTGCCCACTGTTTCCTGGACATTTACAATTTGAAGTTATTAGTTCCAGGAGAAAAAGAAATACGTAAGAATCACCAGAAATCTTTCCCAGCACTTCAAATAACATGATAGGATCATACTATCATCTTCAAAAGTAAAATAAAGAGAAACTAGAATTACTAAAATAATGTTGTAGGACCATTAAAAGTTTGACATGGAATTATCTGTGATAATCAGAAAATTTCCTTTTTCTGTATTCACGAAGTCAAACATTACAATTTATCTCTCCTTTTAAAAATATGGTACTAAGCGACACTAAAAATTTTCTGAGGTAGTTTACAAGATGGCCACCAGTGAGCACTGCCTCCTGGTATTCATGCCCGTGTGTAATAAGGACATTGTGAATATGAGGAATGTATGACTTCTGAGACTAAATCATAAAAACTCTATGGCTGGGCGCGGTGGCTCACGCCTGTAATCCCAGCGCTTTGGGAGATGGAGGCGGGCAGATCACAAGGTCAGGAGATCGAGACCATCCTGGCTAATACAGTGAAATCCCATCTCTACTAAAAATACAAAAAATTAGCCAGACGTGGCGGTCTGCGCCTGTTGTGCCAGCTGCTGGGGAGGCTGAGGCGGGACAATGGCATGAACCCAGGAGGCGGAGCTTCCAGTGAGCCGAGATCGCACCACTGCACTCCAGCCTGGGTGACACAGCAAGACTCCATCTCAAAAAAACAAACAAAAACAAAACAAACAAACAAAAACCTCTATGGCTTCAGCCCTTCTTCTGGATCACTCACTCTGGGGGGAAACAGTTGTCATTTTATGAGCATATTCAAACATCCCTATATGAAGAGAAGTACTCATGGTGCTATACTGAGGCCCCTGCCAACAGTCAGGTGAGTAAGCCACTTTGGAAATGAATCTCTATCCTTAACCATGCTTTTAGATGACTATAGCGCCAGCCAATATTCTGACTGCAACTTCATGAGGGAACCTTGAGCCCAAACTACTCAGCTAAGCCACTCCTGAATTCCTGACCCAGAGAAACTATAAAGCAACAAAGTTTCATTGTTATTTTGAAGCCAGTAAGTTTTGGGGTAATTTGAAGCCAGTAAGTTTTGGGGTAATATATCTCCCCTTTCAAAAATATTAGTACTGGCCAGGCGCGGTGGCTCACGCCTGTAATCCCAGCACTTTGGGAGGCCGAGGCAGGTGGATCACTTGAGGTCAGGAGTTCCAGACCAGCCTGGCCAACATGGTGAAACCCCACCTCTACTAAAAATACAAAAATTAGCTGGGCATGGTGGCACATGCCTGTAATCCCAGCTACTTGGGGGAGGCTGAGGCAGGAGAATTGCTTGAACCCGGGTGGCGGAGGTTGTAGTGAGCCGAGACTGTGCCACGGTACTCCAGCCTGGTCAACAAGAGTGAAATTCCATCCCCGCTGCTCCCCCCACCCCCCAAAAATATTAGTACTAAGAGAGAAGGTGGTAGGAAGCAGAGAGGAAATAGTTTATATTGTTAACTGTTCTTATCCAGCCACAATTGGCCTTAACTTTCAGTTCTTCAGATGCATCAGGTCCTTTGGACGTACTGTTTCCTCAGCCTATACCACTCAGACACATCCTTTCTTCTTTGGTCATCAGGCTAATTTTTACCCTTTTAGGGCTCAGATTAAATGCCATCTAATTCATTCATTGATTCATCCAACAAATACATAATGAGTTTTAGTCAATGTTTTTGGCCCTGGGAAAACCTCAGTGAACAGAATCCTCACTTACCTTGTGGAGCTTACCATCTAGTGAGAGGCGTTCCCAGATTCATCTAGCCTAGATTAGGTTCCTCCTTATGTACCACTCACTAAATTCTTTTTCATTGTATTCATCAAAGCTGTGTATTAAGCATTTAATTTCTAGCTCCCTTATTAGGGCAAAGACCATGTCTCTATCTTATTTCCTGCGCTCTCCTCAATTTCTTGCATAGTTTCAGTTGCACATTATCAGGCATACAGTAGAGGCTCAATAAATACTTGCTACTGGGCCTTTTGAATTTTGGACTCTCCTTATTTGTAGCCATGATTTATCTTAATCACTGAACTCTCAATAATTCAGATCTGCAAAATATTTGCTGTTAACTGCAAGCAAGTTTGAAGAAAACGGCTTTAATTCTAGCACTCAATTTATTAAACTGTGAGCATGTTAGTGGGGAAGGAAAAGAGGATGGCTAAAGTTTTTTTTTTTCTTTTAAATCTCTAAATGGTTTGGTAAAAATGTGCACACATGTCCTGGTTAAGAAAGAACATTTAAAGCTCCAAATCATAATCACTAAAATTGTAATGAATCAGATATACGACAGAAGAAATCAAAGTGTTTGTTATAAGTATAAATACACTATAATATATATACATATATTTGAGATGGAGTCTTGCTCTGTCACCAGGCTGGAGTACAGTGGTGCAATCTTGGCTCACTGCAACCTCCGCCTCCCAGGTTCAAGCGATTCTCCTGCCTCAGCCTCCTGAGTAGCTGGGATTACAGGTACGCACCACCACACCCAGCTAATTTTCATATTTTTAGTAGAGATGGGGGTTTCACTATGTTGGCCAGGATGGTCTCGATCTTCTGACCTCGTGATCCGCCTGCCTCAGCTTCCCAAAGTGCTGGGATTACAGGCGTGAGCCACCACGCCCGGCCGCTACAATATACTTTTTAAGATGTCCTGTTTTAACTGAATGAACACTTTGACATCAATGATCACTTCAGGCAAGGTTTCAAGTACTTACTGAGTGCTCTCCTAGGTGCTGGGAATACAGCAGTGAACAGAGGCAAAAATTCTGCTCTCACGGTACTTACATTGTGGTTGCGGGAAGGAGCAACCTAAGGAAAATTATGTCAGATCCAAAGAAGCAAAATAAAACAGCGACGGGAGACAGGATACATGTGCAGGAGAGGGGTTTGCAATTTTAGATCAGTTATCCAGGGAAGGCCTCTGAGAAGGTACAAACACGTAAAGGAAGCGAGAGCAAGAATCTTTTGGGATTATCAGGGGAAGAGAATTCCAGGCACATGGAAAAGGAAACAGAAACGCCCTAAGACTGGAACGTGCCTGGAGGGTTCTAGGCTCAGCAAGGAGGTTAATAAGGCTGAGGCAGAGTGAGAGCAACAATGACAGGAGATGAGGCAAGGAGGGACAAATTGTGTAGGATCTAAAGGGTGACGAGAAGCTGTCATATCATTTTCATTTTAAGGTGATTAGAGGTGGAGTCCATTTCCACTGGGGGACCCCTCAAAGTTAGTATCTACAGGCTTCTCTTGAGCAGATCAATTTACTACCACACAGGAACCTTCAGTCTCCTTCCTGAAGGATTTACACCCAGTTACTAGCTGTGTGGCATCCTCAGTTTTACTTGGTTTCCCAAATTGTAAAGCCTCTCTCCCAAGCTGTCTTTTGCTGGGTAAAAAAGGGGACATGAATGGTCCAATTATTCTTTAAAATGACTTTGAAGTAATTCTGTTGCCCTTAGTCCAACCCTCATCCCTGCCATTAAGGGTAACATGGTATACCAATTCTTGAGTCTTTCAGATTCTAGGATATACAATGAGTTGCCTCAGGCCAGGCGGACCATGAGGTCAGGAGTTCGAGACCAGCCTGGCCAATATGGTGACACCCTGTCTCTACTAAAAAAATAAAAAAATCAGCCGGGCATAGTGGCGTGCCTGTAGTTCCATACTTGGGAGGCTGAGGCAGAAGAATTGCTTGAACTTGGGAGGCGGATGTTACAGTGAGCCAAGATCACCCCACTGCACTCCAGCCTGGGCGACAGAGCAAGACTCCGTCTCAAAACAACAACAACAACAAAGAGTTGCCTCCTGACAATCCTGTCCCTCTGGAGGCTTAGAATTCAATTTTCCTCTGCTCTAAGTCACTCATCAATTTATGTCCTTACTTTCTGTCTTCCAAAACTACTACTTCTCTTGTTCATTGCATTTTTATTTTTTAGTTTTTGGTGTGTATATTACCATTTTTATTCCATTTCTGTCATTCTAGTGAGATTTTTGGGAGAGAGCAGACATGTTTATTCCATAATGTTTAATTAGAAGTCCTAATTATTCTTAAAATCTTATTCCTTAAATGACTACACAGTAAAACTGGCTATATTCTGGTGTGTATATAGTTCTGTAAGTTCTAAGCATAATATGCAGATTTGTGCAACCACTGCCACAATTAGGATACTCAACAGTCCCATCACTGTTATGCTTAGATGTCTCTTGTGCTACCTCCTCTGAAGTCACACCCTCCCACTCAACCCCTAGTCTCTGTTCACTATAATTTTTTGTCTTTTCAAGAATGTCACATAAATGGAACCATACAGTATGCAACCATTTGAAACTGGCTTCTTTCACTCAGCACAAAGCCTCAGATTCATACAGTTGTTGCATGTGTCAATAGTGCTTTTTTTTCTTTTTTGAGACAGGGTCTTGCTTTGTTGCCTACGTCACAGTGCAGTCAGGGCTCATTGCAGCCTCTACCTCCCGGGCTCAAGGGATCCTCCCACCTCAGCGCCCGGAGTAGCTGGGACTATGGGTGCACGCCACCATAAACGGCCAAATTTTTTATTTTTTGTAGAGACGGGGTTTCATCATGTTGTCCAGGCTGGTCTCAAACTCCTGGGCTAAAGAGATCTGCCTACCTCAGCCTCCCAAAGTGCCAGGATTAAAGGTGTGAGACACCACGAGCAGCTGTGCATTTCTTTTTAACACTTAGTAGTTATTCTGCTGAATAGGTATACTGTAGTAGGTTCACCCATTCACCCACTGAAAGACATCTAGGTTGTCTGCAGTTTTTTACTCATTTGCAAATAAAAAAAAAAGTATTTAAAAGTTAAGGTAAAACACACATACCATAAAGTTTACATCTTAACCATTTTAAGTGTACACTTCAGTAGCATTAACTACATTCACAAGGTTGTACCACCATCCATCTCCAGAATTCTTTTCATCTAGTAAAACTGAAACTCTGTCCCCTTTGTTTACAGATTTTTGTGTGAATATAATTTAATACCTGGGAGTAGGACTGCTAGGTCATATAGCAAATGTATGTTTAACTTTATAAGAAACCGCCACTGTTTCTAAAGTGACTCTACCATTTTGTATCCCCATCATGTACAAACGTTCATGATGCTTTGCACCTATTAAGGTGACTGACATAAAAAGTAGGTAAGTGCTAGCTCTACTTTTTTATGTTAGTCATCTTAATAGGTATACAGTATCTAATTATAAATGCATAAATCAGAGGATGGTACATTATAAAGACAGAAAATCAGCAGATTAACTTCGTATATATCTTCCTCAAAGCTGATCTAACCTTGCACTTTCTGTCACTCTGCCTCCCAGGTTCAAGTGATTCTTGTGTCTCAGCCTCCCAAGTAGCTGGTATTACAGGAGTGTGCCACCACACCTGGCTAATTTTTGTATTTTTAGTAGAGATGGGGTTTCACCATGATGGCCAGGCTGGTCTCCAACTTCTGGCCTCAAGTGATCTGCCTGCCTCAGCCTCCCAAATTGCTGGGATTACAGATGTGAGACACCATGCCTGGCTTAACTCAGCACTTTCTCTTTTTTCTTTTTGAGATGGAGTCTTGCTCTGTTGACCAGGCTGGAGTGCAGTGGCGTGATCTTGGCTCACTGCAACCTCTGCTTCCCAGGTTCAAGCGATTCTCCTGCCTCAGCCTCCCGAGTAGTTGGGACTACAGGCGTGCAACACTATGCCCAAATTTTTGTATATTTAGTAGAGATGGGGTTTCACTATGTTGGTTGGCCAGGATGGTCTCGATCTCTTGACCTCGTGATCTGCCCACCTCAGCCTCCCAAAGTGCTGACATTACAGGCATGAGCCACCGCACCTGGCTAGCACTTTCTATTAAATGTTTATCAGAATCAATATTTGATAATTACTCTGCTAAAAAATGTAACACTGAGACTAATCAGAAAAAAAGGAAACAAAGATTTTTTTTTTTTTTTTTTTGAGATGGAGTCTCGCTCTGTGGCCCAGGCTGGAGTGCTGGGACTACAGGCGCCCGCCACCTCGCCTGGCTAGTTTTTTGTATTTTTTTAGTAGAGACGGGGTTTCACCATGTTCGCCAGGATGGTCTCGATCTCCTGACCTTGTGATCCGCCCGTCTCGGCCTCCCAAAGTGCTGGGATTACAGGCTTGAGCCACTGCGCCCGGCCGAAACAAAGATTTTTAAACATCACAACTGCATTTCATAATGGTTTTCCTAGGACTGAGGCAGAATGAAAACCCATTCAGTTTTGGCTAGGGCTTTTCGTTTTTTCGGAGAGTGCAGTGGCGTGATCTTGGCTCACTGCAACCTCCGCCTCCCAGGTTGAAGCAATTCTCCTGCCTCAGCCTCCCAAGTAGCTGGGATTACAGGTGTGTGTCACCACACCTGGCTAATTTTTGTATTTTTAGTAGAGACAGGGTTTCAACATGTTGGCAAGTCTGGCCTGGAACTCCTGATCTCAGGTGATCCACCCACCTCAGTCTCCCAACGTGTTGGAATTACAGGTGTGAGCCACCATGCCCGGCTTGGTTAGGGCTTCTATCCAGCTGTGTCACAGATGACATTTTTCTTTCTTGAGACAGACAGGCTCCTGCTCTGTCATCCAGGCTCGAGTGCAGTGGTATAATCATGGCTCACTGCAGCCTCAACCATCCGGGATCAAGAGATTCTCCCACCCCAGCCTCCCACAGGTAGGACCACAGGTGTCTGCTACCACATCTGGCTAATTTGTAAAATTATTTTTATCTATTTTTATTTACTTACCTTTCTTTTTTTTTTCTTTTTGAGACAGAGCCTTGCTCTGTTGCCCAGGCTGGAGTAGAGTGGCACAATCTCAGTTCACTGTAACCTCCGCCTCCCAGGTTCAAGAGATTCTCAAAAGTAGCTGGGGTTACAGGCACATGCCACCACGCCCAGCTAATTTTTGTATTTTTAGTAGAGACAGGGTTTCACCATGTTGGCCAGGCGGGTCTTGAACTCCTGACCTCAGGTGATCCACCCACCTTGGCCTCCCAAAGTCCTGGGGTTACAGATGTAAGCCACCGCGCCTGGCCTAAGTTATTTTTAGAGATGAGGTCTCGCTATGTTCCCCAGGCTGCTGTTGAACTCCTGGCCTCAAGTGATCCTCCCGCCTAAGCGCCCCAAAGTGCTGGGATTATAGGTGAGAGCCACTGTGCCTGGCCAGATGAGTTTTCTATATCAATACCACCAATTATAGTAGTGTCTAATTCATATACAGTTCAAAAATCCATTCATTGTGGGCCAAGAAGGGTAGAGTGCTTTCCTGTAAAATGGTAGTAATAAAGTGTATAAAATAAAAAATAATACATAAAAAGGCAAGATTTCCACATATAAGCCTTTCCATTTATACAATATCAGAGATTAGTTTTCCCCTACCTTTTCCAGTTCCTTCCAATCATAATTTGTATTTCCAATGACCATTGCTTGTAGTTCATTAGGCTGAAAGAGCAGAAGGACTTTTCCTCCACAGACCTTATGAAAGCCCGCATGAAAAGCATCAAATAAGGAAGCCACTGATTTATTGAATATGTAATCCACATAAGCATCAACAAACTCTTGTCTAGAAATGAAAAAGCACACATGTACAGATTATAAAAATCATTTATGAAGAATCCATAATGTAGTCATTAAAACTTCAAGTGCTCCTACAATTTCTGCTACATATCTACGAAACTGAGAATGTATGAGTAGGGTTCAAACAGGACAAAACCAAAGTCATTATGGAAAAAGCTATTATTCTTTCCATATAAAAATCAGCTATATCCATGAGGCATTCAGTTATTCTTAGGCTACTCCTATTGGAAAAAATGTCATTTCCTAATGGGCACAATACTGTGAATGGCTATGAAAATAATTTTAAAACATTTACAAGTTATTGAGAATTTATATATATCAAGTCACATGCATCCCTAAAAGGAATGATCTGTTACAAACAATAGGTGACGAAAAAATAAGAGCTTTGGGATTCAGATCATTTGACAAACTATAGCCTTCTTTTCCTTGGGTTCCAAGGAATCTGAACAACATTTACTTTAACAAATGACTGAGAAAGGATACTAAGCATTCTTTTCGGATAATCATTAAAGAGTACAAGTGTAGTTTCTTTTCAAATGTACATGTGAATACATACACAATCACTTCTGATTCTCTTCTAACTCTTATGATACAAAAGGAAACTGTAAAGAAAAAAAGGAAGCCCCTTTAACCCCTGAATTTGAACCACAATCTTATTCAATTTGTTTTGTTTTGCTAGCCACAACATTTTATGATGCTATCTGGTCAAACAAATAATGAGAATGGGAACTAGAAGATTTCACTATTTTGTATCTTCGTCTTCCAAGTAATAAAGGATGATTCTGCAATAGGAATAATGGTAAACTGCCTTTCAAAACCGAATTTTCTTTTAAAACAAGGATATCTAGAAGGACCTAAAATTTTTTCACATCATTTTAAAAACAGCTTTATTTTTATCAAAGTAAGACATATCAAGAGTTTTAAACATCAAATAGTAACAATCCTAATAGCCAACATTTACTGAGCACTACATGTGCTAGGTCTTATTCTAAGTATCTTAAAATATTGTCTCATCTAGTCCTCAAAATCATCCCATGAAATAGGTACAATTTGTCATTCCATTTAACAGAGAAGGACACTGAAGCAATGAGACATCAACTAATTTATTTAAAGTTATAAAGCTTCTAAGCAGCAGAATTAGGATTATAATCCTTTGGACCAACTCCCTGGCAACAGCCATTATTAAAGAATTGTAACAAAATAGAAGAGAATAAAGAAACTCTCTGTCCAACACTTCTCTGCCAGAAATTCCCACTATTCAAAGGCAACTATTTGTTAATTCTTTTTGCTATTCCTTCTGATATTTATATTCAAGCTTCTAACAACAGAGTTCTACTGTTATTCCTTAAATTTCAATTTGGTGGTTTGGATTTATCTTTAATGTAATTGTCCCATTCACTTTCTACTCCCCTACACATCTATTGTATTTATATAACAATTTTTGGTTCAATATTTGTTAACATTTCTATATTATTCACAGTTAAGCTGTATTCTATGGTTACCCTTTTTCCCTTAAAAAGAACTTCTATTTTCCTTAGTTTGCTAATTCATCCCCAACTTCTCCAAAAGAAATATCCATTTCCTCTAGATTCATTCAAAAATTAGGTATTATCAGTTGCATTTCTCTACTTGAGCCCTCCATCCTCTTGATCTAACCCACGTTGTTAGCTTTCTAAATCGACACAGTTATTGATCCTTCAAAAAGAATCCTTGCTTGCGTGAATCTTGGTAGTTTGTTGTTGCTTTTTTAATCCTGTGTCTTCCTCTTTCTTGGTTTAATTCCTTGTTTTGGTAGACAGAACACATCCTTCAGTAATTTCCTGAGAAAAAGGCTTCAGAAGTAAATTCTCTGAGACTGCGAATGTATGAAAATGTTTTTAAACACTCACACACTTGATAATTTGGATACAAAATTTTAAGTTAAAAGTAATTTTTTCCTAAAATTTTGGTCTTCTAGCTTCCAGTGTTCTTTGATTCCAGTGTCTGATGTTATTAATTCTTAGGTCTGTGGGTTTTCTGGACAGTTTTAGGGTCCCTTTGACTTTGAAAATTTTGAAATTTCATGTATCTTGTCATCTTGTCTTGGTATTGATCTTTTTTCCACTTCTCATGCTTTCAATCTTGAAAGGATGTCATTCATTTCTGGGAAGTTTATTTATTTATTTTTTAAAATATCTTCTTTGACAGATTTCATTCATTCCATTTCTTTCAAATAAATTTTTTTTTCCATTTTTAATTGTATCCATCTGGATGTCACACATCATTCTGAGGATACTGATTTCAGTTTCCTCTGAAGTTTTGTCCTTCAACCTGCATGGTTCCTGGTTTCTTGCCATTCTTTTTGACTGTTTCGGTCTTTCCTTAAATGTCTGTTGACCTTTGGCTATCGATTAACTTTTTTTTTTTTTTTTTTTTTTTTGAGATGGAGCCTCGCTCTGTCGCCCGGGCTGGAGCACAGTGGCACGATCTCAGCTCACTGGGTTCAAGCAGTTCTTCTGCCTCAGCCTCCCAAGTAGCTGGACCTACAGGCACATGCCACCACGGCCGGCTAATTTTTTGTATTTTTAGTAGAGATGGGGTTTCACTGCGTTGGCCAGGATGGTATCATTGTCGTGACCTCATGATCCGACCGCCTCAGCCTCCCAAAGTGCTGCGATTGCAGGTGTGACATCCAGATGGATACAATTAAAAATGGAATGTGCCCGGCCTATGGATTTACATTTTAAATGTTAGGCAGTTTCCCCAGAAAAGGATCTACCACTATACGGTACTAAGGAGGAGGCAGCGATAGACTTTCAGCACTTAATCTCCCTGTTTTCAGTTCAGCTCCTTGCCTGTGGCAGTTTCTAGGTGTCCTCAAATCCACAGTCCAATTTCTCCAGAAGGTAAATTTCCAATCTCCTGCCCAGGCCGGAGAAGGGCAGTTGCCAGCTTCCTGGTGTGCTAAGGGAAACTAGTTTCTTTTGTTGTTGTTTTAAACCCAATGTTAGCATGGGAAACTAGTTTCTAACTGCTTCTTATAAGAGTTCTGTTTCTAGCATTTCCCCAAACACCACACATTTTCTAAAGGTATGTTTTGTTCTCAGCACCCAAACTTTCGTTTTGTGAAGTGATCCAGCTGGCTTCGTGGCTCCTCTTTTCCATCTCATGTTGCAGCTTTCTCTGGTTTCCTAAAGTTAGTTACTACTGTTTCCTGGCTTCCAAAAATGTTTGCTGCTGTCACTTCTCTTTGTTTTGTTTAATGTCTTCAAGGGATTTCAGGAGGAAAAGGCAGATTATTTCCTCACTAACCACTCAAAATTAAAGTTTTATTGGAGTAAAAACTTAGCGTAGTGACATGTTTTCTACACACAGAAGAAAATGTCTACTGAATCTTATTATTCCCACTGTTGTTGCTAAAATTCACTTACCGATTTTGTTTGTTAACAGCTGTGTCTGCACCATTTAGAACCAGCTCTTTGACTTCTGTTGCACCAAAGTTTTCAACTGTGATCTATTAATTTAAATTTTTAAAAAAAGTCAATGTCAGACTCAAAACTTAGAGTATTTTAATAATCTATTATTATATTCTACCTTTCATTTAATAAAAAAAACTACTAAATTTGAGATAAAATTCTGCTACCATATAGCTTATCTGAGAATTCTGCTTAAAGCCAGAACTAGAAATTTTGATCCTCTCTAGTTTGAAATCCTACCATGATTAATTACAAATTACCAAGTGTTTGGTAAGTTAATAAGGAAACTAAGCATTTGTTGTGCATAAAACTTTAGAATGGTTACTATAAAACATTAGGATGTTTTCCTTAGACGAGTGATAAAAATCCAAGTATGAGAATGCATTCAGCTTAGAAAATCACGCATTCTTCCCACATGACAACTGCTACTCCAGGGTTCCTCTATTACCCTTGTTGTAAACTTGATCACAGGCAGTTTTTCCAGTTATGTACTAATTTGGTTTATAAAAATAGTCAAGTATTTTGAAACCTTTTATTTCTTTTACTTCTGGAATTTTTCTAAAAATATTACCATGACCACTTCTGCATCTTTTCTTTTGCTATTCCTTCTTTTTGGAATATTATCCTCTTTTATGAAAACTTGCTATTTATAAAATACTATGATGGGAGTGGGATGTTGGATGAATATACTCCTGCTGTGAAGTTTACTATCTAGTAAAAGAAGAGAAATGTAACATATAAAGAACCAATTATAATAAAATAATGCATTTATAAGAGACATATGAACAAAATGTTATCAGATCATAGAGGAATGCAAACGGAATTCCAAACTAGAGGACGTGTGAAAGACCTTGAGGAAGAAATGACATCTGAAAAGCACCTACAAGTATGGGTAGTATTTTGAAAGATTAAGAAGAGAATGAGATTTCAGACAGACAATATCGATTGAACAAAAAAATTAGATATTTACAATATCGAGTTTCTGAAAATGTATGGCAAGTGACTCTGAAAAAGAGGAAGGTAAGGTATATGAAAAAAAATACTGTGTGATATGACAAAACTTGGAATGAAGGGAGGGATACAGTGAAAGGAAGAGAGCCAGGTTATAAATGTCTTTGACACCCATTCTAAAGCTATTATTCTACAAGCAATAAAAAGCCACTGAAAAATTTCTGAGAAAGAAATGGCAGTGGGGAGAAATGTTTGAATTACCATAGTTCTTTGAATATAGTAAGAGTTCATAAATTTGGTGACTGATAAGTTAGAAATTAAACAGCTTGAAACTCAATTTTTTAGTCAACTGAGATGATCAATAAAAATTCAAGAAACTAACACGGGTATGAGTGAATCAAATGAGAAAGAGAATCAAAATTTCATAGAAAATAGCTTTTTTTTTTTTTTATTTTATGGTCACCTTATTCTAACAGGAACACACTTTGGAAAATGCTTTTCTTTTGTTGTCTGGATTTGTGGAGAGCAACTTTTTTTTTTTTTTTGAGACGGAGTCTCACTCTGTCACCCAGACTGCAGTGCAATGGCACGATCTCAGCTCACTGCAACCTCTGCCTCTCGGGTTTAAGCGATTCTCCTGCCTCAGCCTCCCGAGTAGCTGGGATTACAGGCACATGCCACCACGCCCGGCTCATTTTTTCATTTTTAGTCGAGACGGGGTTTCACCATGTTGGCCAGGCTCATCTCTAGCTCCTGACCTCAAGTGATCTGCCCGCCTCGGCCTCCCAAAGTGCTGGGATTACAGACGTGAGCCACCGTGCCCGGCCAGAAAATAGTCTCAAGATTTTCTTGAAAAGAATATGAATGTGCAATTTTTTGGGGGCAAATTTCATGACAGCAGAATATGGCATCTTTTGTCAGCTTTGACAAAACCATAAAGATAACTGTTGTGTATGTGGCAGGGTGGCAAACAAATATACAAATAAAATTTTTTTTAAATAAAAAGAGGCCGGGTGCTGTGGCTCATGCCTGTAATCCCAGCACTTTGGAAGGCCAATGGGGGCAGATCACGAGGTCAAGAGATTGAGACCATTCTGGCCAACATGGTGAAATCCTGTCTCTACTAAAAATACAAAAATTAGCTGGGCGTGGTGGTGCACACCTGTAGTCCCAGCTACGAGAATTGCTTGAACCTGGGAGGCGGAGGTTGCAATGAGCTGAGATCGCAGTGCTGCATTTCAGCCTGGGCAGAGCAAGACTTTATTTCAAAAAAAAAAAAAGAAAGAAAGAAAAAGAAAAACTGAAGGCTTTACAATTTTTCCAAGAGTCTAATTTATAATATTCAAATTGTTCCCTTCTGGAGTGCCTTATCATAATCCTTACAAATTTTCTCTTATTTAATTGCCAACTAGTCTACTTCTGCCACATCCTCATCTATAAATGGCTTTGCCTGTGACTGGATCAGTTATTTAACACCCCTTTCAGCCAGGTGCAGTGGCTCACACCTGTAATTCCAGCACTTTGGGAGGCCGAGGCGGGTTGATCACGAGCTCAGGAGTTCGAGACCAGCCTGGCCAAGGTGGTGAAACCCCGTCTGCACTACAAATACAAAAATTAGCCGGGCGTGGTGGCAGGAACCTGTAATCCCAGCTACTCAGGAGGCTGAGGCAGGAGAATCGCTTGAACCTGGGAGGCAAAGGTTGCAGTGAGCCGAGATCGTGCCACTGTACTCCAGCCTGGGTGACACAGCAAGACTACGTCTCAAAAAACAAAAAACAAAAAACCACATCCCTTTCACTGCCTTAATGAAATTGTGCATCTTTTACAAGATTTGCAATTTCATTTTCCAAATGATATTGCAATGCATTTGCATTTGTTTTATCTATGTCATCCAACAGTGAGTAAGACAAGATGGGCAAGGATGAATGTTAGTGTGAAATAGAAAGGAATGTACCAGTGGAAATTAATGTTTTTAAGTTTAGTAGTAATATTCTCACATTACAATAACCTTTTGCTTCTCTAAAGCATTTTTGTAATTGCAGACTCAAAAATGAACACTTGGGTAAAGAGGACGTCTTGTATTTGTAAATATATTTAGCATAATGATAAAGTACACAGGTTTAAGTCACAGAGGCTGGTATGCATACTGACTCTCAAGGTAATGACTGTTTTCAGTTTTCTTCATCTGTAAAACAGGGATAATCCTAACTTCACTGGATTGTTGAGGATTAAATGAAATGCATGTACTATGACTAGTTAGCACGTAGTAAATGCTCAATAAATGTTAGCTAAAGGGTTCTTTAAGAATTCCATCCATCAAAATAAAGAAGAACCATAAGACCTAGCTTAAATAAAAGGGATGATGAATAATCAGGCTAACCTACGTCTTTGCATCTTACCGTAAAATTAAGACAAAATGTTTCCTCTATGTCATCTTCTGGATAATCCAGTAACTGTTGCATGCTTCTGCAAAATAATATACACGTTTCTGAGAGGAAAAACATTATTGGATATTTTGACTGGTTTACTTATGGATATATATATATATATATATATACACTTCTCATTCCCTCTTGGTAAAATCCTTTTGTCAATTTGTAATTTTATATTTGTTGAAGAATAGTGACTACACAATGGCAAACTTATAAATGATGCTGAAGGAAAAAAATTAGTCAAAGGTTCTTATCACTTTTCTGAATACAAAGGCCATGTATTCACCTATTTTTAACATTTTTCCTTATTTTATTTTATTTTACTTTTCCTGAGATGGAGTCTTCTCTGTCGCCCAGGCTGGAGTGCAGTGGCGCAATCTTGGCTCACTGCAACCTCCGCCCCCCAGGTTTTTAAGCAATTCTCCTGCCTCAGCCTCCAGAGCAGCTAGGATTACAGGCACCCGCCACCACGCCAAGATAGTTTTTGTATTTTTAGTAGAGACCGGGTTTCATCATGTTGGCCAGGCCGGTCTCAAACTCCTGACCTCGTGATCTGCCCACCTCAGCCTCCCGAAGTGCTAGGATTATAGGCATAAGCCACCACACCTGGCCCATTTGTCCTTATTTATATAAAATCTTTAATCCATTTTATTTAATAAATAAAAATAAATTTCACATATTCAAACTAGGAATGAAGGTTATCAGAAGTAAAAGTCCAAATAAATGAATTAATCACTCTCAGAAAAAATTTACTTTCCTAAGGTGATGATCTGATATTTGCAAGGTATTGTCTAACAACTAAAAATTTAGTCTGTCTTTTTTTGTTGAGACGGAGGCTTGCTCTGCCACCCAGGCTGGAGTGCAATGGTGCAATCTCAGCTCACTGCAACCTCTGCCTCCTGGGTTCAAGCGATTCTCCTGCCTCAGCCTCCTGAGTAGGTGGGACTACAGGCGTGGGCCACCACACCTGGCTAATTTTTGTATTTTAGTAGAGATGGGGTTTCGCCATGTTGGTCACGCTGGTCTCGAACTCCTGACCTCCACGCTGGTCTCAAACTCTTGACCTCAGGTGATCCACCTGCCTCAGCCTCCCAAAGTGCTAGGATTACAGGTGTGAGCCACTGTGCCAGCCAAATTTAGTCTTTCAATAGAAAATTTTGATCTGAGTAACATAATGGATTTTCCTTTATTAGAGAAGAGCATTTGTTTATTTCAGAAATTTAACAAGAAGAATAAAATACACTTATTCATAGAAGGAAAGCTTTCTGTACATTCCCCACTTCTTACCTCCCAAACCCTACTACCTTTTGACTTTTTTTTCCAACTAACCTCCCAACATCAGGCATTAGTTCTTTCAAATCATCCAAGGATGGCTTCTTTTTCAGTAGTTTCTTATATAAAGCCAAAGGAAAATGGAGGTCCACAATAGTAAAATTATAAATTGCTAAGCCACAGATAACACCAATCAAATGGAACAAATCACTGTCTTCAAATGTCTAAAAATATAAGAAAAAGTAAAGACATGTCCTCCAAGTTAAAATATTAAATTTTCTATGATTACATAAATATGCTCATATTGTACAATTTTGAAGATAGAGAAAAAAGTAATACATAATAAAAGTTCATCCTCATTACTCTCTCCCTGGGATAACATCACTGTTAGTATTTTTGTACACTTCCATGTAGGGTATTTTCTCAGGCTTAAAAAAAAATAGTATCTAGCTGAAATCGTACTATACATATGATTTTACAACTGTTTTTTTCCAGACATATAAGCATATTCATGTCATTCGACATTAAGTTAATAGGTGAAATAATTACTATAACTTTTTTTCTGATTTCAAAAGTAATACACATTCAAAATTTGGAAAACGAAGAAAAAACATAGAAAAGAAAATGAATAAACACCTGTAAACCAATCACTCAGGAATAATGATTAAATTTTTTGTGTGTATTTCCACCTACAATAAGCTCAGAAAAATATTTCAATTTGTTTGTTTGTTTTTTGAGACAAGGTCTCCCTCTGTCACCCAGGATGGAGTGCAGTGGTGCAATCTCTGCTCACTGCAAGGTATGCCTCCCGGGTTCAAATGATTCTCCTGCCTCAGCCTCCTGAGGAGCTGCAATTACAGGCAAGCACCACCACAACCAAGCTAATTTTTGTATTTTTAGTAGAGATGGGGTTTCACCATATTGGTCAGGCTGGTCTCGAACACCCGACCTCAGGTGATCTGCTCACCTCAGCCTCCCAAAGTGCAAGGATTACAGGCGTGAGTCACTGTGCCCGGCTAAAATATGACTTTTTAATGGCTGCATATTGTATCATAAAAGTACGAGTTGCTAAATTTAGCTGTTTTAGTCTAGTTGGATGTTTAGATAACTGGAACATACTTACACTACTGACACACTGAAAATGTTTATTTTTTCCCCTCATCTTTATAAAAGTAATATGTATTTACAGAAAATTGTGAGCATGACGGTTAAAGAATAAATGTTTTAAATTAGACCTGGGCTCCAGCCTGGTTTGGCAGTCTAGCCTCTGCATTTTCAAAGAAGGTAAATATAGCATTTATCTCATATGGTTGTTGTGAGGATTACATGGGATGATACATGTTAAACTCTTTTAGCACAGTGCTTGAACACACACTAAAGGTTCAATAAATGTCAGTTATTCTACAAAAATAAGATGGGCATCTTTTTGCCTATTTTGGTCCATAGTTTGAAATATTTCCCTAGGAGAAATTCTACTTCCTAAGGAAAAATTCGTAAGTCAAAAGATAGTCAAGCATATTGCTAATCTGTTTTCCTCTACACCTGTTCCAGTTTGTTTGTTTGCTTGTTCATTTACTTATTTGAGACGGAGTTTCACTCTTGTTGCCCAGGCTAGAGTGCAATGACGCAATCTTGGCTCACAGCAACCTGCGCCTCCTGGGTTCAAGCGATTCTCCTGGCTCAGCCTCCTGAGTAGCTGGGATTACAGGCATGAGCCACCACGCCTGGCTAATTTTGTATTTTCAGTACAGACGGGGTTTCTCCATGTTGGTCAGATTGGTCTCAAACCCCCGACCTCAGGTGATCCGCCCATCTTGGCCTCTCAAAGTGCTAAGATTACAGGTGTGAGACACCATGCCCGGCTCCTGTTCCAGTTTAAACTGCCATTTGCAGTCTAGGAAAATGCTCCACTCTTCACATTTTCATCTGTATATATACTCTACGCACACACAAACGCATTTTTCTTTTGAGTTGAAAATGACAACTTGCTTTAGTACACATTTCTGACTATTTGTGATACTAAAAATCAGAGATATGTATGTGCTCATGAAATATCTCTTCAGGTACTGGGCCCACTTATCTTTTGGGGGATAGTATTTTTCTTATGTATTTGTATTTGAATTCTTCATATATTAGGAGTATTACTCTGTCATATTTGTTACATACAACCCAGCCTGTTACATGCTTTTCAATTTTATGTTTTCTGCTATGCATAAATTTAACAGTTTTCAGTGGTCAAATTAATCTTTCTCTGCTGTTATGTCTTAATTCTGTTTAAGTTTAGAAGGTTCTTAAATGGAGCAGACTGATTAATGTGCTAAATCTCTCTCCCTCCTAAAACCCTCTAAAAGAGAATACAGGAAGAAAAATGGTGTAAGTCCACAGGAAAAGAGAGAATAAGGGAGGTAAGAGCAATAAAGAAATGTTAATAACATTTCAAAATATGAAAAGTAGACAAATGGCTGGTAACTGAATTGGTAAAGCAGAAAAAAATTGAAATAGTAACTTATAGCTAATTTGTGCTACAGGCTCAGCAATTGCAAGTAGCAATACCCGCAACATCAGAGGTAGCCCAGTTAGCTCAACGGGTAAACGTAAAGACTCTAAAAGGCAGAAGTATTAGAGTAGGGTTGAAACTAGGATGCTTGGTGGAAAATCCTTTGCCTTTTTGGAGAGCCTGAACCAGAGGGTCTGGAATCTGAGACAGCAGATAGTCAGGGTGCCCCACTGAAAATAAAGGGATCAAATGAAGATCTGTACAGTGAACAAGGAAAATCCTAGCTTCTCTTTCCAGGATCCAGAATGCTACAAAAACACAGACATCCAGGGTTACAACCTTTCTTGAAAACCCAAAGGTTAGAAAAAACAATATCTGCTGATACTTGAGGATTTTCCTTTGATAGGTACCCACTTAATCATTCTATGGATGGGGACTGTAGAGTGGGAATAACTTCGCCTTGTGGCTTGGATGCCAGCACGGCCACAGTAGAACAGAGTACCAGGTAGGTTCCTTAAGGTTTCTGACTCCAAGCCCTGGCTCTCAGACAGCATTTCTGGACCCAACTGGGACTGAGGGAAACTCTGCACTGAAGAGAAGAACACAAGCTTGGCTAGCTTCACCACCTGCTGACTGCAGAGTCCTAGGGCCTTAAGCAAACAAAGGCAGTAGCCAGGTAGTGGTTACCATGAGCCTTAGGTGAGACCCAGTGCTGTGCTGGCTTCAGGTGTGACCCAGTGCAGTCCCAGTGGTGGTGGCCACAAAGGTGCTGGTGCCACCCCTCCCCCAGCTCCAGAGAGATCAGCACAGAAAGACTCCTGTTTGGGAAAAAGTGAGGAAAGAGAACGAGAGTCTCTGCCTGATAATCCAGAGGATTCTTCTGAATCTTATCCAAGAGACACAGTGCAATTGGGCTTGGGGTGCCCCCTAATGCAGATATGGCTGCAATGACCAAAAACTTAGATCACAACAACCAAGTCCCTCCGAATACCTAGAAAGCCTTCCTAAGAAGGATGAGTACAAATAAAACCAGACTGTGAAGACTACAATAAATACCTAACTCTTCAATGCCCAGACACCAGTGAACATCCACAAGCATCAAAACCACCCAGGAAAACATGACCTCACCAAACAAACTAAATAAGGCACCAGCGACCAATCATGGAGAGACAGAGATATATGACCTTTCAGTCAGACAGAGAATTCAAAATAGCTGTTTTGAGGACAAAGAAATTCAAGATAACACAGAGAAGGTATTCAGAATTCTATCAGATAAATTTAACAGAGAGTAAAATAAAAAGAATCAAGCAGAAATTCTAGAGTTGAAAAATGCAACTGACATACTGAAGAATAACGCATCAGTGGCCGTCAACTGTGGAACTGATCAAGAAAAAGAATCGATTAGTGAGCTTGAAGACAGACTATTTTAAAGTACACAATCAGAGGAGACAAAAGAAAAAACAATTAAGAAAGAAGGAAGCACTCCTACAAGATCTAGAGACATCGCCTCAAAAGGGCAAATCTAAGAGTTATTGGCCTTAAAGAGGTAGAGAAAAAAATAGGATAGAAAGTTTGTTCAAAGGGATAATAACAGTGAACATCCCAAACCCAAGGAAAGATATCAATATTCAAATACAAGAAGGTTACAGAATACAGAGCAAATTTAGCCCAAATAAGACTACTTCAAGATATTTAATAATCAAACTCCCAAAGGTCAAGGATAAAGAAAGGATCATGAAAGCATCAAGAGAAAAGAAACAACAATGGAGCTCCAACACATCTAGCAGCAGACTTTTCAGTGGAAACTTTACAGGCTAGGAGAATGGCATGACATATTTAAAGTGCCGAAGTTAAAAACTTTTATCCTAGAATAGTATGTATATTCAGTGAAATTATCCGTCAAACATGAAGGACAAATAAAGATCTTCCCAGAAAAATAAAAGCTGAGGGATTTTATCAACATGAGACCTGTTCAAGAAGAAAAACTAAATGGAGTTCTTCAGTCTGAAAGATAAGAACTTTAATGAGCAATAACAAATCATGTGAAGGTACAAAACTCACTGGTAATAGTAAATACAAGAAAAATAGAATATTATGACACTGTAATTGTGGTGTATAAACTAAAACATGAACCAACAAAAAATAATAACTACAGCTACAAGACATAGACAGTGTAGTAAAATAAACAGAAACAACAAAAAGTTAAAAACCAGGGGAACACAGTTGAAGTGTCAAGTTTTTATTAGTTTTCTGTCTGCGTGTTAGTTTATTTATGTAATTGGTGTTATCTTCAGTTTACAATATTGCATTATAAGCTATTTGCAAGCCTCATGGTAAACTCAAATGAAAAACATACAACAGATACATGAAAAATAATGATAATAATAATAAAAATCAAAACATACCACCAGAGAAAAATCACTTTCACAAAAAGGAATGGAATGGAATGGAAGGAAGGCAGGAAGGCAGGAAAAAAAGAAAAGAAAGAAACAAAAGAAAAAGAAAAGCAAAAAACAACCAGAACACATTTTAAAATGGCAGGAAAGGCTGGGCACTGCTGGCTCATAGCACTTAGTGAGGCGGAGGTAGGCAGATCACTTGAGCCCAGGAATTTGAGACCAGCCTGGGCAACATGGTGAAACTCCATCTCTATGCAAAATACAAAAATTGGCCAGACACGGTGGCACATGCCTATAGTCCTAGCTGCCTGAGTGACACAGCAAGACCCTGCGTCCAAAAAAAAAAAAAAAAAAAGCAAGAGTAACTCCTCAATCAATATAAATGGACTAAACTCTCCAATCAAAAGACACAGACTAGGTAAATGGATAAAACACACACACACACACACCACACACACACACACACCAATGATCTGCTGCCTAGAAGAAACACACTTCACTTATCAAGACACATACACTGAAAATAAAGAGATGGAAGGCCGGGCGCGGTGGCTCAAGCCTGTAATCCCAGCACTTTGGGAGGCCAAGACGGGCGGATCACGAGGTCAGGAGATTGAGACCATCCTGGCTAACACGGTGAAATCCCGTCTCTACTAAAAAAATACAAAAAATTAGCCGGGCGTAGTGGCGGGCGCCTGTAGTCCCAGCTACTCTGGAGGCTGAGCCAGGAGAATGGTGTGAACCTGGGAGGCGGAGCTTGCAGTGAGCCGAGATCGCGCCACTGCACTCCAGCCCGGGAGACAGAGCAAGACTCCTTCTCAAAAAAAAAAGAAAATAAAGAGATGGAAAAAGATATTCTATGCAAATGTTACCTTGTATTAGACAAAACAGATGCAAGACAAAAACTATAAAAGAAGACAAAGAAGGTCATGATATAATGATAAAGGGGTCAATTCAGCAAGAAGATATAACAATTACAAATACAGGCCGGATGCAGTGGCTCATGCCTGTAATCTCAACACTTCGGGAGGCCGAGCGAGGTAGGCAGATCACAGGGTCAAGAGATCGAGACCATCCTGGCCAACATGCTGAAACCCCATCTCTATTAAAAACACAAAAAGTAACTGGGCGTGGTGGCACACACCTGTAGTTCCAGCTACTTGGGAGGCTGAGGCCCAGGAGAATAGCATGAACCTGGGAAGTAGAGGTTGCAGTGAGTCAAGATCAAGCCACTGCATGCCAGCCTGGGCGACAGGGGGAGACTCTGTCTCAAAACAAAACAAAACAAAACAAAAACAATTACAAATATAAATATGCACCCAATACTGGAGTGCCCAGATATATGAAGCAAATATTATTAGAGCTAAAGAGAGAGAGAGAGAGAGAGACCCCAATACAGTGATAGCTGGAGACTTCAACACTCCACTTACAGCATTGGACACATCGTTCTAACAGAAAATCAATGAAGAAACATTGGACTTAATCTGCACTGTAGACCAAATGGATCTAATAGACATTTATAGAACATTTCATCTAGCAGCTGAAGAATACACATTGTTCTCTGCAGCATATGGATGGACCATATGTTAGGCCACAAAACAAGTCTTTAAAAAAATACAAGTCTTGCTTTAGTACCAAAGACAGAAATAGGTTGAAAGTTAAGATTTGGAAAATAGTTATTCCATGTAAATAGTAACAAAACAGAGCTAGAGAAACTATACTAAGACAAAATAGACTAATACGATGCAAAATTGATATGAGACAAAGGCAAATATTAACAGGGTCAATTCATCACGAAGATATCACAATTACAAATAGTTATGAACCTAACAACACAGCTCCAAAATATATAAGGCAAAAATTGACAGAATCAAAGGGAGGTACAGACAGTTCTAAGATAACAATTGGTAGCTTTAATATGCCACTATCATTAATGTATACAACAATCAAAAGATCAAAAAGGAAATAGAGAACTTGAATACACTATAAACCAACAAGACCTATCAGACATATATAGAATACTCTATCCAATAAAAGTAGAATAAACATTCTTTTTAAGTGTACATGGAACATCTTCTAGGACAGACCATATGTTAGGTCACAAAACTTTCAATAAATTTTAAAAAGACTAAAATCATAAAAAATTATCTTCTCATATCATAATGGAATGAAACTAGAAATAATAAAAGGAAATCTGGAAAATTCACAAATATGTGGAAATTAAACAATACACTCTTTTTTTTTTCTTGTATTTTTAGTAACGACGATGTTTCACCACATTGGCCAGGCTGGTCTTGAACTCCTGACCTCACGATCTGCCCGCCTCAGCCTCCCAAAGTGCTGGGATTACAGGCATGAGCCACCATGCCCAGCCTAAACAATACACTCTTAAACAACCAAAAGATCAAAGAAGAAATCACAAGGGAAATTAGAAAATACTTAGAGACTAATGAAAACACAGCATACTACAAGTTATAGGATGCAAAAATAGCAGTGTTCAGAGAGAAATGAATAGTTGTAAACTAAAACAAACAGAATGATCTCATGTCAATAACCTAAGTTTATATCCTAAGGAACTAAAAACAAACTATACCCAAAGCTAGCAGATGGAGAAAACTAAATATTAAAGCAGTGATAAATGTATTAGAGAATAGAAAAATAATATACAATCCAGAATCTACAAGGAACTCAGACAAATCAGCAAGAAAAAAACAATCCCGGGCCAGGCGCGGTGGCTCAAGCCTGTAATCCCAGCACTTTGGGAGGCCGAGACGGGCGGATCACGAGGTCAGGAGATCGAGACCATCCTGGCTAACACGGTGAAACCCCGTCTCTACTAAAAAATACAAAAAACTAGCCGGGCGAGGTGGTGGGCGCCTGTAGTCCCAGCTACTCGGGAGGCTGAGGCAGGAGAATGGCGGAAACCCAGGAAGCAGAGCTTGCAGTGAGCTGAGATCCGGCCACTGCACTCCAGCCTGGGCGACAGAGCGAGACTCCATCTCAAAAAAAAAAAAAAAATCCCATCTAAAAGTGGGCTAAGGACATGAATAGACAATTCTCAAAAGGAAATATACAAATGGCAAAAAAAAAAAAAAGAAAAAGAAAAAGAAAAACTCCTCAACATCACTAACAATCAGGGAAATGCAAATCAAAACCACAATGCAATACAACCTTACTCCTTCAAGAATGGCCGTAATAAAAAAATAATAGATGTTGGCGTGGATGTGGTGAAAAGGGAACAGTTCTACACTGTTGGCGGGAAGGTAAACTAGTACAACCACTATGGAAAACAGTGTGGAGATTCCTTAAAGAACCAAAAGTAGGCCAGGCATGGTGGCTTATGCCTATAATCCCTGCACTTTGGGAGGCCGAGGTAGGTGAATAACCTGAGGTCAGGAGTTCAAGACCAGCCTGGCCAACACGACAAAACACTGTCTTTACTAAAAATACAAAAACTAGCTGGGCGTGGTGGGGCATGCATATAGTACCAGCCACTTGGGAGGCTGAGGCACAAGAATGGCTTGAACATGGAGACAGAGGTTGCAGTCAGCCGAGACGGTGCCACTGAATTCCAGCCTGGGTGACAGAGCAAGACTGTATCTTTCACCCCAAATAAATAAATAAACAAAAATTTTAAAAAGAACTAAAAGTTGGCCAGGCGTAGTGGCTCATGCCTGTAATCCCAGCACTTTGGAAGGCCGAGGTAGGCAGATCACGAGGTCAGGAGATCGAGCCCATCCTGGCTAACATAGTGAAGCCCCATCTCTACTAAAAAAAAAAGAAAAAAAAAAAATTAGCCGGGCGTGGTGGCGGGTGCCTACATTCCCAGCTACTTGGGAGGCTGAGGCAGGAGAATGGCATGAACCCAGAAGTCAGAGCCTGCAGTGAGCGGAGATAGCACCACTGCACTCCAGCCTGAGTGACAGAATGAGACTCTGTCTCAAAAAGAAAAAAAAAAAAAACCTAAAAGTAGATCTACTATTTGATCCAGTAATCCCACTACTGGATATCTACCCAGAGGAAAATAAGTTATTATACAAAAAAGATACTTGCACATGCATGTTTATAGTGGCACAATTCGTAATTGCAAAAATATGGCACCAGCCCAAATGCCCATCAATCAACAAGTGGATAAAAAAATTTGGTATATATATATATACACACACACACACACCATGGAATACTATTCGGCCATAAAATGGAATGCAATAATGGCATTCACAGCAACCTGGATGGAACTGGAGACCATTATTCTCAGTGAAATAACTCAGGAATGGGAAACCAAACATCATATGTTCTCACTCATAAGCGGGAGCTAAACTATGAGGATGCAAATGCATGAGAATGATACAATGGACTTTGGGGACTTGGGGGAAAGGGTGTTAGGAGGGTGAGAGATAAAAGACTACACATTAGGTACAGTGTATACTGCTCGGATGATGGGTGCACCAAAATCTCAGAAATCGCCACTAAATAACTTATTCATGCAACCAAACACCACCTGTTTTCCAAAAACCTATTGAATTTTTTTAAAAAAGAAGAGAAAATTGTTATTTCCCTGCATCATTTTTCCTCTTGACTTTACCTTTAATGCACAATCTATAGGAGTCCTGTTGTTTAACTTTGCACTTGCAGTTAAGTATTTTAAACAAATTAATGCTGACTTCCTCTTTTCCTGTAAAGGCTGCACCCTCTGGATGTATTTCAATGATTATACTAATACCTACATCAGTAAAACAGAATTACTTTTGCTTAAAAAAAAAAAAAGAAAAATAATACACAGAAGCAACAAAGCCAAAAGTTGGTTCTTTTAAAAGGTTAACGAAGTTACAAACCTTTAGATAGACTGACCAAGGAAAAAAGAAGATTCAAATGACTAAAATAAGGAATGAAAGTGGGGCCATCACGATATTTTACAAAAATAAGATTATAAGAAAATACTATGAGCAACTATATACCAACAAAATAGATAACCTAGAGGAAACGGACAAATTCCTAGAAACCCACAAGCTACAGTTCTCCTTTGGTATTCACGGATGATTGGTTCCAGGACCTGCAGCAAATACCAAAATCCAAGGATACTCAAGTCCCTGATATAAAATGGTGTAGAGTATCTGCATATAATGTATATACATCATCTTGTATATTTAAAATAATCTCTAAACTATTTATAATACCAAATACAATGTAAATGTTATGCGAATAGTTGTTATCCTATATTGTTTAAGGAATAATGACAAAAAGTCTGTTACATGTTCAGTACAGACGCAATTTTTTCCCCCGATTATTTTTATATGTGGTAGTTGAATCCACAGAAGTGGAACCCAAAGATACAAAGGGCCAACTGAACTTAGCTAACACTACAAAAACACTAGAAAATCTGAATAAACCCATAAAAATTAGAGATTAAATCTACAATTAAAACATCTTCCAGGCCAAGTGTGGTGGCTCACTCCTGTAATCTCAGCACTTTGGAAGGCCGAGGTGGGCGGATCACAAGGTCAGGAGATCAAGACTATCCTGGCTAACACAGTGAAACCCCGTCTCAACTTAAAAAAAAACAAAAACAAAAAATTAGCCCAGCGTGGGGACATGCACCTGTAGTCCCAGCTACTTGGGAGGCTGAGGCAGGGGAATCGCTTGAACCTGGGAGGCGAAGGTTACAGTGAGCCGAGATTGTGCCACTGCACTCCAGCTGGGGTGACAGAGTAAGACTCTGTCTCAAAAAAAATAAAAATCTTCCAACAAAGAAAAGCCAAGGATCAGATTCTACCAAACATTTAAAGGAGAATTAACACCAATTCTCAAAGTCTTCCAGAAGATCACAACAGAGGGAATATTTCCTAAATCATTCTATGAGGTCATCACTATCAAAATACCAGAAAAGGATTTTGCACACACCCTCCAAAACAAACAGTAAACAAACAAAAATCCAACCCTACAAACCAATATCCCTTATGACTATAGATGTGAAAATTGTCAACAAAATATTAGCAACCTCAATCAAGTAGCCTACTGAAAGGATTATACACTATTACCAAATGGGATTTACCCCAGGAATGCAAGGGAGATTCAACATAAGAAAATCAACCAGCATAATGCACCACATTAACAGAATGAAACAAGAAAACTACACGGCCATCTCTACTGACGTAGAAAAAGCATTACATAACTGGGCGCAGTGGCTCACGCCAGCACTTTGGGTGGCTGAAGTGGTGGATCACTTGAGGTCAGGAGTTTGAGACCAGCCTGGCCAACATGGTGAAACCTCGTCTCTACCAAATACATAAAAAACTAGCCAGGTGTGCTGGCGGGTGCCTGTAATCCCAGCGACTTGGGAGGCTGAGGCAAGAGAATCACTTGTACCTGGGAGGCAGAGTTTGCAGTGAGCTGAGATTTTGCCACCGCACTCCAGCCTGGAGGATAGAACAAGACTCCATTTCAAAAAAACCGAAAAACAAAAATCACAGAAAAAAAAGGAAAAGCATTACACAAAAGAGTATCTCCAATATTCTTTTATGATAACAATGCTGAACAAACTAGGGACAAAAGGGAATTTCCTTAACATCATAAAGGGAATTTGGGAAAAATCCACAGGTAACATCCTACTATTATACCTTCTCTGAGAGGGTGGTCCAGTATGTCTGAGGTTGAGCTTTTGACCAGTGCAGCCTGAAGACTCCATGGATACATACAGGGGAGGTTTTTTTTTTTTTTAAGACACAGTCTCACCCTGTCCCCAGGCTGGAGTACAGTGGCGTGATCTCGGCTCACTGCAACCTCCGCCATTCAGGTTCAAGTGATTCTCCTGCCTCAGCCTCCTGAGTAGCTGGGACTACAGGCGTGTGCCACCATGCACTGCTAATTTTTGTATTTTTAGTAGAGACAGGGTTTCACCACGTTGACCAGGCTGGTCTTGAACTCCTGACCTCAGGTGATCCACCCTCCTCAGCCTCCCAAAGTGCTGGGATTACAGGCATGAGCCACCATGCCTGGGAGATTTACACGGGAGATTTAAGTAAATACCCTAAAGATGATGGCAGTAAAGTTTCTCATTGATGATTAAAGTTATATATATAATATGGAAAGGGAGAAGGCTAGAATAAATTCTTTGGTATTTGGATAGAATGAGAAGTATCAGTTTGATTCCATGGTCTTCAATATATATACAGCTCTAAATATAGGTAAGTCTATGGATGCATGTGTGTATACACACATACAGATCCTAGTTCTATCAGCTGAAAGAACCCAGTAAAACTACTGACTCCCCGGAAGCAAGAAGTACTACACTTAGCACCCAAAGCCTGATTTCTAAATACCATTTTCCACTTAAAGAAGACAGGGCTCTTATGAAAAATGGCTAATGCCAGGGCTGGGGTGGAGAAGACACAAGATAAACCTGGAATGTTTACTGTACCAAATGAAAGGAAATGTTTGAAGAATAATGGAGATATGTTAGAAGTACACCAAAGAGTAGAGCCAGTTCTAAGGGGCTCTCACCAGCCAAGCTGAGATATAACTTGAATGGTCCCAAAGAGATTCATGATAAAGCTTATTACAACTGCCCCTCCCTTGGTCTCAAAACATTATCTCTTTGCAAAACTGACTAAAGGGCAGACAGAACTCTGTTTCTGGCAGGACAGCCCCCAACCTCATATGCCCTCTCAAATTCTACCTGCTACACCACTACAAACTTCCCTATTTATAAAGAGATTAGCACCAGGAAGGAGGCTAGGATTTGAGCAGATTTTCCACTTACCTCAGAGGCCAATAGGACTAACTCCATCATGTCTTATATGCCTGTCTACTGACCAAATACAAAGCCTCAAAACTCATAGGTTATCCCTAAACCCACATCCATATGGCACTGTGAGATGACCTCAAGTCTGACACAATTTTATGACTGTTCTTTCTCCAGCAAACCCTTTCACTGTTCTGGAACTCACAATCTACCATTTAGAAAACTGCTTATATCCTAAACTCCAATTTTTTTCCCCTTTTTGTCTAAGTAAACAAGACTATCTCCTGAGGACACCATTTCCTCTGCAGCTCTCACAAATGGTGTCACTTTTCTCTTCAATCCTTCATATGATTGCTTCTAGAGCTAAGGTAGGTCTCCTTGCTCTTCGGTGTTTCTAGACTTCCTTCCATTTGCCATCCTAAAATTTCCAACTCCTCTGAAACACAGGCCAACTGACTATATTCCCTGCAACTGCTCCTTGGACAATTGTATAAAAAACCTTCCACAATTCCTTCATTCACAAACTTTGGCACTATCTTACGCTTTCTTTCTCTACCACTATTTCTACCATTGTTTTTGGCAACTTCAATATCCAGACCAAAAATAATGCATACAACACACTAGCCTCTCAGTTTCTGAACCTGTCTGTTTCCAACAATCTTGTTCCCCACCACACCTCAATGACCACACCCATGGTTATATCTTACATTCAACTACAACCCTCCAAATCTCAATTTCAAGCATTCACCTCTGACTTCTTATCTCAGTCCCTCAATACAATTCCACCATCACAATTTATTTGTCCAAATCAAGCCCATACAAAGCTGAAATTCCATAATCTCTCACTATAATAACTCCCTTGCCTTTTACTCCCTTCTGTGTTACACTCACTTGCTAAAACCAAAACGTGATTAAAATCAACTGTTGGTCTTGTCCTTACCTCTATCCAAACAGTTAACTAAAGACTAAAAGACAGTCTTGCTTTGTCACCAGGCTGGAATGCAGTGGTGCGATCTTGGCTCACTGCAACCTCTGCCTACTGGGTTCAAGTGATTCTCCTGCCTCAGCTTTCTGAGTAGCTGGGATTACAGGCATGCACCACCATGCCCAGCTAATTTTTGTATTTTTAGTAGACGGGGTTTCATCATGTTGGCCAGGCTGGTCTCGAACTCCTGACCTTCACCTTGGCCTCCCAAACAGCTGGGATTAGAGGTGTGAGCCACTGTGCCTGGCCAAAAAATACTTATTTTAAAATATCTTAAAGACTCATAAATTATGCAAATAATATAAAGAACTCCCACGTACCCTTCGCTCAGTTTTCTCCAGTGGTAACAGCTTACACAGGGTCAAACCCAGGAAAATTACTTTGGTATGTAATATATTGCTATCTACATATATATATTTTTTTTTTAATTTTTTTCATATATATATATTTTAAAGGAGAATAGCCCATACATTTTCAAAAGATCACCCATAGGAGAAGGGGGAGAACAAGGTGGAGCTTGACTTCTTTTAACACATCTTATTTTGTAGATTTGAATTTGGAACTACATAGATATTTTATATTATTGTAAAACTAAATTGAATTTGAACAAGCAATCCCTAAAAACAACTTAGCGTAAATTAGTATTCACTTGGTGGTATAACAATAGAGTGTAACAATTTTAAATGATATCAAAACTATATTATCTGGCTGTCTATCTATATTACATTATACCCTTTGGACAAAAAGAACTGAAAAAACAAAAAAATTTTAGTAGTCATAATATTGGTGGTAATGTTGTTATTGTTAGGCAGTAAATGTGTAAGATAAGTCTGGAACATTCTGTCATAGTAAGTACACAAGGTAGCAAGGAAGGTACCAAAAAGCATATAGGTTGTTTCTAAAGGACTTGGGCACCAACCTTAAGAGCTCTCCTTCAACAGAGATGGGACAATATGAGCATCAATAAAGACAATAACTGCAGTGGACTGAAAAACATCAAGTATGTTTAAACCTATGAATACATAATGATACTTGAAAGCAAAACAAAAAAAAATGAATTATTACCAGTAGACCATGCTAATGAACCAATTCATTCTTTTGAAAAATTGGTAACCAAATAGAATCCTTTCCTATGAATTGCACTACTAAGGAATCAAAAAATGTGAGGAAATTTCTCTATACAGAAGTACCCAAGCTAATAAATGAAAAAGAAATACTAGAGTAGCACACCATTTTGCAACCCCTGATGAATTAATGAGTCTAGGTACTAAGCACCAATGTAACATCACACAAGACAGCCAGCCTCCAGGCAGAATAATTAAATATTACATTGAGGTTTTTATAACCAACAGCTATTCTATTTAAATTTCTTTCAAGTCAGGAGTTCTACTAAACTGATCGATCCTTTTCACATATGATCCACTAAATGGGGTCAGCAAACTTTCTATAAAGAACCAGATGGCAAATATTTTGGGGTTTCTTGGATATAGGGTCACTGTTGTAATTACTTCAACTCTGCCTCTGCTGTTGTAGCGTGAAAGCAGCCTTGAAAGAGTGGGTGTGACTTTTTTTTTTTTTTGAGACTAATGGGCTATAGTCTGCTGACCTGCTCTAAATGATAAGGTAGAGAAATCAATGATCCCTAATGATAAATTAATTTTTCCCAGAAGAAAAGTTAATCTTGTGATTATTATTCAATTCTTAAATTGAAATCAGCAGAAGGTATAGTCAACATTATTTTCTGGCTGCCCATCTCTTAATTTATTTTGTTAATTTAAAATGTGTGGTAAGCATCAAAAGCGTTTTGATAACTCCAAGTCCAAAGTTTATAATTTTTCAAATTGTAATAAAGCAGATCTTATATGTTAGGAATCCAGTAGTAATTCCTTATTTGATATGAATTAACTTGATACATACAGGTATAAATACATGGGTATATACACAGAAGTAATTTAGATGGTTGGACATTTTACCTTATCAGAAAACCAAATGAGCCTGGAATCTTCATAATACCTAAACATGCCATACTTAGGATCCAATAATTCCCTCATGATGAGCAAGAAAAATTCTTTGCGCACCCCTCCTGCATCCACAGCATCTTCTCCAACAAATATAACCTAAAATAGCACAATGGAAACACCGAATAGACTGTAAAGAAATGAAAGTACATTCTGGAGACCCTAGAACATGTTATTTATTACTAATACTCTACAATTAATAGTTTAAAATACACATAATTTTATTTATTAAGTTTCAAAGATTCAATAAAAACAAATAGGAAAATTTTAAACAGCTTCTGAATAAAAGTCCCAATTATATAACAGAAAATGTCAAATTACCTTGAGTGGCTTCTTGTAATCTATGTTCTTTGTTTTCCTAAGGACTTCCATTGCATCTCCTACAATATTTTCTCTACGCACTACTAGAATTAAGCAGGGATTCACAGATTCAATCACTGGGAGAAAAAGAGAGGAGACGTTCTGCCGGTGGGCCTGATCAATAGCCATCTGGAAAACAAAAGATTAACATTTTTTTTTTTTTTTTTTTTTCCCTGAGACGGAGTCTTGCTCTGCCGCCCAGGCTGGAGTGCAGTGGCCGGTTCTCAGCTCACTGCAAGCTCCACCTCCCGGGTTTACGCCATTCTCCTGCCTCAGCCTCCCGAGTAGCTGGGACTACAGGCGCCCGCCTCGTCGCCCGGCTAGTTTTTTGTATTTTTTAGTAGAGACGGGGTTTCACCGTATTAGCCAGGATGGTCTCGATCTCCTGACCTCGTGATCCGCCCGTCTCGGCCTCCCAAAGTGCTGGGATTACAGGCTTGAGCCACTGCGCCCGGCCAAGATTAACATTTTAACAGCAATGCTACAATAAAGCTACTGTGACTGAAACAAGCTAACCTCTATTAGTTACAGGTATTCTATAATTCATGTGCTACTGAATTAACACAGCACCTAACACAGTATCCAGTACAGCATAAAAACTTAATAACTGAGCATAAAGAGTATCCCTTTTGAATGCTTTTATATTAATGTATAATGTATAATTCATAACACTATTAAAGTAAGCCAGTACAGAACTATAGTAACACTGATAAATCTGAGCACTGGTTTTTCTAAAAAACATTCACTGGAGGGTAAAGAGTGAGGAGAAAAAAACAAACCTTTAAAGAGTATAAGGAACAGGCTGGGCGCGGTGGTTCACGCCTACAATCCCAGCACTTTGGGAGGCCAATGAGGGCAGATTACTTGAGGTCAGGAGTTCGAGACCAGCCTGCCCAACATGGTGAAACCCTGTCTCTACTAAAAATACAAAATTAGCAGTGCACGGTGGCAGGCACCTGTAATCCCAGCTACTCAGAAGGCTGAGGCAGGAGAATCGCTTGAACCCAGGAGGCAGAGGTTCCAGTGAGCTGAGACTGTGCCACTGCACTACAGCCTGGGTGACAAGACCGAAACTCTGTCTCAAAAATAAAAAATAAAAAACAAAGAGAATAAGGAATGCTCTGGCTAAGGAAGTATTACACAAATTCACTTAACTGAGTGATCATGGTATGTGCTCATGAACCAAGGATTTGATTTTTACCATTTAAAACTTTTGTTCTTTTATTATGGTTCTCCCTGAGTTCTTGTTCTAAAATGGAATATCCCATGGTAAAATCACCAAGTTATTAACTTACTGTTTTAACAAAGACCTCCAAAAAACTGGTTTACTAGCTGTTAGTATAGAATACTACAAAAATATTTAGAATACCAAACGCATTTATTTGAACAGAATAAAAATGGTTACCAAGATTTGAAGGTTTTTAATTTTTAAAAATACTTTTAGACTATTAAACATTCAAGCTTTCTTTAATCCTTAGTTGGTATAGTCAGATATTCTATACCAGAGGAAGCAGCTCAAAATCTTTTTTATTTACAGGATCAAATGATAAGCAAACTTACTGCAACCCTTTAAAGTCAAAATATGAAGTAGTTTTTAAAATCCTCTCTATAAATGAAAGAATGTTCAACATCAAATGGATGGGAAAGGGTGATAGGAAGGGGAAAAGAAAGAGGAATAGGAGATAATGGTGACCAACCCCAGGAAAATGTTTAATACCTTATTATTAAAACTTTCTTCAAGGAAATTTCACATCCTCTTCCTAACAAGAGATCAAATGCTTCCTACTTTTAACATCTCTCACCTCTAGTGACTTCCATCTCTTACTAAGCATATAAAAAGGGGACATATAATGAAACCAGATTTTGAAACAAAGCAATATCTTATCAAGTAAACTAGTAATATAGTTTATAAAGACTGAATATTTCTGTAATGAAAGAGGCTTATACCATTTGTAATATATAAAATTATTATAGGTTAAGTTATTCCATTTTCATTGCAACCCTTTTTTATAAATGCCCTCATAAGAATATACATATCACATGCAGCAATCTTCTTGATAGCTACCCAAAGTACTTTGTGTACCTTCATTACTGATCCTAGGAAAATTTCAAATATTTACTGTCCAAAAGCATCAAAGAAACAATTTAAAAAATCCCTCTCAAATTAGATTAGTAGTATACAATATTTTACCTGCATCTGTAAGACTGCATCGGTCTGTAACAGAGTAGTTTTTGCTTGAGCATCAAATACAAATGGGTATGTACAGATTGTAACAGGGATATCTGCCAACTGGAAATAAAAAATTAACTTATTAGTACAAGTTGATTTGTGATATACTTATTGTGGATGCTGTCATTTCTTATAAAGTGGACTACATTCTTTGTTTATTCACTCATGGTTCTGGAATTACAAATAAAACATGCTGCTTACAGAATTATTAAAAATTAAATGAGGCATTGGAATAAACCCAATTCCCAATTTTAGGGGGCAACTGTATACTTGAGAGTCTATACAATCACATACTGCAAGTATCTTTTGCTTAGCATATGTTAATTGCAAATCTCAGTGAATGAGGCTGCAAATTTGTTCTAAAATTGGGGGCTCCTATGTTAAATACTGTAGCCAATTCTTACATGTTAAGGCAACTGCAGCAACTGAGGCTAATAAGTAATCTGTCTATTCCTTCACTTAACAGATACTTATTGAGTATAATGTCATTAGGATGTCAAAATTATTATGAGTCCAACATCTGTTCACTTACTTAATATACAAAAATGTATCATTTAGTGTTACTATTCTGTTAGCCTTTAAAGTTAGGAAAACTGATCTATTACCATTATCAGACATTAGACACTTCATAGACAATTACTTATCCTAGTAGGTAATGTATTGATTGCTAAGTATTTTAACAGTACAGTAAAATATAAAGAGTTATGAATTGCCAGTCACACATTCTTGTAGATGGAGGAGGACCTACTTCCACCGTCTACCCAATAAGACAATATCTTTGTGCCTGCCCTGACTCAGAACCTCTGCTATAAGACTTCTAATGAAGAATTAATACACCATAAAACAATCCACTCCTTAGTGATTAGATAGTTCTTTATAGTCTGAATCTGCATTTCTTTTTCTTTCTTTTTTTTTCCCAGACAGAGTCTCGCACTGTCGCCCAGGCTGGAGTGCAACGGCGCAATCTAGGCTCACTGCAACCTTTGCCTCTTGGGTTCAAGTGATTCTCCTGCCTCAGCCTCCCAAGTAGCTGGGATTACAGGCTCCCGCTGTTGAGATGGGGTTTCACTAGGTTGGCCAGGCTAGTCTTGAACTCCTGACCTCATGATCTGCCAGCCTCGGCCTCCCAAAGTGCTGGGATTACAGGCGTGAGCCACTGCGCCCAGCCTGAATCTGCATTTCTATTTATCCCTGTGCATCATTTAGTCTTTGTTTTGCCCCTGCTGGAAGTGTACGTAGTTTAAATATTTGAAGTCCTAATCACGCTCTCCCTAAATTGTATTTTATTCCATTCTAAACATTCACTCTTCAGTATTTTTCATGTGACAAGGTTTACCTCCATCCTATATTTGTGGCACTGCCTAGCTAATGATCATAAATACCAATTTTGCTTCTCCAAAATTAAAAAAGATTTAGATATCTCTAAAGTACCCTTTGGCTTCAAAACTCTGTTTTCAAATACTTATGTGCTAATTATACTTGACAGTGAGGAAGCAAACAATATTAGAGCTATAATTTAAAGCTAATTCAAAATGCTTCATTGGTTCAAGTATTGGGAAAAACATAACAACAAACAAAAAGCAAATCAAAGCAAAACCTAACATCTATAACAGATAAAGAAAGTTTTATAATGTTCCCAAGTGTTAAAAGGGTAGTCTAGGGCTGTTGATTACTTAAACCAAAGTGCTAAAACTTTATATATTAGAAGTGAGAAAGATAATCATACAAAAAGTTTAACTTTGTGACCATTCTGAGTATCAACTAATCAATTTTAAAAATGATATTTGTTTTACTTCTCTAATATAAAATGTTTTCAGCCACATTAGGTAGGCATTTGCTAAATTTTAAAATAAAAGTTTGCTTTTTTATATTCTGAGGACACATTACATTTTATACTGGAAGACCTGAGGAGGATAGATCTGAAGCAAATATTGTTGAGGCATCATATAGGTGGAATGTTAACAGAATTTCATTTTCTTCAGAAAACTTCTGGAATGTTATACAAGTTAATCTCTACAGACTCGATTTTTAAAAATGATACATATATATTTATTTACATTTTTAAACCACAACAAAAAAAGGAATCTTTGGCTCCTCTATTACTTAGGAGAAAATGGAATATATCTTACTCTGAACATGAGCTTTATTACACCAAACTTACCTCAGTTAATCCATGGTTGACATCCTAAGACAGCAGTGCAGAATATAACAATAACGAGGAAAGAGCAATGTTAGTGTCCAAATTTAACTATTTCTATTCAAGGTAGCATTTCATATATTTTGCTACAGCAGAATATTGAAGTAATGAGGTAGAAAATACATCTACAATAAAATACCCCCTACACACGCATCATATATATATATATATAATATATATATATATATAATATATATATATATATCTATAAATGTAAGATCTTTGTTTCAGGTACCTTGTGACCATAAAATTATTGAGCTTGAACATAATGAAATTTGTTTTCAGCAATTAAACACCCCCATTTGCAGAATTTAGGCAGAACAAGAAAACGAACCCTATGCCTGGCTTGGTCTTAAAAAAATAATTTTATGGCTCAGTTTTTCTACTTAAAAAATAGAAAAAACATTCCTTAGACTTTAAGACTTCTAAAATCTCAGCAAAATGTTTGACAGTGTTTAGTAGATTAAAATGCTATATGGACACAAAGTGAGAAAAAATAAGCCATAAAGTGTTTCTATTTGACAGAAAAAAAACAGTAAAACATAAGGTATCCTACATTAAACATTCTTTAAAACTGAACTAATTTAAAATAGAAAGTACAGGACAGGGCAAAAGGGTTGGTAAGCAAACATAAATAGAGAAAGATATGTTTATTAAGGAAGTAATAGTGGAAATTACAATGAAAGCTTACCACTTTATTGAACAGAAATGTACATTTTCTTGCAGAAAGCTTCCATATATGCTCAGAGCACAGACTCGTGTAAAGCACTAGAATATTCAGAACTATGTTACTAAATGTGTGGATGGTACTTTGTGTTATGAGGAATTAATTTGACCCCAGAAGAGAGCATTGCCCTAGGTTCTTAGGAGGTGACCTACAGACCTGTGGAATATCAAGCCTGATAGGAGTGTCTTTGTTTGCCTAGAGCTTTAGCCACCGGACAATGTGACTTATGATAGGGGCTTGGGCCATGTGCTGTCAGTTCTGCCTCCAGAAGAGCTGGGAACTAGAGGTTCCTACATGAGCAGGATTTGACTGAACCCCAGTAAAAACTCTGGGCACCAGGTTTCTGGTGAGCTTCCTTGGCTGGAAATACTCTGTATCACACATCTATGCCAGGAAAGTAATTCATTCATGACTACAAGGAAAGGACAACAGAAACTCTGCCTCTGATTATCTTTCCCAGACTCTGCGCTATATGCAGATTTTTTTCACAGATGGAACTTTTGTCACTATTAAAAGCCTAAATTTTTTTCTCTCTCTTTTTTTTTGAGACGGAATTTGGCTCTTGTTGTCCAGGCTGGAGTGCAATGGTGCCATCTCGTCTCACCACAACTTCTGCCTCCAGGGTTCAAGCGATTCCCCTGCCTCAGCCTCCCGAGTAGCTGGGATTACAGGCATGTGCCACCAGGCCTGGCTAATTTTGTATTTTTAGTAGAGAGGGGTTTCTCCATGTTGGTTAGGCTGGTTTCGAACTCCGTACCTCGTGATCCGCCCGCCTCAGCCTCCCAAAGTGCTGAGATTACAGGTGTGAGCCACTGTGCTCGGCCAAAAGCCTGATTTTTAAACAGATTCTTGTATTTGTGGTCCACATCCATCAGCTCATATAACTTTAGCACCTGTCACATCCCCAGTAGCCTTTCTAGAACTACTACCATCACCATGAAGTTCCCTGGTTTTCCCAATTCAAACTTGGGCATCTTCAGCATTTTTACTTATCTAACAAGGACAAGCATGGAGAGGATAAATAGACTGGCAAGCCTTTTCTTTATCTTTTCCAATGTTGTCAGGAATCAATTTATTGACCACTTCTTTCAAGTCACTTGTCTGAACCTCTTGGATCATGATTTTCATCACCTTCTTCTGGATTTGGTGGACCTGTTGGTGCTGAGAGTAAGAGGTCTTCTGTATCTGACTGTTGCGTTGCTTAGTAAAACCAACACAGAACAGACGAAGCAAATGACCATCAGTGGTCTTGACATTAACATGAGCTTCTTTCACGATCTACCAATTTTTGGCCATGCAACTCATTCTGTCACAGGTAAGATCCATGCTATGGAAGTTAGGTAGTTTAGCGTCTCAACATCCTCAGTAGTCAGCTTGGAGTTTTAAAATGCAATTTCATCATTTGCAGATCAGAAAGGTTCACTTCAAATACACACAACCCTTGAGGCCATCAGATATAATTTTGGTTCCTTGAGTCCTGGTGACTAGTGTTTCTCTCCAATATTTCTTATACTAAACATAGCATGTGCTTTCATACCATACCAATCTTTTTTAGAAAGTAGATCAACCACTTCTTGGCTCCCTATTTGTCATCTTTCATAAGGTGCTTGTTCTTGCCAAATGTCATGATGCTGCTCAGAGAGTCAAAAGGACCCTTGGCTAATTTTAACCCACTATCCTTTCTCTGTAATAAACTCTAATCATCAGTGTAACAATTTTCAATGAGTTCTGGGAGGTCTTGTAGCAAATTATCAAACCTAAGGGTAGTTTGGGGGACCCTCCCCAAACTCACAATTGGTATCAGAAGTGAAGGCAGTCTTGTGTGGACTGTTCTCTTTAACTCTGTAGTTGACTAAGTTCCCACATGTCACCAGGGGTATTATTGGAGGATTTAAGATACTAGCAAATAGCAAAGACTTTGGGTTCTCTCACTATATTGTGCTAAGTAAAGCCAAAGCAGTGTGTAAGCATAAGCAAAACATCACTCTATGCAAATCCTATTCAGAGGAAGATTATTATTGACAAGAATTTCTTTCAAAAAATTCAAAGTACCAAGTTATTACTACATAAGTGCTCCTATTGGCAGTGTAAACAAGATGAAAGTCTTTAGAGACTGTCCTGCAAAAAAGCCTTTTAGATTATACACTCAGTTTAGCTAGAAGGCAATATAAAAGGAACAACCAAAATCCTTTTATAGTGTACCTTGTGGAACTCTTTTTTGAAAAAAGAACTTTATTATTTTATTTATTTATTTATTTATTTATTTATTTATTTTTGAGACGGAGTCTTGCTCTGTCGTCCAGGCTGGAGTGCAGTGGCCAGATCTCAGCTAACTGCAAGCTCCGCCTCCTGGGTTTACGCCATTCTCCTGCCTCAGCCTCCCGAGCAGCTGGGACTACAGGCACCCACCATCTCGCCCGGCTAGTTTTTTGTATTTTTTAGTAGAGACGGGGTTTCACCGTGTTAGCCAGGATGGTCTCGATCTCCTGACCTTGTGATCTGCCCGTCTCGGCCTCCCAAAGTGCTGGGATTACAGGCTTGAGCCACCGCGCCCGGCCCAGAACTTTATTATTTTAAAGCAGCTTTAGGTTCACAGCAAAATTGAAAGGAAGGTGCAGAGACTTCCAATATATCCCTATCCTCACATATGCACAGCCTTCACATTACCAATATTCCTCTTGTAGGACATTTAAAAAGTGCTATTACTAAGTAAGAAAGTTTAAATAAGAAAAAAAAAAGCCTATAAAAATTCATCTATGGCCTGCTTGATAACTATACTATATACCAAGGGAGTTTATAGTATGGGAGATGGATTTCCTCCTTAGCTAAATAATTAAATATTAGTATTTATGCATTATCTTTTTTATTACTATATGTAAGTAGATATAGACGCTATGCATATCATTATACATTGGGGAAGTCAATAAGATAATGTTAGAATTTATAGTGCGACTAACCCATACTAAGCAGAATATAATCTGGTTACACTAAAAATTGGAAGAGAAAGACGTGAACTGGCAAGAATATGAAAAACAATAGGACATGCAAAACTTGAGAAAAAGAGATGAGTAGACATTAGGTAAAATCATTTTTCTAAGAGAGAGAAGCACCAAAGGAAAAACCAGATAAAGATAGTTAAAAGTATCAGAAAGGGAAGAAAAAATGGCAAAGAGTTTGGTAGTAACCAATAAGGTATTTTTACAAACAATTTAAAAGCAAAGTTAAAGGAGGGTAAGGAAACTGAGAATAGTACCTAGAAAGTACTCTTAGAAAATATTTCATTGTAGTGCACATAGAGAAAGGCAGCAAGAGAACAGAGTTATTAGACAAGTCAGAATAAAAGCTACTGCCAAATTTGTAGCCTGTGTCAAGGTAGCCAGCAATAATAAACACCATTTTATAAAGACTTAACTATGTGTCAGAAATTACTCTAAGTCCTTCGGAAGGATCATATAAATTAATCTTCTTAAAACTTTTTAAGGTAGGTACTAACACTCTAATTTACAGAAAACAAAATGAAATCTCAGAGAAATTAAGTAATTTTCCCAAGGATAGAACTCAATATATGCTGAGGTGGGATCTGAACCCAGGCACTTTTTCGTAAAAGTTACTCTGCTTTCTCATCATATACATTTATGTTGTGAGCTAGAATTCTTAATCATCACAACATCCTCCATAATAAATTAATTTTCCAATTTATAATGTTATTTATTATTTATTTATTTTTTGAGATGGAGTCTCACTCTTGTCGCCCAGGCTGAAGTGCAGTGGCGCAATCTCAGCTCACTGCAACCTCTGCCTCCTGGGTTCAAGCCATTCTCCTGCCTCAGCCTCCCAAGTAGCTGGGATTACAGGTGCCTGCCACTACGCGTGGCTAATTTTTGTATTTTTAGTAGAGATGGGGTTTTGCCATATTGGCCAGGCTGGTCTAGAACTTCTGACCTCAGGTGATCTGCCCACATTAGCCTCCCAAAGTGCTGGGATTACAGACGTGAGCCATCACATCCAGACTGTAATGTTACTTATAATTACAAATTTGAGGCCTGGCGCGGTGGCTCAAACTTGTAATCCCAGCACTTTGGGAGGCCGAGACGGGCGGATCACGAGGTCAGGAGATCGAGACCATACTGGCTAACGCGGTGAAACCCCGTCTCTACTAAAAATACAAAAAAACTAGCCGGGCGAGGTGGCGGGCGCCTGTAGTCCCAGCTACTCCGGAGGCTGAGGCAGGAGAATGGCGGAAACCCGGGAGGCGGAGCTTGCAGTGAGCTGAGATCCGGCCACTGCACTCTAGCCCGGGCAACAGAGCAAGACTCCGTCTCAAAAAAAAAAAAAAAAAATACAAATTTGTTGTGGTCTTAGAGTTCTTATAAGAGCTGAGCACCAAGAGTTTAGTACTAATGTGTGTATATATTTATATAATATGTAAGTGAACACTGGGCTTCTTAAGAAATTGTTCTTTAAAAGGGTCCACATATCCCTCCAAATGTTCTGAATCCTTTCAAAAACACTGCTAAAAGACCTAGGGTACCCTGGTTGGTGTGTGAGGGTTTATATGCAAAGTCGTGGTAAGAACAAGGTTCATTTCCTGAAGAACCAATTTTCCTCAATGGCAAATACATTAAATCTCTTTTATATTGCAATAAATATCTATTATGCCCATAATGCAAAATCTGCATTTAAAGACAGAAAATTAGCCTCAGTTCAAGTCTTGCTGAGGGAAGGTTAAATCCTTAAGAGATATGTTATTTCTCCTGCCTTCACAGGTTCTCTGAAGGAAGAGTTTGAGAAGCTTTACCTAGGTCAGAGATGAAGAAAAAAGGAAATATTTATTCAAAACTCCGCTGAGGTCAATTATTTTCTTTCTTAAAAAATTATCCCTTGATTCCAGCTACCAATCTATTTTTTTTTTTTTTTTTTTGCTCCTCTTCAATGCAGAACTTCTTCAAAGTATTGCCAATGATTGTTACTGCTTCCTTACCTCTAAATTTCTCTTTACAACACCCCAACTCTAGAATGGTATTATCAAGGTTACCAATTATCTTCATGTAACCAAATTCACTGTCTGTCAATACTATGGTTTCATCTTCCTTCTCTGGAGCATTCAACAGTCTCTCTTTCACTTTTAAATTATGGTTTCCAAGACTCTCCTAGTTTTCCCCCTACCACACCTGCTTTTTAATCTTTGTGGATTTCTCTCCTTTCCTCACTTCACATCCAATTCATCAGTGATTTTTATTTTCCTTTTGTCACCAAGATTTCCTTTTATCTCCAAGATGTATTCCAAGTCCATTTCCTTCTTCCGTCTAAACAGCCATCATCCTAGTCAAACTCATCATTTCCTCTCCCCTAATCTACTAAAACATAGCTTTCTCATGGATCTCCATCTTTCATGTCTGTCCCATTCCCTACAAAGCCAACAAAGTGATTATTCAAAAAGATCAGATTAAGTTTCCACTGTTTATCGTAACACATTAGATAAAATCCAAATTCCTAATCCTAGTTTACTAAACTGTCTATGATTTGGCCCCTGCCCATTTCTCTGTTCCCTCCTCACTCCCATAAGCCATGCTGGCTCTTTTCTTTTCTTTTCCTTTCTTTCTTTTTCTTTTCTTTTCTTTTTGAAATGGAGTCTCACAGTGTCGCCCATGCTGGGGTGCAATGGTGCGATCTAGGCTCACTGCAACCTCCGTCTCCTGGGTTCAAGCGATTCTTCTGCCTCAGCCTCCTGAGTAGTGGATTACAGGCGCCCATCACCATGCCCGGCTAATTTTGTATAGTTTTAGTAGAGACGGGATTTCACTTGTTGGCCAGGCTGGTCTCTTAACTCCTGACCTTGTGATCCGCGCACCTTGGTCTCCCAAAGTGCTGGGATTACAGGCATGAACCACCACGCCCGTCCCCATCCTGGCTTTTTTCTAACTTTCAATCATGTCAAGCTTGTTTTCACCTAAAGTCTTTTCCTCACTTCATATCCAATTCATCAGTGATTTTTATTTTCCTTTTGTCGCCAAGATTCCCTTTTATCTCCAGTATTCCAAGTCCATTTCCTTCTTCCATCTAAACAACTATCATCCTAGTCAAACTCATCATTTCCCCTCCCCTAATCTACTAAAATATAGCTTTGTGAACTATGTTCACAAAGTCAAATGAACAAATGTTCATTGTTCTTGAAATTCTCTCTGCCCTGATCTTAAATGGCTACTCCTTGTCATTCAGATTGACACTCATACTTCATTAGACAAGTCTTTTCTGAAACCTATCTTTACTAAGTCCCCTCATTTTAAAAGTACATATTATTAGCTGGTATTTTTTGCCTTGTTTGACTATTGCTAATCTTGCCCACTAGATTATGAATTCCAGGAGAAACAAGGCTCTGCCTGGTTCACCACTGTATTTCCAATACCTAAATCAGTGCCTGTTATATAACAGATTCTCATTGTTTGTTGAATAAGCAAGTGACTACACCTAAATCTACAGAATGGCTATAAACCTGACCCAGCCTCAAGGTGACTCAGGAGAAAAGTCAATGAGTCTCTCCCAGTCCAGACCCAACTGCACTAAGGAAAAGATGCCTAGAAGCAACCTGATTCTGGGAGGTGGGAGTATCCTAAAAACAGCATGCGGTAGCCAGATTGCCATTCAAAAACTACTGTACTTTCTTAGTGCTTACTAGACATATTCCAAACACTGTCACAGGTGCTGGCTGACTGACATACCCATCCACAAGAAGCTTACAAGCTGGTGCCTAGCAAGCAATGAAAGGTTACTCACCCTTCTATTATATAACTGCTGCATACATATTAAATTACCTGTGTGCAGAAAAGTGGGCCTCAAGTATACAAAAATGGCTAGCAAATAAGAATAGTAAACCTAAATGTTTTGTATCTAGCTGCTTACCCATTTCTGCATTAAAATTTTATGTGCCTAATTCAAGTTTTATGTAAGACCATGGTACTATTTTAATGGGATAGTAAGTGTGTAGTTATTAAAGACTTAGCCACATAAAAAGATGTGTGCACCTACATTTATATAAAAAATCTGAAATAAAAGTAAACATATAATCGGCTCACTGCAACCTCCACCTCCTAGGTTCAAGTGATTCTCATGCCTCAGCCTTCTGAGTAGTTGGGATTACAGGCATGTACCACCATACGTGGCTAATTTTTTGTATTTTTAGTAGAGATGGCATTTTGTCATGTTGCCCAGGCTGGTCTTGAAATCCTGAGCTCAGGCAATCCACCTGTCTCGGGCTCCCAAAGTGCTAAGATTACAGGCATGAGCCACCGCACCCAGCCCTCTTTTGGTAGTCTTGAAGCACCAATTTCATAACAATAATGCATTCTTAGGAGTTCCAGTATGAAGAACGCCAGTATTTTCAACATTGGAGAAATAAGAGGCAATCTTATGGAAAATAAATGAGTTAAAAATCCATTTCACATTTGCAGTTTTTTTTTTTTTTTTTTTAAGTGTAATCCATCTCTTTGGTTTGGCTTTGGTAAAAGAGTAGAATGTTTGTATTTAAATATTGTATAATATATAGCACTCCTTTTGCAACTTTTTTTATTTAAAAAGTAAGTTATGGATAAAAGTTCTGAAAAAACTTTCTCATTTCAAAATCAAGTAATTGTTTCTTTTTTTTATTAGATACATATACATAAAAATGATACATAAAAATGAAATCACAAATTGCACAGAAAACCTACCATTCCATAGGCCTGCTGTTGGACCCAGTTGATATAATCATTCCTTATATCTATCAATTCTTGTACTTCATGTATATAAAATTTATCATACTGTATAATCTGTCCCGTTTTCTCATTTACCTACAAAAGAAAATGTAATTGACATTAAATTTAGCCAGTACTCAAGACAGAGAAATTTTTTTTTTTTTGAGATGGAGTCTTGCTCTGTTGCCCCGGCTGGAGTGCAGTGGCACAATATCATCTCACTGCAAGCTCCAACTCCCAGGTTCATGACATTCTCCTGCTTCAGCCTCCCGAGTAGCTGGGACTACAGGCGCCTGCCACCACGCCCGGCTAATTTTTTGTATTTTTAGTAGAGACGGGGTTTCACTGTGTTAGCCAAGATGGTCTCGATCTCCTGACCTTGGGATCCGCCCGCCTCGGCCTCCCAAAGTGCTGGGATTACAGGTGTGAGCCACTGCACCCGGCCAAGACAGAGAAATTTAAAATGTCTAAAGAAAAAAATGCTTTGGGGATATTCTTAGCTAATATTTTCTTCCTACAAAAAATAATTACTGAGTGCCTACTATATGCAAAATGCTAGTTAAGTGCTATGGGAGACCCAAAGATTTGTAAGATGTGATATCTGCATTCAGTACCCCAAAATCTAGAAAAGAAAGACATGTCTTTATAACTACAACACAGTATGAGATATGGATGATTAAAGTGTATATGGCATATATAAACTAGATACTTATAAAGACTTACGGTTGGGAAATGGGACCTTAATAATAATAGCAGCTAATGCTTGTTAAGTGTTGCTCTGTGCTGGCATCTGATTAGAATAAATTTTAGGAAGTGATATCTGGACATGACGTGAAAAAAGAAGAGGATGCAAATTACCACCCCAGAGATTACTTATTAATTACAAAGAACAAATCTTTACAGTGCAGAGCACCATCTTAATCAAGTGATCTAATCATCACCAACACTGGAACAACGAAATATTATGTTCCTGGTGATACAAATCAACAAGAAGCATACAAATCATCTATGAAGGAAAAACGGTTTAACCCAAATCCAATCAAGTCTTCTAATCTAAATTCTAGGTTACAGGAAATACAAGGGATAGAGGAACAAGTTAAATAAACATCACCAGGAGGAAACAATCAGACAAATCCTGATTATGAAACTTTTATAAGAAAACTGGCCAAGAGTCTTCAAAAAGTCAAGGTAGCAGGGATTGAAAAAAAAAAAGGAGCTATTCTAAATTAAAAGAGACTAGAGGAATTCTGGTACTAAATATAGCAGAACACTTTGTATCAGACTAATCTTCCTGACACTAACAATTATAACTCTAGACAATACATTTAAGAAAACTGCTGTACTTAAAAACACTGAAGATCCACCAAAAGTAGGCAGAAACAGGAATTGACACAAGCAGAGGATAGAGCTGAAGCAGAAAGCAGCAGTCTTAATAGACAAAGAGTGAAGCTGCCAGCACAGCCAGCCAGTGAGGAATAAAAAAATCAAAGAAAGGAATCCAGAAGACGAAGCCCCAAAATCTGTGTGCAAACTCCCCCTACATCCTTGGCTAACTCTAAACCATGAATGCACAAAGTAAGACCTGCTAAAAGTAAGTAAATAAATAAATAAATAAAACTCAAACCCAATAAACCAACAGAAAGTACAGCTGAGAGGCTACTCCTTTTTCTTTTTCCTGAGATGAAGTCTCGCCCTGTTGCCCAGGCTGGAATGCAGTAGTATAATCTCGGCTCACTGCAAGCTCCGTCTCCCAGGTTCATGCCATTCTCCTGCCTCAGCCTCCTGAGTAGCTGGGACTACAGGCGACCGCCACTACGCCCGGTTTTTTTTTTTTTTTTTTTTTTTTTTTTTGGTATTTTTAGTAGAGACAGGGTTTCACCATATTAGCCAGGATGGTCTCCATCTCCTGACCTCATGATCCGCCCACCTCGGCCTCCCAAAGTGCTGGGATTACAGGCGTGAGCCACTGCACCTGGCCAGAGAGGCTACTGTTACAGTAAGAGTTCAAAACAAGCATTTCCAGAGGAAAAGGGGCACATTTCATAATAATAAAAGGATTAATTCACCAAGAAGTCACAACAATCCAAAATAGCAGACCTTGAAAATAAATGAAAGAGAAATCAACAGAACCACCATCATAGTTGGAGATTTTTAACACTGCTCTCATTAACTGATAGAAAGAAATAGACAAAACCAGCAAGTATAGATGATCTGAAAAATTTTTTTTTTTTGTTTGAGACAGTCTTGCTCTGCCACCCAGGCTGGAGTGCAGTGGCCGGATCTCAGCTCACTGCAAGCTCCGCCTCCTGGGTTTACGCCATTCTCCTGCCTCAGCCCCCCGAGTAGCTGGGACTACAGGCGCCCGCCTTGTCGCCCGGCTAGTTTTTTGTATTTTTTAAGTAGAGACAGGGTTTCACCGTATTAGCCAGGATGGTCTCGATCTCCTGACCTCGTGATCCGCCCGTCTCGGCCTCCCAAAGTGCTGGGATTACAGGCTTGAGCCACCACGCCCGGCCCCGATGATCTGAAAATTTAAACCAACTTGCACTCACTGTCATAGAACACTTCACCTAACAACTGTATATGAAATGTTCACTAAGATAGACGAAATCCTGGACCATACAGTAAGTCTTCATACATTTAAAAGAATCCAAAGTATACAACATACGTTCTTTGTCCACAATGCAATTAAACTAAAATCAGTAATCGAAGATTTGGGAAATCCTAGAATACTGGCAATTAAACAAAACACTTGTAAATTACTGAAAACTTTTCTTGAACCTGTAAAAGAGCTAAAGTTACAAGATAACTAAGTAGCCTGAATCCAAGGATCAACAAATGCTTACAAAAGGTAACAAGGTACCAGAAATGGCTCATTTGTGGCAGGGAGCAAGAGGAAACTACTATCGTCATACAAGCAGAAGTAATATGCTAAAATTTCAAGGATCACTTCAAGCTGAGTGTGGGGTAGCTTGATAGTATGACACCCAGCAGAGTCCCAGGCAACTGGCACTCACAGCCTCTTGTCCATAGACTGCCAATGGGTGCCCATGGAAACAACTGGAAACAAGGCAGAGGGGAAAAAAAAGGAAACAAGGCAGAAGATCAAGAGCCTCTCTCAATGGTACAAGGAATTAGCTGCCATGTGAGAAAGGAACAAAGGCCCGCCACCCTGTCCAGATCCTTCCTTCACACAGAGCAAAAGCCTTCAGCCACTGAGGAAGGGGAAGCAAACCCATGTCTCGTTGCTGAGGGAAGGAAAAACCTTCAATTTCTGGGAGGAAAGGTGACAAGAACAGTCCTAGGCTCAGAATCTTATATCAGTAGGACTAGACATCTGCACTTGCTGGAGGAGGGAGCAGAAACTGCCACACAAAAAGATCCAAAGCAGTTTGGTTGCCACAGGGAAAAGGGGAGGGAATTCTGAGAAAGTTCCATGCAAGGTCCAGGCACACATAATCTACCTAAAACCAAGGCTACGCTGTAACAACCAAGAACCATTTCTGTTCCCTCTCCTCTACCAATCTTTAAAGGACTGAGTAACAAGCAACACCAGTTTACAACTGACAAGAGGAAAGAGTGAGAAGAAAACCCCTCTAAGGAGTAGGCATGCAAAGTGGGGTATAAACATTCACAAAAACCATTTGACACTCCACTTCCACCCTAAACACACTGTACCACAGGCCTCAAATTCCTCCAGTGTTAGAGGCCTCAAATTCCTCTAGCATTAGAGGCCTGTAGTGTAATGAAGGTATTTATAACAAATTAAAAATTCAATCCCAGCTTAACCTCTGACTAAGTAAACTCAAATCCTTACACAAATACCAGATAGGAGACGTGTACCAATTTATAAGCTTTAAACCTACTGATTTCAGTTTCTTACTATTTTATAGATAACCCAAAATTATGAGACATATCAAAAACCAACTGAACAGGCTGGGAGTGGTGGCTCATGCCTGTAATCCCAGCACTCTGGGAGGTGAAGGCAGGCAGATCACCTGAAGTCAGGAGTTCAAGACCAGCCTGGCCAATGTGGCGAAACCTTGTCTCTACTAAAAATACAAAAATTAGCTGGCTGCAGTGGCACATGCCTATAATCCCAGCAACTTGGAAGGCTAAAGTACAAGAATCACTTGAACCCAGGATGTGGAGGTTGCAGTGAGCTGAGATTGCACCACTGCACTCCAGCCTGTGTGACAGAGCAAGACTCTGTCTCAAAAAAAAAAATTATTAAACTGAACAAAACAAAACAAAAAAGTGTCTAGAGACAAAGCAATCAACAGAGTCAGATTCAGAGAAGATCCAAATGTTGGAGCTAGGAAACAGGGGCTTTAGGAAATATTTTTAACTTAAAAGTAAAAACACACAAAAATTTGTGGGATGCTAATAAATCCAGGCATAAAAGAAAGAAAATCTATAGCATTAAATGATCATATTAGAAATAAAGGGTCTAAAATCAATGATCAAAGTTTCTGCTTTAAGACTCTAGAAAAAAAAAAGATCATATTAAGCACAAATCAAGCAGAAGGAAGGAAATGAAGAGAAATCAAGGAAAGAGAAAACAGAAAAACACTAGAGAAGAAATTAAAAGCAAATGGGTTTTCTGAAAAGATAATAACGAATAAACCTACAGTCAGACTGACCAAGAAAAAGAGATGACACAAATTACCACTATCAGGAATTAAAGAAGAAACATGATTACATATGTATCTTGGTAAAACTGACTCATGAAGAACTAGAAAACTGGAAATGTCCTATATTTATTTTTTAAATTTAATAGGAAATTAAAAATTTTCCCAAAAGAAAACTCCAGGGCCAAAATGGTTTCACTGATGAATTATATCAAACATTTAATAAAGAAGTAATACCAATATTAACCAAACTTTTTCAGAAAATAAAGAAGGATCATTTCTTAATTAATTTAATGAAGCCAGAATAAACGATACCAAAAGCTGACAGCAATATGAGAAATAAAAATTACAGATCAATATCCCTCATGAATACAGATATAAAACCCACAATAAAATATTAACAAATTAAATCCAATAATATATATAAAGTATAATATACATGTAACGCCAAGTAAAGTTGATCCCAAGAATGCAAGGTTGGTTTAACATCCAACTATCAATGAATTTCACAATATTTCTGAAAAAAAGGAGAAAAAATATCATCTGTTCATCTCAACAGATGGAAACAACACCTGATAAAATTCAACATCCATTTATAATAAACACTCTCAGCAAATGAGAAATGGAAGAAAATTTCTTCAAACAGGTAAAACCCATCTAACTGCCACCCCCGCCCCCACCCCCTGACATTCAACATTATACTTACTGTTAAGATACTGAATGCTTTCTTTCTAAGATTAGGAACTAGGCAAGAATGACCACCATAACCACTTATATTCAACATTGTACTGGAATTCTTAGTTAATAAAATATGCCAAGAAAATAACATGATTGTATATATTAAAAAAGCCAACTGAATCAATCTATAAGAGAATTACCAGAACTAAGAATTTATCAAGATCACAGGGTAAAAGGCCAACACTCAAAACTCAATTGATTTTCTCTAGGCCAGGTACAGTGGCTCATGCCTGTAATCCCAGCATTTTGGGAGGCCGAGGCAGGCAGATCACCAGAGGTCAGGTGTTTGAGGCCAGCCTGGCCAACATGGTGAAACCCCGTCTCTACTAAAAATGTAAGAATTAGCTGGGCGTGGTGGTGGGCACCTATAATCCCAGCTACTTGGGAGGCTGAGGCAGGATAATCATTTGAATCCAGGAGGCAGAGGTTGCAGTGCACCAAGGTCTCACCATTGCACTCCAGCCCAGGTGACAGGAGCGAAGCTCTGTCGCAAAGAAGAAGGAAAAAAAAAAGGCTGGGTGGTGGCTCACGCTGCTAATCACAGCACTTTGGGAGGCCGAGGTGGGCAGATCACCTGAGGTTGGGAGTTCGAGACCAGCCTGACCAACATGGAGAAACCCCATCTCTACTAATAATACAAAATTAGCCAGGCATGGTGGTGCATGCTGGTAATCCCAGCTACTCGGGAGGCTGAGACAGGAGAAGCGCTTGAATCCGGGAGGTGGAGGTTGTGGTGAGCTGAGTTCACGCCTGCACTCCAGCCTGGACAAAAACAGTGAAACTCTGTCTCAAAAAAAAAAAAAAAGAAGAAGAAGAAGAAGAATTTCTCTGTACTAGCAACAAATAATTGGAAAATAAAATTTTTAAAAATCATTTACAATAGCATCAAAAACATAAAACATTTAGGAATATATTTTTGAGAAAGAGAACGAATAAAATTTTTAAAAGAATATGCAAAATCCTTGAAAACTACAAAGCACTGCTGAGAGAAACTGAAGAGTCATTCACTATGTTCACGAATCAGAAAGGAGAGTAGCAAGACTCAACAATCGCAAAAAACAAAATTTGACTGGACTCTAGTTATTTAAAAAGCAGTAATATAAACAACATTTTTGCTATAAACGAGGAAATCTGAAATATGAATGCACAGACAGATGATATTATAGAATTATAGTTAACTTCCTTAAGAGAAATAATGCTACTGCTGTTACACAGAAAAATGCCTATATTCTTAAGAGATGAAAGATAAAGTATTAAAGGATGATACCTACATTTTACTTTCAAATGATTCATGAAAAAAGAACACACACAACATATATAAAGCAAATGTGACAGTATGTTAACAACTGCTGAATCTAGAATGGAGGGCACACAGGTTTTAATTATATTTGTTTTCAATGTTTCTGTAGGTTTGAAGATACTGCAAACAAAAATCAAAAAGGAAAGTGAATGGAAAAGATTAAAAATAAAAAAAAAGGTTTGAAGGAGAACATTCTGGGCAGAGAACAGCATCAGCTAAGGAAACAAAATCTGCATAGTTTATAACTGCCCCCAGCTAAACTGCTAAAGAGAATGACAGGCAGAGGGAGCAAAACCGGATTCAACATGCAGTTGGGAAATAAGCTGACCTCAATCCTCTCTAGGTTAGCCAACCTCAGCCAAGGCTCAGGCTAAAACAAGGCCCAATCCCGTAGGAAATAGAATGCGCATCATTGTATGCCAATGAGTTCTGGCATGTTTTGTTACAGAATATTACTGTGGCAAAAGCTGATACACGGAGAAATAAGGTTTTAGATTTAAAAAGTAACAGAATCAGTTGTATTTTATGAATAATATTCTGCTGAGTGAGGTATAGTTAAGAATAAGTAGAGAGGCTGGCAGTAGGATTAGGAGATTGCTAAAAGATTTAAAGTCTCTAAATAAGAATGCAGAGGTCATGGCAGCTAATGGATATGGAAAACAAGAGAAGAGTCAAAGACAACTTCAATATTTCAACCCTGGGTAAGAGTAATTTTAAAAATTACTGTACATAGGCTGGGCACAGTGGCTCACGTCTGTGATCCCAGAACTTTGGGAGGCCAAGGTGGGCGGATCACGAGGTCAAGAGATTGAGGCCATCCTGGCCAATGTGGTGAAACCCCGTCTCTACTAAAAACAGAAAAATTAGCTGGGTGCGGTGGTGTGTGCCTGTAGTCCCAGCTACTAGGGAGGCTGAGGCAGAAGAATCGCTTGAACCCAGGAGGCAGAGATTGCAGTGAGCCGAGATTGTGCCACTGTACACTAACCTGGCGACAGAGACTCCGTCTCAAAAAAAAACTACTGTACACATACACACACACACACACACACACACACACACACACACACACACACAGAGTGAGGAAAACAAGACAAACCTTTCTTAGTTGAAAGTAATGGCAGGACTGTCAAGTCATTCAAGAGAAACATTTGCCTCAAAGACATAACTGACAGTAATTTTCCTTAAAGGAGACAACGAAAGCTGTGGCAGTAGGTGAGGGAGAGGTAGAAAGTAAAACAAAAGGAGCCAAATGCAGACCCTACGGAGATGTTGCACTTAAGAGAAGAAAAACCACCAAAGAAACAAAGTTGATCTAACATTTACAAACTAAACAAAACTAGCTAACTTTCCAATGAAGAATAACAAAAGTAACTTTATAATTTGTGAATAATCACATATACATTAAAATTAAGCAATATCTGAAAGGGAACAAAATGAATCACTCAGTAACTATATAAATCTAACCAGATAATGCTGGTGTCCAAACAGGTACTCAATAAATATGAGATGAATGGATGGACAAATAAAACTTAAGAGATATTGCCTATAGTTCTTACTTCTAACGGCACTTTAAAGGGATTGTTCTATATCTGCTGCATTTTCAGTGAGATGTATTATGCTTATTGTTAATTTTTAGTAAAAATAATAGTTTATATAATTTTCACGTTTTAATGGTTTATATAATTTTCATGTTTTCCGAACTTTTGCCCTGAAGTATTCCTAATAGAAAAAGAGAACAAACACATATATAACACCATTACCCTACCTCCTTCCATGGAAGGGGGTAGAGGACTGTCAGGTCTTCAGTATGCATTATCAAGAAGGGAAGCTAAAATGTTCACTATAATGCAGACTCTACCTTAAAATTCACTCAAATTTGACCGGGCGCGGTGGCTCATGCCTGTAATCCCAGCACTTTGGGAGCCGAGATGATCATGAGGTCAGGAGTTCGAGACCAGCCTGGCCAAGATGGTGAAACCCTGTCTCTACTAAAAATACAAAAATTAGCCGGGCATGGTGGCACATGCCTGTAGTTCCAGCTACTTGGGAGGCTGAGGAAGGAGAATCGCTTGAACCTGGGAGGCAGAGGTTACGGTGAGCCAAGATCATGCCATTGCACTCCAGCCTGGGTGGCAAGAGCAAAACTCCGTCTTAAAAAGAAAAAAAAAAAATCACTCAAATTTTATGTTTCAATAATAAAATTATAAAAGCTATCATTAAAGTAGACTTCACATATATTATCTCATTTAAACAGTCTTATGAAATGTATACTATTATTATGATCATACAGATGAGTATACTAAGGCTTAGCATTTAAGAAAGTAACCAAGGTCACATAAGTAACAGAGCCAGAAATATAACACATGCCTAAGACGCTTGCATTCTTTATTTTTTTTGACAGAGTCTTGCTCTGTCGCCACCTCCCAGGTTCAAGCAAGTCTCCTGCCTCCTAAGTAGCTGGGATTACAGGTGCCCATCACCGTGCCCAGCTAATTTTTTGTACTTTTGTAGAGACGGGATTTCACCATATTGGTCAGGCTGGTCTCGAATTCCTGACCTCAGGTGATCCACCCACCTCAGACTCCCAAAGTGCTGGGATTACAGGTGTGAGCCACTGCGCCCAGTGACACATGCATTTTTGACTCACTATATGACTGTCCAATTTGCTTGATCCTGTGGCTTAGCACTGAAGGTACAAATAATCCAATTTAAGAAGCACACATTTAATAATACTGCTTTTATTTCCACAGTTGATATTTTTATCTCCTCTAATTATTGACAAAAGCACTTTCAGTTCTTTTTTTCTCCCACTGTTTTGATTGCTTTGTATCTGTGGCCAGGATACTCATTTGGGAGAAACTGACCAGAGTTGTACTGCTATTACTAGCCTTCAAACAAAACAAAGATACCAAGTTTATATATGGAGACCAAAATCTTCATCCTAGAAGAAGGGGTCATCAAACTACAACCTGTGGGTCAAATGCTATCCGCTGTGTTTTTTTTTTTTAAGTAAATTTTGCTGGAAAGCAGCCACTCCCATCCATTTACATGCTGTCCACAGTGGAGTTGAGAGTTGACTAGTTGCAACAAAAACTGTATGGCTCACAAAGCATAAAATATTTACTATCTGGTCCTTTACAGAAAAAGTTTGCAGGTCCTACCCTGGAGTCTTTAGTATTGTGCTTTAATCAACTGAAATAATTAGCCAAACTCTTTCTACTAAAAAAAGAAAATACGTAGGATAGTTATACAAAAAAAAAATGGCTTTCCCCTCTCCAATATTTATGTTTATACATATATAAACTAATTTTTAATCACATTGGATTCTAAAATTTAGTGCCTCTTGCAGAAAATGATTCACATTTGTTTATCTTACTTAAAATGTAAAAGTGGGCCGGGCGCGGTGGCTCAAGCCTGTAATCCCAGTACTTTGGGAGGCCAAGGCGGGCGGATCACGAGGTCAGGAGATCGAGACCATCCTGGCTAACACGGTGAAACCCCGTCTCTACTAAAAAAAAAAAAAAAAAAAAAATACAAAAATGTAAAAGTGAAGCCACAGTTTCGATCCCTAAAAGCAAACAGGGGTAAGAGGTGAAGCAATACGGCAAAACGGAAAGCTCCACCGATTGTCCTGGCTTCATGGACACCAATTTAACAACTATCTGCACAAAAAAAGCATCCTCCTGAGAACCAAACATCAGGTGAGTACTCACAACTCACAGTACCTGGTATCAACTTCATATTCCTGAAAAAAGAGATATAAAAAGATATTAAAAAGTCTTGAATCACCAACATCACCCCTTTCTCAGCCCCTGGCAGTGGCAGTGTGGTGCAGAGAGCATTTCTGTGCATGAGGGGGAGAAAGAATGCAGCAATTGTGAGGCAATGAGCTTAACACTGCTCTGTTACAGCGGGAAGTAAAACTGGATCAAATTTAGCTGACTCCTGTCCACAGAGGGAGCATTAAAATCCAGCCCTAGCCAGAGGGGAATTGTGGATCCCAGTGGTCAAAATGTGAGTTCCTGCAAGCCTCACCATGGCAGGCTCAAGTGCTCTGGGGCCCTCAATAAACTTCAAACATAGTGCAGGCCACAAGGACTGCAACTACTAGGTGGGTCCTAGTGCAGAACCGGGCCCAGAGCCAGTGAACTGGGGAGGCGTGCGACCTACTGAGACACCAGCTAGGGCTGTTAAGGGACTGTTGGCATTACCCCTCCTTTAACCCCAAGCTGCACAGCTTGTGGCTCCAAAAGAGATCCTCTCCTTCTGCTTGTGGAGAGAAGACAAGAGGGAAGAGTGGGGAGAACTTTGTCTTACATCTTGGATACCAGCTCAGCCACAGCTGGATAGGGCACCAGTCAGAGTTGTGAAGACTGCTTTCCAGGTCGTAGCTCCTGGACAACATTTCTAGATACACAATGGCCCAGAAGGGAACCCACTGCCTCAAAAAGACTCAGTCCTGACAGCTTTCATTATCTGTTAACTGAAGAGCCCTTGGGGCCCTGAATAATCGGCAGCAATACCCAGGTACTATGTACAAAGGCCTTGGGTGAGCCTGAAACTTCCTGGCTTCAGGTGAGACTCAGCACATTCCCCACCATGGCAGATATGGGGCAAGACTCATGCTTGAGAAAAGTGGAGGAAAAGTAAAGGGGACTTTGTCTTGCACTTTAGGTACCAGCTCCAACGTAGGAGGGTGAACCAATTCCAGAAGTTGGTTCTTAGATGGCATTTCTGGACCTGTGCTGGGCCAGAGGGTAAGTCCTATGCCAGGCAGCATTCACCACAAGCTGACTAAAGAGCCCTTAAGGACCAGGCGTGGTGGCTCATGCCTGTAATCCCAGCACTTTGGGAGGCTGAGGCTGGCAAATTACCTGAGGTCAGGAGTTCAAGTCCAGCCTGGCCAACATGGAGAAATACTGTCTCCACAAAAAATACAAAAATTAGCCAGCACAGTGTCACACGCAGCTACTGGGGAGGCTGAGGTGGGACGACTGCTTGAGCCTGGGAGGTAGAGAGTGCAGTGAGCTGAGATTGTGCCACTGCACTCCAGCCTGGGCAACAGAGCCAGATCTTGTCTCAAAAAAGCCCTTAGGGCTGGGCGTGGTGGCTCACACTTTAATCCCAGCAAATTTGGGAGGCCAAGGCAGGCGGATCCTTGAGGTCAGGAGTTTGAGACCAGCCTGGCCAACATGGTGAAACCCCGTCTCTACTAAAAACACAAAAATTAGCCAGGCATAGTGGTATAGGACTGTAGTCCCAACTACTCAGGAGGCTGAGGCAGGAGAATCACTTGAACCCAGGAGATGGAGGAGCTGAGACTGCGTCACTGCACTCCAGCCTGGGCGACAGGAGACTCAGTCTCAAAACAAAAACAGAAAAACAAAAAAAAGCCGTTGGGCCTCAAGGAAACATTGGCAGTATTCTGGCAGTACTCCCCACAGGCCACTGGTGACAGTGGCCAAGGGGAGGTCCAGGGGTGTTCCTCTGCCTTTGCAAAGGGGAGGGATGAGTGGGAAGGACTGTTTTGTGGTTTGAGTGCCAGCTCAGCTGCAGTACAATAGAACACCAGGTAGACTTCTAAGGATTTTCACTCTAGTCCCTGGCTCCCAGACGGAACCTCTGGAGTCACCAAGGGCCTAGGGAAACTATCTGCCCTGAAGGGAAGGACACAGGGCAGGCTGGCTTTGCCACCTGGTGATTGTAGAGTGCCAGCACCTTGAGTGAAGACAGTCAGTAGCCAGGAAGTGGTTATAGCAGGCCTTGGGTGAGACCCAGTGCAGTGCTGGCTTCAGATCTGACCCAGTGTAGTCCCACTGGTTGTAGCATGGACATAGGGGTGCTTGTGTCACTCCACCCAAAGCTCCAGGTGCCTTAGAACAAACAAAGTTTGTTTTGGAAAAAGTAAGCAAAGAGAAAAAACAACAGTCTCTGCCTGGTAATTCAGAGAATTCTTCCAGATCTTGTCTAAGACCATCGTAGTACCTTTATGATGAGTCTGCCAGAACCACCGGGTTACTAGGTGTGGGGTGTCAACTAAAGCAGATACAGCTTCTAAGCGATGACAACATCCAGGTCCTTCTGAATATCTGGAAACCCTTTCCAAGAAGCACGAATACACACAAGTCCAAACTGCGAAGACTACAATAAATACGTAACTCTTTAATGCCCAAACAGAGAGGAACATCTGTTAAGTTATCAAGACCATCCAGGAAAACATGACCTCACCAAATGAACAAAATAAGGCACCAAAGACAAATCTTGGAGAAACAGAAACACGTGACCTTTCAGACAGGGAATTCTAAATAGCTATTTTGAGGAAACTCAAAGAAATTCAAGATAATACAGAGAAAGAATTCTACCAGATAAATTTAACGAAGAGATTGAAATGACTTAAAAGAATGAAGCAATAATTCTGGAGCTGAAAAATGCAACTGACATACCAAAGAATGTCTCAGAGTCTTTTAATAGCAGAATTGATCAAACAGAAGAAAGAATTAGTGAGCTGAGGAGACAAAAGAAAAATGAATAAAAAACAATAAGGCGGCCGGGCATGGTGGCTCACGCCTGTAATCCCAGCACTTTGGGAGGCCGAGGCGGGCGGATCACAAGGTCAGGAGATCGAGACCACAGTGAAACCCCGTCTCTACTAAAAATACAAAAATTAGCCAGGCGCGGTGGCGGGCACCTGTAGTCCCAGCTACTCAGGAGGCTGAGGCAGGAGAATGGCGTGAACCTAGGAAGGTGGAGCTTGCAGTGAGCTGAGATCCGGCCACTGCACTCCAGCCTGGGCGACAGAGCGAGACTCTGTCTCAAAAAAAATAAAAATAAAAAAAAAATAAGGCATGCAAGGCATGCCTTCAGAACTTAGAGAAAAGACCCAAAAGGGCAAATCTAAGTTACTGGCCTTAAAGAGGAGATTGAGAAAGAGATGGGGTAGAAAGTTTATTCAAAGGGATAATGGCAGAGAACTTCCCAAACATAGAAAAAGATACCAATATCCAAGTAGAAGATTGTAGAACACCAAGCAGATTTAATTCAAATAAGACTCTTTGAAGACACTTAATAATCAAACTTTCAAAGGTCAATGATAAACCAAGGATCCTGAAAACAGTAAGAGAAAAAAAACAAATAACATACAATGGAGTGCCAATATGCTGGCAGCAGACTTCTCAGTGCAAACTTTACAGGCCAGGAGAGAATGGCATGACATATTTAAAGTACTGAAGGAAAAATTTATCCAGTAAAATTATCCTTCAAACATGAAGGATAAATACTTTTTTGGAGATGGAGTTTCACTCTGATTGCCCAGGCTGGAGTGCAATGGTGCGATCTCGGCTCACCACAAACTTCGCCTCCCGAATAGTAAATAAAACAGCATGGTACTGGCATGATTCTCCTGTCTCAGCCTCTCAAGTAGCTGGGATTACAGGCATGCGCCACTATGCCTGGCTAATTTTGTATTTTTAGTAAAGATGGGGTTTTTCCACATAGGTCAGGCTGGTCTCGAACTCCTGACCTCAGGTGATCCACCCGCCTCAGCCTCCCAAAGTGCTGGGATTGTAGTGGTGAGCCAACGCGCTCCACCCTGCAAGACAAATACTTTCCTAGACAAACAAAAGCTGAGGAATTTTATCAACACTAGACCTGTGGAACAAGAAATGCTAAATGGAGGTCTTCAATCTGAAAGAAAAAAACATTAATGGGCAATAACAAGATCATCTGAAGGTACAAAACTCAATAGTAAACAGAAAAATACAGAATACTACAACACTGTAAATATGGTGTGTAAACTACTCTTAAGTAGAAAGACTAAATGGTTAACCAATCAAAAATAACAACTACAACAACCTTTCAAAACATAGTGTAAGATATAACTAGAAACAATAAAAAGTTAAAAAGCAGGGGTACAAAGTTAAGGTGTAGAGTTTTCATTAGTCTTCTTTTTGCTTATTTGTTTATAAAAACAGTGTTAAGTTGTTATCAACTTAAAATAATGGGTTATAAGATAGTATCTGCAAGCCTCATGGTAACCTGAAACCAAACGCATACAACGAATACACAAAAAATAAAAAGCAAAAATGAAATCACATCACAAGAGAAAAATCACTTTCACTAAAAACAAAACAGCAAGAAAAAAAAGAAGGAAGAGAAAACTGCAAAACAACCAGAAAATGAATAACAAAATAGCGGGAGTATGTCCTTACTTATCAATAACATTGGATGTAAATGAACTAAACTCATGAATCAAAAGACATATGGCTGCATGAATAGAAAAATAAGACCAAATGATCTGTTGCCTACAAGAAACACACTTCACTTATAAAGACACACAGACTGAAAACAAAGGGATGGAAAAAGATATCCCATGCCAATGTTAACCAAAAGGGCAGGAATAGCTACCATATCAGAGAAAACAGATTACAAAACAAAAGTATAAGAAGAGACGAAGAAGGTCACTATATGATGATAAAGGGGTCAACTCAGCAAGAGGATATAATTGTAAATAGGGCCGGGCGCGGTGGCTCAAGCCTGTAATCCCAGCACTTTGGGAGGCCGAGATGGGTGGATCACGACGTCAGGAGATCGAGACCATCCTGGCTAACATGGTGAAACCCCCGTCTCTACTAAAAAATACAAAAAAAAAACACTAGCCGGGCGATGTGGCGGGCGCCTGTAGTCCCAGCTACTCGGGAGGCTGAGGCAGGAGAATGGCGTAAACCCGGGAGGTGGAGCTTGCAGTGAGCTGAGATCCGGCCACTGCACTCCAGCCTGGGCGGCAGAGCGAGACTCCGTCTCAAAAAAATAAAAAAATAAAAAATAAATAAATAAATAAATATTTGTAAATATATATGCACCCAACACTGGAGCACCTAGATATACAAAGCAAACATAATTAGACTTAAAGAGAGAAATAGACCTCAGTACAGTAATAGCTGGAGACTTCAACACTACACTTGCGACACTGGACAGAGATGTACCGGACAGAAAACCAACAAAGAAACATCAGACTTAATCTGCGCTACAGACCAAATGGACCAAACACATACTTACAGAACATTTCATCCAATGGCTGCAGAATAAACATTGTTCTTAGCACATGGATCACTCTCAAAGACAGACCATATGTTATGTCATAAAACAAGTCTTAAACCATTCAAAAAAACTGAAACAGGCCAGGCGTAGTGGTTCACGCCGGGTAATCCCAGCACTTTGGGAGGCCAAGGCAGGTGGATGACTTGAGGCCAGGAGTTCAAAACCAGCCCAGTCAACATGGTGAAACCCTGTCTCTACTAAAAATACAAAAAATAGCCTGGCGTGGCCTGTAATCCCAGCTACTTGGGAGGCTGAGACATGAGAATCACTTGAACCTGGGGGGTGGAGGATGCAGTGAGCTGAGATCAGGCCACTGTACTCCAGCCTGGGCAACAGAGTGAAACTCCGTCTCAAAAGAAAGAAAAACTATGAAAGAAATTGAAGAGGACACAAAAAATGGAAAGATATTCCATGTTCAATATTGTTAAAATGTCCATACCACCTACAGCAATCTATAGATTCATTGCAATCCCTATCAAAATACCAATTACATTGATCACAGAAATGGAAAACACAATCCTAACATTTACACAAAACCACAAAAGACCCAGAATAGTCAAAGCTATCTTAAGCAAAAAGAACAAAACTGGGAGGAATCAAATTACCTGACTTCAAAACAGCATGGTACTGGCATGAAAACAGACACATAAACCAATGGAACAGAATAGAGAACCTAGAAACAAATCTACACACCTAAAGTGAACTCATTTTTGACAAAAGAACCAAGAACATACACTGGAGAAAAGACAGTCTCTTCAATAAATGGTGCTGGGAAAACTGAATATCTGTATAAAGAAGAATCAAACTAGACCCCTATCTTACTATATACAAATCAAATCAAAATGATTAACGACTTAAATCTAAGACCTCAAACTATGAAACTACTGTAAGAAAACATTAGGGGAAACTCTCCAGGACACTGGTCTTGGCAAAAATTTCTTGAGTAATACGCCACTAGCACATGCAACCAAAGCAAAAGTGGACAAATGGGATTACATTAAATTAAAAAACTTCTACACAGTAAAGGAAATAGTCAACAAACAGAATGCGAGAAAATATTTGCAAACTAATCATCTGACAAGGGATTAATAATCAGAATATATAAGGAGCTGCAACAATTCTATAGAAAAAAATGTAATAATCCAATTTTAAAAATGGACAAAAGACTTGAATAGACATTCCTCAAAAGAAGACATAAAAATACTAAACAGGTGGCCTGGTGCGGTGGCTCATGCCTGTAATCCCAGCATTTTGGGAGGCTGAGGAGGGTGGATCACTTGAGCTCAGGAGTTCAAGACCAGCCTGGGCAACATAGTGAAACCCTATCTCTACTAAAACACAAAAAATTAGCTGGGTGTGGTGGCATGAGCCTGTAGTCCCAGCTACTTGGGAGGCTGAGGCAAGAGAATTGCTTGAACCCGGGAAGTGGAGGTTGCAACGAGTCAAAAACAAACAAACAAAAAAAAAAAAACGGGCATATGAAAAGGTGCTCAACACCACTGATCATCAGAGAAATGCAAATCAAAACTACAGTAAGATACCTCACCCCAGTTAAAATGGCTTTTATCCAAAAGACAGGCAGTAACAAACACTGGCAAGGATGTGGACTAAAGGGAACCATCATACATTGTTCGCGAGAATGTAAATTAGTACAACCATTATGGAGAACAATTTGGAGGTTCCTCAAAAACCTAACAATAGAGCTACCACGTGATCCAGCAATCCCACTGCTGAGGACCTACCCAAAATAAAGGAAAACAGTATATCATAGAGATATTTGCACTGCCAGGTTTATTGCTACACTGTTCATAACTGCCAAGATTTGGAAGCAATCTAAGTGTCCATCAATAGATGAATGAATAAGGCTGGGCACAGTGGCTCATGCCTGTAACCCCAGCACTTTGGGATGCCAAGGTGGGCAGATCATGAGTTCAGGAGATCGAGACCATCCTGGCCAACATGGTGAAACCCCGTCTCTACTAAAAATACAAAAATTAACCGGGTGTGGTGGTGTATGCCTGTAATCCCAGCTACTCGGGAGGCTGAAGCAGGAGAATTGCTTGAACCTGGGAGATGGAGGTTGCAGTGAGCCGAGATTGTGCCACTGCACTCTAGCCTGGTGACAGAGCGAGATTCCATCTCAAAAAAAAAAAAAAAAAAAAAGGAAGAATAAAGAAAATGTGGTATTTACACACAATGGAGTACTATCCTGGCCAGGCTTGGTGGCTCACAGCCATAATCCCAGCACTTTGGGAGGCTGAGGCAGGTGGATCATTTAAGGCCAGGAGTTCGAGACCAGCCTGGCCAGTATGGTGAAACTCCATCTCTACTAAAAATACAAAAAATTAGCCAGTTGTGGTGGCAGATACCTGTAGTCCCAGCTACTCAGGAGGCTGAGGCACAGAACTGCTTGAACCTGAGAGGTAGAGGCTACAGTGAGCTGAGATCACGCCACTGTACTCCAGCCTGGGTGACAGAGCAAGACTCCATCTCAAAAAAAAAAAAAAAAAAAAAAATGACATTCCTGTTATGTGCAACAATATGGACAAAACTAGAGGACATTATTTAAGTGAAATAAGCCAGGCACAGAGATAAATATTACATGTTCTCACTTATTTGTAGGATGTAAAAATCAAAACAATTTATCTAATGGAGACATAGAGTAGAAGAATGGTTGCCAGAAGTGGGAAGGGTAGTGGGGAGGCAGGGGCATGGGTGAGGTTGGGATGGCTAATAGATAAAACAAAACAAAACAAAACAAAACAAACAAACAACAACAACAAAAAAACAAAGAATGAATGAGTAAGACCTAGATTTTTCTTTTTTTGTGACAGAGTCTCACTCTATTGCCCAGGCTGGAGTGCAATGGCATGATTTCGACTCACTGCAACCTCCACCTCCTGGTTTCAAGCAATTCTCCTGCTTCAGCCTTCTGAATAGCTGGTATTACAGACAGGTGCCACCATGCTCAGGTAATTCTTGTAAGTTTTAGGTGAGATGGTGTTTCGCCATATTGACCAGGTTGGTCTTGAACTCCTGACCTCAAGTGATCCACTGGCCTCGGCCTCCCAAAGTGCTGAGGTTACAGGTGTGAACCACCACACCCGGCCAAACCTAGGATTTGATAGCACATTTCATGTACCCCATAAAGATATACCTACTATGTACCCACAAAAATTAAGAATTAAAGAAAAATTAAACGCAACCAGTGTTTGTAGTTTGTGTATCTTGCTAATACGATATATAAGTTTTTGAAAATAAATGTTAATGTTAGAACAAAAATAATATATTTGCATGGTAGATGAGGTTCAACAAGCCATCATTTTCTCTGGGAAGTCTATTTCTTAGTCCTTCATAGTTACATGCCCTCCCAAGTGTTCTCACAGCACTCTGCATTTTCCCTAATCTAGTACTTACCATCCTGTAACATAAAGACCAAAAAGTTTATACAATCTCTCAACACTGTAAGCTCAACAAGGGCAGAAATCACGTCTTTTCTTTATCATGACATCCCTAATATCTAATATAATAATAAGCACATAGTAGGCACTCAATATTTGCAAAATGAACTTTAAAAAGAAGTCACATGGTAGAAGTTCAAAACAACTTATATGTTTAGGATTATTGCCTAAATGTACAAAACAAAATCTACGTAAGTTTGATTATAACACTTACTTCACATTTTAATTAAAGTTTAGTATTCTTGCTTTAAAACCTCAGTTCGAGGCTGGTTATATTGAGTATGTTTTATCTGTTTGGTTTTATTTAAGAGTTCTGCATAAAATAGTGTGAAAATCACTGATTTAGATCAGCACAAATATGTAGCAACTAGGCTAGACAGACCAAGTAAGGCTTCTCTTTTGGCATACCAGCATGTCTATAATGTCTATAAGTGGAACTTAGAAACTACTAAATAACCCAATTATTTGCCAGTAAACTCATTTAGCTGATAATACATCCATTCTTGACAGCAGGTACCAAAGGTATTTTCCTATGATGCCATTTGGAGAACTGAGAATGATTTTTAATTCAAAAACTTTCCAAAGGACATGACATATGGGAGGAACACGTGCATCCATAAATCCTGAAATGAATAGGGAGCACAAAGTCCAGTTCTCTAGTTCATAATTATGCTCCAGGGTTAGAGAAAGAAGAATACTGAGGAAATTCCCCTTAATCTTAACCACAGAGCAGAGGGAAGGAATAGAGGCAGCTGTCAGATACAAGGTGTCTTTGAATAAACAAGTTTTGATAGTAATAGCTTTCTTGAATGATACAAATGAATCATCCCTCATAGTTGGTATCTACAGATATCTATTTATGGCAGAGTAGGATGAAGCAAAGTTTCCTCTAAGGCATAGAAGAAAGATAATTCACTGCTCTAAAGCCTCCCAAAAAGAGATGTTTAAGAAAGTCATACCAGTATCATACTGCTTTTGACTAAGTAACTACTGCAAACAAGAACCCAGTTTCCTCCTAACCCAACAATTTCTTCAAGTCAAAAGTAGTGGTTTTCCATCCAAGTGGTGGTGGTAACAAAATCACTGTCTTATGAATATATAACTTACTTACATATACTGTATTATTAATTTTTTGAGACAGAGTCTCACTCTTTTACCCAGGCTGGAGTGCAGTGGTGTGATCTCAGTTCACTGCAACCTCTGCTTCCTGGGTTCAAGCGATTCTCTTGCTTCAGCCTCCCGGGTAGTTGGAATTACAGGCATGCACCACAATACCCGGCTAATTTTTTTTTTGTATTTTTAGTAGAGACAGGGTTTCACCATGTTGGCCAGATTGGTCTCGAACTCCTGACCTCATGTGATCTGCCTGCCTCACCACCAAAAGCATTGGGATTACAGGTGTGAGCCATCATGCCCAGCCCATATTACATAACTTAAACAATACATAAATCTTGGAAAACTATCAGGGCTGGTATTTCAATCCTTAGAGATAATTCTTCATTTGCATATGGGATAAAGAAAAAGACTTCTTCAAAATCACAGTGGTAGGAGGCAACACAGAGGGGTTAGAAATATGGTCTTTTTGATTCCTAGTCCAGCGCCTGTAACATACTACATGTGATCTAGAATATGAACTTCTAGCTCTAGGAGCATAAAATAAAATCAAACCCCCTTCTAAACAGATACTACTACTATATCTGCTAATATAAGAACACTAGTAACAGCAGGGACTTTGTAGAAGATTTGTATTTGTATTTCAACTCTACTACTTACTTTGATGTGGACATTCATTTTTCCAGTCTAGGAAAAGGAGCAAAATACCAACTATATAGGGTTTTAAAAGTTAAATATATCCAAAGAGTATTCACATGAACTACAAAGGAGGTTCTAGTCCTATCTGTGGTTAGCAAGCAATAAATGTTATTTTCCCTTCTCCTTCAACTAACAAGATGTGAAGATTCTAGTATTTAGAATGAGTCCATCAAAAAGGTCTCTGAAGATGAAACTCTATCAAGTTCTTCCTTAGTTGAGACTGAAGTTACTGAGCTAGGCAGGTAATTTAACTTGCTGAAGCCTGCCTGTATTTTGAAAGAAAAAATGTTCAATTTCCTCCCCTTTTCTTCCCCTTCCATTTTCTCGAGGTAAAAGACACAGCTAAGGAAAAAAAGTACTTTTTAAAGGGGGGAATAAAGATAAGCAGATAATGAAAGCACAGAATGAGTAATTATTTGGTAATAGGGTCCAGCTGAAAAGGAATTATTCACCAAAGTAGTAGGCCGAAGTCCAGATAAAAGAAACAATCTAATTAATCTCTCGAATTCTCGGCAAAAAGTACACAGAAAGGTAGAGACCCATCTCGTGAAGATAGAGAATCTTCTTAATAACTGTTTACTGCAGACCTGGACCCTGATATGCTAAAAGAAAGCCTTGTTCTGGGTAAAGGCAAACGTAAGAATGACCTGTTTCCCTAGGAAATATATGGCTATGATCTCATCAATCAAAATGAGGAGAAATGAGTTGTTTTTCTAGGAATCTTGGACACACTAAATACAAAAGAAAAAAGTAAGTCCAGAAAGTTACATATTTGAGAAAAACACCCAGGAGCTTCACTAAAATAGGAAAATAAATGGTCGGTAAAAGTTCCTTCTTAGACAAAGAACAGATGGATTATCTCCTTTATCCCTTTATTATTTACCTTAGTACTAGGCAAGAGGGTCTGAAAATGCAAAGAAGCTGTTAAGGACAAGAAACTAAAGATTAAAGGTTCATGTGGGTTTTTTAGTCATTCCATAGGTTAGAAACATATGCTTCTCCCTTAGGTCATGTCTCATCTAAATAGCAACTTGACAAAACCAAATGGCATAACAGAGATATACCTACCAACTGTCAGGGATGAAATCCATCTTTAATGAAACAGCTCAGAGTCTACTTCTTCATATAACTTTGAACTGCTACAAGTGTAAAGGGTACTATTTCTTACACTGGGAAGAAGGGCAGGGAAGAACAATAGGCAAATTAATGAATTACATATGTTTCCAATTTTAAATTAGTCATTTGTTTCAAATGAAATGTTCTACTTTAATTGAGGTCATTAGTACCCTATAGCAAAAGAACACAAGTTTAAATGTTCATAGTCACAACTAGGACCCAATCTCTTTCATAGGATAACCACCTATAGCTAACAAAAACCATATAATGCAAACTAACAAATTATATTCTTCATATGTAAATATAAGGAGAATTCTAACTCATTAGTATGTTATTGTTCTGCCCAACTATGGATAAGTTATCTATACACGCCTAACGAAGTCAGATAAGACCAGAGTTCCAAAGGACAGGTTTATTACTTCTTTTAAGAGAAAGTATAGATAACGTTTCCAAATTTCTATAATATACATTGTTTTCACCAATAATGTTAAAATGAACATTACCAATCTGTTAATAGGAATGGGGAAAGAGGAAAATACAGGAACAATTGGACATACCCTATGTAGTATTTCTAAAACCTTTAATGCAGTATGAAGAAAACTGTTGAAAATTCTTCTTTCAGAAGGGGGAATACCGATCTTGTAGAGTTTCAAAAGATGTACCACAACTTCCTTAAAAAGTTCTACTATCTTGAGGAACAGTGGAGGTTCAAGTACTGACCACCAGTTTTCTGTTATTAAAAAGTGAACATGCAAATAAAATGAATTTTTTTAAAAAATCACAATTTTCAAAATCATACTGACTTTTTTTCTGAAGCAGTAGTTGTTAACCCTTAGAATACCCCAGAAAGATGCATATAACACAATATCTTATGTAACATTTCTAAGGTTTATAAACCCCCCCCGACCAAGTTAAACAATATTGTCCTAAAAGCTCTCAAAAGCAAAAATAAAGTATGAAAGTCTTGTTGAATTTATATTCTTGGTTGCCTAAATTATATTAAAAACTCACCACTATACCTAATATTAAAACCCGTTATTTAAAAATGTTTTTCAAATTACAATTTCAATTTTTAAACAAAACATCCTTTAAATTGTATTGCTCTAATACTAAAGGATCTTTCTAAGTTTTATCTTTCAATTTAATATATGGTTGAAATATTGTGAACTACTACCTTTAAAATGCAAGGTACTCCTGAAGATCAAATACAGAAGCTGAACAATGTAAAGTGTAACATATGGGTCCTTCCCCACATTCACTATTTGTAGTTACTAAGTACAAACACTTCAATCCTATGAAGCAGGCAGAAAGAATACAAAAACTTCTGACAACAGGAAAGCAATACTCGTCAGTCCCTGCTTGACTCTTTTTCCCTCAGATTCCCATATTCTACCCCTGGCTCACTGCTTCCTCCATTTACCCTCAGCCTTAAAAGTTCTTGTACTGATATTATTACTTCCATATATCTTAGCTCCACATATCTAACAAATACCATTAGCAAGAAAAGCACTGTGTTAACTGTAGCAAAAAAATTATAAGGGCCAGGAGACAGAGATAAAATCTAGACAATTAGAAAAATTAAAGTGAGAAAACTTAAGGCCAAAAAACCAGAGCGGTGAGAGATAGAAGTGCAAGATCAGATGAGCAATATAGTCCAGTCTACAGGCAGAAAAATAAAATCAAATATCATGAAATTAGCAAGTAAAGGAAACACAAGATAAAGGGCTTATATCAAAGTTCCAAGAAGATTTAAAGCCCATGTTTGTTCAGTTTTAATTGTTCCTCCTCCTTTACTTCTTTAATAGCAAAATTATACTAAAGGTGATGAGGGAAAGGAATACGGGTAACAGTAACAGTTTTTAACTTTCCTAATAATATCTCTGCTGTTAACTTTGATTAAACTTCTATATCTGTTTTTCTTTCAAAAACTCCAACAACTAGAATCAAATGACTAGACAAAAGCAAGAAAAGGAAAAACAGGTTCATTTTTCCCCTAAGACAGTGTCAAATAAGCAGGGCAGCATAATTGCAAATGGCAAAATAACTTATGAGCATTTTCATTTAAAGAGAAAAGGTTTCAAACGAAAAAATATTAGAATTCTTACCAAGTACTTTCAGTGGTGCCTTTTCTAGGTTCACAAGAGCTGTACCAAAGGGAATTGCTATTGTTGTGAAATTGTTGGAATCACTCATCAGGGGACATTCTGGTAGAGTAAGATAAAATCTCAATGCTTCAACATCAGGTAAGGAGCTAGTCAGTTTAGGAATAAGATTCTTTTCCAAACTAGCTGCCACCTATATTTTGACAAAAAGTAAAACCTACTTCATTTAAAATGAATACACTTTCAAAGAAAAAAAAAAAAAGGAAGGCAGGAAGAAAAGAAAGAAAAGGAAAATTTTGTACTACAGCAAACATGAAATGGTGAAGAAGAAAAAAGAAAGACAACATCTTACAATGAATATACTTTCGAGCACAATGAAAAGCAATGCCTAAGCATTGTTTGGAGAATTTTAAAAACCATGTGTACAAGTCTCAATTTAAACTCTCTACTTCTATAACTATACATAAACTTAAGCAACATGGTAATATTAAGTAATTCAGGGTCTGCTTCAAACATCTGAAAAGATTTATAGATCTTTGACAGCTAAATTACAAATGCTTTAAAATAAAATTTTATTTTAAAAGCGCGTCATAAGAGTCTGTGGAACTGCAAAGTAAATTAGGCTATAAACGTATAACATAAAACAAAACAAAAAAAATCAACAGATAATACTGTAAATATAATACTTTAAAAACAGACCTGCTGAGATATCTGCGGATGATCAGGTTGTATAAGTTTGTGGAATAAAAGCCTAGCAGCATTCATATCAACCCCTGAAAACCTGGTACCTGTTCTATAGTGATCATCATTGCTAAAAAACAGAAAAGAAATTAAAAAAAAAGAATAAAAATTTAAAATTATTTCATTTTTTAATTTGATATACTATTTAAGACAATAAATTTGAGAATTCCAGCATATTAAAGAATTGCCACTTACCTAACAGCTAAAAAACTTCCATTTAGGCAACCAGAGGAAGAAAATGTTCCATCTATCTCACTAAAAAATTTAAAAAAAAATGTTTTTTTAATCACAGAATTAGGAATTTGTTTACCCTTTCTTAAAAAAGAATTAAAATGAAAAATCTAATATTTAATGCTATAGAGCACTCCTCTAACACCCAATTAGATGAATCAGAATTACATAAATTGCTAAAGACTGATAAAATGATACTTGATAAAGGTATTACTGTTTATGCTAGACTTTCTCAAATATTACTTTCATCCATTTATCAAACAAATGTTATCTGCTTTAAAACATGGAATTTTAAAAATTAAGTGTTTATGTTCATGTAAAAAGTTTTTTAATTTTAAAAAATATTAAACATTTTATATTGGCAGTGAGCCTAATCTGGGGTATCTTTGGGATTTTCTGAAAAATTATAGTTTTGGAAAACAATCAAGAAAAACAAAACACTTTTCAAATACAACCCATCATCCCAAATACCAACAAAAAACAAGTAACAACATCTTAAGTGCTACTAGACAAGTTAACAAAATATTCAAGGAAGAAATAATATTCAATATTCAAGTCTTCCAGAAAGTATAAAAGTTAAGACAGTGACCATTGTGAAACTAGAAGGAACACATTTCAAGGCCAATCCTAAAATGGCTACATTAAATATTTTATGTTATCATTTAACATATCTCTATGTACATGAAAGAACTACAACTTATACGTATTTATTTAAGATCTTTAAAAATATGCATGGATTTTTTTTTTGGAGACAAGTTCTCACTTTGTTGCCCAGGTTACACTGCAATGGTGTTAATCTCAGCTCACTGCACCCTCCACCTCCTGGGCTCAGGTGATCCTCCCACCTCAGCCTCCCAAGTAGCTAACACCACAGGTGTGCACCACCATGCCCAGCTAATTGTACTTTTTTGGAGAGACAAGGTTTTGCCATGTTGCCCAGGCTGGTCTCCAATTCCTGGGCTCAGGCAATCTGCCTGCCTCAGCCTTCCAAAGTGCTGGGATTACAGGCAGGAGCCACCGTGCCTGGCCCAAAATGCTTTTCTTACTTGGCTATCTCCACAGGAAACCTTCCAGAAGGATAGCTCAGCCATTTCTGAATTAGAACTTCATTCACTGTCCAGATCTGCTTCGTAGGATCGGGACATCTGAAGTCATCTGGTGGCCCACAGTTCTAAATTTTCAAATAAGATTAGTCAGAGGGAGGAGATATTATATATAATTCAAAAACCAAGAAATTCCCACTATATATTTGTTTTTAAAACAGAATTAAATCTCTACTGAACACCTGAAACAAAAACCTGTCAAATAGATCAGAAAAAATTTATTCTGTAGACTTGACAGGAAAAAAACTAAGGTAATTACTTTGTAACATATAAAGAACATTAATAATGGGTTTTTTAAATTTGTCAAAATTATTGGAGCTAAGTAATTATTTACATGACTATATTATTACCTGGGGATTAGAGTAATGTGAAAAGCTTTGATCTCCCCCTGAGAAAATTCTTTTTACACAGAAATATTCTTCAGAATCTGTAATAAAAATGTAAAAAATTAAAAGCCAAGATTTATACAACGTATTTCAGAGCATCAATATGCCATTAGATTTTCACAAAATCATCTTATTTAATAAGGCCTCCCATTCATGGACTTCATGATATAAAGTGACTTGAAATATTCTGACTGCTATGGGGATAAGACTGATCAAATGAAGAACATTAAACAATCCCACAAGCATAAGCAGCATTTGGTGAAGTTTACAAGCCTTTCTTCTGCTCTGCACCAAGAAAGAAAAAAAGAGTTTTCTAATCTGCATCTCAGTATATTTCAGTTTAAACCAAAGATGATTAAAAAAAAAAAAAAAAAGAATGAAAGCTATAAAAGATAGCCATAAGGAAATAAAAATTAAGAATATTTATTCTTGGCGAAGCACAGTGGCTCACGTCTGTAATCCCAGCACTTTGGGAGGCTGAGGCGGGAGGATCATTTGAGGTCAGGAGTTCCAGGCCAGCCTGGCCAATATAAGTGAAACCCCATCTCTACTAAAAATACAAAAATTAGCCAAGCATGGTGGTGTGTGCCTGTAATCCCAGCTACTTGGGAGACTGAGACAGGAGAATCGTTTGAACCTAGGAGGTGGAGGTTGCAGTCAGCTGACATTGCCCCACTGCACTCCAGCCTGGGTTCGGAGAGTAAGACTCCATGTCAAAAAAAATAAAAATAAAAAATAAAAAATTTATTTTTGAACTGGGCTACAGTGGCACGTGCCTGTAGTCCCAGCTACTTGGGAAGGTGAGGCAGAAGGATGGCTTGAGCCCAGTTCAAAGCTGCAGTATGCTATGACTGCAACTGTGAATAGTCACTGCACTCCAGCAAGGGCAACATAGCAAGACCCATCTCTTAAAAAAAATAATTATTCTTAAAAAGAAACAACAAACAAAAATTAAAACTTCTGGAGTAAATACTTCATAATGCAAAACTACTTTTTTTCAATATAGGTGTACAAGGTAATACATACAGCTCATACAGCTCTTTGTTGGCAGCTATTTGTCAGTAAAAACCAAATTAGGCCCCAAAGTGTATACATTAATATGCACATTTATTAGGAATAAGGAAAGGGCAACAAAGTTTCTTTTGAAAAAGATATTCCAGGCCTCCTCCTTCTTCTTTTCTTCTGCTCCCCAAACTGGAAAGAGTATCTATTACCAAAAATATTGCTGGGCTAGTACACAGTCTATCTCTGTTAACCTACTCCCATCCCTTAGTCGACTAATTCTTCACCTTGTATTATTTGTGATCATGGCTGCTACAGAATTATCCATTCTTTTCAAGGAAATGACCACATGTTAATTTCCTTGATTATTCCCTACAATCAAGCACAATGTTTTATTTGTAAAAAGAAATCAGTAAATACCTGTCCAAACAAATAGACAATTTTTATCTAGGTTATACCAAAAATGAGCTTCAGAGTTTAGAACGATAATTTCATAATTACTATCAAATTTTCGAGAAGTTACAAGAATGCCCTAAGGCCTTTTAACAACTTTTAAGAATAAAAGGGTAAATCTCTATTAAATAAGCCAATTATTCAACCTAAAATCTTTTTTCTACATAATCCTCACAAATCTACATGGAATTGCTCATTTCCTCAAAAGATTTAGTAGGATGTTATTTATTTACTCTTAAAATGCGACTGTACCCTCTATAAACAATTCCCTACAGGATGGTTGACTAATCTACAGTACATGAATGGGTTTCTGGAGGCTGAGTTAGGCACCAAAAGTTAACTTTCCTTAATTTCCTTTTTTAATTTTATTTATTTATTTATTTATGAGATGGAGTTTCGCTCTTGTCGCCCAGGCTGGAGTGCAGTGACGCGATCTCGGTTCACTGCAACCTCCACCTCCCAAGTTCAAGCGATTCTCCCACCTCAGCCTCCGAATTAGCTGGGATTACAGGCATGGGCCACTACATCTGGCTAATTTTGTATTTTTGGTAGAGACGGGGTTTCTCCATGTTGGTCAGGCTGGTCTTGAACTCGCAACCTCAGGTGATCCGCCCACCTTGGCCTCCCAAAGTGCTGGGATTACAGGCGTGAGCCACTGCACCTGGTCTTATTTTTATTTTTTGAGACAGGTCTCACTCTGTCGCCCAGGTTGGAGTGCAGAGGCATGATCTCGGCTTACTGCAACCTCAGCCTCCTGAGTAGCTGAGATTATAGGTGCCCACCACCACACCTAATTTTTGTATTTAGTAGAGACGGGGTTTCACCATTTTGGTCCGGCTGGTCTCGAACTCCTGACCTCAAGTGATCTGCCCACCTCAGCCTCCCAAAGTGCTGGGATTACAGGTGTGGGCCACTGCGTCCTACCCTTAATTTCCTTTTAATCACTACTCAAAAAAGTTTGAGAAACCTAGTCATTTGTCCTATACAACTTTAAGCAGACTGGATTTTGCTGACTTTATCTTTGTGATTTCTCCTAACATTTGGCTTGGTCTTCTGTTCTGCAAATTGGTGGTTGAATCTAGATAGGTTTAAATCACCATTTGATCATTTCAGTAAAACTACTACATGGAGGCAGGAGAGTAGTTCCATCAGGAAACACATAATTCCTTTGAGAAGAATTTTCACTGAGTTCTTTTTTGTGGTGGTAGCAAGCAGGCATTGATGCTCATTGCTTAGAGAATTCATTCATTGTAGGTTGAAAAATGATGTGTTAGCATTACTTCATGTTGTAGCTGAAGCATTAGTTTTTCCCTAGTATATAGTTACCTTATAACAGGAAAGAAAGGATTAATGCTTGATCTTTTACAATTATTTAATATCCCCCTGCTTTTCAAATTTGCATATCTTTGATACTAAAGAAGGTAATAATTTTTGCATGCTTCTTAGTAATATAAATTTCTTCTTTTAGGAAATTCCATTTCCTTTATTTTATTTGTTTGTCTTACTTATCTATTAGATGTCTTATTTTTTTTCATTAATATGTATGAGCACTTTAGATATTCAGGATATTAACCTTAGGTTGTAATTGTTACAAACATTTTTTTCCAAGTAATTATTTGCTTAATTTTGACTCACAGAGCATTTACTTTTCCATTTAAACAAATTTATCTAATTCTTTATAACTTTCATAGCATACATGATGAGAAAGGCTTTTCCCATCCTCAACTCATATTTTCTTGTCTTAAGAAGCTTTTACTCTTTAATTCATTTATAGTTTATCTTAGTGCATATTGTGACATTAGGATCTAAACTGACCTTTTTGTCCCCAATTTTCAAGTGTCAAGTAATTTTCCCCCCTTATCTAAAGAATAGTGATGCCTTGTTTCAATGTGTATGAATAGGCATCATACCTTCTACTTGTAATACATACTCTAAACAATTTTGCCACTTTTTCTCTATCTGAAAGTGTCCTTAAAATTCCTCTCCACTGGGCACAGTAGCTCATACCTATAATCCCAGCACTTTGGGAAGCCAAGGTAGGAGGATCACTTGAGCCCAGGAGTTCAAGACCAGCCTGGACAACATGGCAAGACCTCATCTCTGCAAAAGGAAAATTAAAAACTAGTTAGGCGTGGTGGTGCATGCCTGTAGTCTGAGTCCAAGAGGTCGAGGGTGGAGTGAGCTGTGATCACGTCGCTGCAATCCAGCCTGGACAGCTTTCTTCTTCTTTACAAAATATATTGTCAGAGAAATTTTGAAGACCTTGAAATAGAAGCCCCCCCCTCCCCAACAAAAAACAGAGTCTTGATTAGTGCACTGTTTAGGATGATCTCCACCTTTCACTGTCTTTGAGCTATTTACAATTCTGTAAATTGTACGCCTATTTAGAAGCAAAACACTGATAGAGATACAATTGTGTATGTGCTTTTGTTTAACAAGGAAAACGAGTAGTTTTGATGGTCTAGGGGTCCCTTTCCACCCTTAGCACTTACTCAGGACTCCAAAGGGCTTTGTTTACATGGGTTAAAATCATTAATACTTAACGTATTAGAACTTAAAATTGAGAAACTTAAAAAATACTTTTTTATTTGAAGATGAACAATATCGAATGCACTACATTTAGCATAGAAAACATCTTAGTATTAATATGAAAATCATTTTGACTGGCCAGGCACGGTGGCTCACGCCTGTAATCCCAGCAATTTGGGAGGCCAAGGCGGGTGGATCACGAGGTCAGGAGATTGAGACATACAGTGAAACCCCGTCTCTACTAAAAATCCAAAAAAAAAAAAATTAGCTGGGCATGGTGGCAGGTGCCTGTAGTCCCAGGTATTCGGGAGGCTGAGGCAGGAGAATGGCATGAGCCCAGGAGGCAGAGCTTGCAGTCAGCTGAGATTGCTCTACTGCACTCCAGCTTGGGTAACAGAGCAAGACTCCATCTCAAAACAAAAAGAAAAAGAAAATCATTTTGACTTCAAGAACCCTGTGAGACAGAAATACTGAACTCAAGTAAAATGTCAGTTTGTTCCAGAATATTAAAGAGCACAACTAAAGATACAAGTGGGGAAATGAATTTTATTTTCCTCAGTTTATACCTGAGTCTGAAAGAAGCTATAAAATGGTTAACATCTTAGCAAAGTGCACTCCATTTTGAAAGACCTGCTCCCTTGGTTTACTGATAAATACCTATGATAAAAATGTTACTCTTTACTTTTTGTGTAATCTGCTAGATAGCAAATAATCTGTTTTATTAAAATAATATTCTATGCTTTATGTTGATTTTATTGTTCTTTAAATTTAAGAGGAAAAAAGAACAAAGGCTCCTGACTTACAAAACAGCTAAAATTCTTTTCAATCATATTATTATCTATATTTATGTCACTTTAGTAAAATAGGTAACTATTATTTCTCAAGCACCTATGATTATATCTTAATGAAGTATCCACATTTCCTCTCATACTTATTTGATTTTCGCCTTCCTGTGATGAGCTGAACTGTATCCTCCACCCAAATAGATGTGAAGCTTTAACTCTGAGTACCTCAGAATGTGACTGCATTTGGAGATAAGGGCATTAAAGAGGTGATTATTAAAATTAGGCTTTATTTATTTTATTTACTATCTTCTTGCTTTTCAAATTTGCATTTCTTTGATACTAAAGAGGGTAATAATCTTTGCAGGTTTCTTAGTAACATAAATTTCCTCTTTTTGGAAATTAGGCCCTAATCCACCATCACTTGTGCTCTTGTAAGAGGCAGAAGAAACATAGTCAGCCCTCCGTATCTATAGGTTCCATATTTGCAGATTCAACCAACCATGGATAGAAAATATTTTTCTTTGTTTGTTTCTGAGATGAAGTCTCGCTCTGTCGCCAGGCTGGAGTGCAGTGGCGTGATCTCGGCTCACTGCAACCTCTGCCTCCCAGGTTCAAGCAATTCTCCTGCCTCAGCCTCTCGAGTAGCTGGGACTATAGGTGTGCGGCACCACGCCTAGCTAATTTTTGTATTTTTGGTAGAGACGGGTATCACCATGTTGGCCAGGATGGTCTTGATCTCTTCACCTCATGATCCACTCGCATCAGCCTCCCAAAGTGCTGGGATTACAGGCGTGAGCCACTGCACTCCACTGGAAAATATTTTTTTAAGAAACCCCAAAAGCTCCCAATAAATAATAATACAATTAAAAATCACACAGGCCAGGCATGGTGGCTCATGCCTGTAATCCCAGCATTTTGGGAGGCCAAGGCAGGTGGATCACCTGAGGTCAGGGGTTTGAGATGAGCCTGGCCAAAATGGTGAAACCCCATCTCTACTGAAAATACAAAAAATTAGCTGGGTGTGGTGGCGCTGCTTCTAATTCCAGCTACTCAGGAGGCTGAGGCAGGAGAATTGCTTGAACCCGGGAGGCAGAAGCTGCACTGAGGCAAGATCGGGCCACTGTATTCCAGCCTGCGCAAAAGGGTGACACTCCGCCTCAATTTAAAAAAAAAAAAAAAAAGAGTATAGTGCTATCCAGTTCTAATTTCAGTTATTATTAAAATGTTTTCTGGCACAACGTTACTGCTCTAATTCTCACTTATGCCAGTGGTTCTCTAACCTTATTGTTTCTAATTCACATATTCTATGCCAGGAGTTCTCAAAAGGGGATGTTCTTCAGGCTTACCCATGGAGTTTTTTTTTTTTTTTGTGATGGAGTTTCACTCTTGTCGCCCAGGATGAAGTGCAATGGCGCAATCTCAGCTCACTGCAACCTCCTCCTCCCGGGTTCAAGTGATTCTCCTGTCTCAGCCCCAACGAGTAGCTGGGACCACAGGTGTGCGCCACCATGCCCGGCTAATTTTTGTATTTTTAGTAGAGACGGGGTTTCACCATGTTGGTCTCGAACTCCTGACCTCTAGTGATCCACCCATCTCGGCCTCCCAAAATGCTGGGATTACAGGCATGAGCCACTGCGCCCGGCTCCTACGGAGTTTTATAAAAATAAAATAAAATAAAATAATAAAAATATATCTAGGCTTGATCCCAGACTTGCTGGATCTTTTGATATTCTTGTGTATACCTGGTATATTAGATCTCAAGATAATGCTGTATCTCAAGATTTCGTTTTTGTCTATAAATGATTATATTCAGCTATATTTACATATCAGACGTAAAAGTCACTGAGTTCCTTGAAAATAGGCCTAATCATCATCTTTGGAAACATTATTATTCTTACTATGAATCTTCATCAGATCATATCATTTGATAATTATCAGTAATAAACTAGCCACAGTTATTTTAAGCCTCTGTTACCTATTAGTAGTTTTTGTCTGCTCTGATGCTTGCCCGAAGACTCTCCTACAAGCTACAGGCCAGTTTGTGTTTTCAGCAATAGAGTTTCAGAGCCTTGTTAAAAGGATTCCATCAGGTATGTGAAACAATGTATATATCAAAGAAAAGACACTTAGGTATAGGGTTCTGAAGAGATCTCTCTTACGTAACTTTCCAAATGTAGCAGTGAAGTGCATTAGGATTTCTCATAATCTTTTTTGTTAGTTGAGAAGCAGATATTTCATGAAACTGCTAACCCAAGGTCCAGCAGAATAAGAATTCACATAAGAAAGAATGCACTGATGAAGAAAATTTTATTATGGTTACATGTTTGAATGTTTAATTTTGATTTTGTGCTCATTTTTCCTTTCTAAAGTTATCTAATCCACAATTTCATAAACTCTGCTTTGGTAAACTAAAAGGAACTAATTAAAAATGATACCTGATTCTCACTGATGTCCAGAATTTCATCTCTTATGGAGTCTGCCTTCCTTTATTAGTAATATAATTATTTACAAAGGTTCAATAAGAATATGTTCCCTTTCCTACTAGAATATAACTGAAAAAATCCATTATGCAACCAAAGACTTATCTGAAGTGTTATATTTGAGAATGATGGTTACTTAATCAGGTATGACAAGTCACTTTTTTTTCTTTTATAGAGACAGGATCTCGCTATGTTGCCCAGGCTGGTCTTGGACTCCTATCCTCAGGCAATCCTTCTGCCTCAGCCTCTCAAAGTGCTGGGGTTACAGGTGGAAGCCATCACACCATCCAACAAGTAATCTGAAGGAACAAAGTTTGCCTGTACTAACAGGGGTGATGCTGAGGATACCCTCTGTGCAGTAAAGGTTAGCTCAGCAGGTCTGGGGTATTGCTATGGATTGAACCGGGTCTCCTAAAACTTTGCATACTAGGTGAGGCACAGTGGCTCATGCCTGTAATCCCAGCACTTTGGAAGCCCAGGTAGGCAGATTGTTTGAGCTCAGAAATTGGGGAACATGCTGCGCAACATGGTAAAACCCCATCTCTACAAAAAATACATAAAGTTAACTGGGTATGGTGGCATGCACCTGTAGTCCCAGCTACTCAGGAGACTGAGGTGGGAGGATCGCTTGAGCCTGGGAGGTGGAGGCTGCAGTGAGCCGAGGTCATGCCACTGCACTCCAGCCTGGCAACAGAGCCAGACTCTGTCTCAAAAAAAAAAAAAAAAAAAGGAAAAAGAAAAAAGAAAAAAATACTGTATGTTGAAATCCTAATCCCTAATATCTCAGAATATTATCTTATTTGGAAATAAGGTCACTGCAGATGTAATTAGTTAAGGTCATAATGGAATAGGGTAGGTCCATAACCCAATATGATTTGTGTCCTTATAAAAGGGGGAATTTGGACACAGAAACGTACACAAAGAAGGCCAAGGTCTACAAGCCAAGGAATGCCAAAGATTGACAGCAAACCACCAGAAACTAGGAAAGACACATGTAACAGATTCTTCTTACAGCCTTCAGAAGGAAGCAACTCTAAATTCGGACTTCTAGTCTGCAGAATAGTGAGCCAATAAATTTGTATTGTTCAAGCCACCGAGTTTGTGGTAGTTTATTACAAGCAACTCTAGCAAACTAATATAGTTATTTAAACTTTACACATTTTAAAGAAAGGTGTGCCCCTTGCCTGGCTCCAGGGAGATAATAATCTCTAAACCAAAGGAATATTCTGGCTATTAAGATGTCCTCTTGTCAGCTGGGTGCAGTGTAATCCCATACGTGTAATCCCAGCACTTTGGGATGCCAAGGCAGGAGGATCAGTTGAATCCAGGAGTTCAACACTAGCCTGGGCAACATAGTGAGACTCCGTCTCTACAAAAAAAATTTAAAAATTAGCTAGGTGTGGTGGCAAGCACCTGTAGTCCCAGCTACTTAGGAGGCTGAGGTGAAAGGACTGCTTGAGCCTGGGAGGTTGAGGTTGCAGTGAGCTGTGATCATGTCACAGCACTCTAGCCTGGGCAACAGAGTGAGACCTTGTATTTATTTATTTATTTTTTTTTTTTTTTGAGACGGAGTCTCGCTCTGTCGCCCAGGCTGGGGTGCAGTGGCCAGATCTCAGCTCACTGCAAGCTCCGCCCCCTGGGTTTACGCCATTCTCCCGCCTCAGCCTCCCGAGTAGCTGGGACTACAGGCGCCCGCCACCTCGCCCGGCTAGTTTTTTTTGTATTTTTTAGTAGAGACGGGGTTTCACCGTATTAGTCAGGATGGTCTCGATCTCCTGACCTCGTGATCCGCCCGTCTCGGCCACCCAAAGTGCTGGGATTACAGGCTTGAGCCACCGCGCCCGGCCAAGACCTTGTATTTAAAAAAATAAAAAAGTCCGCTTGTTTACCCATGGCATTGGCCACACAGATAGTTTATGATTAAAATGTAATTCATGCTGGGGGCCATGAGTTTAACCTTTGGAAGGGCTAGAATTGGTAAATTAAATTCATATGTAACTAGTTTTTATCCTATACAGCTTGAGTACAGTGCAAAAAGATGATCAATTTTTACACAATTTATCACAAAATATACATAAAAATTACAATTTTAACCATTTTAACTGCACAATTCAGTGGTAGCAAGTATATTCACAATGTTGTGCAACTACATTCACCACCACAAATACATGCACCACTAACCATTTCTAGAACTTCATCTTGAAAACAGAAACCCATTACTCTCCATTCCCTCCTCCCTCTAGGAACTGGTAACCACTATTTCTGTCTATGAATTTGGTTGTTCTAGGTACCTCTTATCAGTAGACTCATATATCTGTCCTTCTGTGTCTGTCTTTCACCCCACATAATGTTCTCCAGATTCATACACGTTGCATAATGTGTGAGAATTTCATTCCTTTATATGGCTGAATACTATTCCACTATAGACATATATGATATTTTTTTCATTCATTCATCTGCTGATGGATATGCGTTGTTTCCACCTTTTGGCTATAACGTATCACAATTTTTTGATGAAACTAAACTGCAGCAAAAACAACTTATTTTAAAACATCAACTCCTTCTCCATTCTAATGCAAATAATCTCAAGGTCTGCAGTTTCCAAGTGCCAAAATGCATTCCTAAGTAATGGTGACCTTTGTTAAATATTAGCATAACTGAAAAATCTTTTTAATTATAAAAAAAAAATCATCAAGATTATTTACAATAAAAAGCACTGGACCTTTACAAATGTCAACCTTCATAGTATCCTGGTCACTGTGAATAGATAAAATCTACTAACACACCACACACACGTGACTCAACTTTTACATCACTTTATAGAAAATCATGATTCTGGTTTCCATCAACAGATAAATGAGAAGACAATTCTAAGGAAGTTTGAGATAGCAAAAAAATATATATATATATAAAGAAGGACATCTTGGTTTCAGGTTGTCAAAAAAATGAATGAGAAAACAGCATCCAAATATTTCCAACTATTTAAGAAGCAAATTAACATCAATGAAAAAATACTCAGAGCTACAAAAATAATAGATAAAAAAATAGGCATATACAAGTTTGGCTAAAGCAGCAAGGATATAAAAGGCAAATTTAAAATGTTTAATTTTTTTAATCTTTTTTTTTTTTTTTTGAGATGGAGTCTCACTCTGTTGCCAAGGCTGGAGTGCAGTAGCGCAATCTCGGCTCACTGCAGCCTCTGCCTCCTGGGTTCAAGCGATTCTCCTGTCTCACCCTCCTGAGTAGCCTGGACTACAGGTGTCTGCCACCACACCCAGCTAATTTTTTGTATTTTTAGTAGAGACAGAGTTTCACCAAGTTGGCCAGGCTGGTTTCAAACTCCTGACCTCAAGTGATCCGCACACCTTGGCCTTCCAAAGTGCTGGGATTACAGGCCTGATCCACCACACCTGGCCCTATTTTAATGAGTACACAGGAGGTATATATATTTATGGGATACATGAGATATTTTGATACAGGCATACAATGTGTAAAAATCACATGAGAATTAATGGAGTATCCATACCCTCAAGCACTTATCATTTCTTTGTGTTACAAATGTTCCAATAATAAATTTAGTTATTTTTAAATGTACAACAAATTATTCTCGACTGTAGTCACTCTGTTGTGCTATGAAATACTAGGTCTTATTCATTCTATTAACTACATCTTTGTACTTATTAACTACCCTTATTTTCTCCCCTTACCCCACTACCCTTCCCAGCCTCTGGTAACCATCATTCTATTTTCTATTTTCTATCTCAATGAGTACAATAGTTTAAATTTTTAGCTTCCACCACCAAGTGCGAACAAGTGACTGTCTTTCTGTGCTGGCTATTTCACTTAACGTAATGTCCTCCAGTTCTCATATTGTTGCAAAAGACAGGATCTCATTCTTTTTTATGGCTGAATAGTATTCTATTGTGTATATATACACCACGTTTTCTTTATCCATGTCTGTTGATGAACACTCAAATTGATTCCAAATCCTCGCTATTGTGAATACCGCTGCAGTAAACATGGGAGTGCAAACACCTCTGTGATGTACAGATTTCCTTTATTTTGGGTATATACCGAGCAATGGATCATATGGTAGTTCTATTTTTAGTCTTTTTAAGGAATCTCCATAGTGTTCTCCATAGTGGCAGTACTAATTTACATTCCTACCAACTATGTACAAGGGTTCCCTTTTCTCCATATCCTTGCCAGCATGTTATTGCCCATCTTTTAGACAAAAGCCATTTTAGCCAGAGTGAGATAATACCTCATTTTAGTTTTGATTTGCATTTCTCTAATGATGCTGAGTACCTTTCATATACCTGTTAGCCATTTGTATACCTTCTTTTGAGAAATGCCTATTCAGATCTTTTGCCCATTTTATAAAGAGATTATTAGATTTTTCCTATAGAGTTGTTTCAGCTCTTTATATATTCTGGTTATCAATTCCTTATCAGACGGGTAGTTTGCAAATATTTTCTCCCATTCTGTGAGTTGCTTCTTCACTTTCTTGTTCCCTATGCTGTGTAGAAGCTTTTTAATCTGATGTGATCTCATCTGTCCACTTTTGCTTTGGTTGCCTGTGCTTGCGAGGTATCACTCAAGAAATTTTTGCCCAGACCAATGTACTGGAGAGTTTCCTCAGCTTTCTTATAATAGTTTCAGGTCTTAGATTTAAGTTTTTATTTCATTTGTACATGCTTTTTGTATACAGTGAGAGATAGGGGTGTATTCATCTGTTTTCATGCTGCTATAAATAACTGCCTGAAACTGAGTAATTTATAAAGGAAAGAGGTTTAATTGACTCACAGTTCAGCATAGCTGGGGAGGCCTCAGGAGACTTACAATCATGGCAGAAGGCGAAGAGGAAGCAAAGCACCTTCTTCACAAGGTGGCAGGAAGGAGAGGTGTCGAGCAAAGTGGGGTAGAGCCCCTTATAAAACAATCAGATCCTGTGAAAACTCACTCATTATCACAAGAACAGTATGGAGGAAACCGCTTCCATGATTCAATTACATCCACCGGGTCTCTCCATTGACACATGGAGATTATGGGGATTATAATTCAAGATGAGATTTGGGTGGGGACACAAAGCCTAACTATATGAGGGGTTTAGTTTCATTCTTCTGCATATGGATATCCAGGTTTCCCAGTACCATTTATTGAAAAGAATATCCTTTTTCCAATGTATGTCCTTGGCGCCCTTGTCCAAAATGAATTCACTGTACATATGTGAATTTATTTCTGAATTCTCTGTTCTGTTCCATTGGTCCATGTGTCTGTTTTTATGCCAATATTATGCTGTAATTTTATTAGGGTCTGTTTCTCTTGTTAGCTCTAATATTTGCTTTGTACATCTGGGTTTTCTAGTGTTGGGTGTACGTATATTTATACCTGTTATATCCTCTTGTTGAACTAATCCTTTTATCATTATACAATGACCTTCTATATCTTCTTATACTTTTTGTCTTGAAATCTGTTTTGTCTGATAAAAGTATAGCTACTCCTCTTTTTGGTTTCCATTTGCATGGAATATCTTTTTCCATTCCTTTATTTTCAGTGTACGTTTCTTCAGAGGTGAAGTGTGTTTCTTTGGAGGGAGCAGATCACTGGGTCTTGTTTTTTCATCCAGCCAGCCACTCGGTGTCTTTTGACTGGGCAGTTTAGTCCGTTTACTAAATGTTATTGTTAATAAGGACTCATTCCCGACATTGTAAAATTTGCTTTCTTGTTTTATGGTCTTCTCTTCCTTCTTTCCTTCCTTCTTATCTTCCTTTTTGTGAATGTGACTTTCTCTGGTGGTATGTTTTAATTTCCTTTTTTTTTCTAATTTTCTGTGTATCTATTAATTTTGTTTTTTGAGACATGGTCTTGCTCTATTGCCCATACTGAAGTGCAGTGGCACAATCATGGCTCACTGCAGCCTCAACCTCCTGGATCAAACAGTCCTCCTACCTCAGCCTCCCAAATAACCAGGACTATGGGCATGTGCCACGATGCCAGCATAATTTTTATATTTTATAGAAATGGGGTATCACTATGTTGCCTAGGTTGGTCTCAAACTCCTGGGTTCAAGCAATCCTCTTGCCTCCTGTTTTCTGATCTGATCTGAGGTTACCAGGCTTGCAAATAACATCTTAACTGATGACAAGTCTACTCTCATAACAAAAACAAATAAGCAAAGAGAAAACTGATAAAAACTTTACATTTCATCGTCTTTTCCCCTGCTCTTTAATTTTGTTACACCTATTTATATCTATCTTATTATACTGTATATGTCTTTACAAGTTGCTGTAGTTATTATTTTTGATCTGATATTTTAGTCTTCTTACTCAAGATGAGTAGTTTGTACACCACTAGTGTTATAATATTTTATATTTGTCTGTGTACTATTACCAGTGACTTTTGTATCTTCAGTTGATTTGTTATTGTTCATTAATGTCCCTTTCCTTCACAATGAAAAACTCCCTTTAGCATTTCTTATAGAACAGGTCTGCTATTGATGGAACCCCCTCCATCTCCCGGGTTCAAGCGATTCTCCTGCCTCAGCCTCCTGAGTAGCTGGGATTACAGGCGCCAGCCACCATGCCCAGCTAATTTTTTAATTTTTATTTTTAGTAGAGATGGGGTTTCGCCATGTTGGCCAGGCTGGTCTCGAACTCCTGACTTCAGGTGATCCGCCCACTTCAGCCTCCCAAAGTGCTGCGATTATAGGCATGAGCCACCATGCCCGGCCGCCCCTGGGTTTTTGTTTGTCTGGGATAGTCTTTATTTCTCCTTCACATCTGAAGGATATTTTCACTGGATATAATATTCTGGGATAAATGTTATTTTCCTTTAGCACTTTAAGTATGTCATGCCATTCTCTCCTATTCTGTAAGGTTTCCACTGAGAAGTCTGCTGCTAGATGTACTAGAGCCCCATTGTATGCTGTTTCTTTTCTCTTGCTGCTTTTAAGATCCTTTCTTTATCCCTGACCTTTGGGAGTTTTAGTTTGATTATCAAATGTCTTGAGATAGTCTTATTTGGGTTAAATCCGCTTGGTGTTCTATAACCTTGCACTTGAATATTGATTTTTCTTTAGGATTGAAAAGGTCTAATTATTAGCTTTTAAATAAACTTTCTATCCCTCTCTCTCCTTCTACCTCCTCTTTAAGGCCAATAACCCTTAGAATTGCCCTTTTGAGGCTATTTTCTAGATCCTGTGGGAGTATTTCACTCTTGTCTTTTGTCAACTCTGTATATTTTCATATAGCATGTCTTCATGCTAATTCCTTCTTCTGTTTGATCAATTCTGCTGTTGAGAGCCTCTGATGCATTCTCCAGGTTGTCAATTAAATTTCTAACTCTAGAATTTCTTTTGAGATTTTACCATTGTTTCGATCTCTGTTAAATTTATCTGATAGGATTCTGGACTTCTCTGTTTATCTTCAGTTTAGTTGAGATTTCTCAAAACAGCTGTTCTGAATCTCTGAAAAGTCACGTAGCTTTGTCTCTTCATGTTTGGTCACTAGTGCCTTATTTCGTTGGTTTGCTGAGGTCATGTTTTCCTGGATCTTGATGCTTCTAAATTTTCGTCGATGTCTAAGCATTGAAGAGTTAGGTATTTATTCTATTCTTTGCAGTCTGTACTTGTTTGTATCTGAACTTCTTGGGAAGGCATTCCAAGTATTCAAAAGGAATTGAGTGTAACTATCTCAATTCTTCAGTCACTGCAGCCATGAGCATTAGTGGACACTCCAAGCCCAGTAACACATTTTTTTTTTTTAAAGAGACAGTGTCACACTATGGTTGCCCAGGGTGGAGTGCAGCGGCTATTCACAGGCACGATCCCACTACTGATCAGCATGGGAGTTTTGACCTGCTCCATTTCCAACCTGAGCCAGTTCACCCCTCCTTAGGCAATCTGGTGGCCCCCCACTCCCAGGAAGTCACTATATTAATGTCAAACTTAGTTTGGACACCCAATCAGCAGAGCACATTACAGCCCAGAGCTCCTGAGTCCAAGTGATCCTCCTGTCTCAGCTTCCTAAGTAGTTGGGACTACATGCACACACCACCATGCTCAGCAAAACTGTGATTCTTGCCAACTCAGAGATACTGCCTTGGTGAACCTGGGTAAGATCTCAGAGAATTCCCTGGATTACTAGGCAGAGTCTCTTATTCTTCTCCCTTACTCTCCCCCAAACAAATGAAGTTTCCCTCTCACTCTCTCTCTCTCTCTGTGCCGAGATTCTTAAGAGTTGGGGTAGAGGTGATGCAAGCAATCTCATGGCCACCACTGCTAAGACTGTGCTGGATCACATCTGACAGTACTGGGTCTCACCCAAGGCACGCGGAGACTAATTCCTGTCTATTGTTGATGTTTATTCAAAGCCCAAGGGCTCTTTATTCAGCAAGTGATAAATCCTGTTAGGCCTGGGTCTTCTGCCTACAGGGCAGCAGCTTCCCTTCTAGTTAAAAAATTCTTTGTTGTTTTTAAATGGGAGACTTCAGTTTTATTACTCAAATCAGTCCTCCCAGAAATTTGGAGGCTAGGGTTTTTCAAGGATAGTTTGGCAGGCAGGAGAATGGATGCTGCTGACTGGTTGGAGATGTAATCATATGGATGTGGAAAATGGTCCTTATGTGCTGAGTCCACTTCTGGGTCAAAATTTTTAAACATTTTTAATAAGCAGTAGATTCAAAGAGTTCAAATTCTTAAAAAATAGAAAATAATTACCTCCTGTATATACCAAAAAGAACTAAAAGCAGGATCTCAAAGAGACACCTGTACACCTATATCCATAGCAGCATTATTCACAACAGCCAAAAGGTGGAAACAACCCAACTGTCCACTGACATATAAATAGATAAACAAAATGTGGTATAAGCATACCTCAAAGGTATTTAGGGTTTGGTTCCAGACAACCGCAATAAAGCAAATATTGCAATAATGCAAGTCACACAAATTTTTGGTTTAATAGTGCACATAAAAGTATGTTTATACTAAGCTGGGTGCAGTGGTTCACGCCTGTAATCCCAGCACTTTAGGAGGCCAAGGTGGGCAGATCACATAAGGCCAGAAGTTTGAGACCAGACTGGCCAACATGTTGAAACCCTGTCTCTACTAAAAATACTAAAAAATTTAGCCAGATGTAGTGGTGCGTACCTGAAATCCTAGCTATTAGGGTGACTAAGCCACGAGAATCACTTGAACCCGTAAGGTGGAGGTTGCACTAAACCGAGATTGCACGACTGCACTTCCAGCCTGGGTGACAGAGCAAGACTCTATCTCATTAAAAAAAAAAAAAAGGATGTTTACATGATACCGTAGTCCATTGACACAGTTGGTTTTTCTTTTTCTCTTTTTTTCTTTTATAGAGACAAGGGTCTATGTGGCCTCAGCTGGTCCCAAACTCCTGGCCTCAAGTGATTCTCTTGCCTTGGCTTTCCAAAGCACTGGGATTACAGGCATGAGCCACTGTGCCCAGGCCAATATACTGTAGTCTATTAAGTGTGCAATAGCATTGTATCTTAAAAAAAAATCCATATACCTTAATTTAAAATCACTTTATTGCTAAAAAATGCGAATAATCAATTGAGCCTCAGCAAGTCTTCATCTTTTTGTTGATGGAGGGTCTCGCCTCAGTGTCAATGTTGATGGTGTCAATGTTGATCAGGGTGGTGACTGCTGAAGGCTGGGGTAGCTGTGGCAATTTCTTAAGACAGCAACAAAGTTTGCTACATTGATTGACTTCTTAAGACAGCAACAAAGTTTGCTACACTGATTGACTTCTCTTCATAAAAGATTTCTCTATACCAGCAGATGCTGTGTGATAGCATTTTACCCACGGAACTGCTTTCAAAAGTAAAGTTAAGCCTCTCAACCCCTGCTGCAGATTTGTCAACTAAGTTTACGGAATATTCTAAATACTTTGTTGTCATTTCTATAATGTTCATAGCATCTTCACCAGCAGTAGGTTCCATCTCAAGAAAACACGTTCTTTGCTCATCCATAAAACACAAATGGATGAGGAGTATTTTTCTTTTTTTTCTCTCTCTACCTACTGTATCCCAGGCTTCTTTAAGAAAAAAGTGATACGTGATATGGAGATTAAAATCAAGAGCATCACTGAACTTCACCTTTCCTCCAACCAGTTGCCCCAAACTCCCCAGCCCCCACCCTTTGTGTTCCCAATTCCCTCCTTACTGAATGAAAAACTTAATCCCAAAAGTCCTTGCCCAGACTCCAGGTTCTCTTTCCCTAACTTCCCCCGTCTCCCTGTACCCCATTCCTAGAAGGGCAAGCACCTCAGTTTGAATGCATGGGAGAGCCCAGAGTGGCAATGAAAACAGGAGGAAAGGCTTCCCCCTCAAGGAAAGGGAATGAGGAATACAGTGCAGTGCAGTGCAATGAGGGGTCCCATAGCCTGGGGTATCAAAATGGGGCCCTGAGGCCAGGGAAAGGACACTGATGCCCCTGAGAAAGGAGACCCAGCAGCCTCAAAAATCCTCTCATAGTGCATAATCACTGCTTAATCACTTGCCCTTCTGGCACCACACTCAGATCACATCCTTCTAGAGCCCAAGCTGCTGGGCGACGTGACTGATCTGCTGCAGTGTGGGTTCCGGGCGCTGCAGGAACAAATTCTCTAGGTTCTCAATACTGGTTCGCTTTCTCTTTCAGGCCTGCACGAGAGTTTCTGCTTTGCATCTCCTGAATATTTTCATTGTTGTCAGCTTCCTCCACCCACTTCTGCAGCAAGGGCCGCCGCTTACTCATGTTCTTGAAGCTAAGCTGCTGAGCCTCAAAGAGGCAGATGGTTGTTGGGCTGAACACCTACCCAAATAGAACCCCCAGGGTAAGCCCCACATAGGCCTGTGTATATCCCAGGGTGATCCTCTTCTGCTTCAGGAGCTTGGCAAATTGCTCTTTGTTCTTTCTGCAAAGCTTTGAGATGTCCTGGGACTGGATGAGGGGTATTTTTTATCGTAAGATTGCACCAATTCAGTCACATTTTCAGGCTTTAGTTCTAGTTCTCTTGTTATTTCCACCATATCTATAGTTAAGTTCTTCGAATGAAGTCTTGAGCCCCTCAGTCATCCATGAAGGTTGGAATAAAATTCTTCTAAACTATCACTGTTGATATTTTGACTTCCTCCCATGAATCAAAGACAGGGTCTTGCTCTGTCACCCAGGCTGGAGTGTACTAGTATGATCACAGCTCACTGTAAACCTTCAACTCCTAAGCTCAAGCAATCCTCTTGCCTAAGCCTCCCAAGTAGCATGTGCAACCACACCTGGCATTTTAAAATTATTTTTTGTAGAGACAGTGTCTCACTATGTTGCCCAGGTTGGTCTCAAACTCCTGGCTTCAAGCAATCCTCTCACTTCACAAATGTTCTTAGTAACTGGAATGGTGAATTCTTTGAAAGTTTTCAATTTACTTTGCCCAGAACCATCAGAGGAATCACTATATATGGTAACTACAGTCTTATGAAATGTATTTCTTAAATAATAAAACTTGAAAGTCAAAATTACTCCTTGTTCCTAAGGCAGCAGAATGGATGTTGTAATAGCAGGCATGAAAACATTAATCTCCATATATATCTCCATCTGAGCTCTGATGCGACCAAGTGCATTGTCAATAAGCAGCAATATTTTGAAAGCAATCTTTTTACTCAGCAGTGGGTCTCAACAGTGGCTTAAGCCCATATTAATATATTCAGTATGCCATGCTGTAAACAGATGAGCTGTCATCCAGGCTTTGTTGTTCCATTTATAGAACACAGGCAGAGTAGATTTAGCATAATTCCTGAGGGCCCTGGCATTTTCAGAATGGTAAACAAGCACTGGCTTCAACCTAAAGTCACCAGATGCATTAGACCATAAAAGACATTCAGCCTGTCCTTTGAAGTCAGGCATTGACTACTTCTTTTAGCTATAAAAGTAAAGTTGTAGAGGACATTTCCTTCCAATAGAAAGCTGTTTTGTTGACAGTGAAAATCTGTTGTTTAGTGTACCCACTTTCATCAATTACCTCAGCTAGATATGCTAGATAACTTGCTGTAGCATATACATCAGGACTTTTATGTTATGGAGATGGCTTCTTTCCTTAAACTTCATGAACTAATCTTTGCTAGCTTCAAGCTTTTCTTTCTGCAGCTTTCTTACCTCTCTCAGCCTCCAGAGACTTGGAGAGAGTTAGAATCTTGGTCTGGATTAGACTTTGGCTAATCCTAATGTTGTGGCGGGTTTGATTTTCTATTCAGACTACTAAAATTTTCTCCATATCAGCAATAAGGCTGTTTTTCACTTTCTTACCATTCATGTATTCACCAGAGCATTAACATTTCCTTCAAATTGCATTAACAACTTGGATAACTGGCACAAGAAGCCTTGCTTTCAGTCTGTCTCAGCTTTTGACATGCCTTCTTCACTAAGCATAATCCTTTCTAGCTTTTGATTTAAAGTGAGAGATGTGTGACTCTTCTTTTCACTTATATACTTAGAGGCCACTGTAGGGTTATTAATTGGCCTAATTTCAACACTGTTGTGCCTCAAGGAGCAGGAAAGCCCAAGGAAAGGAGACAGATGGGAATGGCCAGCTGGTGGAGCAGTCAGAACATACACATTTATCAATTAAGTTTGTTGTTTTATATAGGTAAGGTTCATGGCACCCCAAAACAATTACATTAATTACATTAATGATCACTGATCACAGATCACCATTATAGATATAGTAACAACATGAAAGTTTTGAAATATTGTTAAGAATTATCAAAATGTGACATAAAGACACAAAGTGAGTATATATGCTGTCGGAAAAATGGTGCCAATAGACTTGCTCAAAGCAGTGTTGTCAAAAAACCTTCAATTTGTAAAAAATCCAGTATCAAAAATTCAGTAAACCTTATGAGCTTTAGCAATTCTTGCAATATTTCAATATTTTTCATTATCATTCTTTTATGGTGATCTATGGTCAGTGATCTTTGATGTTACTATTGCAATTGTTTTGGGTGCCACAAACCACATCCATATAATACGAACACGCGCATGCCTCATCTTATTGTGCTTTGCTTTACTGTGCTTCTCAGATACTGTGATTTTTACAAATTGAAGGTTCGGGGCAACCCTGCATAGAACAAGTCTACCAGCACCACTTTTCCAACAGCATGTGCTCACTTCACATCTCTGTGTGAGCATTATTAAGCAATAAAGTATATTTTTAAACTAAAGCATATACATAGTCTTTTAAGACATAATGTCATTATTGCACACTTAGTAGACTAAAATATAGTATAAATAAAACTTTTATATGCACTAGGATACCGAAAATTTTGTGATTTGCTTTATTACCATATTTGCTTCATTGCAGTGGTTTGGAACTGAGTCCACAATATCTCCAAGGTATGCCTGAATTATACAGCTTAAAAAGGAAGGAAATTCTAACACGTGCTACAACACAGATGAACCTTGAGGACATTATGCTTAGTGAAATAAGTGAGTCACAAAAAGAAACACTATTATACGATTTCACTCCTTTGAGGTACCTAGCCTAGTGTTAAGTCAAATCCATAGAGACAGAAAGTAGAATAGTGGTTGCCAGGCTAGGAAGAGCTACTAGGAAGCTACTAGGAAGAGAAGGGAATGGAGAGTTGTTGTTTAATGCATATACAGTTTTAGTTCCTCAAGATGAAAAGAGTTCTAGAGATTGGTTACATAATAACGTGAATATACTTAATGCTAATTAAAAAGTGGTTAAGTCTGTAAATTTTACATTGTGCATATTTTACCACAATTTAAAATAGAAAACAAACAAACAAAAATCCCTCCCACTGGTATCTAGCCATCTCCTAGTTCCCACATGACCCACTCACTATAAGTAACTTTTACTTATCCAGAATTTCCTTATGCACTTACAAGTAAATATAAGCAAATCAAATAACCATAAACATTGTTCTGTATTTTGCTGTTTTCACTTAACAATATATCTTGGAACTCTTTCGCAGAAATCTTCACGACTTAAGAGCAACATTTTAACACGAACTTTAATAGATGAAGGAAAGCATTAATATAACAGAACTTACCAGTATCTGGTAGACATTGCCCATTATAAGGGTACCAATTTCCTTTTACAGTAAAGGGACTTTTCCTGTTGCTTGTTGAACCGGTTCCCAGCTGCCCATTACCACCAAGCCCAAAAGAGTAAATTCGTCCTGATGAAGGAACAAAAGCAGAAGTGTGCTGCCTAGAGTAAAATGATAGAAAACCTCAGACTTAATTTTACTTTCCAACAATTTACAATGACAAAAGCAGAGAAAATAATAAGAGGTATTTTTTCAAAAAATAAATTAATAAAACCAATTGTAGTTCCAAAGCTTCTGTATAAATATTCATTAACAGCCTTAATCTACAGAATGAATTCTGCATCACACAGGCTGCACGAGCATGGTCCAGAAAATTTCCACTAATGTTTAAATTTTAAATGGCCCAGGTCTATACTGAAATCCCTTCAGCACCAGAGTAGCATCTAACTATGTTGTTCAAGAAGTCCCCACTACTCCCCTTGCCAAGTTCTAGTCCAGAGCTGTGGTCTATGAAAGTCCTCCATTTGGGCATCACCAAGAAGTTTTAGGCTAAGAAATGGGAAGTAATCTAGTACCAATCAGAAGATTGTTACATACACTTATGTATGACAGAAACAATGTTTCCTTTCTTCTGAGGAAAATGATCTCTATATGTATGCACCAAAACTCCTCTGGAGGTACAATAGTGAAAGAAAACCTAAGAAATCACAGAACTGAAGCTAAGGATGGCCCACCAATCCACTCTCAGTAAACCTATCCAACTCCTCAGAAAAAGCCTCCTTAGGCAAGCATGGAAGTATTTCATTGTGTACTCTATCCATGAAATAGTTTTATTGAGAGGACATGGCATCTCCAGGTCTCACCCTTGTTTCTATCAGGTCTTAGATCTCATCTCTTGCCCTAAACCTATTTGCCATTTGTGGCATACTGTTTATAAAAGTGGCTGAAATTATCCCTCTCCCCATACCCATATCTTATACAATATGACTGTTGCAGTGGTTTATTCTTATGATGGTAGAGCAGACTTCCAAGTCCTAATCTACAGCTTGCTTTGGCATAGGCTCAGAACTGAGACACTGTCGTTTCTGCTGGCCAAAGCAAGCTATAGATTAGGACTTGGATTTAAGACATGGAGAAAGAGATTTCCAGTGTTGCTGGGAACAACTGCTGGCAAAAACAAAGAAATTGGAAAACCAAAGCTGTTAGTTTAAATTGACTTTGGAGCTACCCTGAAAGAATTTGCCAATCTGGGTAATGTATTAATTAGCTCATGTCACTAAACAGATCAACTCCAAAACCTAGTGGCCTTATACACTCTTTCCCTAACTATCTTTAGGAATTCTGCTCTACCATCATAAGAATAAACCACGGTTAGCAGCTAAAGGATGATCTACAATCTGGAACAGAGACAAACTGCCCCAGCTAAAGCCATCCTAGACTCCCAGCTCCTAGCCAGATCATCAATTGATCATGTAAGCCAGCTAAGATGACAGCAGCCCAGCTAAGCCCGGCCAAAATTACTAAAACAAAGAACTATTAGCTAAGTAATTATTGTTTTTGCCAGGGGGAGTTCTCTTTACATCCTGGCAAACTCACATGTTATTTTAAAGGGGTTTTGATTCAAAAGAGTTTTCAAGTTAGCTAGGCTGCCGGATTACTACTCTCCCTCAGGAAGCAGCCATCTTCAAAGGAACGTATTAATAGTTTGAAAATTACTGCAATACTAGTCCCACCTACTCAGGAGGCTGAGGCAGGATGATTGCTTGAACCTGGGAGGCAGAGGTGGCAGTGAGCCAAGATTGTGCCACTGCACTCCAGCCTGGGCAACAGAGCAAGACTCAGTCTCAAAAATATATGCACATATATATGTGTGTGATTATAGTATAAAGCGGGGTACAGAGCCACTGAATGAACAGAACTACCTTAAGCTCTAGATTTGATGTAAGAGGCTGAAAGCACTTTATACTACTAGAATGTAAACCTTTTTCTTTTGGATCATCTACTGACACGCTGACATTTTGGTAATCCTGACTGCTTCGTTCAGGAGGTTTTTGACAATTATTGAATAAGGAAATAATACATATTTCTTTCTTTAAATTTTTATTATTTATTTATTTTTGAGACGGAGTCTCACTCTGTTGCCAGGCTGGAGTGCAGTGGCATGATCTCGGTTCACTGCAACCTCCGCCTCCTGGGTTCAAGTTAGTCTCCTGCCTCAACCTCCCGATTAGCTGGGACTGCAGGCATGTGTCACCATGCCCAGCTAATTTTTGTATTTTTAGTAGAAACAGGGTTTCACCATGTTGGTCAGGATGGTCTCAATCTCTTGACCTTGTGATCTGCCCACCTTGGCCCCCCAAAGTGCTGGGATTACAGGCTTGTGCCACTCACTGTGCCCGGCCCAATAATACATATTTCTTATAGTACTGACTACTTGGAAGTTAAACTGATCAAAATACCAGATATCTACTTACATTTCCTGTTTAGGTTAAGTCCTTAGATCTCACTCAATAGTCGAAATTTTACCCCAGATCCAACAATTACATGAATAAAATTGCTGAAAAGAACTGGTTTACAGAGCTAAGAATAACTATTCAAATCATGTACATTTTGGCTATTAAGAATTACAAAACTGGATAACATTAAATCATTTGTGATATTTCACAAAGGACTAACAAAATATGTCACCTAAAAAAATGATTTAGGCCAGGCGCGGTGGCTCAAGCCTGTAATCCCAGCACTTTGGGAGGCCGAGACGGGCGGATCAGGAGGTCAGGAAATCGAGACTATCCTGGCTAACACGGTGAAACCCCGTCTCTACTAAAAAAATACAAAAAACTAGCCGGGCGAGGTGGCGGGCACCTGTAGGCCCAGCTACTCCGGAGGCTGAGGCAGGACAATCACTTGAACCTGAATGGCAGAGCTTGCAGTGAGCCAAGATCGCGCCACTGCACTACGGCCTGGGCGACAGAGCGAGACTCCATCTCAAAAAAAAAAAAATGATTTAAATTCACTACCCTGTAGTATTAAGCACGCATATTCCCATTATAGCCTGATGGTGGTTGGGCTGTATATTATATTTCCCATACCTTAACTTTAGGTTTGGCCATATAGTTTGCTTTTGGTCAACGAGATTTCAGTGAATGTGATGCAAGCAGAAGGCCTGAAATGTAATGCACAGTTGAGTTTGCCTTCTTGTGTATTTGTCTCCGTCAGAAGAATACCCAGAGGCAGCCCACTGCTCCTCTGGTATAGTCCCAAGAATGAGATATGTAACAAAGCCACCCGAGCTGAAACACAGCCTGAATCAAGTCACCCCAGTGAAGAGGCCGCCTGAAACAGAACTGCCCCAGTCAATCTCTAGCCTAAATAAAAGCTGCTCCAGATAGCCCAAGGCCCGAGGATGAACCACTTTACTGAATCACAAACTAAGAAATAAACATTTACTATTATATGTCACTGACATATTGTTTGTGCACAACAGACCAACAGACATTATAAATTTTATGTAAATAAGTTTATTTATTTATTTTTTGAGACAGTACTTTTGCTCTGTTGCCCAGGCTAGAGTGCAGTGACACGATCTCAGCTCACTGCAACCTCCGCCTCCTGGGATCAAGTGATTCTCCTGTCTCATCAGCCTCCCCAGTAGCTGGGATTATAGGTACGTGCCACCACGCCCAGCTAATTTTTCTATTTTTAGTAGAGATGGGGTTTTTTCGCCATGTTGGCCAGGCTGGTCATGAACCCCTAACCTCAGGTGATCCGCCAGCCTCGGCCTCCCAAAGTGCTGGGATTACAGGTGTGAGCCACCATGCCTGGCCTATGTCTATAAGTTTAAACTCAGGCAAAATGAAAAAAATTCTTAGAAAAAAATTAACGTTCACATAACTGACTCAAGAAATAATAAAAGCTATCTCATAGCCACTAAATAGATTGAAAAATGTTTTTTAAATTCCAAAAAATAAAATGCTAGGCATGAATGGCTTTAATGACAAGTTCTACCAACATTTCAAGCTGTTCTATTTCCAATAATTAGAAAACAAAAGTACTTTCCTCAATGTTATTTTATCAGACTAGAAAACCTTCATAATAAAATCTGGTGAAAAGAATAATAAGAAAAAAATTATAGATCAAGTTCACTGATAAACAGAAATATAAATAATAGTAAACAGAATATTCACAAATCAAGCCCAGCACTAAATAAAAAGGATAATACTTGACCAAACTGAAGTTATTCCAGAAAAACAAAGCTGTTAACTAGAAAAAAATCCATTAATATGACACATTAACAGATTAAAGGAAAAAAATCATAAATCATTTCGATACAGAAAAAACAACATTAAAAACTTAACATCCATTCACAATAAAAAAAAAAACTAGGAATAAAAGGGAAATTACTCAGTCTGATAGAGGTTATCTACAAAAATCTTAACAGCAAACATTATAGTTAACTGTGAAATATTGAAAGTTTTCCCGCAGAAAGGAAACATGTTTACAGTAAACATTATAATGGTGTCCTAACCAGCATATTAAGACAATTATATAAACACATTAAGTATAAATAACAGAAATAACAAAACAGAACTGAATTGACTCACAGATGATAGGACTATGTACATGAGTAACTTATTAAGAGTTTAGCAAGGTGGCTGTATTTAAAATCAATATGTAAATATCAACTATTTCTACATGCCAGTGATTCCTCAGAAAGTGGAAATAAAAATATAATACCATTAAATACGAACCTAGGAACCTACGAAAAGATATACAAGACCTCTATGATGAAAATTTTAAAACACTTTATTATAAGACATTAAAGAAGTTTGGAAGTTGATTATTAGAAAAGTTAATATTATAAAGATAACAACTTTTCCCCAAATTAACCTAGAGATTCAATGCATTACCAATCAAAATCCCACAAGGCTTTTTTTTTTCTTTGAGAGAACTTGACAGACCTATGGGAAAATTTATATGAAAGTAATAAAGGTCATCATCAGCCAAAGCATTCTTTATTTATTTTCTTTTTGAGACGGAGTTTTGCTCTTGTTGCCCAGGCTGGAGTGCAATGGCGCGATCTTGGCTCACTGCAACCTCCGCCTCCCGGGTTCCAGCGATTCTCCTGCCTCAGTCTCCAGAGTAGCTGGGATTACAGGCATGTGCCACGACGCCCGGCTAATTTTGTATTTTTAGTAGAGACAGTGTTTCACCATGTTGGTCAGGCTGGTCTCGAACTCCCGACCTCAGGTGATCCACCCGCCTCAGCCTCCCAAAGTGCTGGAATTACAGGCGTGAGCCACCGCACCCAATCCAGCCAAAGCATTCTTAAAGAACAGAAGAATAACAAAGAGTCACTTTACCCCAAATAGAAGAAGTTATTATGGTGTCTATATAGTGTTTAAGTGGCACAGGGGCAGGCATACAGATTGAAAAATTAGAGATCATAGAAAGAGATCCATGTACATATACCAACTTATGGCAACAGTGACACCATACAGTAGGAGGGTGAAGGATTTTCAAAAATGGAGCTAGAAAAGGGGATTCTTGGAAAATCGTGGAATAAGAAGCACCAAGAATCTGTTTCCCATCTGGACAACAATTACACCGGCAGAATCTGTCTGACAGAACCATTTTGCAACTCTGGAGTCTATGCACAGGTTTGTTATTTCCAAGAGAAGAGGTGGATGGCAAACTCTGGTTAATTTCAATTTCAGATCATAGCATGGTAGCAGTTACCCATTCCTTATTCCTGTGTAAGGGAGCCATGAACAGGTTCCAGGAGCAGCTTGTACGCAACTTGTAGAAGCCAGGGTGGGCAAAAAGGACTTTGTCCCTTTTAGGAACTGGTGCCCTGATCACTGATTGGTGCTTCTGATCATCAAGGTGCAGAAAGACAGGCAATCATTGTTGTACACTCTCCCATTCTGGCTAAAGAGACTTCCAAGGAATTCAAAGGGCTGATGCCTTTCTCTTTCTTTCTTCCACTCTCCTTCCGCCCCCACCTTTCATTTTTTTCTTTATTTCTTTGGGGAACCAGGCATTTAAGGTCTAGAATATTAAAAAGCAACCACATTTATGGGTGAATTTAGAAAGTCACTGTGCATCAGCAGGGAAAGGTACAGCCTAAGAAAAGATCTGCAAAGACCTCATTTTTATACCTCAGGGTGACTCCTGACACAGAGACAGCCTATAATAATCAAAAACCAAAAATCAGCAAACTCTGGCGAAGGGGGAGAATCTGATTTCCAGTTACCACATTACTAGAGTTAAATATCCAGCTTTCAAAAAACATCACAAGGAGAAAAGATGTTTCTCCTGTTACTACGTAGTAAGTAGTAGGCAAGGGTGGCCCATTCAAAGAAAATATAAACCAACAATAGAAACTACCCCTGAGAAAGGTCAAATGGCAGACCTAAAAGACAAAGACTAAATCAAACATCCTAAAGATGCTCAAATAACTATAGAGTAAGACGTGTAAAAAGAAAAAAAAAAACTATGAACAAAATGGAAATACCAATCAAAAAGAAAAACTAAAAAAAAAATTCTGGAGTTGGAAAGTACAATACCTGAAATAAAAAATACACTAAAGAGATCTGAAGGCAGATTTCAGCAAGCAGAAGAAAAATCAGCAATATAAAGATAGGACAGTTGAAATTATTGAGTCTGTGGAACAGAAAGAGATCTTAAAAAAAATGTAGAGAGCCTAGGGGAACTACAGGATACCATTAAAGAGGAAAAAAGAATCACCAAAGAATACTTACAGTGTGATTACATGCATTTGAAGCTAATAGTTGATAAAACTAAACTATTATATAGATATGCATACAAGGTAGAAAAACATTAAGCAAGCTGATCAAAATTAAATTAAGTGGTCAAAAAAGGTACATTTTGTTACTTGGGAGTATGCTCAATTTAGTTCCCCTAAAGATGAAGTTCAACTCAAAGACTCCTCTATTTATTCTCAAGACCTAAGAATCAATAGATGAAGCTCAATGTCAAAGACTCTTCTGTTTACTCCCAAGAACTCAGAATAAGGAGAATTAGGAGATAATTGGTTTAATTATACCAATCAAACTTTTATCACATTAATTCTATCTTAATTAACTGGTCGATCTCCTCACCCTTTAAGGAAAAAAGGTAAGCCTGGGCAACATAATGAGACCTTGTTGCTTCTAAAAATTAAAAAAATAAAATTAGCTGGGCATGGTAGTGCATTCCTGTAGTCCCAGTTACTCAAAAGGCTGAGGCAAGAGGATTACTTGAGCATAGGAGGTTGAGGCTGCAATAAGCCACAATTGTGGCACTGCATGCACTCCAGCCTGGGTGACATAGCAAGACTCTATCACCCAAAAAAGAAAAGAAAAGAAAAAAAGGTGGACAACAGAAAGAAAGAAAGAAGCCTTTTGAGTGCGATATCAAATACAATAAATATAATATTACATATACCTTATTAACATCTTGCCTCAGCTAAATCTGTTCAAGTAAAGATAAATAAAATAACAGTAAAAAAGATGTTTCTCCTGTTACTATGACTCCTCAGTGGCAAAATAGGTATTTGGAAGGAGAAGGTGTTTCCTCAGATTATTAGGATCCCTGAAACAATTCAATAAGCAATCCCTAAACAACTGCAGTTTAGAGACCAGAATGCTCTTTTATAAAACACCTTACCGTCCACAAGCAATCTGAGTGACAATGCTTCCCATAAGTTCAAAAACTTTCCTTGGGTTTATTTCATGACTGGTAGAATTATGGCCCAACTGACCATACCCTCCAGCTCCAAAAGTAAACACTCCACCTTCCTAAAAAAAAGACAAAATCCCTTATCATTAGAAGGCATAATAAAGAAAATAACTGATCTCCAGAAAAATAAGTCCAACTCTTTAATATAAACTCAGGTTTTTCTCTTCTAAGAACTGTCTTCATAATTTAACAGATAGATGGCTCTTTCAAAGTAAAATGTCATACAACTATGAGAATTCCAGGTAATGATGTTTTCACCGTTATAAAATATTTAAAGTAGACACTGAAGAGATACAAATAAGTATTTATTTGCATTGCCTTTCATTATCATTATACTGTCTTGCTGGATTCCAAGTACATATACAAAACTTCACAAAACCTAAAAATGGTATCTTCACTTTTCAAGGTAGTTACTGCCTTACACAGATGTGCTGCAAAAAGAGTACATGTAACCAGAGTGCATAAATATAGCAATTTTTATTTACTTATTTATTTTTTCAGACAGGGTCTTGCTCTATCACCCAGGCTTGAGTGCAGTGGCATAATCACAACTCACTGCAGCCTCAACCTCCTGGAGTCAGGTGATCCTCCCACCTCAGCCTCCTAAGTAGTTGGGAGTACAGGCATGCACCAGCAAGTCTGGCTATTTTTTTACTTTTTTGTAGAGATGGGGTTTTCCTGTGTTGCCCAGGCTGTTCTTGAACTCCTGGGCTCAAGCAATCCTCTTGCCTTGGCCTCCCGAAGTGCTGGGATTACAGGCATGAGCCACCGTGCGTGGCCTTATAGCAATTTTTAGCATACAGTTACTATAATATACAGATGTCATTTAAAAAAAACTCCTCATAGAAACATTTAACTAAAGCAGATGGATCACCTGAGGTCAAGAGTTTGAGACTAGCCTGGCCAACACGGCAAAACCCTGTCTCTACTAAAAATACAAAAATTAGGGCCAGGCATGGTGGCTCACACCTGTAATCCCAGTACTTTGGGAGGCCAAGGCAGGCAGATCACGAGGTCAGGAGATCGAGACCATTCTGGCTAACAAGGTGAAACCCCGTCACTGCTAAAAATACAAAAAGTTAGCCAGGCATGGTGGCACGGACCTGGAGTCCCAGCTACTTGGGAGGCTGAGGCAGGAGAATCGCTTGTACCCGGGAGGCAGAGTTTGCAGTGAGCCGAGATTGCGCCACTGCACTCCAGCCTGGGCGACAGAGAAAGACTCCATCTCAAAAAAAAAAAAATTAGTTAGGCGTGGTGGTGGGCGCCTGTAGTTCCATCTACTTTGGACGCTGAGGCAGAAGAATCGCTTGAACCCAGGAGGCGCAGGTTGCCATGGGCCGAGATCATGCCACTCAACTGCAACCTGGGCGACAAACCGAGACTCTGTCACAAAACAAACAAACAAACAAAAAAACATATAACATATAACTAAATTAGAAGTTCTGTATTGGAAAAAAATCTGTGATAACACAATCACAATTAGTATTCTTCAGTTCAACTGCTTTTCTTCATAGTTGTAGCTATATAGGCAACTTTATATCCTGCTTTCATCATTTAATAGCGTTATTACATACCGTTATATGAGAACATTCATTTTTCTTTTTTTATCATAGAAAATTTCAAGCAAATACACAAAGGTAAAGAGAAAATATAGTAAATCACCATATAACCATCATTCAGTTTCAATAACTGGCAAAAGGTTGGTTATTTTGTTTCACTGGTGTCTCCCTTTCCCTTTTGGGGGTATTTTCAAACAAAACAAAAAACACGGCCGGGCGCGGTGGCTCAAGCCTGTAGTCCCAGCACTTTGGGAGGCCGAGACGGGCGGATCACGAGGTCAGAGATCGAGACCATCCTGGCTAACACGGTGAAACCCCGTCTCTACTAAAAAAATACAAAAAACTAGCCGGGCGAGGTGGCGGGCGCCTGTAGTCCCAGCTACGCGGGAGGCTGAGGCGAGAGAATGGCGTAAACCTGGGAGGCGGAGCTTGCAGTGAGCTGAGATCCGGCCACGGCACTCCAGCCTGGGCGACAGACCGAGACTCCGTCTCAAAAAAAAAAAAAAAAAAAAAAAAAAACACTTGAGTACTTTAAAGCAAACTGTGGTCATCATATCATTTCACCCACAAATGTGTACGTATCTTCAACAGCATATATCTCTAAGAGATAAAAGTATATAACCATAATACTATTATCACATTCACAAAATCAATAGCCATGTTTAAATCTTCCTGATTATTTTACTGCATCATGTAACAAAGCGTATGTCTGCTTTGTTAGTGAAGTTAAAAATAAGTAAGTCGGGTGGGGCACGGTGGCTAACGCCTATAATCCCAGCACTTTGGGAGGCTGAGGCAGGCAGATCATTTGAGGTCAGGAGATTGAGACCAGCCTGGCCAACATGCCGAGACCTCGTCTCTACTAAAAATACAAAAATCAGCTGGGCATAGTGGTGTGCGCCTGTAATCCCAGTTACTTGGGAGGCTGAGGCAGAAGAATCACTTGAACCTAGGAGACGGAGGCCTGCAGTAAGCCAAGATCACACCACTGCACTTCAGCCTTGGCAACACAGTGAGACACCATCTCAATAAAAAAAAAAATATATATATATATATATATAAATAAAAAATAAAAATAAGTCAAAGTGTGTCAGCCTGATACATCCCCATTAGGCTTAACGGTCTTTGCCTGGATTCATTATTTCATCAGGGAGTCTAAAATGGTGATTTTTCTAGTTTTATTATTTTTCCTACAGTTATGAACTGAAATTCTTCTATAAATAATTTGACTCATTAACTATTAAATTACCTAAAATACAAATTGCAAATGAAAGGCAGAATACTTGATTCTTTCCCATTATTGACCAGTTAAAAAAAAAAAAAGAGTGTTGTCCTAGCAACTTCCAAAGGTAAGCAATAAGTTTTGCTTATATTGATTTGCGGGAAGAGAAGATCATTACAAACTCATGGATTTTTTATAGATCTGATGTTTTCCATTTTTTTGCAGTCATTATTTCTTCTCCATATCCAGTGAAAGCTCCTTCAAGTTGTTCTTCTGACAGGACTGCAGTAATCTTTGCTTTTTTTAACACAAAATGTCCAAAAGTATTCTTATACGTATTTTTTGCCCCAGACATGGGATCGGACTCTTCTCTAAGAAGCCCTGGTTCCTTTTAGTGGAGAATCTATAACAATCAAGGGATTATCATTGTGTCCAGATTATACATGGTTCATTACTTCTAGGACCTTTCAGTGGTTATGGCAAAACAAAAACAAAAACAAAACAAAAAGCATATTCTTGGAGAAAAATAAACAAAGAGTTAATACTAACAATTGCAATTCAAAGTAAAGATCACAAGGTTTTAACTTAATTCCTATAGTTTTACACCTATCTCTTTTCTCTTAAGTTGAAAATCATAGTTTATAATACAGTAAAATAACTACTTCTTTGCTTTCTCCTATGAATATGTAACATATTGAAAAAAAGATAATAGCAAATTTACTTCTAACAGTAAGACTACAAAATGCACACTTGTAATCCCAGCATTTTGGGAGGTTGAGGTGGGAGGCTCACTTGAAACCAGGAGTACCAGACCAGCCTAGGCAACAAAGCGAGACACAATCTCTACAAAAAATTAAAAAAAAAAAAAAAAAAAAAAAAATCAGCCAGACACAGTGGCGCATGCCTGCAGTTCTAGCTACTCAGGAGACTGAGGTGGAAGGACTGCTTGAGCCCAAGAATTTGGTCATAGCTTCAGTGCACTATGGCTGTGCCACTGCACTCCAACTTGAGCAACAGAGTGAGACCCCCATCTCAGGGGAAAAAAAAGTTACAGAATGCAGTTTAAGGGCCAGGCACAGTGGCTCATGCCTGTAATCCTAGCATTTTGGGAGACCAAGACAGGTGGATTTCTTGAGGTCAGGAGTTCGAGACCAATCTGGCCAACATGGTGAAACCCCATCTCTACTAAAAATACAGAAAATTAGCAGGGGAGTGGTGACGCACGCCTGTAGTCCCAGGTACTCAGGAGGTTGAGGCAGGAGAATCACTTGTACCCAAGAGGTGGAGGTTACAGTGGGCCAAGATTGCACCATTGTACTCCAGATTGGGTGACAGAGTGAGGCTCTGTCTCAAAAAAAAAGAAGAAAAAAAAAAAGGAAAATAATGCAGTTTAAGATTTCTTTGTGGATTCAGTTTATCCTTAGCATATTTCCCCCAGTGATGTACAGCAAAATGCTGTATTTTAAAATCACCTAAAATAATTCTTTCTTGTGTAGTTGTGTCACCAACTTGTTAGTTTTCCATTTTTAAGGACTAATATGTATATAATTTACATATAATTTTTACATATATATACAAAACTTTGCTTTTTTTTTTTTGAGACAGTTGCCTAGGCTGGAGTACAGTGCCACTGTCTCAGCTCACTGCAACCTCCACTTCCCAGGTTCAAGTGATTCTCCTGCCTCAGCCTCCTGAGCACCTGGGACTACAGGCGTGCGGGATTACAGGTATCTGCCACCACCCTAGCCTAATTTTTTGTATTTTTAGTAGAGACAGGGTTTCACCACGTTGGCCAGGATGGTTTTGAACTCCTGACCTCGTGATCCACCTGTCTCAGCCTCCCAAAGCACTGGGATTACAGGTGTAAGCCACTGCACCGAGCCATAATTTTGCTTTTTAATTACATGTAACAGTTTCTAGATTCCAAAGTAAAAAATCATAAGGCAAGGCACATTTGTTCTGGCTATTAATTTTAAATTATTGTATTTTTAAAAACATACATGGCCAGGCGCAGTGGCTCACACCTGTAATCCCAGCACTCTGGGAGGCAGAGGCAGGTGGATCACTTGAGGTCAGGAGTTCAAGACCAGCCTAGCAAACATGGTGAAACCACATCTCTACAAAAAAATACGAAAAATAGCCAGGTGTGATGGCACATGCCTATAATCCCAGCTACTTGGGAGGCTGAAGCATGAGAATCGCTTGAACCCGGAGGTTGCAGTGAGCCAAGATCACAGCACTGTACCCCAGCCTGGGAGACAGAGTTTTTGTTCAAAAACAAAAACAAAAACAAACAAACATACATGGCATATGATGTATGCTCATATTTCGGTCCCTTTCTTACAAAAAGACAGCTGTTCCATACGCCTTGCTCTTTTCACTTAGCAATATATCATAGAAATCATTCCACAGCATAAGTATCTCATTCTGTTTTACACTTCATTGTACTTCATTACAGGGATGTACCACAATTTAACTCATGGATATTTGGATTTCTCCTAGTCTTTTGCTATTAAAATGCTACAATAAATGGTCTTGTGCATACATAATTTCAAATCTTTGGGGTAGATTCCTAAAAGTGGCTCTGCTAAATCAAAATGTGTATTTGTATGTGACTTACATAATACATCTGCAAATAAACTTGAAAAAAAATGTGACATCTTTATGGAAGTATCCTCATATCTATAAACATGGCATGTCTTTCCATTTATTGTTTTTAAAAGTTAGTTTTAAAATCTTTCCTAATGCAGTTTTCCTAGTGTAGGTTTTGTACAGAAGACTATTTCATAAAGCAATCTTAATCTATTTACTATTTCCAAGAAATTCTTCCAGAAAAGCAAGACAGATGGATACGGAACATGTATTTTAACTTAAATCAAGGGAAAATAAAGTATTTTATTTTGGGGATATTTACAACTATCTAATTTTGTTAAAAATAATGTACACCCAAAATTCCAATAAACAAATGTCACTAGCTACTATCTTCTGACAGAGGAATACAAAAGAGTAAAAGAATTAGCATTTCTTAAAACTAAATAGACACAAAAAGTTACTTATCCTAGAACATTAGGATGAATGGTTATCTGAAAGGCTGAATCTGAAAAGCATTAACATTGTTAGCCTTTCTGCCATAAAATTAAGTTTTTGGAATTACATCACACATGGTATTTTTTATATTTTGATAAATTTCTTCCAAATACCAATAACAAAAAAGGACAAGCTACTTGGGAGGCTGAGGCAGGAGAATGGCGGGAACCCGGGAGGCGGAGCTTGCAGTGAGCTGAGATCCGGCCACTGCACTCCAGCCTGGGCGACACAGCGAGACTCCGTCTCAAAAAAAAAAAAAAAAAAAAAAAAGACTTGCCAACAGGAATAAATAAGACTTCAGTGATTACATTTGTAATCAATGTAATTGATACAAAATCAATAAAATATGATATTAGGTTGGTGCAAAAGTAATTGTGGTTTTTACCATTAATGGCAAAAAACGAAATTACTTTTGCACCAACCTAATAATAAGATTGGCAGGTACAATATTCTTTCTTTAATAAAGGCAAGTAATACAAAATACTTTAACTTTCATAATTGGTCATTATACTTTTAAAAGTGCCTTGAGTTCACTATATTCGACAATAATGAAGAGTAATTCTTGTCCTGCTAAAATTCCCAAGTAGAAATATAATGCAGAATTTTAAACCTGATTAGAAGTTAATGCCTCTTTTTTTTGAAACAAGGTCTCACTCTCTCTCCCAGGCTGCAGTACAATGGTGTGATCTCAGCTCACTGCAAACTCCACCTCCTGGGTTCAACTGATTCTCCTGCCTCAGCCTCCTGAGCAGCAAGGATTATAGGTGCCTGCCACTATGCCCAGCTAACTTTCGTATTTTTAGTAGAGACAGGGCTTCACCAAGTTGGCCAGGCCGGTCTTGAACTTCTGACCACAGGTGACCCACCTGCCTCAACCTCCCAAAGCGCTGGGATTACAGGCATGAGCCACCATGCCCGGACATTAATGTCTTTTTACCAATTTTATATACTATGTAAGACCAAAACAGATAAAGAAGTTTAACCAGTTTCTAACTTGACCAATGAAAAACTTGCAAATTCCTTTATATTAACATGACTGCAATAAATAATTCTCTGGTAAAGGTTAATTGAATGCTTTCATTTTCATCTAACTTCTAGTCACTTGAGAACTAAACAGTACTGATATTTAATTGGCATAAACCCAAGACAGTGAGAGGTCAGAGTTAAAGCCATTGATAAAACTCTGATCAAAGCTTACTATAACTGCTTGCACAATACTTGGCCTATGAATAACAGACAGATTCATCTCCTCTATTGCTTGTATGAAGTATTTATAAGCCAAATGGAAACTACATTCAAATTACGCTGAGCTACACAATATAAATGGGTTTGATACATATATCATGGCAAGCCTAATGAACTAAAATGGAATAATTTTATTCAAAGTATGACTTAAGCAGTATTTCATATAAAGCTGAGAAATTCAGCAATATACTATCATTACATATAATAGTATATCAATTCACATTTTATAACATAAAACAAAGTTGAAAAATTAGGTAAATTATTTTCAAGAATAAGTCTTTTTTCCCAGATAAATTATGTTTGAAATACCAATAACACTCAAGTTAAAACTTGAGAAAATATCATGAGAACATTGATTAATCATGAAAGAACTATGATGAGCAATAATAAAGAAGTTTTAAAAGTACAATACCTTGGTTAGTGCAGCAGTATGATCTTCTCCACAACAAATATAAACTATTTTCTGAGATCTTAGTGACTTTAGTAAATTAGGAACATACCTATCTGAAAATTCCAACAAGAGATGTTAATAATATTTTAAAAATTAAAACTCATCTAGATGTGTTTCCTCTACAGCTTCCCAAGCTCAGTAGACAGTTGTGAGCACATAATTTTAACTATGATTCAACGATTTTGTAGTACAAGCTTCCTAAGTCGGGTTCCCAGGCCTATCCATACTATTGTGATAAAGGAAGGACTTAAAGACTTAAGCGCTAAACAGCCAATATGCCAGTCTGCACAGGACTCAGCAATCAAGGAATTTCAAAATTATTTAACTGCTTCTAATTTTCCACATATACACATCATTCTTTATATTCACTTCATGATAGTTATACCAACAGGAGCCTACTTTAAAAGCCTGGGGGAAAAAAATGTACTTTAGGCTGTTTTGTAGCAGAAAAGATACATGATATCCTAATATGACATATTCTTCTCAGGTAAAACAAGGTATTCTTTAATTCTTTGCTTATCATTACTAATCGTTATTAGATTAACAACTCACTTTTGTCCATTTCAGTCATTACAATTATATTGAACTATAAGAAATTAGCTTTTGTAAGTCAAATACTGGCATTCAACTCAATGTAATCATGAAAAATAAGTTCCAAGATCCCAACTTGTTTCAATTATAATTCTTTCAAATTCAAAATGTTTATTTTTAAGACTTTAGCATCAATGTTAAAAGTGAAGCCCAACCAAAGATTTAACCCAAATCATTTAAATATTTCCTTGAAAAACCCAAAGATTAACACTTCATGTTACTTCCCCAGAATAATTTTACAGCTTCCTTCCACTAACAGTGGCCAACAGTGGATTAACAATTTGAAGTTATGTTTTTCAACTGTCTTTTAATAAATATCCAGTACCAAAGATGTTGCACAGATATACTTTTTATAGTTCTTTAATGAAAAAAGGATATTTTGTGTCTTCCCACTGCATTCCCCAAATGGAATTTTTAAATAACATCTTATCCCCACCTCTACACCAGGGAACATACATTTCTCTCTTATACTAAGAATCACTGATTTATCTCAAAAGATCATCTCTTTTAAAAAACACACTTAAACTATACATAATGAGAACCTACCATTTTCATCATTAAGACCTAGCTGACCAAACTTGTTGCGTCCCCATCCAAAGATAGCTCCAGAAAGGGTGAGTACAAAACTATGGGCTCCTCCTGCTGCAACTTGCATGAAAGGGATTCCAAGCAAAGACTTAATCAGCTGTGGTGAAGTTTGCTTTTTACAGTCAGTACCTAAACCCAGTTGGCCATATTTATTCTGTCCCCAACAGAAGACGTCACTTGCTGTAAAACAATAATGGAAAAATTAACCATTTTTCTTATATGCAAAAAATTTAATTTGAAAATAATCATTTCATTTAAAATTTCATACAAAGAGTATTATTTTGGGACATTCTTCCTATCATCAAAAGAATATAAATATTATTTTTAGCAATTATGTTTATTTTTCTTATATGAACATATACTACTACCCAGAAGAACATTTAGTATTAGTATACTTTAAGTTTGATTGACTACACAGAGGAACAGGTGAGTCACATAACAAGGAGTAATCTCATTTCCTTATGCTCCTCAACAGTCTCCTTTTAATATTCCTCAAGTCTCATTTTTATTCTGTAGTTTCTCCCAAGAGGTACTCATTCAAGCTCAAACTTCAGTAACTATCTGCTGATCACATTCAAAATTTTATCACTAGCCCAAACCTCTCCTGAGTAAAAAACCCACATAACCCACTGTTTACCTGACATCTATACTTGGAAATTTCAAAGGAACTTCTAACTTAGGATGCCCCCAACGAAATTCATTACCCCCATCCTACTTCCCGGGACCTCTTTCCAGTGTTCCCCATTTTGGTAAATAACATAACTGACTCAGTAGCAACAATTATAAACCTAGGGAGTCTTCCTTAATACTCCTTTCTTTTTTTTTTTTTTAACTTCACAGATATCCAGTCTATCATATATCACCAATTTATATACAGTTTTCTTTCTAAAGAAAAATATGGCAAATAGATCCATTCCTCACCATCTTAACTGATTCCTATAATAGTTTCCCCTGCCTGTCACTTTTGCTCCCATACTGCCATCGTGTTTTGTAACTTTAGACATCCTTTTATTAAACTAACAACTGGCACTAAATAACTGATACACTAATAACTGAGTTTTTTGTTTGTTTGTTTGTTTTTTGTTTTTTTTTGAGATGGAGTCTTGCTCTGTCGCCCAGGCTGGAGTGCAGTGGCGCAATATTGGCTCACTGCAAGCTCCGCCTCCCGGGTTCATGCGATTCTCCTGCCTCAGCCTCCCGTGTAGCTGGGACTACAGGCGCCCGCCACTGCACCCGGCTAATTTTTTGTATTTTTAGTAGAGACGGGGTTTCACCGTGTTAGCCAGGATGGTCTCGATCTTCTGACCTCGTGATCCTCCCGTCTCGGCCTCCCAAAGTGCTGGGATTACAGGCGTGAGCCACTGCGCCTGGCCAATAACTGAGTTTTTTAATTGAAACTACAAGATAGGCCGGGCGCGGTGGCTCAAGCCTGTAATCCCAGCACTTTGGGAGGCCGAGACGGGCGGATCACGAGGTCAGGAGATCGAGACCATCCTGGCTAACACGGTGAAACCCCGTCTCTACTAAAAAATATAAAAAATTAGCCGAGCGAGGTGGCGGGCGCCTGTAGTCCCAGCTACTCGGGATGAGGCAGGAGAATGGCGTGAACCCGGGAGGCGGAGCTTGCAGTGAGCTGAGATCCGGCCACAGCACTCTAGCCTGGGCGACAGAGCGAGACTCCGTCTCAAAAAAAAAAAAAAAAAAAAAAAAGAAACTACAAAATAGTACACACTTAAAAGTAAGCTTCCTTCCAAAAAAAATCAGAATCCTGGTTCCTCTTTCAAGAGACAGCCACTCTTTTTTTTTTTTGAGATGGAGTCTTGCTCTGTCACCTAGGTTGGAGTGCAGTGGTACAATCTTCGCTTGCTGCAACCTCCATCTCCCGGGTTCAAGTGATTCTCCTGCCTCAGCCTCCTGAGTAGCTGGGATTACAGGTATGTGCTACCACATCTGGCTAATTTTTTAAAAAATATTCTTAGCAGAGACGGGGTTTCACCATGTTGGACAGGCTGGTCTCGAACTCCTGACCTAGCGACCCGCCCACCTCAGCCTCCCAAAGTGGTGGGATTACAGGCATGAGCCACCACACCCAGCCTGAGACGAGCACTCTAACCAATTACTGGTAAGTCCTTCAAGAAATGTTCTATGTGCATATAAACAGACATTTGTATACATGTATAGAGATATTGTAAAAATGCAGATTTGATAATATTGCTCACCCCAAAATATATATTTCAGTGCTTTCTCATTGCTCTTGGGATAAACACTTTAAACAAGGCTTATAAGGTGCTGTATGATCTACCTATGTTTCCAATCTCTTCTCATATCAGTCTCTACCCTCACTCGCTATACTCTAGCCATACTTGCCTTCCTTCATATTCTCCAGTGGCCACTTCTCACACACTTGCTGTTCTCTCTACCTAAACCTTCCCCTCATCTTTGTCCAGTTTATTTCAACTCTCTCCCAGCAGGAGCCTTCCTTCCCTGATCTCCTAGATTAAGGTCTAGTACCTCCGCTGTATGTTCTAAATACCCTAAAGTTTTTCTTTATAGCCCTTACCATAGTATGTAATTATATCATTATTTGAATGACTATATCACGAGGGCTTATAAGTAGTATACTGCTTATTACTGTATGCTGTAGTATGCCTAGTTCATACTAAGGGCTCTAAAAAATGTTTAGTAGCTGGGCACGGTGGCTCACGCCTGTAATCCCAGCACTTTGGGAGGTCAAGGCGGGAGGATCATGAGGTCAGGAGATAGAGACCATCCTGACTAGCATGGTGAAACCCTGTCTCTACTAAAAAAAAAATACAAAAAATTAGCAGGGCGTGGTGGTGGGCCCCTGTAGTCCTAGCTACTAGGCAGGCTGAGGCAGGAGAATGGCATGAACCCAGAGGGCGGAGCTTGCAGTGAGCCGAGATTGCACGACTGCACTCCAGGCTGGGCGACAGAGCGAGATTCCATCACAAAAAAAAAAAAAAAAATTAACAAGTGAATAACATATTGCCTACAGCATAAAGCTGAGTAAGCCAAAAAAAAAAGGTCAATATGAAACTATCCTCAGTAAAACCTCTGAGTTTAAATTTATGTTAGATCCACCTACCAAAATATCAAAACAGGAGTTGGCAAAACAACAAAGAATACACAGAGATTCCATGTTCCTAACTGCCTACAGAAGTCAATTCCTTAATATGACATTAAGGCCCTTTATAACAGATTTCTCTTTTTATTTCAGCCTAAACTGAAGTATGAGTATGTCTCCCACTCCCTCACAACACCCACATAAAACTACATGCCAATATTCAAATACTCCACTTTCTTAACTCTATGCCTTTACACTAGCATAACTCCCTTAGCCACTCAACATTTCTCCTTGTCCTTCTCAGCATTTCTCCAATTATTAATAAAAAAAAATATTTAAAGACTTGCATCAAATACTAATCCCCTCCTTACTGTTACCAATTATATCAATTAGAAACAATTATATCATTGTCACAGCATTTTACTTTTACCTTGTCTGAAATAATACATATATTTTTCTGCCTCAAACTACAGTTATTTACTTGGACATCTGTCTCTTTCACTAGACTGTATGATCCCTAAACCTGTCTCTTAATTTATCGGTGCTTCCCCACGGTTCTAGCTTAGTGTTTTATTTGTAGTAGGCTTCACTAAATAATAACACTAAATAGTAACAATGGAGCAAATGGAACCTATTTCTTCTTTTTTTTTTTTTTGAGACAGAGTCTCACTGTGTCACCCAGGCTGGAGTGTAGTGGCGCGATCTTGGCTCACTGCAACCTCCACCTCCTGGGTTCAAGCAATTTTCCTGCCTCAGCCTCCCAAGTAGCTGGGACTACAGGTGTGTGCCACCACGCCCAGCTAATTTTTTGTATTTTTAGTACAGAGAGGGTTTCACCATGTTGGCTAGGCTGGTCTCAAACTCCTGACCTCAGGTGATACCCCCATCTCGGCTTCCCAAAGTGCTGGGATTATAGGCGTGAGCCACCTCACCCAGCAAACCTATTTATTTTAATGGTAAAAAACATACATATGGCAGATTCTTTACTAGCCCATATTCCAATCCTTAGCTAGGATACTAGTAAGTTAAATTGGTAAGAGAGGAATGCATACAAAGCTAATAAATATGATGTTTAGCCTTCTTTATTTCTATGCATAGAAAGTTCATCTATGAGATTGGGGAAGCAATCCTCCCCAGTTGCAGCTATGAAGAGTTTTTAATGGTTTAATAAACAGACACAAAAATCAATTTCATGTCTACATAATAAACAAAAAATGACGCCATTCACAACAAAAAATCAAATACCTACGGGAAAGTTTAATTGAAGGTGTTTAAGACCTGTCCAGGTAAAACAAAATGCTAATGGAAAAAATTAAAGAGAGACTTAAATGGACAAATATACCATGTTCTAGAATTGAAAGGTTCAATATCCTTAATTGATTTACAGAGACAATGAAATTCCAATCAAATTCCTAGTTCTGTGTGTGTGTGTGCGTGTGTGTGTGTGTGTGTGTGTATAGAGACTGACAAGTTAATTCTAAAAGTTATATGGAAATAAAAAGAATCAACAACCAGGGCAATCTTGGAGAAAGATGAACGAAGCTGGAGAACTATATGCACAATAAAAAAAGTACCAAGTAATAAAACTGAAGAGAAATAAAATAAAAACTAATGCTTACCTTTAGAAAGTGCAAGTGAATGATAGTAACCACAAGCAACCTGTATAATCTGGATATCTGACAAACTTTTAATATTTCTAGAAAAGAAGAAGACAGATCAAGATCAGTTAATTCCATTTAACAAACTGATCTTGAATGCTATTTATGTTATTTATTGATGGCCTACTATATGCATATAGGTCATATTATTTTTTCATACAAGCCCAATTTTAGCATACCAAAAATTTATGCTAAAATCAGTAAACAAGAGCAAGATACAAAAAAATAAAGTTAAAAGGGGTGATAAGAACACATCTTGGAAAGACAGCATTTAAGCAAAGTGAGCTATGCTCATACCTCAAGTATTCCTCAGAGTGCTCTTATAATTCAGACATTTTCTTTCATTATAAAAAAGTGTTTTTAAATCAGCTTACAGTTAGAAACTTGGCAATACATCTGGAAAGCAAATGTACATTATCTAATTTGTCTAAAACTGGTGTTTTGCCTAGTTTAATGTATGTTCTCCTTTATTAGGTTTCTTAAGAACCAACAGGGATTCTTATATATATGTTCTACCAACTCTCAAATTATGAAACCTATTCCTTACAAGCTATCCTTTTACTTTATGTCTAAATGAGGGACATTCAATTTTTTTACTCGGGAAATTTACTCAATTCACAGTTATAACAATCACTACTAATATGTTAAGTCTTATTTTCTTCTCTTTTGTATTTTGTCCTTATACTTTTGTAATTTCTTTCCCCTCTTTCCTGAGTTTTGTTTTACCACCACACAATTTTAAAGGCTCATTTTTAAAACATTACAAAAATCAATTAACTTTGTATGTACATCAACCATCCCAGCATCTCCATAGGTTCTTTCCCTTTGCCTGGTCATGTTACTGTTTTTCCTGAATGAATGTTTTCAAGGAAAAAAAAGGGGGACGCCAGATGCGGATTACAGGTGGGTCACTGTAATCCCAGCACTTTTGGAGACCGAGATGGGCAGATCACTTGAGGTCAGTCAAGAGTTTGAGACCAGCCTGGCCAACCTGGTGAAATCCTGCCTCTACTGAAAATACACACACACACACACACACAAAATTAGCCATGTGTGGTGGCACACTGTAGTCCCAGCTACTCAGGAAGCTGAGGCAGGAAAATCACTTGGACCCGGGAAGCAGAGGCTGCAGTGAGCCAAGATCACACCGTTGCACTCCAGACGGGGTGACAGAGTAAGACCCTGTCTCAAAAAAAAAAAAAAGAAAAAAAAGAAAGAAAAGAAAAAAGAAAAAAAGGGGGGATAGGGAGGTACACAATATGTTTCTTATTTCCCTTTACCTGATACTGTCACCTGACCTGATTCTGCCATAAGAGAGTCCGGAGCAAATTCTGACCACAGAGTCGACACACATGATTTTCGGGAGGCAGCTTCAGCAAATCAAATTTTGAGCAGGAAAAAGGAGAGTTACTCTAATTCCATATTATTGTATTAAAAATATTTTTATTTAGTGGAGTTATGCTCTTAACTACAAAACTTGAGAATTGTACTGCTACAATTTAGCAGAATCCAACAAATTAGCAGGATCCAATGCACCTTCAAATTTTCACTTAACAAAATGCCATTTCTTTGAAACAGCAAAATCAAACACTGGCAATGCAAACAGAGGAAGGAATAAGAAATATATGAACATACATAACTATGCTCAAATTACTAAACATTTACTGTTATTGCTTATGTGTACTAGGCAGATGATACACTGACCTGTTCAGCATATTAAGTATTTTAGGGAAAAAAACACTATTCCGGGTATCAAGCACAATTTTGAAAAGAAACATTTCAAAATACTACATTCTCACAGTACTCTATGTTTCTTCCTTCATAGCATTTATCGCTACTAACTACTACGGTACCTATTTATTGAATATTTGTCTCCTCTGCTAAACAGTAAGTTCTGTGAAGGCAAACCATGTGTCTTACACCCATGATAATGCCTGGCACCTGCTATAGTGCTGAATTAATAGTCTGTAATGAATATACTGTTAAAGGATAAATAAATTTGTAAGGTCTTGGAGGCTTCAGTATTAGTCATAAATTTTGCCAAAAATCTTCTAAATTTGCATAGCAATTTATATTCAGTTACTTTCCTTTCCAAAATATTAACCCAAGGCTTGTAATACATATAAATGCTAATATCTTTTGCCATTATCTACTACAGAGACCAGAAAATATATTCTTCTATGTCACTACTGTGTTAAAGAAAAAACTATCCCCTTTCATCTTCATATAAATGTATTAATACCCTGAAGAATGGGGAGATACTGGTTTTGTTTTCTTTGTTTTAGCTTTCAGAAATTAAAAAATATTGTGAATGGTAAAACAAAGTTCCCATGTTCCATTTTTCCTAAAGAGATAAATTAGAATATAATTAAATTGTTTAGAATTCATCAAAAGTAATCTCCTTTGTCACATAAAAAAGATAATGTGTTTAATCATTTTTAATTTTTGGAGATTGGAATACACTGAACAGAAAAGCAAAAGAAAGGCTGGGCGTGGTGGCTCAAACCTGTAATCCCAGCACTTTGGGAGGCTGAGGCGGGTGGATCATAAGGTCAGGAGGTCATCAAGACCAGCCTGGACAATATGGTGAAACTCCGTCCCTACTAAAAATGCAAAAATTAACTGGGCATGGTGGTGGGTGCCTGTAGTCCCAGCTACTTGGGAGGCTGAGGTAGGAGAATGGCTTGAACCCAGGAGGCGGAGGTTGCAGGGAGCCGAGATTGCGCCACTGCACTCCAGCCTGGGCGACAGAGTGAAATTTCGTCTCAAAAAAAAAAGAAAAAAGAAAAAAGGAAAAGAAGCCAGAATAAATTTTGGAAATTAAAACTATATATATACGCACACACACACACACGCATTGGAAATCAAATTTATACACCCTTCCTTTGGGACTCTGCTAAAGCATATTAATTATGGAATATGTACACTGTTATATTCTTCTGTTTTTCCAACTTAACGCGTAGTGGCAATACAGGCAGAAATCAGGCATTGCTAGTTATGATTCTGAAGACAAAATTCCAACCACTAATGTAAACGATTAGTAAAAAGTTTATAATATGTAATTAAACATTTGAGGAGCTAAAGCATTAAATATTTTGCCAATTAAACACAATTAACAATTTTCTATTTTCCAGTTAAGCCACAACTTTCCTAGTTATTTAAGAAAAATCTTAACACCAACTCATTTCAATTTTGAGAAATTTATCTCAGAATAGGGGAGTTGGTTAAAAAAAAATGAAAAATTTAGACTAACAACAGATCTAGTCTATACCATTAAAAACTACTCTTTTTCTTTTTAATCTATAATGTTCCAAATTTTCAGATGCTAAAATTAGGCAGGAATTGTAATATATTTTTAAATGAATAACAAGAAAATAAATTGTTTTTGTGACCAAGCTAATAATTCAAATATGTTTAGTTTGTATAGTCCAGAAATTGCTGTACTCACAAAAATAATAATCTTATACTATCTTGCCATAATTTCTTAATGCATATGTCCAAGAAGCAGAACTTTTAGAAGACAAACTACATCTTTATTGCCAACAATTATTTTTCTGAAGTCTGTGTGCAAAGTTATGTATTTCCACTTACATTAAACTAAGATAATAAAATTTGGGTTAATTTTTTAAATAAAAAGGTGTAATATATATTCTACATTAAAATCTAGCCAGAAATACAGGTCTACAGACACTATTTAAAATACCTGGTCTTTCCCAAAGAAGTGACTTCAAAACAAAACAAAATTAGAAGTAGGAAAGAATTCATTATCAAACTAATTAGTTTCAGTTATATCCTATTATTATTTTCACATTCTTCTTTAATATCATCCATCCATTGGCATAAAAAATGGATTTTGTTGTCACAAAAGTATCACCTAATGTGAATCCTCACTTTTCTGATTACTCTTTTTTTTTTAATTTTTTGAGATGGAGTCTCGCTCTGTCGCCCAGGCTAGAGTGCAATGGCGCAATCTCAGCTCACTGCAACTTCGGCCTCCCAGGTTCAAGCAATTCTCTGCCTCAGCCTCGCAAGCAGCTGGGATTACAGGCACCTGCCTGGCTAATTTTTTGTATTTTTAGTAGAGACGGGGTTTCACCATCTTGGCAAGGCTGGTCTTGAACTCCTGACCTTGTGGTCCACCCACCTCGGCCTCCTGAAGTGCTGGGATTACAGGCGTGAGCCACCACACCCAGCCTATTCTGATTACTCTTACGAAAATCTATAAACACTAGGCAGAACACAGTAGCTCACGCCTGTAATCCCAACACTTTGGGAGGCCAAAGCCAGTGAATCCCTTGAGTCCAGGAATTCAAGACCAGCCTGGGCAACATGGTGAAACTCCGTCTCTACAAAAAATACAAAAATTGGCCAAGCATAGTGGTACATGCCTGTAGTCCCACCTACTAGGAGGCTGTGATGGGAGGATGACTTGAGTCCAGGAGGTCGAGGCTGCAGTGAGCTGTGAGCATGCCACTGCAAACCAGCCTGGGTGACATAGTGAGACCCTGTCTCAAAAAACAAACAAAAATCTATAAACACCTTACATCTAAAAAATGATTTGGTACTGAAATTAAAACTAAAACTCACTTGGCACTCTTCCTTTTATAAAAATACATTTCCACTGAAATACTAAATGGCCCTTTAAAACCTGATAATATCAGTAAAAACTATGTATATGTTACAACAAATCAGATCAAGCCATCAAATTTTGAAAAATTGAGAAGGATGAAAAGCAGAAATACCTTAACATACAGCTTAAAGTTAATACCGATGTTGAACATATACAAAAATAAAGATGTTTAAACCAAAGAACTCAAGTAAATTCTCTTTCAGGTCCCCATCCAGGTTCATAGTTATTATTGGACAACGCTCACATAAATTTTATAAATAATAAAATTCTCTCCTTATAATTAACTTTCTTTTCATTTATTATTTACCTATGTATTACTGACTAAAATCCCTTAAAGGTGAACATCAACAAAAATTTAAGTATGAGAATCAGACTGGTAGAGTAAAAATAAAGGAAACTAGAAAGTTTTGCCATGAATCATGGTTTTAAGAATACTGACTTAGAAGATCTAACATGCAAATATCTTTTCATCCTAAAAACACAGTTTTTTTAATCTTTTTTTTTTTTTTTTTTTTGAGATAGAGTCTCGCTCTGTCGCCCAGGCTGGAGTGCAGTGGCACGATCTTGGCTCACTGAAAGCTCCACCTTCCGGGTTCATGCCATTCTCCTGCCTCAGCCTCCTGAGGAGCTGGGACTACAGGTGCCTGCCACCATGCCCGGCTAATTTTTTGTATTTTGAGTAGAGATGGGGTTTCACCGTGTTAGCCACGGTGGTCTCGAACTCCTGACCTCGTGATCCACCCCGCTCGGCCTCCCAAAGTGCTGAGATTACAGGCGTGAGCCACTGCACCCAGCCTAAAATCTTAAATTTAAAATCCAGTTCTATAAGAATTACTTGTGAGAAGAAATAAAAAGAGTAGAGGGTGGGTCAAATGTGAGGTCATTATGCTTTTATGAATGTTTTAACTTAAGAAAAAAAATTTTTTTTCTCCCAAAAGTTCCATCATTAAGAGGAATCAAAAGCACACTGGGAATTGTGTGCATTAGTGCAGAAGAAACAAAGGGTAAGCAAATTGGGGAGTTTTGTGGAATTTGGTTATAAGTTCAATTAAAAAAACGAAAGTCTCAACAGATAGTTCATTATTAACATGATATAACATGTCAAATTAAGAGTTCCTATGCTCCATTTTCTTATTCCAGTAGTTACATCCTCATTCTCAAACCAAAACAAACTTTATCAATGTTAAAAACAAAATACATAAAGATGTGTGGAAAAATGCCATCTGCAGTAAATCTAAAATTAACTTAAGAATACTTTGGTTCCAGCTGGGCAAGGTGGCTCACGCCTGTAACCCCAGCACTCTGGGAGGCTGAGGTGGGCAGATCACCTTAGGTCTGGAGTTCGAGACCAGCCTGACCAACATGGAGAAACCCCGTCTCTACTAAAAAAAATACAAAATTAGCCAGGTGTGGTGGCGCATGCCTGTAATCCCAGCTACTCAGGAGGCTGAGGCAGGAGAATTGCTTGAACCCAGGAGGCAGAGGTTGTGGTGAGCCAAGATCGTGCCACTCCACTCCAGCTTGGGCAACAAGAGCAAAATTCTGTCTTTAAAAAAAAAAAAAAAAATCCCTTGGTCCCTGTATAGTTCTTTTATCCCTACAACTACTACTAGGAAAAAGAACAAAAGAGTTTAAAGAGGTCACAATTTGTATAAATTTTAAAACTAAGTATGAGTTAATGTATTATTTACGTATCTAAAATAAACTGAATACTTTTCTTTAAATCTGTATATTTTTCACCTACGTAATTCATGCTGTTAGAGTTTTTAGTATTAAAACAATGATTAACCAGGCACGGTGGCTTATGTCTGTAATCCCAGTACTTTGGGAGGCCAAAGTGGGCAGATCTTGAAGTCAGGAGTTTGAGACCAGCCTGGCCAACATGGTGAAACCCCATCTCTACTAAAAATACAAAAAATTAGCCAGGTGTGGTGGTGGGAGCCTGTAATCCCAGCTACTCGGGAGGCTGAGGCAGGTGAATGGCTTGAAACCGAGAGGCGGAGGTTGCAGTGAGCCGAGATCACACCATTGCACTCCAGCCCGGGCAACACTGTGAGACTCCGTCTCAAAAACAAACAAACAAAAAATGATTATGCCCTCTATAACTGTGTAAGACTAAAACATTGATGAGGCACTGCTTATTTTTTAATTGTGAAATAATTATATGATGAATTAATTAAATTGTGGTCACTGCTATGTAAAAAGTGGAAACTGACTACATTCTTTTTACAGTAAGCATGTTAGACTTCTATACTCAACAGAAACAATAAAGACTAAAAAAAGACAAGTTAGTGAAAAACATTCAACAAATCAACATTTAATAAATATTTCAATAGCAGGAACACTCAAGATAGTCGTTTAAATTAGTCTAACCGACTAAAAAAATTTGTAATGAAGCAAGTATTCCCTATCCCTTTTTTTTTTTACAAACATAAATTCTATTGATTATAGAGAAAATATAGAGTATATAAAAATAGCAAACCAATCAATAGCTCAATTAACATCATAAGCAAGAACCAAACTCTTTTTTTTTTTTTTTTTTGAGACGGAGTCTCGCTCTGTCGCCCAGGCTGGAGTGCAGTGGCCGGATCTCAGCTCACTGCAAGCTCCGCCTCCCGGAGCAAGAACCAAACTCTTATCAAAGGACTCAAAGGGGAGAAATAATGAGATGTCAACTCTTACATGCCCAAAGATAAGCAGAACGACATAGATTAATAAATTTATTTTAAAAGATTGTTAAGGACCTCTTTCTGGTCACCTTTGTTACCTGGGTACTCTGATGCATTCCTCTGATCCTAGCAGGCCAAGCTGTCCATCAGAATCGAGACCCCAAGCATACACCTGGCCTTTGTCATTTAGTGCTAACGTATGAGCTTCTCCACATGAAACAGCTACGATATTTTGGGCATCCAGGGCAACAACCTGCTCTACAGAAATCAAGAAAAGAGATATTGCATTCTAGTACAGAAATCAAAGAAAAAGATACTGCATTCTAGTTTTGAATTTCCAATAAGAACAAAACACATTCTTCATTTTATACAAACAAGCTAAAGATATGCTTAAACATAATGCTAGATATAACCAGTTATTTTAAACGATTCAACAAACATATTCCATACATTAATTCTCATTGTGGTAAACCACAGATAAATATATTACAGGGCAAAATCAACTCAGAATATTAAGTGACCTGATCATTTTCATGAAGAAGGGCTTATAAAGATTCTCTCAGAATGTACCTTCTATTCAAATCTATTACTAATAAAAGAGTCCAGGTGGAAAAAAAAAAAAAAAAAAGAAGAAGAAGAAATCATTTAAATAACCTGGGCTGCTTGATTTTAACAATAAGATCATAACTGACACACATATTACAATGTATACGCTGCCATGAAGTGATTCTGAAATTAATGATATAGGCCCAGTGTGCTGGCTCACGCCCATAATACCAGCATTTTGGAGGGCAGATCGCTTTAGGTCAGGAGTTCGAGACCAGCCTGGCCAAAACGGTGAAACCCCGTCTCTACTAAAAATACAAAAATTAGCTGGGTGTGTGGTAGTGCTCGCCTGTGATCCTAGCTATTCGAGAAAGAATGAGGCAGGAGAATTGCTTGAATCTGGGAGATGGAGGTTGCAGTAAGCTGAGATCATGCCACTGCAATCCAGCCTGGGTGACAAAGCCAGACCCTGTCTCAAGATAAAAAAAGAAAATTAAGGAAATAAACTGAATTAGCAATTTCTGAATGGAAAGCAAATTTTTTAAAGATCTCATAAATAAAGCATCTATTAGATACGGTGAGTAGAGAACTGAAAGGCTGTAAGCCATGACTGACAGGGTTTCCATTTGTGGACTGCCAACTTAATATTAAAAGATATAAAAACTGCTTACGTGGTTAAAATATGTTCAAGTTTTAAATCAGAAATTAACTTAAAATACTGGCTCTACTACCAGTAGCCATCAATTGACAAATTAATAAGGAAAGTGAATTTGTTTCTCTTAGTCCTCAAGATGTGTTTGTCAGTTTTTTTTTTTTTTACTAGTACCACAAGTTTTTTAAAAGATGCCATTTAAAATTAACTTTATTTCAGCTTAATAAGAAAGCTATAATCATTGTCTTCAACAAACTAAAAGTCTTATGTTGAAAGTGGTTAAAACTGGATCAGGGTTTCTTCAGAGGCATAGTTTAGCTCAATTTACAAATGCAGCTGTTCAATAACGAAAACAGACTGAACCAAAGAGGCTAAAATTCCTATCGATATAGAAATTCAAATTGTATCTAAATTACTATCTTGCATTTTGGAGTGGGAAGTTAGCCCTAGATAGCCTCTAGGAACCTGCACAACTCTAATGATGTATTAAGTACTTACCTACTCCTGAAGCTTCCAGTACATGGAAGTTTATTACACTAATACCTCACTTTTTGTAGAGCTTTTAAAAAATTATTTTACAGAAACATACAAAAACAAAAAAGGAAAACAAGATACGACACTGTTCCCAAAAAAAAATAAAGAAAAAATACTTAGAAGTAAAGCATCATTTGTTTATATCAAAACATTCCCATAAACCTTAATTATGAAGAAGTAAATGTTTAAAAGATCTGTTATCTCTCACAGAGGTTCCAGTAAAAGTCAAGGTCTCTCCAGAACAATCCTCAAAGGAAGTAGCAGAAAATGACAGGATGAAAAGGGGGATAAATAAGACTGCTTGGTTGGTTCAACAATAACAAATTAATAGCATCAGCTGTAAAGAAAGCAATGGTTGTAAAGTCAAAGGCACCAAATCCAAGAAACAAAGAAGCAATCATTTATATTCAACAGTTGTATTGTATAACTTGTGCTCCAAGCACGGACAGAGAGAGAATAAAACAAGCATCCTAGCCCTCAATGAGTTTATGGCCTACGGAAAAACAGGTGAGATAAAGATTGTGACTAAATGCCAAGATAAACATATACAAAAAGCACTAAAGGAACATGAGCTATTTATGTAAACCTTAAAAGATAGTCCAGGCCAGGTAGCTCACACCTGTAATCCCAGCACTTGCGGAAGCCAAAGTGGGACGATCACTTGAACCCAGGAGTTTGAGACCAGCCTGGGCAACATAGTGAGACCTCATCTCTACAAATAATTTTTTAAAAATTTAGCCAAGCATGGTGGCATACACCTGTGGGGAGACAGGGGGGAAGAATCACTTGAGCCCAGGCAGTTGAAGCTACAGTGAGCTGTGATCGTGCCACTGTATTCCTTCATGGGCGACAGAGTGAGACCGTGTCTCCAAAACAACAACAACAACAAACATGAAGAATTTTGGAAAACAGTGAAAACTAGCTGAGTCCTGAGAAGGAGATTCCATGTATCCATTTGAGGAAATTCAAGTTAATTGTTATAGCAAAACCAACAGCAAAGTCAAAAAACTGATGGAAAAAAGGCGGCAAAAAATATTATTCATCTCAGACAAAATAACATCCCCAGTTTTTATTGATTTCCTAGGGGAAAAAAAAGGTCAGTAATTCACATGACAAGTGGGTAAGAGATGTGAACCAAAAGTTCAGAGAAAAAAACCAGAAATGGCCCGTAGAGAAATGCAAATTCAAACTACACTGAGAAGCCAATAATAGATTAGCTTAGAAAACTCATCAAGCTATACATGTATTTTCAATTTTGCACTTTCCCATATGGGTTAAGCTTCATTAAAAAATCTATCAGGAGAATAAGAAGACAAGCCATAGCCCGGGGGAAAATATTTGCAAAAGATACAGCTGATAAAGTGTTAATCCAAAGTAAACAAAGAATGCTTAAAACTGAACAACAAGAAGAAAACAAACAACCCCATTTTAAAAACAGGTAAAAGACCAAAACTTACACCTCCTCAAGGAAGACACACAAATGGCAAGCAGGCATACAAACAGATGTTCAACTTATGTCTCCTGGGAATTACAACTTAAAAAAACATACCACTACACACCTATTAGAACGGCCACAAGACAAAACACTGACAACACCACATGCTGGCAAGGATGTGAAGCAACAGGAACTCTCCTTCATTGCTGGTGGGAATGCAAAATGGTACAGCCACTTTGGAAAATAGTTTGGCAGATTCTGACAAAACTAAATATACTCTTACCATATGACCCAATTCCTTGATATTTACTCAAACACTTATGTCCACATAAACACCTGCACATGGTGTTTTTGTTTTTTTGTTTTTTTTGTTTTGAGACAGGGTCTCACTCTGTTGCCAGGCTGAAGTGCAGTGGCATAATCATGGCTCACTGCAGCCTCCCAGGCTCAAGCAATCTACCCACCTCAGCCTCCAGAGTAGCTGGGACTATAAGCACAGGCCACTATACGCAGCTAATCTTTTAATTTCTTGTAGCAACAGGGTCTCACTATGTTGCCCAGGCTGGTCATGAACGCCTGGGTTCAAGCGATCCTCCCACCTCAGCCTCTCAAAGTGTTAGGATTTACAGGCATGAGCCACCATATCCAGCCCACATGGAAGTTTTCAGCAGTTTTATTTATAATTGCCAAAACCCAGAAGCATCCAAGACATCCTTTAGTAGGTGAATGGATAAACTGTGGTACATTCTGACAATGGAATATTTAGTGCTAAAAAGAAATGAGCTACCAAGCCATGAAAAGACATAGAGGAAATGTACTTAATACTTAATAAAAAAAAGCCAATATGAAAAGGCTACAAACTATATGATCCCAACTATATGACAAGCTGGAAAAGGCACAATGATGGAGACAGTAAAATAATTAGTGGCTGCCAAGGGATAAAGGGAGGGAGGGATGAATAGGCAGAGAATAGGGGATTTTAAGGACAGTGAAACTATTCTGCCTGATATTACAATGATGGATACATGTCATTATATATTTGTTAAAATCCATTTAATGTGTAACACTAAAAATGAATGCTAAAGTAAACTATGGAATTTGGGTGATAATGATATGTCAGTGTAGATTCATTGATTTTAACAAATGTGCCATCGTGCTGCAGGACAACCAGAAAGCTGGGGAGGTGGTGCATGGTGGGGGACGGGAAGTAGAAGGGAACTCTTCATTTTCTGCTCAGTTTTGCCCTGAACCTAAAAAACTGCTCTAAAAAGAAAGGGTATTTTTTAAATTTGTTTTTTAAAAAACCCACATACCAAGATATCATTTATTCACCTGATAAAAATCAAAAAGTTTGACAACAGTTCATGGGAGAAAAAGGCACTCTTGTACACTGTTTGTCTAAGAACAAAACAGTACAACTTCTATGAAGAGAAATGTGGCAATATCTAACAAAACCCACATGCATTCACCCTTCAGACCTAGCAATTCCAATTCCAGGAATTTGTCCTATAGATATACCTCTGTGTATGTGTACATATATATTTGCAGCACTATATACAATAGCAAAAGACTGGAAATTCTCCAGTATCCAAAGATTCCATCTACACACTGAAATATTATGCTCTGCAATTTAAAAAAAAAAAATAAAGAAAGAAAAGAGGAAACTATACGTTGTTATGAAAAGATCCCCAGGGTATATTATCCAGTGGTGAAGAAAAAATGATAAGATGTGAAATAGTGTAGGTGATTTGCTATTTTTTGTGTAAGAGGAAGAAGAAAACATATTCATATTTGCTAATATTGTATCTACATTTTAAAAACTTTGGAAAGACAGGTCGGGCACAGTGACTCACACCTGTAATCCCAGGACTTTGGGAGGCGAGGCCAGGAGTTAGACACCAGCCTAGGTTGAGGGTGTCTGTAATCGCAATATGAGAATTACCTGAATCCAGGAGGCAGAGGTTGTAGCAAGCCAAGTTCACACCACTGCACTCCAGCACTCCAGCCTGGGTGACAGAGTGAGACTGTCTCAAAAAAAAAAAAAAAACTTTGGAAAGATACACAAAAAACTAACATATGAACAGGCACAGTGGCTCACGCCACCTAGCGCCTTGGGAGGCCGAGGTGGGAGGATGGCTTGAATCCAGGAGTTCGAGACCAGCCTTGGCAACATAATGAGACCCTATCTCTACAAAAAAAATTAAAAATTAGCCAGGCATGGCGGCAAATGCTTATAGTTTCCACTACTCGAGGAACTGAGGTGGGAGGATCTCTTGAGCCTAGGAGGTCAGGGCTACAGTGAGCCGTGATTGTGCCACTGCACTCCAGCCTGGGAGAGAGTGAGACTGTCTCAAAACAAAAAACAAACAAGGCCAGACGCAGTGGCTTATGCCTGTAATCCCAGTACTTTGGGAGGCTGAGGCAGGCAGATTGCTTGAGTCCAGGAGTTCAGGACCAGCCTGGACAACATGGCAAAACCCCATTTTCACTAAAAAAAAACAAAAAATTAGCCATGCACACCTATAGTCCCAGCTACTTGGGAGGCTGAGATAGGAGAATCACCTGATCCTGGGAGGCTGCGGCTGCAGTGACCAAGATTGCACCACTGCACTCCAGCCTGGGCAACTGAAGTGAGACCCTTTCTCAAAAACAAAAAAACAACAACAAGCGTAGTTATTTAGAAGGGATATAGGCAGAGGGAACAACAGTGTGGTCAAATGTAAGAGCTAAGCTTCTCAATGTATATTTAAATTGCTTTGATGTTTGAACCATGTGAATATGTTGTCTTTTCAAAACAAACAATAAACAAAATGTAACTTAAAAAATATAAAAGAAACAGATCCTTAGAATAAGTAGTTAACGCAATGTATTAAAACCATTGTTTTCATTTTAAAACTAATCTGAGCTCTTTAATTTTTTTCAACATACTAAACACTAAAGATAATTTTGGTTCTTTCAGAATTTTAGCCCCTTCCAATTATTGGGATACTAACTTTGAAAATGGATAATGACTTCAGCAATACATTATTATAAAAACACATGACTTGAGAATAATATATAATAGCTGACTTTTCAGACATCAAATACACAAAACTGATAACTTCACTACAATTTTTTAAAAATTATCTATTTTTTCCAAATGGCTCATCAAAATGAATAATCTCAACCATTTTTCCCCAGTGTCCTAGAAAGTCATATGAATGGTTTGTTGAGACATTTTATATCCAAGTCAAATTCTGGTTGAATACTCAAATCAAGATGACCTAAAAAGGGAGATAATGAATGACAAGCAAGAATGAAGAGAAATAAATGAATCCAACAAAACAAACAAAAAAATTCACTTACAAAGCCTGGCCCAGTAATGCTCCATGTAAGAAAGAGATGCAAAAAAACTCATGCCAAATCTAACAGCAAACATTTATTGTTTACTATGTTCCAGGTACTGTGTGCTATTAACTTTTTATCACCAAAATACATGTACCTTTAAAGGTCAATCACACAATTAGAAAACGGAGAGTTGAGGGGGATTAAACCACATCAATTGACGATAAGTAGAAAAACCCGAAGAAGACCCAAAACAACAACAAAAAAAACTTGCCACGTAAGTCCATTAAAAAAATTATTGAATCCTTTGCTAAATAAGGGCTAAAAGATGTTGAAATTACAAATGCTTGATGCTAAACTTGTTGGAAAGGTTTAATAACAGCATATAATCATTATAGTCAATAGTAATTAAGAAATAAAAAGCTATGTTATTTAAAAATATGAACACACACAGATAAAATATATGGCAAAATGTTAACACTTTGTTGTTTTTTTGAGAAGGAGTCTCGCTCTGTCGCCCAGGCTGGAGGGCAGTGGCGCACTCTTGGCTCACTGCAAACTCTGCCTCCTGGGTTCACCCCATTCTCCTGCCTCAGCCTCCCGAGTATCTGGGACTACAAGTGCCTGCCACCATGCCTGGCTTTTTTTTTTTTTTGTATTTTTAGTAGAGACGGGGTTTCACTGTGTTAGCCAGGATGGTCTTAACCTCCTGACCTCGTGATCTGCCTGCCTCAGCCTCCCAAAGTGCTGGGATTACAGGCGTGAGCCACCGAGCCCGGCCAATGTTAACACTATTCTTTCAACTTTTCTTTCTTTTTTTTTTTTTTTTTTGAGACAGGATCTCACTCTGTTACCCAGGCTGGAGTGCAGTGGCATGATCTCGGCTCACTGCAACCCCGCCTCCGGGGCTCAAGTGGTCCTCCCACCTCAGCCTCCTGAGTAGCTGAGACTATAGGCTAATTTTTTGTATTTTTTAGAGATGGGGTTTCAACTAGGTTGCCCAGGGTGGTCTCAAACTCATAAGCTCAAGCAACACAACTGCCTCAGCCTCCCAAAGTGTTGAGATTACAGGCATGAGCCACTGTGCCTGGCCTCAACTTTTCTTTATGCTTCAAAATGTTCATATAAAAAGTGTGAAAAAAAAAATCATTGTGTTCCTATCAGTATTTATGAGTCACAGTATTTCTCTTCAAGGAAAGAAGAAAAGAGACATTTAATTTTCAGAGGCACAAAAAGGAAAACACAAATAGAAAAGACTGGCTTTTGAATTCATTTGTCAGAGACATAGGCAAAACCTGAAAAGATAAAGTGCTATACAGATGAAACATATCCACTTTGTAGATAACGACTTTGAATACATCTCTAATAGGTCCTTATTCATCACTACTTCTGGTTCTATCATTAATCATACTTTTGAAAACACTAATGGTGCATCATTTTACCGAAGAGAAAGAGGCCATCCTTCTTTGCTTCATAAAAGAAAAACTTTCATTTTTAGGCTTATTTTTAAAACAACTACAATGATCAATCTAATGAAAATTTTCATTTCTACATCATCTGTGTCCTTCCAATCACCTTTGTAGGCAAATCCAACTTTAGTGTTTGTTTGCTTACAAACTACATCAAGTACATGTTTCTGCACAAACCTCATTAAAAAAAAGAATACTGTCTCACATACAGGATAGATAGGGCCAGATTCTTGTTGCAAAATATTACATAACAAAGTACTTTCTGCTGAACGAGTAACTGGGTAAGAATATCCTATGTCCTCTGGGACCTCAGAAATATTATCAATTAAGCTTGTGAAAATTCATAGAGTATCATCATCTCCAATTCATTGTGTAAGAGTTCATTTATATGATCAATTTCACCATAATAAAGTGCTGCTCTCTCTGATATGTCTGAATTGTGAAACATCTCCCTCTGTCAATTTTCTTCTCTTTGCCATTATGAACAAAGAATGAAAAAATCCTATAGTTTTAATTGTGGTCAACAAAAGTTACAAAAAAAGGAAAATAAAAGCTACAAAGATAGAGACTCCAGACTTATTTTATAACATCTTAAAAGATGACACAATATTCTGTACAATGCACAAAGAAACAGAAGGATGCTAAATACTGATGGTTTATTTCACTACCGCATCATCCTTCTAAGAAACCACATCATTCTTCCACTTATTATTTTAGTCTTTTTATTCTAGTCTAGCTAGGAATAATCAATTCTCACTATGTGCAGTAGTTATGTCACCATGAACACTGACTTAGCAAATATTGAATTATTGCCCCTAAAGAAAATACAAGGTAAGGTTCCTGCAAGCCTCTGGTCAGAACATTTTTGTCAACCGATAAATACATAATCTTGTTTTAGGGATGTTTCTGTTTAAAAATATCTCATTTAGTATGTATTTAAGTATTACATTTTTTTTTTTTTTTTTGAGACCAGGTCTCTGTCACCCAGGATGGAGTGCAGTGGTGAAATTACCACTCACTGCAGTAGCAACCTCCCAGGCTCAGGTGATCCTCCTGCTTCAGCCTCCTGAGTAGCTGGGACCACGGACATAAGCCACCACACCCCACTAATTTTTTAATTATTTGTAGAGATAGGGGTCTCCCTATTTTGCCCAGGCTAGTCTTGAACTCCTGGACTCAAGTAAACCTCCCAAAGTGCTGGGATTACAGGTTTGAGCCACAGCACCCAGCCTGGGGACCATTTTAAACAGTAAAATCACCAATAAGATTGGCAAAACATGCAAAAAAAAATGTGGCATTAAATATATCACAAAAAGGCCACTTGTTTGCAATGACTGCTAGAACAAAAAGGCAGAGCACTGCCTTAAATTTCCACTGGTAAAGTGCACATTTGCTGACTCAAGTATTTGGCAGTTCTGTGAATGCCCATGTCCAGGAATGACCACAAACTAAAACATTGGTCATTTTATATAGAGAACAAAAATCTCGTTGATATTTTATGTTCACGTTAACAGGATCTAGAATCAGTAGCTATGAAGAGCAACAAGTATAGCCACATTGAAAAATTTTAATACTGAGGTCAGAAGGAATATACTTTGTCAAATACCTATTTTAAAGAGATCATTTCAACTCCACCAGACCTTAAGTTTCCAAATCCTCTGTCCTACCATGCCTCATTAGTTGTTAAAGATACAGATTTCCCCTTCCCTTCTCTCTGAACAACTCAAAACTCTAAACTAGGGCAATGCAAAGTATACCTAAAATCCATGTCTAAAAATTTAACTTTAAAGTTCTCAAGATACCATACTATAAAATAAAAAAGGTATTGTAGAGCTCCATTCTTACACATGTATGCAGATAAAAGATTGGGAAAATGATTACCAAATTTAACACTGGTTTTTTATGTTTTTTAATTTTTCTTTTCTTCTTCTTTGTTTTATTAAACAACTGAATGTGTAGTTGAAGTATTTAATGATTTTTTTTTTTTTTGAGACCAAGTTTCACTAACTTTGTTAGTCAGGCTGGAGTGCAGTGGTACAACTTCAGCTCACTGCAACCTCCACCTCCCAGGTTCAAGAAATTCTCTCAGCGAACCACGCCCACCTGGCAACACCACGCCCAGCTAATTTTTTGCACTTTTAGTAGAGATGAGGTTTCACCATGTTGGCCAGGCTGGTCTCAAATTCCTGACCTCAAGTGATCCACCTACCTCAGCCTCCCAAAGTGTTGGGATTACAGGCATGAGCCGCGCATCTGTCCCATTTCATGATTCTGACTTTTTAAAGATAAAGATATTAATCACTTGGGATTAGTGAATAACATCAATGAGTAATTCAGATTTGTTTCTAACTTTAAATAATTACATTGCTAATTTTGTTGCAGAGAAAACAAATAACCAAAGGCTACTTCACTCAAGGCATAAACTTTCCTATTACTGAAAAATAATAGTGAAATTATTGTTTAAATAAAACAAAGTACAACTATTGTTTACTAATACTTTTATATTTATTTTTATTTTTATATTGTTTTTATTTTTTGAGACAGAGTCTTGCTCTGTTGCCCAGGCAGGAGTGCAGTGGCACAATCGGCTCACTGCAACCTCTGCCTCCCAGGCTCAAGCGATTCTCCTGACTCAGGCTCCCAAGTAGCTGGGATTACACACATGTGCCACCATGCCTGGCTATTTTTGTATTTTTAGTAGGGACAGAGTTTCACCATGTTGTCCAGGCTGGTGGTAACTGATACCTTTAGAAGGATCTCTAACATCATGTACTTAACAATCATCACAAATTATAAGACAAATTCAGAATTAAAGAAACAAAACTAAACCATCAATAAATGAAATGAAAATTTTTATTCCCTCTAATTATTACTAATAATTACCAGTAGGAATTTGAAATGGTACAATCCATAGGCAAGAAAGTATTTCAGTGGGTTCCCTGATAAAATCTAAAGTTAATATAAAGTAACTTACATGTCTTAGTTGACAGCAAACAATAAAATGTTTATACGAAGAAACAACTAACAAGATTAACAAATTCTTTGTAATGGGTATGTTGACAAGTTCATACCCCTTTTATATATTCTATTTATATAGAGGAATACAGTTAACATATATAAAGAGCTTATGTGCCTGGCACTAAGCTTAGCACTTTAATTACTTAATCTTATTTAACCCTCATAACACCATGAGAAAGGTTTGCCATTATCCTTAAGCTTCACAGATAAAGGCACTAAGTTATAAACATTTCCCTATTTATTGAACCGCTGTCCTTTTGCTAATATTCAAATATAACATAGTTATGTTTTAATAATTTACTTCCAAAATATAGTTTTATTTTTACTTAGGGGCATTACAATGTCCTTTTTTTTGAAACAGAGTCTCGCTTTGTTGCCCAGGCTGTAGTGCAGTAGCGCATCTCGGCTCACTGCAACCTCTGCCTTCCGGGTTCAAGCAATTCTCCTGCCCCAGCCTCCCGAGTACCTGGGATTACAGAACTGGCCACCATGCCTGACTAATTTTTGTATTTTTAGTAGAGGCAGGGTTTCACCATGTTGGACCAGGCTGGTCTCGAACTCCTGAGGCGATCCACCGGCCTCAGCCTCCCAAAGTGCTGGGATTACAGGCGTGAGCTACCACGCCTGGCCCTTTCTTTTAAAGAAGTACTACCTGGATGTCTATGAACTGCTAAAATTAATTGCTTTGAAGAGGAAAGAAGAGGTAAAGGTGAAATATAAAGACTCCAACATAATACAATACAATCATATAGTTCCTTTAGCTCAATTTCTTTCAAAGACAAGCAAGAATGAACCCTCAGAATATATTAGTAGAGTTTTAAATTTTAAAATTTCCACTGTAATTTAGCTGATGGTGATCAAGTTCATTAAAACAAGAGTCTATGATCTTCCTTTCCTAAGACACAACCAATAAAACACATTGATCCTGTGCTCTTTCAACAACCCTGCCCTGAGTTGCTTCTATGTGCACCACAGTGTTTCACTGTGGTTTTAGCAAAGACATGTTAAGACAAGGTTTTCTACCGTCCAGGAGATGACACGGTAGGGAAGATAATTGTAATGGGAAGACAGTGATGCAATTTATTAACTTACTGAATTCCATGGACTGTACTTGATAGTTCAAAATGTGTGACTTGAATTCTTATAAAAGTGACCAAGGAGTAATGACAGAGATAGTACTTTAGCTGGGCAAAGTTCAAGACAGAGAAACTGAAATATACCTTGGAAAGATTAACCTAGAATTAGTAAGAAGAATGAAGTGGAGCAGGGAGACCAGTTAAAGAGCTACTGGCCACAGTTCTCATGCACACCAGTAATAGCCCAGAATGAAACAAAGAATTTTAGATTGAGAGAAAAGGAAACTAAGGGCCCAACAGTTCAAAGTAATTAGCTCAAAGTCACACAAGCTATTTGCAAAGGAAATTAAAAAACAAGACAGTCACTGAGAAAAATAACTAAAATCTGGCAACTGGCTCAATGTGGGTGCTACGGGAAAGGAAACAGACCCTAAAATGAATCTAAGGTCTGAATCTAAGTGAGTGCAAGCATTGACAAACAAGGAAAAGGAGTTGTTTTTGCATTTTGTTTTGACAGATAAAGATAGATAACCGCAATGGCTTCCATTTTAAATGTTTCTTTTTTTGTTCTCCACAACTTATCAGTTTTATACCATTTCAAACATACATGATATATATATATTTGTCCTTGATTTTCTTGAGGTATAAATTTCTCTCATAATCAAGCACTGTATAACAGTGGATGCACAGTTTATCAACAACACACTAAGCCAAAATTTTATTCAGATTGGTGTGAAAATAACAGCAAATGCAAAATAAGAGTAGAGAAGTACGATCAAACACATGCATTCTACATTTTAAGGTCAGCTTATCATTTTGGGAGGGGCAGGGCTGGTTTTAAAAGTATAACTAATGGTGGCTCACGGCTGTAATCCCAGCACTTTGGGAGGCCAAAGCGGGCAGACCACAAGGTCAGGAGTTCGAGATCAGCCTGGCCAACGTGGTAAAACTCTGTCTCTACCAAAAATACAAAATTAGCCAGGTGTGGTGGCGCATGCCTGTAATCCCAGCTACTTGGGAGGCTGAGGCAGGAGAATCGCTTGAACCCGGGAGGCAGAGGTCGCACTAAGCTGAGATCGCACCACTGCACTCCAGCCTGGGTGACAGGGTGGGACTCAGTCTCAAAAACAAAAACAAAAAAAAAAAAGAAAAAAAAATAGTATAACTAAGTAGTATTTACTCAAGTGTCTATGATCCTCAAAATATCAATACACAAACTACACCTTATTAATTTTTTTTGGCTTTTAAGACAGAGTCTTGTTCTGTTGCCCAGGATGGAGTGCAGTGGTGCAATCACATAAACCACCACCTTCTGGGTTCAAGCAATTCTCATGCCTCAGCCTCCTGAATAGAGTAGCTGGGATTACAGGCGTGCATCACCATGCCCAGCTAATTTTTTCTATTTCTAGTAAAAACAGGGTTTCACCATGTTGCCCAGGCTGGTCTTGAACTCCTAAGCTCAGGCAATCCACCTGCCTTGGCCTCCCTAAGTGCTAGGATTACAGGTGTGAGCCACCACGCCTGGCCACCTTGTAATTATTAATCATTAAATAACCTTAAAATCAATGATCAGTCTAACTGCCATCATTTATGTGCTTCTCGCAAGAAAAAAAGGCATCTTTAATTCTTTTCTTTTTTGGTATCATTATTATATCTTTAAAGTCTGAAGGTAAAGGAATCCAATCCATTTTATATCGCTCCAATAAAGCATTACCTCTAAGTACCATAAACAGACAATTTTTAAAATTTTGGTATAGTGTTTGAATAAGAGCTCCAGTAAGGTTAATTGAAGGCTAAAGACAAAGAAGTACTTTCATGCCTAGCACAATATCAGGGGCATAGTAGGAAGACAACTGTTTGTTGAATAAATGCCTGAACTTCAGGCATAAATGAAAAGATCTGTATTATATATCTGGAGGTAATTATGAAAGCAATATAGTTTCCATATAAGACAATGTAACAGTCACCAGGCAAATATGAAACAGCATAATATCACATTACCATGAGGCAGACCTAAATTTAAATTCCCACTCTAATATTGTTTTTTCTTCTAAGCAAACACTTATTGAATACTCACCATATGCCAGGCATTGTTCTTTGCTCTGTTACGTTTTAGTTTTATTTTTTTGAGACAGGAGTCTCACTCTGTCACCAGGCTGGAGTGCAGTGGCGCAACCTCGGCCCAGTGCAACCTCCACCTCCCGGGTTCAAGTGATTCTCCTGCAGCTACTTTCAGAGTTTGGCATGATTATCCTAATTTTAGAGAAGAGAACACCTAGGCACAGAGAGGTTAAGCAATGTGACCAAGAAAACAGATCTAGCAACAGAGCCAGGATTTTTATGTAAGCACGCTAATTCCAAAGCCTACCCTTAAAAAAAAAAAAAAAAAAGGGTAACATATTTACATTGTTTTTAAAAAGGTATGCAGTGAAAAGTCTACTATGTATGTTCTCCATCAACCTAACTCTCACCACTTTTTTTCCCACCTCTACACCAAGAGTTACCAATGTTATTAGTTGTATATATCCTTCCACGGTTTTTTGTGTATCTATAACCAAATGCAAGTGTATATTTTTCTTTGTTTAAAAAACCCAAAATGTAGCTCTCTATACATTGCTCTCTACACCTTGCTCATTTTAATGTATATTAGAAACTGTCTTAAAAAAAAGGTAATATTACTGTTTTTAGAATTTTCCTACTTTTTCTTTTTCCATATGAACTTGAGTATTCATTTGTCTACTTCCCCAAAAAGTCACTTGACATTTTCATTAGGATCACACTAAATTTACAAATTAGAGAAAATTGACAGGTTGATATGGTTGAATGTCTTTATCCATAAATGTGGTTTTCATTTGCTCAAGTTTTTTGTGTTCCTCAGTAATGCTTTCAAGTCTTCTTCATATAGGTCTTGCACATTTCTTACTACTTTATTCCTGGGTTATTTTTTTTCTCTCACTATTATAAAGGGTTTCTTTTCTTCTGTTGTTCTTATTGTTTCTTGTTTCTACTTAGTTTTAATTTCAACTTTGGGAGAATTACTTAATCTTCTGAAGTCTGACTGTTCTCACCAAAACACATACTTTTGCAGGATAGATATAAGACTTTCGGATAATGAATAAGGGATTCAGCACAGCTTTTGCAGGACAGATATAAGACTTTTCGATAATGAATAAAGGATTCAGCACAGTACCTGGCACATAATGGAGGTTTACTGCTACTATTTTTTTAATATCAGCATTACAATATGTAAATAATATTCTTTTTGTTTGCTTTTGAGGCAGTCTTGCTGTGTCACCCAGGCTGGAGTGCAGTGACACAAATAACAGTGGTGCGATCTTGGCTCACTGCAACCTCCACCTCCCGGGTTCAAGCAATTCTCCTGCCTTAGCCTCCCAAGCGGCTGAGATTACAGGTGCATGCCACCATACCTAGCTAATTTTTGTATTTTTTAAGTAGAGACAGAGTTTCACCATGTCGGTCAGGCTAGTTTCAAACCCCTGACCTTGTGATCCACCTACCTCGACTTCCCAAAGTTCTGGGAATACAGGCTTGAGCCACCAAGTCCAGCCGTAAATAATACATTCTAAATATTGCAACACTAAATTTCTCTCCTATTACATGGTTTGTGCATTTCTTCACCCTATACAATGCAGTACCAACTTATAATGTGTTCCCTTTTCCCCTTATTCTCAGTTGCAGAGAATGTAAGAAATCAAACATATATCTCAGTCCTGGGCCCAGTACAAACACATTCCTCCATTTGTCTCAACTTCCTGGGCCCAGTACAAACATTCCTCCATTTGTCTCAACTTCCTGGGCCCAGTGCAAACATTCCTCCATTTGTCTCAACTTTAGAAAAACACCACCTGGAGAGTCCCCGATAAGGTCACAACCATTTGTGGAGTGGTTTTACTGAAAGCGCGGGAACCAATAAAAAAACTGCTAAATGTATAACTTAAAATGTTAACCAATTGTAATGCTGTAACCCAAAGAATTCCCTTGTTTCTGTGTAACCTTACATATCCTGTTTACATCGGGCTATAGAAAGCGAACACATGCATCGTTCGGGGCCCTCTTGTATGCTGTAGAGCAGAGGGACCAAGTTCGAACTTGCAGTAAAGATCCTTGCTGCTTGGCTTTGACTCTGGACTCTGGTGGTCTTCTTCGGGGAATAAACGGTCTGGGCATAACATCTGGGGGCTCGTCCAGGATTCCCCAAGCCCGCCAGACCCCTGGTCAACGGATCTACCAGGATCGATCTGCTGATAGGTGAGCCGGCTCGTCCCTGTTTGTCTGTCTGTGTCTGTTCTGAACCTGTATCTGTGACTCGCGAGGTCTGTAACTGAAGCTGAAAGCTGACATAGTCCTGGCGGACGCGCTATAGGACGGCCAGCGGAGACCGGTGGGAGACGTCCGGCTCATTCAACTTCCCAACTGAAAACGTGAATAGGTCTATGTTCAGGTACAGGTAACATCAACCAATCAGGCTTCTACCTAGTAACTCTTCAAAATATAAAGTTCATTCCTATTAGAGAGCCTAAGTATTAAATCTATAGCTAAGCAATACTTGAATTAGAAATTATATACATGCTGATTGATAAGTACTTTGGATCAATTCTGGGAAGCAATCTAACATCTACTTTATCCTCGTTATGCCACCCTAAAAAAAAAAAGTCACAAATGTCTTCTAATAATGTATAGGTAAAGTAGCTAAACTTTCTTCCAACTGCTTTTCAGATACTCCTAATTCTGCTCTTTAGGACCTCTTTTAGCCTTACCTGTTTCTTCCCCACGCCTGTTTCCCTTTCACAGAAGCAACAGCATTATCGCAAAAGGTGAATTTCCCAATAGCTCTTGCTTACATTGCCAGCATATATCCAACTTATAGTTAAAATTATTTCAGCTACTAGTGGAACCAAAAGCAACTTACACCTATGTCATTGCACCTTCTGACTGCAAAAGCTTTGTTTCCAGTAAGACCTGGAGGGAAGTCCTGAAGTCAAACATAGTAATTAAGAATAGGTTTGGCACTTTGGGAGGCCGAGGCAGGCGGATCATGAAGTCAGGAGGTCGATACTATCCTGTCACTGTGTTAACACAGGGAAACCTGTCCCTACTAAAAATACAAAAAATTAGCCGGGCGTCATGGCAGGTGCTTGTAGTCCCAGCTAAATGGGAAGCTGAGGCAGGAGAATGGCATGAACCCAGGAAGTGGAGCTTGCAGTGAGCCGAGATCGCACCACTGCACTCCAGCCTGGGTGACAGAGCGAGACTCCGTCTCAAAAAATAAAAAAGAATAGGTTTGTGTCAGCTAAAGAATAAGCAAATGGGCCGGGAGCAGTGGCTCATGCCTGTAATCCTAGCACTTTGGGAGGCCGAAGCAGGCAGATAACTTCAGGTCAGGAGTTCAAGACCAACCTGACCAATATGGTGAAACCTCATTTCTACTAAAAATACAAAAAAAAAAAATCAGCTGGGCACGGTGGCGGGTACCTGTAATCCCAGCTACTTGAAAGGCTGAAGCAGGAGAATCACTTGAACCTGGGAGGCGGAGGTTGCAGTAAGCAGAGATGGTGCCACTCACTCCAGCCTGGGTGACAGAGCGATACTCCATCTCAAAAAAAAAAAAAAAAAAAAAATCTGTATATAAAAATTCAGGTTTACGAAACAGACGGAGGAGGCAACCATTTAGGTCACTTTAAATTTACAATGGTATTGTATCACCACGTGCCTTAAGCAGTCTTCCAAAAGCACAAAGTATTGTTAATGAATTATTAATTACTTAACAGGTTAGAACTGGGGACAAGTCAACAGTTGGAATGTCAGCCTACCTGAACTGAAAATAAAACAAAATTGAAAATAAACACTTCACGCATTTAGCCCCCACTTACAGTACTACATTTCTTACTGCTCACTCAGTATTATTAAGTTTACTACAAAATTCGCCTTACCAGAATCTTTTAACTTGCCTCTTAAAATAAAAGAGAATATTTCTTCTCTTCCTGGATTCCTTATTTCTATCAGCTAATGATTCCACTTAGGATCATACCTAGCTCTTCCCTTTATGTTTATTATTTATTTTCATCTGGTTATCAAAGCCTGTCCATTCTTTCTGCCTCCCTAAGTCTCTCCATCATCTACCTGCTCCTTTCTTGCTTTCAAGGACTACCATTACAGCCTATTTCTTTACCTCCAATTTCTCTCCCTTTAAACCTTTCCTTTATAAATCCATTGTAATTCCCATTACAAACTATCAGTGGATATTTACCAAATTAAATTCAAGCTCCTGAATTTATTTCTATAATCTGACCTCAATTTTGCCTTTCTAACCTTCCTGCTCACTATTCTCAGACATCTCAGTTACATGGACTACTCTTCCCCCAGCCTCAAACTTGCCTGTTGCTATCTGATAGTATACTATCTCTACACAGCACTGTTGTTTATACATCCTATAACACTTGGCATATTTTAATTGCATTTCTATTATTCGTGCATTTGTTTTCTATTCCCTACTATGTCATAATATTGTAATTGTAATTATTTATTTACTTTTATTATTTTATTTATTTTTTTAGATGGAGTCTCGCTCTGTTACGCAGGCTAGAGTGCAGATCTCGGCTCACTGCAACCTCTGCCTCCTTGGTTCAAGCAACTCTCCTGCCTCAGCCACCCGAGTAGCTGAGACTACAGGTGCACCACCATGCCTAGCTAATTTTTCTATTTTTTTAGTAGCGACGGTGTTTCACTATGTTGGCCAGGTTGGTCTTGAACTCCTGACCTCATGATCCGCTTGCCTCGGCCTCCCAAAGCGCTGTGTTTACAGGCGTAAGCCACCGCGCTCGGCCTTGTCATACATTTTAAAAACTTTCATTTACAAATATCTTATGAGTATATAAACTTCGTAAAATTAGACACAACTGTGCTTAAACAATAAATTCAGTTCTCATTCCTTAAAGATGTTCTTTTTCCTAAAGAAATAAACAGAGGTAGGTCAGGTGTGGTGGCTCACGCCTGTAATCCCAGCACTTTGGAGGCCGAGGCGGGTGGATTAACTGAGGCCAGGAGTTCGAGACCAGCCTGGCCAACATGGCAAAAGCCCGTCTCTACTAAAATTACAAAAAATTAGCAGGGCGTGTTGGCGGGCATCTGTAATCCCAGCTACTCAGCAGGTCAAGGCAAGAGAGTCACTTGAACCTGAGAGGCGGAGGCTGCAGTGAGCCAAGACTGCACCACTGCACTTCAGCCTGGGCAACAAGAGCGAAACTCTGTCTCAAATAATAATAAAGAAACAGAGTGGTAGCTCATGCCTGTAATCCCAGCATTTTGGGAGGGCGAAGTAGGCAGATCACTTGAGGCCGGGAGTTCTATACCAGCCTGGTCAACATGGCAAAATCCCACCTCTACTAAAAATACAAAAATTAGCCGGGCATGGTGGCACACGCCTGTAATCCTAGCTACTCTGGAGGCTGAGGCAGGAGAATTGCTTGAGCCCAGGAGACGGAGGTTGCCATGAGCTGAGATCATGCCACTGCACTCAAGCCTGGGCAACAGAGCAAAATCCTGTCCCCCCAAATTAAAAAATAATTAAAAGAAAGAAATAGGCAGGCACCGTGGCTCAGGCCTGTAATCCCAGCAATTTAGGATGTCGTGGCAGGTGGATCACCTGAGGTCAGGAGTTCAAGACCAGCCTGGCCATCATAGTGAAACCCAATCTCTACTAAAAATACAAAAAATTAGCCAAGTATGGTAACACATGCCTGCAATCTCAGCTACTCGGGAGGCTGAGGCAGGAGAATCATTTGAACCTGGGAGGCGGAGGTTGCAGTGAGCCAAGATGGCACCACTGCAGTCCAGCCTAGGCAACAGGCAACAGAGTGAGATTCTGTCTAAAAACAAAAAAGAGAGAAAAAAAGAAAAAGAAATCAAGACTGAATTGATATATATGTTCATTGCAGTATTAACTTATAACAAAAATCTGGAAGTAAATTCTAAAAAATAGGCTGGGCACAGTGGCTCACGCCTGTAATCCCAGCACTTTGGGAGGCTGAGGCAGGTGGATCACGAGGTCAGGAGTTTGAGACCACCCTGGCCAATATGGTGAAATCCTGTCTCTACTAAAAATACAAAAAATTAGCCGGGAGTGGTGGCACACATCTGTAATCCCAGCTACACAGGAGGCTGAGACAGGAGAATCACTTGAACCCAGGAGGCAGAGGCTGCGGTGAGTGGAGATGGCGCCAGGCACTCCAGCTTGGGAAACAGCAAGGCTCCGTCTCAAAAAAAAAAAAAAAAAAAAAAATCCAAGAAATAGAATACTTAAATATATTTTGGTACATCTAAATGATAAAATGTTAATTATATTCCTAAATATTCCCAATATTCCTAAAATTTTAAAACATGGGAAAATACTAAATTATTATCGGGGAAAAAAGTTGAGATACAAGAACACATTCCCAGTTTTTAATCAGAAACATATATGAATATAGAAAAGGTCTCAAGTGATAATACTATATACCTATGCATGATGGCATTATAGTTTTTACTTTCCTATGTGTTAGAAATTCTCTACCAAGAACATGTAATACTTTAATAATAGAGAACAATTGTGAAAAACTAAAAATGTGTTATTTCAGAATAGTATAACACCTAGCAAAGGAATAAAATGAGGCGAATCTTAGATATGAATAAAAAAAAGTAATTAAGATATTTTCAAATATTTTTTGAAAAGCCCATTACTAAAGGATTCCAGAATGTCTTACGGCCAAGAAAGGCTAAACCAAAATTCTGCCATGCTAGAAATGAACACAAGAGTAAATCTAGGCAAATAAAACATTATGGTTTAAGGAATAAGCCACCGAAATGCATGAAATTTCCCTTAAAAAAAAAAAAAAACTCTAATAAGGCCTGGCGTGGTGGTTCATGCCTATAATCCCAGCACTTTGGGAGTCTGAGGTGGGATAATCACTTTGAGACCAGCCGGGGCAAAAGAGTGAAACCCTGTCTCTACAAAAAATACAAAAATATGCTGGGCATAGTGGCATGCACATGTGGTCCCAGCTACTCAGCAGGCTGAGGTAAGAGGATTCCTGAACCCAGGGAAGTTGAGGCTGCATTGAGCCACAATTTAACTACTGTACTCCAGTGACAGCAAGACCCAGTCTAAAAAAACAAAACTCCAATAAAATGTATAATTACACACAGCATAGGTTTTTCTCACATATAAGGTAATCATCATAATTTATCACGATTTAAAATAACTGCCTTTTAAATTCCATCAATATGAAAAAAAAAATCCAGGGGAACAGGAAGTTCAACCATGAGCTCATTAATATAGTTTCCTTATTAGTGTTACCCATTTTTCTACTAACATTATCCAAGCCCAAATAAACTTTTATATGAACATTTGAGTATGCCGCCTCTATTCGATTCTTTCATATGTATCCCAAGCACTTGATATACTTTATAGCCTAGGAATACAGAAGTAACTTTTATTTCTTCAAAGCAGTTTTAAAAATGCAAGCCTTGGTGAGAAATGAGCTTGAAAAACAGTGCTACATTTGTATAATCTATTGGGAACATGGAACCCTAAGAGTCCTTACTAAGGAGATAATGGAAACTAGACTCCCCAGACTGCCATCTGCAACCAAAATCTGCTAACTACCCAAATTGTGAAACCAAAATCTACCGCACTGCTAAATCTTTTAAGGAAAGTATGTGGCTCACTTCTAATCATGTAAAAACATTAACATACCCAAGAGAAAATCACTGGTTCCAAGTCCTTTAAAGAAGCTTCCCTTTGTTAGACTGCTCAGATTAGGCATCTACTGCTATTTTTGTCTTCTGTGTAGGTTTTAAGAGTTTTATAAAGCATCCACCAAACCAATGCATCTAAGAGAGAGATGCATGTATTTACATGGTGGACTTTATACAATGTAACTAATCCAAGTTCCAAGGTTAGCCACCAAATCAATTCTGCAAGTCAGTTACTATGGACCTTGGACTGTAGTACAGCATAGCAGTTAGACAAGGGGATGTATACAATATATAATAGAAAACAGAAAAGACTGGGTATTACCATAGTTAAGTTTCTGTTCATGTGTTTAAATATTCTTCATACCACACAGAGTTATAATGAAGTATCAAAGTGGCATCAGAATGTAAGCATCTTGGTAAAATAATGATTTAACAGGCCATCAAATAGAATGGTAGGGAAACAATCTGTGCACTAGTATTTGATCTGCCTCAAACAGAAGATATTACTGTAAATAATTCTAAACATAAGCACAATTTAGTGAATAAGGCAGGAGACTGGTAGACTCCAACTTTCAGATTCAACTTATAGCCGTTCACCAGTCACCTATTTTGACAAGTTACTTACCAACTTGTGCTGCCATTTCTCCGTAAATTTATCCCCTAAGATGAGGATAATCCTTGCAAATTGTGTCACAAGCATTTTGAAAGGAACCATGAGTTATTGTGTAATGCTCTTGAAATTCCTCAGATGTAGGGTCCTACACAAAGTAAAGTATTATTATACATTTCTCTAACAGTAGTCATCTGTTTGCATTATGATTTTTTTTCCTACCCTTGACACTGATTCTTGGGCACTAACCTTTCTCAAAGTAAAGTGTTCAAAGCAAGCCTCCACTCCTGACCCAAGTAATTACTTTTTTCATATCTATCATCCACATCTTTCTCTTCCTTAGAAGGTACTGTGAAAACTGGGAGTTATAAAACACAATGAGCTTCTTTGGTTTAAATGCTCTGGTTCAGTAAGAAATGTGTGGGATAATCTGGTATTTTTATTTTTAACCCACCCTTAAGTGAGTAACTTTATTTCCCATAGTTATATTTTCCTATATTACTTTTTAAATTTCAACTATATTTTATAGATTTGTTTTATGAACAGAGAGAGGACAGGTCAGAAAAATGAAGAAGCAAGAAAGGCAAACCAAGTAATCACTACTATGTGACCAAAAAGCTTTTATTGGAATGACTCAACAGTAGAAATTACCATTCAAGGATATGGAAAACACAGAATCAATGCTCATGATCTTTAAAAAGAGTTCAACATAAACCACAATAAATTTTATCATACTATTAAAACTATTACCTATAAACTCTGCTAATCAAGTTAGTCTTCCATTCAGTGATACACTATACATATTTGAATTTTTGTTTGTGTTGGTACAATATTACATTTTGAAAATAGAACTCTCAATCTTCTCATTAGTTTTTAAAATGATTTTTGAGTTTGTGCACAAGGGGGATGATAATAAAATATGCTGTCTTCATTATATAACCTTAGTTATAAGACAGTAATTTTTAAAAGATTTTTCTTGGCTGCCACAGTAGCTCATCCCTATAAATCCCAGCAATTTGGGGAAGCCAGGGCAGGAGGATAGCTTGAGGACTGGCGTTTGAGACCAGACTGGGCAACACAGGAAGACCCCCATCTCTAACAAACATAAAAAAATTGGCCAGGCCTGGTGGCTCACGCCTGTAATCCCAGCACTTTGGGAGGCCGAGGTGGGCAGATCACCTGAGGTCAGGAGTTCAAGACCACCCTAGCCAAAATGGTGAAACCCTGCCTCTACTAAAAATACAAAAAAATCAGCCGGGTGTGGCAGCACACACCTGTAGTCCCAGCTACTCGGGAGGTTGAGACAGGAGAATCACTTGAACCCAAGATGTGGAGGCTGTAGTGAGCAGAGATCACACTACTGAACTCCACCCTGGGTGACAGAGCAAGACTCTGTCTCAAAAAAAAAAAAAAAAATTAAGCAGGCATGGTGGCACATAAATGTAGTCCCAACTACTGGGGAAGCTGAGGTAGGAGGATCACTTGAGCCCAGGAGTCCAAGGCTACAGTGAGCTATTATCACACCACTGCAATGGGCAACTGTTGGCTGAGCAACAGAACAAGATCCCATCTCAAAAAAAATAAAAAATAAAAAAACCCTTGGAATTACAATAAAATACTGATGGAAACCACCTTTCCCAAAAGTCAACAAATATTCTTCTACCTTCTAAATACAGCAAAGGAAAAGATTTGTAAGATTAAGGATAAAAATCACAAGATTTAGGGTGGTCTCAAGATGTGCTAGCCAAGTGACCCTATTAGTCTCTTAATCTCTTTTAACCTCAGTGTCCTCATCTGTAAAATAGGGACCATGATACCTGCCTTAGCTACATACAACTGTTGTGAGAATTAAATGAAACACTCCATTTGAAAGAATGTTATAAAACACAAAAAACTATTTTTTAGATAACAGGGCTTGTTTTTAAACAGAACACCACTTTATTTATAAATTATGGTCACAAAACAGTTTAATACTGTTTCTAACATGAAACAAATGGAAATCAATGTGCAAAACATATAGTTAGGACCATGGTCACCAAATTATACCTATGATTAGATATACAGTAAGAAAAGGATCTTTTAAAGAAAAGTATACTTCCCATACTTAAAATCTTCAGAACTGAATTTGAAAGTCTAAAAAAACCAACAATTCATTTAAATGGACTGGTTTAGCACACTGAAGATTAAATAAATTTATCTGTTAGCTATAAATTAAAAAATTGAGACATTAGCTTAAAAGTATTTTAAAGTTCTTATGAAGAAGAAAACATGAAAGTGAAACAGACATTCACTTCTCTGGAAATAATTCAGAAAAAGCTGGTAGTGATGGAAAAGGACATACACATACAAGACAACAGAGATGAACATAAACATAATGTGCACCTTTAGTATAATAAAGGAATTCAGTTAAATCTTTCTATGTGGTTCCTAAAAAGTCCAGAACAGAAACATTGCTTTTCAATAGGCCACAGGTTAAATCTATTTACTACATTGTCAGGCCAAGTCCTCCAGTAGGTTATTATGAATCTCAAGAATAATTTATCCTTAATAAGGCTACCTCTTTCTCTTTTACTCCTTATTAGTTATGGAATATGTATATTTATAAAGCCAATCTACGTAAAGAAACAATTCTTAGTTCCGTCCATTCTGTCTGCTTTCTGACACAAGTTTAAAGCTCTTGGGAAGTCGGCTGTTGGGAAGTCGGCTGAGCATGGTGGCTCACGCCTGTAATCCCAGCACTCTGGGAGGCCAAGGCGGGCAGATCACGAGGTCAGGATATCAAGACCATCCTGGCTAACACAGTGAAATCCCGTCCCTACTAAAAATACAAAAAATTACCCGGGCATAGTGGCACGTGCCTATAGTCCCAGCAACTCGGGAGGCTGAGGCAGGACAATCGCTTGAACCTGGGAAGCAGAGGTTGCAGTGAGCAGAGATCATGCCACTACATTCCAGCCTGGGCAACAGAGTGAGACTCTGTCTCAAAACAAAACAAACAAACAAAAAACTTCTTGTGAAGTGACCTATGTTTATTACATGGTCCCAGAAATACAACCAACTTGCTCAATTACCAGAAGACCTTAAAATAAATAAGATCCAACAACTTTTTATCTTTTAATCCAGTCCTCAAATTTACAAATTTAAAAAGGGGTTAGGGAAATGACACATTTAAATCATTAACGAATTATTCCAAATATAAATAACTTTAGTTAAAAAATTCTTAAAATTTAGTGAAAAACATTATTTAAAAAACATCTTAGACCAGAAGCGGTGGCTCATGCTTGTAATTCAGCACTTTGGGAGGCCAAGGCAGGCCGATCACCTGAGGTCAGGAGTTCAAGACCAGCCTGGCCAACATGGTAAAACCCCATCTCTACTAAAAATATGAAAAGTAGCCAGGCATGGTGGTAGGCGCCTGTAATCCCAGCTACTTGGGAGGCTGAAGCAGGAGAATTGCTTGAACCTGGGAGGCGGAGGTAGCGGTGAGCCAAGATGGCGCCATTGCACTCCAGCCTGGGCAACAAGAGCGAAACTCTGTCTCAAAAAAAAAAAAATCTTCAATCAAGGCTGAGATTAAAAGGTGAAGTTCCTATGAGAGCAACTACTACTTTTTGAAGTTCCTTCTCTTCCCTCTGAAACCTAGGTTCACTTCAATGTATCACTGAACCAGAACTTCTGATAATAAAAAGCTTTTCTCAGGATCAGCACCACCCCCCTTCTACAAAACTAAGCTATTTCAGCTCTAGATTTATTTCCTAGCTGTTCATGTGATCACCAATAGAACTAAATGTAAGCCTTTATTTTCTCCCAGAAACCTTACTTTAGTTCTATCCCATAATATTTCCCACCATTTAAATTTCTTAGGCTCAAAGTACACAGCATATCATGTCTAATTTCAAATTCTCTCTAGTTGTTCATGTACACCTTAACTCCCAACCCAGACTCTAAATTTCTCAAAGACAAAGTTAATGTCTGTCACTTTTCTCTTCCATAGACTGTGGTGTAATTGGGACAACAATGAGGCAATCCTAAAGAGGTATCCCAAATTAGGGAAACTTACCACCCCAACTTTACGTTACCAAATAATGCTTCCAGGTTGAATCAAGATGATATAGATGTCACAATGCAATCATCACAATGTCAACATGACCACAAAGAAGCCTATTCTAGCTAGTTAAGTTTCTCAGAATTTCATCTATATAGTTGGAAGCCGTTCCTGGCACTATAATCATTATACTATTAGTACACAGTGTCTACCTCTAACACTTAAACATTTTATTCCTATGTGCTGGCTTTTTACTTTCTACTTGCCCTACAGCCTTTCAGAAATTATTAAAGTAATACAGAGAGATGTTCGGTTATTTCTATGGGGCATGCAAAAGTACAAAGAACAGCAGCAGCCTCGGTACCATGAAAATCTCAACCTGAGGCAGCATTCCAAGTTAAGCAAAAATAGAAAAGGGCCCATTTGTCTCTGGAGCAGACAATCATCAAATGCATATCAGTAAATTACCATTCATTTCTATCAATATGACCACCTCAATGCCTGAGATTATGAAAATCTGGTAGGAATCCATAAAACGTTCTTAGACAGGTAGAGTACAAGAAAGTTGCCATTTATTGAGTTCTGCAAGAATTAAAAATCTATTTTACGAATGTCACTATCATTTATCCAATAAAAAATAAATTACAAATTAAGGCAGAAGAAAATACACTAAGACCTTAACCACAAAGAAAGGATGAAAACAATACAGTATTTGTAAGTCAGAAAAGTGAGATTTGGCATGGTCGTGAGATGATGTGAAGGATGAATCGTGCCTTAATTTAATGTCTGAATATCTCAGATTACATTAATCTCTCAAAAGTTGAGTAACAACAGAAACCACTTAAATAATAAACTGATAAAATAACTGCTATAGAAAATACTGAAGTGCCATTATTGTTACAGTTAAAAGAAACTGTTTAAGTCAGTATAGCTGCAGTCTCATCTGAATTTACCACCTGAAATCATTAACTTTTAGTTATCATAATTGAAAGCAAAACTCACATAACAATGATATTCCTAAATGTAGAAATATTTGATTTTAAAATACAATATCCAGGAAAACAGAACATGAAATGTGACCAAATTCCTCAAAATTCTCATTACCCTACAAATTATTTAATTTTGCTTGTACAACTATTACAAAATAGGACACTTCATAGTCACAAAATCTTGAATAGCTAGCAATGCTACAGAAAGTAAAAGATTAGAGGAATAAAAGATATTTCTAACTAAACCAAATAAAATTACATATTTAAAATACTATGACAGAGGGATAAAAAGAATAAAAACATATTTTAGGCAAGCAAGTCAAAGTAAAAAGCTTTTCGTCTTGTTTTCTTCCCCCACTCCCAAGGTAAGGTAAACACAAAGTAAATTATGCATTTAAAATCTATCCACGGTGGCTGAACAGAATTTATTAAAGAGGACCTGCACACTACACATTCTGTACCAAAGACCTATATACTGCAGGCTGATTTTCTTTATTGTTTTATATTGTCATACAAAATAAGGTTTTATAATACTAGTCGTAAAAAAAAAAAGAAACCACAACATAAAGTACTTAGAACCATACAAATATACAAATATAATGGAAATACATAACTTCTACTTTGCTTTTAAAGTTTGATAAACATATAATTACAACTAGAGATATTATATGATGATTCAAATTTAAAATGATATAATTATTAGAAATAGCAAATTTTAAAAACGTTTCAACTTACCTGGTTTCTTTCTGGATTTTTCATGACCTAGCTGTCCTAGATCATTACATCCACAAGTGTACACTGTTCCATCATCCAGAACAAATACAGTATGTCTGAGTCCACATCCTACATCTCGGACCTTTTTATTTATAAAGAAGTCACTTTTTCTGGGCTCTAGTACAATTTCTTCATCAATTCCACCCAAACCTAGCTGTCCAAAGGATGCATTGCCCCAGCACAACATGCTTGTAATTATTTTGGTCTTCCAGTTTCAATAAAAAATTCTCTTCTGAAACCCCGGAAAGTTGGAGGTACCCTATGTCTGAGGAAATAGAAAGAAGTTAATATGACTTCAAAGAAAAAAGGATGTATAATTGCTCTTTCAAGTGCTAGGCTACAATAATTGCTACATGGTAAACACTAAATTTACTTTATAACATGGTACATAAGTATCATTGTTTCAAAAACCAACCAGTTGTATTTTCTAAATGTATCATACAGAAAGTTTTAGGGAAAATATGTCACTTTCTAGGATCCTTTGCAAAATTTAAAACATATTAACTAGTTTTGACTTCTGGTTATCTTGTGATAGACTAAACTAATGGGAGTAAGTACCTTGATGAAATTAATCACAATTTTTTCTACTTTTTGTTTTAAATAATTTCAATGGGAGCAAGAAATAAGACATCTTTTCACTGCCCAAAAAGCAAATATACACAGTGAAAAATTTAGCCAACTGCAGAAACATAACCTTGCAATCTCTCTCAAATCCTAGTATAATTAAGCCTTCTAATACCTACCTCCACATCAACAGAAAATGGAAGTTCTTATCTGTAACAGAAATAAAACCAACAATGGAAATTTAAAGCAATTTTCCACAATTTAAACGACTCTCCCAATTATTCTTAATAGGCCAGAGAGAAAATGAGGATTCTCTTACCAAACCACAATCTCAAATCACCTCCAAAGATCCCATTTTTCAAATCAAAATACTAACATTCCAACCTCACTAATTTTAAAACTAAATCAATTTGCATAATTATAATACAGAAAAAAAACCACGCAGTTTAAATATCAATTCTCTCCAAAATTCAACCTCTTTTATTACAATTGGTACCGGGACTAAAAAACTCTCCCGTGAGCAATCTATATCTATCTATACCTCTGAGACAATTATTTAAAGATTGGCGGGGGTTAATTGCAAATAACTCCAGCACTGCTGATTTTTCAAGAATAGGAATGGGGGCTGGGGCACTGACAGTCTGATGGCGAAATCTGTAGAACTTTCCAGCACATTGACTGAATATTTCTTCACTTGTAAAGACACAAATAACAGAGTCCACTTCATCTATACATACGTAGATTTTTAAACACATCGCGTTACTAAATATCATAATTACAGGAAGTTAGCCTTATTCTGTAGTAGTCATGCACATTCTTACAGAGCCTGCGAAGTCTCAACCTCAATTTTCCTACGTTCCTGTTAGCAAGTGCCCAAGGTGTCCCATTCCACGACCCATCATCCATTAACAGAAGTTTGATTTCATTCTTTTGGGGCATCAGAACTCTATAATTCCCAAGACTTCTGCATTGTCTTCCCATATTTAAAAAACAAAATAAGAGTAATACAGGAAAATAACCCGACTTCAGCGCGCGAGGTCTAACCACCCTTTTCTTTAAAGCACAGAGGCGTCCTCTCGCCAGCAACAGGTAGGGAAATGAGAAGCAGTTTAGTCCCGTCTTTCCCTGAACGTACACCCAGATCAGCTCATGGGGACCGGGAAAGAGAAATCATCTGCACACACCCAACCTCGCGGCCGAGCAGACAACTACCGCAACCGGCAGCTCGCAACAGCCTCAGAGGCCGGCGGCCGAGGCTTGGCAGCCAGCGGCCTCAACCAGAGAGAAGCCCATCCCCAGGGAGGTGCGACATTCCAGCCCCGGGGCCAGGGAGCCACAACCCTGCCCTCGCCCCACGCCCCTCACCCCTAGGAAGCGCTGAGAAAGCGCCCTGTGCCGGGCCGGCCTGCATCCGCCCAGCCCGGCCTGCCCCTCCCTAACGCCGTCACACGCCCCCGAACCCACTGGGGCCACAACTTGCCCAGCCCTTCAGGGCAAGGGAAGCCCAAGGTGACGGGGGGCGGCCCTTCCCCAGAGACCAAGGCAGCGCGGTCGCTGAAGCAGGTATCCGGCTCCTGGGACCCTCCTCCGTCAGCCAGTGGCGGTGATCACCAGGGCACCTCCGGCGTCTGTGCCGCTGCTCCGCTGCTCCCCTCCCCGGCCCCTGTGAAACTTTACCAGGTTCCTTAGAGAAAAGCGGACGCCACTGCTGTCCAGTCCAGAGACAGCCGTCAGCGACCCGGATGGAGCGGGCGGGGAAGAAGAACAGGAGGCAAGCGGGGCGGAGAGCACGAGGGGTGGGGAGAGTTGGGGAAGAGACTGGGTAGGAGAAGGCAGAGGGGGAGGTGGCCACGCGAGGGAGGCGGGGGAGGGGCTGGCCGGAAGTGAACCGCAGAGCACGCGCGCGAGCCCGCCCACTTCCCGGCCCCCGCGCCTGCGCCAGAATACTCCCGGGGGCGCCCGGCCACAGGCGCCTGCGCAGTGTGTAGCTTTGCGTTGCTTTAAGAGGGAAAAGTCAAATACAGAAAATTGGAGTTTGCGAAGACAAACGAAGAAGGTGTAAACTGTTTTTGAGAATGCTTCGCGTGCACAGAGCCTTTTAATGAAGAAAATCACTGTTTTTTGGTTTGGTTGTCTTTGTGCTCATGGATGCTAGCTGGTCTTTTTATTATTTTACTCTTTCTTTTCCCAAGGAGATTTTAAAGTAGCAGATGAAACATCACGATTATGAATATAAAGACTGGTGAAGAGTTATTTTATCCCATGGCCTCAACTGGAGCCAGTCTGAGCATGTGAGATGTATTGATAGCAATGGCTGAAGCTACTCGAACTAATAACACCACCAGTTCAGCTTCCTGTTACAGTGTTGGCTCCCATAACTTTCTACACTCCCCCTGAAAGATAGGCTTGAATTGAGGGCCTCATTCTATCAGAGAAAATTACACATTTGGCTGCAGTCCCTGATTCATAAAAACGAAGTCTGGATCTCCTAGGCTAGCCTTAGCTTCTTAAAAAGCAGGATAACTTGAAACAAAGCACTTTTGAAATTCTAAGTCTGGCATTGCTAGAATGAATATTCAGTACCTAGAAGAAGTTCCACAAATAGGCCATCTTTCTTTTTCTTTTCTTATTTTTATTTATTTATTTTATTTATTTTTTTGAGACAGAGTCTTGCTCTGTGCCCCAGGCTGGAGTGCAATGGCACGGCACAATCTTGGTTCACTGGAACTTTCGCCTCAGCCTCCCGAGTAGCTGGGACAACGGACATGCGCCTCCACGCGCGGCTAATTTTTATATTTTTAGTAGAGACAAGGTTTCGCCATATTGGTCAGGCTGGTCTCAAACTCCTTACCTCAGGCGATCCGCCTGCCTCGACCTCCCGAAGTGCTGGGATTACAGGCGTGAGCCACCGCACCTGGCCTGTTTCTTTATCTCTTGTTGAAAAACATGTTTTAGATAAGAATTGTCTGTTCTAGAATATGTTCAAGTGTGTGTATTCGTGTCCTAGGCTTGCCATAATAAATTAAAACAGATTGAGAGGCTTAAAACAACAGAAATTTATTGTCTCACAGTTCTGAAGGCCAGAATTTCAAAATCAAGGTGAAAACAAGGTTAGTTCTCTCTTGGGGTCTCTGAGAGATAATCTTTTCCAGCCTTCTCCGCTAGCTTCTGATGGTTGCCAACAATCCTTGGCAATCCTTGTAGAAGCATCCCTCTTCACCTTGTTTTCGCTGTGTGTCTGTGTCCAAATTTCCCTTTTATAAGGACACCAGATATCGGATTAGAGCCTACCCTGATCCATTGTGACCTCATCTTAACGTTATTACATCTGCAAAGAACTCATTTCCAATTAAAGGTGACATTTGGCCGGGCGCAGTGGCTCACTCCTGTAATCCCAGCACTATGGGAGGCCGAGGTGGGCGGATCACCTGAGGTCGAGAGTTCGAGACCAGCCTAACTAACATGCAGAAACCCTGTCTCTACTGAAAAAATACAAAATTAGCCGGGCGTGATGGCGCATTCCTGTAATCCCAGCTCCTCAGGAGGCTGAGGCAGGAAAATCGCTTGAACCTGGGAGACGGAGGTTTTGCAGTGAGCCTAGAGTGCGCCATTGCACTTCAGCCTGGGCAACAAGAGCAAAACTCCATCTCAAAAAGTTCACATTCACAGGTACTGGAGGTTAGGACTTCAGCTTATCTTTTGAGGGATCAAATTTAACCCACAACAGTATGTTACAGAAATGAATGTAGAGGCCAGGCGCGGTGGCTGACGCCTGTAATCTCAGCACTTTGGGAGGCCGAGGCGGGCAGATCACGAGGTCAGGAGATCGAGACCATCCTGGCTAACACGGTGAAACCCCGTCTCTACTAAAAATACAAAAAATTTAGCCGGGCTTGGTGGCGGGCGCCTGTAGTCCCAGCTACTCGGGAGGCTGAGGCAGGAGAATGGCGTGAACCTGGGAGGCAGAGCTTGCAGTGAGCCGAGATCGAGCCACTGCACTCCAGCCTGGGCGACAGAACAAAACTCCGTCTCAAAAAAAAAGAAAAAAGAAAAGAAATGAATGCAGAATGACAAGATGCTTAAGCAAGGAAAGCATAATTTCAACGTTAGAAATGGTAGGAATGTTCACAGAAAATACTCATATTTTGAGAGTTTCATTGCTCTTGTTGGCCTTCTTTTTTTTTGAGATGGGGTCTTGTTAATCTCCACTCACCGCAATCTACACCTCCCGGGCTCAAGGGATCCTCTCACCTCAGCCTCCTGAGTAGCTGGGACTACAGACGCATGCCACCACGCTCGGCTAATTTTTATGTTTTTTGTAGAGACAGGGTCTTGCCACGTTGCCCAGGCTAATCTACAACTCCTGGGCTCTAGTAATCTGCCTACCTTGGCCTCCCAGAGTGCTGGAACTACAGGTGTGAGCCACCACTCCAGGCCTCTTGTAGGATTTTTGTTTGTGGTCTTTTACCCTTTAGGGCTTGTTGCCTCAGAATATATCATTAAAAGGGAAGTTATGGAATTCAGGATCTTTAAGATAATACACTTGATGCTACAATACATAAAAATTAAAATGTGGGTGACTTAATATAATAAAAGTATATTTTTTAACCTTTTTAGCAGTCCAAATAAGTGTTCCTAATGAGTGAAAACTGATTTCCAGGGACCTGAGAAGATGAGGGAGGGTGAGCTTCTTAAAATCCTTGTCTGAGAAATGCCACATATCACTACTGTACACAAAACAGAACTCCGCCCCTAGAAACAAGGGTGCTGGGAAACATAGTCCCTGAGTTCCCAAGTACTACTTCGTGCTGTGGAAGGGAGAGCATGAATTGGTGGACAGCTGTCTCTTCCACCTGGATGTATATCTATCTGGAACATTTTTAAAGATTGATCTTGCTTGTGGAAAGTGGAATGGACATTTCTGCATGTTCCTTTTAACCTTATAAATCTGTGAAACTATGGTGCAAGGTTTTAGAAAGTAGCATGTGATTATCTTTAAGATGAAACAAGTATAGGATTCTAGGGTTATTAGAATAATGTAAATTTGTTGTATAAATGCAGCATTAGATAATGGTGAGTATGATCTCTGGTGCTGGTGTATCTGAATTCAGAGCCTAAACCTATAAGCTTACCTCAGACCTCTGTCCTTCTATCCCCCCAAACACAGAGGCATTTGCTAATGGTCCATTTTACGGAATATTACATCTCAGCCATAATTTTTATAATTATGTTCATAATCCATATCTCACTGGGTTGTTGTGAAGCCAGTAAAATGACACATACAGTGCCTTGTATGTGGCAAGAGATTTGTAAATGTTAGCTTTTACTATTACTAGTATTATTTCTCCTGAATTACTAGTAAAGGAATGCCATCCATATGACCAGAAAGAAAATAATTTTAATTTATAATAAGAGTAAATTATTTTTTTACCTATTTTTATTTAAAAAAATAATGCTCAGACTGTTGAGAGACATCTAAAAGTAGTATTCATTCTTCTTCCACTCTTTCTCTTTCTCCCTTCTTTCCAGCCATACTGCTCCTGCTGGATCTCACCTCGTTTTCTTCATTCAGGTTTCTACTCATGTCACCTCTCCAGACTTCCCTGATCAGCCTATCCAAAAAACCATTCCCTTTCTCCCTATCATCTTATCCTGCTTGCTTTTCCTTCATATCCATTATAACAAACTGACATTTAATTATATAATTTATAAATATGTATTATACTTATCACATAAAAATATATATAAGAAAATGGACAAGCAATTATATACAATCTGTTTATATATTACTTAAACAGATATTTAACTTCACCTCCTCCATTAGAATGAAAACTCATAAAGGCAATGATTTTGTCCGTTTTGCTCCGTGCTCTATCCCCCAGGATCTTGAACAGTTCCTGGCCCACGGCAAGTGCTAAAAATATACTTCTGAGGCTGGGTGCGGTGGGTCAGACCTATAATCCCAGCCCTTTGGGAGGCCGACGTGGGCAGATTGCTTTGAGCTCAGAAGTTCGTGACCAGCCCGGCAACAATGATGAGACTGCATCTCCATGAAAAAGACAGAAATTAGCTGGATGGGGTGGTGTGAACCTGTGGTCACAGCTACTCAGGAGGCTGAGGTGGGAGGATTGCTTGAGTCAAGGAGACAGAGGTTGCAGTGAGTGGAGATTGTGCCACTGCACTCCAGCCTGGGCAACAGAGTAAGAGACCCTGTCTCAAAAAAAAAAAAAAAAAAAAAACCTCTTGGATTCATTAATTAATAGTGCTGGCAGCATTGTAAATTATCACAACCTTTCAATAAATAAATTTGGCAATATATTTCAAGAGCCAGTAAATTTCATTTAATAATAGTTCATAATAATGGCAATATTTATTGTGAGACATTGCCCTAAACCATTTACCTGTATGATATTACTTCTGGATTCTGTCCTAAGGAAATACAAGATGCATTCAACAAATGTTTATTGAGCACCTGCTATGTTACACCTCCCAATTCTAGCAGGATAGATAAAAACATGAGGGTGGGTGAATGAAAGTATGAACAAGATTTTTATTGTAGTGTTATTTCCCATAGCAAAAATTAAAAGCAGCCAGCCAGGCGCGGTGGCCCATGCGTGTATTCCTAGCACTTTGAGAGGCCCAGGCAGGCAGGTCAGCTGAGGTCAGGAATTCGAGACCAGCCTGGCCAACATGGTGAAACCCCATCTCTACTAAAAATGCAAATATTAGCTGGGCTTGGTGGTGCGCACCTGTAATCCCAACTACTCTGGAGGCTGAGGCAGGAAAATCACTTGAACCCAGGAGGCAGAGGATATAGTGAACCAAATTCGCACCATTGCACTCCAGCCTGGGTGACAAGAACAAAACTCCATCTCAAAAAACAAAAAATATAAATTAAAAAAAATTAAAAGCAGTCTAAGTTCCATATTAAAACACAAAAATAAAAAATAAAAAAATAAAAGCAACCTAAGTTCCAACATGGAAAAATAGGTATTGATATGTGGCTGGTAAAATTACAATTTGACAAACCGTGTTGCTGCAAAATTTACATGATACAATCATAAGGTTCTTCTAAAAGTAGAGTACAAAATTGTATGTTTCCCGCTTGTAGCCATGTTTTTAAAAGATGGAAAAGAAACCACCAAAATACTACAAATTGTGTTAGAGTGTTGAAATTTGAAGCAATTGTTTTCTCTATTTTCCAGATTTCTATAAATATTTAACTTATGGCTTAAAAAATTGTGGATAAGAGAAATCTTACTTGCTTCAAAACCAGAAGAGGTTGAAAGTGTAAATATGCATAATTATATCCTTAATCTAAAAGTAAATACAGAACTTCAAAGGAATCAAATTTTCCTTTTATTTGCAACGTATGTATTCACATTTATGTATAGTTTAAGTCAAGGTTGTAATTCTATGAAATGTTTTAAATATTGAGTGTCAAGAGGATCTTATGAGTTATATACTGAATTATTTGACTCCTTTAAGTGAATTAGAAGTTTCTGTTTTGCTAAGCATTACTTTTAGAGGTGTCAGACATTTTAGAACTGTATACGTGGGAATGCCAATTTGAGTTCATTTGTGCCACTAAAAGATTACCCCTCAGTTTTCTTTTGATCCTTATATTTAATTTCCTAGGGCTGCTGTAACAAAGTACCACAAACTCAGTGACTTAAAACAACAGTTTATTCTCTCATGGTTTTGGAGGTGAGAATTCTAAAATCAAGGTGTTAGGAGTGCTGCATTCCCTCCAAAGGCTTTAGTAAGAATCCTTCCTTGGCTTTTCTAGCTTTTGGTGGCTCCCGTCATTCCTTGGCTTGTAGCAGTATAATTCCAATCTCAACCTCCATCTTCACATGGCCTCCTTCCCTGCCTCTGTGATCTCTCCTTTCTTTCCTCTTTCCTTTCCCTTTTAAGAATACCAGTCATTGAGTTTAGGGCCCACCTAATCTAGATCTATAACTTATTTATATCTCTAGAGCCATAATTTGATGACATCTGCAAAGATATTACAGTCATGCGTCCCTTAATGATGGGATATTTTCTAAAAAATGCATTGTTAGGCAATTTTGTCATTGTGTAAACAACATAGAGTGGACTTACACAAACCTAGATGGTGTAGCCTACTAAACACCTAGGTTATATGGTATGGCCTATTGCTCCTTGGCTACAAACCTGTACAGCATATTACTATACTGAGTGCCACAGGCAACTGTAACATAATTGTATCATACACTAAGTGTTTGTGTATCTAAACATAGAAAAGGTACAGTAAAAATACCCTATTATAATCTTATGGGACCACACTATCCTATATGTGGTCTGTTGTTGACTGACATATCATTATGCAGTGCATGACTGTATTTTTGAAATAAAGCCACATTCTGAAGTTTCAGATGGACATGAATTTTGGGGGAGCTCTATTCAACCTACTATAATTCGTTATCAATGAGTCATAACTGTTCTATTATCTTAATTTTCTATAAACTTAATGTGACTTGCACCTACCTCTCAGTTACCCTAAAGAAAAACTGGTGATTTATGTGGTAACATCTATTTTGAAAACATTATTTCAGAAGAGATAAAGACCAACATAATCTATGTACCTTCTGCCTACAGATAATCTCATTAGCCTGGGATGCACATTTGCTAAGTGCATGTTCATTTTTCTCTCCTTGACACCACAGTTCTTCCTGCCCTAAAGTCTATTTTCCCATTCACCTTTTCATTATTCTTGAACATCTTATAGTTCTTTCTTGCTTTCTTCTATTTGCATATTAGAGGCTGTGGACATAGCCCAAATAAACTTCTGGTGTCATGGATTTTAGACAGGACCACTTGACTCAGCAAACGTTTGTGGAGTACTTACATGGGACAAGGAACTCTGTTAGGTCTGGGCAACGCAAAGAGAGATAAAATAATATCTTGTCTTCAAGGAACTTTCTAGTCAATGAGACACAAAAAACAAAAATTATAATATAGTGAAGTAAGCTTTAATAAGGATGTGTGGCAAGTGTAGTCCTTTTATTGTTAACTTTGAAGATACATGATGGTATTGTCTAAAAATGTTTTTCACTAACTGTAACCAAATCACAGATTCCACTTTGAGTGGGCAACTGGAAAAGCCTCCTCTAGTCATTTTTACTCACTCTTGCTTTCCAAGGTTTGGAAAGCAAACCTTCATTCTGTCAAGCACAACCATGCCTTCTTTAGTTCCTCAGTGAGTACTTCCGTGTAGAGAGTTCCCTTCTTTCCATCCTTTTTCTTAAGGGTTCCATGGTCATCCCTTCTCCTGGGCCTTTGGCTTAGCATTATGGCTTTAGCCTGAAACATACATAAGGCATCAAATCTTTTACCAGATTCATTAAACAAGTATTTACTGAGCACTTCGCTCCCAATTCTATTAGAAAGATAGACAAAAACAAGTGGGTGGGCAGGTAAAAGTACTTCAAATTGTAATAAATATAAACAAGGGGTAGACATGGAGAATAACAGAGTGAATCCTTCAAGTAGAATGGGTAATGAAAGCCTCAGTAGAGGAGTTTTGCAATTAAAACTGAAAATAAAGGAAGAGAAGGATCGAGTCCTAAAACATTCTAGGTGGAGGGAGCAAAATGAAGCCCTTGATGCAGGAAAGAACTGGACATTTTCCAGGAACTGAACAAAAATTAGCGTAGAAAAAAAACAGGGATACTAGATAAGTTCAGAGATAGGCAGAAGACGGATCCGACGATCAGAGGCTAGATCAAGTAGGGCACGTTAAGAAGTTTGCTTTTATTCCAAGTACTGCTCAAGAGTTGTAAGCCGGAGAGGGGGTAGTGACCAAAATATTTCTTCTGCTACTGAACTGGACAGGATTGCTGGATTGGAGGAGAGAGAAGATGGAGAAAATCAGATTACTGAGGAAGCTTTTGCAATTATCCACATGGGAGATAATAATGGCAGGGACTGTGGTAGTGATGGAGATGAAGAGGTAGATTCATAAGAAACTTTGGGGATAGGATTAACAGGATTGTGACACGGGGTATGTGGGGATCAGAACACATGAGAAATGTTGGGCCACTGGTAGTTTTCTGACTTGAGCAACTGGGTGAACAGAAATGACATTTACAAAATTGAGGATGACTGTTGAGGGAAGTAAAGGGGGACAGGTTTTGACTAGGAAGAAGCAAGTGTTCTGTTTTGACCTTAGGTTTGAGAAATTAAGAGTGAATTTCTATATTAGTTTGCTGGGGCTGCCATAATGAAATCTGCAGATTGAATGGCTTGAACACCAGAAAGTTATTTTCTTACAGTTCTGGAGTCCATCATCAAGATGTCAGCAGGTTTGGTTTCTTCTGTGGCCTCTCTCCTTGGCTTGTAGATGGCCACTTCCTCACTGTGTGTTCATGTTTTCCTCAGTTGGTCTGTGTGGTCCCTGTGTCCTAGCCATCCCTTCTTATAAAGTCATATTGGATTAGGTCCCACCCATATGACCTCATTTTACCTTATTACCTCATTAAAGAACCTAACTCCAAATACAGTCATATTCTGAGGTACTGGGGTTAGGACTTTAACATATGAATTCAGGGGTGGCAGATTGAGGGGTGTAACACAATTCAGTCCATAGCCATTTCTTTTTTCCTTCTGAATTACATTATAAAAAAGTCCTTTTGTGGCTGGGCGTGGTGGCTCACACCTGTAATCCCAGCACTTTGGGAGGCCAAAGCAGGCGAATCATCTGAGGTCAGGAGTTTAAGACCAGCCTGGCCAACATGGTGAAATCTCATCTCTACTAAAAATAGAAAAATTAGCTGGGCATGGTGATGGGTGCCTGTAAGATTGACATATGTCTATCAAAAAGAACTGACAACACCATCAAGAAATATATTGAACATCCCTAAATTTTCCTAGTGCCCTTTTGTAATCCCTTCCTTTTGAAGGAACAGATTAAAATTCCTTTCATTCCTCCTCTAAAAATCCATTCTAAATGACACTTGGATAAGAAGAATTAGGTTGATCACTGTAAGCAATTTTATATACACGTGTTGAACTGAAAAACTAGACAGTAGGAATTCAGAGAAGGAAGATTTCAGGAGCATGCAGGAGTGTTTTGAAAGAATTCTTAGGGCCTGGGGAGCTTGAATTCGATCTGAAACAGGCAGAATGAGTTGGGAGAACATTTTGGCTTTGGGATAAGGGATGACAAAGGGAAGCCAGAAATGAGGGCTCCACAATCTGGGACAGTGAGATGATTTCTTTGACCCAAACAGAGGCAGTGTACTGATGACTTGTAGAAAATAGAGTTTGGCTACCTTGTGGAAGATCTTAGATAAGGCTAAGTGCAGTTTTAAGATAAAAAGGAACAATTGAAGACTTTTGTTTTTAACTATGGAAAGTGATCTAATTCATTCATTTATCCTTGCATTCAAAAGGCCAGGTGCGGTGGCTCACACCTTTAATCTCAGCACTTTGGGAGGCTAAGGTGGGTAGATCACTTGAGGTCAGAAGTTCGAGACCAGCGTGGCCAACATAAAGCAAAACTCTATCTCTACTACAAATACCAAAATTAGCCAAGTGTGGTGGCACACAGCTATAATCCCAGCTACTTGGGAGGCTGAGGCAGCAGAATTGCTTGAAGCTGGGAGGCAGAGGTTGCAGTGAGCTGAGATTGTGCCACTGCACTCCAGCCTGGGTGACAGAGATTCTGTCTCAAAAAAAAAAAGTCATTCTTCTATTATCTTAGGTAGGTATGAGCCTGTTCCAGAAAAGAGTAAGATGGGAGAAATAACTCACTCACTCCTGCCACATAAATGAGACAGCAGAGAGGAAAATTTGGCCCTTCTTTCTAATGGATGCAAGCAAAATAATTTTATTGAGAATATTGTATGTCACAGAATATGCCACTTAATCTACACATGAAGAATAATAATTCCAGGTTATTTACTATAGGACTCCTCTACTTTCACCTTCACAATTATCCCAATCTTTATTCCGGCTCCAAATTTACATTCTGGCTTCAATTCCTTTCTCAGTATCGCAGTGTGAAATAGTTGTACTGTTTGCATCATAATACCAGAAATATTTTTAAATGTTCTCCTTTTATAACTCTGTATGATTTCTTTATGTTTGTTTTCCATCACCTAATTATAGGAATTCAAAATTCAAATGGCATTCAAACAGGCATAAATGTGAAAAATCACATGTAATGTAGCCCTTCACCAGTATGTGGGGATGTGTTCATACATTTGAAATTATAGTGCGATTACTTCAGTTACTACTTTTTCTTAACAGAGAAAGCTCTCAAACCACCCTGCTTTTTGTGGCAGTGAAAAAATAAAATTTGTATTTAGAATCAAAGACTTAATTGCATGATAGGCTGTGCTTTAAAATTAGCTTTAAACCACAGCAATCCTAAAATGAGGATTCTGTGAGTTCCAGTTAATAGTCAGCATCACCAAAGTAACACAATATGAAAGTGTAGAACCTATACTTATATGATTCCTTTAAATCTACGTGTCTTAAAGAAAACAGAGCATAGCAATAGCAGAGACTAGCAAAGAAGGAGGAATCTCAACTATTAGAGCTTATCAGTCATACTTTTGAGTAGCAAACTGAACTATTTTGTTGCTACTGATTTTGAAGGGTCTTATAAAGATATTTGAGGTTGAAAGTTCTAATATAACTGTCAGAAATATAAATTGGGGAAGAATATGTATATTTTTATATTGCATGCCTCTCACTGCCCTTAAATAAAATTAAGACTAAAACTGATAGTAACTACAGATCTGTGTCAAATTAATAGTACTGCTGCTTTGGATAACAATTAGCCAGAGCATGGATATCTTCATCTATTGAATCCCTTATTAGTAACTTTCAAAGTAATGTTATAAAAGACAAAGCCTTGTTAAGCATCTTATTTATCACTTTTATAATGGGAACTGACAGTAGATTTCAGATTCTTAACCAAGCATTACAATTTTTATGAAAGCAGCATGGAGAACTACAAAAGTAAGAAGAAGAAAAAGCTTTTTAACCCTCCCTGCCCCAAATTTCCTTAAGTTTAGTGTACTCCTTGTGTTTATAGAACTAATTATTGGTTTCCTTTAGCATACAGATAACTTTTATGCACAGTGATGGCAAATTTAAAAAAGAAACTCTATTGCTACTTGTGCTTCTTTCAGAAAAATGAAAAAGATTGTCCTAATAGTTGGCATCCAGAAATAAATAAAACACCACAATTTTTATGGACAGATTTTCATTAGGGTTTGAAAAATGCTCTTATAATCTCAATGTAAAATCTGATAGCCTGACAGAACAGTTAAGCAGTAGTGACTAGGAAGGACAGAGTGTTCCTAGAAGACAAATTATAGTTGCCACCTCCACACTGCCTAAATAGAGTTTAACCATATCGAAATGACAGAAATATTTGCCCAAGAAAAATGCAATGCAATTCAAGCTGCTGTTTTACCTATTTTTTTTTTAAAGCCAAACAAAAATTACTCTTTGTAAACATAGGATCTTAAGAAGTGAATTGAAGTGTTGTGTGCTGTTCACTTCCAACAAACAACTTCATCTATTCAATCTTTAAAAGGAAGCATTATCCAGCAAGCTAACTTCCAAAGAGCAGCTTTCAAACTGCTCCCATTCACAAGCTCTGGTAGTGTTGACAATAAAATAGAAACCCTGAGGTTAATGTCAGAATTGTACTTAATGTTGAAACACCTTTGTTTGTTTTTAAAGGACTGTATAATCAGAGAATATAATTATGTATTGAATTAATCTATGATAAGGGTGAAATATCTTGTCATCTTTCTCTAAGTCAGTTACAAATAGACTAGAGAAGTTTTTTTTTTTTTTTAAGTGTAAAACTATTCAGTTTTAAATTTGCTTAGTATGGGGAACTCCCATTTAAAAAAAATTAGGCTGGGCACGGTGGCTCATGCCTGTAATTCCAGCACTTTGGGAGGCTGAGGTGGGTGGATTGCTTGAGGTCAGAAGTTTGAGACCATCCCAGCCTACATGGTAAAACCTCGTCTCTACTTTAAAAATACAAAAAAATTAACTGGGCTAATTAGCTGTGGTGGTGGGCGCCTGTAATCTCAGCTAATCAGGAGGCTGAGGCAGGAGTATTGCTTTGTAGTGAGCCAAAATTGCACCACTGCCCTCCAACCTGGGTGACAGAGTGAGAACCTGTCTCAAAAAAAAAAAAAAGAAAAAAATTAAAATAGCTTTTATTTAAAATAGTAATGCTTATTGTTAATAATTAAAATAATTCAGTAAAGAAGTAAAGAACTATCAGAAAAATTACCCAAGATACATACTGCTAATACTATACTGAACACCATTCTGATTTTTTTTTTTTTTTTTTTTTTTGAGAAGGAATCTTTCTCTGTCATCCAGGCTGGAGTGCAGTGGTGCGATCCCAGCTTACTGCAACCTCTGCCTCCCAGTTCAAGCGATTCTCCTGCCTCAGCCTCCTCAGTAACTGGGACTACAGGCGCCCACCACCACTCCTGGCTAATTTTTGTATTTTTAGTAGAGACGGGGTTTCACCATGTTGGCCAGGCTGGTCTCGAACTCCTGACCTTGTGATCCGCCTGCCTTGGCCTCCCAAAGTGCTGGGATTACAGGCGTGAACCACTGTGCCCAGCCCTGATATTTTTATTTACTTCAAAGCATATTGTACACATGTAGAAGTCAATGAAAGTTTGTTCAATGGATGTTGGAGTTTTGTAACCTATTTTTACTCATCAAGGTACTAAGTACCTCTTTCCAAGTATTGGGGGGCTTAGTTATATTCATATGGAAGACATGCCAGACCATGAACCTACAGGGGCAGTTAACCACAAACAGACATAAATAATGGATATGTTCAGTCTTATTCTATCCAAGTTGAATACAAATCTTAAGTTGAATGTATTCTGGCATATCTTGTTGTGTTAATAATCATCACCTGTACTTTGAATGCCTAGAATGGCTTCTCCAGGTTGTTCAACTCCTCTGACTCCAAAGAAGAGCAAAACGCTCAGGGTGATAGAAAGGAGAATATTGGGATGCTGCATGGAGTTTTCATATTGTTTACTATACTTTCATACTTATATCATTTAAGTTGATAAGCAGCATGTTTGCTTATGCAAATAACATTTAAAGATATCATTCCTTTGCTTTCCGGCAGTAATTATTTCAATCTTTATTCCTCCTACCATGGCCTCAGTTCAGGCTATCATCTCTTCCAGCCTGGACATTTTCCCCTGGTCTGTGGACTACCTATAGTCTTGGCCCTTTGGTCCAAACACACAGCCACTGGGTGGTCTTTCTCAAATGCATATTTGATCATACCTCCTCAAAACATTTATAATTTAGGCATTCAAAGTTCTTTGTAATCAAGCCTTTGCCCTCCTCTGCAACCTCATTCCTGTCACATTCCTCAAATCACATCTCATCTTTGTTTTATGAGGTATGAAATATGCTCTCTCACATCTTCCTAAATTTCATGTTGCTCCTAACCTAGCAAGTTTCTCATTTTTCAATACTCAGCTTAGGCAGTACTTTCTTAATGAAAACTTGCCCTATCTGTGACAGTTAACACCCTCCTCTCTGGTGCCATCCTCTGCTACAGAGCTTGCCACACTTCAACATAATCAATTTTTTGTCTTCTCCCTCACTAGACTGCTAGCTGAAGGTCAGGAACTTGGATCTTTTTACCCCTTGTATCCCCAGGAATGAATGAATACAACTTGTTTAATATACTCAGAAGCTGTAGTTATCAAATATTTATTTTTGACTAATAAATATAATAAATAAATTGTTAGACTATTTTATGAGTTTGTTTGTTTGTTTGTTTGTTTATTTATTTTGAGACAGAGCCTTACTCTGTTGCCCAGGCTGGAATGCAGTGGTGTGATCACGGCTCACTGCTAACTCTGCTTCCAGGGTTTAAGCGATTCTCTTGCCTCAGCCTCCCGAGCTGGGATTACAGGTCACCTCCCGCCCCGCCACCACACCTAGCACATTTTTGTATTTTCAGTAGAGATGAGGTTTCACCGTGCTGGGCAGGCTGGTCTCAAACTCCTGGCCTCAAGTAATCCACCCACCTTGGCTCAGAAAATTGTATTTAGTACATAAAATCTTTCAAAATAATGTCTGTAAGGAAAAAGGATCATTCTAGGCTGGAATCGATGATAGCCTGAACTGAGGCCATGGTAGGAAGGATGAAGATAGAAATAATTACTGCCAAAAAGCAAAGGAATTATATATTTATATGTTATTTGCATAAGCAAACATGCTGCTTATCAAGAAGTCCTCAATGGAGAAGACTTAGTATATATATAGTAGATATCCATTAAATATTTGTCAATTGAGCAATCATTCTTTGTTTAGATTGTTATCTTTCTAAGGAAGGGACTCGTGGTATACTTTTATTTATTGTTTCCAGTGCATAACAGAATACTATGTCCATAAAATAATCCCAGATCCAGTTTTACTGATTAACTGAATGAGTGAATCCATTAATTATCTCTAAATCTCAACAGGAATTTATAAGACCTATGTCTTTGAATTTCTCCCTACATATTGAAATATCTGTGAGCTCTTTGGGGAAAGGGGTTCTACCTATTGATTTTTATATTTTAAAGTCTTAACAGAGAACACTGAACATAGCAGAAGTTTAATAAATCTCTGTTATTAAGATTTCATCAGTGAAATACAAGTTTGCTTTGCTCATCATTTTATCCCAGTGACCTAGGGCAAGATCTTATTGTTTGCAGGAATTTAGCAAATATTCATTAAATAAACATGATTTGGAAATCTTGCTATTGGCAGGTACAATTAAATCTAACATGAAAAGTTTCCCTTGGGGGAAAAAAGAAAGTTTCCCTTGGTGTCTTAGATTCAGGAATAAACGCAGAATAGAGCATGATTCTGAAAGATGTTTTATTTTGTACTACGAAACAGCTCTACCCTACAGAGGTGGAGAGCAGGGAGAAGGGAGAGAAGCTGGAAACAAACAAGTGAGGCTCACAGGAGAAAATAGCTCCTCCAAGGGGAGCCACATGCTCTGATACCCATGGCAGCCACATGAGGAAGCAGCCTAAAATTAGCAGGACAGGCAAACCCAGGAAGGGAAAGCCACGGCAGCCTTCCCTGCCGTCAACAAGTGAGGTGAGGGGCTGGGAGTCCCGGCTGGAACTATCCAATGTTGCCTTTGGAGCTCCACTGCTATTTGTGCCAGGTAAGGTCCTCCCTCAAAACTCATCTTGGGAGGTAAAGCAAGATATTTCTTAAGGGGATGTCCAGATAATTGAAATATTTAATACTGTCCAGTAAAAAGGTGCCTCCAGGAATCTAGTGATTAAGAGAGCAATAGATTAAGAACATTCTTCCATTCATCCTTACTCAGGGTATTCATCTGAACCACTCACTCTCACCTTACTGAATTGGGGCTCTCTGGGGTGTGTAGTTGCTGCTTCTTTCAAGTGTTAGAGTAAAGAGGGGAGGGTGTCCTAGAAAATCTTTAAAGCCATGTGGGAAAAGGAATGATGAAAGGGCATTGCCAAGCAATGTAAAGAAACTGCAGAGCCAGAAAGGAAAGATCAGAGATAATACAAATAGGACTCAGTGGGCAACAGTGTGCTTTTTTCATGAATGAAGTGCAGAGCAATTGAGCTGATTGAGGACAGTCAACAGAATCCTGGAGGGGACCAGAATATTCTGTATTATTGTTTCATAAAGAACTGGCTCAGTGATTGATTTTTGCATTGCAAGTGAATAGCTCCCAGTCAGGGTACTGATCTATCACTCTCCATCATTTCTATAAGTTTCTGTCTCCCATACTAGAATTCATTTTAATAATATATTACCAATTGCTTTTTGAAGTTACAGCTCCTCATTAATGGTAAAACCTTCCAGTGCTATTAACAGTTTCTCAAAGGGTTAATCTGAAGGAGTTGTGCAAGTGAATAGCAGAAGTTCAGAACTTAAAAAAAAAAAATTATCGAGATATAATTAATACATCATACAATTAATCTGTTTAAAGTGTGTAAGTCAATGGATTTTAGAAAATTTACAGAGTTGTGCAACCATTGCCATAAACAATTTTAGAACATTTGTATCACCCCCTCATATCCAATAGCAGTAACTCCTCTTTTCCTCCAACATCCTCCCACTCACAGCCCCAGGAAACCATTAATCTACTTTCTGTTTCTATAGACTTGCCTATTCTGGATATTTCACATCAGCGAAATCACACAATGTGTAGTCTTTTGTGAGTTTGTTTTTTTTGTTTAATTTTTTGAACCAGAGTCTCACTCTGTTACCCAGGATGGACTGCAGTGGTTCTAGCTTACCTCACTGCAAACTCTGCCTCCCGGGTTTAAGTGATTCTCATGCCTTAGCCTCCCAAGTAGCTGGGATTACAGGCATGTGCCACAATGCCCAGCTAATTTTTGTGTTTTTATTAGAGACAGGGTTTTGCCATGTTGGCCAGGTTGGTCTTGAACTCCTGGCCTCAAGTGATCCACCCACCTTGACCTCCCAAAATGCTGGGATTAGAGGTGTGAGCCACTTAGCCTGGCCTGTTTTGTGTTTGTTTGTTTTTAAGAGAATGCTTAAATGTGTGAGAAGAGAGACAAGAAGGTTCTTTTGTTGTTGAAGTATCAACTGTTGATTTACCTTAAAGAGGATCTGTAATTGTCTCCAGTCTCTGTTTTCAGTGAATATTTATAACCCATTACTCTAAGATTTTCCAGTTATAGTGGTACTTCAGTATTATATATAATGAAATGATTAATAAATGCTTTACAGTAATGATAATTTTCCCTTAATGATCATCTCAGATATGATCTGATGGAATGAAGTATATCCATTTAGGATATCATTAGATAACTTATATGGGACACAGCCTAAGGTTTTAGTAAATAATAAATGAAGTATGATGTAGTGTGTCTAGAACAGCGCCTTGCAGGTATTAGGTTATTAGTAAATAGGCATATTTTCCTCCATCCTACTTTCAGTGTTAGACACCTACTCGTGTTATAAAACCTACAGAGCAGATTTGAAAAAAATCTTAACCTAGCAGAGCGCTTTGAACATACTACTCAATGAACACTTTTTCTTTTTTTTTTTTTTGAGACAAAGTCTCACTCTGTCACCCAGGTTGGAGTACAGTGGCGTGATCTCGGCTCACTGCAACTGCTGCCTTCTGGGTTCAAGCAATTCTCCTGCCTCAGCCTCCCAGGTAGCTGGGATTACAGGTGCCCGCCACCATACCTGGCTAATTTTTTTGTATTTTTAGTAAAGATGGGGTTTCACCATGTTGGTCAGGCTGGTTTCGAACTCCTGACCTCAAGTGATCCACCCACTTCGGCCTCCCAAAGTGCTAGGATAACAGGTGTGAGCCACCATGCCCGGCCTCAATGAGCACTTATTAAAACAGGGAAGGTAGATATATAGTCATGAATATCTGCAATATAGAGCTGTGACATCCTTTCATAAGGGCTGGGGGAAATAGTTTCATATCCCGGACTAGGAGGCACCAATTATAACTTCAAGTTTGAACTATCAATTATAATCTTAGATAACCTACTTACTTTCTCTGATCTTTAATTTATCTACATCTCCAGACTAGGAATGATAACACTGGATTACAGCTAAAATGTTATACCCATTGTTCATACTGTAAAACTCCATTGTGTCTCCAAGACATACCTGCCCTGTGTTTATTTCATGCTAAAGGTGACACATTGAATTATAGGATTGCTTCTTAGGAAAGTCCAGTTGGTTGACTGTCATAAGACCTTGTAGCTTGTAATTACATTGATGAAATTACCAGGCTTCATTGTCTGGTGTTCAGCTTTTCAAACTCAGAAACTTAATATATATTTTTCCCCAAAATTCTTAGAGTGATCCAGTCCCTTAGCAAAGTACTCGCATTAACCAAATTTCTAAGAGAGTACTATATCAGCCAGAATTCTGATTTGTTAATTTACTATGAGAAAAATGGTTTTAAAGCAAACCAAATAGCATGTTATGTTAAAAATCAGCTTTTCTTTTCTTTATGAGGAAACTTGTTTTTTAAAAAACTAAATTGAAATTAGAACGCTGCTGGGTAGGCATGGACTGGAGAAAGGCAGGTAATTGATTATGGCATCTTTTGAGCTTTGGCCTGGGCTCCCAGCTTCACCATCAGGAGCAGATAGGGCTCTCTTGGGTGGACAGTGCTGATTCCTTATTCTCTGATTTCTCTTTCCTACCTGTCATTCTATTACCTCTTAAGCTATAGATATATGCATATTTACATTTAAAGATATATATACAAGTGCACCTACATGCATATGTACCATCAACTAGACTACAGCCACCTTTTTTTTTTTTCTCTTAGACAGGTCTTGCCCTGTTGCCCAGGCTGGAGTGTGGTGGTGCAATCTCAGCTCACTGGAACCTCCACCTCCCAGGCTCAGGTGATCCTCCCACCTCAGCCTCTTGAGTAGCTAGGACTACAGGTGCCTGCCACTATGCTGGGCTAATTTTTGTATTTTAGGTAGAGATGGGGTTTCACCATGTTAACCAGGCTGGTCTCGAACTCCGGGGCTCAAGTGATCTGCCCTCGCTTAGCCTCCCAAAGTGCTGGGATTATAGGCATGAGCAACCGCGCCCAGCCTAGACTACAGCCCAAATTTGCTCTTGTTTTTTGTTTTTTGTTTTTTTCCTTCTTTTGATGTCCTTGAGCTATTCTCTTTTTTTGATGTGGAGGAAGAGTTTTACTATTTTGTTCTCTTTATAAAAATAAACACTTTTATTAGAAGTTGTTTGTTTTTTTTTTTTAAGTGCAGTCCCCCCAAAAAAATTACAAGAGAAAAATCACCCGTAATTCTACTCCCCGGCTATAACTAACATTTAAAAATATTGTAATCCAGGTTGGGTTCTTTGGCTAGCACTTGTAATCCCAGTGCTTTGGGAGGCCAAGGCGACTGGTTTGCTTGACCCCAGGAGTTTGAGGGTGCAGCGAGCTATGATTGTGTCACTGCTCTCCAGTCTGGGCAACAGAGCACAACTCTGTCTCTTAAAAAGAAAGAAAAGAGTATTTTACTCCAGAATTTTAAAAAATAAAGTGGAGTCATATTATAAATATTGTTTTGATAACTGGTGAAAAAAATTTTACATGTCATCTTTCCATGTTAAGAAATGTGTCTTGTTGGCCGGGCGCGGTGGCTCACGTCTGTAGTCCCAGCACTTTGGGAGGCCGGCCGAGATAGGTGGATCATCTGAGGTCAGGAGTTTGAGACCGGCCTGGCCAACATGGTGAAACCCTGTCTCTACTAAAAATACAAAAATTAACCGGGCATGGTAGCAGGCGCGTGTAATCCCAGCTACTCAGGAGGCTAAGCCAGAAGAATCGCTTGAACCCAGGAGGTGGAGGTTGCAGCGAGCCATTGCATTCCGGCCTAGGGGACAAGAGTGAGACTTCGTCTCAAAAAAAAAGAAACGTATGTTGTTTCCAGTTTTTTTGCTGTTACAAGCAGTTCTTGATGAACATCCTTATAAATACAGGAAATCTAGTTGTTCTTTTCTTTCTTTCTTTTTTTTTTTTTTTGAGACGGAGTCCCACTCTGTCGCCCAGGCTGGAGTGCAGTGGCTGGATCTTGGCTCACTGCAAGCTCCGCCTCCCAGGTTCATGCTATTCTCCTGCCTCAGCCTCCCCAGCAGCTGGGACTACAGGCGCCCGCCACCTCACCCGGCTAGTTTTTTTCTATTTTTTAGCAGAGACGGGGTTTCACCGGGTTAGCCAGGATGGTCTCGATCTCCTGACCTCGTGATCCGCCCGTCTCAGCCTCCCAAAGTGCTGGGATTACAGGCTTGAGCCACCGCGCCCGGCCCTGTTCTTTTCTTAAGACACGTCAAATTACATGCATTATTCATAATATGTTGATTTTCTAGTTAAAATTTCAGAGTGTAGGAGTGCTCTATGATGCTTCCATGTGTTTTCTATAAATTCAAATTATTTCATAATTATGTCACTTTATTTTATGTGTCATGTTTAAGCTTTCAAACCTTTGTATATTATTTCATTTTTATACTCATTGTAAATTTCCTGAAGTAAGCAAAACAGTTTCCTCACTTTTCTGTAACTGAAAAGGTGTGGTAACTGAAGCATGTAGAATGATTTACCCAAGGCTGTATAGCTAGTGAGAGATACACCTGGGGCTAGAACCTGCTTGTTTTCTTGGATCAGTGGTTTTCAACTTGTGAGCAAGACCCCTGGAGGGCCATGAATTAACTGTAATGGGCCCACAAATCCATGTGTACATCAAAGATTATCTGAAAACAGATAATTTTTTTATTTTTTTATTTTTTATATTTTATTTTTTTTAGTAGAGAGGAAGTCTCACCATATTGCCCAGGCTGGTCTCACATGAACCCTTGAGCTCAAGTGATCCTCCTGCCTTGGCCTCCCAAAGCGGTGGAATTTTAGGTGTGAGCCACCAGGTCCAGCTGTCTACAACATTTTTACATGATGGAAAAAGGAGGCCTCATCCCAACCTTGAAAAGGTTAGAAACCAGTGCTTTTGACCTTGCTCAGTTTCATTATATTGGCTCTCAAGTATTCTAAAATGGCTTAAAACTCTTGATAAAACCATGGCTCTAAAAATGTAGCTGTTATCAGAAAGGGGTCCCGATTCAGACCCCAAGAGAGTGTTCTTGGATCAAGAAAGAATTCAGGGCAAGTCCATAGAGTAAAGTGAAAGCAAGTTTATTAACAAAGTAAGAATATGCCAGGCGCGGTGGCTCAGGCCTGTAATCCCAGCACTTTGGAAGACCGAGGCAGGCGGATCACGAGGTCAGAAGATCGAGACCATCCTGGCTAACACAGTGAAACCCCGTCTCTACTAAAAAAAAAAAAAAAATACAAAACATTAGCCAGGCGTGGTGGCGGGCACGCCTGTAGTCTCAGCTACTCTGGAGGCTGAGGTAAGAGAACGGCGTGAACCCGAGAGGCGGAGCTTGCAGTGAACCGAGATGGCGCCACTGCACTCTAGCCTGGGCGACAGAGCAAGACTCCGTCTCAAAAAAGAAAAAAAAGAAAGTAAAAGAATAAAAGAAGGGCTACTCCGTAAGCAGAACTGAGTATACATAGACTGAGTATACATATTGTTGCTTCTTGATTATATGCTAAACAAGGGGTGGATTATTCATGAGTTTTCCAGGAAAGGGGTAGATATTTCCCAGAACTGAGGGTCCCTCCACTTTTTAGACTACATAGGGAAACTTCCTGTCATTGCCATGGCATTTGAAAACTGTCACGGTAGTGGTGAGTGGGAGTGTCTTTTAGCATGCTAATATGCTATAATTAGCGTATGATGAGAACTGAGGACAACCAAAGGTCACTTTCATCGCCATCTTAGATTTGCTGGATTTTGGCCGGCTTCTTGACCCTATCCTGTTTTATCAGCAGGGTCTTTATGATCTATAGCTTGTGAAACCAATCCTGCCAACCTTCTATCTCATCCTATGACTAAGAATGCCTAATCTGCTGGGAATGCGGCCCAGTAGGTCTCGGCCTTATTTTATTTTTTAATTTTATTTTTTTCTTGAGACGGAGTTTCGCTCTTGTTGCCCAGGCTGGAGTGCAATGGCAGTATCTCGGCTCACTGCAACCTCCACCTCCCAGGTTCAAGCGATTCTCCTGTCTCGGCCTCCTGAGTAGCTGGCACTACAGGTGCCCGCCACCACGCCCAACTAATTTTTGTATTTTTAGTAGAGACGGGGTTTCACTGTTGGCCAGGCTAGTCTTCAACTCCTGACTTTAGGTGATCCATCCACCTCCACCTCCCAAAGTGCTGGGATTACAAGCGTGAGCCACCGCGTCTGGCCTTGGTCTCAGACTTGTTTTACCCAGCCCCTATTCGAGATGGAAGTAAATTAGGCTTGTCTGAAATAATGTTACTGGGTCTTATACTTAAAGTTTAGCATTTTCAAAGAAAACAAAAAATAGGTGGCCGTGACTATGTAAAATATAAGGCATGGGGTCTGGACACGGTGACTCAGGCCTTTAATCCCAGCACTTTGGGAGGCCGAGGTGGGCGGATCACTTGAGGTCAGGAGTTCGAGACCAGCCTGGCCAACATGGTGAACCCCTGTCTCTACTAAAATTACAATAAGTAGCTGGGCATGGTGGTGGGTGCTGTAATCCCAGCTACTAGGGAGGCTGAGGCCTGAGAATCACTTGAACCTGGGAGACGGAGGTTGCAGTGAGCCAAGATTGTACTACTGCACTCCAGCCTGGGCTACAGAGGGAGACTTTTTCAAAACAAAGAAGAAGATATAAGGCACGAGGCCAGGCGCAGTTTGGGAGGCTGTGGTGGGTGGATTGCTTGAGCTCAGGAGTTCCAGACCAGCCTTGGCAACATGGTAAAACCTCTTCTCTACAAAAAATTCAAAAAGTACCTGGGTGTGGGTGTAGCATCACACATCTGTGGTCCCAGCTACTCAGGAGGCTGAGGTGGGAAGATTGCTTGAGTCTGGGAGGTCGAGGCTGTAGTGAGAAGAGATTGCTCTACTACACTCCAGCTTGGGTGACAGAGTCAGTCCCTGTCTCAAAAAAAAAAAAAGTATAAGGCATGAAAGGCAGTACATATGAATAACTCTTTTTTTGCTGTAATTTGCAGAAGCATCCTGTGCACTGTGGCAAGGTAGGAGAGCCTCTCACAAATCACACTGCAGACCAGAGTCTCCCTGCCTCCCATCTGAAGTACCAGCCATTTACAACTCAACAAACTGAGTACTTAGAACCAGCCTAATGTGGATCCTCCCGGCAGAACTCTGTTACAGTCTCACTTCAGAGACTAATTGGAAGTGAATAATTTAAAGAATCTCTTCCCCTAAGTTTTCTTTAAAGACAAAACATTTTTGAATGTTCATAAGCATAGGTTATGTGGAACTAAGGGTAGCAAGACAAAGTCCTAGGGACAGAAAGGAGAATGGTGGTTGCCAGCAGTTGGGGGAAGAGGGGATTAAAGGGAGTTATTGTTTAATGGATACGGAGGTTTAATTTTGCAAGATGAAAAAGATTCTGGAGATGGGTGGTGATAATGACTATACAACAGTGTGAGTGTACTCAATGTCACAGAACTGAAACCTTTAAAATGGTTAAAATGGTAAACTGTATGTTATGCATATTTTACCACAATTCAGAATGGAAAAAAAATTGTTATCTGGAGATCAGATTTCAAAATAAATTTTTTATTAGGCCTTTTACTCACAAAATTGAAATAGAACAGAATTATGCTAAGATAGTTCATTATTAGGTGTGAATTTGATTCAGAGATTGGTAAAAGATAATATATACAAATCAACTGATATTTCTAATAATTCCTAAATCATGTCATCCTATTTATGGGGACAAGATTCACCAAAACCTGAAAATATATAAGATAAACACTGGTCTGGGCAAATGATAACTCCTAATACTCCAGTATTGACTTGCCGTGTAACTCTAAGTCAATTGTTCTTTCTGTATGTCAGTTTTCTCACATGTGAAACATGAGTATTAAAGCAGATCTGACTTTGGGAGGCTGAGGCGGGCGGATCACAAGGTCAGGAGTTCAAGGCTGACCAATATGGTGAAGCCCCGTCTCTACTAAAAATACAAAAATTAGCCGGGTATGGTGGCAGCCACCTGTAGTCCCAGCTACTTGGGAGGTTGAGGCAGGAAAATCGCTTGAACCGGAGAGGCGAAGGTGGCAGTGAGCCAAGATCGCTCCACTGCCCTCCAGCCTGGGCGACAGAGTGAGGCAAAAAAATTATTCAAGCACAGTGTTATTAATAATATTTGGGCATTTTAATGTAATAGGATTTAAAACATCACTGTTCCTTTGTATTTGGCATCTGTCCCAGTTCATCATGATTATCCTTAGGAGCATTTATTTAGAAGAACTGAGTCTGCTTTGTCTTATTCTACATGAGAGTATTTATATGCATTCCTTGGTAGTCTATTGGACAATTCACGATCATAGAAAGATTAGGATATTCCTCACTTGCCTAGATTTCTCTCTTCTAAATCACTTAACCTTAACAATAATTTGGTTGGTCTATGTTGAATACCAAGCTTATGCTGACATCCTTTTTAGATCAGATAATATAAGATATATACCAATACCCTCAATTATTATTTTCCTATCACAAAGCACATACCATAAACTGGATATACAGCTCTGATATTTGTCTCTGCTCTACTTATTTGGCTACAGAAGGACTGTTTGATACCTGGTTGTCAGATCAAATTATAATCTAAATCCTTTAGCTATGTTTAGCTCCTTGGCAGTAGGAGAGTCGAGAACATAGAATTCAGAAGTATATGGTTCGGGAGCATGGTAACTAGATATGAAGCATTTTACTTCTATGTTACTGGTGTGAATCTGAACTTGATTACTATTTGTGCTCTATACAAGACGTAAGTGATCTGATTTGCATCTCTAATGGAGCACCCCATGTTACAAAACTCATCACCCTTGGCACTAATTAGCATTCTTGTTGTCAGCCTCAGGATAGACGCCAAGGACTGAATCAGTCTGGAAACCTGAACTACTGCTGCGTCTGACTCATCAGTCTAGGTGGCCCATTCAGCCTTTGGCCTTTCCTTAGAGTTTACAGCTCAGTGCAACTGGGTGTGCTCCACTCTTTGTGACTTCACAAAGTGAACTAAAAGATGTTTATTTAAAATAAATAAATTTTTATAATAGTAATGATAATAGTGGTGGTTAGCATTTATTGACCACTTGCTAGGAGCCAGGCATTGTTCTAAAAGTATTAACTCACTTAAGTCTCACAGCATTCCTATGATATTTTCCTCCTTTACAGAGGAGGCACAAAGAGATTAAATAACTTGCCTAATGTTTCTCACATAATAAGTGGCGGAGTTGGAATACAGCTCTAAATACTAAATAAGTCTCTTCGTAATTATAGCATTTATTTGATTATTTCTTTTATCATCTTACTATAAAACTGATTTAAAAAAAAAAAATCTGTGTCCAAACCAAATGGGGCATATATCAATTTCCCAATTTTAAAATTGTTCATCTTTCAGTACTAGTTTTTAATTATTTGTTTTCAAAAGACATGATGTCCCTTTCTTAAACTTAATTCACGTGCATCATTATTCTGAACTTAAGGTCCTTAAATATCTCAATTTTAGGCTGGGCGTGGTGGCTCATGCCTGTAATCCTAGCACTTTGGGAGGCCAAGGTGGGTGGATTGTCTGAGCTCAGGAATTCCAGACTAGCCAGGGCAACATGGTGAAACCCTGTCTCTACTAAAAATACAAAAATTAGCTGGGCGTGGTGGCATGCACCTGTAATCCCAGCTACTTGGTAGGCTGAAGTGGGAGAATCTCTTGAACCTGGGAGGCAAAGATTGCAGTGAGCTGAGATTGTGCCTCTACACACCAGCCTGGGCAACAGAGCAAGACTCTGTCTCCAAAAAAAATGATCTCAATTTTACTATGGCTTTTATGCTTATCTATTTTTTTATTATTTAAGTTAAACATTACCTGATCGTGGCACTTGGAAACGTTCTCTGCCCTTCACTTTCTAGATTAATAGATTTAGAATCTAAATTACTTTGAGAGGTAAAATAAAATAAATCTCTATCAAACACTTCATTCCAATACATAGTTCACATGATTGGGGAGCGAATGACGAACAGGCAGTCCAGCTACTTCCTTTTATTAATGTAGTAATTAGATTATTTTCACCACTATTCATGCAAAATTGGAAAGCATATAAGAAATTTTTTGACCGGGCACGGTGACTCCCACCTGTCATTCCAGCACTTTGGGAGGCCGAGGCAGGCAGATCACGAGGTCAGGAGTTTAAGGCCAGCCTGGGCAACATGGCAAAACCCCGTCTCTTTAAAAATACAAAAATTAGCTGGGTGTGGTGGCAGGTGCCTGTAATCCCAGCTACTCAGGAGGCTGAGGCAGGAGAATCACTTGAACCCAGGAGGCAGAAGTTGCAGTGAGCTGAGATCATGCCATTGCACTCTAGCCTGGAAGACAAGAGCAAGACTCCATCTCAAAATAAAAATAAATTTTTTTGAAAATCTGGGTCTTTATTTTATGAGATTTCCCATAGTATCCAGGGAAGAAGTTTTTAATACACTAAGTGACCTTTAAAATAAAGTTCATGAAGCAATTAGATATGTTTCAATGAATACATAAATAAATCTGGTTCTCACAGTTTTCTTAAGACTTAGTAAAATAATATTGGTAGTAATTACTGTTTAGAGATATAAAATAATCTATAACCACCTTTTAATGTTTCTTTTTGTTGCCTTGTACACCCCGTTACTCAAAGCTGTTGTAAGTCTCACTTGGCACACATCTATTGCTCCAGTTTTGCTAAGAGATAAAATTTGGGATGCCTCCCAAAATAACCCTCATTAGACTAAATTAATAATGTCAACTTGAAAATCTGGGTTTTACTGCTGGCTTACATGGACATACAGCATGGCCTTTCTAGTGCTTAACTTTCCTATATACAAAATAATCATAACGAAGACCAATTTCAAGGGCAGGAGTGTTGTTTTGTTGTTGTTGTTGTTTTTATCGGCATGTAATAACCAATACGTGATTGTAGATAACTTCAGATGTCTACTTAAAAAATAGTAACTACAGCCTGGCCAACATGGTGACACCCCGTCTCTACTAAAAATACAAAAATTAGCTGGGCATTGTGCCACGTGCCTGTCATCCCAGCTACTCAGGAGGCTGAGACATGAGAATCACTTGAACTTGGGAGGCAGGGGTTGCAGTGAGCCAAGATCATGCCACTGCACTCTAGCCTGGGTGACTGAGCAAGACTTTGTCTCAAAAAAAAAAAAAAAAGCTAATAATTTGCAGGTAGAGATGCACAGAGAGAATTGCTTATTATGTATTGTTGCTTCAGTTCCTTTAAGCTGTTTCTTTGACTAGTGAGAGATAGTAAATCACCTGCATTTCCAAGGACTTGGAAACACTTTGGAGGAAGTCATGAAATCAAGGTAATCCCAATATCACTGGATGTCTCCATCTTGTTACTCTGCATCTTCTGTGTTTTTTTCCAAATAGATTTCTGAATGCATTACTAATTAGTGTGCAGGCCTCTGAAATGTGGCGTGGTGTAGCAGACAAGAGCTGGGCTTCAGCGTTGTGTGGACCTTAGATGTGAATCACAGCTCTGAGTGGCTTTGTGCAATTTCTTCTCTGATCTTCAGTTTCCTTCTCTATAAAAAGAGGATAATGATATAGTATACTTGGGACCATCTTAAAGTATGCTTCCTGAGTCTTTTTCAGATCCTTGAATTTGCAAAAACCACAGTAGCATATAATTTTTTCAGTTTCATCCTTCACAAAATAGGGACAATGACCTATACTTCCTGGGTTGTTGTAGTAAATTAAATTATGAATTAAATATGAACAACAAAGCTTGGTTGATGTGGATGCTAGGTTGGGGTGAGCTAGGGTCACTCAGGGAGCTAAATAATTCATTCTGGCTTATCTGCCTTTCCAGAAATAAGTCCAGTTTGGAGTCAGTCACAAATAGTTGAAATCTTGATTGAAATTAGAGAATATTATGTGTGTTTTAAGGGTACTGTTTATTTCTGGGCAAACAGGAAACAGTCTGTGGCTTGAGCTGGGATCCCCAAAACCAGCACATGAGAATGAACAGAACTGCCCATCAGCGATGAGGATTAGGGTCATGAAGCACAAAACTCATTAGAAGCAGCATATGGAAGCAAGAAAGAGCCTGATCTTTACAGGGTGGAAAGGACCTTATGTAAAACAAAGGTTGGGCAAAGGTAGTCAGAAAAAAATAGTAGTAAGCCAGTTTAGAAGGATGTAAAAGTACGAAAACACCTCTTATGAGCACCTAGGGAAGAACCCTTGGGCAAGGTGGTCACTGAAAACAGCACCAAGTCTTTTTCAAAAGCAAGAGTTCCCCTATACCAATTATCTCAAGAATTATAAGCATCCATTGAGCCAAATGCACAGATAGTTCCTCAGTTTGTGACTGGTGTGTGGTGAACACACAATCATTTTTAGCTCCTTTCTTCATTTGATTTAATTCTTAATAGTATTTTTGTTTTCAACAAATATCGTAACCATTAATGACAATTAAATCAGTTAATGTTGCTGAGAGTCTGGGCCATTTGATCTTTCCTGGCACATAGTAAGTGTTCAGTAAATATGTGTTGATTAACTAAATAATTTAGGACAGTTTATACATCATTTTTATGGCATGCCACAGATAAATATTTATTATGTTCCTACTTTGTGTCATGCCTTGAGATTAGAACTGCGTGACCCAAAAAGAAAAATTTCGTATAGCTTCAATTCTCAAAAAGTTGATCTAGTTGAGTAAATAATACATAAATACGTAAATAAAGACATGGTTTAATTCAACAATATAAGAAACACTGCAACAAGTAGTTGTTTAATTACATAAGTGGAAGCGACAGTGAACAAAGGCACAGGGTAAAGAGAAGGCAAGGAAATATTGGTGGAACATTTTGGTTGGAGATAAGTAATTGTGTAGAAGAGTGGCAGGTAAGACCAGAACGGTGGTTTGTATTTCATAAGATTGGGATGCCCACATTTCTGATTATACCAAAGCTTTTCTTATTCTTGATGAAAATTTGCTGTAGCTGCCTTCATCAGTATGTAATGTCATCCTTTGGCCCGATGGTATTTTTTAGCCTTATATTCTTTTTTGTCAGATATTAAGATACTATGCCAACTTTCTTTAGGTTCATAGTGGCTTAATTTAAGCTTTCATTCCTTTTATTTTTAACATTTTTTTCATTTTGTCTTCAATGTGTTTATTTAATATTCTTGTTCTTAACTCCAGGTTGACAGTATCTGTCTTTTAGTTGGTGGATTTAACCTATTTGTACTTATATTTACTCAAAGTTTTAAAACTTACTTCTGATAGCTTATTATATTTTTAATTTACTGAACTTCTCATTTCTTCCTTTTTGTTTTTGCTCCTGATTTCAATTGTATAGGTCAAGTTTTCTTCTCTTGGTTTAGAAGCTGTACATTTTGTTTTTATACTTGTTATCCTTAAGATACAGTCTCATGTTTACTTATCCCTGTTGACTTCTTTAACTTATTAATATTTGCATTTTTCTCCTAACAGGAAAAGTACTTTATCACATTGTCATCTGCCTTTAATCTTTTGATACTGCCCAGAATTTAAATTCTGGGTTCTCTTGAATAATGAATATTACCAAAATATTTGGTTTTCATTAATTCTCTGTCTCTTAAACACCAATTTTCAGGGATCTATTTCTCTATTTCTCTCTCCTGTTTTTTTTGTTTGTTTGGTTGGTTGGTTGGTTTTTTTTGAGACAGGGTCTCATTTTACTGCAGCCCAGGATGGAGTGTAGTGGCACAATCAAAGCTCATTGTAGCTTCCACCTCCCAGGCTTGATCCTCCTGCCTCAGCCTCCCAGGTAGCTGGTACTACAAGCACAGACCACCACGCCCAGCTAATTATTTTTTTATTTTTTAAAGAGATGATGTTTCATCATGTTGCCCAGGCTGGTCTCAAACTCCTAGGGTCAAGTGATCCACCCACCTCAGCTTCCCAAAATGCTGGGATTATGGCTGTGAGCCACTTCACCTGCTGTGCTTTTCTTATTATTATTACTTTCCCCCAAAATGTTTTCTCACAAAAAATGAGTCTTTGTATGGCAAACAGTTTGAGACCTATGTGAGGCAGTACTTTTATTATACCTTCAAATGTGAATGACAGTTTGTCTAAAAATAATATTCTAGGTTCAAATTTCTTTTCCTTCCATTATTTAAAAATATGGCTCTATTGTTTTGCATTCAGTGTTGCTGTTGGGAAATCGAATGGCAGTCTGAGTCTTGTTCCTTTGCAGCTGAACTGCTCTTTACTTATGGAAGCTCTTGGAATATTTTCTTTGTGTTTGATTTTATTAAATTAACTACAATTAAAAAAAAGAAAATTTGCACAATATTGTCAGACCAGTGGATTTATCTACAAAAGATTTATCCCCAGCTAAATTTATCCCCATTGTGATAAATTTTTGTGTTTAACTTCTCTGTAACGTTATCTTCTTACTTATCCCTTTTAGTGACATTGTCACCTGCATTTCAAACTAAAGCTCACTGTTTAGCCTAAAAGATGAAGGGAAAGGAGGTCTAAGATGTTTAATACACATGATAATTACATTGAGCCATGAATCTTTGTTTGGGCTGTTTTGATTAATTCATTCTTAGTTTGGAATGAAGAGCAATTTGGAGGTGAACAAAATGGATAAAAAAGCAAAACAAAAAGATTTTGCAGGTCTTCCTACTACCTTTATTAACTTGGAAGTTTGCTGACTCAGGAAAATGCCAAACATATAGATTCATATGCAAATAAAAATGTGAACTTGGATAAGGACATAAGATACAAATTTCTTTTGAATTTTCCATAGTCTGTGTTCTCCAAACTCTTCCTCTGTACTCTTCCCTTCTTGACAACGGTTTAATTCCACTTGGTACTTACTATTTTCCAGACAAATTATATGTAATAAGATGGTAACTTCCCAGAAGTGTGTATTAGCTGTTGCTATTTCAGTCAACCAATTTTACTGAGTCTTCCTTGTGAAAATAGCCCTAGAGCTTAGTCATATGCTATTTTTCTGTTCCCTTCATGTTTCTATTAAATAAACACAAAGTCAATAAAACTGAAGTGATATCTTTAACAATCCCATTGCCCATGAATACATATGAAAATCATGATGAATTTCTTCCTTTGAGTGAGTTCTGATTTTTGAACTAATCTTAAAGATTATTCTTCATGAGACAGCAGTGGGGGCCATTGAAAAGAGAGCAAGTTCTAAACTAAAAGGCTTAGGTTAGGCCAGGTGTGGTGGCTCACGCCTGTAATTCCAGCACTTTGGGAGGCTGAGGCAGGCGGATCACCTGAGGTCAGGACTCATGACCAGCCTGACCAACATGGTGAAACCCTGTCTCTACTCAAAATGCAAAAATTAGCCAGGCGTGGTGGCAGGTGCCTGTAATCCCAGCTGCTTTGCAGGCTAAGGCAGGAGAATCGCTTGAACGTGGGAGCTGGAGGTTGCAGTGAGCTGAGAGCCCACCATTGCACTCCAGCCTAAGCAACAAAAGTGAAACTCTGTCTCAAACAACAACAAGCCTCTAAAAGGCTTAGGTTAGGATCCACTCAACTGTGTAACTCACTGGTTGGGTAACTGTGGGAAAACTATGCTTCTTTAAGGTTTAATTTCCTCCCAGTAACATGTAGATAACAACACTTTGCAGGGTTGCTATGAGAATTAAATGAGAATAACTTAGGTTACTCCCCAGCCTAGAATACACTTGTAAGAAATGTTAGTTCCTATTTCCTTTCCCGCACATCATTAGAATTAGTGTGATTACCTGGGTCATGAGTAAGAACACTGAAATTTGTTTTCAGTTTTTGGAGATGTCCAAGCAGACCAAAAATAGAATCTGTGTAGAATCACTCAGAGCCTGGCATATTGGCATATTTTGAGCTCACCTTACAAAGAAAGAATATTCAAGCTGCTATTTTCCTATCCCTAACTTGTAAAAACTTTATTGACCCATGTTGCTGTGCTCAGAAATTACACCAAAGCGTTTAAATTTAGTTTTAAAAGAACAAACCTCTTATATTGTTTCAGCACAATAACAAATAGAAACAAAAAAATAAGTCTGTCACAGCATTCTGACTGCTTCCAATGCCCCACTTTTCAGCACTAATGCCTAATGCTCCAGTCTACCTATCAATTCACGTTCCCAGATGAAACATTGCATATAGAGTTTATTGCAAGCCTTTGCTTTTTTCTTTCTAAATTATCACTTCTTTCTGTTTGCTTAGTCATACAAAATAATTTCAAGGTTGGTTTCAGTCAGAAAAATTATAAACTTAAACCCTATATAGTGTTCCCTTAGAATATTTATTAAAATAAAGATATATTTTCTATTCTTTCTTTCTTTATTTTTTTTGAGACAGAGTCTCACTCTGTCGCCCAGGCTGGAGTGCAGTGGCGCAATCTTGGCTCACTGTAACATGTGCCTCCTGGGTTCAAGCGATTCTCCTACCTCAGCCTCCCAAGTAGCTGGGATTACAGGCACACACCACCACGCCCTGCTAGTTTTTGCATTTTTAGTAGAGACAGGGTTTCACCATGTTGGTCAGGCTGGTCTTGAACTCCTGACCTCAGGTGAGTCACCCACCTCAGCCTCCCAAAGTGCTGGGATTACAGGCATGAGCCAGTGCACCTGGCCTGATATGTTTTCTATTCATTTTTACTTTTTAATTTTTCTCAAAGATGTTGGAAATATAATCATTTGAATATTTGCAATGGTTATGAACACAGACTCAGGTTCAATTTTGGCTCAGTCACTTACTTGTTGTGTGATCTTGGGCAAGTTTTAAACTTCTTTCTAAGCCTCAAGTTTTCATCTGTAAAATGAGGATTATAACAATACCTACTTCAAAGACATTAAGGGAATTCATTAAATAAAACACATACACAAAGAGCCTAGCATAGTGCCTAGCACACAGCTAAGGAATATTAACTTATTTCTACCAAGACTATAGCATATTTATGTGTGTTAATATAATCATTATATTAATGTAGTGAGAAGTAGGATTTAACTGTATACCTTCAGGAGTACATACGTGATAACAATTGTTCCAGATTTCTTCAGTAATTTAGTCTCAGAGTGCTCTTTTAAAAAGTTCTGGGCCGGGCGCGGTGGCTCAAGCCTGTAATCCCAGCACTTTGGGAGGCCGAGACGGGCGGATCACGAGGTCAGGAGATCGAAACCATCCTGGCTAATACGGTGAAACCCCGTCTCTACTAAAAATACAAAAACTAGCCGGGCGAGGTGGCGGGCGCCTGTAGTCCCAGCTACTCGGGAGGCTGAGGCAGGAGAATGGCGGAAACCCGGGAGGCGGAGCTTGCAGTGAGCTGAGATCTGGCCACTGCACTCCAGTCCGGGCGACAGAGCGAGACTCCGCCTCAAAAAAAAAATAAAAATAAAAAAATAAAAAGTTCTGAATAGATTTTCTTCTTGGAAATAATACTTTTTGAAAAGTGTAAACTTTGATATGTACTGCATACCAAAAGCACAAGTAAAGGAAGCTTTGTTGTGTTTTAATGCAAACCACATGGTAAAGCTTTAATTTAATCACCTTAAAATTAGGGGAACAAACAGGAAGTGTTGTAATAATTGATTGTTTTTCCATATTTACCTTAGTAAATGCCTTGACCATAGTCCCAATTTGGTACCAAATAAAGATATTTATACATGTAATATGCATCCTGTGTATAGATATCTTCTGTATTCCACATGCTTTATTATTGAGAATTTCTTCACGCTTATTTTCTTTTAGTCTAAGGAGAAATCAAGAAAGCCTATTTCCTTAGTCATCTTAGTCATTATCCACCCCCACCAGCCCTCCAGGCTAAGAACATCGTGCAGACTGAGTTATTAAAGTTGATCTGAAAGAGCAATCTGTTCTAAATGACTGTCCCTGGATCTGCAACGGAACCCTGTAAATACCCTTCATTACTCTGGCGGGGCAGTATCACATTTCCTTCATGCCACTTTTGTGTCTGACACAAGTTAGGCAGTGAGATTTGGACTTTAGATCATCCTGGTTGATTGATATAGGAATGGTGCTTCTCCTGAGACAGGTAACCACAAATTTACTTCTCAGGATAATGTTTTAAAGCAGGTGTTCTGTTTAGTTTTTTAAAATGTGTTTAGTTTTTAAAACTAAGTGGGTTTTGAACTTTTAAGTAGTTTTTTTTTAATGTTTTTAGTTTTCCCAGGCAAGCATTTTCAGTAGTTCAGATGAAAAAGAAATTTCTTAACGGTTTCATTGTCTTTTTCAATTACATTGTTGTCATGCCTTTTGTATAAGATCTTTTATAATCCACTACCCATCTATTGTTTTGGATGGTCAAGAACTTGTCTTTGCTGTGAAAATTTTTCTCATTAAAAATGGCTAAAAAATACGTACAGTCTCTGTTTTTCAAAACTACGGCATAGAGGTTTTGTTTAATTTTTTCATCTGATACTGGATACGTCAAGATGAATCTATGAACTTCAAGCAAAACTTATTGAAGCTTTGGTATATGTGAGTAATTTGTTTTAGAGAACTGGAGCCTATAGCGATATAAAAAAATAGCAAATGCAAACATTTTATATGAATCTAATAGCATGGACATTCTCCCATGCTTTTCATCCAAATGAAGACTTCCTCTGTCATAGATCTTCCAGATTCCTTGGCATTCCTGTGGATCATTCCAATGTGAGTAAATTGTTTCTGTGGCTGACTGACTGAATTAAGAAAACAGCTGAAGGCAAGCACAGGATCGTGTTCAAACCACAAGAAACACATGTGTTGGATGAGCCACTCAACTTTATAGGAAGGCTTGTAACCAACCTTGTGTTTGCTTGCCACTTAACAAAGTTTGTTTTTAACTATGTTGGGCATTAAAAAGTTTTAAAGATTATTTTTTGTATCAATAAACTCTGATGAAATCTTGAACTAGTAGGTTTGTGGTATAATGTTTATACAATTGCGACTGAAGATAAGCAAGGTGGTAGCTGGCTTATTTGGGAACAGAAATTAGTTTTTAAAAACTAAAATCTAAAATATGTTTGATGTATTATAACCAAAGTGTTCACAATTGCTAAATATTATTTATTTAAAACATTTATATTCAGTTTTTTTTTCAACGAGCTCAAAAATTGTGTATGGTATCTGTATTTGAAGATGCTGCAGTAAAAATGAAAAGAGAAAGATGACTGCCATTCAGAATTTCTTTGGTTCCTTATTTATTTATTTATTTATTTAAGACAGAGTCTTGCTCTGTCACCCAGTCTGGAGTGCAGTGGCACAATCTTGGCTCACTGCAACCTCTGCCTCCCGGGTTCAAGAGATTCTCTTGCCTCAGCCTCCCGAATAGCTGGGACTACAGGCACGCACCTCCACGCCCGGCTAATTTTTTTGTATTTTTAGTAGAGACAGAGTTTTGCCACGTTGCCCAGGCTGGTCTCGAACTCCTGAGCTCAGCGATCCGCCTGCCTCGACCTCCCAAAGTGCTAGGATTACAGGCGTGAGCCACTGCACCCGGCTGGCTTCTTTTTTCTGTAACTCTTCTTTTGCATTTTTAACCTACTTTAATTCTTTATATAGATTCCTAATTTCACTGCCCAACCAGCTTTATTCTACCTTTTAGTATGAGTCTCCTTCAACCTTAGTATTCTATACCTGGGTGAAAGGTAGAATACCAGGCTTATCGTGGCAGTTTGCAGGAAAGTAAAAATGTGTTTACTTTTACTGTGTTTCAACATTGCCTTTACTAGCCACCTGAAATAGAGGTTCTACTTTCCTGTGGGAGAGAACCACCCAAGACCCAGCAGCACTTACATTGATTATGGCTTAAGATCTGAGTGGGATAGTGGAGGAAGATCCTCTTTTTAAATAAAAATAAATTGTTGGCATATCCACATAAATAGAATATGCAGAAAGACAATTAAGTGGTCTTGACATTAGTATCAGCACAAGATTAGGTAAGAGAGCAAATGAATCTGTACATTGAAGCTCTGGATTACAGTGGTAATGAGAATAACCTATACAGATAATTCATTTCCTCCTGTATCCTCTTCTGTCCTCAATACCAGTTATTTCAATCTGAATTATTTAAAAGTGTTCCTCATTGTTTTTTTGCCTGTGTAAGCCTAAAACCACATAAAAAAGGTGTAATTAAACCTCCAGTGCTATCACAATAAACAAAGAAATTTTATATCTGTTCAATGTACTATAAATAGTCTCACAATGACTGAAGAGGATAAAGATCTCTTTGTAAATTCCATGAGGTCAGAAATTTTTGTGTATTTTGTGCACTACTTTATACTCGTACGTGGTACACAGTAGGCATTAAGTAAATAATTATCAAATGAATGAATCACTAGGAAGAAACCCTTTAAGCAGTTGTGTGACTTAATTAAGAAAGCTAGATTTAAACCAATGTATTTCATGCTATCAGAATCTAAGAATGACCCTTTTAAAGAATAATAACTAGCATTTAAGTCTGAATTTTCAAAGTCCTGGCTTCTACCATGACTGATAATGTTATAGCATCATTTAATCTATACTAAGCAATCAGGTTAACTTTTTTTCAAGTTTATTTATTTATTTATTTAAGACAGAGTCTTGCTCTGTCACCCAGTCTGGAGTGCAGTGGCACAATCTTGGCTCACTGCAACCTCTGCCTCCCGGGTTCAAGAGATTCTCTTGCCTCAGCCTCCCGAATAGCTGGGACTACAGGCACGCACCTCCACGCCCGGCTAATTTTTTTGTATTTTTAGTAGAGACAGAGTTTTGCCACGTTGCCCAGGCTGGTCTCGAACTCCTGAGCTCAGCGATCCGCCTGCCTCGACCTCCCAAAGTGCTAGGATTACAGGCGTGAGCCACTGCACCCGGCTGGCTTCTTTTTTCTGTAACTCTTCTTTTGCATTTTTAACCTACTTTAATTCTTTATATAGATTCCTAATTTCACTGCCCAACCAGCTTTATTCTACCTTTTAGTATGAGTCTCCTTCAACCTTAGTATTCTATACCTGGGTGAAAGGTAGAATACCAGGCTTATCGTGGCAGTTTGCAGGAAAGTAAAAATGTGTTTACTTTTACTGTGTTTCAACATTGCCTTTACTAGCCACCTGAAATAGAGGTTCTACTTTCCTGTGGGAGAGAACCACCCAAGACCCAGCAGCACTTACATTGATTATGGCTTAAGATCTGAGTGGGATAGTGGAGGAAGATCCTCTTTTTAAATAAAAATAAATTGTTGGCATATCCACATAAATAGAATATGCAGAAAGACAATTAAGTGGTCTTGACATTAGTATCAGCACAAGATTAGGTAAGAGAGCAAATGAATCTGTACATTGAAGCTCTGGATTACAGTGGTAATGAGAATAACCTATACAGATAATTCATTTCCTCCTGTATCCTCTTCTGTCCTCAATACCAGTTATTTCAATCTGATTATTTAAAAGTGTTCCTCATTGTTTTTTTGCCTGTGTAAGCCTAAAACCACATAAAAAAGGTGTAATTAAACCTCCAGTGCTATCACAATAAACAAAGAAATTTTATATCTGTTCAATGTACTATAAATAGTCTCACAATGACTGAAGAGGATAAAGATCTCTTTGTAAATTCCATGAGGTCAGAAATTTTTGTGTATTTTGTGCACTACTTTATACTCGTACGTGGTACACAGTAGGCATTAAGTAAATAATTATCAAATGAATGAATCACTAGGAAGAAACCCTTTAAGCAGTTGTGTGACTTAATTAAGAAAGCTAGATTTAAACCAATGTATTTCATGCTATCAGAATCTAAGAATGACCCTTTTAAAGAATAATAACTAGCATTTAAGTCTGAATTTTCAAAGTCCTGGCTTCTACCATGACTGATAATGTTATAGCATCATTTAATCTATACTAAGCAATCAGGTTAACTTTTTTTCAAGTTTATTTATTTATTTATTTTAAATTTTATTATTTTTTTGAGACAGAGTTGCACTCTGTGCCCCATGTTGGAATGCAGTGGTGCGATCTCGGCTCACTGCAACCTCTGCCTCCCCAGTTCAAATAATTCTCCTGCCTCAGCCTCCTGAGTAGCTGGGATTACAGGCATGCGCCACCACACCTGGCTAATTTTTGTATTTTTAGTGGAGATGAGGTTTCACCACATTGGCCAGCCTGGTCTTGAACTCCTGACCTCAGGTGATCTGCCCACATCAGTCTCCCAGAGTGCTTGGATTATAGGCGTGAGCCACTGTGCCTGGCCAAGGAATTTTTAACGTTAATTACCTTCTCGGCTTTTGCTTAGCCTTTGGACAAACAATTCAAAAAAGCTCTCAGCTTTAAAACATTAGACCTTAGCTTCTGTTGGCTTTTCACAGTCAAATTTCCTAAAATGTATCAGTGATTTAATAAGAGTAAATTTCCTATTGATTAAAATTCAAGGTCTTAAAAATTAAGAGTTTTCATACATTTAAAAATAATGTCATTGTTTTGACTGATGAACTATGGTATAATGCATTTAGTGTTCATTCCAAACATCAATCAATAAATAACTTGGGCCTCTGGCTATAAGGGAAATTCTATAGGTAAAAGAACTGATTGACCCCCACCCCCTATAGGTGCTGTCCTGCTATGGAATCCCTTTGCTCAGTTTTCTCCTGTCCAATCAGGTGGAATGTTTCACAGGCACATGGTTTATACAGCTCAAAATAACTTGGGACCTGTGAGCTGACAAATGCTCTGGCTCTGGTGGTGACAGGTTGTCCAGCTTCTTACAGCCATCTTCACTGAAACTAAGGTTAACTCCTCACTCTCTATGGACGGCTACTCTCTATTTCCAAGGGCGTGAAGAATTTCCCTCTTCTCCTGTGCTTTCATCTAAAAGTTCTCCCTGGATAATTATCATTGCAGTGGAGTGCCTGGATTGGACATCCTCATCTGGGTCAACTAAGAAAAGAAAGGTAATATCCAGATTTAAGTTCACAAGTGTGTTTTGATAATAGGGCACTGACAGTGGAAAAGCGAATATTTCAAAGAACTCATTACTGTTACTTGAAATGAAACCTAGGATAACTGTCTAATTACATACGATGGGACATGAAATTAAGTGAAAAATAAAGCTTTCCACATGTAAAGATTTTGGAGGGGATTGATGAGACTCACAGAGATCACAGCCTGCCTGAGTTCCTAAGGAAAAATATCTCGACAGAGGAAGTTGTGACCTGTTGCATATCTCATTGGCATTTTCCACACATTCTTTTATTAAAAGAATGTTGTTTATAAAGAGAATATGTATGCAATGCCTATTTCCTTTTTAAAGGAAGTTGAATCTAAAAAAATGTGCCTGCATAAAGACTTTCATTTAAATTTTTTTTATCATGTAAAAGGATACGCTTGCTATATTTAGTGTTGGAAGATCTGCTCCCTGGATTAATGTACACAACAGCTGCAGAAAGTCTTGCTCAAGGGACATTGCTCTTTCTTTCTCCTTTCTCTCTCTCTCTCCCTGTCTCTTTCTCTCTCTCTCTCCCTTTTCAGCTGCATCAGAAAGACACTTGACAGTCAGTGGCAAATGTTTGGCCTGGTACATTGCACTATTAGCAGTAATTAGATGCACATCTTGGGTTATATTTTAAAAACTGTATAAGAAAGAAAGAGAAAAGATGGATTATTAAGTATTTCCAGTCCTCAAAAGTGAACATTACAGTAATGGTGTTAAGGAGTTTTATTACCTTATCAACAGATTTTTATATTCTTATTAAAGATAATAACATCAGCTTGAAAGAAACAAAATAGTCATCCAGTTTTCTTTATCAAAAAACTATGATTCAATTACTTTAGTAGTAATGAAATGAATCCTACAAACTCTAAATTGAAAACTTGTCATAACTTTTTATAGTCTCTCAATAATAACAGCTCTTGAGTTCACATAAAATTCATAGTCCTTTTCTAGGAAATTGAGAATGTCTATACTTATAGCTATCATAAACATGTTTTTTAAAACAGAAAATAAGATATACTGTCTGACACACGATTTGACTACAAGCAAAATATTTAAAATCATGGCCATCCCAAGAAATCTGAAATATATGAATAATATACTTACAGAGGTGTCAAGAGATAAAATTATAGGCATTACAGAATCTTATAATAATGGACTATGAAACAAACAGTTGAACACTATCCAAATTCTGGAAATGTGTCTCTATCCCCACTTATAGTATATGGCTAATGCTACTGGAACTCATAATAATGTGTTAAAACCCCAGTCTTCCATATATCTACAATTTATAATATAGACACTACTACAATATGCTTACAAAGGCACTTTCAGTAGAACAGACACAGAACTACAATTTATGGACACAAGAAGTTGAATGAGTTTTTATCCAAGCTGGTTTTGGGACTAGTGGTAGTTTTTGCAAATTTGCTTTTGAAGATATGAGACAACAGGTAAATCATGTTCCATTTTGAAAGGATTTTAACGAACTAATGTGGGTATGTGAAAAAGTGAGAGTTCAATTTTTCAACAGTTAATTCCTACTCATAATAGCATTAGTAGACTCAGTTCACTAACCTGAAAATATAAGTCAAATCCTCCTGCCAACCCTAGAATAATTAATTTTTTTTCATTCACATTGAGATTTGACAAAGATGCTGCTGGTCTCATGGTGTTAGATAACAAGATAAAAAAATGAAAAGGTTTTCCTAACAGATTTTCCCCTCTCCTAGGGGATGAAAAAGACTCAAGCAACACAGAGATATTTTTTTAAATTTCTGTGGTGCTTCATGGTTGACCAAATGCTTTTAAAACTACTAGGACATTACCCATTTGCTTAAAGGGAACAACTCAAGTAGAGACTGAATGGTCCGTTTAGAAATTTAAGAACATTTTCAGCAGATTTATTTTTGGTGGGAACAAAAGTTGGTGGGACTATTTATCTGCAGTAGTTATAGAGTTCTCAGAGTTTATGTATAACCAGAGTCACCTTGACAAGCTCTGTGCAGGCTTCCTGCTACACAGACTTCCACTCGGAGTCACAGCGCACTCTACTGTCAGGGAGGGGCCCAATAGAGCCTCCTGACAAAGTGCTTGAACTAGAACTTGATCTTGAGATCCCTTGGGACACCTACTGCTCTCTCAATCTAGCAAATGTACTATGTCAATTTAATTAGAGAAGTTAGCTTTTTTCAAATCCTTAATTACCTTAAAAATGACACAAATAGTAAGAAGCAGAAGAAGAATGAAAGGGTTAAATTTTTCATTTAAAAAATAAATATTTGAGATAATAGGGATTGACAAAGGTTTCTCATTTGGGATTTCCTATATAACAGCTTGGTTCACTGTGAATGGTGAGATCTTGAGAATGACATAAAACCTCTGGAGATCGAGACCATCCTGGCTAACACGGTGAAACCCCGTCTCTACTAAAAAATACAAAAATCTAGCCGGGCGAGGTGGCGGGCGCCTGTAGTCCCAGCTACTCGGGAGGCTGAGGCAGGAGAATGGCGTGAACTTGGGAGGCGGAGCTTGCAGTGAGCTGAGATCCGGCCACTGCACTCCAGCCCGAGAGACAGAGCGAGACTCCGTCTCAAAAAAAAAAAAAAAAAACCTCTTATACCTATCACTTTTGAGACAACCACCAAACCCTTTTTCTTTTTTGATCCTAGATTCTTGAAGTCTTCTTGATTGCCTTCCATTAGACTTTCTATGGGCCATAGGATTTAGTTTTTACACTATTTCTTTGCTCTCTTTCAGATTAAATAGTACCTTTGAGCTCTGGCTGCAGTGTCTTTCACTAGCGCTTCACTACATGTTTATCATCCCCTGGATACAAACACATACATAATACGCTTCGTAGGAGCCAGTCTCTTTTTCTCCCACTCCAACGAAATCTTTACTTTTTACCCTACATTCTTACTTTTACCAATTCGATTAAAATAATAAGAAGAAAATGGCTTACTCACCTTTGGCCTATTACCTAAAAGTCTTCATTACTTAACCTCTGCCCTTAAAGGAATGTCCCTAGTTAAACAGATTCGCACTGATTCTCTGATAGATCATCTCTGCTCAGCCTCTTGATCTCTACATTCTTTTCTGATGTATACATTTGTCGGTATTTATCTTTTCTTCTTTCAAACTGAAAAATCTTTGAGATAATGAGTCTTACAAGATTTCCATATTATTCTTGACATATCATTTCCATATTCCTCAAGTTCTTACTCTGGTAATGCAGTATATACTAATTTATTAAATTACTAATGCCATTCACACCAAAAATAGACTAGAAATAAAACTAAGATGGGGATAATCACTGTAATAGTGAAGGGATGGATATTGTAATAGTGTACCAAGTACACTCCATCTGCACCCAGATTTTAAAAAGGTGATCTGTACATAACTCTCCAGGACTGGTTCCTATTCACTGGGATTTAGTTTTTGACCCAGCAAGAACTTCTCCAAAAGAACTGACTTAGATACTTCTCTAGGGTGATATCATCAGATACAGAAGGCAAAACCAACAGGTCAATACTGGCATTAAAGAGAGGGAGCAGAGTCTATTTTTTTCTTTCCCTAAAAAGCATTCTGGGCATATTAATTACGCATCACCAGCAAAAGGTCACCTCAAATTTGCATGGTGCTCTACAGTTTTAAAGTGCTTTCACAAACAGACCTATGAAGTGAGTAGGGTAGCTCTGCTCATTCCTGTTTTAGATGAGTTACTTAAACATATTTATCTTTTCCTATTCTGGCTCTCTTTAGAAATAATGATTAACTGTTAGGCTAATTTTGGGGCTGCCTCTAAACCAGATTTAGATTACTTGGGCATTCTTTGTTTTTTTCATGAATGTACTTCCCGCACTATAATGAATGCAGAGCAGTGTTTAAAGACACATGTAACTAGGTGCAAGTGGCTCATGCCTGTAATCCCAGCACTTTGGGAGGCCAAGGTGGGTGGAACGCTTGAGCCCAGGAGTTGGAGACCAGCCTGAGCAACATAGGAAGACTCCATCTCTACAACAAATTTTAAAAGTTATCTGGGCATGGTAGAAAGCACCTGTAGTCCTAGCTACTTGGGAGGCTGAGGTGGGAGGATTGCTTGAGCCCCAAAGGTCAAGGCTGCAGCGAGCCATGACCACACCACTATACTCCAGCGTGGGTGAAAGAGTGAGATCTTGTCTCAAAAAAAGAAAAAAAAAAAAAAAGACACATAAAAAAATAGATTCCTTTTTTTTACCTTTATGAAGGTTTAATTGACAGATTAAAAATTGTATATATTTGTGGCATATGATGTAATGTTTTGCTATATATATACATTTTGCAATGATTAAATCAAGCTAATTAATATGTCCATAGCCTCACATACTTACCCCTTTTTTGTGTGGTGAGAAAATTGAAGCTCTACTCTTTTAGAACTATTCAAGAATATATTACATTATTACTAACTAGAGTCCCCATGCTGTACAGTAGGCCTCCATAACTCATTTCTTCTCCCGTGTAACTGGAACTTTGTACCCTTTGACCAACATCTCAGCATTCCTCCCACCCAGGTTTGTTTTCTCATTTAAATATCTAATACTTTACAGTCAGAATACTTCAGTACTTATGTTTGAATTCAAGTTACTTCATACTAGGTTTTGCCAATTCTCTGGTCAATCCCTCAGCCTCAATTTTCATATTATAACTAAAAAATGAGTTTATTCCATGTATTTCCAACAACAGGGTCTTCTTAGAGCCTGAAGAAGGATAGCAGCGAGTTAACATGAGTTGAAAAACATGTCCAAAGGTGTCAGCCTCAAACTTCTGTTTTTATGAACCTGACTCCTTCTTTCTTTCTTTCTTTCTTTTTTTTTTTTTTTTTTTTTTGACAGAGTGTCGCTCTTTTGCCCAGACTGGAGTGTGGAGTGCAGTGGCACAATCTCAGCTCACTGCAACCTTTGCCTCCCAGGTTCAAGCAATTCTCCTGCCTCAGCCTCCCAAGTAACTGGGATTACAGGCACCTGCCACCATGCCCAGCTAATTTTTGTACTTTTAGTGGAGACAGGGTTTCACCATGTTGACCAGGCTGGTCTCGAACACCTGACCTCAAGTGATCTGCCCGCCTTGGCTTCCCAAAGTTCTAGGATTACAGGCATGAACCACTGTGCCCCACCATAAACCTGACTCTTAACATTTTCAGAAAGTTCTTAGGGCAGATCCTCTTTTCCGGAAAGGTCCTAGGGAAAAAAGTAGAGATACTTAGGAAAGTAAAGGAAGTATAGTAAGCTGTCTATGTTGCCAAATTATTTTATGTGATTTGCTAAATAAAGTCTGTCTTGATGGTGGATGCCACATTAATTGTTTCATTTCCAATCTGGTACCATTTCACCAATGCCATGATCTGTTTTCAAGGGCAATTATTCATTCTTATTTTGAAAGTGGGAAAAAATCTAATTTTCCATTTTGTGAGAAACAGAAAAGAGGAAACAAACTCAAATGTCACTGTGGCCAGACGTGGTGGTTCACGCCTGTAATCCCAGCACTTTGGGAGGCTGAGGCAGGCAGCATTGAGGTCAGGAGTTTGAAACCAGCCTAGACAACTTGGTGAAACCCCATCTCTACTAAAAACACAAAAATTAGCTAGGGGTGGTGGCGTGTGCCTGGAATCCCAGCTACTCAGGAGGCTGAGGCAGGTGAATCACTTGAACTCGGGAGGCGGAGGTTGCAGTGAGCCGAGATTGCGCCACAGCATTCTAGTCTGGGCAACAAAGTGGAACTCCATCTCAAAAAAGAAAAAAGGCAAATGACACTCTGAATACTGCAGCTGAAATGTTTAAGAGAACTTATGATTTTATTTCCTGAAACCTGCTCCTACCTCGTCCCAGCAAATGATTCTGCCAATGACCTAGTTGCTCAGGGCATAAATATTGGAGTCATTCTTGACTGCCCTTTCTTTCACATCCCATTTTAATCTATCAGCAAACCGCATTGGCTCTACTTTTAAAGATATCTCAAATATGAGCATTTCTGGCCATCTCCCATGGCTACCACTCATTGATCCAAGCCACCATCATCTCTTGCATAGCATGTTACAATTGTCTCCTAACTGATCTGCTCACTTCCACTCTTACTTCCTTCGGTTTGATTCTTTGCATAGCAGCCATGATTGAACTTTTTCAAAACCATGTCATCTGCTTCTCAAAACCTTTAAGTGGTTTTCCCTTCACAGGTTTAATAAAATTTGAAGTCCTTTCCATGGTCTGCAAGACCTTAAATTATCTGGCCTTGTACCTTTCTGACCTCATTTTCTTTCGCTCTTCTTTTTCACGCACTTCTTTGCTCACTGGGCTTGACTTAAACATACAAAACACTCACCTCTTTAGGCTTTGACGCTTACTTCTACCTCAGTCAGGAACATTCTTTTTTTACCAGATGGTCACATAAGTAACTTCTCCATTGCATTATAAACTTTGCTTGACTTTGCTAGCTAAAATAACACACCTTCTTCCCTCCTCCATTATTCTCGATCCCCATTTTCTATTTTCTTTTTCTTCCTAACATTGAGATTTTACCTACTAGAATGTCAGTTCCATTAGGACACAGACTTTGTCTTTTGTTCACCAGTGAATCCGCAGTGCCTAGAACAGTGCCTGGCACATAGTAGATGATCAATAAATATTTATTGGATGAAATAAATGAATTATAGGGTACCTATAATAGCACTTGTGATTTTTTAAGTACAAATTTCATAATAGTTATAAAATTAAGGCTTAAAAGAGAAAGTTTTTAAATTAATGCTTAAAAAAGAAAATAATTTTCATATTTTTTATTTTGGCTAATATTTTATCAGTTTAACAATTTACATATGCATTTTCATCTGAGAATCCTCAAAGATAAAATTGTTATCCTATCTGACAGATGAGGATAACTGAGATTCAGATGCATTAAGTTACTTTCTCAACAAAACAAAGTTATTTAGTGTTGGAGCTGGGATTCAAACCCAGGTTTCTGATTATAATCAGATGTTCTCTGATACTTCTGGTATAAAAGCAAAGCATTCCAGCCTGGCCAACATGGTGAAAACCCATCTCTACTAAAACTACAAAAATTAGCCAGGCATGGTAGTGGGTGCCTATAATCCCAGCCACTCAGGAGGCTGAGGCAGGAGAATTGCCTGAACCCAGGAGGCAGAGGTTGCAGTGAGCCGAGATTGTGCCATTTATAAGAGCAAGAGTCTATCTCAAAAAGAAAGAAGGAAAGAAGAAAGAAAGAAAGAAAGAAAGAGAGAAAGAAAGAAAGAGAAAAAGAAAACAAAGCATGATTTCAGTTATTTTATCCACCATAAATAAATTTTCACTTGAAAGTCATCTTAAAGTTATGACTGCCTTTACCAGTTTATAGTTTTTCTTTGTGTCTATAAGTTTTCTTTGTCCTCCTTTATCTGTCCTATTTTATCCTACAATTAAAAGTGAAAGATAGGCCAGGAACGGTGGCTCACACCTGTAATCCCAACACTTTGGGAGGCCGAGGCAGGTGGATCACTTGAGGTCAGGAGTTCAAGACCATCCAGACTGATCAACATGGTGAAACCCTGTCTCTACTAAAAATACAAAAATTAGCCAGGCATGGTGGTGCATGCCTGTAATCCCAGCTACTTGGGAGGCTAAGGCAAGTGAATCGTTTGAACGTGGGAGGTGGAGGTTGCAGTGAGCCAAGATCGCACCATTGCACTCCATCCTGGGCAACAAGAGTGAAACTCTGTCTTTAAAAAAAAAAAGTGAAAGCTAATAATAGAGTTAGCAGAAAATTCTTTTTTTTTTTTTTTTTTTTTTTTTTTTGAGACGGAGTCTCGCTCTGTCGCCCAGGCTGGAGTGCTGTGGCCGGATCTCGGCTCACTGCAAGCTCCGCCTCCCAGGTTCACGCCATTCTCCTGCCTCAGCCTCCCGAGCAGCTGGGACTACAGGCGCCCACCACCTCGCCCGGCTAGTTTTTTTTTTTTTTTTTGTATTTTTTAGTAGAGACGGGGTTTCACCGTGTTAGCCAGGATGGTCTCGATCTCCTGACCTCGTGATCCACCCGACTCGGCCTCCCAAAGTGCTGGGATTACAGGCTTGAGCCACCGCGCCCGGCCGAGTTAGCAGAAAATTCTAATGAACACATTAATTCAACAAATATTTATTAACCACCTTCTATGTGCTATGTGGGTGCAGAAATGATGGTGTACAAAACATAGGGAGACAGAGAAGAAAATACACACACAATGTATTGTGATAAGTACTGTGTTTGGAGACTGTGTCAAGGACAGCAAGCTTTGGGAGCACATTGGAGAGGTACCCAACTCAGGGAAGAGAAGAAATCCCAGGGCAGTGATGTCTCAGCTAGGAACCAAAGACCATGTAGGATTAGGCCTGATAAGAGAGTGAAAAGAGGTGGGCACAGAAAGCACTCCAAGCAAAGAGAATACAAAGATCTGAAGTCAACACAGTTAATTCATGAGACTGTATTTCAATAGAATACAGATACACTGAATTAACTATGAAACTATGAATTATTTGAAAATAATAATTTTCAAATTAACCTCGGATCAGGTCACGTCACTGGTTCTGCCTCCATTTCTTATCTATAAAATGGAGGCCATGATACATGGCCATGGTTGTTAAATAATAATAATTATTATTATAGTAATAGTAACTTCCATTTATTGAATGTTTACTAAATCCCAAGCACATTAATCATCACTTCTACCTATGATATGGCTACTGCTATTATATCTGTTTTACAGATGAGTAAACTGAGGCGTATAGTGTTTAAACTTTCCCAAGTTTATACTAGGATATTAGGAAGTGCCAGAACTAGGATTTGAACCCAGTTCTATCTAACGCCAAAGTACTAGGTCATAAGTACTACATTAAAACATTAAATAAATCTTTATTTTGAATACCTGAAAGTTTTGTTATAATAATTTCTCATAACCATAAACATAAGAACAGGTACATTAACACCTCAATTGGCTTCTTTAAAAAAAAAAAACCCATCTAAGAATTTTCTTTTCAATTTCTCACAAACATAAACTTTTTTAAAGTTCTTCAACTTTAACATCACCTTCACCAAAGTATTGTTCTTTATGAACATCAGTCGAATACCCATTATAGTGGCAGGCCCTATTTTAAGGACTTTGCCTTTGATGTTATTAATCCTCAATCCCCTGGGAAACAGATTTTTTCATGTTTTACAGATGAATAAACCAAAGCTCAAAGAAGTTAAGTAAACTTCTCAAAGTTACATAATTGTTAAGACATGAAGTAGAATTTGGAATTAGATCTATCTGGTACCAAGGCCAATGCTCATTCCATGTTGCCTCAATGTAAAAGCTATCTCAAAATAAAGAGTAAAAGACAAAGTCACTTTAAAACACAATATACAGGGTAGGCACAACGCCTCATGCCTATAATCCCAGAGCTTTGGGAGGTGGAGGTGGGAGGATCACTTGAGGTTCTTTTAGTTGGAGACCAGCCTGGGCAACATAGAGAGACCTCGTTCCTACAGAAAAGTTAAATATTAGCCAGGTGTGGTAGTGCATGGCTGTAGTCCCAGTTACTTGGGAGGCTGAGGAGGGAGAATTGCTTGAATCCAGGAGTTTAAGGCGGCAGTGAGCTATGATCATGCCACTGTGCTCCATCCTGGGTGAGAGAGTGAGACCCTGGAAAGAAAGAAAGAAGGAAAGAAAGAGAGAAAGAGAGAGACAGAGGGAAGAAGAGAGAGGAAGGAAGGAAGGAAGGAAGGAAGGAAGGAAGGAAGGAAATAAAAAAGCACAATAAACAGTAATGTCCAATGAATAGAGAGAAAGCCATCCTGATTTATAAGGCACTTAATTTTTCCCCCATCTAAACATAAATAGAAACTTAAACGAGGCTAAAGAAATAGTTGAGTTACAAATGAGGATTTTCGGTGTATTAGTTACATTTTCAAATAACATTTTGCACCTTGTTTCATATATCTTTAACTGTTCCTCCATGTAGTTGGTGCACAAATGAGAAAGCTTTTCAGTTGGGGTATCAATTATACTTTCACATACTATTTTGTATATTATTCACTGTTCCACAAAATTTAACAAATAGCCATATAGTTCTATTTAATGAGTATGTCATAATTTAATTAACTAATTTCTTATTACTGAACATGGTTCCAATTTTTAAATATTATCATGTGATAAACACTTTTGTAGACAAATCTTTGCTCTCCAACACTTTTGCGTTTTATTTTATTTATTTATTGCTACAGAGTTTCGCTCTTGTTGCCCAGGCTGGAGTACAGTGGTGTGATCTTGGCTCACTGTAACCTCCTCCTCCCGGGTTCAAGTAATTTTCCTGTCTCAGTCCCCCAAGTAGCTGGAATTACAGGCGCCCACCACCAAGCCCAGCTAATTTTTTTGTGTTTTTGGTAGAGACAGGGTTTCACCATGCTGCCCAGGCTGGTCTCAAACTCCTGACCTCAGGTGGTCCACCCGCTTTGGCCTCCCAAAGTGCTGGGATCACAGGCGTGCGCCATTGCACCCTGTCACCTTTGCATTTTAGATTAATCTTTTTAAAAAGGCATAATAGACTTTATACAAATAAGTGGCTCTAGTTGGGGCAATCTCAGTCTGTGCAAGTAAGTGGGAAAAATATTTTACTGTGGATGGTCCTTTCAGTCATCTCTAATTGCCTCTCAAGGTGGCTGCCTACTTTGCCAATTCAGAGGTTAGTTTGGAGTAGCATTCTAGAAGTTTGGGGATGACGACTGTTCCTAGGAAGCCTTATGTGTGATATAAGTGACTCTGTCATATAAGAGAAAGGAAAGAAATTAACTGAAGTAAGTTCTGTTATAGGATGTTAAATCCAGAAAATATTTAGAAGATTACTTTTTTCTCTACTTTCCCACACAGTAGCCACGAATGGCAAATAGTCTTCATCTGCATTGCCATCTCTGATTGGTGATGGCTGAATGAGTGGAGTGTTAGGAAAGTCAAGGTAAAGGGGGAAAGTACAGTAATCACTGAGCTGCAACTTTTAAGGATGAGAGAGAGTAGTGACAGCCTAAGTCACAAATTTGCCATCCTTTAGTAAATGTTTGAATGAATACATGGGTATAATATTAAAAATACAAAATTGGCTTGCATTATTATATTATTTTCTTAAGACTTTAAAAGTTTTTTTTATCAATTTCTATAATTCTATTACATTCAAGGTAAAGAGGAGAGGGTGGAGACCAAAACTCTGTGTATGAAAGCGCTTTATAACTAAAAGATCATTATCAACATTATCAATATCAGGCTTAGAAATGTTATTTAATATTATTATAGTTATGTCATGGCTTTCACAACTGAACTTGCATTTAAAGAGTTTAATAAAGTGGTAATCATCCAGGTCTTTATTTGCAGGGAAATTTCATTCCATTCTTATTTATTTCATAGTCTGAGAGTAATATTTAAGTCTTTAAAGTTTATAAAATGGTGGCTCACCCCTATAATCCCAGCAATTTGGGAGGCTGAGGTGGGCGGATCACCTGAGTCCAGGAGCTCGAGACCAGCCTGGGCAACATGGCAAAACCTTGTCTTGCAAAAAATACAAAAATTAGCCAGGTGTGGTGGCACATGCCTGTAGTCCCAGCTACGTGCAAGCGTGAGGAGGGAGGATAGCTTGAGCCCATGGGGTGGAGGTTGCAGTGAGCTAAGATTGCATCACTGCACTCCAGCCTGGGTGACAAAGTGAGACCTTGTCTCAAAAATAAATAAATAAATAGTAAGTTTGTAAAAGTATTAAAATTAGGCAATTCTTTATTTTGAGCTTTAATTTCTAACGAATCTGCCATGCTATAATAGACATAGACTTGTTATTCCCTAGAAATGATCCAAACTTTTTGTTATTATTATTTTGTGACAGCATGCAAGACGACAGCGTAGAAGCTTCTACTTCCATATCTCAGCTTCTAAGAGAGAGCTATTTAGCTGAAACCAGACATCGGGGAAACAATGAGAGGAGTCGAGCAGAGCCTTCCTCCAACCCTTTCCATTTTGGCAGTCCTTCTGGGGCTGCTGAAGGAGGCGGAGGCCAAGATGACCTTCCAGATCTTTCAGCCTTTCTGAGTCAAGAAGAATTAGATGAAAGTGTCAATCTGGCAAGACTGGCCATCAATCATGACCCTTTGGAGAAAGCAGATGAAACTCAAGCTAGAAAACGACTTTCTTCTGATCAGATGAAACACACACCTAATTTAAGTTTTGAGCCTAACTTCTGCCAGGATAACCCTCGAAGTCCCACCAGCTCCAAAGAAAGCCCCCAGGAGGCAAAAAAGCCACAGTATTGTTCTGAAACCCAGTCCAAAAAAGTATTCTTAAATAAGGCTGCCGACTTCATTGAAGAGCTATCCTCCCTTTTCAAATCCCACAGCTCCAAAAGGATTAGACCTCGTGCCTGCAAAAACCACAAGAGTAAACTGGAATCTCAAAACAAAGTTATGCAGGAAAACAGCTCCAGTTTCTCAGATCTGTCAGAAAGACGAGAAAGATCTTCTGTTCCCATCCCTATCCCTGCGGATACCAGGGATAATGAAGTGAATCACGCCCTCGAAGAGCAGGAAGCCAAGAGGCGTGAAGCAGAGCAGGCTGCCAATGAGGCGGCTGGTGGAGACACCACCCCAGGGTCTTCCCCTTCATCTCTGTACTATGAAGAACCTCTGGGGCAACCTCCCCGGTTCACTCAAAAGTTACGGAGCAGAGAAGTTCCAGAGGGAACTCGAGTACAGTTGGATTGCATAGTGGTAGGAATTCCACCACCTCAAGTAAGGTAAAAATGCCCCACTGGTAATGTTGAGTAATGTTGCTTTCCATCTACCATGACCCTCCCAAGTATTATCCTTTAAGTACGTGGTTTCCAAAATTATATACCCGCTTTGAGAAAAGCAGTTGGTGTCTAAAGCAGCTTGGTCCAATAGAAATGTAAACCTAGTCACGTATGTAGTTTTAATTTCTCTAGTAGCTACATTTTTAAAAACTAAAAAGAAGCAGGTGAAATTAAAGTTAATAATATACATTATTTAACTAACATATTAAAAACATTATTGTAGGCTGGGCGCAGTGGCTCACACCTGTAATCTCAGCACTTTGGGAGGCCGAGGCCAGCCAATCACCTGAGGTTGGGAGCTCGAGACCAGCCTGACCAACATGGAGAAACCCCATGCCTACTAAAAATTCAAAAATTAGCTGGGCGTGGTTGCGGGCACCTGTAATCCCAGCTACTCGAGAGGCTAAGGCAGGAGAATAGTTTGAACCCAGGAGACGGAGGTTGTGGTGAGCCGAGATCGCACCACTGCACTCCAGCCTGGGCAACAAGAACGAAACTCTGTCTCAAAAATAAATAAATACATAAATAAAATAAAAATAAAAACATGTAACCAGTGTAAGAATTATTAATAAATTTTACATTATTTTTATTATAGCAGAGATTTGAAACCCAGTGTGAATTCTACACTGACAGCATATTTCAATTTGGATGTTAAAGTTTCCTAGGGAATACAACCTTCATTTTGCCTGGGCGCAGTGGCTCACGCGTATAATCCCAGCACTGTGGGAGGCCGAGGTGGGCAGATCACTTGAGGTCACAGGAGTTTGAGACCAGCCTGGCCAACAGGGTGAAACCCCATCTCTACTAAAAATACAAAAAAATTAGCCGGGTGTGGTAACAGGCATCTGTAATGCCAACTACTCAGGAGGCTGAGGCAGAGAGAATTTCTTGAACCTGGGAGGCAGAGGTTGTAGTGAGCCGAGATTGCACCTCTGTATTCCAGCCTGGGCTATAGAGCGAGGCTCCATCTCAAAATAAATAAATCAGGCCAGGCGTGGTGGCTCAGGCCTGTGATCCCAGCACTTTGGGAGGCCGAGGCGGGCAGATCACAAAGTCAGGAGATCGAGACCATCCTGACTAACACGATGAAACCCCGTCTCTACCGAAAATACAAAAAAAATTAGCCGAGCTTGGTGGCGGGCGCCTGTAGTCCCAGCTACTCTGGAGGCTGAGGCAGGAGAACAGCGTGAACCCGGGAGGCGGAGCTTGCAGTGAGCCAAGATCACGCCACTGCACTCCAGCGTGGGCGACAGAGCGAGACTCCTTCAGTAAATAAATAAATATAATTAAAAATTCAGTTATGTAGTTGCACGAACCACATTTCAAGTGCCCAATAACTGCATGTGTCTAACGACTACAGTATTGGACAGTGCAAGGCTATAGTTTATAGCCTAAAAATGGTCTCTATGCAATGAATACCTGCAATATTTTTTTAAACTTTAAAGAAACCCAAATAATAGCATAAAAACGGACAGAATTGGGCTGAGGGTAAAGTCAATTTAAAGATTCATTATACATGTATTAAATGTATTATAAACTTTCAATGTCAGCTTCATGAACACTATGACTGATGGATAGAGAGGATATTCATCTTTTATTTGCCTACCATGGTCAGCTTTTCTGTGAGGCAAATGCAGTATAAGTTTCAGGAGTTCTCGCTTGCCTAGGCTATGCCTGATTTTGCATATTCTAATTTTATTTTACTTTTTAAAGGAGCCCTTCCACATTAATGAGCTTCAGGTCCCACAAAACCTGGAACTAGCCTTAGCCCCCAGAATAACATGTCCTACCTTTGATTTTATAATGGAATAACATGTGAACAATATGGTTGAAGTGGATTACTTTTGCAGAGAAGTCCTGGAATTTAGAGCCCTATAAGAGTTACTTTGTGTTTGTAACTACCTGATTATTACTAGAAAATACTTTCATTACTATTTAACATTTATTCTCTGTATGTAAATAGGGCATCTGGGCATCATCTTTTTATTCCATAATATTCATATTATAGGACAATAGTAGTATTAATAATTGCATTTTTATTTATACATGCATATTAATTCAAGGGATTCTGGCTGAAAGACATACTCATATATTGATTTTTGCTTTTCAAAGGCAATGTCAAATATTATCTCTACAATGGCAGATACATTTGACTATTAGGTTATCCTGCTGACCTCTTTGAGGGCAGGGATTCTGTTGTTTTTTCCTTCGTGTCTTGAGCACCAAGCACAGCTTTGGGCTCATAGTAGCCACTCAGAAATGTTGAATAAGCTAGTGGATAAGGAAACAGGAAAACAAGAAACTCAACTTAGATTTAAATCAGAAGTGAGACAGGTGGCCTAAGATGTAGCAAAGGGTTGGAACTGAAAACCACAGGGCGGTGTCTGCCCTTCTGCTTTGAACGTGCCTAATGATACTCCCGGAGACTGGTCGGTAATGCTAGTGAGATGTCATCACAGCCCCATGACAGCTACCACTCAGTGGCATCTGGTCAGTCTAAGTAAGCTGGTGAGCCCTCCAGTTGTGATATACACAAAACTTAGATTAGTCCTGTCCAATCCATTAGTTTCTGGACATAGATTGATTATAAAAAAAAATTAGACCAGATCATTCAGGTCTCATCCTACCCATTTTTCAACCATGACAATCTCAGATACAAGAATGAATTTAATTCACCACTAAGAAATATCAATTAGGAAGACATTCCCCACAAAGCAAAGTAATGTGGTGGCCACTCAGAAACCATTTAATCTGCCAACTAAAAATTTACAAATCTTCAAATTTAAAAGTGAAAGAAATGTACACAGTTTCCATGTAGCAATGCTAATTTTTCCTGGGAAGAATTTCTTTACTGACAGCATTCATACCTGTATCCTAACCACTGGTTCGATGCTAGGAAATTAGTAGGTATATGCTAAATATTTTCTGAATGAATTAGTACTTAATTTTATGACTGCAATTAGATTAAGAACAGAATTAGAATTTTCCAAGTAGACTAGTAGCTGTCATTTTCCTAAGCACAGAATTTATAGAACTCCAATCAGAAAGCAAATATGTATTTATTTAGTTTTTACTGTGTGCTCAGCACTGTGATCAATGCAATGACAGACACAATATAAATATGCATCCCTGCCTTCAAGGAACTTGCAATACAGTTAAAGAAATAATCCTGGCCGGGCGCGGTGGCTCAAGCCTGTAATCCCAGCACTTTGGGAGGCCGAGACGGGCGGATCACGAGGTCAGGAGATCGAGACCATCCTGGCTAACCCGGTGAAACCCCGTCTCTACTAAAAAATACAAAAAAATTAGCCGGGCGAGGTGGCGGACGCCTGTAGTCCCAGCTACTCGGGAGGCTGAGGCAGGAGAATGGCGTGAACCCGGGAGGCGGAGCTTGCAGTGAGCTGAGATCCGGCCATTGCACTCCAGCCTGGGCGGCAGAGCGAGACTCCGTCTCAAAAAAAAAAAAAAAAAAAAAAAAAAAAGAAATAATCCTAATTTTTATAGTACAAACTTTAAGTAGTGTCAGGTGTCAGAGAAGGAGCGAAGGACTAGAAAAGTCAAAGAAGTCTTCAGAGATGCAGGAGGATTTTACTTGAACTTTGAATAGTGAAAATTTAGGTAGAAAGTTTCTTATTTACTCATTCAACAAATACCAATTGAGTTACTAAAGTGATTCACTGGGAGTACAAAACAATTGTGAGCTAGTGGAGGTCAGGAATCTTGTTTTGAAACCAAATCTAAACTCTTCTGAGAGGGTGGCTCACAGTCTAAGAGCTAGGAATCAGCCAGACAGCAAACAAATCAATCACTGCAGTATTATGTAATAAGGGCTATGACAGGAGTCTGTAGAGGAGGCAATGGTGGTTTAAAGGAGTATATGAGTTGCTTAGCCTGGAGCGCATGATAAAGGAAGCTTTAACTCAGGAGGTAGAGGATGCCAAGGGTAGAGGGGAAAGCAAGTGCAAAGCTCCCGAGGCAAGTGTTATCAGGGAACCATAAGTACTCATCTATGTCAAGAACACAGAGTAAAGGTAAGAAAGATTAGAGATAAGGTTGAAGAGGTAGGTGGAAGGAATGGGTCCTTTCAGGCCAGGTCACTTCAACATGCTTATGGAAGGGCACAGGCACTCTAATTATAATAAGATTTTTTATATGGCAGGGAGGACACTGACCAAACTGGAAAGGAGAGTACAGTCAGATGACTTTGAAGAACCTTGAAAGCAAAGCAGAGTAGTTCAGACTTGGCTTCAAAACAAACTGGAAACCATTTAAGGTTGAGTATGGAGAAGTTAACAAGATGAAAGGGAGGATTTAAGAAGAATTAATCTGGAAGAATAAGTCACATCTGGAAAAAATGAAGCCATGAAGCCACTTAGGAAGCTGCGGAAGGTATCCCAGGCATCTGATGCTCTGGTGGGACTCGGGTGGGTGTGGTAGGAACGAGGAGGAAAGATGTCAGCGAGCAATGTTTAGAAGAAAAGAAATCAAGCTGAACTTGGTGACACACCACAGAGGAAGGACGAGTATACAAAATTTACTCCACAAGTTTGTGGACCTGGACACTTGAGAGAAAGATGGGGTCTCCAGCAAGGATGGAGACAAGGAAATAAGTGGCTGGTTTGTGGAGGAGGTCGATGGGAATTTGAGTCTCAGGGGACAGATGGACCATTTCCAATAGGCAGGCAGATATGCAGGACTGAAAGTCAGATGAGAGAGCAGTGGAACTAGAAACATTCCAAGGAATACCCTGGACACTGAGAAAAGCTTGACACAATATCTCTGTCCTTACAAAGGAACTGTAAACACAAGTAACACTTGGAACCAACTTCTAGTTGGTTCAGTCCAGTGCTAGAGTGGAGTAGTGTTTTTGACACAGAATCTCTCTGTGTCACTCAGGCTGGAGCGCAATGGCCAGATCTTGGCTCACTGCAACCTCTGCCTCCTGCGTTCAAGCAATTTCCCTGCCTCAGTCTCCCAAGTAACTGGGATTATAGGCGCCTGCCACCACACCCAGCTAATTTTTGGTATTTTCAGTAGAGGCGGGGTTTCACCATGTTGGCCAGGCTGATCTCGAACTCCTGACCTCAGGTGATCCACCTGCCTTGCCCTCCCAAAGTGCTGGGATTGCAGGTGTGAGCTACAACCCCCCGGCCTGGGACACATATATCTTTTTTTTTCTCTCTCTCTTTTTTTTTTTTTTTTTTTTTGATGGAGTCTTACTCTGCCACCCAGGTTGGAGTGCAGTGGCATGATCTTGGCTCACTGCAACCTCCACCTCCTAGGTTCAAGTAATTCTCCTGCCTCAGCTTCCTGAGTAGCTGGGATTACAGGTGCATGCCACCATGCCCAGCTAATTTTTGTATTTTTAGTAGAGATGGGGTTTCACCATGTTGGTCAGACTGGTTTTGAACTCCTGACCTCGTGATCTGCCCGCTTCAGCCTCCCAAAGTGCTGGGATTACAGGTGTGAGCCACTGTGCCCAGCCTGGGACACGTACATTTTTAAAGATAAAGTAGTGCTATTGGGTTTTGAAGAGGGGTGGGGTAGAGACACCTGGAGCCCTACCTGTTTGTTCGCCACTGAAACTCTTGAGGCATCTCCACAGGACCTAGGAAAACAGATTTTGATTCAGAGGATTTCCTTAAAAAATACATTAAAATAACAAAGTAATGAGACATTTTGGTTTGCTGAAGAGGAACACCACAGTCAATAAGGATAGAATTCTTTTTTGCTATCTTAGCAAGAAAATATAATAAGTATACTGGGCAACTGAAGCCTAACCTATGTGCTCCTGTGTATTATATAATCAATATTTTGCCCAAGTTCTTGTAACCCTAGTTTAACAAGTTGAAAAATTATTTTGCTTATATTATTGATTTCCAAGTTAATTGGGTAGAAATTGTTGTATAAGAAGGGTGGAATCCTGTATCACTGAAGCTAGTGTGTTTTGCAAGCCTGTTAATCTTTCTTGGACATAGCTTCATTGGTGGAGTTGTCTTAGAAAATGAAATACGTTCATGTATTACCCAGAGATGAAAGAGTCTGTGAGAATTCACAGCAAATGGCCGTGATCCCTTCTTGTATCCCAGCTCCAAATTCTTTCCCCAGGAATGTACAGCTGGGTAACTCTATGTTTGCTTGTACACAACCTTTGGAGGCAGCACAAATTGACCTTTTGTAGATGTTGATGCCTGCTATGGCTGTTAAGTTTTGTTATTGCTGCTTCCAGTCATTTGTCTACAAGTAGTGTAGAAACAAAATAGTTATAAATAAAAAGCATATCTTAATTTCATGTTACACTATTTAGAGGCTTTTTCTTTCTACTTTTTGGAAAAATCTGGATACCTTCATTCATTCATTCATCCAACAAATATTAAGTGCCTATTTATGTGCCACATACTGTTGTAGGCACTAAGGTTAAAGCAGCAAACAAGACAGACAAATTCCCTGCCTTCATGCAGCATAAAGCATAGTAAGGAACACAGATAATAAACACAAATTCCATAACTGTCTATATGATTACAATTGTGATAAATGTTATAAAAGAGGGAGCATATAGCAAAGGGACCAAACCTTGTGGGTTGGGAAGGTCTTCTTGAAAAGCGATATTAAGGCTGAGACATAAAGGACAGCTAAGAGTTAGCCTGGCAAAGTGGGCTGTGGGGAAAAGTGTTGCAGGCTTAGGGAATAGAAAATGTGAAGCCCTTGAGACAGCAAGGTAATTGGTCTTGATGTCACTAAATCTTAAAGATTTAGAAGAATTGAAGAAAGAAATTATGTCTTGATGTCACTAAATCTTAAAGAGTGAGGAGGAAATGGTTTGAGATAAGTATAGAGACTAGACGCCAGATTCTCTCTCTCTCTCTCTCTTTTTTTAAATGTGCCTTAAACTAGTTCCAAGAGGTCAGATTCTAAAAGCCTCCTAGAGCAGACTACTCAAAGTGGGTCCGTGGACCAGCAGTGTCAGCTTCACCTGCAACATTGATGGACAGGTAAATTCACAGGCCACGTCTCGGACCCACTGAATCAGGATGTCTAGGGAAGAGGCTCAGCCGTCTGTGTTCTAACAAACTGCTGATAATTTGTTGAAGCTAAGCAAAGGGGTACATTGTTCTAGTCTTTCTATGTGTGTTTGAAGGTTTTCATAATGAAAACGTATTTAAAAATAATACTAGTAACTTTAACATGTTTTAAAACTTTGATACAAGTGAAATCAGAATGTCTATTTTCTTCTACTACTTGAATTTTTTTCTTTAAAAAGTATATCCATGTTACACGCAACTCTAAATCACTTGTTTTCATTGCTATGTAGTATTTTACTGTACGGCTAGAATACTATATTATTGATGTACATTTGGGTTGTTTACAGGATTTTTCCTAATACGCACAATGCCATTACAAACGTTCTAATATACTTTACCAGTACACAAGTTCTTCCTGGTGAATGAGTGTGTTGGGCATAAAATTGCTGGCAGACTATGTATAACTTAAACTTTATGATAATACCAAATTGTTTTGCAAAGGAATTGTTTTGATTTACATTCCCACCGACATTGTGTAAGAGTTTTGGTTGTTCTACATCATTGCCAATATTGATATTATTGTTTGAGACCAGAAGTATTTCAAATTTCAATTTCTATTGAATTTCAGAATATTTGCACTATACTTACTGGTTGAGCATCCCAAATCTGAGAATTTCAAATCTGAATGGCTCTAATAAACATTTCCTTTGAGTGTTGTCAGCACTCAGAAAGTTTTAAATTTTTGTAGCATTTCGGATTACATATTTTTGGATTTGGGATGCTCAACCTATACTAGACTTTTAAATTTTTGCCAGTCTGATGGGTATGAAGTATTATCTCAAGCGGTTTTGATTTTCATTTCCACAGTTACAAATGAGGCTGAAATTTTTTTGTTCATTGACATTTCAGGGCTCATATTTTATGAAGGGCCTGTTTACATCTTTCACCCATTTTTCTATTGGATTGTTTGTTCTTTTCTTATTGATTTATAAAACTTTTAAAATATCCTGGATAGACTGGGCGTGGTGGCTCATGCCTGTAATCCCAGCACTTTGGGAGGCCGAGGCAGGTGGATCACCTGAGGTCAGGAGTTCAAGACTAGCCTGGCCAACATGGTGAAACCCCGTCTCTACTAAAAATACAATAATTAGCCAGGCGTGGTGGCAGGCGCCTGTAATCTCAGCTACTTGGGAGGCTGAGGCAGGAGAATCGCTTGAACTCAGGAGGTGTAGGTTACAGTGAGCCGAGATTGTGCCATTGCACTCCAACCTGGGGGAAAAGAGTGAAACTCCCTCTCAAAAAAAGAAAAAAAAAAGGACAATGTCCTGGATACTGCTGGATACTAGTCATATAACATGTTATGAAAATATCCTCTTCTGGTTTCATTTATCTTTCTATTTTCTCTTTTTATTTTTATTTTATTTTAATTTATCTTTAGATAATTAGATATTCTTAACTTTAGGTCCAAATTAATTAATTTTTTCCTTTATGATTTTGGTTTTTGTAGTTTGCATCTAGTTTAAGAAATTCTTCCTAACCTCAAAGTTGTAAAGATATTCTTGTATTTTGTCTTCTAAAAATTTTATAATTTTGTCTTTCACATTTAAGTTTTTAATCCACTTAAAGTTGATTTTTGTGTATGATGTAAAGCAGGGAACCCATTTTCATTTTTTAAGATTGAATAGCTAATTATTCTACCACCAGTTAATGGAAAAGTACATCTTTTCTCCACTGATCTATAGTGTCAGTTCATCAGAAATTGAAATTCTTAAACGTATGGGCTTTCTCTTATTTTCCTGTAGTTTATTTATCTCGTTATAATAGACTTTTCACAGCTCTTGGTTTCCAACTTTTTCATTTTAAGAATGTTTGGCTCTTCTTGCTCTTTTGCCCTATAATATAAATTTTGGAATCCTTCTATCAAGTTTTAAAATCTAGTCCGGGCACAGTGGCTCACGCTTGTAGTCCCAGCACTTCGGGAGCCTGAGGCAGGTGGATCACTTGAGGTCAGGAGTTCAAGACTAGCCTGGCCAACATGGTGAAACCCCATCTCAACTAAAATACAATAATTAGCCAGGTGTGGTGGCAGGCACCTGTAGTCTCAGCTACTTGGGAGGCTGAGGCAAGAGAATCACTTGAACTCAGGAGGTGGGGGTTGCAGTGAGCCAAGATCGTGTCAGTGCACTTCAGCCTGGGCAACAGATCGAGACTGTGTCTCAAAAAAAAGAAAAAAAAAAAACACTAATAAGATTTTTGGAATTGCATTGAATCTGTAGATCGATTTAGGGGAAGTTGACATCTTTAAAACACTGAGCTTTCATAGTTAAGCACATGGCATATTTCTCAGTTTTCAAAGGTATTCTTTAATTTCTGTCACCCAGGATGGAGTGCAGTGGCACAGTGATAGCTTACTGTAACCTTGAACTCCCAGGTTCAGGTGATCCTCCCGCCTGGTTGTCCTGAGTAGCAGGGACTACAGGTGTGAGCCACTATGCCAGCCTACATAGGCAGTATTCTTTAATTTCTTTCAAAAAAGATTTGTAATCTTTTCTCGGGGTCTTATAAATCCTTGGTTAGCTTTATTCATAGACATCTCATTTTTAATGCTATTATTATTATTATTTTTAATGCTATTATTAATGGTATCTTTGTTAAAAATTACTTTCTATGTTTGTTATATAATAGAAATACAATCAACTTCTATAACCTTGTTAAATTCATTAAACAATTCTCCTTTGGAGGACTTTTCCTCATTCAACAACCGCTAAATTTATGGAGATCTATCTATAGATTTTTGGGTGTGTTCTTCCTTTATAATCCTCTATTTCATATTTCATTACTTTTGCTGTTTTGAGCTGACTGAATCCTTTGGTACAATGTTGAACAGAAGTGTCTTGTTCTGTTCAATACATGCTCTAGTCTTATTTCTGATCTTGAAGAGAATGCTTTCTAGTTCTATAATAACATATTCTGTAGGGTTTTTTTGTAAGTTCTGATGTCTAAAAATACTAAGATTTTTTAAAATCATGAATGGATGTCGAGTCTTTTCAAGCACTTTTTCTGCATTTATTGAGATTATCATGTGTTTTTCCCCTTTACTCTGTTAGTATGGTAAAGAATATTGATTTTATAATGGCAAGCCAACCTTGAATTCTTTGGATAAACACAATTTTGTCATAATGCACTATCTTTTATTATATTTCAAGATTCGATTTGCTAATTTTTAAAAGGATTTTGCATTTTTGTTCAAGTACAAAATTTGCCTCAATTTTCTTTCTCATATTTTTGTCAGAAGATAATTGGCCCCAAGCTCCAAGTGTGATATTTAGTTAGTACAACTGGTATAGCCCTTGAGGCTGGTTATGGTTTACATCTTTCTGATTGGCAGTGGCATCCATTCTGAATCAGCAGTTAATTACTTCAAGTATCACTCCTGTCCAGACCATACTGCAAAGGAATGCCAAGATTTAAAGTTTGGGTAGATGACAAAAATCCCCTAGAGGAAATTGGCAAGGAACATCCCAAATGGTAGGGGGGATATAGGGCAGTCATAAAAAAGAAGAGTTGCTGTAAGAGGGATTAAATAGTTGACTACAGTGAATACTAATTAGAGATCAAGTAAGATAAAAATGGAAAAGTATCATTTGATTTAATAACAGGGAGGCCATAATGACCTCAGTAAGGGCAGTTTGTGAGGGTGATGGGCACCGAAGGCAAATTAGAAGTAGTTTAGCAGTGAAAAGGGCATCATCTTCCCAAAATGGTAGACTGAGCATTTGGGCCTATCTTCTCTTCCAACACCCCAAAACCTAACTGGAAAACCATATAGAATGCCATGTGTAGATCTGATTTTTCTTTTTTTTTTGTTTGAGATGGAGTCTTGCTCTGTCGCCCAGGCTGGAGTGTGGTGGCATGATCTCAGCTCACTGTAGCCTCCATCTTCTTGGTTCAAGCGATTCTCCTGCCTCAGCCTCTGTAGTAGCTGGATTACAAGTGCCTGCCATCATGACTGGCTAATTTTTGTATTTTTAGTAGAGACAGGGTTCTGCCATCTTGGCCAGGCTGGTCTCGAACTCCTGACCTCACGTGATCCCCTTGCCTCAGCCTCCCAAAGTGCTGGGATTACAGGCATGAGCCACCGTGCCCAGCCTATAGACCTGAAATTTTAACAAATTTCTCAAAGATAGAAAGCGTATAGATGGAAAAGCGTCAAGTTTTGTGGGCCCAGAAGTGTCCACAGTTTGGGAAGTCCCCTTTAAGATAAATAATACAAATTGTAAATATGCAATTAGGTATAGGGCTTTGGAAGGGAGCCATGTAGGTAAGGAACCCTGAAGCGTCACTGGTTTCATGGTAAATCTGCCTCTAAGCAGATGGAACCTGATTGACAAGAGAACCCAAAGCCCAAATTATATCCTAGAGAAGACTGTTGCAGAGTAAGGAACTCTCTGGACATGCTCCAGGCTCAGGGGCAAAAGATACAATAAGCGAGAGGGGACCCAGGGGGTCAGGGTGATTAATCTGGGAGCTACATTAAAAGCAGCTGTATAGGTCAGTGCCTCCTGCTTCCCCTGCTTGAGCCACAAGCACTGCCAATTTACACAGAAGCCAGAGCAGCAAATGTGTGCTGGACAAGCAGATAGCCGAGAGGACTGAGAAGCTACTGGTACACAGTACATGCCTACCTGAAATTACAGTGCTCCTCCCCAGCAATCACTAAAAATATTCCCTGTAGTCAGAGCCAACATCCACAAAAAAGGAAGATTTTCAAAAAGCTAAGAAGTCAACACTATGAGAGGCACTAAATTGAAAAAATAGAATAATTTACTCTAAAAGAAAGAGCTAACATAGCAAACAGAGGAAGGGAAGAAACCATTCTTCAAAATATATAACATGCAAAAATTCAAGTACATTGAATTAACAACAACAACAAAACTAAAAAATTCAAGATGTTCATTTGTTCATTCATTCAATAACAATTCATTCAGCACTCCCTACTAGTCTCACTACTATCAGGGACTATTCCAGATACTTGGGATTCATCAGTAAATAAAGCAAAGTTTCCTACCATATTACATTCTAGATGAGGTGAAGGAGAACAGATAAATATTATATTTAATAAATAAGTAAATTACATAGCAATTTAGTAATAAGTACTATGAGACAAAGTAAAAGAAGGATTTCTAGAAGGAGACAATAAAAATTTTCTAGTCGCTTCTCCTCAAAGTAATTTAACATTTAAAAAAAACTATTTTAGGAACTGTTTTCATCTTCACATTTATTCATCCTCTGTTTTGTTATATCTAAAATAGGATATGTGGTAAGGGGTGGTATTGATGTCTTGGTATTAGCCACTATCTATTTATGCTTTTCTTAAATTACCAAGAAGTTTCTGCCTGGAATAACTCAATAAATTGTTTTATTTTACTTTGTTTTATTTATTTATTTTTTGAGACAGAGTCTCACTCCTTCACCCAGGCTGGAGCCCAGTGGCGCCATCTTGGCTCACTGCAACCTTTGTCTCCCGGGTTCAAGTGATTCTCGCACCTCAGCCTCTTAAGTAGCTGGGATTACAGGCATGCACTACCACGCCTGGCTAATTTTTGTATTTTTAGTAGAAATGGGGATTTCGCCATGTTGGCCAGGCTGGTCTCGAACTCCTGACCTCAAGTGATCTACCTGCCTCAGCCTCCCAAAGTGCTGGGATTACAGGCATGAGCCACCGTGACCGGCCAGAACTCAATAAATTTTAAGAACACTTAAAACATAGACATATCCTTCCACTTACACCATACCCTCCCATGAGCGGAACATGGACATGAAGACTTAAGTTTACTAACTCAGTAGCAGTCAAACAGGACATACAAATTGTGTCACAAAATTCAACGTAACTTTTTTAGACGTCTATTATTATCTTATTTTCCAATATACTCCAGTTGCACTCTGTATATGAAGAAGAATTGCTTTGATGCTTGGAAAGAGCTGGAAATGTGAGTAAGTAAATGTACTACTTTTTGGCTGTGTTTTAGGCCCCACATTCTCCACTTAAGAGATCAAGCATTGTTAAAAGAAGTTGGGCAAAGACAATTAAAGGAAAGTCCTTTTCTAGTGCCCAAGCCTTCTTGAAAAAATGAAAATGAAAAAAACTTAAGGCAATAATGACCCTAACTGAGTTCATTCAGTTAACATTCATACAACAAATATGTTTTGAGCAGCTGAAACATACCATACACTGTGCTAGGTGTGAGATAGACAGAGGTAAACAAAACAAACGGGATAATTTCTGCCCTTGTGTTTATTGTCCAGTAAGGAAGAGAAACATTAAAACAAATAAAACTACAAATAACTATATAATTATAAAATATATAAAGGTTTCAGAAAGGAAAAGAGCAGGGTGTTAGGAGAGGGAATAACAGAAGTTGGGATAGAGACTTTGGAAGGGCTGGGGCATGGTTAAAGAAAGACTCTGAGTAATCATTCTTTTAACAAGCGTTATTACTGATGAGTCAGAATAACACATTCAAATTACGTTTAGAAGTTGTTAATGTGCTAAAACAATGAGTCATAATATTTATCCAAGCCATGTTTTAGAAGAAATAGTAACCTCACAGCAGAATGGTGACACGCAGCCAAAAGTCCAGTTAAATCTGAAAAATGTGTCTCTTCAGTGTCTTCCTTCTTTCTTCCCAGGCTTGCTAGCTAGCCAAATGAGCAGATCTGGCAAGCCATCCTTGTGCATGAAAGGTGGGTCCTTTTCTTTAACCATCTGGACCTGCCCTATTTATCCCGATCATTGACTCATTTCTATTGAGCCATGAATCATGCCTGGCATCTACTGCCATTCTGTAAGTGTCATGAGGATTTGGCGTTCTAAAAACATGCCGCCAGTCAGGCCATTTCTATGAAAGCATTCCCTAACATGGATGGAGGTTTGAGAGTATGGTTCGCCCTGACCCTCAAAAGTCTTCAGCATAGCTGGGTAAAATTAATACCTTTTCAGAAGCCAGCCTGATCCCTGCCTAATTTCTGAGTGGGTCATGCTGTTAAAGTTGGAGTGACGGTTACCGATTGTTTTTTTAGGCCTGCTGAGGCCATCCTGGCCATCTGAGTAAGGACAAAAACACTTCTGACAGAGAGTTTGGGCATTTGAATCATTCCATTTATCTCCTTCTGGCTATCCAATTGCTCATAGATGTTTCCACTCTCATTTTGGTAAGGACAAGAAATGTTCTCTAAAGAATTTAAATAATCCTATAATGTTTGTATAATGGAAAGTATTAGTTTTGAAATAGCTATTGATATTTGTTTTATCAAACTGATAGAGTTGCATTGCTTTAAAAGCCAAATGTTATTAAAGAACAGACCATTTTCAACCCTTTTTTGCAATTTTCTGTTTATTTACTGCTAGCTTCTAAATAACATGACAGTGGTTCAAACTTTTTGTTCTCAGGATCCCTTTACAGTCTTAAAAAATCAATGAGGCGCAAAGGAGGTTTTATGTGAATTGTAATATTTTAATTTATCATATTAGAATTTAAAACAAAAAATATTTTAAATATTTGTTTATTCATTTTTAAATAGTAATAATAAACATGTTAACAAAAAAAGTTATAAAAAATAACTGCATTTTCCAAAATGAACAAAAAACCATTTAGTGAGAAGAGTAGCATTGTTTTTCAATGTTTGCCTATCTCTTTAATATCTGGTTTAATGGAAGATAGCTGGATCCTCACATTGGCTTCTGCATCCAGTTTGTTGTATTATGTTGTTTGGGTTGAAGTAAATTTTTAAAAATCCAACCTTACACAGTTATGTAGTCAGAAACAGAAGGAGTATTTTAATAGTCTTTTCAGGAAATTGTGGCTATTCTTATCTGATACCATATTAAAATTAACTAGCAGTCATTTTTGAAAGATTCATTGCAATGTGAAATCTGAAACCACACCAATAAACTTTTGTACTCTGCTGTACTGAAACCTACTGGTCTGTCTTGAACTTTGAATGGATAATACCATGCATTAGTCATCAGGAAAATGAGTAATGCAGATATTCCAAAAGGTGATACATTTTATTATATAATTTTTTAAATCACATTTGTTAATATCATCACTGATTTCATAAAAAATTATTTAAGTATTGGAAAACCATGAACTTACTGTGGAGGATACAAGTTTTCCAAACTTCTAATTTTCCCTTGAAACCTCCGATTTTTTCATTCCAACAAATACAGTCAGGTTTTTTTTTACTTGAAATGTCAGGTTTACTTCCTTCATTTTTGAGAAAATGTCTGCTGAACACCCAAGTTTGAATAACCACAATTTGTCTATCATTCGTTCTTTCAAGTTAAAATATTGTTTCATGCATTAAGCAGTTAGTTCAACCCTTAATGTAAACATCACACAAGTGTTCTTCCATATGCAACAGATTTTTATGCTATTAATACTTACGCTATTAATATTTCTCATTTTACCACCCAAATATTAAGAACACATGGTCTCAAGGTGGAGATTAATAAAAGTAATGATTTTTACTGCTTCATCAAGGACACTTTTTGGTGAAACGGAATTTTTCTTTTTCTTTTTCTTTTTTTTTTTTTTGGCGATGGAGTCTCACGTAGTGCAGGCTGGAGTACAGTGCAGCAATTTTGGCTCATTGCAACCTCTGTGCCTCCTGGGTTCAAGCGATTCTCCTTCCTCAGTCTCCTGAGTAGCTGGGATTACAGGTGTGCACCACCACGCCTAGCTAATTTTTATATTTTTAGTAGAGCTAGGTTTTTTCTGTGTTGGTGAGGCTGGTCTCGAACTCCTGACCTCAGGTGATCCACCCGCCTCAGCTTCCCAAAATGCTAGGATTACAGGCGTGAGCCACCCACCGCACCTGGCCTCTTTTTCTTTCTTCTTTCTTTTTTCTTTTTTTAAACTGCAAGTGTGGTGGTAAATGCAATAACCACTAATCAGTTTTGCAACAGTACTTTAATTTGTGTTGCTAAAGCACCAGCAGTTAGACCCACAGTGGCTTTGCATCATCAGTGTAAATGTTAACACAAGGAAAAAGCAAATAATATCTTTGTATTATATAAAACTAGTTCTGTCTTCACAGAAAGTGAGCTACACCTTCAGAACTACTGTGATATGCTTCTACCGCTATTGCTTGCTTGGTTTGCTGATGTTAGCTATTTCTGCTGACTTCCTATTCTGCAAGATGAGGGGTTAGCACCCCTTACACTAACATTCCCCTTGCTCCTTTATCACTTCATTATAATCATCACACTGTGGTTTAGAAAACTGCTTACCATCCTGTTACTACCTAAGTATTGTTCACTACCAAGCTTGATAGGGTAAAGTGAATGTTTCTTTGCTGATACAACTCTTTATTTTGACCTTAAAGTTGATGACACTATTTTTTTAAAATGCTTAATTCTGTGTTTTTATTGCAAATTTGTCTTAATTCGCCAACAGATTTGTGTAACTTTTCCTAAATATTCTCTTCCATGAAGTCTTAGGTGATCCATAAGGACCATGTTTTTCCCTAGAGAAATCCCTTTAGAAGCCCTTCTTCCTCCTGCTCCAACATGGAGCAGCTGCTGGTTCAGCCTGCAACTCAGTTTTCATTCTGGGACATTCACTAATGGCTCAGAAGAGGAGAGGTGACCTAGTGGGGAGATCTAAAAGCTCATTTTCCAAACTTGTAACCAACCTCCCTGTCGTAAGCTCTGGATCTCTTCCCCTATTGTCAGCAACGTTGTGTCTCCAAATCCCAAAACCTTCTGGGGCTCTGCTGCACAAATTGGCTTCTTCTTTCACTAATATCCCCAAGTGGGCACTTGGTTTCCACATTTCTCAGATCTCCTGGCTCCTCAACCTTCTTTCCACCTTCCAAGAGTTTTGAAGTCTTAGGTCTGCTATTGTCTCCCCTTCCATTCTTTTTGTCCTTATGGTTTTGTACCTTTAAAAAATTATTTTATTCTCATTTTAGGGACATTTCAGGAGGATAGTAAAGATAAATATATGTGATCCATATGTCATGTTTAATCGGACATCCAGTATTTGAATTTGGAGCTGCACACGCTCTGAGGATTTGTTTGTACAAGCTCCTTGTGGTCTTGGTAGTTTTATGCTTTGGGAGATTTAGGAACCCATTTCAGCAGCTCTATGTACTACCGCTGCCACAACAGAAATCAAAGGTTGCCATAGAACTTGATAAAGCAAATAACAAATACTTAGAAAATATTAACTATGAATTTTTTTCCATCATTCAATCTTTCAACAAACCCATCAAACACTTATTTTCTGAGTTCCTACCATGTTCCAGGGCGCTATTGTAGGTGCTGGCATTGTAGTGGTGAATAAGACCAATACGGTCCTCTCATGCACTTTGCAGTCTAGTGAAGGGAGCAAACCACAACAAAATAAACAAGACAATTTCAGATAGTATAAATGTTACGAAGATAACAAAAGAGGGTAATGTGCTAGAGTGACTGAGGATAAGGGGGCTATATTGGGAAGAGGGTCAGGGAAGGCCTCTCTGAGAAGGCAACATTTCAGCTGAGATCTGACTCACGAGAAGGACCTATCTTTGTAAAGATCTGGGGGAGGAGGGTTTCAGGAAGTACCAAAATTCCAAAGTGGGGAAAAGCTTATGTGTTCACAGAATCAAAAGACCAATGTGGTTGGAACGTAGTAAAGGGAAGAGTAATGGGAGATGGGGTCCAGAAATCAGAGCTGGAAAGGCAAATTTGGATGTTGTCCCAAATAGAGGTAATAATTGAAACTATAGGATGAGATAAGATGGCCAAAGGAGAGCGTATATAGAAAACTATGGTAGGCACTGTGGATGCTTACAAGAGCATCTAAGACACTGTCTTTACCTTCAAAGAATTTACAACCTAGGAAACTGGACACATTTTCAAAATAGAAAATAATAAAAGAGTGTGTAATCAAGTATTTGCATGACATAGTATTTTTTTTTTTAGGTGAAGTTAGAAAACATAACAATTATTCAGAATTGATAGCAAAATATAGCTTTGTGGAGGAGGTGATATCTGAGCAGAATTTTGATGGATGACTTATATTTGTAGTAGCTGAAAGGCAGAAAAAGAGAATCTCAGAGAGAAAAAACATGGGCAGAGACTTGAATGTTGGGGCGTGACCACGACATATTCATGGAATAATAAAGAATAGCTTGACTGTTGGGAAGTAGTTGAACAGGTGAGTTTTCTTCAGTGTGCTTTAGAATCTTGCCTTATAGGATGTATGTGGTGACTCATTCCTGTAATCCCAGCACCTTGGAAGGCCAAGGCAGATGAATTGCTTGAGCCCAGGAGTTCAAGACCAGCCTGGGCAACATAGCAAAACCCATATCTACTAAAAATACAATTAGCCAGGTGTGGTGGCACGTGCCTGTGGTCCCAGCTACTTGGAAGGGTGAGGTGGGAGGATCACCTGAGTCCGGGGAGGTTGAGGCTGGAGTGAGCCATGATCATGCCGCTGTACTTCAGAGCAACAGAGTGAGACTTTTCCCCAAAAAAAAAAAAAAAAAAAAAAAAAGCCAGGCATGGTGGCTTATGCCTGTAATCCCAGCACTTTGGGAGGCTGAGGCAGGTAGATCACAAGGTCAAGAGATCGAGACCATTCTGGTCAACATGGTGAAACCCTGTCTCTACTAAAAATACAAAAATTAGCTGGGCGTGATGGTGTGCACCTGTAGTCCCTGCTACTCGGGAGGCTGAGGCAAGAGAATTGCTTGAACCCAGGAGGCAGAGGTTGCAGTGAGCAGAGATCGGACCACTACACTCTAACCTGGTGACAGAGCGAGACTGAGAGACTCAGTCTCAAAAAAAAAAAAAAAAAAAAGAATCTTGCTGTATAAATGGTAGGAGGGAGAAGATGGATTTCAGCACTGAGTGGTTAGATCTAAATTACAGGAAAGATTAGCAACTGCCAGGGCTACTTAATTTTTGACACTTAGTAGTTATTATACCTCCCAGTTAATTACTTTTTATTAAGTTGGTTAACAGTTATTATTTCAACAAATGAAAAAATGTAAAAGGGTACATTGAGCCAGGCCAGGCGTGGTGGCTCACACCTGTAATCCCAGCACTTTGGGAGGCCAAAGTGGGCGGATCACGAGGTCAGGAGTTCGAGACCAGCCTGGCCTAAATGGCAAAACCCCATCTCTATTAAAAATACAAAAATTAGCTGGGCATGGTTGGGGGCGCCTGTAATCCCAGCTACTCAGGAGGCTGAGGCAGGAGAATCGCTTGAACCCAAGAGGCAGAGGTTGCAGTGAGCCGAGATCGCGCCATTGCACTCCAGCCTGGGTGACAGAGTGAGACTCCGTCTCAAAAAAAAAAAAGGTACATTGAGTCATCTCACTCCTATCTGTCCTTATCCATCTTGTTTCCCTTTGCCCTTAATAGCTGCTTATGATTTGCATTTTATTCTTTCCAATTTTCTTTCTGCAAATGCAAACAACATGAACATATCTTATTTCTTGCCCCCCGTAAGGTCATATTCACAAGTATGGGGGTGGGGTAGAACTTCCACATGTCTATGGCAGGACGACATAATGCAACCCATAAACCCTATTTCTCACACAAGGCTAGCACCCAATATGCACAATTTTGTACCTTACTGTTAAAATTCAATTATATATCTTGGGATTCTTTCCATGTTAGTACCTAGTGATCATTCTCATCTTCTTTTTAGAGCAGCATAGTGTTCCATTGTGTGGCTGCATCAGTCCCCTAAGGATGAATGCCTGAATAGTTTACAATGTTTTGCTGTTTGAATGAGTAGCCTATACATTCGTCATTTTATATGTATACAAGTGGATCTGTACAATAGATTCCCACAAGTGGGATTGTTGGGTCCAAGGATATTTGCAACTGTAATTCTGGCAGTATTGGCAGACTTCTTTCATAGGGTTTATGCCATTCACACTAGCAATGCATAAGAGTGGTCACACATTTAGACTTTTGCCAATCTTCTACGTGAATAATGGAATTTCCATTTAATTTTAATGTCCATTTCTCTTATTATGCACCTCTACATTTTAAACATTATTTTATATAGTATTTCTGGTAAACTTTGGCCAGAAAACTAGGCTGTAATATAAATTTCTAACTTCAAGGATATAGAACTAAAAGAAAATATAGTAACCTATAGAAACATATTTAACTTGGGTTATTTGCCAGAGTTGGGCCACTCCTGAGAGAATACCCCTCCTCCTTACTCCGATGGCTCAAGTAACAGAACAAATTAATTTTCATTTAGTTAGGTCAGATGAAACTTAATAGAAAGAAATGAGTTTCCTCAACTTTACAAACCTGTGTTATCTTTTAGATTCTCTCTACATAAGCTAATGTAGCACTTAATGCATATGATAGGAATCAGAAAGTCATTTTAGGAGAAGCCAAGTTCCGCATCAAAGACCCCGATCTTTGTACTTGGCTGTTCCTGCTTTCTCACCAGTTTTCTCAGTTGTACCATTCTTAACTGGAGCTACTTTCTAATTTCCTGAGTGTGGTGTCAATGCGGTTTGAATACTGCCAACTCTTCTCACTGTTATAAAAAAATAATGTTATAATGATGGGGTTTTTTTGTTGTTGGTTCTGACTTTAAATGAAGCTCATTTAAGAGAATATCTGGAGCTGTCAATGTTACTGTCTCGCATTTGAGTCATGTCCAATGACCATATTCTTTTCCCTGCAGGTGGTACTGTGAAGGCAAGGAGCTTGAAAATTCCCCAGACATTCACATCGTCCAGGCAGGAAATCTGCACTCACTGACCATTGCGGAAGCCTTTGAAGAGGACACAGGACGCTATTCCTGCTTTGCTTCTAACATCTATGGGACAGATTCAACTTCTGCTGAGATTTATATAGAAGGTAAAACAAAATACTCTTGGAGTATGACACTTAATAGTAAGACATTTAGTTATACTAAATAAATAGTTATTGAGGGCCTCCTCTACCACACGCTATTCTAGACAATGAGGATACAGCAGTGAACCAAGTAGACAAAAACGCTTAGACTCATTTACTGATGATTTGCATTATATGATGGGAAAGACAGAAAATAAACAAGTTAAACAAATAAAATATATGATATGATAGGTTTATCTAAACACTGTGAAAGAAATAAAAAGCAAGAAAAAGAAATGGGAAAAGCGCTTGTGTGAATGTGGGAGGTGGAGGGGTGGGGAATAAGCCACAAGGTCGTTTGAGAGAAATTTACTCTAGGCAGAAAAATCAGCAAGCGCAGTGGCCCTGAGGGTAGGAGTGTGCTTGTCTTAAGGTACAGTGATGAGCCAATGTGGCCAGGGTGGAGTGAGCAAGAAAGTAACAGAAGATGAGGTCGAAAGGTAAGACGGGGTGGAAGTGGAAGGAGGGAGGTAAGCAGACCACAAAAGTCCTTGTAGGTCATTGCAGGAACTTTGGTTTTGACCCTGAGGTAGTAGATGAGAAGTTCTGGAGCATTCTGAGCAAAGACAGAACATGATCTTAGTTTTTTTGTTTTGTTTTGTTTTGTTGTTTAGACGAAGTCTCACTCTATTGCCCATGCTGGAGTGCAGTGACATGATCTCGGCCCACTGCAACCTCCGCCTCCTGGGTTCAAATGATTCTCGTGCCTCAGCCTCCCAAGTAGCTGGGATTACAAGTGTGCGCCACCACACCTGGCTAATTTTTGTATTTTTAGCAGAGATGGGGTTTCACCATACTGGCCAGGCTGGTCTCAAACTCCTCACCTCAAGTGATCTGCCCGCCTCAGCCTCCCAAAGTGCTGGGATTATAGGTGTGAGTCACTGCACCTGGACGATCTGACGTAACAGTCACTCTGGCTGCTGTTTGAGAATATACTGCAGGGAGTCAAGGGTAGATGCATGGATACCATTTGGGAACACTGGAAAGGCGTTCACATTGGCATCAAGTTTATATGATTAATTTGAGGTGAAAAAAATCAATTTATGCTCCTTTGTATCTACCTAAATTTGTGCTCCTATTTTATCTTATCCTCTGAATTTTGTCTGCAGATCATTCTTTAGCACTTTTTTTTTTTTTTTTTTTTTTTTACCAATAATACCTTATGTATGCCTTGGTTTTAGCATTTAAGCATATTATTATGGTATAGATGCCCATTTATCAACTAGATTGTAAGGCCAGGACTTATTTACATCTCCAATATGTACTTGTACAACGTACTTACATAGTACCAAGTACATAGTGAGTATTTGGTAAACATTTTTTGAATAAATACATGAATAGAAACGTGTTGTATGTGTATGTGTTTTTATCCTCACATTTTTGGAGTCCAATAAATACATCCAGATTTAGCTGTGTTATATCTTTGTGGAATGCACTATCTTGAGAAGTAAATCCAGGATCAAAGCTCTGCTAACAGTGCTGAGATTCAATTGATGGGTTTTTATTTTTGTTTTTTCTTTGTGGCAAAAAGACTTTAAACACCCCCTCTCTCATGATGAAGTATGACTTGTTAATATTAGACTGAACGGAAGAGGATCCACCTACACCTACAGTGTTTGGAATCCAGTGTAATCCCTTCTTATATTCAATCTGTGTAGGCCAAGAGCAAGAGGACTTATGAACACCAGAGAATGTCTGCAAATACTGCTCTGTTAGGCCAAAGACATCAGCAGGTGCTTTACATACAAGAATACTTATAAGTTGGGTCAGTGGCCGAGCGCGGTGGCTCACGTCTGTAATCCCAGCACTTTGGGAGGCCGAAGCGGGCGGATCACGAGGTCAGGAGATCGAGACCATCCTGGCTAACATGGTGAAACCCCGTCTCTACTAAAAATACAAAAAAAAAATTAGCCGGGCGTGGTGGCGGGCACCTATGGTCACAGCTACTCTGGAGGCTGAGGCAGGAGAATGGCGTGACCCCGGGAGGTGGAGCTTGCAGTAAGCCGAGATGGCGCCACTGCACTCCAGCCTGGCAGACAGACCGAGACTCTGTCTCAAAAAAGAAAAAAAGAAAAAAAAAAGAAGTTGAGTCAGTTAATTTGAACACTAGCACTAACTAGACATGTGACCTTGAGCAATTCTTTCAACTTCTTGGGGCCTATTTCCTCGTTTGTTAAGTTGGGTGTTAGTGTAGGGAATCACTGAGTTCATTTCTAAGATTCTGTAGTTATTCAGATATCTAGGAATCAGGTAAACAAATTATCATCTTAAAAATCTTATGTCGTGTTTAGGAACCAATTTAAGAAATTATCATCTTAACAATTTTGTGTCTTGTTTTTGTTTTTCCAGGGGTTTCTTCTTCTGACTCAGAAGGGGACCCTAACAAGGAAGAGATGAATCGGTAATTCTGATTTTCTGTCTTATAGCTTTAGCATCCTCAGATCGATTAATAGCTCAGAAAGAGCTATTAATTGGTTACTAGAACTTAAGGAGGGCAGCTCCAGGGTTTGACCATAAAATTAAATGAATAAATAAGCAAATTGAGTGGATTTGAAGAAGACCCTACTTTTGCTTAAGTCTTGCCTAGCAGATTAATTTGAATCTTTCCAATTTACTCCCTACAGAGGATGAGCTCCTTAAGGGCAGAAATCCTTTGTGCATGCCTACCTTGAAATGATAAGTTGCTTCTAGCTTTTGTGCAGATATGAACATTCATAACCAGAGTAAATGATCCCTCTTTGACCCCCTTCCTTTATCATTCTCGTGGCCTTGAGTCAACTCCTCCTTCTCTCCTGCCTTTTATGCCAACCACCTCCTTAAAGGGCTTTCTGTCTGCTTCTGCCTTTTTCTCTGTTTTACAGTGTCCAAACTACAACCAGTTATTCTCTAAAAGAGGTCAAGATTCTGATCCTATTGTTTTCCTGACTCAGAAAAAGATTATTATCTATGAGAAAACAAAAATCAAACACGAAACAAGTAGCAACATTTAAAAAAAAATCTTCACATGGCGTACATACAAAGCCTTATTCAGAAGAGCATCAACCAAGTTTTTCTGTCCCCTCCTCCCTTCCCTACCTCAGGCTGTCTACATTGTTGACATCTCACCCAAGTCATGTATAGTTCCTCTTCACTCCTTCGTTCAAGCTATTCACTTTGCTAGGATTGCCCTATCTTCTCTGTCTAGCAAACTCTTATTTATCCTACAAAACCCGGTCTAAATGTTCTTTCTCTTTGAACTCTGTAATAAACTCCCCTATTGCACACACATCACTCCTTCCTTGTGACTTCCATAATGTGTTACAAACCTAAGGGGTATGAATTTTGATCTATAAACTTAAATAAGCAAGAAATATCCCATTTGTTTATTTGCTCTAAATCTACTTGTAGTTGTTGGGATTTAGCCTCAGGTGTGTATCATAGAGACTCAAATTAACTGTGACTTAAATGAAACAGATATTTATTTCATATTTACATAGAAATCTGAATTTGGTGGGTAAAATGACTCCACATTCCACTAGGTTCCTGTCTGCTTCCTGTTTTCTGCTTTATCTCACGCTAAGATGTTGCCCTCATCTTCTTAGGCTAAAATAGAAAGAAATAAAGGCTCGTCAGCCTTTTAAGGTCATCTCTCTTCAAATACATATACCACTATCCCTCATATCCCATAACCAGAAAGTACTCATGTGGCAACACCTAGCTGCAGTGAATGTGGGATATGTAGTCTTTATTTGGAGCAACCACGTAAAGAAATCAGGTATTCTGTTATTGTAGAAGAAGAAAACAGATGCTTTGGACATACTGATTGGCTTTGCATCAGCACATCATTCTGTTTGAGACCAGATGCTGCCTGGTTGGGGAAAACATTCAGTCTGGTATTAAGTGTCACTTTCCCCCTCACAGTTTTATAATGAGCCATAGAGAGGGAGAGCAGTTTTGGAGCAAGCACCATTCTAAACACATTACATGAATTATCTCATTTAATCCTCACAAAACCCTATGAGATAAGAATTTTGTATTACTTATTTGTTTGTTTTGAGATAGAGTGTTGCTCTGTTGCCCAGGCTAGAGTGCTGTAGTGCGAGCTCAGCTCACTGCAACCTCTGCCACCCAGGTTCAAACGATTCTCCCACCTCAGCCTTCCAAGAAGCTGGAATTACAGGTGCACACCACCATGCCTGGCTAATTTTTTTGTATTTTTAGTAGAGATGGTGTTTCGCCGTATTGGCCAGGCTGGTCTCGAACTCTTGGCCTCAAGTGATCCACCCACTTCAACCTCCCAGAGTGCTAGTATTATAGGTGTGAGCCACCGTGCCCCCCACAGGAATTATTATTTCTCCATTTTAGAGATGAGGAAGTTGAGGCAAAAAGATATAACCCCTAGACCAAAGGAAAGCCCTCTGTCATCAGTCATCTATCCATGGGTTACAGGTGAGAGGCCCATGTCCCAAATTCCAAGTTTCCTTCAAGCCCAGAGCTTGTTGCTTTCTGACATGTGTAATTACTGATATCTTTAACAAGACTGGGAGCCCTTTACTGAGAGAGATGGCCTTCCCGTCTGGACGCAGGTTCTCCCTGGGGTCAGGTTCTCTGGCAAGATCCACAGACCTCTGTCTCTTCCATAGCCAAACTAAAATAATCTTCCCTCTGCAGCCTTCTCAAGAATACTTGCTGGCTCTCTTGCCCTTCAAATACTCTCTTTAATTTGTATAAACTTGAAGAGCTTGTTGACTTTATGCCATTTCTGCTTTTTGCCATGCCAAATTCTCAGAGGTTAAGTTTTACATATATGAGACCCTGTCTTGGATAAGAGGTATGGATTTACAAAGCCTGGCCTCTTACTTGAAATGGGAGGGGGAGGGAAAATACCGAGGGTAACAACAAAACAAATCTCAAAAAATTACCTTCTGCACATGGTTCCGTCACCGCATTTGTCTTGGATCTCAGTTAACTGTTAATATGTTTGACTCCCTGGCTACACTGAGAACAACGGCCCAAGGACAGGAATAGTGTCTTATTTATTTTCGTGTTTGCATTGCCTAACAAAGTGTGTAGCAAAAATGTCCTTGGTCAATGTTTGTAAAATATCATCAAACAAAGATTTTTATTACACTCACCTGTAAGCAGTGATGCCATTACTAGTTTTCCTAAAATAATTTTCACAAAGAGTGATAGGTCTGTTTTATAATCTGTATTTTAATAATTTCTCAGAATCCAGAAGCCAAATGAGGTGTCATCTCCTCCCACTACCTCTGCAGCCATTCCTCCAGCAGTACCCCAAGCTCAGCATTTGGTGGCCCAACCTGGTGTGGCAACCATCCAGCAGGTACAAGAATCTAAGTGAAACACAAGTGCCGTCCACTGTGACAGACAGGCATGGTGACCATGACCATCTTGCATGGCATGATCCGTGTTCTTCTCAGGTGCAACTCCATCATCAGGATAATCACCTTGTATTTCTGATGTTTGAGAGCAGTGATTCCTGTTGCTTTGGGAACATATTCTCGGGCTTCATAGGCAAATTTCTGAGGAAAAGAAACGCTTTACAAATTAGTCCCTGGCTTTTCAGCTTTCTAAAGAGTGCTGATTACATATGCAGTGAGCTGCCAGCTCTCAGACTGGCCTAGAACAAACACCCTATATCATAAAACCTGATTCGTTTCATGGAGCTGCAGAGAATTCCACTTTCTAAGATGAAGCAAGCATGTAGTTATTTTTTAGAAAACAGCAAAGGCTCTCATCCTTCAAGTTAATAATAGTGATACATGCTTATTGTAAAAACAATTTAAAAATACAGAAGTATGCCAGCTGTGGTGGCTCACACCTGTGATCTCAGCACTCTGGGAGACCAAGGTGAGAGGATTGCTTGAGTCCAGGAGTTTGAGACCAGTCTGGGCAACATAGTGAGACCCTATCTCTAAAAAAAGAAAAAAAAATTAGCCAGGCCTAGTGGCATGCACCTGTGGTCCCAGCTACTTGGGAGGCTGACATGGGAGGATCACTTGAGCCTGAGACATCAAGGCAACAGTGACCTGTGATAGCATAGCTGCACTCCAGCCTGGGCAACAGAGTAAGACCCTGTCCTCCCACCCTTGCAAAAAATGTATTAAGTAAAAAGCTTAGTCAAGGTTCTATTCCAGTGCCTTCACTCCTCAGAGGTACCTCATGTTAGTAGTTTCTAGTGGGTAGTTCCAGGCATTGTCTATGCATATAGAAGAATACATATATGTATGCATAGACTTTAAAACATATGAAGTCATACTCTCTATACTTATAACATGTTATTGATGTATTTCTTTTATATATATATATATATTCTTTTCTATTTTTGAAAAAATTATTTGTAGAGATGAGGTCTCATTGTGTTGCCCAGGCTGATCTTGAACTCCTGGCCTCAAGCCGTCCTCTCACCTCAGCCTTTCAAAGTGCTAGAATTACAGCTGTGAGCCACCATACCCAAGCCTGATATATTTATTTATTGATGATCAATATATTTAAATATATCTATCTACAACCTCTTTTTAAAAATTATCCAACCCAGTTAGTAGTGCAGAGGAGTCAAGTTTTAGTTCTAATCCACTGGTCTTCAAACTGTGATCTTTGTAGCCCCAGGGGTTCTATGGAGCCTCTTTGGAGGTTTAGGGTTAATGACATAGATCCATAGATCTATATGTGAAGGGGTGCCATGGGGATAGGCAGCACATATTTTATAGCCACCATGACCTAAAGAGAAATAGAGTCAGTTCAGTCTAAAATTTGACATCGGTGATTCACAAACTTAGAATGCATCAGTTTTTTGGTTTGGGATACATTTCATATACCAAATTATATAGGTTTGTTATGTCTCACTGTCCATCTAATAATCTTAGTAACAATGAATCTACTGTTGGTTCCCTTCTACCAGTGTCGGAGCCCCACCAATTACTTGCAAGGATTGGATGGAAAACCTATCATTGCAGCTCCTGTGTTTACAAAGGTAATAAAAATATTACTTATTTCTGTCGTGGCTTTAAAGATACCACAGCACCCAAAGTTATAGGATACAAGATTTATTCATTTTTATCTCAGGATTTGGTCTTATATATGTACAGTATAGGGTTTGGGGTTGTTTTGGTAATTACTACAGTATCGCTTCAAGTCCCAGGTTTCTAATAACAGTTTTAGTAATGAGAGAAATGTCTTTCCCTCTTACCACACTGATCTCTGTGGCCATCACACAACTGTTCAACATAGGAGCCGCCCCTAGAGGTCAAGTGATAAATTTCTAGTCACATATTACTCCAAAGATTTCTCTGAATTTTTAGAAAAATTCAATTACAGATACTTGGCTTAGGTGCTCAAGGAGATGGAGTTAACTGCTCTTAGGGGGTTTAACATAAAGCCTCCTTCCCTCTAGGACAAAGAGCTTTCTTTTTCTATTCCATAGTGTCAACTATTGAGGTGGCATCAAAATCTGAGTCTCATATTCTTTGTACTTAGCACTAGAAAATTTAGTCAAGCACATTCATTTACAAATGAAAAACCAAGGAGGGCCAGAGAGGTGAAGCCATGTAGCCAATGTCATAGATCCAGTTAGTGGCAAAATCAGGACTACAAACAAGTTCTCCCAATTCTCAGACTGTCAGACTGTGTTTACATGTTGCCCAATCCAGTCAGTGTGAAGGTGAAAAAATTGAGTCACATTGGATTTTATGTATTATGAAGACCAAACAGGCCAAAACTATGCCTGGATTTACAGTTTATTGTTTGTATGAACACCAAACTTAGGCCCAAATAGATTTTATCCTCTTTGAAGTATAGTTTGGTTTAGAGCAGTGGTTCTCAATCATGGTTAATTTTGTCCTCCAGAGTCATTGGCAATGTCTGGAGACACTTTTGTTGTCACAATTCGGGGGTTGCGTTCCTGGCATCCAGGAATGGTGCTAAACATCCTACAACACATAGGATGACAGCTCCCCACAACAAAAATAGTCCAGCTCAAAATGTCAACAGTGTTGAAACTGAGAAATCCTGGTATGAGCAAAATGGGAAAAATGAGCTATTTTTCTAGTGAGTACTGATCCTTAAAGGAAGAGCTAAATCCACAACTTCTACAGAAGCATCTGTTTCATGGGAGTTCTGCTGTATCAGATCATTCAAGATGGTTTTCCAAAACCCAGAGTGGAGTCTAGAGCGAACAAACCATGTTTACCAATATCCATATCAGTTAGGCAAACATTCTTTTTTTTTTTTTTTTGAGACGGAGTCTCGCTCTGCCCCCAGGCCGGAGTGCAGTGGCCGGATCTCAGCTCACTGCAAGCTCCGCCTCCCGGGTTCACGCCATTCTCCTGCCTCAGCCTCCCGAGTAGCTGGGACTACAGGCGCCCGCCACCTCGCCCGGCTAATTTTTTTGTATGTTTTAGTAGAGACGGGGTTTCACCGTGTTAGCCAGGATGGTCTCGATCTCCTGACCTCGTGATCCGCCCGTCTCGGCCTCCCAAAGTGCTGGGATTACAGGCTTGAGCCACCGCGCCCGGCCAGGCAAACATTCTTATGTGAAACAAGATGCCTCTCAATTTTTCAAGTTCATTTCATAACCTGCGTTTGAGATTTTAGCTTTACTATTTTCAAAGTCTTGAAGTAGGAGAGCAATATGTTGTGATTTGGCGGATGCAAGACTTTGATGACGAGTTATAGGTGGACCTTTATGTGGGGGGGTGTATGTGTGTTTGTAACACAGCTAAGAGAGCTACTTCTTATTGTCTCTTATCGTCATTTCTAAGTCATCTAACCTTAAAACAGGGATTAAGTGCCACAGACACTTTAATTTATCATGCCAGTTTGTCACACCTTAGAGACAGTGCTGACTCTTCAAAGGCAGCTAAACCACAAGATAGTTTATACTCAGGCTCAGCTAGTCTCCCCCTCTCTTCCCTTCCTCAACTCCGTCTGCCCAGACAGACAGGTGACATCAAAGGGATGTCAGGTGATATAGCCACTCAATTTCAAATCTTCCTAGGTACTGATGTCTTCCCTGCATCTATGTCCATGAAAAGGGTCCAACTCTGTAAAATAGTTAGAAGAGATTTATTCTCAGCCAAATATGAGTGACCATGGCCTGTGACAGAGCCCTCAGGAGATTCTGAGAACATATGCTAAAGGTGGTCAGGGTACAGCTTGGTTTTATATCTTTAGGGAGACATGAGACATCAATCCATACATGTAAAATGTACATTGATTTGGTCTGGAAAGGCAGGACAACTGGAAGTGGGGCCTTCCAAGTCAGAGGCAGATTCAAATATTTTTTTGATTGGCAACTGGTTGAAAGAGTTATTAACAATAGAAAGGAATGTCTGGATTAGGATAAGGGGTTGTAAAGACCAAGGTTTTATCATGCAGCTGAAGCCTCCAGGAGCAGGCTTCAGAGAATAGATTGTACATTTTTTTTTATCAGATCTTATCAGACTTACAGAGTCTGTGCTATCAGTAATTCCAGGAGGTATAATGAGGCATGCCCCCTTCCCATCATGACCTGAACTAGTTTTCAGGTTAGCTTCAGAATGCCCTTGCTGAGAGGTGGGGTCCATTCAGATGGTAGGGGGCAGGCAGGGGAGGGTGCGGAGCGGGTGTGCGCTAAGAATTTCATTTTTGGTTTACACGTATCACCCGGAGCATACCTCTAACACATTTATCATGACGGTAAAGCTGTTTACCTTTCGATCTCTCCCGTTCACCTTGAAGACTGTCTCTAATATCTAGATAGGAGTCCATAGAGGCAACAATAGGTAAAAAGTTGTTATTATTTTGAAAAGTCCAATGGGACTTTAACATTTATTTTTATTTATTTGTTTGTTTGTTTGTTTTTTGAGATGGAGCTTCACTCTTGTTGCCCAGGGTGAAGTGCAATGGCGTGATCTCGGCTCACTGCAACCTCCGCCTCCCAGGTTTAAGCGATTCTCCTGCCTCAGCCTCCCAAGTAGCCGGAATTACAGGCCTCCACCACCATGCCCAGCTAATCTTTTGTATTTTTAGTAGACATTAGGTTTCACCATGTTGGTCAGGCTGGTCTCAAACTTCTGACCTCAGATCCGCTCGCCTCAGCCTCCCAAAGTGCTGGGATTAAAAGCATGAGCCACCACACCCGACTAACATTTATTTTATTTTATTTTTTTTTAGACAGAGTCTCCCTCTGTCACCCAGGCTGGAATGCAGTGGCATGATCTTGGCTCAGTGCAACCTACACCTCCTGGGTTCAAGCGATTCTCATGTCTCAGCCTCCCGAATAGCTGGGACTATAGGTGTGTGCCACCACACCTGGCTAATTTTTGTATTTTTAGTAGAGACAGGGTTTCACCATGTTGCCCTGGCTGGTCTGGAACTCCGACCTTAGGTGATCTGCCCACTCAGCCTCCCAAAGTGTTGGGATTACAGGCGTGAGCCACAGTACCCAGCCACATTTGTTCTTTATATTTAATTTTCATGAGCTGATTAGAGCCACAGATTGAGCTGCCTTTGTATGGCGACTCTGATTAGCTCCTTCTATTACTAATTAGATGCTCTGATTGGCAGATACATATACTTTTGATAAATAAAAATAGGAAAATGAATTAATCATTAACATATTTTGTTTGTGAGATAAAATCTCTAAAAGAAATAGCTTCATGGTGGGAAAATGGTCCTTAGTACACAGACCCAAACCCTGATGAGGTTTTCTCAGCCTCATCAGGATATGTGCTTTTGCCTCCATAAATGGGATAAGGATTGTTCAGGCATTGGGCACTAGGATAGGCAGTGGCTCAGATTCCAGAAAGACTTATCAGCAATGATGTGCTTGCATTAGTTTCCGTCAGTGAGGGCAGGATTGAGGTCATAGTCACTGCCAGTGTCATTAGCAAATTTCTGAGTCAGAGCCACCAGTGATGGATGGTATCATGTGGCTATGAGCCATGATAACAGATGATTTGCATATGTTTGTTTGGCTTACTCCTGCTCTATTTACTTGTTTAGGGACTTCTGGCATTCCAGTCCCTATGACTCACTTTCTATACTGCCCAACAAAGCATTTCTTTGCCAGTCGTGGCAAGAAGCCACTTTTTTTTTTAAAGAAACGCTTAGAGAGCAGAGTTTTATTTAACTCCTTCCTCTGCTGGTGACAGCGAAGTACTTACCTTCCTTTAAAAAAAGTTAAAATGAAAAGGAGGGTTGCCCAGCAAAACAGTGGTAGAATTTGAGAGTGGACTATGGGATTCCAAAACTAGTTCACTACTCTACTCATACGTGATGTTTGTAAACATACCTATGTTTTTAAATGCTCTTTAACTGTGGATATAGATAGATTATCCTCCATCCTCTACGCAGTATCAAAAATACTTTCACTCTGTTTATGCAGGGCAAACAGCACTCACACTTCTTGAGTGTGAAGGGAGGTCGATGATCAAATTAGAATCTTACTCCTATCACTGCTCCCACCCCAGCAGCAGCTGCTCTGGCAGGCTTTCAAGGCTGCAGCAGCCCTGGCCCCAGCTGCTTCAGCAGTAATTTGAAGAGTGCAAGGGGGCAGGGGAAGTGAGAATTTGAAAAAGAGCACTTCATTATATAACAGCAAAGGCAGGAAACCCTGAAATAACTGGGCCAGTAGCGGATCCAGATTTCTGGAGTTCATGGGCCCCTCTCCCCAGTCAATCAATTCTGGAGACTTTTCTTACTCCATGATTGCATGGGGCACTTGTGACAGTCAAGAGGCAAAAGAGCTTTCAATCAAACAGTTCTTTATCAGTACAAACCACTTTGATCTAACTCCATCCTAAAGCACTGTGCACTTGCAGCATCTTCCAAGGTGCAAACTTATCAACTAATTTAAAAACAAATAAAATGACAAAATGAACCTTGTAGCTGACATCTTTTAACCAATAAGGCAGATGCTCTTTCTCAAGGATGTCCCAGCATTATGTTTGTGGTTATAGATCTACTAAGCAAGAACTATATCCTTTCAACTCACATTTATAGCAGTGGGCATGGTGCTTGGCACAAAGCAGGCACACATTTATTCTGTGACAAATAACTTCCACTTCAGGCCAGGAACAGTGGCTCACAACTGTAATTCCAGCACTCTGGGAGGTTGAGGCAGGAGGATCACTTGAGGCCAAGAGTTCAAGACCAACCTGACCAAGATGACGAAACCCTGTCTCTAACTAAAAACGCAAAAATTAGCCAGGCGTGGTCGCACTCGCCTATGGTCCAGCTACTTGGGAGGCTGAGGCAGGAGAATCACTGAACCCGGGAAGTGGAGGCTGCAGTGACCCGAGATCATACCACTGCACTCCAGCCTGGGTGACAGAGTGTGCTCCATCTCAAAAAACAAAACAAAAAAACCCTTCCATTTCAGCTAAGAAGAAATTATTATTTTCATTACTTTGTGACTTCAGAGTGTCTTTCGAAAGAATAGAGAAGAAAAGTAAAATGTCAAATGGCCATGGAAGAAGACATGCTTCCCAAGTCTCTATGTTGTCAAGTCACCCTACAAAGAATGTCCTCCCAGATGACCAGTTTAGTGATGACACACAAGATAGATTTGCACTTTGAATGCTGCATACCTGAGGAAGTTGTAGATCTTTGGTTATAATGACTTTAGTCCAGATTCATATTTCCTAGAAAAGACTAACTTAATCTTTGCTAGTTGGAGACTGTTTGTCTCATTTGTTGTCAGTGAAGCTGAAATGAATATGATCAAGTCTGTACACCCCATGCCATTAGTAGCAAACAGCCTAAGACTTACTGCTGTGATGAATGTGATGTCAGCTACACTGTGTTCTAGTAGTGTAACTGGTTTGGATCCTGATCTGTGGCAATATGAGCCAGCTCTTTCTCATGAAACTTTGTAGAAAAGCAGCTTTCAGCAATAACAACCATCATTATCCTTATAACTATGACTCTTAACAGCTTTCTAAGTGGCTTGTGAGATGACCCTCTGTTAAGAGTCATAGTTTTCATTCCTTCTTGAGGCAAACCAATTAGAAAACCAAACCAAACATCAAAAAAGGTGGTGGTGGCAGAAGGGGTTGAGTAAATGAAACAGTACATTCAGAGTAGAATGAGGTCAATCTGATATGCTCTGATATGGCCTAAAGTTCAGCTCAGATATATGAGCCAGTTCTCAATCTGCAGAGGTTACACGAAAGCCCTGCTTGCAAAAGGATCTCTTTGAGAAAATATGGTGCTCACAATTTAAACCATCAGGTGGTTGTTATTCATTTAACATCAAAGGCCAAGACTTGTGTTCTATTCACAAGCCCAGCCTAGTTATATGAGATACTACAGAGTGTGGAGTGGGCCTCCTAATGTCTGTGATGGAAGCTCATTCCAGTGTGGCACATCATCAGTACTCAGTAAAGGAATGAAAACTTTATTATGTATAAGCTCCAGGAAGGTGTCTAAGTGCCATTAAAGTTTTCAATGGGTCCCAAAGCTCCCATTTGAGCACACAATTTGCTCAGAGGTCAGGGTGGAGGACATACCAGTTTGCCGGGAGCACCCAAAATTTACTGATGCTTCCTGTTTTCTGTTCTTGTCATTAGTAGATGTTTTGGGAAGACAAAGAATAATTAGATTTTTCGGTCAAATAGTTCTTTATTAATTCAGAAACCACTCGGTGCTAATCCCATCCTGAATTACTTCAGCAAACAAATTTGGGACCTCAGACAGAATAAAACACTAGCGTTGAACTACAGCTCCCCCTGGCTGTCACAATTATCAATGCATAACACCCCTGCGGTGAAAGTCTCTTACACAGCTAATGCTATGTGGTTTTCCCCAGCCCCATATGCTCCTTAGACAAATGCTATTAAGTACGATAGGACCAAGTACAGAATATCATAAGTTGTTCAGACAAGAACTGTAAAAAATAACGAAATATTCGTAACAGCGAATGACAAAAGAGAAAAAACGATCGACTTTCCCCTTCTCTGAAGCAAGAGCCAGTATTTCCTAAATGCAGGTCCAAAAATTGTAATAATAGAAAGCCATGCAGCATTTGTTGCTTACAGAGTTTTTGGAGGAAGTTTAATTATAACCTTTTTATGCTTACAGTCTTTGGGCCAAATGAAAAACAAAAATATACCAATACATGTACCAAAGAAGTATTTCATAATCACATGAATTGCCAACTACAGAAAAGAAATGTATGGTTTTCAGCTCACAAATCATGATGAATAAGAAACTAGTTGTGAAAAAATGTGCATTTTATTATCTTCTAGAGTCTAGTATAGTATACACTGATATCTTACAATTCAAAGTGGTCTCCGTAAACCTTTTATTGTGGGAGTGTGGAAAAGCATTTAATGATTCCTTCTCAAATTTACAACATATTTTACAGTGACATATGACTGTATGTGTGACTAGGATTTTATAAAGACTGTGATTGCTTTTATTCCGCAACGGATTAGTGAGGCTATCCTGTAAAGACCACATAAGGAAATCAAAATAGCTAAGTGAAAATCAATTTCCAGGACTGCAGAATGTAAATAAGGCAAAGCTAGGAAGACAGAACCAGTTTCTTGGGCCATATAACCCTTCCACATTATGAGCAGCCACATTCTTTTGTGGACTAATACATCACTCCTATGTTGAACACATCTAGTAGATACTCACTGCAGATTTAAAGATTATTATTATTTCTAGAAATCCAACACAACTTGGGCATTTAAGAACAGAGGTACTGAGGTCGGGTGTGGAAGCTCAAGCCTGTAATCCTAGCACTTTGGGAGGCCAAGGCGGGTGGATCACTTGAGCCCAGAAGTACGACACCAGACTGGGCAACATGGCAAAACCTTGTCTCTATCAAAAAAAAAAAAAAATTCCAGGCGTGGTGACCTGTGCCTTTAGTCCCAGCTATTCAGGAGGCTGAGGTGAGAGGATCGCTTGAGCCTGGGAGGTTGAAGCTGCAGTTAGCAATGATCACAACACTGCACAACAGCCTGGGAAATTGCATGGGGCACTTGTGACAGTCAAGAGGCAAAAGAGCTTTCAATCAAACAGTTCTTTATCAGTACAATTGCAGTGGCATTTCTAGTGTGCATTACACATTTACTCAGCCGAAAAGGAGGTGAGGTGGTGGATGATCAGAGGTCAGGGAAAGAGAGTGAGACCCTGTCTCAGAGAAAAAAAAAAAAAAAAAAAAACACCAAACAAAACCCCCCCCGCCAAAAAAACAAAACAAAACAAAACAAAACAAAAACAACAACAAAAAACCACCCCAAAGATACTGTATTAAAAATAGCTACATTACTCAAAATGTCTTGCCTAATATTTAATAAATTTACTTAGCATTGGTAGAGAGAGAAAGGAAAACAATAGTGAGGGAAAAGCTTTATATGAGTTCAGATGATTCTGTCTTCAAATCTACTTTTGGGATGTGAGGGCGATCTGGCTGCGACATCTGTCACCCCATTGACAGTCAGAATTAATTCAGCTGATCCAGCTGGCTATGCGGGTGTCCTCTTCTTCCCTCCCTGCTCCATGTGCGTCCCTCCTGAAGCTGTGCACTCAGTGGAAGAAGATGACCATACCTGATATAGGAGGACCAGTCTTCGGTCAGGGGCATAGGAGTAGCCGCGCTCCCCTGCTCGAACCTCCAAACAAGCTCTCAAAACTACTTTTGAATGCACATCCACAGAACTGAAGCTGCTAGAGATGTAGATGCTTTGGAGAAAAATCCAAAGTTGGAGATGGCATCTTTTTCTAAAATTCAACACTGGGACTAGATTACAAAAATGTGTACTTTTTGGTTCTAACTACATTCTTCTTATCATTATAGATGCTACAAAATTTATCAGCTTCTGAGGGTCAGCTGGTTGTCTTTGAATGCAGAGTAAAAGGAGCTCCATCTCCTAAGGTTGAGTGGTACAGAGAAGGGACTTTAATAGAAGATTCTCCAGATTTTAGGATTTTACAGAAAAGTAAGTTAATGCTTTAAATTATTTTCTGATATTTTGTTTTTATGAAATTATTGTACACACTTATTTTTATAACTTTTTAACAACTAACTAAAAATATAGTCGAGAATAAAATAAAAAACACCTGTAGTCATACTCCTATTAATATTTCAGTATATGTTCTCCAAGAAATTTTCCATGCATAGTTTTTAAAGAAAATCATCATATTCTTTTTTTGTAAATTGATTATTTACTCAACATTTAATGAACGCCTTTCAATGTCAATAAACACAGAGCCTCCTTACTTTTCTTTTTTTTTTTTAGATGGAATCTCACTCTGTCACCCAGGCTGGAGTGCAGTGGCGCGATCTCGGCTCACTGCAACCTCCACCTCCTCCGTTCAAGCGATTCTCCCACCTCAGCCTCCCCAGTAGCTGTGAATATCTACAGTTACTGCCCTGGAATAAATTTCTAGTACGAGAATTGCTGCTGTAAATTTACATTTTTAGGCTTTTAAAATATGTTGCCAAAATGCCACCCCAAAGGATTGAACTAAATTTAGGATGATCACACAATTAATCAGCCAAACTGAGATGCTTTGGGGGAGTGAAAGAGGATGCTATTAATAATTATACAGGGATCCCAGGCATAAACTAGGTCTGTCCCAGTTGAACTGGGACACACGTCGCCCTAGCTATATCCTACTACAACCAACAATACATGGGAATACCTTTCGTCTCACACCTTCACCAACAATGAGTGTTAACCATTTTATTAAAAATCTTCACTAACTTTACAGGCCAAAAATGGGAACACTTGTTTTAATCTGCACTTCACTAAGTAAGTCTGGGATGAAACTTTTCTTTTTCATGTTTACTTAGGTCTTTGTATTTCTTTATTTCACATTCGGTTCTTGCTCTTTTTTATTGTAAGAATTATTTAGAAATTTACATAGTTAGTTCTTCTTTTCTTATTGCACCATGCTTTCACCTTGTCATGCAGTGCTTTCTCCTTGACCCATTTCAGCCACAAACTACATTGCAACGTACTTGCTTTTTAAAAATATGTTTTATTAACTATGTAGAACAATCTATTATAGAAAAACTTGGGAAAGAAATTTGCTAAAATGTTGGCAGTCTTTCTCTGGGCAGTGAGTCTAGGGTCAATTGTTTTACTTCCTTTTGCATTTCTGTATTTTTTTAGTTTCTCCACAATGAACATGTATAACTTTTGTTTATTTATTTTTTATTTTTTACATTGATTAATAAAAATTTTACAATTCACCATGTACAACATGATGTTTTGAAATATATATACATTGTGGAATGGCTAAGTTGAGCTAATGAACATATGTATTACCTCACACACATCATTTTTTGTGGTGAGTTACTTGCTTTTTTCTTAATCTTTTTCTGTCTATCACAAAACAGTAGTCCTTAGATCAGTGTGACATAGGAATCAGTGCTACTGTCAGGTTTTATTGGCAGTAGCAGCAACAATAATATATTCTGAATGCCATTTAAACTGAGAGATGCCAGGCACAGTGGCTTACACCTGTAATCCCAGGCCTTTGGGAGGCCAAGGCAGATGGATTATTTGAGGTCAGTAGTTTGAGACCAGCCTGGCCAACATGGTGAAACCCTGTTTCTACCAAAACAAAACAAAACAAACAAACAAACAAAAAAAAAAACAAAAACTCAGCCGGGTGTGGTGACATGCACCTGTAGTCCCAGCTACTCTGAAGGTTGAGGCAGGAGAATCACTTGAACCCAGGAGACAGAGTTGCAGTGAGCTGAGATCGTACCACTGCATTCCAGCCTGAGCAACAGAGTGAGACCTTATCTCAAAACAAAACAAAACAAACAAACGAAAAGCAAACAAACAAAAAAAAAACAGAGAGAGAAAAAAAATTCAGTGGGTTTACCAGTGAAGAAGATTAAAACTAAGTTCAACAACTACTTTTTGAGTGTTGGCAATTCAATATCAATTAAACACCTATATTCAGTACCACCGTGGGCATTTTCATGAAGCCCAAAGAATTTTAAGGTAAGAACCTACTCCTGGCTGGGCATGGTGGCTCACACCTTTTAATCCCAGCACTTTGGGAGGCCGAGGCAGGCGGATCACATGAGGCCAGAAGTTTGAGACCAGCCTGGCCAATATGGTGAAACCCCATCTCTACAAAAAATACAAAAATGAGCCAAGTGTGGTGACAGGCGCCTGTAGTCCTAGTTACTCAGGAGCCTGAGGCAGGAGAATCACTTGAATCCAGGAGGCGGAGGTTGCAGTGAGCCAAGATCTTGCCACTGTACTCCAGCCTGGGCAACAAAGCGAGACTTTATCTCAAAAAACAAAACAAAACAAAACAAAACAAAACCTACTCTTGAAAAAACTCTGATCTATCCTGAGGCTCTGAATCTTAGAAACCTCAGAGCAGGAGGTATAGTGTACATTTTATTAGAATATCAGAGCCCAAAGCCAAGAACAATCTCTCAGTCTTCACAAACCTTTTTCAGGTAAGGCTGAATGAGTGCCAATAAAAGCAAGTCATTTCTGAAATAGAGCTAACTCGGAAACTTCCTTGGCTAAGGTTTATGTACCCCAAGTGGAAGCCCAGATTTATTTCAAGAGGAAGCAATATCATTTAATTGTTGCTCTTGGGCAAGGCGCGGTGGCTCATGCCTGTAATCCCAGTACTTTGGGAGGCTGAGGTGGGCAGATCACCTGAGGTCAGGAGTTCGAGACTAGCCTGGTCAACACAATGAAACCCCGTCTCTACTAAAAATACAAAAATGAGCCTGTTGTGGTGGCACATGCCTGTAATTCCAGCTACTTGGGAGGCTAAAGCAGGAGAATTGCTTGAACCCAGGAGGCAGAGGTTGCAGTGAGACAAGATCGTGCCATTGCACTCGAGCCTGGACAACAAGAGCAAAACTCAGTCTCAAAAACAACAACAACAACAACCAAAAAACAGTTTTTGGTCTTTTGCTGCCTTTCTGTAATATCCATCCTACCCCTGTTAAAGTCATCTTACTCAATATTGTCACATAACCTTATTGTATCACTCCTGAGTGTGCAAGAGACTGTGAAATTCTATAGGAGGCTTCTGATGAACATGTAGTTTCTCAGTAAAATAAATGCTCAGAATCTTCTACTTTTCTTTTTCTTTTAGAACCTCGATCCATGGCAGAGCCAGGTAAAGATGATTTCAACTGTAATTCATTAGTATATGAGTGATTTTATATATATAAGAATGCATAATGAAGTTACACTGAGATGAATAAAAAGTGAAAAATAAAGTTTTAGGAAAAATACAAAAATTAGCCAGGCATGGTGGTGCACGTCTGTAATCCCAGCTACTTGGGAGGCTGAGGCAGGAGAATCGCTTGAGCTTGGGAGGTGGAGGTTGCAGTGAGCCAAGATCATGACACTACAATACCCAGGTGACAGAACAAGCATCTGTTCTTAAAAAAAAAAAAAAAAGCCATCCAAATGAGCTATAGCTATTATTGTAGGAGGAGAGGAGGGGAGCATGTGCAAATCTGGAATATATATTTAATACCTCATATGAATGCAGTTGGCTCTTGGTCATTGAGAAGTGTGTCTTGGTTATTGAGAAGTGTTTCTTTTCCTCCATAAATGGCTGCCATTTGAGCCCTCTCAAAACTAGGCAAAGCAATTTTTATAATGCTAGGTGAATTTCAGTTCCATAGCCTAGGTATCTCAAAACTTACGCATCATCAGATTTTGCAGCTTGCAGAGATTCGGTAAAATATCTGTGATGTGATTTGATTTAGTTGGGAGGATACTAAGATGAAATACAAGTGACAGTAGGCGAACTTAGAAAGTTCAAGTCACTCACAAAACAGGGCAAAAACATCCAAATGTCCTCTCTGTGCCACCCAGAAAAATCAGATTGTATTTGCAACCCTGTCAGAGAAAGCTGGTTTGTGATCTCATTACTATAATTCTCTCTACATGGTGGCCCACACCTGTAATTCCAGCACTTTGGGAGGCTGAGACGGGTGGATCACCTGAGGTTGGGAGTTCGAGACCAGCCAGGCCAACATACATACAACCCCATCTCTACTAAATTTACAAAAATTAGCCGGGCTAGGATTTTTAAGGGTTTTGGAGTGGATTGAAGAGCGGAGATCACTGGTTGGTTGAAAAGTGCAGGGTGAAGTCATGGGACGGGGCGATGAAGAAGCCATGTTCTCATTGCTGATCTCGATCTTCTGTGGGGGTCTTCAAACTAGTTGCTGGAATTCATGGTCTGAAAAAACGCCTTAAGAGATCCTAAACAAAAGCCTTATGAGGCTGGGCACAGTAGCTCACACCTATGGTCCCAACACTTTGGTGGGAGGATCGCTTCAGCACACGAGTTAAAGACCAGCCTGGGCAATATAGTGAGACTCTCACCTCTACAAAAACTTAAAAATTAGCCAGGCATGGTGGTGTATGTCTGTGGTCCCAGCTACTCAGGAGGCTCAGGTGGGAGGATCACTCAAACCTGGGAGGTGTAGGCTGCAGTGAGTGGAAATTATGCCTCTACACTCCAGCCTGGGCAACAGAGCAAGACCTTGTCTCAAAAAAAATAGAAGCCTTATGATTCTAATGTTAGAAATCCTGTCTATAGAGGCTGGGCACGGTGGCTCATGCCTGTAATACCAGCACTTTGGGAGGCCGAGGCAGGTGGATCATGAGGTCAGAAGATCAAGACCATCCTGGCTAACATGGTGAAAGCCCATCTCTACTTTTAAAAATCCAAAAAATTAGCCGGGTGTGGTGGCAGGTGCCTGTAGTCCTGGCTACTTGGGAGGCTGAGGCGAGAGAATAGTGTGAACCTGGGAGGCAGAGCTTGCAGTGAGCCGAGATCACGCCACTGCACTCCAGCCTGGGTGACAGAGCAAGACTCCATCTCAAAAAATAAATAAATAAATAAATAAAATCCTGTCTATAGGAACAACGCGGATGCAAATCAATTCTTAAATAGTCTTATGATCCTAATGTCAGAAATCCTATCTATAGGAACAAGCAGATGCAGATGGTCAGGATCTAGTGCTATATGACTTTAAGTGACAAAGAAAGTGGGTCAAAGTGCAGCCTGATTAACGCTTAACTATATTTCTTTCCCGAGCCGAGCATGCAATTCTTGTCAACCCTGTGGTGATGGTTTCAATATCACACTGACTGGAATTATGTGTCTCAACTACCACTTAACAAGAATGGAGTTAGCTTGACTGGCTTAGACCAGTCATGATTTACCACCTGAGGCTGAGAGAGGCCAGCTTTCTTCAAAACATATGACCACTCCAAGTAGAGTAGACAAAGCCAAAGTTCTATCAACAAGGAGGTATGAGGAGGACGAGTTACTGAGTAGGTACTTGCCTTGGTCCACTGTGTGCTACTGTAACAGAATACCTGAAACTGGGTGATTTTTAATAAGGAACAGGGATCTATTTCTTATAGTTCTGGAGGCTGGAAAGCCCAAGATCAAGGGGCCTGCATCTGATGAGGGCCTTCATGCTGTGTCATTCCATGGCAGAAGGTAGAAGGGCAAGAAAGCAAGTGCACAAGAGAAGGGAGGGAGAGAGGGGGCCACTCTTACTTTCATGACGAATCCACTCCCATGATAACAACATTTATCCATTTATTAGGGCAGAGGCATTATGACGTAAACACCTCCCCTTAGGCTCCACATCCCAACACTGAAACACTGGGAATTGTTTCCAGCACATGAATATTGGGGGACGCGTTCAAACAGCAATACTCAATACTGCCTGCCATGCCCCCCAGCCAGATTTCCTAGAAATGGTCTAGTTAATTCAATTCAATTATCATGAAGCACTGAGATGCCTGCCAAGTTTCTCCTAATGCAACTATTTTTTAATAATTTTGTTTTTAATGTCATTTATATGGAGTGATAACTGGAGGTTTATGCTACTGTCTTATACCTCCTCTTTATTAGCTGTCAAGGAATATCTAACTTTAATAATTTTGGATGGCAGTCATGTGGTTCTACCTGGGAATCACCTCTGTAGTCATTCACAGAGGATCATTGTTCACAGTGTATCAGAGTAATCCATAAGATTTACCATAGTGATACAAAAGTAGAAATGCCTTTCACTCTTCTTTCACCCAGAATTTCAAGTTACTCTCTCAGTTCTTTACTACTAGTAAAGCAAAATATTTGCTGTCCAATTTTAAATTGTGGTCCTTGTTTAAAATAATCTTACTGCAAAAGTTCCCCAGGGAAATAGCGAGAGACCTAGGTTTAGAAAATGTTTTATTAGTTCTTTAATTTCACAGAAATTTCCTTTTCCTTTGACTCCTAGTTTGTTTTTGTGATTTTTAAAAAGTTTATTGTCATTCATTTCGATTTTTGCCATCTGTACTGATGACATTAAGAATAGAAGATTATCTGAGAATCCATAATATGTAACAATTTTTACAAAATCCCCTTGTCAGGTCGGGCATGGTGGCTCACGCCTGTAATCCCAGCACTTTGGGAGGCCAAGGCGGGCGGATCACTTGAAGTCAGGAGTTCAAGACAAGCCTGTCAACATGGCGAAACCCCATCTCTACTAAAAAGACAAAAATTAGCAGGTGGCACACGCCTGTAGTCCCAGCTACTCGGGAGGCTGAGGCAGGAGAATCACTTGAACCTGGGAGGTGGAGGATGCAGTGAGCCGAGATCTTGCCACTGCACTCCAGCCTGGGTGACAGAGCAAGACTCCGTCTATAAAAAAAAAAATTCCCCGTCAATACTTGGCCTGTCTGCATGGAGTTATTGTTTCTACATTCTTTGACTCATTTTGCCTACTAATCAGTCAATTCAATCAAATAATTGTTTTGACCAATTGTTTTCAAAGAATTAATATAACCAGCTTCTTATATTGACTTTGTAGAATCATCATCTGATATCAGTAAATTCTATAATTCTATTTTCATAATTAAGTCAGTAACCATTCTGTTTCACTGGCATATAGAGGAGATTTGCACCTTGGTCATTGCTGAGGTGTTTGCAGAAGATTCTGGGTGCTTCACATGTACTGCAAGCAACAAATACGGCACAGTGTCAAGCATTGCACAGCTGCATGTGAGAGGTAAGGACCCTTTAATGCCAGAACAGTTTCGCCTGTGACTTTGAGTGTGAATATGCAGACGTCGTGTTACCATTCCTTACTGTTTTTCATACGAAGCTGGCTTGGCTCTCCCAAAAAGATTTGAATTATTGAGGAAAATGTTCTTGAACAGTGTCCAGTTTTCCATTTCTTATTGCGCTTACAGCCACCACTCCAATTACCCTGCTGTCGTCATTATATTTCCTAAGAGAACATCTCCTCAATAAATTTCTAAATTTCTTTCCAAAGGTGTATTTATACTTTAAATTTAGTATTTTATTTTTAATTTAATTTTTTTCCTGTATCCTTACCATTCTTTAATGCCCCGATGATGATCTGTTTTTGACAAGCATTTCCCATTCATACATTCATTGGTGTGAACACTTTCCCATTTGTGCACATGCCCCAGTTCAGGCTTACAGTGGCTGACAACTCAGGTCCTGTTATTGTCCTTTCAGGAAATGAGGACCTCAGCAACAATGGGTCTCTTCACTCAGCCAACTCCACCACCAACCTGGCTGCTATTGAGCCACAGCCCTCCCCACCCCACTCAGAGCCTCCGTCTGTGGAACAACCCCCCAAACCCAAACTCGAGGGAGTTCTGGTGAACCACAATGAGCCCCGGTCCAGCTCTAGGATTGGGCTTCGTGTGCACTTCAACCTGCCTGAAGATGACAAAGGAAGTGAAGCATCCTCTGAGGCTGGTGTGGTGACCACCAGACAGACCAGGCCCAATTCTTTCCAGGAGAGGTTCAACGGACAGGCAACAAAAATCCCAGAGCCTTCTTCCCCCATCAAAGAGCCCCCTCCAGTTCTGGCCAAACCCAAACTGTAAGTAAAAAGTAGGACGAATAACCAGGAGCTTCTGTGATCTTTTCTTGAGTCTGATCTTAAAAATAATGGAACTCAGCTAGGCACAGTTGCTCACACCTGTAATCCCAGCACTTTGGGAGACCGAGGCAGGAGGATCGCTTAAGCCCAGGAATTTGAGACCAGCCTGGGAAAAATAGTGAGACCCCTGTCTCTAAAAGAAAAAAATTTACAGTGAAAAAATTAGCAGGCATGGTGATGCATACCTATAGTCCTAGCTACTTGGGAGACAGAGGCAGGAGGATCACTTGAGCCTAGGAGTTTCAGGCTACAGTGAGCTGTGATTGTGCCACTGTACCCCAGCCTGGGTGACAGAGCAAGACTTGTCCAGGGGAAAAAAAAAAAAAAAAGATAGAACCAAAAAGGGGAATTCCCAAATGAGAAAATACACATTAAATGTTTTGCCAAATGTACATCCTTACATTAATAGAAGCACACTATCACTATTATCCTTAATTAATATTCTACCTCCAAGCAATGTTGCACTTAAACTAATTCAGAAACATTTGTCTGACATTCTGACATTAGAGGCCCCAGGTAAAGCACTTCTGTGCTTCTCTTATAAAGACATTTTTTGTATCTAATCGTCTTTACAGTCTGTAATTTCATCCTTATATTTCTCATTTCTGCTTCAATTTAAGCTTCTGTAGTCATTATAGAAAAGTTATTTAGTATTTTTTAGATAGTTCCGAGCTGCTGCTGGATAAATATAGTAGGATAAAGAAGTGGTCATGATTTTCTGACTCAACTCAGGAGCCTAATGTGGTTGTTGTCCTGACTCTCTAGAAAGCCGTGTTGCAATCACAGCCGGGTGCGGTGGCTCGCGCCTGTAATCCTAGCACTTTGGGAGGCTGAGGTGGGCAGGTCACAAGATCAGGAGATCAAGATCATCCTGGCTAACATGGTGAAACCCCCGTCTCTACTAAAAATACAAAAAATTAACCGGCGTGGTGGTGGGCGCCTGTAGTCCCAGCTACTTGGGAGGCTGAGGCAGGAGAATGGTGTGAACCCAAGAGGTGGAGTTTGCAGTGAGCCGAGATCGCGCCACTGCACTCCAGCCTGGGTGACAGAACGAGACTCCGTCTCAAAAGAAAAAAAGAAAAAGAAAGCCATGTTACAATGTTTAAAATGTCCATCCACAACATAGCAAATACAGGGCATGATATTGCTATTATTTCCTGTTTCATCCACACATCAAATTCATAAAAAATTGTTTCTACTTACAAAAACTTTTAAATATCAACATCAAAATCTACAGCACCAGTGCACCCACTGTGGCTTGCTCATCACCATGAGATGTTCACTGGAAGTCATTCGTGTTTAGTTTATATTCTTCTCATCACCATATATGGCAAAATTCTGGACATAAGATTCAATGTTGTGAAACATGCCTCTAAGCAAGTCACATCCAGAAATGTCTCAGTCCCCTCAAAGTCCTGTCAGTCACAGGAAACAGGAATCCACTTAAAGTAAAAAGAGGGGAAGAGATTACTGCAGGGATATAGGCAGAAATGGGTGAGCCAAACAGAACCAAGCCCTGCAGGAGAAGAACTGGAGAGGTAGGAGCTGGACCTCTTCACCTGTCATCTCAGGATCACAGGTCAGTCCAGCCTCTGTCTGCTAGAGCTTGTGCGACTGGTTCGCCCTCTGTCTACGTGAGCATCTCCTTGTTTCCTCTTTACTTATCTGATCCATTCTTCTCTCTTTGAAGACCCATCAGTTCATAAGTGGCCCATCATGGCCATGTCCCCATTCCACATCATAATCTGTGTCAAGTACCACTGTTAACTAAATCAATCTCAGCAGCTCAACTCCCAATTCTAGTTGGTCCAGGCTGGTCAGGTGACCTCCTGCCCTCTCCCCCAGTACACTCAACTGTTAGAGGATTTATGTTTGGAAGAAACCGTAGGTGGAAAAAGTTCTCAGAGAAGGGAGTTACAGGGGACAGGTAACCCCAAACAACCTCCTGGGGAATTGCCTCCTTTGTAGGACTGTCTCTTCCCCGGTAACAGTTTTAGGGGCCGTTACATAGTACGATGGAAAAAAGAAATTCTGCCAACAGATTTAAAGAGGTTTATTCTAAGTCAATATGAGTGACTACGACCCAGGGAAACAGTCTCCAGAGGTCCAGAGAAAGTGCACCCAAGGCAGTCAGGTTGCAGTTTGGTTTTATGCATTTCAGGAACACAAGAATTGCAGGTAAAATCATAAATCAATACAAGAAGATAAACATTGGTTTGGCCCCAAAATGCAGGACATTGCAAAGCAGGGACTTACCAGTCATAGGTGGGGCTGGGGATTCTGTGGTTGGCAATTGAAAGAGTTAAGTTTTGTCTGAAAACTTGGAGTCAGTAGAAAGGAATGTTTAAGTTAAAATAAGGGAGTCTGCTGTTTGTCACGTGATGCCATGCCAGAGTTGGGATGAAAAGAAAACCACCATACAGTGGGTCAAAAAGGCCTGTTTCAAATTAGCCAGGTTTGGTGGCGCATGCCTTTAATCCCAGCTACTCAGGAGGCTGAAGTGGGAGAATTGCTTGAACCTAGGAGGCAGAGGTTGCGATGAACCGAGATTGCGCCACTGCACTCCAGCCTGGGTGACAGAATGAGATTCTTTCTAAAAAAAAAAAAAAAAAAAAGACCTGTTTCATGAGATTTTATGGCTATGGCTTGTTTTAGAAGTGACTTTCCCTAGGTCCCTTAGGATAGGATTTGAGCATAGAAAAAGGTCAGAGCAGTCCTCAGGTATGTCAGTTAGGATTAAGTTGAGCTTCACGTTGCAGACAACCCAAACTAACAGGGTTTAAATACTTGAGGGTTTATTTTCTCTCATATAAAGAAAGTAGACAGGGAGTCTGGGGCTATGAATGCTGGTTCCATGGTCATTAAGAATCCAGTCTCCTTCTGTCTTTCTGCTCTGCCATCCCAAACACTGGCTTTTTCCCTAGGTCCCCTCATGGTCCAAGACAGCTGATGGTGGTCAAGTCACCACATCTACAAAGTGCTGGGATTACAGGTGTGAGCCACTGCACCCAGATATCACTCTTGATGTTAGAATCTCTTCTAAGGAGACTTCTTAGAGGTTTCAACCAAAATTTTCTGCTTCTGCCTCTTTGGCCAGAATTTAGGCAGATGAGACACTAGTTGCAAAGGAGGCTGGAAGTGCAGTCTTTAGCTGCACATATTGCCACCATAAACAAAATCGGGTTCTTTTACAAGGGAGGAATTAAGTAGACAGCAGTGTCTGCCACATGAGACTTCCAATTAACATAAGACGTCTCTCTAATAAATCATGTAGTGACACTCTCTAGAAACATAGTTCTCGGCACTATATAGTTCTTTAATATTCTTTGCCTTCCTTAAGTTTTCTCTTGTGTATACATATGTTTACATTAGTATAGATATGAATATATATATTCACCACACTCACACATACACACACCCTTTGTAAATCTACATGCCTACAACCTTTTCTTGCTAGTTTTAACCTCATTGGTTTAACCTCACACATTTTGCATTAAAATATATTGACTCAGTCTTCTCAAGGATACAATTTTCTGCTTGTTCCTTCTATTTGCTATTCATATGGAAAACAGAGATAAAGTAGATCTTAAAATTGCAACAGAAAGGGAAGCCGTCATTTTTAAACTTTGTATCATCAAAGCCTGACTTTGAAATTTCAGATTGAATATTAAGCTGTCTAGAGCAGTGATTCCTTATCCTGGTCACACTCTAGAATAAAATTTGGAGCTTTTAAAAAATATTTATGCCTTCCATCTAAATTGAATCAGATTATTTTAATGTGCAGCCAGTTTGGAAACCACTGGTCTAGAGTTAGAGAAATAACCTCGGCTGGGAGCGGTGGCTCACGTCTGTAATCCCAGCACTTTAGGAGGCTAAGGCAGGTGGATAACTTGAGGTCAGGAGTTCTAGACTACCCTGGCCAACATGGTGAAACCCCGTCTCTACTAAAAACACAAAATTTAGCCAGGCATAGTGGCGCATGCCTGTCATCCCAGCTACTCGGGAGGCTGAGGCAGAAGAATCATTTGAACGTAGGAAGCAGAGGTTGCAGTGAACTGAGATCATGCCACTGCACTCCAGCCTGGGTGACAGAGCAAGATTCTGTCTCAAAAAGAGAGAAAAAAGAAAAAGAAAGTAACAACCCTGAGTTGCAACTCTTCCCCACTCCCTACCACCCACCCGCTACACCAGGAAAACACAATAATTAACATTTAAAAGTGAGATAAATGTCAGACAAAGGTCAGAATATACTAGGAAAGCCTATGCTTTGGGGCCAAGTGTTTCTTTAGGGCAGTGGTTCTCAGTCCTGGGTGACTGTGAGAATCAGCTGGGGCCTTGTGGTAGGCAGACCCGCCACATCAGCATCACCTGGAAGCTTGGTTGGAATGCAGACTCCCAGGCTCCACCCCACACCTGCCGAATCAGAAACTCTAGGGATGGGGGCCAGAAACCTGTGTTTTAACAGGCCCTCCAGAGGATTCTGAGGCCCAGTAAAGTTTGAGAATGACTGACCTACATTTGAAAAGATAATAATAACTCTGTCTGAATTCCATTGCAGGTAAATTAACTGAGCAGGTGCCTAAATCAGCAAGGTTCATTTGTCTTTTACAGTCTCCAGGTGATTCAAATGTGCAACCAGCACAGTGACTGCTGCTAAAACCATAGCAGATTTACTCAGAATTAGTTTTCCAAGTCAGTGATGCACTGGAAAGTGTTTAATGACTGACAGGGGAGAGAAAGCCCCGATTTTTAGCATTTGCACCAATTTCAAGCTACTAAGAGAAAGTCATCAAATGGGTAGTTGAAATGAGATGTGCACTATCTGTTCTTCAAAGCCAGTGAGCTGGCTCCAGCACACATTGCCAGAAATTGTCATTGCCAAACCTGTTTTCAAAAGTACTTGATACAGTATCTCAAGTTTGTTGTTTGGCATTTTATCTTCAGAATTCAAAATCCTTAATAATTTCTTTTGTATTCCTTATAATGCAGAGTCTCTGTGTCCCAAAAGCAACACATATTTCCAAAGAACATAAAACCGGCCAGGCGCAGTGGCTCATGCCTGTAATTCTAGCAATTTGGGAGGCCAAGGCAGGCAAATTGCTTGAGCTCAGGTGTTTGAGACCAGCCTGGGCAACATGACAAGACCCCCAACTCTACAAAAACTATAAAAATTGGCAGGGCCAGGAGGTGCGCACCTGTGGTCCCAGCTACTTGGGACGCTAAGGCAGGAGGATCACTTGAACTCAGGAGGTCGGGGCTACAGTGACCCGCGATTGTGCCACTGCACTCCAGTCTAGGTGACAGAGTAAGACTGCCTAAAATAATTAAAAAATAAAAATAAAATAAAGATCATATAATTAGTGGTCCTGAAGCACTGTGATCCCACATATGGGTCCTCCTGTGGTTACTCATTCAAGAGTAGATTCTCCTAAACATCAAAGTTTGGCAGCCTTAATGACTTTATGCATATATGATTTTAAGACATTTTCATTACACTTTGTTAAAAAAGAACTCTTTCGTGAAGAGAAATTTAATAGACCACTGAATTCAACAGACCATTGAATGCAACGGACCATTAAGGCAAATCATGTGATGCCTCTGTGACTCAGGTTCTATAAATGGAGAAACTGCTTCCAGTTTGATCTTTCTCCTTTTAGGAACAATAAAAGTCTAAGGCAAGGTTTATAATCAGGGTGAGCAAATAATCATCATTCAAATTAGGACATTTCTGAGAGTGAAAGTGACTTCTATTAATAATGATGTCAGGGCCAGGCACGGTGGCTCGCGCCTGTGATCCCACCAGTTTGGGAGGCCAAGACGGGCAGATCATTTGAGGTCAGGAGTTCAAGACCAGTCTAGCTTAAATGGTGAAACCCTGTCTCTACTAAAAATACAAAATTTAGCCGGGCATGGTGGCAGACACCTGTGGTCCCAGCTACTTGGGAGGCTGAAGCACAAGAATCGCTTGAACCCAGGAGGCAGAGGTTGCAGTGAGCCGAGATCGCACCACTGCACTCCAGCCTGGGCAAAAGAGTAAGACTCTGTCTCAAAAACAAAAACAAAAATAATGATGCCAGGAAAAGATGTTAAACCAGGACCTTCCTGAATGTGTCGGGACATATGGTCACCTTATCTATAAAGGTTTGTCATCACAAGAGAATGAGAAACCCCTCTGAGACACATCTGGCTTCTTTGTTAAGGTCTGCTCTAAAACAAGGCAGAGTGGAGAATACAGCATGTTCTTATGGAGAATTCGGCCCTTTTCAGTAACTCACACTGGTGTGTAGCTCAGTGCCTTCTGTTCTGAAGCTGGGATACTTTCCCCTGGTCATCAGAACTCTGAGCACTGCCTACAAGAGAAACATTGTCTCTATTTCTCTTTTCCAATTTATAAACTCTTTGTTGCACAACTCAAAGGTCACAATACAAAGAATACAGTGTCAAGGACGCCCTTGGAAAGAAGGAAAGACAAACTCACCAATTATTGGTCAGCTGATTTTTGCCACTCTGGTTGTGTGTTCTTTATTAGGATCAAGTTATTTTATTTTATTTTATTTTATTTATTTATTGAGACAGGTCTCACTCTGTCACCAAGGCTGGAGTGCAGTGGCATGATCAGGACTCGCTGCAATCTCCGCCTCCAGGCTCAAGCCTGGGATCTCAAGTGATCTTCCTGGGATCCTCCTGGGATCGCTGAAGCAATCCTCCCACCTCGGCCTCATATATATATAAAATTTTTTTTTTTTGTAGAGACAGAGTTTCACCACGTTGCCCAGGCTGGTCTCAAACTCCTGGACTCAAGTGATCCCCCTGTCTCCGCCTCCCAAAGTGCAGGGATTACAGGCATGAGCCACCGTGCCCCGCCTATCATCAAGTTATAAATAGTCTGTCTGTACATTGTTTGAAAGGTGAGGCCAATAATAACACATTTCCTTCTCTCTCTCCACCCTTGTTTACCCTTGTTTTGTGTACAGTGATTCCACTCAGTTACAACAGCTTCATAACCAAGTCTTACTGGAACAACACCAGTTGCAAAACCCATCTCCTTCATCTCCTAAGGAGTTTCCTTTCAACATGAGTGTTTTGAACTCCACTGCTCCCCCAGCGGTGACAACATCCAGTAAGCAGGTGAAGGCTCCTTCATCACAGACGTTCAGCTTGGCCCGGCCGAAGCATTTCTTCCCCTCCACGAACACCACCGCAGCAACTGTGGCCCCTTCCAGCTCTCCAGTGTTCACTTTGAGCAGCACTCCTCAAACTATTCAGAGGACAGTGAGCAAAGAAAGCCTCTTAGCGTCTCACCCCTCCATGCAAACCAAATCTCCAGGAGGGCTTTCCATCCAAAATGAACCACCCCCACCAGGCCCAACAGAGCCAACACCACCACCACTCACATTTTCCATTCCCAGCGGAAACCAGTTTCAGCCCCGCTGTGTGTCCCCAACTCCTGTCTCTCCTACCAGCCGGATTCAGAACCCAGTGGCTTTTCTCAGCTCTGTTCTGCCTTCTCTCCCTTCCATCCCACCCACAAATGCCATGGGGCTGCCTAGAAGTGCACCATCCATGTAAGTGTCATTGGGGTTTCTTGATGTAAGATGCTAGTTAAGAGGCGATATGTGCATTGAATAGCTTGATCTGGGACAGGGCTCTCATTTTGTGGATTCCTAGATAATCTTATTCTCTTAGACACAGAATGGATGTGGAACACTTCAGGACAAAGGAGATGATTACTTTGAATGATTATTAATAATTAAAATATCAGGCTAGGTGTGGTAGCTCGTGCCTGTAATCCCAGCACTTTGGGAGGCCGAGGAAGGTGGATCACTTGAGGTCTGGTGTTTGACAGCAGCCTAGGCAACAAGGTGAAATCCCCGTCTCTAGGAGAAACACAAAAAATTAGCTGGGCATGTTGGTGCATGCCTGTAATCTATGCTACTCGGGAGGCTGAGGCAGGAGAATCATTGAACCCAAGAGGCAGAGGTTGCAGCGAGCCGAGATTGCACCACTGCACTCCAGCCTGGGTGGCAGAGTGAGACTCTGTTTCAAAAAAATTTTGTTTTAATTAAAATATCAAAAAGACCTTTACAAATACTGATTCTCTGCACAGGGCTTAATTCCCTAAGTGCCTAATGACTGCTGGTTTCTGGTTGTCACTTCAACCATTCTGATTTCTAGGCCTTTTCACCCTGGCCAGTGCTTTTCATGGGTGTGTCGGATGTGGATTTATCTTACAGGCCATCCCAGGGATTAGTGAAGAAAAATACAAAGTCTCCTCAACCAGTGAGTGATGATCAGATTCGTGAAACTAAGAACGCAGTGATTCGAGACTTGGGGAAAAAAATAAATTTCAGTGATGTCAGACCAAATCAGCAGGTAAGATTGTTGGATTCAGAAGGTTTATTGAAATTTTATTGTAAGGAATATAATTTTGCTTGATTCAGTCCTTGGATACTCAGGTAACCTCAGTGAGGCTGATGTTGCAGCTCAGATGGTAGAGCACAGACTAACCAAAGAAATCTGCCTGTGTAGATCTGTAGTTCTTAATTCTCCCAGTAGTTAACTCAGTTTACTTGTTTACATATATTTACCTAGAATAGGATACATTAAAGAAGAGAGTAGACAATCTATTACGCATCCCAGCAATCCTCAGCCCAGTTTACAATCTAAAGTTTTTTGAGACAAGTCTCGCTCTGTCACCCAGGCTGGGGTGCAGTGATACGATCATGGCTCACTGCAACCTTGACCTCCCGGGCTCAAGCGATCCTCTTGCCTTAGCCTCCCAAGTAGCTGAGACTATGTGCCCAGCTAATTTTTTAATTTTTTGTAGAGACAGGGGTCTTGCCATGTTGCCCAGTCTTGTCTCAAACTCCTGGGCTCAAGCAATCCTGCCTCGGCCTTCCAAAGTGCTGGGATTACAGGCGTAAGACACCACACCCAGCCTATGACCTAGACTTTAAGGAACTCTGGGGTTCTAAGTTGTCTAATCTTCAATTTAATGTGCCTAAAAGTTTGGTCACCAGTACCTCTCAATCCTTATATTAGGTTGAATCATGTGAAATAGCCGTTAGACAATTTCCTGTGGTTCAACCTGTACAACTCTTTGCTTTCTAGTAAATGCTTACACCAAAGGAAAGCGAGGAAAGCCACCTGCGAGCATCATTCAAACAAAAGAAAGATAGACTGAATATGTTCTGATTTGAGGCATTTATTTTTGCTTTTGAGAATCACATGGTTATTTTTAATGCAGGTTTACATTTTAATAATCTAACTCTTGGTTTATTTCCCAAGATGGGAACTGACAAAAATATAACAAAATTTCAGTCAATACAATATGCCAAATATTGTGGAATTTGTGAACTCCTAGAAACAAAGTTCCCGATTTCCCGGAGCACATGCTGTTTTCCTTAGTGTTTCTGTCTCTTACTTCCAGTGGAGCCATGGATATACGGTAGTTTGCAATTGTGTTATATATTGAGCAACTTATACTGAGTGGATTCTTTTGAAAATGTGGTGCTTAAAACCTTTTAAAAATTCACTTAAAATTATTAAGGGGAATATTTAAACTTGCCATAACTGAGTATACTTTTCATGGATTATTTCACCAAATTTCATCTATTTCTGGGAAGCAAATACCAACGCCACTGTTCTTCTCTTCCATCTTCTAGACAGAGAAACTAAGGCACAGGCTCAATAGTGGAACTGGAACTAGAGCTATGGTTTCCGGGATACTCTCACATTTTCCCTGAAATGCTGCAGCGTTTTCAGTTTTATGAGAACAGTTACCTTCAAGCCCTATAAATGTTGCTCTATCTAATGCAGATTTGTTTTCCTATAATACTGTCACCACACTTGTGGTTGTTAATCCTTCTAAGTCATTGTAATCATAGCTGTATTCAGCCTATGTCTTTTACAACTGGGAGAGCGAGCAATTAGAGCCTTGTAAAAACAATGCTAGCTCAGTACATACGCTGTTTGATTTTACTTTTATAGTTACTCTGTAGGTAGATCCAGGATACCCCATTGCCCAACTCAGGGGAAAGAAGGGTTTTTCTCTTAGTTACCTGACATGTGTGTACATGTAAACGTGAAATTCCACAAATTGAATGCCATAAATCCAGTGGAAATCTCTCTTAAACCTCCATCATGAATTAACTTCTGGACTAATCGCAGGAACTAGGAAAGTCTCTAAAAGCATCTCAACACACTCATCTGAATATTTGTGACATGTGTCATTCTTCTGAGAATTATTACAGTTGGTTAATTACAGAATTGATCTTAGACTACGTTCCATGCCATGGATAATGAAATCCAAGCTGCATAAATGAAATTTGGGAAGCTAGGAGCTGTCTGAGATGGAATGCTTGCATTTGGATGGCAGATGTTGACTCTGAGGAAGTTTTGGGAAATAAAATGATGATCATATTATATTGCTTTATCCATTGCTGCCTTGGGAAATGATAGTAAAAACGTCGTGAAGAACTGTCTAAAATATACTGTGACCCACGCTGGTGAAGTTAAGAAGAAAGTCAGCTTAGGAAAGTGTAAAAACATTAGACAAGCAGAGAAAAATTATGAAGAGACACCTATGCATTGATCTAGGCCTACGTCCGGGGTCACAGGCATGAAAACAATCTGTATTCTTACTCCCATATCAGCCTACACACATGGGAAGGGGGTGCAAATGATTCCTTCGGAAGAGTATGCATTTGTTTTGCTTTGAAAATTTTTAGGTCGGCCGGGCGCGGTGGCTCAAGCCTGTAATCCCAGCACTTTGGGAGGCCGAGACGGGCGGATCACAAGGTCAGGAGATCAAGACCATCCTGGCGAACACAGTGAAACCCCGTCTCTACTAAAAATACAAAAAACTAGCCGGGCGAGTGGCGGGCGCCTGTAGTCCCAGTTACTTGGGAGGCTGAGGCAGGAGAATGGCGGGAACCCGGGAGGCGGAGCTTGCAGTGAGCTGAGATCTGGCCACTGCACTCCAGCCTGGGCGACAGAGCAAGACTCCGCCTCAAAAAAAAAAAAAGAAAGAAAATTTTTAGGTCCAGAAAGCTGGGTTCTCTTGCCCTATTTTAGTTCTAAGTAAATAAAGAATAAACTGTCCTAGAACATTTGCATGATCTAGCATTAACACATTGTGCAGAGCATGAAAATAAATCAGAAGTCCTTGAACAATGAATATTACTGACTATAACCAATTTTCTTCCCAGAACTCAGATTTATAAATTATGTTTTAAAATGGTTTTCCTTTGATGTATCTACTGCTTTGTGTTTCTCTGTTGTGATAGTTCAGTCTTTGCCCTTTAACTCATCTTATATATTTACAATTAGCAAGTAACATTTGTTGATTCTTAGAACCTTGTGAAATGAGAAGATGCCATCCTTTCAGAGGCTCATATTTATTAAAATTTTTAGCTTTCTAAACTTACAACCAAGTGTCTTTGAGTTGGGGATAAGCCAAGAGAAAGGTTTCCTTATTTCTAGATTTTAGGCTGCATCGTTTCCTATTCTGAAGAGTACCATTCATCACCAGTGGATCTTGACTGGATATTGATAAAATCTAAATGGTTTAAGTTAGAGTGGTGAGTCTAAAAAGTCAAAGGAATCCAGGATCACGGCCGGGCATGGTGGCTCAGGCCTGTAATCCTAGCACTTTGGGAGGCCGAGACAGGCAGATGACTTGAGATCAGGAATTCAAGACCAGCCTGGCCAACAGTGAAACCCCGTCTCTACTAAAAATACAAAAAACTAGCCGGCGAGTGGCGGGCGCCTGTAGTCCCAGTTACTTGGGAGGCTGAGGCAGGAGAATGGCGGGAACCCGGGAGGCGGAGCTTGCAGTGAGCTGAGATCTGGCCACTGCACTCCAGCCTGGGCGACAGAGCAAGACTCCGCCTCAAAAAAAAAAAAAGAAAGAAAATTTTTAGGTCCAGAAAGCTGGGTTCTCTTGCCCTATTTTAGTTCTAAGTAAATAAAGAATAAACTGTCCTAGAACATTTGCATGATCTAGCATTAACACATTGTGCAGAGCATGAAAATAAATCAGAAGTCCTTGAACAATGAATATTACTGACTATAACCAATTTTCTTCCCAGAACTCAGATTTATAAATTATGTTTTAAAATGGTTTTCCTTTGATGTATCTACTGCTTTGTGTTTCTCTGTTGTGATAGTTCAGTCTTTGCCCTTTAACTCATCTTATATATTTACAATTAGCAAGTAACATTTGTTGATTCTTAGAACCTTGTGAAATGAGAAGATGCCATCCTTTCAGAGGCTCATATTTATTAAAATTTTTAGCTTTCTAAACTTACAACCAAGTGTCTTTGAGTTGGGGATAAGCCAAGAGAAAGGTTTCCTTATTTCTAGATTTTAGGCTGCATCGTTTCCTATTCTGAAGAGTACCATTCATCACCAGTGGATCTTGACTGGATATTGATAAAATCTAAATGGTTTAAGTTAGAGTGGTGAGTCTAAAAAGTCAAAGGAATCCAGGATCACGGCCGGGCATGGTGGCTCAGGCCTGTAATCCTAGCACTTTGGGAGGCCGAGACAGGCAGATGACTTGAGATCAGGAATTCAAGACCAGCCTGGCCAACAGTGAAACCCCGTCTCTACTAAACATACAAAAATTAGATGGGTGTGGTGGTGGGTGCCTGTAGTCCCAACTACGTGGGAGGCTGAGGCAGGAAAATCACTTGAACCTAGGAGGTGGGGGTTGCAGTGAGCCGAGATCGTGCCACTGAGCTCCAGTCTGGGTGACAGAGCAAGACTGTGCCTCAAAAACAAAAATATTTAAAAAAAGGAATCCAGGATCACAAAGCATAATGGAGCTTTCATGACAAATGATTTTAATTCATACATGACTTAGCATGAAGTTCTGCACCCAGTAAGTATTTGTTAACTAGCTATGTTGATTGATTGTTAATTTCTAATCTCCATTTCCCACCCCTCTACCCCCAGCTAATGTCTTATTCCAGCTTTCCTCCTTGACCTCATTTCTCTGGAAACTTTCCCATCTCTTTATTTGGTCCTCTCACACCCCCTGCTTTTTATTATTATTATTATTATTTAATTTAAACTATCTGCAGTTTCCAGATACTGCCCTATGTGACAGAGGGAAAAAAATAAATACCTAATTTTTGTTCTGCCTTTTGTTCCTCTAATTTCCTTCTAAGCTGTTCTGTCAGATCTTCTATTTAAGTCTTTCCTCTTTCATCTCTTACCATGAATTCTTTATGACAATCCTCTTTTGTGAGCCATGAATAGTCATGCCATTCATTCCCTTTCTAACAAGAATTTCACATTGGCCTTACATTCTACTTTGTAAGGCCACTGGCTTTATGCTGCCCACTTTGGGCATTGCAGGACCCCGGCTGCTGGGATAGTGAAGTGTCTCTGTATCCTCTGCCATGGACCCACATAGAATGCAGCAGTCAGAAGCTCCCTGGGGGCTCAGATTGGGAGGTGTCTTGTTCATTGCTGCATCCCTGTCGTGCATGGTGCAGAGTAGGTGCTCAGTGAACATTGCTGGATCAACCCCAGCTATGGGATTTACATTGGTTTCAGATAAGGTAATACAACTGTTAACCAAGTAGAAAAGTTTGGATTTGCTGCAAAACTATGGAAAATAGTTCACTTGACTATATAGATTCTGATTATACCTCATTATGGATACTACCCATTATGGTAACAATCCAACTTAATCAGCTGATTTTAAAAGATGAAAACTTTTTTATTTTTTTGAGACAGGGTATCACTCTGTCACCCAGGCTGGAGTGCAGTGGTGCGATCTCCACTCATTGCAGTCTTGACCTCCTGGGCTCAAGTAATCCTCCCACCTCAGCCCCACCCCCAGTGGCTGGGTCTACAGGTACAAGCCATCTGCTTATTTGTAGTTTATTTATAGAGATGAGGTTTCACCAAGATGAAAACTTTTAAAAGCACACAGAAATTAAACAAAACTCTTGTGTTAACCAAACATTTAAGTATAAAGTAAATCTGTGCATCTTTTAAGAATTCTTTATTCTTAAGTACAAAATTGGATTAAAAGTATTTTTATGCAAGCTCCTTGAAGGTAGAGAATGTTGGAGAGAATGTTGTAGAGAAGGTGCAGAATGTTGTATCCCCATTGTCTATCACAGTGTTTAGCACATAATAGGTACTTACTAAGAATTTGGCAGCAGAGACAGGGTAGACTATGACAACTAGTTATTTCTATTGAAGGCAACAAGTGATTGCTAGATAAATAGCAAAAGAAATTATCTTCTAGGCATGTGAACCTCCAAGTTTCTGTCACCTAGATTGGAGTGCAGAGTGCAATGGTGCATTCTCTGCTCACTGCAACCTTCACCTCCCGCGCTCAAGCAATTCTCCTACCTGAGACCTCCAAGTAGATGGCACTACAGGCACATGCCACTACTCCTGGCTAATTCTTGTGTTATTTGTACAGACGGAGTTTCACCATTTTGCCCAGGCTAGTCTCGAACTCCTGAGCTCAAGTGATCCACTGCCTTGGCCTCCCAATGTGCTGGGATTACAGGCGTAGGCCACTGTGCCCGGCCTACCTCCAAGTTTATCTAAGAATCTTTTCTTCTGTCTCTAAACTCTGACTGTCTCTGGAAAGAAGAGGAGAACACTTTCTCTAACATGCAATGCTTTCTTTTAGTGCACATCATACCCAGAATCTATTGGGAACACTTTGAGCAGGTTTCCTAGCTGGCTTGATCCTGTTTGATTATCTGCCCCTGAATTCCAGGCTCAGGACACAGAGTAGAGAAAGCCAGGGGTGACCTCAGGCAGTGACTGTTGGATCATGGCCCATACCTCAGCAGTGCCATGTCCAACTGGGATGCGTCATTACACTATGGTTGGCAACAGAAAAACTGTCTCCACCAATTTGAAGGAACTGCCAATTTGAAGAAACTTTTTGCAGATGTGTCCCAGAAATCAAATGTTTCAAGTTGTCAATTTATCAGCCTTAAGAGGATTGTCTGTTTTTTAAAAAAATGGCTATATTTTCAAGTGGCATATTCTTCTGAAGTAAATATTTTTAACTTTTTCATTTCCTGTCATAGAGCAACTCTAATTCCATGCAATTCATGAGCCTAGAGAGGATGGGTCATTTCTCATTGATTTAATTTCTATAACACCCAGATTTACATAGAAAAATATATTCTTTCCTTTGAGTGTAGACATCATCTATGAGCAGCTAACACAAAAACTCCTGTTTTTACTCACAAAGGAGATGAGGCAAAAGAACACGGAGAACACAGCATAAACCCCGTACTGGACATTTAAAATGCACATTTATGGACAGTGAATTGATAGTGAAACGTTTGTGCAGAACAGTGCAGAAAATACCTTTACATTTAATTTTAATTTTTTTTTTTTTTTTTGAGACGGAGTCTTGCTCTGTTGCCCAGGCTGAATTGCAGTGGCATGATCTCGGCTCACTGCAAGCTCCGCCTCCTGGGTTCAAGATTCTCCTGCCTCAGCCTCCTGAATAGCGGGGATTACAGGTGCTCACCACCATGCCTGGCTAACTTTTGTATTTGTAGTAGAGATGGGGTTTCACCATGTTGGCCAGGCTGGTCTCGAACTCTTGACCTCAAGTGATCCACCTACCTCAGCCTCCCAAAGTGCTGGGATTACAGACGTGAGCCACCACGCCCGGCCTAACTTCTGCTCCTGATTCCTTCCTTTCCTGATCCTGAAAGGACCTAAGCTGATCCCACATTGACTTTGTTTTGTCCGTGGCCTAGGGATGCATCATGGGAACCACAGCACGCCCTCTGCCCTGACACACTGTAGGCCTGCAGGCCACTCAAGACAGCCTTCCACTTGCCCATCCCCAAACAACCAGCTTGCTCCTCACTCTTTAGATTTCTCAGGCAGGGGGCAAATGGCAATCCCCTGTGTCCCCCTAACTGTAGGAGGCATAGCAAGCTTGCCAAGCTCTCCAATGGACCGTCTCCAAGGGGGTCCATTTAATCTCCCTCGCTAAACTTGAGGTGAAACAAGTACCCCAGGGTTAGGGATGGAGGTAGGCATCTCACAGGCATTAACGGCTCTCTCCAAAGTCCTCTTGCTGGGTCTTCTCCCTCCTGACTCTTGTGTCTGTGATGGAGGTAAAAGGTTGAAATCATCTAAGCTGTCCTTACGCATCTGCTTTGAAACTTCTGAAGAACAGTGTGTCTCAAAAGTCACTTGTTTTCTGATATCTAGCCCATCTTGGTGCCTCAGTAGAAACTTCTGATTACAATCTGGTTACAAGTGTATCCTCACTGCCTGGTTACTAATAATGTATATAATATATATATATATGGCTTTTTTTGTTTTTTTGTGTGTTTTTTTGTTTGTTTGTTTGTTTGAGATGGAGTTTCACTTTGTCACCCAGGCTGGAGTGCAGTGGCACGATCTTGGCTCACTACAACCTGTGCCTCCCGGGTTCAAGTGATTCTCATGCCTCAGCCTCCGAAGTAGCTGGGACAACAGGCACTCACCACCACGCCTGGCTACTTTTTTGTATTTTTAGTAGAGACGAGGTGTCACCCCGTTGGCCTGGCTGGTCCCAAACTCCTGACCCCAGCTGATCCGCCTGCCTCAGCCACCCAAAGTGCTGGGATGACAGGCACGAGCCACCACACCTGGCCTCTAATAGTATATTTTAAACAACTCATTGAGCTCTCTGTTTTCATCACCTCTCAACTTGGAGTACTGGTTAAGATAACAAATATATAGCCAAATGTGTATTTACTATACACATTTATGGTCAAACAAAAAGCACATATTTTCATCATATTGCTTCTGTAGTTCCTTTGGCTAAGTTAATTCAAGCATTTAAATTCTGTAAAATCAGGCCCTAACTTAAAATCAAGTTCCTAAAATTAGTTGTTTGGAATACATAGAGACAATGTGGTATCTATATTCTCAGGCAGGTGCTTAAAGGCTGTATATCTATAACCCATTGTGTTTCTGAAGTATAAGTATAATCATAACTTACCACCATGTATAATAATATTTCTCTGGAGCCAGGCAGAGTGACTCACGCCTGTAAACCCAGAACTTTGGGAGGCTGAGGCGGGCGGATTTCTTGAGCTTAGGAGTTCAAGACCAGCCTGGGCAACATGGCGAAACGCCGTCTACCAAAAATACAAAAATTAGCTAGCTGTGGGGGTGCTGTGTGCCTGTTGTCCCAGCTATTCAGGAGGCTGATGGGAAGATGGCTTGCGCCCAGGAGGCAAAGTCTGCAAGGAGCTGAGATCACATCACTACACTCCAGCCTGGGCAACAGAGCCAGACCTTGTCTCAAAAAAAAAAAAAAAAATTCTTTGGAAAAAAATAGTTCATAATATAGAATTTCAGGAATTCATCTTTCCTTGTAATAATTCTAACAGTGTAGTTAGCCAAGAACTTACCAGTTCTCCCCAGGCAGGCAATAGAAACTGCAGAGAAGGTTCTTTAGCTTATAGCAAGAACTCTATTAGAATAGGGGCTAGAGGTGGTATGGATGGATTGGAAATTTGAGGACATAATAAAACAAGAAGCCATAGAAGGTTAAGACCTCTTGCCTACTGAAAATCCCCAGAGGCCGGGTACAGTGGCTTATGCCTGTAATCCCAACACTTTGGGAAGCTAAAGTGGGAGGATTGCTTGAGCCCTGTTCAAGACAAGCCTGGGCAACATAGGGAGACTCCATCTCTAGAAAAAAAATTAAAAATTAGCTGGGCATGATGGTGCATACCTGTGATCTCTGCTACTTGGGAGGCCGAGATGGGAGGACTGCTTGAACCCAAGGAGTCGAGGCTGCAGTGAGCTGTGATCACGCCATTGCACTCCAGCCTGGGTGACAGAGTGAGAACCCGTCTCAATAAAAAAGAAAAAGAAAACCCCCCAGAATACTTCTCCATTTTGGGCTGGCTCCTTGGTTACTCATTTTATTTTATTCTATAGACCTCAGGGATTGGTCTTCTTGTTTCTCTTAATCCTTCAAGTTTTTCTTTTGTTCCTGGTAATTTGGATTCAGATACGTAATATCCTGATATCAAGCAAGTAAAGCCTTTGTAAGAGTTTTCAGGAATAACTGGAAACAGACTATGTGAGAGTAAAAAGAGTCTGATATCCACCTTGATATGCCCTTTTTTTCACAGAGTCCCATAGGAACAAGGGCCATTCATAGAGAACTGGTAAAAGGATCGGATACATGAATGACCCAAATAAGATTTACCAGAGTAAACCCAGATCCACTGTTAACTGTTGGAGGCAATTTTTTTTTTTTTTTTAGATGGAGTTTCACTCTTGTCCCCCAGGCTGGAGTGCAATGGCATGATCTTGGCTCACTGCAACCTCCACCTCCCGGGTTCAAGCGATTATCCTGTCTCAGACTCCCAAGTAGCTGGGATTACAGGCACACGCCACCACGCCCGGCTAATTTTTGTATTTTTTGAGGCATTTGTTTAAGGAACCGTGGCAGGACATAGAAGTGAGACAGGAGCAGAGGAAACAGGAATGGAATGAGGGCGGGCAATGGACAACACCAGGACTAGGTCTGGGGAAACAGCTGCAGCCCCAGTGTCAGGGAAGGGACAGGTTGGGAGACGATGTCTTGGAGCTTTCCCTTCTGGCTTTCGGTGCCTGTGCCCTGTCCTTGGCTGGCCAGCACTACTCGAGTCCTGGGAGTATGCTGAGAAGTGGGGGCTGGAAATGGGAGGTGGAGGATCAGGATGTGTAGCATCGAGAGAAGAAAGAGGAAAATCTCTGGTGGGTGAAAAGGAAACATCTGAAGCCATACAGCCTCCCCATTCCTGTTAACGGTTTAAGGGTGGATGACTGTAACTTGGTGATGATGGAAACTGGGACTTCTGGCTGGGCGTGCTCAAGCCTGTAATTCCAACACTTTGGGAGGCCGAGGCGGGTGGATTGCTTGAGCTCAGGAATTCAAGACCAGCCTGGGCAACATGACGAAATCATGTCAGAAAGAAGGAGGGAGGGAGGGAATGAAAGAGGGGAGGAAGGGAGGGAGCAAAAAGAAAAGAAAGGAAAGGACAAGAAAAAAGAAAAGAGGAAAAAAAGAAAGAAACTGGGACTTCTGCTTGCTTTAGTCTTTGTTTCTGAAATATGAACAGAAAACTCTGAAAAGCACAGATTAGCTTTAGGAAACAATAACATTTTCTTTATGATTTACCCATAGCAAGAGTCCCCAGCTAATTCCCTAGTGGGCCTCCAGGGTGGGTGCCATCCACGTACCCTCCCCAACACCCCCTGCCAGATACAGACTCAGTCAGCACCTCTAGGCACTTCTCCCCGTGAACACAGGCACCCAGTCCACACCCCTCTCCACCAATGATCACAGAGCCTGAAATAAATGGAGAAGTCACCCTCATGAAAAGTTTGGGGTCTAGGATCTGCATGTGGAGTGAGAACTATGTGAATTATTCTTTTTGAATGTAATTTGAAAATAATAAATAATAAAATGTAGCACCTATCTCACATGGTAACGGAATAAAATGACTTATTGGTTTACTTCTAAACATCCTGGAAAATAAACCCAAATTTGTTAAAAAGAAAAGTAATATCAATTTAGAATCATGAATACACTCCAACAAAGAAAAGAAATTTCCTGGTGTGATTTTAAACTGGCAAGTCTACAAAATACTTCAAACTTGTGAGACCATATAATATATTTATGGAAAATACAGTCATTGTGAAGAATTAGGTTGAATCATATGAAACTTCTGATAGTCTACCATTGTTGACCTACAAAATGTCAGTTTCACATAGTTTCACCTAATAGGTGGATAGTGGAAGCTTTAATTATTAACTTTTCCCAAAAATATTCCTATAATGTAGAAAATAATCTTAATATATTTCAACTAAATCTGGTTTCAGAATCCAGTAACAATCTTTTACTTTAACTGATTTGAATGATCTCATTAAAAATTAATAAACTTTACAGGAAATTAATCACTTTTTCCACCCTATAAGAACTGGGTACTTACTTTTTTTTTACCCAGTTTGAGATGTGGCAGAGAGGAGCAGATTTAAAATTGATTCCAACAAATTAAAACCAAGAAACACTTAGTTTCTGTAGTTCCAAAGTTAAAATTCTATTCAAATTCAGATGATTCTACTGAATGTATAAGACAGTAATTAGAGGACATCACTAATGTGATTTAGCTTGAGAATGCATGAGTGCTGAACTCAGTCACTCTCCCACTGACTAGGGGCAGGTGCATATCAGCCATGTGCTTCCAAATTCCACTTCAGGAGCATGCCAGTACCATCTCCATAGAGTTCCCCTAAATTATAAAATTAGGGTCAACTAGAGTCATAAGTTTAACCAAAGGTCTCACTCTCACCCCAAGCACATGGCTCCAGATTCCTCAAAGATGTGGTAATGTCAGAACAAATGATTGCTTCTACTTCATTCATGTATTCACTCGTTCTTCAGATACTTATTAAGTGCTCACCTGCCATGGTGCCAGTACTCTTTTAGGTGCTGTCAGTATAGGGGGAAGGAAGACAAACAAGATCCCTGCTCTTGTGGAGCTAACATTCTAACACTTGGAGATTCAATCATTCAATCAATAAACAAACAAGAAAAATACTAGATAGTAACCAGTGCTATGTAGAGAATTAGAATGGGGAGTTACATTAGATGAAGGGATCTGGGGAGGCTGCTCTGGGGAGGTGACATTTAAGTTTGATGGGCAGGCTATGGCAGGGAGAGGGAGTAAGAGGAATCCAAGATGAGTCCTAGTTTTAGGGTTTACTTAGTGCTGTCAAAGTGTGGTCCGAGGACCTGTGCCAGCCTGCAACATGTCACCTCTCTGCCTTGAGATTAGCACAGAAATTAAGAGTAATCATGCAGGGCCAGGCATGGTGGCTCATGCCTATAATCCCAGCACTTTGGGAAGCTGAGGTGGGTAGATCACTTGAGATCAGGAGTTCGAGATCAGCCTGGCCAACATGGTGGAACCTCGTCTCTACTAGAAATACAAAAGTTAGCTGGGCATGGCAGAGGGTGCACGCCAGCCTGGGCAATAAAACAGAGGGAGACTCCGTCTCAAAAAAAAAAAAAGAGTAACAATTCAGAAAATTTTATAGAAATTTGACAGGGAAGTTTTATATAGTATGCAATAATTTTGCATTTCTTTCATTTTGCTAGTAATTTGTTTTTATTTTACTTTACAAAAGTGCAGGCTGGAAATTTTTAAAACCTAACTTTCATGGTAGACAGTGTGAGAAACATTGGTTTAATCACTTAACCAAGTGGATGCATAGTGGTGCCATTTCCTGAAATCAGGAAAAGGAGGTTAAGAGTATCTCTGGGGGACAGAAATCAAGCGTGTTCTGTTTGAGCCATCCTGTTTGAAATGCCCATTAGACATCATAATGTAGAATAGTAGTATATGACTCTGGAATTCTGGGAAAGAGAACAGGCTTGGAGATATGGATTTGGGAGTCATCAGCAGAAAGTATCTGAAGCTTGGACATTGGTTGAGCTCACCTAGAGCAGAGATGGAGCCAGCACAGGAGACTGGTGCGGCGAGAGAAAGAGAAGGAAAGACCAGTATGGTGTATCACGGAAGAAAATGTTTCAAAAGGAAAAAGTAGTCATCTGTGTCTAATGCTGTTTAGATCAAGTAAGGTAAGAATAGATAAATGACAATTAGATGTGGCATATTTGAAGACCCTGACAGTCGCAATCTCAGAGGAACGAAAAGAACACAAGACTAATTGAAGTAGGTTAGCAAGAGAATAGGTGACAATGAAATGATCTCATAACAGTAGAGGATTATTTCAAATGGTTTTGTTGTGAGAGGGGCAGAGAGATGCAGTGAAAGTAGATATGGGTTAAGAGAGATTTTTTCCTTTTTCTTTTCTTTTTCTTTCTTTCTTTCTTTTTTTTTTTTTTCTTTGACACAGAGTTTTGCTCTGTTGCCCAGGCTAAATTGCGGTGGTATGATCTCAGCTCACTGCAACCTTTGCCTTCTGGGTTCAAGCAATTCTCATAACTCAGCCACCCCAGTAGCTGGGATTATAGGTGTGCACCACCACACCCAGTTAATTTTTGTATTTTTAGTAGATACAGAGTTTTGCCGTGTTGGCCAGGCTGGTCTCGAACTCCTGGCCTCAGGTGATCCACCTACCTCAGCCTCTCAAAGTGCTGGGATTACAGGTGTGAGTCACTGCGCCTGGCCTCTTTTCCCCCCCACCCCCCACCATCTTGTATTGTTACAGTAGAGATATATTTTTCAAGACAGCTTTTCCTCAAGTGTGAAGATGGAAAAATCCAGTAGAGACAAGAAGCTGGTGATGCAGGCATTGCAGGCATATATCAGAATGCAGTTCAGAATGGCTTTGCCAAAATAACTCTATAGGAAGTTATCCATATTGAAAGGAACACTAATAGTAGCTCTGAAAATTATATTCCATCTACATTCCATTTCCTACAGAATTCTACTGGGACTGCATGCTCAGGTGGAATATTAGGCTGCACTAAGGCCATGTGGGATTTTAGGAGAGACACTGATATTTCCTTTAGTGCTCCATGGTGAGAAACTGGATCTGGAACATACCTGGTTTATTTGGATTTCATGGTATAAATCTAACGTCTGAATCTTAAAAAGTGGCTTCCTCAGTTGTGCTGATGGACGTGTTCTTCCTTGCCATATGGAAATTGAAACATGTTTGTCATTTTGACAGGAGTACAAAATTTCAAGCTTTGAGCAGAGGCTGATGAATGAAATAGAGTTTCGCTTGGAACGTACTCCTGTTGATGAATCAGATGATGAAATTCAACATGATGAGATCCCCACGGGGAAATGTATTGCTCCCATCTTTGACAAGAGACTCAAGCACTTCCGGGTCACAGAAGGCTCCCCAGTCACATTCACCTGCAAAATTGTTGGGATACCTGTTCCAAAGGTAGGGGAAGATGACAAGCCAGTTGGCCACCTAACAGCATGGAACTATAGACAGTGCCTTCAAGAAGGTCTTTAAAAAATATACACAATGTTTTTTCTTCTTTTTTGTATTTGTTATTGATATAGTTATACATGTTTTAGGGTATATGCGATATTTTAGACTTGTATACAATGTGTAATGATCAAATCAGGATAACTGGGATATCCATCACTCAAACATTTATCTTTTTTGTGTATTAGGAACGTTACAATTTTTCTCTTCTAGCTATTTTGACATATACAACAAGTTATTATTAACTATAATTTTTCCACTATGCTACCAAGTACTAGAACTTATTTCTTCTAACTGTACGTTTTCACCCATTAACCAACCTCTCTTCATTCCCTTCTCCCATCTACCCCTCCCAGCCTGTGGTAACCACCATTTTACTTACTACCTCCACGAGATCATTTCCTTTAGCTCCCACATATAAGTCAGAACATGCAATACATGTCTTTCTGTGCCCAGCTTACTTCACTTAACATAGTGACTTCCAGTTTCATCCATTTTGCTGCAAATGATGGGATTTCATTCATTCTTTTTATAGCAGAATAATATTCCATTGTGTATAGATACCCCATTTTCTTTATGTATTCATCCATTGATGGACACATAGGTTGATTTTGTAACTTGGCTATTGTGAATAGTGATGCAATAAATACAGGAGTGCAGATATCTCTTCAACATACTGATTTCCTTTCTTTTGGATATATATCCAGCAGTGGGATTGCTGGATCATATGGTAGCTCTATTTTTAGTTTTTTGGAGAAAACAGTCTCCATACTGTTTTCCATAACAGCTGCACTACTTTACATTTCCTCCAATGGTGTATGAGGGTTCCCCTTTCTCCACATCCTCACCAGCATTTGTTATTTTTTTTTTTTTGTCTTTTTGGTAATAGCCATTCTAACTCTGGTGAGATGATATTTCTTGGGGTTTGATTTGCATTTTCCTGTTGATTAGTAATGTTGAACATTTTTTCATACACCTGTTGGCCATTTGTATGTGTTCTTTTGAGAAATGTCTATTCAGGTCTTTTGTGTGTATGTGTGAGACAAAGTCTCACTCTGTCGCCCAGGCTGGAGTGCAGTGGCACAGTCTCGGCTTACTGCAACCTCTGCCTCCCAGGTTCAAGTGATTCTCATGCCTCAGCCTCCTGAGTAGCTGGGATTACAGGCGCCCGCCACCATGCCCAGCTAATTTTTGTATTTTTAGTAGAAATGGGGTTTCACCATGTTAGCCAAGCTGGTCTCAAACTCCTGACCTCAGGTGATCCACCCTGGAGACCCCAGCCTCCCAAAGTGCTGGGATTACAGGCGTGAGCCACTGCGCCCAGCCTATTCAGGTCTGTTGCCCATTTTTAACAGTCTTGATTTTGGTTTTTGTTTTTTGCTATTGAGTTGTTTGGGTTCCTTATATATTCTAGTTAGTAATCCCTTGTCAGATGAATACTTTGCAAATATTTTCTCCCATTCTGTAGGTTGTCTCTTCACTTTGTTAATTGTTTCCTTTGCTGTGCAGAAGTTTTTTACTTGCAGTAATCCCATTTATTTTTGCCTTTGTTGTCTGTGCTTTTAAGGTCTTACCCCAAAAAAATTTGCTTAGACCAATATCCTATAGTGTTTCCCCATTGTTTTCTTCTAGTAGTTTCATAGTTTCAGGCCTGGCATTTAAGTCTTTAATGTATTTAGAGTGGATTTTTTTATCTGGTGAAAGGTGAGGATCTAGTTTCATTCTTCTCCATGTGGGTATTCAGTTTTCCTAGCACCATTTATTGAAGAGACTATCCTTTCTCTCGATATATGTTCTTGGTGACCTTGTCAAAAATGAGTTGGCTATAAATACATGGATTTATTTCTGGGTTCTCTATTCTGTTCCGTTGGCCTATGTGTCTATTTGTATGCCAGTACTATGGTGTTTTGGATACTATAGCTTTATAGTATAATTTGAAATCAGGTAGCATAATGCCTCCAGCTTTGTTCTTTTTGCTCAGGATTGCTTTGGCTATTTGTGGTCTTTTGTGATTCCATATGAATTTTAGAATTGCTTTTTCTATTTCTTTTTTTTCTTTTTTTCTTTTTTTTTTTTTTTGAGACAGGGTCTCGCTCTTTTGCCCAGGTTGGAGTGCAGCGGTGAGATCTCTGCTCACTGCAACCTCCACCTCCCAGGTTCAAGTGATTCTCCTGCCTCAGACTCCCGAGTAGCTGGGATGACAGCTGTGTGCCACTACGCCTGGCTAATTTTTGTACCTTTAATAAAGATGGGATTTCACCATGTTGGCCGGGCTGGTCTTGAACTCCTGGCCTCAAGTGATTCACCCACCTTGGCCTTCCAAAGTGCTGGGAATACAGGCATGAGCCACCATTCCCAGCCTGTTTTTTCTATTTCTGCAAAGGATGTCATTGGTATTTTGATAGGGATTGCGTTGAATCTGAAGATCACGTTGAGCAGTATAGACATTTTAACAATGTTAATTCTTCCAATTCGTGAACATGGGATATCTTTCCATTTGTGTGTGTGCCGTCTTCTATTTCTTTCAGTGTTTTATAGTTTTCCTTGTAGAAATCTTTCACTTCTTTGGTTAAATTTATTCCTAGGCTTTTATTTATTTATTTTTGTAGGTATTGTATTGCTTTCTTAATTTCTTTTTCAGATTGATTGCTGTTAGTGTATAGAAATGCTACTGATTTTTGTATGTTGATTTTGTATCATGCAACTTTACTAAATTTGTTTACCCTAAGAGGTTTTTGATAGAGCCTACATTTTTCTAAAACATCAGATCATGTCATCTGCAAGCAAGGATAATTTGACTTCTTCCTTTTCAGTTTGGGTACCCTTTATTTCTTTCTCTTGCCTAATTACTCTGGCCAGGACTTTTAGGCCTATGTTGGATAAAAGTAGTGAAAGTGGGCATCTTTGTCTTGTTCCTGATCTTAGTGTAAAGACTTTCAATTTTTCCCTGTTCTGTACTATATTAGCTGTGGGTTTGTCATATATGACTTTCATTGTGTTGTGTTCCTTCTGCACTCAATTTGTTGAGGGTTTTTTCATCATAAAGAGGTGCTGAATTTTATTGAGTGCTTTTTCATTGTCTATTGAAATGATCATATGGTTTTTGTCTTTGATTCTGTTGATGTGATGTGTCGTGTTTATTGACTTGCCTATGTTGAATCATCCTTGCAGAGCTGAGATGAATCACACTTGATCATGAAGAATAATCTTTTCAATGTGTTGTTGAATTCAGTTTGGTAGTATTTTATTGAGGATTTTTGTACCTATGTTTATCAGGAATATTTACTTGTTGTCTTGTTGTTGTTGCTGTTGTTGTTGTTGGGTCTTTGGTTTGAGTATCAGGATAATGCTGGTCTTGTAGAATGAGTTTGGAAGTATTACCTCCTCTTTAATTTTTTGAGATAGTTTGAGTATAATTGATATTAGTTCTTCTTTAAATATTTGGTAGAATTCAACAGTGAATCCATTAGGCCCTGGGCTTCTCATGGATGGGAGACTTTTTCATTACTGCTTCAATCTCATCACTCATTATTGGTCTGGTCTGTTTAGGTTTTCTATTTCTTTGTAGTTTAGTCTTCGTAGGTTGTATGTGTCCAGGAATTTGCCAATTTCTTCCAGCGTTTGCAATTTGCTGGCATATGGTTGTTCACAATAGTCTCTAGTGATCATTTGTATTTCTGTGGTATCAGTTGTATTGTCTCCTTTTTCATCTCTTATTTTACTTATTTGGGTCTTCTCTCTTCTCTGTTTCTTTCCTAGTCTAGCTAAATGTTTGTGAATTTTGTTTATCTTTTTAAAAAACCAATTTTTCATCTCTTGTATTTTTGGTCTTTTGTATTTTTTGTCTCAATTTTATTGATTTCTGCTTTGTATTTATTATTTCTTTCCTTCTACTAATTTTGGATTTGGTTTGTTCTTTGTTCCTTGAGATGCCTCTTTAGCTAATTTATTTGGAGTCTTTCTGGGTTTTTTTTTATGTAGGAATTTATTGCTATAAACTTCCCTCTTAGTAAGAAAGTCTTATCAGACTCTAGTGAAGTAGCTACAGAGAGAATGAAAACCCATACCAGAAAATTAGCAAAGCCCAGATAATTTCACTTAAAAAAAAAAACCCATCAGGAATGAGATCGTTAAATAGTCAGGCTAAAAAGAAATCAGACTTACGGGTAAGTTCAAATTTTAATAAAAGTTTAAAATAAGTGTCTTAGTCACAATACTATATTTTGGGCTATTGATTTTCATAGCCATCAAACTCACCAAACTGATATTTTTCTGTCTACTTAACACTTATTTAATATCCACAGGGTACCTATTCTTGTACAAAGTGAGCTATATTTGTAGCATTAGTATTAGGTTGGTAAATGCTAAAAATGTCATATCGTTATCACTGGATGCTGAAAAATCACATCAATCAGCAGATTTTTTGGCAGTCAGCTGAGAGAAGGATTTACACCCAGCATGGTTTGTGGCAGAGAATCTCTCTGCTCTTCTTTCATAAACGTTAGCATAGTGCTATCATGTATGGTTAGGTAACCAGGAAAAGTAGAGGAGGACAGCTGCAGCCAGTACTTTATCTCCTCTGTCTCTGAGAGATCTCCTTCACACATGCAAAACTTAACATGAGATATATAGATAGATGTGTATGTGCACACACACACACACGTATACACACACACACACACACATAGATATTTACATTTTGGCTGGATGAGAAATTTAGCAAGTTAATCCTAGCTTCATTCCATTTAGTGCAACAAACCATACTAACCTTTCAAGCAAGGTGACTTATTCTAAGTGCTGAGATCTGCAACTGCAGGAGACTTGAACTTGTAAATAAGATAATGAGAAAATATCCAGTCTCCTGGTTTTCATTATTTTGTTTCTGAAGACATGTTCATTCCTTAGGGTGGTTTTTAAAACTAAATATGAAGTACAAGAAAAATCGTCAAAAACTTCATCTTAGTCCTAAATTATATTGGATTCTTTACCTAAATAATAACATTTAATGTTAAATAGTATTATATAGGTACAAGTGGAGGGGCATATTATACAGCCATTTTTAATATATTTTATAACTTTTTTTCCAAGTGCTTCATAAAGTATGGGTCACTTAAAAGATGGCAGTTGTCCCTTGCCTCACCCCAGACCCTAGTTTATTAACCTCTAAAGATAAACAAAACAGTGTACATCTTGATAATTTTTCATTTCAGGTTTACTGGTTCAAAGATGGTAAGCAGATTTCTAAGAGAAATGAGCACTGCAAAATGAGGCGAGAAGGAGATGGGACATGTTCTCTGCACATTGAATCCACCACCAGTGATGACGATGGCAACTACACCATCATGGCAGCCAACCCCCAGGTGGAGACGCTGGGTTCTGCGCTGTGCTGCACTCTGAGGAAGGAGCGGTTAATGTCATTGTGAATGAGACCTTGAGAAGTGCGAGTTACTAAGGATTGCTGAGGAAAATGAATGAGAAGCATTGTGATTGTGTGTAACTAGGGCACAGCATCACAACTTAAAAGACTAGTTAGCCACTAACAGTTCACTCAATCCTTCAGCCTTTGTCAAGGGACAGTAGTACTATTTTTTCGCTGTGTATACCTTGCAGACTTATTGAACTCAGTCTTGTGTTTCTCAACACATTGATTCTCTTGAAGAGTCAATAAATCATTATACCAATCATTCTATCAGGAATGATCTGTCATGTTTGCTCTTTAGCGAATAGGCAAATTACTTTGCAAAGGTTTGTGAATGTCCCTCAAACTCAGAATGTCCACATTTTTGGATTGTTTTGTTTTTTAAACTTGGAAAGCCATAATCATCCACTTTCCTTTTCTGAATGAAGCCAAATCTTAAAACTCCCCTAAAAGATGTGGCAGAATAAACATCTTCAATTACTATTTGGGTAGGAAGTACAGAACTATAACATCCATTCCTACTGAAATGTTAGTTTTAAAGAGTCTCTGTTGAGGAACGTATGAAAATATTTGGCCATGCTTTTAAATTATGACTGCAAATAACGTTAACTACATAAGAATTCAAATTTCTTTTTACCTTTGTGCTGTTTATATCTCAGTTTAAAATGAAAGTCATTACCATACTCTTAAAAATCTCTCCCCCGGAATATTAACAGTGATTTAAGAAATCATATTTTATTGTTTTTATTCCTCTCCTCCAAAGAAAAACTCATAATAGCCAAAATTTCACAATGTTCTGGTCCAGTAAATTTTATGTACATTGAAAAAGTGTGAGATTCTTCTTATTTTAATCTTGTTCATTTTCTGTTTCTCAGGGGAGAATCAGCTGTTCTGGCCACTTGATGGTACAAAGTTTGCCCATTCGCAGTCGACTAACCTCTGCTGGTCAGTCTCACAGGTAAAGACAATAAGCATTCCCTTTCTCTAGGTCCTTCCCAAGCACCTCCCCACTATCATGAGCACCGAAGTACTGGATCCATGAATTCTTAATTAAGGGTAGTCCTTCACTTTCAGCATCAGCATCACCTGGGAGTTGGCTGGAAATGCAGAATCCCAGGCCCCACTCTGGATCTACTGACTCAGAATCTGCATTTTAACAGAATTCCCAGGTGATTCACAAGCACAGTAAAGTTTAACAAGCACTAGTCTCTGGGTTTTTTTTTTTTAAGTTTGATTTTTATCTTTTAGAGACAAAGTCTCACTTTGTTGCCCAGGCTGAAGTGCAATCATGTGATCATAGCTCACTGCAACCTCAAACTCATGGGTTCAAGCCATCTTCCCATCTCAGCCTCCCAAGTAGCTGAGACTACAGACGCATGCCACCATGCCGGCTAAATTTTTCTATGTGTGTGTAGGGACGGGTGTCTCACTATCTTGCCTAGGTTTGTCTCACACTCCTGGCCTCAAGCAATCCTCCCGCCTTGGCCTCCCAAAGTGCTGGGATTACAAGCACAAGCCACCACTCCCAAGCTGGCATGCTTTTAATGGTTCAAAATTTGTAACCATCAGTAGCACCTGCACACATAATATGTAAATCAGACCCATTGAAGTAAGTTACCATCTTTTGTTTAATAAAACAGAAACCTTTAATGATTGAATGTATATTGATGGAATGTTTTTGTTGTTGTCTTCAATGTAACAACTGGTTTTCTTCCTCTCTGATTTTACTAACCACTAAGAAGAAAGAGCCTGGCTCTCCACTTGAATCTTATGGTGCCACAAAGTCTTAGCAAAGCATTCCATAGCTGCTGACACAGAAGAATTAAATGTGACTTACCAAAGGAACAAAAATAGTGACCCATGTTTCAGATACAGTATTTCACCAGCGTTGCAACTATACCTTCTTCTTCTTCTTTTTTTTCTTTTTTTCTTTTTTGAGATGGGGTCTCACTCTGTCACCCAGGCCAGAATGCAGTGGTACGATCTCAGTTCACTGCAACCTCCACCTCCCAGGCTCAAGTTATCCTCCCACCTCAGCCTTCCAAGTAATTGGGACCACAGATGTGCGCCACCATGCCCGGCTAATTTTTGTATTTTTCGTAGAGACGGGGTTTCACCGTGTTGCCCAGGCTGGTCTCAAACTCCTCAAGCAATCAACCTGCTTCAGCCTCTCAAAGTGCTAGGATTACAGGCTTGAGCCACCAAACCTGGCCCCCTCTACCTTTGCCTCCTCCCCCTCTTTCTCTTCCTCCTCCTCCTTTCTTTTTTAAGAACAGCTGTTACTGTTGGTCAATCTTATCCAGTTTAAGTTCATACTCATCTTTAATGGTCTGCCATGATTTATAGCCAGGTTAAATTTTATTACTCAAAGACACAGGGATTGCAGCTGCCTTGCTCTGGGTAATAAATAGGACTTCTCTTTTGGCTCTTGTTTGAGGTTCGGATTGAATACTAATCTATTTGTTTATTTTGATGACTTTAGAACAACTGGTTGAACTCATAGCAAGGTGAGCTGAGCCCACTTAACCCAGAATGACAGAAAGAAGCTAAGCCTGTTTATTTGATTGCAGATCTCACAAGACAGTCCCACAGTCTGTGAGATACTTACCACTTTGTGTTTTACATCAGCTCCACACCATTATTTATTGTTTAAGCTCCAGCCTCCCCTTTCTCCCCTCAAAAAAAAAAAATCTGTTCTCTAGGTCCTGTAGCCATGCCTAAATGCCTATCATCATAAATTTGTAAACTTATTTCTATGTTTAATATCTGAACATGCTTGTTCTTATAGGGGAAGATCCCGAGTGCAAGAAAGAGACAAAGAGCCCCTACAGGAACGCTTTTTCCGACCACACTTCCTGCAGGCTCCTGGGGATATGGTAGCTCACGAGGGGCGCCTCTGTCGGCTGGACTGTAAGGTAGACTCCGGCACCCATCCTTGGTTCCAGATCTGTTGATATTTTGTATTTGTTTGCATTCATTTTTGTTTGTATTTGTTTTGTGGGTTTCTTTTTTCAGGAAAGATGAGATGGGGAAGGGAGAGAGATCACTTTTTTTTTTTATCATAAAGCTTGTTTGGAGTATTTAATGTCAGATGAAATTATTTTATGAAATTTTTGAATCGTTATATATTAATAAAAATTTACATTGGTGTTATATCAAGTTAATTGCATTTTTAGAAGATAACCGAAGAGGTGATACACAGTAGTTCTCCCTTATCTGAAGGACACGCGTTTCAAGCCCCGCTGTGAATGCCTGAAACTTTAGGTAGTACTGAGCCCTATATATAGTATGTTTTAAATTTGATAACCAAGACAGCTACTAAGCATCTAATGGGCAAGTAGCATAGACGGTGTGAACACAGTGGACAAATGGGTGATTCATACCCTGGATAGGATGGAGTAAGACGGCATGAGATTTCATCACGCCACTCAGAACGAAACACAACTGAAAACGTAGAAATTTTATTTCTGAAATTTTTCATTTAATATTGTCAGACTGTGGTTGACCTCAGGTAACTGAAACTTTAGATAAAAGGAGGACTACTATAATTCAGACATTTGCATCTAAGCCTTTTAAGAATTCTAGAATGCTATGGAAGATTTAGATACAAGACTTTTCATTTGGTGTCTGGAAAGTGATAAAAACTATAGAGCCATATGGTGTGATTTTCACATCCTTGAAGTGAATTGTTGGACGTGTGGCCTTTGAAAATGTATAGACATGAAAATATGGCTCCAAGGTAGTATATAAGAACAAAAGCTGGTTTCCCATACTAATCAACCTCCTTTACCTTTAGCTATTCTACATTCTCATTTTTTGACCAGGGTTTAGTTGAGCAGCGTGGATATCTCTCAGTATGAAGAGAAGCTTACATCACCCTTTCTGCCCCATAGATGCAAAATGCTATGGAAGACTTAGTTGCAAATTAGCCAAAGCTTGAGATTAAGCATCCATAAAGGGTCCACTTCTATCTATGCTATCTATGGTTCTTCTTCTCTTTGTGGCTGCCTAAATAATATTCAGATTGATTGTTACATCCCCCTCCCTAAACTCTGAAAGATTCGCATGCCTGGGTCCCACCCCCAGAGATTCTGATTTATGGTAAATGGGCACCAGGATTTTTAAACACCTCCCACATGATTGTAATATACAGCAAGGTTCAAGAACTCTGGTTTAATATCTGGCCTTTCATCATCCTCAGCAAACTAACATAGGAACAGCAAACCAAACACCGCATGTTCTCACTCATAAGTGGGAGTTGAACACTGAGAACACATGGACGCAGGGAGGAGGCATACCATGCCCTGCTGGGGACACGGGAGGGGTGAGGGGAGGGAACTTAGAGGACAGGTCAATAGGTGCAGCAAACCACCGTGGCACATGCAAACCTATGTAACAAATCTGCACGTTCTGCACATGTATCCTGTCTTTTTGGGGTTTTTTTGGGATTTTTTTTTTTTTAGAAAAAATAAATCTGGCTTTTCTCTTGGCTATTAGGTATGTAAGCAGTATATCGTCTCTGAAATTGATGCTGCAGGCCTATTGTATCTATTTCGCTTTTTAATTCTTATTTATGCTAATCTAGAGTATAATCACATAGGTTAACCATGATGTCAACTGTGATCAAAGTACCATACGGTTCAAATTCATGCAGCCGTTTATTCAGACCCTTCTTTTCTCTCGATGCCCCTACAGAGAGCTTTCTCATCACTCCATGTTTTCTCTCACTGTCTGTTTGGTGTCAAGCAAGGATAAAGAATTCAGCCATCAAATAAATGTGCCTGTCATCAGTCATTTGCCTCAGCTGTCCTGTTGTTTATTAGGTGAGTGGTTTACCGCCCCCGGAGCTGACGTGGCTACTCAATGGCCAACCTGTGCTACCAGATGCCTCCCACAAGATGCTGGTCAGGGAGACCGGAGTCCACTCTCTGCTCATTGACCCTCTCACTCAGCGCGACGCAGGGACCTATACGTGCATCGCTACCAACAAAACTGGGCAGAATTCTTTTAGTCTGGAGCTCTCTGTAGTAGGTAAGGTTTGCTGCTGGGACCCCTAAACAAAACTTCCTCCAAAGTCATTGCCCAAATAGGCAGAGCCTCTGCCAGAATTCCTTCATCCTTTGGCCGGCTAACTCCAATCTCAATTTCCCCTTCACTGTGGTAGGGTTGGTATTTCCCACATCACTTTCAAAACCATGCCAGTAATCTAAAATCATAACCTGATACCATGTGCATAATACCTGTTAAACAAATGAGAGCCATTGTAATCATCAATCAATCCATCCATCCATTAGCTGTCACTAAATTCCAGTTACTTGCCCTGCAGTCTACCATTCCTGGAACATACCAGGCTCTTTGTCCCCGTTCTAAGCCTTCATGCCTTTGCACCAATGATCCCTCTACCAGAATCTCCTTTTCTGCCTGGCAACTTCCTACTCATTCTGTAAGGCCTAACTGAAATGTCACCGCCAAGTACAGTGAATCCATCAGGCACAACTACCCCTTCCCAGCCTAACAACCATAAAGTGTTTCTATAGCACTCAGAAAAGGAGAGATTCGCAGAGTACGTAGGGCCTTCTGTGTAACTGTTAATTCTTTGCCTCCCTGAAGAGATGCTGAGCTCCTGAGGTCAGAGACTGTGGCTCGTCTTGCGCATCTCCAGTGCCTCTGTCTCTCTTCTGCGTATCTCAGTGCCTGGAACGTGGAAGGTGCCCAAGAAATATTGAATCAATATCTAAACAAATGAAACTTTATATTCTTAGATGATGTGAACAAAACACTGTAATGCCTATCCATAAGGATAACAAGACATTGTCATCTGGGAGGTGCCAGCCTTGCAGAGCAGTAGTCCAACCAGAAGTAAATTTCAGAATGCAGGAATTCTGCTACTGGGCTTCCTCCTGCTCTCGGTGTGACCCTTTAAGAAAATCAGGGTGTGGGGCACGGTGGCTCACGCCTGTAATCCCAGCATTTTGGAAGGCTGAGGCAGGCGGATCACCTGAGTTTAGGAGTTCAAGACCAGCCTGGTCAGCATGGCGGAACCCCATCTCTACTACAAATACAAAAATTAGCTGGGTGTGGTGGTGCACACCTGTAATCCCAGCTACTAAGGAGGCTGAGGTGGGAGAAATCACTTGAACCTGGGAGGGGGAGGTTGCAGTCAGCCAAGACTGCACCACTGCACTCCAGCCTGGGTAACAGAGCAAGACTCCTTCTCAAAAAAAAAAGAAGAAAAAAGAAGAAGAAATCAGGGTGCCTTCAGCATGCTAATCCTCGCTCTAGGCTAGTGGCAGTTTTCCCTGTGTATCTTTTTTCTTTCCTCACTTTTAATTTCTTCTCACCAATAAAATAGGAAAAACTCATTCTGCAAGAATACATTGATTTCAGGCTTTTACCTTTATTCCACTATTTTGCTAAAAATATTGACTTTGGAACCCTAAGACATGAGGTACCTTTACCTAAATTTGTCCTGGCCAAATCTCTAAAAGCCTCCTTGGGAAGCACAGTCTTGTGTGTGTGTGTTTTAAATAGTATTATTCTGTAGGTGTCAGATTTTTGTGGAAAAACTATTATGTCTTCTACAAAATAAAACTCCTCCCCCCCCAAAATCTGTTTTAGTAAATAGAATATATGGTTTCTCAAAATCTACTGTTGAGATATAAAAGAAATTCCTTTAATTCCACCATTCCTGGCATTTGCATCCTGTGTGTATGACCCAGATCCTCAAGTATTGCCTCTCTTGGGATGTGCAGAGATGGTTGCCCCATTTCTTTTAGTTTTTTAAACCATTTATGAATCTCTTATCAAGGCAGCGATCCTCACTAAGAGACACGAGGAGTGTTCTGACCAGGAGGTAAGGTGGGTGCATGCCCGCTGTGCTAAATTCCAGAACTGTGATGAGTGTGAGGCATAAACCTCAAAGTACTTACTATTCAAATAAGAATGACCCTTCTCCACCAGGCACAGTGATTCACGCCTGTAATCCCACCACAAGGCAGGTGGATCACCTGAGGTCAGGAGATCGAGATCAGCCTGGCTAACATGGTGAAACCCCATCTCTCTTAAAATGACAAAAAATAGCCAGGCATGGTGGTGCACACCTGTAGTCCCAGCTACTGGGGAGGCTGAGGTTGGAGAATCACCTGAACCCAGTGGGGAAGGGACGCGGGCAGAGGTTACAGTGAGCTGAGATTGCACCACTGCACTCCAGCCTGGGTGACAGAGCAAGACTCCAAAAAAAAAAAAAGAGAAAAAGAATGACCCTTCTCTTGCTCAGCCAAAGAGGTGAAGAAAGCACCAGTGATCCTGGAGAAACTACAGAACTGCGGTGTTCCCGAAGGCCACCCCGTGAGACTGGAGTGCCGCGTGATAGGCATGCCCCCACCTGTGTTCTACTGGAAGAAAGACAATGAGACCATCCCTTTCACCAGAGAGAGGATCAGGTACAGATTTTGCACATTTTTTTGTCCCATGTCTTCATTTATATTAGGACCTAGAAAAGCTCTTTGAAGTAAAAAAACTAAAACAAAATAAAACATCAAGGCAGTTATACTCCTTTTCCATCCATCACTAAATGGTTGTTTTTAAGGTAAGCTTAAGGACCCAGTTTCTTAAACTGGGTACCTTGCTTAATCTTCCCTAACCAGGCCAGGTGCTGTGGCTCACGCTTGTAATCCCAGCACTTTGGGAGGCCAAGGAGGGTGGATCATGAGGTCAGCTCGAGACCATCCTGGCTAACACAGTGAAACCCCGTCTCTACTAAAAATACAAAAAATTAGCCAGGTGTAGTGGTGGGCGCCTGTAGTCCCAGCTACTCGGGAGGCTGAGGCGGGAGAATGGCGAGAACCTGGGAGGCGGAGTTCACAGTGAGCTGAGATTGAGCCACTGCACTCCAGCCTGGGCGACAGAGCAAAACGCTGTCTCAAAAAAAAATCTTCCCTAACCAACTTAGGGAAATGGCAATTTATTTGCCATTTTGGTTTTATCCTATAAGGGGACAAGTAAGTAAAGGTAGCTTCCATACAAAACTTTCTACTGAAAATTATTTCTCCACAGTAAACTGAAATTGCCCCAGAGGATGTTGTAGCTGTTGGGTTTAAAGAATTTTGTCATCTAAAATATGTGTGCGTATTGTGTGTGTTGGGGGTTTGGGGGTGTGTATTTTTCTCCAGTAAAACTTAAGCAAGAACAGAGAATAGTCTTGGGTTAACGCTCCAATCTAACAATGCAACATGTTAAACTAGATTAAACTATATACACTAAGTAAACTGAGGGTCTACAATTTTAAATATGTTTTTATTGGACAAAAACAAAATCAGTGTCTGGAAAGCTCATTCCCAGTCGAGGCTGACTGCTGGGCTGGGTGATTGCTCAGCCCTGGACTCTGAGGACCAGCTCGGTTTAGTCACCACTTTCTGGGGAAGGCAGTGGCAGGGGAGGGAGGAGGAGTGACTGAGATGCTGCGGTGGGGAAAGCCTAAGACTCAGAGACCGCTGCCCATTCACTGCCCATTTGTCTTCCCCCTGCCTTTAATGAAAAGATGCCTGTCATTTTAATGTAAGCATAGGACATTCTGGCTGGGCACAGTGGCTCATGCCTGTAATCCCAACACTTTGGGAGGCCAAGGCAGGAGGATTGCTTGAGACCAGGAGTTCAAGACCAGCCTGGGCAACATAGCAAGACCCCATCTCTAAAAAAAATTAATTGGCTAGGCATGGTGGCACACACCTGTAGCCCCAGCTACTCAGGAGGCTGAGGAGGGAGGATTGCTTGAGCTCAGGACTTGAAGGCTGCAGTGAGCCATGATCATGCCATTGTACTCCAACTTGGGGATAAGCAAAACTCAGTCTCAAAAGAAAAAAAGAATAGGATATTTTGATACTTTAAAGTCATAGTGATTAGCTTCTGAAAACCACACACCTAGGAACATCTGAATGGTCCTAAATAAATGCACGCACGCACACACACACACACATACACACACACAGAGAGAGAGAGAGAGAGAGAGAGAGAGAGAGAGAGTTGCTCCTCAACTTACGATGGACTTATCTGGATGTAACCCCATCATAAATTGAGGAGCATATGGAATGCAAGCATCCTAAGTCAGGAACTGCCTGTATATCACCATGATTATAACTGTGCTGTAAGTATTTACGGTTTTCATGTCCCTTACTTCTCTCACCTATATGCCTCTGCTCAGGACATTCCTTCTTTGGGAATTCTCTTCGCCTTCTCCCCTACCCACACGCTGCAGCCCACCTCTCCAATGTCTGTTATCCCTTAACACTCACCTCAAACATCATCTGTCTAAGGAAGAGCAGCGCCCCTGCTTCCTCCCCTACTTGGTCCAGGACTGAGTTGATGTTCTTCTACCAGCAACTCTTGCACATAGTCACAATTGTTAGTATTGATGCTTTCATTCTCTCTCCCACAACTAGACTGTGAGCATCTTGAGGGACGAGACCGCGTCTCCTTTGTTTTCATATGTCCTGACTCATCACAACACCCAATGCCTTTCACCTAGTAGCGTAGTATGTAAGATGAAGGATTTATGAACAAATGCATGAATTTCCACTGCTATTGCCTCACCTCACTAAACTACAGCAATAGCATGCTAATGTGTCTCTCTGCGGCCGGGCTCAAGCCCTATTCAATACACCTCCTCACCACTGTGAAGATGATCTTTTAAGAATGCAGACTGACAGGGTGCAGTGGCTTACGCCTGTAATGCCAGCACTTTGGGAGGCCAAGGCAGGTGGATCACCTGAGGTCAGTAGTTAGAGAGCAGCCTGGCCAAAATGGCAAAACTCTGTGTCTGCTAAAAATACAAAAATTAGCAAGGCATGGTGACACGTGCCTGTAATCCCAGCTACTTGGGAGGCTGAGGCAGGAGAATTACTTGAACCTGGGAGGCAGAGGTTGCACTGAGCTGAGATCACACCACTGCACTCCAGCCTGGGCTACAGAGTGAGACTTCATCTCAGAAAAAAAAAAAAAAAAAAGAATACAAACTGATCATATCAGCTCCTGCTTAAAATACATCATTAGTTTCCCATAATCTGAGAGGAAGGGTCCCATCCCTTTACCATGGTGCACGTGACTCTCTCCCCTGCCTTCTTCCCAGTCCCCCCACTGGCCAGTACCCAGTGTGCACTCCAACCCCAGCTGTAAAGAACATGCCATGCTCCCTCCCACACCACCACGCCTTTGTGCAGGCTGTTCCACTACCTGGAACAGCCACATCCCACCCTCCCTGTGAGTTTCCACTCAACCTTTGAGACTGAGCCGGAGCACATCTTCTGGGAAGTTTTCCCACCCTTGAATTGGCTGCATTATATTTCAGTGCTTGAGAAATAGATTGTTAAAGTAATCTCATTTTAGTCATCTCAGGTCTTTATACAGTGTTACATTTTTCTGTGAGTCTAACCTCACATATGCTTGTGCTTCTGAACATCCAGTATCTTCATGCTTCCTCCTTGATGACTGCGGCTTCCCAGAATAACCTTTTCCCCTCTGTCTTCTCCAGGCATCTTTCCCACAGCATTACTCTAGCATTTGCATTCTATTTATCTTTATTTCTACTTATTTATCTTGTATTTATTTATTTTCCATTAAACTTAGGGATCCTTCTAGAGAAGGAATTTTTTTGGCTAGGTATGGTGGCTCACATCCATAATCCCAGCACTTTGGGAGGCCAAGGCGGGTGGACCACCTGAGGTCAGGAGTTCCAGACCAGCCTGGCTAACACGGTGAAACTCCATTTCTACTAAAAACAACAAAAAATTAGGCAGGCATGGTGGTGGGCATCTGTAATCCCAGCTACTTGGAAAGTTGAGGCACAAGAGTCTCTTGAACCCGGGAGGTGGAGGGTGCAGTGAGCCAAGATTATGCCGCTGCATTCCAGCCTGGGCAACAGAGCAAGACTCTGTCTCAAAAAAAGAGAAGGAATTTTTGTCCTGTTCATCTTTACACCCTCAGCACCCAAGGCAACAGCACCCAGCATTTTCCCCAACGTAGTATCCAGTAAGTGTTTACTAAAGAAATATATCGAAGAATGAATGGATTAATTAATTAACTAATCAGAAGGTGAAGGTAGCCAATGTGTTAAATTAGTGAAATCGTGGTGGATATTTCATTACTTTATTCTTGTTGTACTTGTTATTAATTGATTTATTCTTATTACTTTATAAATTCTTAGACATAATAACTTTCAATGAAAGGTAAACACTTATTCATCCTTTGAGCTCAGGAAGCTGTTGCTATTGTCCCTACCGTGCAAATGAGCTGTGACAGCCCCATAGGAGAGGTTGGAACTATGAATGATAAGAGGGCCAGGCCAACAAGGGGTGTAGGGAACATGTGGCCCGATGTTTTTTGATCCATGGCTGCATATTGGAATCTCTGGGGTGTTTCCAAAAATCCTAATGCTTGGATCCCAGCCTTTGATTCTGATGGAATTACCTAGGATATGGCCTGGGATTCCAATATGCAGTCAAGGTGAAAAACTATTGATGTGGAGAAAAACAGAAGGAAACAGCAGGCTGGTTTCCTCCTAAACCTCATGAAGCTGGATGCTGCATGAGCCCGGCTGGTTACATTAGGAAATGCCATCTATGCTGCCAGTTCATCCACCCCCTGGCTCTATTTTGTCCTGCTTTCCCAGAGCATCCTAACAAAATAATTGATGCAATGTCCAACCTTGTTTGGAAAAGAGAGCTTTCTGAACTTGGTTGTGAAAAGTGGGGGTTCTGCTGGTGGGGAGTGCAACTTCAGTGGACTTGCAGCAGTGGGGAGGGCAAGAGCAGGTCTCAGCCCCAGCTGCCCCCTCCTCCTAGTATGATGAAGCTCACTGCTGCTCTTCTGTGACATCTTCCACCTTCAAATTTGTCTTGATGTTTGCCTTAAGCTGAGTTCCCCCTTCTTCCTGGAACCCTAAATTTGACAAAGGCACTTCTGCCCCCAAATAAAATATAGGTATATTCTCTTTTTCTCCAGTATGCACCAGGACACAACAGGGTATGCCTGCCTTCTCATTCAGCCAGCCAAGAAATCAGATGCTGGATGGTACACGTTGTCAGCCAAGAACGAAGCCGGCATCGTGTCATGCACTGCCAGGCTGGATATATACGGTAAGTGTAATGCTGTCAGTTGAACATCTGCATGCAACTGATAGCTTAAAAATCTTTCTTTAAAGATAAGTGGGCCAGGCAAGGTAGCTCACGCCTGTAATCCCAGCACTTCGGGAGGCCGAGGCAGGCAGATCACCTGAGGTCAGGAGTTCAAGACCAGCCTAGTCAACATGGTGAAACCCCACCTCTACTAAAAATACAAAAATTAGCCAGGCATGGTGGCACATGCCTGTAATCCCAGCTACTCAGGTGACTGAGGCAGGAGAATCGCTTGAACCCAGGAGGCAAAAGTTGCAGTGACCCGAGATTGCACCACTGCACTCCAGCCTGGGTAACAGAGCAAGACTCTGCTTCTAAATAAATAAATAAAATAAAGATAGATGGAGTATGCTTCCATAAATGAATTGGGTAGGCTATACTATATTTTAGTGTTTAAGAGATAGATTTTAAAAGTCATCTCATCCTGGTTACCTCAGGGCATTACTTTTACATTTTACTATGAGCTTAACCTTCTTCCAAAAGAGGGCCTCTAATACCAGGAATTACAGCTAGTCCAGAGTTTGCAAGTGCTTGTGCTTCTGAACATCCAATGTTTTCTTGCCATCTCCTTGCTACTGCGGGCCACCCACTGGAACTTCCCACTACCTGTGATCCCCCAGCAGAATTTTTGATACTCCTTTCATTTATTCATTTAACAAATGTGTATTGCTCCAATCCCCCAATCAGACTTCTCTAATAATAGAGAGCTGTCCTAATAATAATAATATCAAGTGACATTTGTAGAATGACACATAGGATCCCCTCTCTCTTCCAAAGGCGGGACCCACAGTGATACCCTTGAATCTCCCAGACCCATGAGATTATTATAATTGTAGTTCCCTTCATCTAAGGCTGAAGATTACATGAGAGTAACAACATTGTACAGGCTGTCCCACCACCTGGAACAGCCCGCCCCGCCCTCCCTGTGAGTTTCCACTCAACCTTTTAGACTGAGCTGGAGCACGTCTTCTGGGGCGCTCCCCCACACTTGAACTGGCTGTGTTATATATTTAGTGGAAGGCTCGAGAGGTTGGTGACTACAGCTAGGAAGCCAATCTAGGCCTTTGCATTGTTTCTTTGAACCACATTTCCAATTTTCAAAAGGATCCAAGAAATAAATTTTTATTTATGTATTTGTGTAGTCAATCCTTCACTTTTTGACATTAACTGGTATTTTTGGAGACCTATTTCTTAACCCAAAAGAGTGTTTCTTTTTTTTAATCCTTTTTTTAAAAACCATAATTGATTAGAAAGTCTCACATTCAAAACTGGCTTAACCTGATTAACCAACATAATAAATAAGAGTAGCTCTGTCTATTGCCTGATAGGCATCTCTGCTATTTGTGAGTACACAGCAGGTATTCCCTTTGTTTAGTACCATGCAGGAGGGGCTTCAGCCTGCCATTTTCCCTAGGTCTAGTTTTTGGAGAAAATATACAATTTTCTGGTTATTTTCCCTTATCCTAGGACTTGAGAAGAAATTAAACTGTGAAGGAAGCAGACACTAATGTGCTTTTCCCTGGAAAAAATCGGGGGAGAAAGAGGCCAATAGTGATAGATTCCTTAATCAAGGCTAAGTCCTTAACCATTTCCCAGTCTTCACCAAGTCAGAAGGCAGTAGGTCTCCAACTGAGAAACTCCCTACCAATAAGCCCCGAAACAGATGACTCTTGTGCCAATCCTGCCCTCCAGTGGCTGAGTTTCCAGGTCACTTTGTCCTGGCTCTCCTCTCCCTTTAGTTCCTGTCCTGCTTCCATAGCACCAACAATAGGCAGTGCTGTTTCCTCAGCTGGGACCTAGGATGGAGAAGGCGTGGAGGACCTGGGCTGGAATCAGTTCCCTTCCCCGCCACCACACTTCCTGCCTTTCTGAGGAATGGGGACACATAGGGCTCCCCTCTCTCTTCTCTCACTTCCTAATCCTGGGAACTGCAGTAGTCCAGTTACGATGTCAGAGAGAGCAGGGAAGGGCTAAGAGATGGAGGGGCTGGGAGGAGATACTGTGCAAGATCAGGCCTTACTGAGTGCCTGCTCTTTAGTGAAGCTGCTGTAGGTTTGGTCCCCCAGATTTTTATTTTTCTGAATTCACTCAGAGGTATGTAGACTGAAAAACTGAATCAAGATGGTGAAATCAACAAAGGACCAATTTCTAAATCGGAATGCTAGAAAGGGGCACAGCTTTCCAGGACCCACAGCCTGAGAGTTCCCCACGTAGGGAACGCGCTTCTCCACATCAAAGTACCCAGAAACCTAATCAGAAGATTGCCTGGTAATTTCTGAATCAGGAACCACGGCAGAGACTATGAAGTTTGGATGGGTATCTCACTCAGGCCATATTCAAACCTTAAAGTCATGTCTGCTAAACACAGCAGCACTTGGTGAACATAGAAACTCTAATAAATTATCTTTTGTCCCTGAACCATGGTTGATTGTACCTAAATTACTTTTCAGTCTTCTTGCTGTAATAGAACCTGATTAGGGAGATGGGTAGGTAGGTAATGGCTGATTGGGGTGATTAGGGTGTGAGGTAGGCACTGCGCAGGGTCAAACCCATTGTTTGGCTTTCATTTCTGCAGCTTTCTTATCTCTATCTTTTGAGGTGCCCTCTTTGAGAGCCTACAACCCTCTGTACACTGCCCCTAACAGGCCTTCATGGTAGGCTGGTGGAAGGGGATAAGCTTGAGAAATCACCCTAGTCACTCACTCTTCCATCTTACAGAATTCTTTTTTTTTTTTTGAGATGGAGTCTCACTCTATCACCCAGGTGAAGTGGCATGCCTTGGCGTGATCTTGGCTCACTGCAACCGCCACCTCCTGGGTTCAAGTGATTCTCATGCCTCAGCTTCCTGAGTAGCTGGGATTAGAGGTGTACGCCACCATGTCCAGCTCATTTTTGTATTTAGTAGAAACTGGGTTTCACCATGTTGGCCAGCCTGGTCTTGAACTCCTGAGCTCAAGTGATGTGCCCGCCTTGGCCTCCCAAAGTGCTGGGATTACAGGCATGAGCCACTGTGCCTGGCCCCATCTTAGAGGAATTCTAATCTCTCACTTGTAGGATTCTAATATCTTACTGAATTAGAATCACAGATTTTGGAATTAGAGGCTTAAGACATTGCCAGCACAGTTTCCTTATTCCTGGCAGGGAAGGCTTTATTGTTCTCTTCTACAGATGAGGCATTTCAGACCCAGATATAGTTACATGCTTTACCAAGAATCTGCAGGGAGCATCGGGGTGAGAACCGAATGTGCCTCTGCAGAGTACCTGCTGGACTGCATTCCTTTGATCATAACACATTATTTGGTCCATTTTCCAGCTCAGTGGCACCATCAGATCCCACCGCCCATGTCTGTCCGGCCCAGTGGCAGTCGCTACGGATCTCTCACCAGTAAAGGACTTGACATATTTTCTGCCTTTTCCTCCATGGAAAGCACGACTGTGTATTCATGCTCTTCTCGGAGTGTGGTGGAGAGTGATGAACTTTAAGAATGTCTGGGTGCCTGCTGTGTAACAGAGCGGACTGTGGAGGGGGAATGAGAACAAGCCAGACTTGGTGGTTTCCAAACAACTGAAGTTGAGTAAGTTCCCACGCTGCTGGACCTGTGGCAAGGAGTGCTTTGAACAAGTCAGCTAGGGATTCTTGCAGTCTCAGCTGAGGGAGAAAGGTAGGGCCGTGCCTTCTAAAGAGTCCAACAGAGATGTGAGAAGATAATATAGATGAACCAAAGATGTCACACAGTTGCCATCCACTGCTTTGGGAAAAAACCAGCATGCTCCCCTGCCCCCTGTTGTGTTAGGGATGTTTAGGTCATACTAGGAGCAATTAGGAGCAATATGCCTGGGCTGAGAGCAGTTAGGCAGTAGTGACCTTAGGATGTAACTAACTCGCCAAACAATGCCAAGGAGAAAGGTGGGGAGGTCACCATCGCCTTTCAACGATTACATGTATAGCAGTGGTTTTGGTGAATTCACTAAATCAGCTTCCACTTAGCATTAGGAGATCATGCCATACAACTCACGTATGCAGACAGACACTTTTGATTTGCATATTCTGGGTGTACTGAGCCACATAATAAGGTGTCAAAATGTGCTTGAGAGTCCAAAAACTCACTGAAACACTTGATATTGCACAGTGCACTTATTTTGTGGCCAAAACATGGCCTTACCAGCTTGTCTGCACCATTTTATTTTGGGTGGTGACTGGTTTTTTTCTGACTTTGCATATCCCTAGACACTAGGACTAAAGGATTGTTAATAAGCCAATCAGAAAGAAACCCTCTGCAGGGTCACTTTAAAAATTACTAGCTTCAACTGCCACTTACAACATGTGCAAGAGTCATCATTGACCCATAAAATACACCTCACGCGCTCCTACCCCTCTCCCCAAAAGTCTGAAAGTGTAGGAGGAAGGAAGAGATACAAACAAGGAGAGGAAATGATGGGAGAGTGTTGTTTTTGTCACTTGCCCCAGCAGAGCAGTGGTTTTGGAAGGAGAGGTCTTTAATCGCTTTGAAATGCTTTGAGATCATTAGTCAAATTGCATTTTCTATGTAGAAAATATTCTGCTAAGTGGAAAAGTTGGGGGAAAGGGGAATATGCATCTTTATTCTAATCACCAGTTCAAACCCTGCCTCTTAAGGAATTTTTAGACTTAAGTTCACTGTGATATCCCTAATGCCTAGAAGAGTACCTAGCACAAAGTAGACATTCAATAAATATTTGCTGGATGAATGAATCTTCTATTATTATGTCTATTATAAGAGAGCCTAATCTTATATTCTGCAGGAGTATACCACCCACACACCAGTCCAAACACTGCCCTGGGAACGCTCATGATAGCACAGTTTGCTCTAGGCTGTCCAGGGAAATGAATTGCAGGTGTCTGTTATCAATTCCCTGTGCTCGAATCTCTGGTGCTGTCTGTGCCAAGCACCCCCAGCTGGCATTGTATTTGTGTGAACAGATAGTAACTGCTTAGAAAAGCTTGAAACTTTCTTCACTTCAAGGCAAGAATTTCCAGCATAAAAATAAATTCATTCACTCGAGAAATCATTTGTATGTCTACTCTGTATGAGATGCTGTGCTAGATACTGAGGCAGATATAAAGATATGAATAAGTCACAGTCCCTACCCTCAGGGAGCTCACAACCTACTAGAGAAGTAATATTTGAGGCATGCAGAATGCTGTCTCTTGAAGCAAAGTAGAAGTTTCTAATGCTCTTTGTTCTATTTTTTCATAACTTTAAAAATCTTTTCAATCTTTATTTCTTAATAAAACAAAATGCCATAGGTTACATCCTCAAGCAATAACTATTTCAATTATTCAGCAGAATTATTAGATTCTGTTTTTTAATGTATTCAGTAACAGTAGTACAATATAGGCACTCTTAATGAAATAGAATGCATTTTATATGGAATCCAGTAAAGTATTGTTTCCATATTGACTTCTATTATGAGATCTCTTATAAACAAAGAGCACTTTTTTCTTTCTTTCTTTTTTTTAAATGGAGTCTTGCTGTCACCCAGGCTTCAGTGCAATGCCACGATCTTGGCTCACTGCAACCTCCGCAACCTCCGTCTTCCAGGTTCCAGCGATTCTCCTATCTCAGCCTCCCAAGTAGCTGGGATTACAGGCACGCAACACCACGCCCAGCTAATTTTTATATTTTTTGTAGAGACGGGGTTTCGCTGTGTTGGCCAGGCTGGTCTCGAACTCCTGACCTCAAGTGATCCACCCACCTCAGCCTCCCAAAGTGCTGGGATTACAGGCGTAAGCCACCGTGTCCAGCTTAAAGAGCACTTTCTAATTCCAGGATGCTTCTAGAGTGTACACCAGACCTCCCCATCACACCTACTTCTGTAAACCCTAGATAGTTCTCCCATGAAAGGATGTTCTTCATCTCTTCATCTCTGTGCTTTCTGAATTTTTTCTCTCGTCTTTGGTGTTCAACAGAGAACTAGGATAAATATTACATTTGGCCACTAGGTGGCACTGTCTCACTCCCAAATATTAACAGGCCTAACAATTCCTGAAATTTGAACTATTAGATTATGTTAAAGCAGGGTTTCCCAACCTCAAGGCTACTGACACTTTGGACTGGATAATTCTTTGTTATGGCGGACTGTCCTGTGCATTGTAGAATGTTTAGCAGCATCCCTGGCCTCTACCCACTAGTTGTTCTTCCCCAAGTTGTGGCAGCCCAAAATGTCTCCAGACATGGCCATATGTTCCCTGAAAGGCAGAATACCCCTTTGTTGAGAACCACCGTGTCAAACAAATCAGGGCCCTGCTTTAAGAATTCCATTAGAATTCAACCCAGCACGATGACTCATGCCTGTTATTCTGGCACTTTGGGAGGCCCAGGCAGGAGGATTGCTTGAGCCCAAGAGTTCAAGGCCAGCCTAGGCAACATAGCGAGACTCTATCTCTACAAAATAAAAGAATCCAATTAGAATTCAATTACAATGAGGAATATTTGAATAAAAATTTTAGTTCCATTGGATGTTTGTTTTCAACATATCCAAAATCAGATTCACCTTCCCTTTATAAACCGTTCCTCAATCAGTTTAATGATTTCTGTTAATGGCACCATCAACGTTCTTCATAATTCTAATAAGAAACATCCAAGTCAGTTTTTGCTTCCTCTACCCTATCAATGGACAAGTCCTGCTAATTCTACTTCTATCATTCTTCTTATAGTCAGGAGTTTCTTCCTTTCCCCTGCAGTGCTCCAGTTCAGACTTCCATTACTTCCTTCACTTGCACTCAATAATAGTCGGGGTTTTTTTTTTTTTTTGAGGTGGAGTCTTGCTCTGTCACCCAGCCTGGAGTACAGTGGTACAGTCTTGGCTCACTGCAACCTCTGCCTCCCGGGTTCAAGCAATTCTCCTGCCTCAACCTCCCCAGGAGCTGGGAATACAGACGTGAGCCATCACACCCAACTAATTTTTGTATTTTTAGTAGAGACGGGGTTTCACCATGTTGGCCAAGCTGGTCTTGAACTCCTGACCTCAAGTAATCTGCCTGCGTTGGCCTCCCAAAGTGCTGGGATTACAGGCATGAGCCACCAGGTCCGGCCGCTTGACCTCAATACTTCTGACTTCAACCATAACATACTCCTTCTGGTCTTCCTGCCTCTAGTCCTGCTGTTTCTCCCTACTCAATAACTGCTCCAGTTATATTAATATTATTTCAAGTGTTCAAACCCCTAATGACTACCTGGAGCCAACTCAGGTACCAGCTGACCTGCCCTGTGCTACCCTAATATGATCCCAAAGCTTTTCATCCATTACTCAGAAAACATACCCAACACAGCAGCAAACCTCACACAAGACCCCGTTTTCCAGCCACGTGCCTTTCTTCTGCCTCTGCCTGGAAGGTTCTCCTCAGTCTCCACCTACGGAAGCCTTTTCAGTCCCTTCAAGTCCATTTCAAATGCCATTACCTCTGATATATTTTAGGACCTCCTAAAATCGAACCAAATACATCTCCAACCAAATAGAATTCTACTTTCTTTGAAGCCTTATACAAAATTCCTTGAGTCTGGAGGAAGAAAAGATTACCTTCTACAGTGTTTTTTTGTTTGTTTGTTTTTGAGACAGAGTCTCACTCTGTCGCTCAAGCTGGGGTGCAGGGGTGTGATCTCACTCGTTGCAACCTCTGCCTCCTAGGGTTCAAGCAATTCTCATGCCTCAGCCTCCCGAGATAGCTGGGATTGCAGGCACCCCCCACCACGCCTGGCTAATTTTTGTAATTTTAGTAGAGATGGGGTTTCACCATGTTGGCCAAGCTGGTCTCAAACTGCTGACCTCAAGTAATCCACCAGCCTCAGTCTCCCAAAGTGCTGGGACTACAGGTGTGAGCCACTGCACCTGGCCTCTACAGTGTTTTGTACAGAACACAGCCTCTGTGTACCTGCCTGCCCCTCCTCTTGCACTAGCCTACTCTTGTTTGCATTAGGTTTTGGCTACTTGTTGGTACGGACTGTGTCAGGAGTTTGTCTTCATGCCTTATATAGAGCAGTCACTCAATAAATATTTATCGACCTAAATGGAATTTTAAATCATATATAAGTTAGTTTATTTCTATATAAAATGTATTCAGTCTAAGCAATGATTGTTAACCTTTCCTGCACATTAAAAGCTCCTGGGGAGATTTTTTAAAAATCTCAACACCCAGGCCATTTCTCAAATCAACTGAATCAATAGCCCTGGGGTTGTGACACAGGCATCGGTAGTTTTTAAAGCTTCCCAGGTGATTCCGATGAGCAACCAAGGTTGAGAAGAATCATTTCATTACCATGATTTGATCATAGAACTTACCTGTAAAGGTCTGAAGGGATGCAGATGGCACAAAACTGTAGTGCTGGAATCCATGAGGAAGGTACTGCCCCTGGTTACGCATGCAGTATGTGCCTGGAAAATAGAAATAAGCACACACATTAGCTTTTACAACATTGGCTTTATTAGACCCTACTATTTTGTGCTACATTCGTTAGACATGCAGCTTTCATGAAGCCCCCAAAGGAAGCTCAGAAACCTACAAAAAAAGGACCAAGGAAAGAAGGAAAGTTGATGCAATTACCTCGCCATTTATTTCAAAAATCTGTGCAGATCCCATAAGCACCCTTCTCTTCAAGCAACTGAAGGGCTTTTCATAACGTAACTAGTCATGGCATTGGGGATCAGAGGGAAAAATGGAGAAAGAAAATGCACCGTTTAAACAAAAACTGCCTTTTTGAGATATATCACTCTTCACCAAACTAAGGATTTACTCAGAATTTCCAAATAGCAGAACTGGTTTAAATGCATCCTTCTCTTTTTATTCATCACTTAACTTTTATAGGCATTCAATAAGAAAACATGGTCAATAGACAAGCAGCAAGTAGACTTAGGGCCCTGAAGGACACGTACCCAAAAGAATCATTCCCAGAGGAGTCAAAAGATGACTTTGGTAAGGACAGTCTCACCTGCATAATCCTCAAATGATAAACGGGTTGTGCTCCACATACTCATTTGTAAAGTGGTTGTTTACAACTGAGACTATATTTCCTTATACACATATCACCCCAATGCTAGATTCTCAAGTGAATCCAGAAAACCCTGTCTAATTCATGACTGATTATAGCACAGAAATACCTCCTTTTACTGCATCTCACTTCACTGTGCTTCGCAGATACCGCAGTTTTTACAAATTGAAAGTCGGTAGCAACCCTGCGAGAACATGTGCTCTCACTGCCTGTTTCTGTGTCACATTTTAGTAATTCTGGCAACAATTCAAAATTTCAACATTACGATGTAGTTATGGTGATCTGTGTTCAGGGATCTTCGATGTTGCTATTATAATTGCTTTGGGGCACCAAGAACTGCACCCACAGAAGGCAGCAAATTCAATCGCTATATGTTCTGTGTGTTCTGACAGCTCTACCAACTGGCTGTTCCCACATCTCTCTCCCTCTCCTTGGGCCTCCCTAGTCCCTGAGACTCAGCAATATTGAAATTAGGACAATTAATAATCCTACATTGGCCTCTAACAGCTCAAGTGAAAGAAAGAATAATATGTCTCTCACTTTAAGTCAAAAGCTAGAAATGATTGAGCTTTGAGAGGAAGACACGTCAAAAGCTGAGCTAGGCCACAAGCTAGACCTCTTGTGCCTGTTAACCAAGTAGTGAATGCAAAGGAAAAGTTCTTGAAGGAAGTAAATGCTACTCCAGTGAACACATAAATGATAAGAAAGCAAAACAGCCTTATTGCTGATATGGAGAAAGTTTGAGTGATCTGGATAGAAAATCAAAGCAGTCACAACATTCGCATAAGCCAAAGCCTAGTCAGAGCAAAGTCCTAATTCTCTTCAATTCTGTGAAGGCTGAGCGAGGTGAGAAAGCTGCAGAAGAAAAGTTGGAAGTAAGGCCAGGCATGGAGGCTCATGCCTGTAATCCCAGCACTTTGGGAGGCCAAGGTGGGTAGATCACGAGGTCAGGAGATCAAGAACATCCTGGCTAACATGGTGAAACCCCATCTCCACTAAAAATACAAAAAATTAGCCAGGCATGGAGGCAGGCGCCTATAGTCCCAGCTACTTGGGAGGCTGAGCCAGGAGAATGGTGTGAACCCAGGAGGCGGAGCTTGCAGTGAGCCGAGATCGTGCCACTGCACTCCAGCCTGGGCGACAGAGCAAGACTCCACCTCAAAAAAATAAAATAAAATAAAATAAGAAAAGCTGAAAGCTAGCAGAGGTGGGTTCATGAGGTTTAAGGAAAGATGCCATCTCCATAACTTTAAAGAGCAAGGCAAAGCAGCTAGTGCTGATGTAGAAGCTGCAGCAAGTTATCCAGAAGATCTAGCTAAGATCATTGATGAAGATGGCTACACTAAACAACAGATATTCAATGTAGATGAAACAGCCTTGTATTGAAAGAAGATGCCATCTGCGACTTTCCTAGTTAGATAGGAGAAGTCAGTGCCTGGCTTCCAAGCTTCGAAGGACAGGCCGACTCTCTCATTAGGGGCTAATGCTGCTGGTGACTTTAAGTTGAAACCAATGCTTATTTACCATTCTGAAAATCCTAGGGCCCTTAAGAATTGTGCTAAATCTACTTTGCCTGTGCTCTATAAATGGAACAACAAAGCCTGGTTGACAGCACATCTGTTTACAGTGTGATTGACTGAATATTGTAAGCCCACTGTTGAGACTCAGAAAAAAAGTTTCCTTTGAAAATATTACTGCTCATTGACAATGCACCTGGTCACCCAAGAGGTCTGATGGACACGTACAAGATTAAAGTTGCTTTCACACCTGCTAATACAACATCCATTCTTGATCCAGCCCATGGATCAAGGAGTCATTTTGGCTCCCAAGTTTTATTATTTAAGAAACACATTTCTTAAGGCCGTAGTTGCCATAGACAGTGATTCCTCAGATGGATCTGGGCAAAGTAAATTGAAAAGCTTCTGGAAAGAATTTACCATTCTAGATGCCGTTAAGAACATTTGTGATTCATGGGAAGTCAAAATATCAACATGAACAGGAGTTTGGAAGAATTTGATTCCAACCCTCATGGATGACCAAGAGGTTCAAGACTTGAATGGAACACGTCACTGCAGATGTGACGGAAATAGCAAGAGAACTAGAATTAGAAGTGGAGCCTGAAGATGGGGCTGAATTGCTGCTGTCTCATGATCAAACTTGAGCAGATCAGAAGTTGCTTCTTATGGCTGAGCAAAGAAAGTGGTTTCCTGAAATGAAAACTACTGCTGGTGGAGATGCTATGAACATTGTTGAAATAACAACAAACAATTTAGAGTATAACATAAACTGTGTTGATAAAGGAGCAGCAGGATTTGAGAGGATTGGTTCTAATTTTGAAAGAAGTTGTACTGTGGGTGAAGCACTATTAAACAGCATTGCATGCCGCAGAGAAATCATTTATGAAAGGAAAAGTCGATCAATGCAGCAGACTTCACTGTTATTTGAGGAAATTGGCACAGCCACTGTAACATTCAGCAACCACCACCCTGATCAGTCAGCAGTCATCAACATCAAGACAAGACCCTCTGACAGCAAAAAGATTATGAGTCTGTGAAGACTCAGATTACTGTTAGCATTTTTTTTAGCAGTAAAGTTTTTTTGGTTGGTTCATTGTTGTTGTTGAGACAGAGTCTGGCTCTGTCACCCAGGTTGGAGTGCCGTGGTGTCATCTCTGCTCACTGCAACCTCTGCCTCCCAGGCTCAAGCCATCCTCCCACCTCAGCCTCTCAAGTAGCTGGGACTACAGGCTCTCACCACAGTACCTAGCTAAATTTTTTAAGTTTTTGTAGATCCAGGGTCTCACTGTGTTGCCCAGACTGGTCTCAAACTCCTGGGCTCAAGCGATCTTCCCGCTTGGGCCTCTCAGAGTACTGGGATTACAGGTGTGAGCCACTGTGCCCTGTCAAAGTATTCTTTAATTAGGGTATGTACATTGTTTTTTAGACACAGTGCTATTGCATACTTAATAGGCTACAGTATAAATGTAACTTTTATATGCACTGGGAAAGCAATAAAGTTATGTGACTTGCTTTATTGTCTGGAGCAGAGCTCTCAGTATCTCCAAGGCATACCTGTACCTGTTACACTAGATTGGGTTATGGTCCCCAGAACAGGGAACCAGACAAAGCAGTGAGTAAGAGAAGAAAGACTACTTCCTCCTCCTTTTTGGTGCCTGTGATGTGTCAAAGCTAGAGTGTCTATGATCCTTTCTGCATCTAGCCTTCATTCTGTGTTTTTCTCCCCAGGTGCCCTGTGCCCCATGTTCTATAATCTCACTGCTCTAACTTGTCCCATCTCATCCCTTCCCCAAGGCCTGCCAGGGTCCTTCCTGCTCCACAACGACCTAACTCCAGTTCCATGCATCTTGGCTTGGTATCCAGAAGAAAGCAGTCCAACTGAACAAATTCTAAATGCCCAAGGGTCTTTTAACTTCACAGAGGTGCTAAATTTTTAAAACCAATTGCTTTCTCCCTCCCATCAACTTCTGTTTAATAAAATTGCTGGCAGAATTTTTTAGAAAACCAAGCTGTGAGAGGAAATAGAGGAAACTGACTCAGACACCCGAAGTGTTCCTGCTGATCACAGCCTCTTCCTTTCTTCCTTCTCCTCCACGTGCTCCCAAAGTACCTTCCAAGCTGGGACCTTGAGTTTATTTGCTTATGGGCTATTAATAAGTTGGTTGTAAACTCAAAACTGCCAGGGAAACCATAAATGTAGGCAAATTTACTCATAATAGCCTTTATTCAGGGTCCCTTCCAGGGTCCTTGGGTAACCTGCATTGAAAATATTTCCACTAATGGTTGAGTTGAAAATCAACATGCCTTACCAGTAAATGAGCAGTTACTTAGACTTCAATAGAGTCAAAGTCCTTTTAATCACTAATAGCTTTTTCTTGTTTTAAGTGGATCAATATTTCAGAAAGTTCATTACTGAAGCATTGCTTGAAGAATGCCAAGCATCTTCTAAACTTTGACAATGCAGTGGTCATCAGTATGCTAAAAAGTTGCTAATATCATGTTTTTAAAAATCTGTGCAGTGCAAAAAAAATTGCCTATTTGCTAAAAATATGTTTGCCTCTTATTTCTGTCTAATTTTATTAGTTAGCATACTTGGTATTATAGAACCATAAACAAACTGCCTTTGGTTAATATGTACATAATGGCCACTTCAAATTCCAGAGAGAAATAGCCTTGAACTTGAAAGAAATAAAGGAAGAGCGCACTTTTCAATCCTCTGAGAATTGTGTCATAAATGCTGAGAGTATTAAAAATGGCTGTACTGCTATAAACACTAATTTGCTAGATGATTTTAACATATAAGTGAATAGAATCTGTTTCTCTAATAAAAAAATTAAAATATTTCAACATTATTTGACAATAGTATTTTAAGGCTGAAATAAATGTACATTTTTCTTTAAAATGTAAAAAGTAGTTATAGTTTTCAGGTTTAAAGATTACTTTTTGATAATGAATGAACCAATTTTTTTTTTTTTTTCGTAGAACTGATAAGAGCAGATACTACACTTGGTCTTAGCTAAAAGGTCAAGAAGCAATTGGACCAATTCTTTTTCTGTTTTTTTTTTTTTTTTTTTTTTTTGAGATGGAGTCTCGCTGTATTGCCCAGGCTGGAGTGCAGTGGCGCGATCTCGGCTCACTGCAACCTCCACCTCCAGGGTTCAAGCAATTCTCCTGCCTCAGCCTCCCGAATTTTTAAATGTGCAAATGTATTTGATTTCTTTTTTTATTTTTATTTTTTTTTGAGACAGTGTCTCGCTGTATTGCCCAGGCTGGAGTGCAATGGCACAGTCTCAACTCACTGCAACCTCTGCCTCTTGGGTTCAAGAGATTCTCGTGCCTCAGCCTCCCAAGTAGCTGGAATTACAGGGATATGCCACCACGTCCTTCTAATTTTTTTTTGTATTTTTGGTAGAGACGGAGTTTTGTCATGTTGGCCAGGTTAGTCTCCAACTCCTGACCTCAGGTGATCCACCCACCTTGGCCTCCCAAAGTTCTGGGATTACAGGTGTGAGCCACTGCCCTGGGCCTTATTTGACATTTAAAAGTAATTTTTATAAACAATTCTTATTTATATTGCATAAATTACTACATGTGTTATAACCTGGTTAAAATATTTCTGGAGCAGCAGAAAGATAACTGGATTTTGATTTTCATTCTTAAATGCTTCTTAACTGAAAACAAAGACACATTGAAAAATGGGATTTGAAGATGGGGAAGCACAGTTTGAACTGGAAATTCATAGAGATATGAATATAGTCTTGTTACAATAAGAGGTGTTTTTATACTAACAAGAAACATAAATTATTTTTATATAGCTAGCATGGTAAAAGTTAATTGCACAATATTCCAAAACTCAAAAAAATCCAATGTTTCTACACAGATTCGATGAGTTATCAGCAAACAAGAGACAGATTCCTGTACTTTCCACACAATTACTGTTGTAAGAATCCAGTGAATGTATACTAGTATTGACTATAATTGTCACTGCCAAAAGATGACTAAATGTGTATACAGTATAAAAGTTTTACTGCATGTTTTAAGGGCAGTAAAAATCCTAAAATAATTCAAATGAGAAGATTTGAATGCAACTATATTTTAACGAAATATTGGTAAAAAATGTTTCCAGTATTTTGATTTCAGAGACACCTTATCCTCTTTTATGATTTTCACATAGTTTTTGCAACCATTAGCATTAAATTTGTTGACCTAATCTTCTCTTTTCATTATCTCCCTGTCCAGATAAAAATTTGTAGAATATTTAATAGCATTAGGAAAGCTTCTTAGTTTGTAAATCCTTAGGTGAATTATAAGGAGGATTTTAGTCATTCAAATGAGTTTAGATAGATCCTCTAATATTTTCATAACTCTGGGGTCTCTGTTTCTTTATCTGTAAAATAAGCAAAGTACTGAGGTTTTCTGAGGATGGAGGGTAGGATAAATGCATAAATAAATATTTATGAAGAGTTTAGACAACTTCCCCGCAAAAAAGTGGTAGCAGTTTTTTTAAATATGTATTTTTAAAAATATTTTTAATGTTTAAAATATTTTTCTCCAAAGTAAATAGTTAACTTGTTTAAAAAGTTCACATTTCTGGCCGGGCGTGGCAGCTCATGCCTGTAATCCCAGCACTTTGGGAGGCCGAGGCAGGCAGATCATGAGGTCAAGAGATCGAGACCATTCTGGCCAACATAGCAAAACCCCATCTCTACTAAAAATACAAAAATTAGCTGGATGTGGTGGCACATGCCTGTAGTCCCAATTACTTGGGAGGCAGAGGCAGGAGAATCGCTTGACCCAGGAAGCAGATGTTGCAGTGACCCAAAATTGCGGCACTGCACTCCAGCCTGGCAAGAGCGAGACTCCGTCTCAAAAAAAAAAAAAAAAAGTTCACATTTCTTTCCTGCCCACTACTTTGTCCTTCCTTAGAAGGGTAGTACACAGTGATGGGATTTTGTCTTCCAAGATGGCATGCAGCAAAGAAATAAATGAACAAACCTAAAGAAAAATCAAATGGATTTCAAGAACTATCCTGTCTGCTTTCTGTAGGGAGATTCCAGGGAAATTTACTTCAGCATAGGCAGAATAGCCTAGGGGAATTTTGACTCCTGCGTCTATGATTGAAGCTAGTGGAAATGATGACTCCACTGTGCAGAGAAATAGCAAGGGAGTTTCTGTATTCCCTTCTGGCGTAAGTAGTTCAGGACAACTCCACAGTGCTGTCCCAACCCTAATGAAGAAACATCCCATGCCAGCATCTCAGTGGCCTTACACTGAAATGAAACAGCTTTAGAATACCTGGTATACGTGAACCCTCAAAAATAAGCATATCCTTTGGTCTCTGTTTTTGCATTGTCAGCTACATCAAGACTGAACTTAATCCTGTTGATTCACATAAAGACTGACAAATGATGTATGTGTGCTTGCACACCCACACACACAAACACACACACACTTCAAGTAAGGAGTCGTGGAGCACCCACAGCTGACTCAATTCAATCCAAATCAAGTGACACCTTGTAACGCTTTTTCTCCCTTTCCTTGCATGAGTTCTTCCCACTGGAAAACACATCAGGCCCCAGAAGGCTCGCAAATACGGTGTGCTTCCATCTCAGGAAGCTGGAGTCAACTTATTTTCTAGAATACTTTTTTTGATTATTGAAATCTTAATGCAAAAGCCATTATAGTGGCTATTTTGAAATGTGTGCATTGTATAAACTGTATATTTCGCCTCTGTTACTAGAAAGCAATGAACAGATCTTGGCTTTTATCCCTGTTCCTCCACATCATGCATGTGAAGACCTTCTGTGGAACTGAAAACCAGTGATCATTTAAGCCAAAATATCTGCGAGCATAAATCACGTCCTTCCTCAGAAGGCACATGGTGTTGTATTCTGGTAGAACACGTCATCTACATGACAACCGTTGCTGTTCCCTAGTCGTGCTTTCTTAAGGATTTGTTGGAATTGTGTTTGGTTTGGAAATCTTGCAATTAGAAGAATAAAAATTAAATTTATGAATCAGAATTTAATATAAGCTGCATGTTTTTAAAGGCAATTTAGAGGATGTGGTGGACTGTTTCTTTATTCATTAAATAAACTTTTATTTATTCTCAATTAATTGTTGGGCTTGTTTTGCTTTTTTTTTTTTTCTCTCCCACTCTCTTAGTATTCTGTGTTCTGTTATGTGATGGTCAGTCAGTTGTGCCCATGATAGGAGTCATAGGAAAGGCTCAAGAAAACAAACTTTATTGTATTCACAGATCCTAGAAACAGGAGGCATATCACACCATCCAGGGCCACATGGGGAAGCACCAGCTTCGATCAGGAGTCAGAAGGGGCTGGAGCAGGGTGACAGCCTAGGCCATGGCCCTTATCAGAGTTCCTGTGAGGAAGGCAAGGCAGGGCAGGATTGGCTTGTTTAAATCATTTGGACAGGCTCTAAGGAGAGGTCCCTAGCTGCCTGGTATCTGGCCCTGAGATAATTAAGGCAGGTGAATATTACCTCCTGGTGTGTACAGGCCAGATCTCTGGATTGGTTAGTCTGCATACTAAAGGCAAGCTTTCCTCTGAGTCCTTTGCTATCCTTAAAAACTGGCCAGCCTTGGCCGGGCGCGGTGGCTCAAGCCTGTAATCCCAGCACTTTGGGAGGCCGAGACGGGCGGATCACGAGGTCAGGAGATCGAGACCATCCTGGCTAACACGGTGAAACCCCGTCTCTACTAAAAATACAAAAACTAGCCGGGCGAGGTGGTGGGCGCCTGTAGTCCCAGCTACTCGGGAGGCTGAGGCAGGAGAATGGCGTGAACCCAGGAGGCGGAGCTTGCAGTGAGCTGAGATCCGGCCACTGCACTCCAGTCCGGGCCACAGAGCGAGACTCCGCCTCAAAAAAAAAAAAAAAAAAAAAAAAGAAAGAAACAGTCTCATTCTTTCACCCAGGCTGGAGTGCAGTGGTACTCGTAACATCAAACTTCCGGGCTCAAGCAATCCTCCCACTTCAGTCTCCCAAGTAGCTAGGATTACAGGTGCACACCACCACACCCAGCTAACTTTTAAATTTTTTTGTAGGGACAGGGTCTCACTATGTTGCCCAGACTGGTCTCAAATCCCAGGCTCAAGTGATCCTCCTGCCTCAGCCTCCCAAATTTCTGGGATTACAGGAAGAAGCCACCACACCCAGCCCAGAAAGTTTTTTTTTAAGTATTAAAACAGCATAATATACAGGAAATTTTTAAATTAAACAATATAGTTAGTATATGAGATGGGTAAATTATTGTTTTCCAGAACGGTAATTTGCTGCGTAACAATGTTTTAGTCAATCACCCATATGACAGTGGTCTGTTAAGCTTATAACAGAGCTGAAAAATTCCTATCACCTAGTGAATTTGCAGGTAACTGATACGGTTTGGCTCTGTGTCCCCTCCCAAATCTCACTTTGAATTGTAATCCCCATAATCCCCAGGTGTCTAGGGCGGGACCAGGTGGAGGTAATTGAATCATGGGAGCAGCTTCCCCCATGCTGTTCTCTTGAAAATGAGTGAGGCTCCCGAGATGTGATGGTTTTATAAGAGTCTGGCTTTTCCCCTGCTGGCACTCATTCTCTCTCCTGCCACCTTGTGAAGAGGTGCCTTCTGCCATGATTGTAAATTTCTTGAGGCCTCACCAGCCATGTGGAACTGTGAGCCAATTAAACCTCTTTTCTTTATAAGTTACCCTGTCTCTGGTATTTCTTCATAGCAGTGTGAGAATGGACTAATACAGTAATATAACATCATAGCGCAACACATGACTCAACACGTCTGTAGCGATGCTACTATAAACAAACCAACTGCTCTGCCACTCATATATATTCAAACAACTGCACACACAACTAGGTACAGTACATAATACTTGATAATGAAAATAAACAACTATCTTACTGGTTTATGTATCTATTATAACATACTTTTAGAGTATACTTCTTCTACTTGTAAAAAGAATGGGTAACTGTAAAACAGACTCAGGCACGTTCTTCAGGTGGTATTCTAGAAGGCATTGTTCTCATAGGAGATGGCTCCAGGCCTGATACCACCCCTGAAGACCTTCCAGTGCGACAAAACGTGGAGGAGGAAGACAGTGACACTGATGGCCCTGACCCTGTGTAGGCCCAGGTTAATGTGTGTTTCTTTCTTTCTTTTTTTTTGAGACAGAGTCTTGCTCTGTCGCCCAGGCTGCAGTGCAATGGTGCGATCTCAGCTCACTGCAATCTCCGCCTCCAAGGTTCAAGCGAGTCTCCTGCCTCAGCCTCCTGAGTAGCTGGAACTACAGACATGCACCACCATGCCCAGCCAATTATTGTATTTTTAGTAGAGGCAGGGTTTCACCATGTTAGCCAGGCTGGGCTGCCCTCAGATGATCCACCCAACTCAGCCCTCTAACGTGCTGGGATTACAGGCATAAGCCACCATGTCCAGCCATTAATGTGTGTTTCTATGTCTTAGTTTTTAACAAAAAAAGTTTAAAAAGTAAAAAAATAAATAAATAAATTTAAATTTTAAAAAATCGTATAGAATAAATAGAAATAAAATATTTTGTATAGCTGCACAGTGTGTTTGTGTTTTAAGCAATGTGCTTTTACAAGAGTCAAAAAGTTTGAAAATGTAAAAAAATTACCAATAAGCTGAGGTTAATTTATTATTAAAGAAAGAAAATATTTTATACATTGAGTGTAGGCTAAGTGTACAGTGTTTATAAAGTCTGCAGTGCTGTACAGTAATGCCCTAGGCTTTCACATTCACTCACCATTCACTCACTGGCTCAGCCAGAGTAGCTTCCATTCCTGCAAGCTCTATTCATGGTAAGTGCTCTATATAGGTCCGCCATTTTTTATCTTTTATACTGTATTTTTACTGTACCTTTTCTATGTTTGGAAATACAAATAATTACCATTGTGTTACAATTTTCCACAGTATTCAGTACAGTAACATGCTGCACAGGTTTATAGGCTAGGAGCTATAGTCTATACCATATAGCCTAGGTGTATAGCAGGCTAGACCATCTAGCTTGTGTAAGTACACTCTATGATGTTCATACAATGATGAAATCACCTAGCAATGCGTTTCTCAGAATGTATGCCCATTGTTGAGTGATGTATGACTGTTGTCTTTCAGCTTCGGTATTTTGGGGATACACTATTCATCTGAAATAGCAATCTAAAAATCCTATGTAAATTCAATATAATACTTGTTAACATTTGTACCCACTAGTATATGTATAACCAGAGAAGGAAAAAGGTGTACATATGCAACAACAGATCGTGTATTTATAGTCTTATATGTACTTTGAAATTTCTGGCCAGGCGCAGTGGGCTCACACCTGTAATCCCAGCACTTTGGGAGGCCGAGATGGGCGGAACACGAGTTCAGGAGACTGAGACCATCCTGGCTAACATGGTGAAACCCCATCTCTGCTAAAAATACAAAAAATTAGCCGGACATGGTGGCGGCACCTGTAGTCCCAGCTACTCGGGAGGCTGAGGCATGAGAATAGCACAAACCCAGGAGACGGAGTTTGCAGTGAGCCGAGATTGCACCACTGCACTCCAGCCTGGGTGACAGAGCGAGACACCATCTTAAAAAGAAAAAAAAAAAGAAAGAAATTTCTTTCACCCATAGGTATAGAAAAGAGATACCTTCAGTGATGTCTAGACAGAGAGTAGATACTAGCCAAATTCAGTACCAAAATAGCACTTTGCTTTTACTGTAATATGGCAAAATTTAAGTGAATTGGACCTTAATTGTTGAATCCTGCAGCTCCACTAACCACAACCTAAATACACCCCCATCTGGGCCATATCTAGCAGAAATTTTAGCTCTTTATTAGTATAAATGTCAACTCATTAAGAAGCTGGCTATATTGGATGTTTAGCCTCATCTTCCTTAAGATCTGCAAATAGAAAGTATAAGAAGTCAGTATAACCAGTTTTTGGTAATGAGATTAATGCTGGATTGTTCCATCTTTTTTTGTTTTTGTTTTTGTGTTTGAGACAGGATCTCACTCTGACACCCAGGCTGGAGTGATGAGGCACAATCATAGCTCACTGCAGCCTGGAACTCCTGGACTCAAGCAATCCTCCCCTAACTCAGCCTCCAGAGTAGTTGGGACTACAGATGCATACCACCACACCTGGCTAATTTTTTTGTAGAAATAGAGTCTCGCTTTGCTGCCCAGGCTGGTCTTGAATTCCTGGCCTCAAGTTACCCTCCTACCTCAGGCTCCCAAAGTGCCGGGATTACAGGAAAGAGCCACGGTGCCCAGTCACCTTTCCCATCTTGATAGTCCCATTCATTTGTATGTGATTCTTCAAGAGTTCTGACCTTGGGGTTTGGGAGCTCAGTCTCTAGCCTGTACCCAGGGAGAGCCCACATATAATAATAGCTAGTTAAACTTTCAGAGGAGGTCTTCCTTTATTATTTAATGCCCCTCTCTTAGGAGCTTTTATAGCACATATCCCTGGTACTACACTATTGAAGGATTCAGCTAAACTCTGTTTAGGACTACTTATTGATTAGAACATGTGTGTTCTCTTTTGGTTGTCTAGCTAAGGACAAGAATGGTGTCACATAAGACTGGGTATGTGTAGGTACTTGATAATATTTGTTGATTTGTTGAAAAAAGGGAGTGCAGATACAAAAATATTTCTGAATTTTAATGTCTTGTCAAACTAGAAAGAAAATGAATGTTCAAGATGAACAGTATAAAATACTATAGCAAGTTTTAGGTTGCTTGGTAATCTAAATTCTATTATCATGATAGATGAATCTTCACTGTAGAAAGATTTTATACTTGGTTTAATCTGAGCTCCTACTTCATAAACCACAATGGATCTCTCAACATACAGTTTGCAGAGTTTCATCAAAGATTGGATTTTATCACTGAGGCTTATTTACTGTTCCCTCAAATGTCTTTCAGGAAAAAAAAAAACTAGTACATTGAGTGGGGTGGAAAGTTTAGAAATTTGGCAAGAGCTAAGTTGCTTCCAGAAGCAGACAGCTAAAAGCTTAATATTTAAAAGACAGACTCCCATTCTTTTGGAGGTGTGAGGTTAGGGAAGAAGTATGAGATTAGAATCCCATCATTTTAATTGAATTGTTTTATTTCATTGAGAAAGTGTTGTTAAATTAGTAGCCAAAAATGAAATATCTGTTGAAAAAATAATTTTTTTCTGTGCAAAGCCCTATACTAGAAGCCATAGACAAATAATGAAAAGCACACTACTCTTTCACAAAGTACTTACAGTTCAGAGAGGGAGATGTGACACCCTACCTGGAAAATGACTAATGATCTTAATATATTTTTGAGACATTCTCTGATAAAAGCACCGATTTTGCTCATTCTCAAAGTCTGCACACTTACTGGAGTTATTAATGAAGCTTTTCAGGAGATCTGAGTAAGTAGACTATTGTGCCCTAATAGTGAGTAAGGCCTTGAATCTTGCTATTGACCCAAGTGCACACTGCAGAGTGGAGTTGTGACTAGAAAGGGGTCCTGGCATCATCACTTCTAGAATTGTGTTGTTTGTCTCCTAGATTACACAGCGTCTTTTAAAAGTTGTTGAAGTCAAGAAGTTAAACATTTCACTAAAGAATTTGCAGTTTCTAAATTTTCAGTTTACTATCAAATTTGCAGGAAGCAAAGTTCTGAGCTCTCCTCTGTTTCTTATTAACATATATCACCTGGAAAGGGAAATGCAGCTTCAAACTCCCAAAAGGCTTCTGAAAATACACTTGTGATTTTTTTGTTTTGTTTTGTTTTGTTTAGACAGAGTTTTGCTCTTATTGCCCAGGCTGGAGTGCAATGGTGCAATTCTGCTCACTGCAACCTCCACTTCCTAGGTTCAAGCGATTCTCCTACCTCAGCTTCCCAAGTAGCTGGGATTACAGGCATATGCCACCACGCCAGGCTAATTTTGTATTTTTAGTAGAGATAGGGTTCCATCATGTTGGTCAGGCTGGTCTCGAACTTCTAACCTCAGGTGATCCACCTGCCTCAGCCTCCCAAAGTACTGAGATTACAGGCATGAGCCACTGCGCCTGGCCCACTTGTGATTTTTTTAAGTGTAAATGTATGTATGGGCTGGGGAAGACACTTTCCCTCATTACAAACCAAATAGATTTTGATAGGGATAACTAAGAAAATAAAAATTGTAATAAAGTCTGTAAATAAACTGCGAAGAGGCAGCTGTGTCTGAGGTTAGACTTTGGAATCCAAAATAAAAGAGTTTTGGGAGTGATTGGTGCTGTTTTTGTTGACTTGTGACAAGACAAATTCCAAATGCATAGATAACTTAGAGTCCTGCTTTTCCTAATTATGAGTAAGACATTCTCCCAAATGCATGCATCACTCTTCACCAAGCCACTCTTTATATGAAGGGCTTGGTTTATTCATGCAATGGTTAAGCAAATTAATAAAAGTAATTCAAATCAATACCATGTTTATTATTTTGCTCCCATTTTGATTGGTCTTGATGGTAGTGAAGCCCTTAGTGTCCAACTTGTACTGATTAAAAGGAAATCACTTCCGGCCGGGCGCAGTGGCTCATGCCTATAATTCCAGCACTTTGGGAGGCCAAGGCGGGCAGATCACAAGGTCAGGAGATCGAGACCATCCTGGCTAACACGGTGAAACCCCGTCTCTACTAAAAATACAAAAAAAAAAAAAAAAACTAGCCGGGCGTGGTGGCGGGCGCCTGTAGTCCCAGCTACTCCGGAGGCGTGCACCCGGGAGGCGGAGCTTGCAGTGAGCCGAGATCACGCCACTGCACTCCAGCCTGGGCGACAGAGCGAGACTCTGTCTCAAAAAAAGAAAAAGAAAATCGCCTCCAAAGGCAATATTTTTAATTTATGTGTTAGTTTTAGAAATACATGTGTGTATTCCTGTATATGTGTGTATATGTACATTACTGTATACATATAAGAATAACTACATATATTTGGGTATTTGTAAAGACTTAGTAATCTGCTTAATATGGGTAATAAAATATTGAGGAACTCTGTATCTAGTTACTTAAAAGCTAAATATTTCACTTTAATCTTTTAAAAAATCAACAAAAATTTACAAGTGACAGAGAAAATGTTCAAATTAATTACATGTACTCTCATCAACTTTTTGAGGAAGTACTACAAAGCGGCACATTCGTTTATTGGTCGTATTAGGTTTAAACACTCCACATCTTTGCTCAGGGAAGCATTCTATATCATCACCTCCAAAGAGTTCTTTAGCGCCATCAGGAAACTGACAAGGTAGTTAGCATGAAAAACAAATCCACGTTTTTATTTATATTTTATAAAATCTATATTTAATAATGTGTACACAGTTTAAAAAAATACAGAGCACCGATACCCATGTACTGTACCCCGAAAAAAAAAAGTGTTTCTACTTCATGCATGCACACACAATGCACTAAAGCAAAAACGCATTTACACAACAGGAAGGTAGCTCTATTGTGAGTAATGGATACCGTAACTTCACCAGAACAGGACAAACTCACAAAGTTTAAGAAAGTGATTATTTCTCTGAGGACTGGAACAGAATAGCCTAATCCTATTTTTTTTCCTAAGATTGTTTTCCCTCAGAGTAGCCCAGAAAAGGGGAAAGGGGGCATTATTTTCACAGCAATCAACCCATTCACAAGATCCATTAATGAAATCTACAAAATAGGAGGAGGGGAAAAGAAAGGCAATTAAATTATTGCGTCCATAGGTCTGATGATGCAAATAAAGGTAATCTGAGAATTGACTGATTTTCCTCGAGGAATGCATTCTTAGAATCCGGGGCTGCCAGAGGCTTCTGGGCGACTTGGGGCAGGGCCGCGGCTCGGAGCGGCTGCCAGGCATCCACCACCGCGGAGGCGCGCGCCCTAGGTGGCCATCTGGAAGGGCTCGGGCTGGAAGCCGAAGAGTCTCTGGCTGTACAGCTCGCTCTCGCCAGGCAGCTTCGCGCCCGGGAACTGGAGGTAGTGGTCGCGGCCGAAGTGCTCACAGTGGAGACCCACCCAGTCCCGCTCCGAGCCGAATCGCTCGGCCTCGGCCAGGATCCGGGTCAGAGCCATGATGTAGCTCAGCGCCATTTGCAGGGTCTCGTACTTGGATAGCTTTTTATCCTGGCCCCACTGGGGAACCACCCTCCGTAAGCGGTCGAAGGCCGTGTTGAGCCCCTGCATGCGGCGGCGCTCGCGCGCGTTGGCCGCCAGGCGCCTGCGCGCCGCGCTCTCCAGCCGCCCGGCCCCGGAGCACGTGCCCGCGCACTCGGCGCCAGCCGCGCACGGGGGAGCAACGCGCGCTCCCGCCGGCGGGCCGCCGGGTTTGCAGGACTTCATCCTTGGCCCGAAGCAGCGAGGCGCCAACCTCGCACGCACGCACGCCCGCTCAGGACCTGCGCGTGGGCTGGTCTCTCGAGCCGCTTCCCAACGTGGCTCTTCTGAGCAAATAAGTCATAAACAAAGCAACTCACGTGCAATCAAATAGTTTACAGGGCGGAGTGCGGGACTCGGCCTTCTGTCCTACTGGATGACCAGGCTGATATCTCTTCACTTCCCCAAATTTAGGAGAAATTGAGACGCTCAAGGGAAAGTCATTTTCTCAACGTGAAGTTGAAAAAGAGAAGGAAACCTTCTGCAGCAGAGTTTGGTGTGGCTGGTTCAAGGAAGGCCTTTCAAGTCCTCTGGGAAAGCCTGAGACTCCTTTGCAGGAAGATGAACTCTTTCCCGAAGCTCAGGGAAGGAGCGCTTTTAGCGCAGTAGCTGTCGGAGAGTGCGGGATGAATCTTGGAGAGAGGAGAATTTATAGCAGAGAGCTGAAGGAGGGAACAGGTGGTGGCAGGTGGGCGGGCGTCCCTCGGCTTCTATCTCAGCACCTTCCTACCCTGGGAACTGCGGGGGGGAGGGGGCGACTCACAGCAAAATCCTGACATTACAGCCTTAGTCTGTTGAAGTTTCTCCAAAGCTATGTCCAACACTAACTAACACACCATCTGGAGTGGCCTGGCTGTCCCCAAAAGAATAACAAGGTGGGGGTTGGGGCAGAGCTTGGTCTATCTTTTCCCATATCAGTGGGCAGCTTACGTGTCAAAAACTTAACCGAGGATTTGTAAATTATTAGAAATCATCTGTGTGAAGATGTCGGTTTTGGCATTATGAGATACATCGGGACTGTAGCATAAGATGATGTAGCTTTGTTGAGAAGTGTGACAATTTTGCATAACGCTGATCTAATATACTGACATTTAAATTTTAGTTATTAAGTAAATTGGAACAAATTAGCAGGTGCCAATATTATTGCAGACATGGAATTTTACTGTGCAAATAATTTGGCTGTTTTCTATGAAACAATTATTATAACATATCAAAAGATATTAACGTGTGTATAACACTTTATATTATTCTAATTATAAAATTGGGTTGCTTGAGTTCAGATACTTAGGCAAATTAATTCAGTATTTATACTTCATTTCCCCTGCCACAGGTTCATAAATGTTTGTGGGAAATGCACTGGGATGATAACTAATCATTTAATCATTTAACATTTAAATCAAAGAAAACTAATCATAATGCACATTTTTGTGCAAAATGAGAACATCTAAGTAACTTGTGAGGTTTTAAAAAATAGTTCCTAAAGCACAATTTTTGAAAATAGTTTATATCTTTGAACATTTCAGTTGTGTCAACTGCCCCCTGGAATAATAGCAAAGCATGGTTTCTGCTATTGATAATGACAGTCTGCTAGTTTATGTTCTAACGTAACTGTTGTGTGCACAGTACTATTTCCTGTTTCTCTTTAAGTTATGCTTTCATTGTCTTTGGTACTCGGGTTACAATCTCATCAATCCTGGGTTCTCTGGATAATGAGCCAGAAAACTACCTCCAAATAGGTTCAATCCAGAATCCTTACTGGATTCTTTAGGAAGAGCAAGTATGCTCTTTCTTCTTCTGAGATATGGACATGTCAGCATTATTCTCAAATATGTTTATGTAATTAAAGTATCAACAAACTCTCACAAACCAGAAGTCTTTTAACCGTGACTTGCTTTCCCCACCATTGCTCAGACTATAACCCCATTGTGACTGCCCTGACTCCAAGTCCTGTCTTCCCATAAATAGTTGATTAATCCCCCAGCTGAAGCAATGGCAATGAAATGAAGTTGAATGACAGGAAGACAATAGGAAGCAATTGAACATTAATGATCTCCAGCATGACAGATGTTGAACACAGACTTTTGCATGGAGCCACTCAGCTCTGTTACTTTGAGTCGTAACAGTCTTGGTTGGGAACAGCAGTCCTGTGACAGAAAAAACTATGTTATATAGTCATCAAAATGTCAAATATATTTTTCTGTGTTTCTGAGGAATTCTGCCCTATTAATGCTGTTGTTCTTCATATTCATTTACTTCATCCCTTTCCTCCAGAGAGCTCCTCTGTGCTGCTCTGTGGAATGTTTCTCTGCAAAATGGACTGTACATTTGTTCTGGACGTTATTGTCCAAAGTGCTAATGAGATGTATGATTTTGCAGGCCACGTACCCAGGATTGATGAGATTGTAGCCCGAGTACCAAAGACAATGAAAGCATAACTTGAAGAGAAACAAGAAATAGTACTGTGCACACAACAGTTATATTAGAACATAAACTAGCAGATACCTGTGATATGAAGTTGGTCCAAGGGTAGAGAGAATTGCTGCAATAAAGGGTTTTAGAGGGCATGTTTAAGACATTTCCCAAATGTATTCTGAAAGGCATTATTAGTATGAAGAAGATGCTTCTGGGGGAAAGGGTTCCATTGTCAAATAAATTTGGGAAACATTATCTGCTGTCTTCCTCTTGGAGAGTCATGAAGCAAAATTGGCACAGTAAAGTTTCTGAGAAATCCTGGAGTAAAGAAACCTATTGACTCCAGCATTTCTGAGACCTCCTTGAACACAGAACCCTCTTATCCTAGAAAGATCTATTGACAAAGTTCCTTGGCTGAGTGCAGTGCCTCATGCCTATAATCCTAGCACTTTGGGAGGCCAAGGCAGAAGGATTGCTTCAGACCAGCCTAGGCAATATAGTGAGACCCTATCTCTGTGAAAAATGTTGTAAAAATATTAGCCAGGTGTGGTGGCATGCACCTGTAGTCCCAACTACTTGGGAGGCTGAAGTGTGAGAATCGCTTGAGCCTGGGAGGTGGAGGCTGCAGTGAGCAGTGATCACCACTGCACTCCAGCCTGGGCAACAAAGTATGACCCTGTCTCGAAACAAAGTTCCTTGGACACTTTTTCTAACCTACTCTAGTACATTTCATTTATTTTATTTTATTTTATGTATGTATTTATTTATTTATTGCGATAGAGTTTCACTCTTTTTGCACAGGCTGGAGTGCAGTGGTGCAATCTCAGCTCACTGCAACCTCCACCTCCCAAGTCCAAGTGATTCTCCTGCCTCAGCCTCCCAAATAGCTGAACTTACAGGTGTGCGCCACCACACCTGGCTAATTTTGTATTTTTAGTAGAGACGGGGTTTCACCATGTTGGCCAGGCTGGTCTCAAACTCTTGACCTCTGGTGATCCACCTGCCTCCGCCTCCGCCTCCCAAAGTGCTCGAATTACAGGCATGAGCTACCATGCTCGGCCATCATTCATTTTACAGAGGAGAAGGAGACTGAGATCTAGAGACTGAACACTGTACTAAAAGGCACTGAGCAATTTAATGATTAGATTAAGGCAAGAAGTCAAATCTCCTGCATCCCTTCATTTTAGAGGCCTTAAAATTATAAGATCACTTAATACAAGCCCCTCGTTTTGCAATGGGCCAACTGATATCTACCAGTGACTCCCCAGTCAGACAAGTCACTAATAAAATTTTCAGTAATAGGATTAGCAATTTTGTGCATAAAGCACAGTATCAGTTATTTTATAACCCTAGTGTCTAGCACACTAGACACTAGAAATAATAAGTAGTCAGTAAATAACCTGGAATGAGTGACCGGAACAATAAACTAGATAAATGATAGCTACTGGCCAGAATGAACACATTCCTCATGAATAACGCAGACAACGATTCATGTTCCCTCACCTGTAGGGAATGCGAGCTAGCTACACATTTTGAATGCAGAATGACTTCTTAAAAAACAGGCTGGGTGCAGTGGCCCACACCATCATTTGAGCACAGGAATTCGAGACCAGCCTATGCAACATGTAAGGCCCTGTCTCTACAGAAATAAAATTAATTAGCTGGGGGTAATGGAGAATGCCTGTAGTACCAGTTACTTGGGAGGCTAAGTAAGGGAGGATAGCTTGAGTGTAGGAGGTCAAGGTGTAGACTGCAGTGAACTATGACTGCACCACTGACTCCAGCCTGGCTGGCAGAGCAAGACCCTGTCTCAAAAAAAAAAAAAAAAAAAAAATGCATAGCGTTTTGGGCCAGAAGAATATGTATGTCAGACTAATTTCCACAGTGTTTCCATACTGAATATATGATCCTACCAGTTCAATTGGTGGTTACCGTACATCTGGTGGTTGGCCAGAAATCAAAACTGGCAGACCGAGATAAGGAGATGGCAGGAATTGGGGGTGGGCCCAGGGAAGAAGGAGTTTACACATGCAGAAGGAATAGAAAAACAGAAAATATTATTTTAGAGGTAAAAGATCCATGGTTAGAAATTATTACATAAAATATGTAGAATAGGTTTAAGGGTAAACATTCCTTTATTATCCAAAACTGTGTTTAATTTTTAAGATGAAAGCTCTCAAACACACACACACACAACTAAAAGAGAGAAAGGAAAACACTTGGCAAAAAATATTAATTCTGAAATTTGCAGAGAAAACTATGGAAATTGAAGACTGAGGCTTCATTATGGAGAGTGTAGCAGTCAGGAGACTCTGGGTCCCCTAAAGACTAAGAGGAAAGCCAGCAAAGGACAAAGGAACAATGAAGCTGAGGTCCACTCCTATTTTACTGAAAACCAAAAGTGCAGTGTGTTAACAGTTCCTGTAGCTTTATTTATTTATTTATTTATTTAAAGGTGGAATCTGACTCTGTCTTCTGGGCTGGAGTGCAGTAGTGCGATCTCTGCTCATTGCAATCTCTGCCTCCTGGGTTCCGGCAGTTCTGCTTCGGCCTCCTGAGTAGCTGGGTTTACAGGCGTGCACTACCACACCCAGCTAATTTTTGTATTTTTAGTAGAGATGGGGTTTTACCATGTTGACCAGGCTGGTCTCAATCTCCTGACTTCAGTGATCTGCCCGCCTCAGCCACCCAAAGTTCTGGGATTACAGGCATGAGCCACTACGCCCAACCAAGTTCCTGTAGCTTTATAATGTCCTGCGTAGTTACTAGGAGGAGAAAAACCCACAAAAGGATTGAAGGACTGATATGCTTAGAGAGAGGAAGGGAGAGGCCAAATCTTGTACCTCTGCTCCCTGCCACTCAAAGGTCCAGGGAAGAGAAAAGCCAATGAAGGACAGAAAGAAGGGACAGGGACTAATCATGAGGTCAAGAGAAAGATGACAGCAATGGGGGGTCCTGTCCCAGGTCTCCGCAGTGATCAATCACCAGAAAAATCCAAGCTCACCAAAGGACCCCAGGAGGTTCTCCAGCTTCTGGTCACTTGGCACACTGCTGGAGAATTCTGGCTAGGCACTTTGATTTAGACTCTAGTTGCCATGAGCCAGACCGACTTGCACAGTTTGCACTCTGCCTTCACTCTTCTTGCTAGTGGATCTTAGAGTCCTGTTGGCACTGTGGCTAAACAAAACACCATCTTTGGAGTCCATTTTGAATCCTGGACCCCCCAGCAACTAGCTGAGCTGTATGCTCTTACACAAGTCACTTCTGTTTCTCCTCCTGCAAGGTAGGAGTCATAATACCTACCTCATAGGGGAGATCGCATTAAATAAGACTGGGCCTGCAAAGGACCCTGCCTGGTCCCTAAGAAAGTCACCTTTTAAATGACAGCGAGGATTACATATTATGAATGTTTTTTTTAAAAAAAGATAATAAAAATGAAAAATGAACTTCATCAGTTTCTGAAGATTTTGAATTAAATGAATAATTTTTGAAACTTTTATACATCGAACTATAAAGTCATGATAAGAATCTCAGTTGTATGATCTTGGCCAACTTACTTAACTTCTCTGTGCCACTCATGTTATATGTAAAAGAGGAATAGTAACAGTATAATCAATCTCATACAATAGGATTAAATTAGTTTCTCTTTGTAAAGCACTTAGATCTATGCCTGGCATAAAATTAAATGTAATATAGCTGCTTGCTTAAATAAACAAAATAACCTGCTGCAATTTTTCAGGGTATAGAATAGCCACCCACTCCTGCTCATTTTTGCTTCAATTTTCTGCTCTTGAATGCTGGTACCTTAAGGAGAACAGGGACAGGGAGAGAAGGGAAAATTCAAATAAATTCATTTTGCCTTTGATATTGGAGCAATCTGGTTTGAAATGTCAGAGACTGGCCAGGTGCGGTGGCTCATGCCTGTAATCCAAACACTTTGGGAGGCTGATACGGGTAGATCACCTGAGGTCAGGAGTTCGAGACCAGCCTTGCCAACATGGTGAAACCCTGTCTCTACAAAAAAACTACAAAAATTAACGGGGCATGGTGGCACATGCCTGTAGTCCCCACTACTCAGGAGGCTGAGGCAGGAGAATTGTATGAACCTGGGAAGCAGAGGTTGCAGTGAGCCGAGATCGTGCCACTGCACTCCAGCCTGGGCGACAGAGCAAGATTCCATCTCAAAAAAAAAAAAAAAAGTCAGTGACTGAAGCCAAAAGGCTGCTCAGGGAAAGCCTTACTTGTTAGTAAGTTTAGTGATTTCATTAGAGTTTGAGGTTCAGTTTTACAGTTGTAGACACATATTTAAAAGTGTTCATTTTCAGGGGATGCTCTAATTGTCCAGTGACTGAAATATCTGCATTTACCATCCAGGCCCCTTCCTTCCTGGTACTGAGGTATTTGAGAAGACAAATTGACAATCATGATGTTGCTTTATGCGTATAGAACCAGAACAAAGGGAATGGGTCTTAAGGATGTGCTAAGCTTTGTGTGACATACCTAGGCTGGAAGCTACATTTCTCAGAATGCCTTTCCCTGTGTGGCTCCAGATTTGAGTTGGGCAAATGAGCAGTTGCATGAGCTATGGGAGGCATAAGTAAAGTTACCAAACTCTGGAGATGACGGCAGGTTGAGGGACAGGAGAGACAGACACAGAGGTGTAGATGGAGCCATTTGTGCTTGTCTTCTCTTATTCCACATCCAGCACACACCCTCTCGACTGTTGGCCCTGCTGAGCAACAGCAGCCCCAGGCCCGCCACCAGATGCTTCATGTGAACTCAAGGAGGTGGCAGCCACAGAGCACCTGACTTCTCTGCCACCTCCCTGCCCTTACTTCAGCAGCTGGACATCCCTGGCTTCCGGAGCCCTTGCATGCTCGGATTCATTCACCCAAGCCCATGCTGCTTAGTGACACTCATTCAATCCTTCAACAACTTCTTTTTTGTTTTGTTTTGGGGTTTTTGTTTTTTTTTTTTTTTTGGAGACAGAGTCTTGCTGTCACCCAGGCTGGAGTGCAGTGGTGCAATCTCGGCTTATAGCAACCTCCACTTCCGAGTTCAAGCAACTCTCCTGTCTCAGCCTCCTGAGTAGCTGGAATTACAAGCGTGCACCACCATGTCTGGCTAATTTTTGTATTTTTAGTAGAGACGGAGTTTCACCATGTTGGCCAGGCTGGTCTCGAACTCCTGACCTCAGATGATCTGCCCAACTTGGGCCTCCCAAAGTGCTGGGATTACAGGCGTGAGACACTGTGCCCGGCCAGCAACTTCTTTCTTGGACCTTTATGTCCCTAGCTCCTCTCCCAATTGTGTAAGGCCTTGTCCTTCTAAGAAATTCCTTCTTCCATTATGCTCAGAGTAGCTCTGCTTTCCTGACTGGACCCTCACTGGAGCAAGGGATATTTCATCGAGACCGCAGTAAGGCCACAAGACCTATCCCTACCTCCCAGTGGAGAGAGACCCTCTGCACAGTGTCCATGTGTCCACTAGGATTCGAGACTTTGTCTCTTGCACAGGGATTACTATTTCTATCTGTTCAGACCTGTGCCAGGCAACATCAGTGATAAGACAGCCTTTAGCCCTATTGGAATTCACGATCCAATTCTGCAGGTAAGACTCATTTAACAGATATTAAAATTCTACCCTGAGCAGTAAACCAGGGTCTTGCTCCTCAACAGGTGCATAAGACAACCCATTAGAGTATGGGAAAATAATATAAATTTTACTGATATTTGTTTTGCATCATTCTTTTAATTTCTGTCTTGGGGTGGAGGGACCCCTCACACAGGAAGAAAGTAGACATTGCCCCTCCCAGCCCCCCGCAACACAGCTCTTTTTCCTTTTGCTAAAGGCCCCGTTCGAGAGAAATCATGCCCTCCAAAAGCAATGGCAGCAGACCTGCTGCTTTGTTTCTGCTCTGAAATGGTGGCATTTGCTATTTCACAGTGAGCAGGTGGCTTTCTTCCCCAAAGGATGGCTCTCATTACATCCAGGTTTCAGGCGGTACCTGAGTCAGCTCAGAGTTAAAGCCCAGAGGCTTCGCTTGCCCAGGCCAGCCGCTGATGTCGGCTCCCTGCCCCGTGGGAAGTGGTTTTCTGTTTATTTTAGTTGGTTTAGCCTTTTTTGTTTCCTTGTGCAATTTCAGCAGCTTGGCTAAACAAGTTATTCTAAGTGTCCAGACATCCAGGTCTTCTGATTCTGAGGTTGTATTCCCATCGCTCCTTACCATTGTTTTTGACTCTTACTTCTTGGCTGTGCGCCTGCCTCCTACTGACCTCCACTGAGAGGGAAGCAAAAAGACACCATGGCTAGCTAGCCAGACATCTGTCCCAATCAGATTCCTAGGCGATCGTTAAGTAGAACCGCAAACTGGAAGCCATATGAGTATATAGTCTTTTCTATTCCTGTGGCAACTATATACCAACTTGTTTCATTGTTTCAAACTGATTTTCATTTGTTCATTTATTCAACAAATTTTTGATCTCATTTTATTTTATTTTATTTTTTGAGACAGGGTTTTACTGTCACCCAGGTTGGAGTGCAGTGGCACATCATGGCTCACTGCAGCCTCAACTTTCCTGGGCTCAGGTGATCCTCTTACCTCAGCCTCCAGAATAGCTGAGACAACAGGCATGTGCCCACCATGCCCAGCTAATTTTTTCTTTTTTTTGAGATGGGGTTTCACCATGTTGCCCAGGCTGGTTTCGAACTCCTGAGCTCAGGCAATCTGCCTGCCTCAGCCTCCCAAAGTGTTGGAATTACAGGCATGTGCCACTGTGCCAGGTTTGACAAATATTTATTGTACTTACTATGCACCAGGGATTGTTTTAGGCCCTAGAGATAGTGCTGAACAAACTGCAAAAATCTCTCCCCCCATGAATATTTAAAACTGGTATTGTTGATATCTTCTTATATGTTTATTTCCTGCTTCTCCCAATAGACTAGAAATTCTCTGAGAGAAGGGACAAATTTTCGATGTCTGGTTCTTACTAGAATGTTCAATAAGTACATATTTGCTGCTTGGCTGACTGAAGTTCTTACTTATTCAGGCTGACCTTAAACTAAAAAAAAAAAAAAAAATGGTGTTATCATCACCATAACAATATTTGCACCTTCAGGAAATACCAAAGGCTCACCCAGTATTAACTCCAATTCTCATAACCGTCTTTGAGTGAGGACAGTTGTAATCCCATTTCGTGGCCAAGAAAACCAAGGCCCTAGTTAAACTGAGCAACACAGCAGCCAGATTTGAACCCAGCTCTCTTTCTCCACAGAGCTCGTGTCTGTGCTGCACTGGCCCTTATCTGTAAGAGCTTCGATGTCAGGAACATGGCCTTCTTCTTCACTGTGCACCCAGTTTCTAGAAAAGGAGCTGGGACCCGGTTGCACTCATTAAATATGCTGAGATTTGTAAGCAGGCACTGTGTCAGGCCCAGCTGGTCCCCATTCTGCTAAACTGTAGGCACAGGATCTAGCAATCTGCAGGCACAGATGAGCCTCATTCTGTGAACCAAGTCCAAGGATTCCTTGGAGCCCCATTTCCCACTAGGTGTTGTCTGATGTACCTGGGAGTGAGCCAGAGGCTCCTGAAGATGCATAAACCTCACCTTCTTCTTTGGACCTTCCTGCAAATCTCCTTCCCCCATAGGCCCTCCTCCTTAGGTTCCCAACGTTCCCATCAGCTTGGGTAATGGGGTCCCTCGTCCACCATGAGATCTCTCCTCTGAGGACCTGGACTCTTGCTCTTCTCTCAGCAGAGGACTAGGGGCCTGCCTAACCTACATGCACCTTCCCAGCCCCAGCACCCACCACTGGATTACTCCCACACTGCACCCTACCTGGAGCCTCTGCATCTCTTCACATAAAATCAATTCTTTGCACATTGGTGCCAAAACAAAGAGTCTCAGTTTGCCTTGTCCCTCTGCTACTGAGCATCTGATCATCCTGCTCACAGGCCAATTTCACCCCTGAGTCAGTTCCTCCAGCCCTGGCTGCCATTATTTGCATGTTCACCTCCCTGGGACTGCCTGCTCTTGAGTCTTCGGTGGACCAGGGGTGGACCTGAGCACCCGGCACTTTGACAGTCATGACATCCCTGCTGACTGCTGTGCTCAGGTGACAAGTGACACTCATGACCTTCCTTTTCAGCACATTTGTCCTGTTTCCTAGTGGCTACTCCCAATTGCCATAAAATTTGTCACTCTAGGTCACTTGATTCACTTTAGCAAGCTTGCTTTGCTACTATCTGAGGAACACTGAATTGGGTCCCAGGTAACATTGGTTCCATGCCTCCATGCTCCTTGGTGGCACGCATGACTTAGGTAAGTCATCTAGGACAGAAGCCAAAGTTGGCTTATGTACTTAACCACTTCAGGCTAAGAAACACTCCTATAAGTTTTCTGCAGAAGCCCATCAAAAGAACCTCTTACTGATAGGATCCCCAACATGTCCCCAGAATCAAGTGGTTCAGAGTAATTCCAGAGTGCTGACTCAAACCCCAGTCCCTCCTTTTCCCCATTACTCACTTTATCCAGCTCAGTTTTGTTGGTCCTCTGAAGTGTGTTTCCCAAATTGTGTCCTGAAACTGCTACCCTTCAACAAAGAAAAGAAAATTCTGGCTTAGACAAAGCTATATAGTCATCCTTTGGTTCCTGTTGGGGATTGGCTTCAGGACCTTTCTTGGATACCAAAATTTATGGATGCTCAAGCCCCTGATATAAAATGATGTTGTATTTGCATATAACCTATGCACATCCTCCCATATGCCTTAAATCATCCACAGATTACTTGTGATAGTTAACACAAAGTAAATGCTATAGAAATTATTGTTGTACCATATTGTTTAGGGAATAATGACAAGAAAAAAGTCTGTGCATGTTGAATACAGACACAATTTTTTTTTCTCAAAAAAAAAAATTTTTTTTTTAAGATGGAGTCTCACTTCTGTCAGGCAGGATGGAGTTCAGTGGTGTGATCTCAGTTCACTGCAACCTCTGCCTCTCGGGTTCAAGTGATTCTCTTTCCTCAGCCTCCCGAGTAGCTGGGATTACAGGCATGCACCACCACGCCCAGCTAATTTTTGTATTTTTAGTAAAGACAGGTTTCACCATGTTGGTCAGGCTGGTCTCAAACTCCTGACCTCAGCTGATCCACCTGCCTTAGCCTCCCAAAATGTCAGGATTATAGGCTTGAGCCACCGTGCCCAGCCATTACACCAAATTTTAAAATTGTGTGCCTGGATTGGGGCGAATGAGTTGATCATCATCATGTGGGCTCCTGAAATTAGGAAAAAAAAAAATCAGTCTGCAGAAAATTTCCATTTCAAGGTTGTATTTGGCGATGCTTCAGAAATGGGCACAGAATTCAGAAGAGGAGCAGTGTGTGTCTTCAGGTGTTGGTGGTCACCATCAGTGCCTTGGCCTCAAGGAGGTGACCTGCATACAGGTCAGTGAATCTCACAGAGCCTCCCTCTGGGATCCCAGATATTAATCCAACTCTTTGCTGATTTCACAACCTGCCTGGAGACATCCCTAGCTGCTCCCTGCTGGACTGGTCCCAGTCCTGATGTTACCTACCATGTGTGTTGTGGGGAGGGGGAAGGAAAGGAGACTTAGAGAGATAAATGTAAGGTACAGGAGCGCTCAAGACAGGAGGCCATGAGACGGTTGTAACTGCTAATTCCTGACATGGAAGCATGAAAACCCTTAGAAGGAGGTTTTGGTAGATCCTGTGATATGTGTGATAATCTAAAGCAGTGCCGCCGACGCTAACTCCTGCAGAAGTGAGGATAGGTTATGTCATGGCCACCCAGGGGGGATGAGTTCCATGCCAGAGAAGAGAAGGAAATGAATTGGCCCTTACAAGGAATTCTAGCTTCAGCTCAGCTACAAAGTTACCCAGCCTTCGATGACCTCATATAGAAGGCCTCCCTATTTGAGGGAGGGAGGAGAAAGATTTCAGTCTCTTGGTCAGAATTTTGCCCAGCTCCAGAGCTGTCAGAGATAAATGAACCCAACCTCACATTCAGATCCTCAGATGAAACTTTCTGGAGAAGTCAAAGCCAGAGCCTTCCAAGTTCAAATCAGTGCCCAAACATGAATTACAATGATGGATATTATGGAAGAAGCCATTTCCAGTGATAACTGTGGGAAATCTGTGGCCTGCCTCACTGTAGGAGTAACATAGCCAAGACTCATTTCCAGCTCATCACTGAAGGCATTGTGGTTCATAAAGAAAAGGAAGGTACTTAGCTGTACAAGTTTGTGCAGCTTGGATGAGCCCAAAGCCTTTTTTCTGATACAGTGGACCTTGGTATTTGAAGAATTAACATTTCAGAGTCACCTCTTCTCGAGGAAGTCCACTTCGGCATTTTGGGTAGGCATAAATTTGAATCCCAGGTTGCCAGACATGGATGCAAATCACTTAGCCAAGGAACAGATCCAGCTGGCTAACCACCTGGCACCTGCATCACCGTGCAGCCTTACACTCTTGTGCCTTACAGCTCAGGTGCCCTTTATGGGGAAAATGTTACATTATGATGATTTTTTTTTTTTTTTCTGAGACTGAGTTTCACTCTTGTTACCCAGGTTGGAGTGTAATGGCGCGATCTCAGCTCACCTTGACCTCTACCTCCCTGGTTCAAGCGATTCTCCTGCCTCAGCCTCCCGAGTAGCTGGGTTTACAATAATGTGCCACCATGCCTGGCTAACTTTGTATTTTTAGTAGAAACAGGGTTTTTTCATGTTGGTCAGGCTGGTCTCGAACTCCCGACCTCAAGTGATCTGCCAGGCATGGTGGCTCACGCCTGTAATCCCAACACTTTGGGAGGCCGAAGTGGGTGGATCACGAGCCCAGGAGTTCAAGATCAGCCTGGCCAACATAGTGAAACCTTGTCTCTACTAAAAATACAAAAATTAGCTGGGCATGGTGGCGGCCTGTAGTCCCAACTACTTGGGAGGCTGAGGCAGGAGAATCCCTTGAACCCAGGAGGTGGAGGCTGCAGTGAGCCGAGATCACACCACTACACTCCAGCCTGGGTGACACAGCGAGACTGTCTCAAAAAAAAGAAAAGAAAAAAGAAAAAAAGAAAATCCAGAGGTTTTGGGTTAAACCATTTGCAAACATCACAAGCCTACTGTACAAAACCCATTCTCACTCTGTTTTTTTTTTAATTTTTGTTGGGAAATAGTATCACTCAAGCATCTTTCAGAAGCAAAAAGAAAACAACCATTCTTTGGTTAATGTATTTATTTATTTATTTTTATTTCTTATTTTGTTTGAGACGGAGTCTCACTCTGTCACCCAAGCTGGAGTGCAATGGCTTGATCTCAGCTCACTGCAACCACTGCCTCCCAGGTTCAAGCGATTCTCCTGCTTCAGCCTCCAGAGTAGCTGGCATTACAGGCACACGACACCACGCCTGGCTGATTTTGTATTTTTACTAGAGATGGGGTTTCACCATGTTGGCCAGGCTAGTCTCGAATTCCTGACCTCAGCTGATCCACCTGCCTCGGCCTCCCAAAGTGCTGGGATTACAGGCGTGAGTCACCACGCCCGGCCTCTTTGGTTAATTTAAGCAAAAAAAAAAAAAAGGATTTATGAGAAAGATACTGGGAGTAGCTCACTAAATCAAGTGAAGCTTAAACCATCAATTCTATGTCAGGACGTAAATGAAGGTGACCTTGGGAGCTATTGCTCCTGGCACTGGAGCACTATCATGAGACGACTCTGCTCAAACTGACTTGTCTATTTCAGTCACGTTTTCAAATACCCAGGAGAGAGAATGTAGCTGGCCAGCTTGACAGGTGTCTCTAGCTTTGGCCAGAGAACAGGATAGGGAGCACCAACATAATCACTGGGAGATCAGTTGTGAGCCAGAAGCCACTGCAGGTTGTGTCTACTAGAGAAAGAAGGACCTGCTAGAGAAAGAGGGATCCTGCCCCAATGATGGAAGCCAGCTGAAGCTGTAGATTAATTAAAAAAAAAAAAAAGTAATCAAGCATCTTGCAGAAGCTGTGATTCTGGTTTGTAGCACAGTCCTCCCCACCGCCGCTGCTCTCTACTCATCTGGTAGAACTGGCCCTTCCCCTCCCATGCTCCTCACCCAGCCCCATGCAGAGGCAGAGGTCTTCAAGAGCTCCTATTCTCTTGGCATCCTTTGCAATGAAACTGCCTCTGATGGGAGAGAGGATAGCTTGAGGTACATATGGCCAGGCACCCCACACTCCATCAATGTCTGGCCCTGAAAAAAGCAACCCCATCCCCAGCTATATGAAAGCTTTTCTCCTACATGGACCATCACTTGATCTTCCTTATCCATCTCTCACCTGGGAATGATCCACCTGAGAAACATGACAGCAGCCATTGCCATAGCTGTTGCTAGGTACCCCAAGTTCTGGTTCGGATGGGACCCAGGAATTGGCATGAAGTGCTTCCAGAGCAATAACCCATTCATCTCAGGGTGAATCAAAATACAGCATGTTGGCTAGATCATCATCTCTTTGATGAGAAACAAGTAAGTTTAACAAGTCAGAGCAAAGGAGAAAGAAAAAAGCTAAAGAATTTTCATACAACTTTAAGACTATGGAGTTCAAGGGTAAAGATGTTAAAAGTTGAAGGTTTTTAAACTAGCCCTACTACTTCAATGCCATTGTTCCTGCCTATGTTAACAGGCCTATCCTATGGCTGGGATTATTATTATTATCATTATTGTCATTTTTAACACCCAAGATTTATTAAAAAGTGCATTAATGTACCAGGCACTATATTAAGCCTCTTCAACATATCATCTTACCTCATCCTTTCAGCAGCTCAGTGATGGGGGTATATTATCATACCCATTTACAGATGAGGAAAGTGAGCTCCAGGGAGGTTAAGAAACTTGCCCTGCGTACCTTTTGCGGGTGAGTGGTGGAACCTGGATTTGCCTGACTGTGGTACACAACCTCTTAACTGCTCTAAAATCTTATATAAAAAAAACTTATGTAACTACTACAAAATCTTATATGTAACTACTACAAAATCTTATGTAAAGAAAAACTGGTCTGCTTAAAATGGAGTTGGCACTTTGAACATAAATGAACATAATGATTCAATGTTGCTACATGCAGAGGAACCTCCATGTCTTCTTCAGGCTAGAGACAATGTGGTAAGTCATTTGGGACTTGCACGTATTGCATTGAGGATCAAATCTCCAGGCCCTGGATAAATGATGGCTAACCTCATCCTTACTCTGTCTTAGCATGACAGCCAGGCTCCAACACTAACCCCTAGTAAACAGACTCTTCAATTCAACTTATCGATGCACTCTGAAGACGTCTGACTCCATTGCAACAATCCTGGGAGGATGCTCTGAGCTCTCCCCTGCCCGTTAGAGGCTGTAAGTTTGTGCAAATAACCATAAAATTAAACCCACCCAGGGAGGGCCATTGATTTCCAATTGGCACAGTTCGCCAGATGCTGTTTGGTCTAAGAACTGCCTTGACCTCTAGTAGTGACGCCGCCTGCCCTTGGCTTTGCAGGGTGTGTTCCCAGCAGGGAAGGCCTCTCCACTAATGCTTGCTGCTGGAACTTGGGCTGAAGACGTGGTGGGTTCCCCATATGTTGCAGGGGAGAGGCCAGCCACACCCGGCAATGGATTCACCCTCTTATCCAACCCTGGGGCTGAAGCCACCCCCAGGAGATTACAGACGCTCCCACCCCCAACTAATTAAATAGGTGGCCTCCTGCTGTTAAAAGGGAATGAGGGCGGAAAAACAGAGGATGCCTGATTTAACTAGGACCTGGGTAAGTAGCTCGCCAGCCGGACCCAGAAATCACCCATGCGTGCCTAAGCAGTCTCTAATGGGTCAGGGTGGTTCTATGCCTGAGATCTGGAGTTCTGCTTATTCTCAGCTGCCTTGGTACTTTCAAACCTGTAGTCCAAAACATTCATCATGGAAGCTTTACAAATTATTAAAAATAATATTGTTCTATTAATGAGTATATCTTATACAGCTATTATTACACACCAATCCTTGTGTTCAAACATTGGAATAAAGTGACTATTCAAAGACATTATTTGTTTCTTGTAGTACAACTTGAAGACGATTCTACCCCCTTCCACACATACGCCACTCGCACGCACACACAAAGAGAATAGGCTTCTGAATGATATCCATGCAATTATAAATTTAGATGGAAACTAAAATTGTGTTTCCAATTAAGGAAAGAAACCCCTTAGACTTTTTCAGTTCAGCCTAACAAGCGAGTTACTAATTGTTTCAGTTCTGGTTTAGCTACAAATCATTTAGAAGGAAAGGGGTTCTGAGGTGCAAAGAGGAAGGCAGTTGTAATAATGGGAAATTGGACTAAATTAAAATGATCCTAAGTCACAGCACAACTAGGCCTCTTTGCCACCAACTTTTGACATTCTAATTAGGGTAAATGATTATGCAAATCCAGTCAGTCGCTCTTTCCCCCCCCAGCTGAAGTGCTTGTGATTGTTCAAGTGAGGACTGTTGATGGCGTAATTAAAGCTCTCCTAAAAATTAATTGAGAATCGGAGGACAACCTCCAAAGATGCCCTAATTTGTGGGCAGCCCAGCACAGCTGTCCTTTTGTCCTGCCTGCCACCAGGACGCCTCGAGTTTCCCCATCAAGTATAATAGAATGTGACACTCGAGGTGTTCTCAAGCCTCAGTCCTCATGAGTGGAGTGGAGGACGGTACAGCAGGAGTCCAGCACACCTAAGTCACCTCCTTCTGGGCATGTTAGCTGAGGAAACAGGGTTGGGGGTGAACCCAAATACAGAGCACAAAGCACCTGAGTTTGGGGGCACCTATGAAATGAAATTGATCATGAGTTGATAAGTGTTGAAACGGCATAACATGTACTTGGTTGGTTGGTGGTAGGGTAGGGTAAGTATAGTAATTTGCTTTGCTTTTGTATATGTTTAATATATTAATTTTTTAAAATTAATGCATGCACTGCCAAAAATAACATCTGTTATGGAGAGAAAGTTCTTATTAGCAAAAGTTAGCTTTTGGTTATCTTTTAATGGGGCAGAGTTCTGGAGATACTAATCTTTAAAAGTGGGTATACTGTTCTATTACTTCTCCTTAATCACCTCTCATTACATCAACAACACATGCCCAGATCTGGCCCTTACTCTTCTCAGTTTAGCCCTAACGCTTGGAAGAACAAAGACTGAATGGCTAGGAAAGAAACCAAGCCAAGTGAGAGGCAGAAGAGCTCTATGTGGGGGAGAAAAGTAAGAGAGATTCCCAGGTAATCCAACCAGAGGATAACTGAGAGCTGACTGTGAATTACTTCTATGTCATAAAAACCCAATACCCAATACCATCCTATCTGACTTTAAAAGAAAAATAATTTATGTAAAGCCCCTAAATTAAAAAAATTAAAAGTTCCAGAAAACCAAGGGGCAAACTCTCTACAGAGTAACAAGCTTCCCGGGACAGCAATGAGTAAGGATGCTGAGGGAGAAGGGTTGATAGTTTCAATTCTGTAGGTGGAAGTTTTTAAATCTGGGGAGCCCCTTGGCTATAGGAATCATGCTACCAGATAGCTGCCAGCCTTGGAGATCACTCATCTTCCCTAGTGCAGCATGATGCTTTTTTCTTTATCTTTTAGGAGTATCCATGACTGGGGTAATTAATGAGCTCATAAAAACCTGCTCCAACCAGGCTGTGCCCAATGTTTCCTAGCTTTGTTAGAAAAACTTGACAGAATCAGTGTGGCCTAATTAATTGGTCTCAGGTAGTAACTAAATCAAAGATGTCTTGGGTACCCTGGGAAGCTGGAGTCTTCTCTTTCCTGAGAATCAATCAGCTCAAGATTGATGAAGGGCTGCTAAGGTCAGGCTTAGAAACACAAAACCATCTGCCAACTCTCTAGGGCTGGTATCTGCAGTAGAGCAATTTTAGAAGAACAGGTGTTCACTTTTAACTTACCTCTTCTTTTCTTTTATGCTGAAATCGTGATTTTTAGCTAGAAAGTACCTCCAGTTGGTTGATGAAATACACAAACTGTCTATTGTAACTTAAAATAACATGGCCCAAAGGTATTGAGATAACTTCAGCTGACTATTACCCAAAGTCATAGGCCATGCATCCCTGACAGTGGCCACTCTGGCCTCCCCAGAAGTATTTGGCAGCATCAGGAAACAGTGACTAGAAGTCACTGCCCCAAGAAGATGAAGCCAAGAAACACTGTTTCATCCTCAGAATGATGCAGGACTGTGGAACAGATCCAATTTGGCCCATCTACTTTGCAAAGCATGCTCAAGAGCCATAAAGTCCTTGAAAGCTGACACTTAAATGTTGCTGGTTCCTTGAAAGTATCTTCTGGCTCAATAGTCTGAGAACATTTTCAAAAGTCTTTGATGATGAACTGTAAGCACATCCATATGTTTGGTGATGATGGTTCAATGACAGGAGGTGCCTTGGCTCAGTATAAAAAAGGTTCAAGATTTACATCAGGTTTTCTTCTTCTTCCTCTTTTTTTTTTGAGACACAGTCTTGCTCTGTCGCCCAGGCTGGAGTGCAATGGCACGATCTCAGCTCATTGCAATCTCCGCCTCCCGGCTTCAAGCGATTCTCCTGCCTCAGCCTCCTGAGTAGCTGAGATTACAGGTGCCCACCACCACGGCCGGCTAATTTTTGTATTTTTAGTAGAGACAGGGTTTCATCATGTTGGCTAAGCTGGTCTCAAACTCCTGACCTCAGGTGATCCACTTGCCTCGGCCTCCCAAAGTGCTGGGATTACAGGTGTGAGCCACTACACCTGGCCAAGTTTTCTTTTTAGTGAAGGTATCCTTGTTCCTGCTAACCAGTTATGCTCCCATCTTCCCAAGAATATAAGAAACTTCCCAAAACTCATGTGGCAGATTCTATTTTCCAAAGGTAGCTGCAGTTAAATATATCTCATCCTGTATGCTCTTCTTACAATGTGATATTGATGCTTTTCTATCAAGAGGTTGGATTCATGGTTCCTGTCCCTTGAGCCTCGATAGAACTTTGTAAATGCCTCCAACAGTAGAATGTAGCAGAAGCGAAATGGTGTGAGTCTAACTCACAAAAGGTGACACAGCTTCCACTTGGCTCCCTCAGGGCATGTGCCGTATGACCTAAGCCAACGGGGAGGAAGTCCAGTGATCCTAAACCTTCCATGCTAGAAACATCATATGAAGAGACCACATAGAATTAAAGATGCCCAAGGAGCTCTAATTGTTCCAGCTTCCAGCTATTTGAGTGTTCCCAACCCAGGCTCCAAACATGTGAGCAAACAAGCCTTCAGATGACCACAACCTCTGCCTTTGAGCCACCCAGGTGAAACCAAGATGAGTAGAGACAAGCTTTCCCCATTATGTCTTGTAAAAATTCCCAACCCACAGAATCTGTATGTGTAATAAATGGTTGTTTTATGCCTCCAAATTTTGGGAGTAATTTGTTACACAGAATAGTAACCAGAACAATACTTGAGGGGTATTCCTTGAAGTGTGAAAGGGCATTAGGTTTGCAGTCATATAGCCTGGTTTTGAATCCAGACCTAACCACTTTACTGAGTGACCTTAAGAAGGTCAGTTTCCTTTCTGAGCATTGCTTTCTTCATCTATAAAATGGGGTTAATAATGGCTACCCACGCAGGGCACAGTGGCTCACGCCTGCAATCCCAGCACTTTGGGAAGCTAAGGCGGGCAGATCACTTGAGGTCAGGAGTTCAAGACCATCCTAGCCAACATGGTGAAACCCCATCTCTAATAAAAATACAAAAATTAGCCGGTTGCAGTGGCAGGTGCCTGTAATCCCAGCTACTCAGGAGGCAGAAGCAGGAGAATCACTTGAGCCCAGGAAGCAGAGGGTGCAGTGAGCTGAGATTGCACCACTGCACTCCAGCCTGGGTGACAGAGCGAGACTCCATCTAAAAAAATTTTTTTTAAATCGTTACCCAAATATATATCAAATTTAAAAATTAAGATGCAAAACAATGTGATTAGTTGGCCACCATTAATGTTAGACCTAGGTATATGCACAGAGACATATGTACATAGACAAACATACCCACATTGATACATTTGTACATGTATAAACTTAACTAGGAGAATACAAATTTGAGAGTCGTTGCCTCTGAGGAAGGGAATGGTAGATTAGGGATCAGAGCTGGGAGGGAGACTTACTTATCACTGTGTATACTTTTGCATTACTTGAATCATCTACCAAATGTTTGCACTAATAATTTTGAAACAATTATAAAATTAAAATAAATAATATTTTGTAAATTTTATAGCAAATTTTGTGTAACAAGTATTAAAATGTTTAATAAAAATAATACTTAAGGCTGGGTGCAGTGGCTCATGCCTGTAATCCTAGCACTTTGGAGGCTAAGGCGGGTAGATCACTTGAGGTCAGGAATTCAAGACCAGTCTGACCAACATGGTGAAATCCCTTCTCTACTAAAAATGCAAAAACTAGATGGGCATGGTGGCGCATGCTTGTTCCCAGCTACTTGGGAGGCTGAGGCAGGAGAATTGCTTGAACCCAGGGGGTGGAGGTTGCAGTAAGCTGAGATCGTGCCATTACACTCCAGCCTGGTGACAGAGAGAGACTCCATCTCAAAAAAAGAAAGAAAGAAGGAAAGAAGGAAAGAAAGAAAGAAAGAAAAGAAAAAGAAAGAAAGAAAGAAAGAAAGAAGAGAAAGAAAGAAAAGAAAGAGAAAGAAAGAAGAAAGAAAGAAAGAAGAAAGAAAGAAAGAAAGAAAGAAAGAAGAAAGAAAGAAGGAAAGGAAAGAAAGAAAAGATTTTCAATAGGAGATTGAGGGGATTGGTTGAATAAATTGTGGTATAACTATACTTTGGAATAAAGTTCAAACATTAGAAAGAATAAGCTAGAGCAAGAGCTAAAGAGTCATATCAGTTGACTGTTACATCAGAAAAAAGGAGGTGCAGAGAAGGTTATAGAACATGACACCATTACTTTAAAACAAACATATATAAAACAAAAATCATATGTAAGTGTGTTCATAAGCGGAGATATTATTATATGAACATGGAGAAGAGAATGGAAGAATGTACCACATTGCAACAACAATTTCATGGGGTAGAGGATGGGGAGGGAGGAGGACTAGTTGGGGAAGGAAGAAGTGAGAGTTGGAGGGAAGAGGAAAAAGACTCAGTATTTGCAGATGGATCTCTGAGCAAATCCAGGAGTAGAAAACTAAGCACTCAGCATTCAATAAAAGCCCTGAGATAAGGAGGCGAATCAGTACACGAGTGGAATACGCCTAACTGTGGACACACAGACACAGAAGGGATCCAAGGTGACAGAAACCAATCAGGGAGAGGAGAGTATGTGTGCAAGCAAGCATGGTGGTAGCTTGGAATGGGAATCAGAGTCCAGGCAGGGATAAGACGGCTCTCTTGCAGAGTATGGGGTGCAGAGATGTGAGATGGGTTAGGTATAGGAAGACTGATGAAATAAGTAAATATATTACGGATAATGGAAATTAGGTTTCTCACTGATGGTGAAGGGAGTTACAAATGCAGAAAGGACTGGTCATGTTGAGTTAGAATTGGAGGTATTCGTTTGAATTCATGGTTTTCAACATATATAGATAGATATAGAAATAAATATAAATAAGTGCATGTGTGTGTGTAAAACACATATTTCCTAACTCTATCCACTGACAGAGGATGGAGCAGCAACATCCAACAGCAATGAGTAGATCTGACAACTAGATCCTGGCATCTAAGCTGCCATTTTGCACTAGAAGGAATCAGGGCTCCTTGTAGAAATGGCTGATTCCAGGGCTGGTACTTGAAAAATACAAGATACACTGGAATGCCTATCTTATCATTCCAAAAAGCAAAGAAGTGCTCAAAGAATGATATGGACAAAAGCCAGCTTTAATAGGCTTTCCCTGAACAAATTTGAGATAATTTGAACATCAAAATAAAAATCAATAGTAATACATTATAGTTCATTGTATAATATAGAAAACCATGAATCTGGAGAAATATAAATTATAAATTCAAAGTTTGATGAGGAAAAAGATACTTAAGTTGTTTCAAAGTACTTCCCCACAAAATATTTATTAATTATAAAGGGGAAATGGGTAATTTACAGTAAAGAAAACTAGTAGACACCACCTTCATCAAGAAATCAGAGTGGGCCAGGTATGGTGCCTGGCGCTTGAAATTCCAGCACTTTTGGGGTCAAGGTGGGAGGATTGCTTGAGCTCAGGAGTTTGAGGCGGCTGCAGTGAGCTATGATCACACCACTGCACTCCAGCCTAGGCAATACAACAAGAGTTGCCTCTAAAAAAAAAAAAAAGAAAGAAAGAAAAAGAAATCAGAGAGAAGGTCATCAGCAGCACCAGGGGCTCATCAAAATTATGTGCCACCTAATAGGATGCAACAAGGTCACAGTATCACCTCTGATAGACCTGCCAAAGGTGCATATCCTGTATCTAACCACAAGGACACACCAGACAAACTCGAATTGAGAGACACGCCACACCAAACTGGCCTGTAATCTTTAATAGTGCCAATGTCATGAATGTCAAGGAAAGACTGAGCAACTATTCCAGATTGGAAAGTGAGGAGATATGAAAAATTGAATAGCATGTGTAATTTGGGACTGAATCCTTTTGCTATAAAGGACATATTGCCATTAAGGACTATTGCTAAAAACATGAATCAGGTCTGAAGATAAGTGAGCAATAATGTGTCCAAGTTGATTTCCAGAGTTTGATGGTTTTATTTCATATGTGCGGGAGAATGCTCTTGTTCACAGGAAATACACACTAATGTAGTTGGGGATGATGGGGCATTAGGTTAGCAACTGAATTTTTAAATTGTTTAGTGAGAAAAGTTTTTGTCCTATTCTGTAAACATGTCTGTTGTTTATGATTATTTTAAAAGAAAAAAATGATAATAACAGAGAGAGGAAACGATGACAAATAAACACAAGCATCTAATTTAGCTCAGTCTTAAAATCCACTAAAATGAGAATAAACATAATTTGAAAAAACACATTATTGTAGTAACATATATAACATTTACCATTGAAGCCATTTTTATCTTTTTTCTGAATGTTTATTGACACTTCATTGACACTTCTATTTAACACATTTTTTAATTTTTTTAATTGATACACAAAAATTGTATATATTATGGACTACATATTGATGTTTTGATATGTATATATATAATATATAGTGATCAGATCGGGGTACTTAACATATCCATAATCTCAAACACTTATCTTTTCTTTTCTTTTTTTTTTTTTTAAGACAGAGTTTTGCTTTGTTGCCCAGGCTGGAGTGCAGTGGTGCGACCTTGGCCCACTGCAACCTCCACCTCCTGGGATCAAGCAATTCTCATGCCTCAACCTCCTGAGTAGCTGGGACTACAGGCATGCATCACCACGCCCAGCTAATTTTTATATTTTTAGTAGAGATGGGGTTTCACCATGTTGCCCAGGCTGGTCTCAAACTCCTGGCCTCAAGCAGTCCACCCACCTCAGCCTCCCAAAGTGCTGGGATTACAGACGTGAGCCACTGCACCCAGCTATCATTTCTTTGTGTTGGGAACACTCAATATTCTTTCTTCCAGCTATTTGAAAATATATAATGTATTATCAACGGTAGTTATCATTACCTACAGTGCTATAGAACATTAGAACTTATTCCTCCTCTCTAGCTGTAATTTTGTGTCCTTTAACAAATCTCTTCTGATACCCCCTCAACCTTGTGCCCTTCTCAGCCTCCAGTAACCTCTCCATTTAACAAATTTTAATTGTACAACTCAGTGGCATTAAATTACTTCACAATGTTGTACAACTATCACCACTATTTTCAAAACCCTTTCATTACCCCAAACAGCAGTTCTGTCACCATTAAGCAGTAACTCCTCTTCTCACCTTTTCCTAGCTCCTGGTAACTTGAAATCTACTTTCTGTTCTATGCATTTGCCTATTCTAAACACTTTATATAAGCGGAATCATGCAATATGTGTCCTTTTGTGTCTGGGTTCTTTCATTTAGTGTGTTTTCGAGATCTGTCCATGTTGTAGCACATATCAAAACATCATTCCTTTTTATAGCTAAATGGTATTTCATTGTATGTATATACCATTCCTCTATTGATGGGCACTTGGCTTCTTTCCATCTTTTAACTATTGTGAAGAATGCTGCTATGAACATTGGCATATAAGTGTGTGTTTGAGTCACTGTTTTCTTTTTTATTTTTTTAGACAGGGTTTTGTTATGTCGCCCAGGCTGGAGTGCAGTGGCGCAATCTCAGCTCATTGCAACCTCCACCTCCCATGTTCAAGAGATTCTCCTGCTTCAGTCTCCTGAGTAGCTGTGATTACAGATGTGCACTGCCACACCTGGCTAATTTTTGTACTTTTAGCAGAGACGGGGTTTCACCATGTTGGCCAGGCTGGCTCCAACTCCTGACCTCAGGTGATCTGCCCACCCCAGTCTCCCAAAGTGCTGGGATTACAGGCATGAGCCACCATGCCTGGCCCTTTGAGCCACTGTTTTCTATTATTTTACGTTTATACCTAGAAGTATAACTACTGGGTCATGTGGTAAAGATGTTTTAGAAAACATAGTCCACAAGATTGAGAGAACAGTGAGAGGTAACAACAATAAAACGGTAGAAGCTAAAGGCATGACCAAGTGGTAGCTGACCGAGTGATCTGAGGAGCAAGGCTACACTGACGGTGGAGCAACACAGGAACCAATAGAATTTCCATGATTGAATCCTGAATTGGTAGCACTAGTTACCCGAGAAAGTTCTAGACAGTGGAGAAGAACAGGCTTGTTTGAAGGTTCTTTAAGAAGTGGTATTAAGCTGGGCACAGTGGCTCATGCCTGTAATCCTAGCACTTTGCGAGGCTGAGGTCGGTGGATCACTTGAGGTCAGGAGTTCAAGACTAGCCTGGCCAACATGGTAAACCCCCATTTCTACTAAAAATACAAAAGTAGCCAAGTGTGATGGCGGGCGCCTGTAGTCTCAGCTACTTGAGAGCCTGAGGCAGGGGAATCACTTGAACCCGGAAGGCAGAGGTTGCAGTGAGCTGAGATCAGGCCACGGCACTCCAGTCTGGGCAACAGAACAAGACTCTGTCTCCAAAAAAAAAAAAAGTGGTATTAAAATGCTCAGTTTGGGCCACCATAAAGTAACTGGTATCAGACTTACTTAACCTCCGACTGTTAAAAATAAAATTAAAATTAAAAAGCTGGGCAAAATGTGAAAACCCACGGTTCAGACATTAAGCAGTTAGCAATACCAAGCTGTGATCACAGATGGAAGGGGCTGTGATCATAGAGGAACTCACACAGGTGAGTTCCACATTCACCCTGGCTTTCTCCCATTTTCTGGGCCAAGCTGTGAGGCCATGGAATACAGCCAGGGGAGAAGAGCGTCTCACGGGTTAGGAGTAGACTTCAGGCTCCTCCTGTCATCAGAGCTCCTCAGACCAGAGTCGCTCACGTCTGCTGCCTTGCCATGCCTTCCTGCAGCTGTCACCAGTCACAGACCAGCCTCGTCCTCCTGGGGCTTGAGTGGCAGCTCCATGCATTTTGAGGCAGGGGACACCTTCTACATGCCCAGCATCCAACAGGCTGCAGTGTGTCAGTATCCTCTGCTGGCTTCTTGTCCTCATCTTTCTCTGTGGGCTATGGGGGGGACGATGGGGGCTACAGTGGCAGCTGTGCTAATGCCCTAGCCAGGTCCAACAGGCAGCTGGCAGGCAACGAGAAGATCACCATGTAGACCCTCAACAACCACCTACCTGGCCTCCTACCTGGCCAAGGTGAACGCCCTGGAAGAGGTCACCTGAGAGCTGGAGGTGAAGGCCCATGGCTGGTACCAGAAGCAAGGGCCTGGGCCCTCCTGTGACTACACCCACTACTTTAAGACCATCAAGGACCTACGGGACAAGATTCTCACTGCCACCACTGAGAACTTCAGGATTGTCCTGATGATCAACAGCACCCATCTGGCTGCAGATGACTTCTGAACCAAATTTAAGGAGCTGGCCCTGGGTCTGAGCCTTGAGATCCACATCAACGTTCTATGCAGGGTGCTGGGCGAGCTGAGCCTGGCCAGGACTGACCTGGAGATGGGGATGTTGGAAAGCCTGAAAGAGGAGCTGGCCTACCTGAAGAAAAATTACCAGAAAGGAATTGGTGCCCTGAGGGGCCAGGTGGGAGACCTAGTCAGTGTGGTGATAGATTCCACTCCAGGCATCAACCCAGCCTAGATCCTGAATGACTTGAGAAGCAAATAGGAGGTCATGGCTGAGCAGAACCAGGAGGGTGCTGAAGCCTGGTTAACCAGCCAGTCCCAGGAGCTGAATCAGGAGGTTGCCAGCCACCTGAGCAACTCCAGATGAGCAAATTCAAGGTCACTGACCTGTGGTGAACCCCCAGGTTTTGACATTGAGCTGCAGTTGCAGCTCAGCATGAAAGCTGCCCTGGAAGGCACACTGGAAGAAGCAAGGACCCTCTTTGGAGCCAAGCCGGCACAGATTCAGGCACTGGTCAGGAATGTTGAAGCCCAGCAGGGCGACATGGGTGCTGACAGCCAGCAGCAGAACCAGCACCAGTGGTTCATGGACATCAAGTCACAGCTGGAGGAGGAGATTACTATTTACTGAAGCCTGTCCTTGGGCCAGGATGCCCAACAACAACCCACCTGCCTCCAAGGTCCTCTGAGTCCACTGGCTTCTGGGCTTCTGTCCTCCAGAAGAGGGGTTCCCCTGGGTGGGGGAATGGGAGGGACACTTACCCCTGTCTCTTTTCCTGGCCAGCCAATAAAGTTTTATGGCCTAAGGTGGGTGTAGGGGTGTGGGGAGGAGAGGTAGATTTCATAGTTGAAGGCTGAGGAGTCAATTGAGATTAAAGGTGGTGCAGGGTGCCGGAAGCAGTGCTACAAAAAAAGGAAACCAAGAAGTCTGTGTGGAAACCTCTTTCAGGTCTTGGCCAATTCCTGGGACATGCAAGAACAGTGACTAGAAGACTGAGTGCTGGGTGGAGAGCTGGAGTTTTCACAGTGCTGGCAGACATTGGGATTTGGATCCAGCCAGAGTGGAGAAACTTCAGTGAACACCCAACATTCAGTTGAGACCCTAGCAAATTACACAGATGGGTTGAAAGTAAAAAGATGAGGCCGGGCGCGGTGGCTCAAGCCTGTAATCCCAGCACTTTGGGAGGCCGAGACAGGCGGATCACGAGGTCAGGAGATCAAGACCATCCTGGCTAACACGGTGAAACCCCGTCTCTACTAAAAATACGAAGAAAAACTAGCCGGGCAAGGTGGCGGGCGCCTGTAGTCCCAGCTACTCGGGAGGCTGAGGCAGGAGAATGGCGTAAACCCGGGAGGCGGAGCTTGCAGTGAGCTGAGATCTGGCCACTGCACTCCAGTCCGGGCGACAGAGTGAGACTCCGCCTCAAAAAAAAAAAAAAAAAAAGAAAGTAAAAAGATGAAAAGGATAAACTCTGCAAACACTATCCAAAAGAAAACAGTTGTGCTTTATTAATATAAAACAAAGTAGACTCTAACACAAGAAATATTACAAGAGATATTATACCTTATTAAGAGGGCTAACACAATCATATACATTAAAAAATTAATATGTGCCTGATAATACAGGTTCAAAATATATAAAGGAGAACTTGTCAGCACTAAAAACAGGGATAACATCCATCTTCATAGTTAGAGATTTTAATAACTTCTATGAGTAATTGATAGCAAAAGCATACAAAAACATCAGTAAGGTTGGGAGCGGTGGCTTATGCCTGTAATCCCAGCACTTTGGGAGGCCAAGGCGGGCAGATCACAAGGTCAGGAGATCAAGACCATCCTGGGCAACACAGTGAAACCCCGTCTCTACTAAAAAAAAAAATACAAAAAATTAGCCAGGCGTGGTGGCAGGTGTCTGTAGTCCCAGCTACTCGGGAGGCTGAGGCAGAAGAATAGCGTGAACCCAGGAGATGAAGCTTGCAGTGAACCGAGATCACACCACTGCACTCCAGCCTGTGTGACAGAGTGAGACTCTGTCTCACAAAAAAAAAAAAAAAAAAATCAGTAAGATATAGAAGATGAAAAACATGATTAACTAACTTGGTCCATAAAATATTGCACCAACAATATAGAATACACATTCTTTTCAAGTACACTAATATGATTTGGATTTGTGCCCCCACCCAAATCTCATGTCAAATTGTAATCACCATTGTTGGGCGAGGAGCCTGGTAGGAGGTGATTGAATCATGGAGGTATACTTCCCCCTTGCTCATGATAATGAATGATTTCTCATGAGACCTGGTTGCTTAAAAGTGTGTAGCACCTCCCCATTCTCTCTCTCTTCCTCCTGCTCCAGCCATGTAAGATGTGACTCCTTCCTCTTCACCTTCCACTATGATTGTAAGTTTCCTGTGGCCTCCCCAGCCATGTTTCCTGTACTCCGTGTGGAACTATGAGCCAATTAAACCTCTTTTCTTTATAAATTACCCCGTCTCAGGTAGTTCTTTATAGCAATGCAAGAACAGACTAATACATACACACAGAACATTTATCCAAGTAGACCATGTTTTGGGCCACAAAAAGTCTTCACAAATTTCAAGGGATTGAAATCAAACAGTATGTGTTCTCTAAACATTGTGGGATAGAAAAATAAACTCAAAAGAAAGGAGAAGAAAGAAAACAATAAGATAAAAGCAAAAATGAATTAAATAAAAAATAAATCTATGCTGGAAAAAATCCACAAAGCCAAAAATTGATTTTTTGAGAATAATAATAAAATTGATAAACTCCTAGCAACTAATTTATAACAAAGAAAACACAAATTGCCATCTCTATGAATAAAATAAGGGATATCACTACATATCCTACAGACATTAAAAATATGAAAGGATACTATGAACAACCTTATGTCAATAAACTAAAAATAGAGACTTTCCAAGGAAAAAGTCCTTGGAAAGCACAATTTACCAAAACTGATACAAGAAATAGAAAATTTGAATGGTTATACAACCATTAACTATTCAATAGTTAAATAAATTAACTGGTCAACTGTTAAATAAATTGAATCAATTATTAAAAGGCTTCTACCAAGAAAACACCAAGCCCATATGGTTTGATCTTAGATTGGTTTCCCTGAAAACAGATTCTTAGATGTTGAATTTCATGCAGGAGTGGGAGACACATCTGTAGGAAACTGAAAGCAGGATTGGCCAGAAATAAAAACTGATTCACAATGCAGTTGCAACCCAGACCTCAGGCAAGCCCTAGAGCTGAGATAACCATTGAGAATTGAATCAATTTCAGGAAAGGGGCTAGGCTTCAGTATTCCTATCTTAGCACCCTGGAAATAAGCTTAATCTTGGGTGAGGCAGTTCCCTGCAGCTGAAGGTAGCTCCCAAGGAGGAACACGCTGTGAGCTGTCAGCATCAGACAATTGAGCAGTTGGAGAAAGGGTGCGTTAAACCTTAGGAGAGATTTAGGTTGAGTACTAGAGTATCCAATAAGGTTGCACTGGTGATTTTTCCAAACACTTAAGGAATAAAATCTTACACAAACTCTTCCAGAGAATAGGAAAAGAGGAATCAATTCTCAACTCATTTTATGAGGTCAACATAACCTGACACTAAAACTTAACAAGGACATTAGGAGAAAGGAAAATTATAGGTCAATATCACTTATGAACATATATTCAATACCCTAAATAAAATATAAACAAATAGAATCTAACAATGCATAAAAATAAGAAAATATTATTACCAATTAGTATGTATTTCAGGCATATAAGGTTGGTTTAACATCTGAAATCAAGGTATTTCGTCCTCACTAACAAAATAAAGGAGAAAATCCATAGGATAATTTCAATAAAGAAGGAAAAGCATCTTACAATATGCAACATCTATTCACGCCAAAAGAAAATGTTCAGTGGGGCAAGGTGGCTCACACCTGTAATCCCAACACTTTGGGCTTCTGAGGTGGGGAAATCACTTGAAGCCAGGAGTTTGAGACCAGCCTGGGCAACACAGCAAGACTCCATCACTACAAAATTAAAAAAAAAAAAAATAACCGGGCATGATGTCATGCACCTGTAATCTCAGCTACTCAGGAGGTTGAGGTGGGAGGATTGCTTGATCCCAGGAGTTCAAGGCTGTGAAGCTATGATCCCACTAGCAAACTCTAGCCTGAGTGACAGAGCAAGACCCTGTCGAAAGAAAGAAAAAGAAAGAAAGAAAAAGAAAGAAAGAAAGAAAGAAAGAAAGAAAGAAAGAAAGAAAGAAAGAAAGAAAGAAAGAAAAGAAAGAGGAAGGAAGGAAGGAAGGAAGGAAGGAAGGAAGCAAGGAGCAAGGAGAGTTCTCAGCAGACTAAACAGAAGAAAAATTTCTTAATCTGATATAGAATATCTACAAGAAAGCTACAGCTAACGTCATATTCAGTGGTGAAATATTGAACATTTTTCCCCAAGGTCAAGGATGTTCACTGTTTTTTTGTTGTTGTTGACACAGAGTCTCACTCTGTCGCCAGGCTGGAGCACAGTGGCACAATGTCAGCTCACTGCAACCTCCACATCCCAGGTTCAAGTGATTCTCCTGCCTCAGCCTCCCGAGTAGCTGGGACTACAGGCATGTGCCACCACACCCAGCTAATTTTTGTACTTTTAGTAGACACCATGTTTCACCATGTTGGCCAGGATGGTCTCAATCTCTTGATCTCATGATCCACCTGCCTCAGCCTCCCAAAGTGCTGGGATTACAAGTGTAAGCCACTACACCTGGCAGGATGTTCACTCTTATCACTTCTATTCACTATTGTACCAGAGGTCTCAGCCAGTGCAATAAGGCAAGAAAAGGAAATAAAGGGTAAAAGGTAGAAAGGAAGAAGTAAAAATGCCTTTGTTATTCATAAATGGCATGGCTGTTTATGTAGAAAAACCAAAAGAATCTATAAGCAGCCAGGTGCAGTGGCTCACACCTGTAATCCCAGTACTTTGGGAGGCTGAGGTGGGCAGATCACTTGAGGTCAGGAGTTCAAGACCAGTCTGATTAACATGGTGAAAACCTGTCTCTACTAAAAATACAAAAATTACAAAAATTAGCTGAGCATGGTGGTGTGTGCCTGTAATCCCAGTTACTTGGGAGGCTGAGGCAGGGGAATTGCTTGAACCCAAGAGATGGAGATTACAGCAAACCAGATCACCACACTGCACTCCAGCTTGGGCAGCAAAGTGAGATTCTGTCTCAAAAAAAAGAATCTACAAGCAATTAGAATTAATAAATTCTATTAAGGTCACTGAAAAGAAGCTAAACATATAAAATCAGTTGCATATATATTTATAATAAATTACTGGAAGATGAAATTTTCTTTTTCCTTTTTTTTTTTCTTGAGACTGGGTTTCATGTTGTCACTCAGGCTGGAGTGCAGTGGCAAAATCATAGGTTGCTGCAGTTTCGCAGCCTTGATCTCCCAGGCTGAGACTACAGGCACATGCCACCAGGCCTAGCTAATTTTTTTTTTTTTTTAAGTAGAGATGAGGTCTCCCTCTATTGCCCAGGCTAATCTCAAACTCCTGAGCTCTAGCAATCCTCCTACCTCAGCCTCCCACAGTGCTGGATTACAGGTATGAGCCACCACACCCAGCCTGAAATTTTAAACTACCATTTATAACATTTTTAAAAATCACAAACCTAGAAATAAATCTAGTGAAAGATGTGTAAGTCCTACACTGAAAATTACAAAATATTCCTAAGAGAAACAGAAAACTTGTGGAAGAATAATTCATTGATTAGAAGACTAAATCTTGTTAAGATATCAGCTCTCTATAGATTGATCTATAGAGTCAATGCAATCCAAATAAAATTCCCAGCAAGATTTTAAAGACTTTGTCATCCTCAAAAGTTGGCTAACTTACACTTTCAGCTATCAAAATTTACTATAATGTTACATTAAATTAAGACTGCATGTTGGTGCAAAGATAAATAGGCCAGTGGAACACAATAGAAAATCCAGAAAAATACCCCACAAATAGAGTTAGTTGATTTGAGATAAGAACTGAATTTAGTGAGGGAAAGTGGTTTTTTTCCGTATGTAGTGCCAGAGCAGTTGGTTATCCACACACTAAAAGAATGAAACTTGACCCCTACTTTACAATACACAAAAATTAATTTGAGGGGCCAGGTGTGGTGGTTCACGCATGAAATCCCAGCTCTTTGGAAGGTCAAGGCAGGCAGATCACCTGAGGTCAGGAGTTCAAGACCAGCCTGGCTAACATGGTGAAACCTCTTCTCTACAAAAAATACAAAATTAGCAGGGCATGGTGGTACATGCCTGTAATCCCAGCTATGCAGGGGGCTGAGACAGGAGAATCGCTTGAATCCAGGAGGTGGAGGTTGCAGTGAGCTGAGATCACACCACTGCACTCCAGCCTGGGCCACAGAGCAAGACTCTGTCTCAAAAATAATAATAATAATAAATTTGAGGTAAGTCATAGATCTACATGTGAAAAGTAAAATAATTTCTAAAAGAAAACAGAGAGAGAAATTTTCATATTCTTGGGGAAGGCAAAGGTTTCTTAGACTGAACACAAAAAACACTAATCATAAAAGATCAAATTGATAAATTAGGCTTTATTAAAATAATTTGTTATTAAAAGATACCATTAAAAAAGTGAATGAAGGCCGGGCGCGGTGGCTCAAGCCTGTAATCCCAGCACTTTGGGAGGCCGAGACGGGCGGATCACAAGGTCAGGAGATCGAGACCATCCTGGCTAACACGGTGAAACCCCGTCTCTACTAAAAAAATACAAAAAACTAGCCGGGCAAGGTGGCGGGCGCCTGTAACCCAGCTACTCGGGAGGCTGAAGCAGGAGAATGGCGTAAACCCGGGAGGCGGAGCTTGCAGTGAGCTGAGATCCGGCCACTGCACTCCAGCCTGGGCAACAGAGTGAGACTCCGTCTCAAAAAAAAAAAAAAAAAGTGAATGAACATGCCACAAACTAGGACAAAATATTCACAGTATATACATCTGATGAAGGATTCATGTCCAAAAAATATAAAGAACCCCTACAAATCAATAAAAGAGACAACTCAATTGTGAAGTAGACAAAAATTTGAACCAGCATTTTCACAAAAGAAGATCCCAAATGTCTAACAAACCTATGATGAAGTTGTTCAACATCAGAACTCGCTGGGGTATGCAATTTAAAGCCCACAATGAGATAGCACTACACTCTCCCAAAATGTCTACAATTAAAGAGTGACACTACCAAATGCTGGTGAGAATGTAGAGCAAGTAGAACTCTCAGATGTTACTGGTGAAAAGTGTACATTCATTCAACTGCATTAGAAAACCATTTGGCAGTATCAAAGTTAAACATATAATAAACCTATTATTCAATTATACTCCTAAGTATGCTCTTCAAAATAAATGCATGTATATGTCTACCAAAAGACATATACAAGAATGTATTTGTAACCAAAAACTAGAAACAACCCAAATGATCACCAAAAAATGGTAAAAATAGAGTAATATAGTTACACAATGAAATGCTACACAGTAATAAAAAAGAATAAACTCTCCACCATGTATAAATCTAAAAAACATGTTGAATGAACGAAACCAAAACCAGACAGTACATACTTTATGAATCTATTTATAAAAGCCAAAGAATAGGCTGGGCACAGTGGCTCACATCTGTAATCTCAGCACATTGGGAGGCCAAGGCAGGCAGATTGCTTGAGTTTAAGACCAGCCTAAGCAACATGGTAAAACCTCATCTCTACAAAGAATACTAAAATTAGCCAGTTGTGATGGTGTGCACCTACTATAGTCCCAGCTATTTGAGAGGCTGAGGTGGAAGATTTGCTTGAACCTGGAAGGTTGAGGTTGCAGTGAGCCATGATTCAGCCACGGTACTCTAGCCTGGGTGACACAGCAAGACCCTGTCTCAAAACAAAACAAAACAAAAGCAAGCAATTTATAGTGATAGAAGTTTCAGAATAGTGATAATTTTAGGGAGTGAGATATGGAGAGTTGTTTTGCTTTGTTTTATTTTGCCAAGAAAGAGCACGAGGGAATCTTTTAGAGTAACGGGAACATTCTATATCTTGATCTCAATGACCGATAGACATTGTATACTTATGTTAAAACACATATAATATTGGCTGGGGACGGCACTTTGGGAGGCTGAGGCAGGCGTGATCACTTGAGGTCAGGAGTTCAAGACCAGCCTGACCAACATGGTGAAACTCCCATCTCTACTAAAAATACAAAAATTAGCTGGGCATGATTGTGCATGCTTGTAATCCCAGCTACTTGGGAGGCTGAAACAGGAGAATCACTTCAACCCAGGAGACGGAGGTTGCAGTGAGCTAAGATCGTGCCTTTGCACTCCAGTCTGGGCAACAAGAGCAAAGCTGTCTAAAAAAAATGATAGATGACAGATAGATAGATAATAGATTAAAATAATACATATGTGCTGAACAGCTCCCACACATTGGGCAATTTCCTTGCCCCACCAAAGGAAAAAAGACTAGAGGTTTTTTCTTTGGAGAATATAAAACAGAAGATCTCAAGACTCAAAGGCACCAAGCATAGCTGAAGCAGGGATACCTTACTGAAAATCAGGGGGTTAAGTAAACCTATGCATGTCAAATGCTGCTTCATCCCACCTTTTTCCTCACTTGACTCCCTGAACTGAAAACTTACCCTCATGTCTCATTGGCCAGAATTGTATCACATATTCATTCCTAAACCAATGGACAGGATAGGAAATGTCCAGGATGGAGGAATCCAGAAAAATTAAGACAAGCTTGAAGTTTGTCATCGCTATCATCATCCTCATCATCATCACACATTTATCATATGTTCATATAACACAGACTTGATTCCATTACCTACTAGACCAAAATTAAACAAATACTGTTTCTGCAGCCATTATTCTGAGAAGCTACCAAATTCCCAGGACAATGTCTCTGATTTGGTTGAGTGTGAGTAGCATGCCCAGTCTCTGATTTGCAGGAAGAGATGGCATCTGGCCACTTTGGCTTCCATGATAGAAGTTGGGTACTACCTCCTTAGACTACTCACAATGAGAATTTCCCCATTTCAGGTGCCAGGACAATGGTGTTTGGATGCTGAATAACCCCAAGTGACAAATGTTCGTTACCAAGAAAAAGTCATGAACTGCCTTTAATCTACCTTGAGCTAAAATTTGAAAACACTTTCCCTGTTATTTATCTGTCTTTGAGTTTATCTGATACCTTTTCAACTGGATGGTCTCATTTCTTTCTTTGCTCCAACAGCACAAGGCTGTGAATCCTCTTTTTGTGATTCAACACGCAGGAGTGTTTCCGGTCTCTAGGAGTTCACCATCTCCCACTCACTTGATGCTCTGAATAAAGTACAAAGGCCTGGTATGTAATTTTTCACTCTTTCTTCTCTAAGTCCCATCCCATTAACCAATGATCTCTGTTATAGTAGACTGCGTATGTGTAAACAGAAAATATTGAGCAATACTTCCCCTATGACAGATCTCACGAAAATACTACATGAGTTTTGATATATGGATCAATTCCTGTTGGAAAAAAGTACAATATTAATGTGCAGTGATTAATTAACATTACCAAGTCAATTCCCTAATATTGCATAAAGTAAAGTTTGTTTTGGCTCCCTTAAAAATGAGTATGTTCTATTCTTGCAGGTCTCAGCAACCTAACTTGCTCTGCATATGGTTGCATGTTTAATTAGTGATCTTTCTGTAAGACTCTGCAATTAGCACCGTGATGATTAATAAAACTCCTTTAAAGCTCCATTTAGCTAGCAGAACTGTACAATCAGGTATAATTAATTCATCATTAATAAATCATCACTGATTAACTAATCTGTTTATTACCAACACATTACTGAACAGCTCCCACCTGAGCACAGCTAATTTTTCTATGCTGAACAGAGCTAGAAGCTAATAAAAAATTTTAAAAAATAAAAGCTTCTCTAAAAGTGCATTAAGTAGCAAGTGTGTCAGTATAGTTAGGGAGATCATGGGGCAATATACATTTAAAAGTTATTGAACTGCACAGGCAATTGTCACTCAGGAGTGAAGAAAATGGTGGCTAAGTCTGAAAGCCTAAACACCTAACGGTTCTTGAATTTAAACATACTCCAAAATCACCTGGATGGCTTGTTACAACACAGATCACTGGGTCTCCTCCCCGGAGCTTCTAATTCAGTTGGTCTAGGACAGGGCCTGTGAATGTGCATTTCTCTTTTCTTTTTTTTCTTTTTCTTTTTTTTTTTTTGGAGACAGAGTCTTGCTCTGTCACCCAAGCTAGAGTGCAGTGGCACGATCTCGGCCCACTGCAACCTCTGCCTCCTGGGTTCAAGTGATTCTCCTGCTTCAGCCCCCTGAGTAACTGGGATTACAGGTGAGTGCCACCATGCCCAGCTAACTTTTATATTTTTCGTAGAGATGGCGGGGGGGGGGGGGTCTCACCATGTTGGCCAGGCTGGTCTCGAACTCCTGATCTCAGGTGATCTGCCTGCCTCAGCCTCTCCAAGTGCTGGGATTACAGGCGTGAGCCACCACACCCAGCTGTGAATGCACATTTCTAACAAGCTCCCAGGTGGTGCTGATGCTGATCGTCGGAGAACCACCGTTCTACAATTTACTCATATACTAGGAATGACTCACCATTGCTACGATTTCTATGTTCTTTTTATAGATTTTAATAGTTTCCAAAAAAAAAAACCCAGTAAGAATAACTTTCAGTATTGTTTATCTGTCCTTGTGTTTACATGTTATCTATTCAACTGGATTGTTAGTTTAAAAATTGCTGTTTTTTAAATTTCTCTCTGTGTGCCCCCAGAACCTAACAACTACTTTCTAGACGTAGAAACCCTAGACAAAACCCACACATGCCCTGAGCGTTCCTCTCTGAATCTTTGCTCACACCCTCATCTCTTTAAGCCCTTTTCTTCAATACTCCCCTGCTTTCGCCCTTGGTGTCTGTGCCATATGTGGGCCTTAATCACAGACCCACACAAGAGCTCATTATCTTTTCATAAAAGGATGAGCCTGGTCTCCACAGTTAGCGTGAGTCCCTTGAGAGCCCAGTAAGCTCCCTCTCTAATCACGTTTGCCGCCTGCCCCCCAGCTCTCTGCCCTGCCAGCTTCTAGCAGGGTGTCTTACATTGCTTTTTACCAACCACGTAAGATTGCTTTACAACACATCTGACCCCAGGCTGTGAAATCAGATCCCAGCTGGGTACCTAACTCGCAGGATACAGGGATGGACAGCAGGGGGGATTCCCCTCCTGAAAAGAACTTGGAAAAAGGAAAACAATTCACCCTCTGAGAGTTAAGCCACAAAACAAAGAAATGAAAGAAGAAAAGGGAAATAAACTTAAAACAGTGGTTCTCAGCAGAATAATGAATTTTCCCCCTCACCCCCACCTCCCTGGGACATTGGGCAATGTGAGCAACATTAAAGGAACAGAATGGCTTTACTATAATCTGATCCATGTGGAAAGACAGCACTGGTTAGCATGGAAGCTCTGGAAAATCTTGCTCAGGCAGTCAAGCTTTGGCAGGGCCCAGGCAGTTCTTATCTGAGAGAAAGGCTAAGGCATGGAAAGGAGAATCCAGACTATGCTATGAGGCAGGTTACATACAGTGGACTCACACCTCATGCAAGTGCAGGCTAAAGTCAGCATGTCTTAGAAAAAAACTGTGAAAAGGCCGGGCGCAGTGGCTCATGTCTGTAATCTCAACACTTTGGGAGGCCAAGGCAGGCGGATCACTTGAGGTCAGGAGTTTGAGACCAGCCTGGCCAACATGGTGAGACCCCATCTCTACTAAAAATACAAAAATTAGCCAGGTGTGGTGGCACACACCTGTAGTCCCAGCTACTCGGGAGGATGAGGCAGGAAAATCGCTTGAATCCGGGAGGCGGAGGCTGCAGTGAGCCAAGATCGGCCCACTGTACTCCAGCCTGGTGACAGAGCGAGACTCCGTCTCAAAATAAATAAATAAATAAATAAATAAATAGCCAGGCCTGATGGCGCATGCCTGTTGTCCCAGTTACTTGGGAGTCTGAAGCAAGAGAATCATTTGAACCTGGAAGGTGGAGGTTGCAGTGAGGCAAGATCGTGCCACTGCATTCCAGCCTGGGTGACAGAGTCAGACTCTGTCTCAAAACAAAACAAAACAAAGCAAAACAAAACAAAACAAAACAAAACTGCAGAAAAAAA